>NC_064037.1:16778470-18278470 GCF_932526225.1 Nematostella vectensis | reverse complement strand
ACTTTGCTTAGTCCAATACTTTGCTTAGTCCAATACTTTGCTTAGTTCAACACTTTGCTTAGTTCAATACTTTGCTTAGTCCAATACTTTGCTTAGTTCAATACTTTGCTCAGTCCAATACTTAGCTTAGTTCAAGACTTTGTTTAGTCCAATACTTTGTTTAGTTCAATACTTTGTTTAGAATTCAATACTTTGTTCAGTTCAATACTTTGTTTAGAATTCAATACTTTGTTTAGTCCAATACTTTGTTTAGTCCAATACTTTTTTAGTTCAATACTTTGCTTAGTCCAATACTTTGTTTAGTCCAATACTTTGCTAAGTCCAATACTTTGCTTAGTTCAATACTTTGCTTAGTTCAATACTTTTTTTAGTTCAATACTTTGCTAAGTCCAATACTTTGTTTAGTTCAATACTTTGTTTAGAATTCAATACTTTGTTTAGTTCAATACTTTGTTTAGAATTCAATACTTTGTTTAGTCCAATACTTTGTTTAGTTCAATACTTTTTTTAGTTCAATACTTTGCTTAGTCCAATACTTTGTTTAGTCCAATCTTTTGCTAAGTCCAATACTTTGTTTAGTTCAATTCTTTGCCTAGATCAATATTTTGCTCAGTCCAATACTTTGTTTAGTTCAATACTTTGCTTAGTTCAAGACTTTGTTTAGTCCAATACTTTGTTTAGTTCATTACTTTGCTTAGTTAATACTTTGTTTAGTTTAATCCTTTGTTTAGTTCAGTACTTTGTTTAGTCCAATACTTTGTTTAGTTCATTACTTTGCTTAGTTAATACTTTGCTTAGTTCAATACTTTGTTTAGTTCAATACTTTGCTTAGTCCAATACTTTGTTTAGTTCAATACTTTGCTTAGTCAAATACTTTGTTTAGTTCAATACTTTGTTTAGAATTCAATACTTTGTTTAGTTCGATACTTTGTTTAGTTCAATACTTTGCCTAGTTCAATATTTTGCTTACTCCAATACTTTGTTTAGTTTAATACTTTGCTCAGTCCAATACTTAGCTTAGTTCAAGACTTTGTTTAGTCCAATACTTTGTTTAGTTCAATACTTTGCTTAGTTCAATACTTTGTTTAGTTCATTACTTTGCTTAGTTAATACTTTGCTTAGTTCAATACTTTGTTTAGTTCAATACTTTGCTTAGTCCAATACTTTGTTTAGTTCAATCCTTTGTTTAGTTCAAAACTTTGTTTAGTTCAGTACTTTGTTTAGTCCAATACTTTGTTTAGTTCAACACTTTGCTTAGTTCAATACTTTGCTTAGTTCAATACTTTGTTTAGTTCAATACTTTGCTTAGTCCAATACTTTGTTTAGTTCAATACTTTGCTTAGTCAAATACTTTGTTTAGTTCAATACTTTGTTTAGAATTCAATACTTTGTTTAGTTCAATACTTTGTTTAGTCCAATACTTTGTTTAGTTCAATACTTTTTTTAGTTCAATACTTTGCTAAGTTCAACACTTTGCTTAGTCCAATACTTTGCTTAGTTCAACACTTTGCTTAGTTCAATACTTTGCTTAGTCCAATACTTTGCTTAGTCCAATACTTTGCTTAGTTCAACACTTTGCTTAGTTCAATACTTTGCTTAGTCCAATACTTAGCTTAGTTCAAGACTTTGTTTAGTCCAATACTTTGTTTAGTTCAATACTTTGCTTAGTCCAATACTTTGTTTAGTTCAATCCTTTGTTTATTTCAGTACTTTGTTTAGTCCAATACTTTGTTTAGTTCATTACTTTGCTTAGTTAATACTTTGCTTAGTTCAATACTTTGTTTAGTTCAATACTTTGTTTAGTCCAATACTTTGTTTAGTCCAATACTTTGTTTAGTTCAATCCTTTGTTTAGTTCAAAACTTTGTTTAGTTCAGTACTTTGTTTAGTCCAATACTTTGTTTAGTTCAACACTTTGCTTAGTTCAATACTTTGCTTAGTTCAATACTTTGTTTAGTTCAATACTTTGCTTAGTCCAATACTTTGTTTAGTTCAATACTTTGCTTAGTCAAATACTTTGTTTAGTTCAATACTTTGTTTAGAATTCAATACTTTGTTTAGTTCAATACTTTGTTTAGAATTCAATACTTTGTTTAGTCCAATACTTTGTTTAGTTCAATACTTTTTTTAGTTCAATACTTTGCTTAGTTCAACACTTTGCTTAGTCCAATACTTTGCTTAGTTCAACACTTTGCTTAGTTCAATACTTTGCTTAGTCCAATACTTTGCTTAGTCCAATACTTTGTTTAGTCCAATACTTTGTTTAGTCCAATATTTTGCTCAGTCCAATACTTTGTTTAGTTCAATACTTTGCTTAGTTCAATACTTTGTTTAGCCGCAGAAAGCCCTAAAAAGAATCTATTTGGGAAGGACTAACCATTTGATATCTCTTTCTTTTTGTGGCTACAGTAGTTGGATTTTTAAATATTATTACATAGGATTTTGCTTGTACTAAGCCAAGGATTTCTGTTTCAATTTTGTAGAGACTTTTTGTAGAGATCTTTTTTAAAAACTTTTTCTGTCCTGTTAGATATCAAACAGTGGGTCCCTAAGAAAAATCCTGTGTAGGTATAAACCTGATACTTGCCAAAATTGAATCCATTTTCACCAACACTAAAAAAACAAAAAAAAAAAAACAAGTGCATTTAACTTTTATGTGAAAGAAATCAAATTCAAAGATTTGGAGCATACTTTTCAATGTAACAAATGTAGACCTAAAATAAATAAAACAGTGCAGTGATGTTATTTTAATTTGCTTCTAGTTACAAAAAATGGAAAAATCCAAAAGTGACATAAGAAAACATGTTCTGTGTGATTCACTCAGTTTTCACAGGGCATACATGCATAAGCAACATAAAAAACTCTTATAATTTAAATTGCAGAATCATCAGAACCTGTTTATCTCAAATAAAATAAGATCAGTATTCAATACAAATGAATACAAATTTATACGAAACAATCAACTTGATTTATTTGCAGTCAATGCATAAAAACTGATCAATTTTGAAGTGAAATTTAAGAATTTGGTGTAATTTCATGCATCTGGATCTCCATACTTTCATGTTCAACCTAACAAAAATAAAAAAAATTTCATGTGATGGACATCACTTATGCTCACCAGTATATGTGTATGATGGACATGTGCAGTAATCAGACGACAGGAGGCATGTGTACATTTGTCCAGCACTGCCGATCACCTATAGCATGTTAAACAACTGTCAAACATCCCATAATCACCTATAGCATGGAAACAACTGTCAAACATCCCATAATCACCTATAGCATGGAAACAACTGTCAAACATCCCATAATCACCTATAGCATGTTAAACAACTGTTAAACCTCCCATAATCACCTATAGCATGGAAACAACTGTCAAACATCCCATAATCACCTATAGCATGGAAACAACTGTCAAACCTCCCATAATCACCTATAGCATGGAAACAACTGTCAAACATCTCATAATCACCTATAGCATGGAAACAACTGTCAAACATCCCATAATCACCTATAGCATGTTAAACAACTGTCAAACATCTCATAATCACCTATAGCATGGAAACAACTGTCAAACATCCCATAATCACCTATAGCATGTTAAACAACTGTTAAACCTCCCATAATCACCTATAGCATGGAAACAACTGTCAAACATCCCATAATCACCTATAGCATGGAAACAACTGTCAAACATCTCATAATCACCTATGGCATGGAAACAACTGTCAAACCTCCCATAATCACCTATAGCATGGAAACAACTGTCAAACCTCCCATAATCACCTATAGCATGGAAACAACTGTCAAACATCCCATAATCACCTATAGCATGGAAACAACTGTCAAACATCCCATAATCACCTATAGCATGGAAACAACTGTCAAACATCCCATAATCACCTATAGCATGGAAACAACTGTCAAACATCCCATAATCACCTATAGCATGGAAACAACTGTCAAACATCTCATAATCACCTATGGCATGGAAACAACTGTCAAACATCCCATAATCACCTATAGTATGGAAACAACTGTCAAACATCTCATAATCACCTATAGCATATGGAAACAACTGTCAAACATCTCATAATAACCTTTAGTATGGAAACAACTGTCAATCATCTCATAATCACCTATAGTATGGAAACAACTGTCAAACATCCCATAATCACCTATAGCATGGAAACAACTGTCAAACATCCTATAATCACCTATAGCATGGAAACAACTGTCAAACATCTCATAATCACCTATAGTATGGAAACAACTGTCAATCATCTCATAATCACCTATAGCATGGAAACAACTGTCAAACATCTCATAATCACCTATAGTATGGAAACAACTGTCAAACATCCCATAATCACCTATAGTATGGAAAAAACTGTCAAACATCTCATAATCACCTATAGTATGGAAACAACTGTCAAACCTCCCATAATCACCTATAGCATGGAAACAACTGTCAAACATCTCATAATCACCTATAGTATGGAAACAACTGTCAATCCTCGCATAATCACCTATAGCATGGAAACAACTGTCAAACCTCCCATAATCACCTATAGCATGGAAACAACTGTCAATGTTATGAACATTGAAAATACAAAAAAGAACGTTGATTTAAATTGAACGGATTAGATAGTTTAGACAGTTGTTTAGTTGAGTTACCACGGCTTCCTCTATTTTGAGCACAGCCGCCCTTTCCTATGATTAGACTGATAAGATTTATTGTAGTTTACGCATTTCCCTTAGAGTAAGAGTTTAGGAATGAGGCACGTCCTACTTTAGGACACGTCCCACCTGCCTATAAATTATAGTACCTATTTAGCAATCTTTAAGAGTTGAGCAGAGAAACCGAAGAGAGAAGAGTTGAGTTGAGAGCCAGAGAAGCAGAGTTAGAGAAGTCAGAGTGGAGTTTGAAGAGTTACAAGCTTACTTGGAGTTGTATTTCTTTAAGCCCCGGAGACGAGATCAGACGTAAGTTGAATTTGTAAATATTGATTTAGCCTTTTTGCGATTTACAGAACTGCCTGTAGTCCTTAGATTTTTATCCTAAATTTGTGAATTGTTAATTACTTCATAGTTATCACCGCATGTGTTCGATAGTTGGACGAGTTGATTGTAATAAACGCTGTTAAATCAAGCTTGGATGACTGTTCTACACTGTGGTTGACACTAAAACGAGCCCACTGCACACTTCCCACAAGTCGCTGCTTTGGAACCGCTTACAGTGATAAGTCTGGTAGAAAACAACGTTGGAAGGTAGGCCCTTTCAAGTTTATACCGAGATGAGCGAGAGAGGAGATCCCGAACGGCACGGCGCTGAGACAGGCCGAATTACACGCCGAACCACAAAAATTACGCAAAAAGCCCTTCAAAACGCGATCGAGCGTAAAAGTATCGAGATTGACAGGTCTAAAAGAAGGCTCCTTAGCGTTATCGAAACATCTAAAAGTCTAAGCCATGATAGTAACTTAGATATAGTTTTGCACGACCTCACAACTGAGGTGCAACAATACGGGATGATTTTGCAACAGCTACTCGAGCTGCACGAACAAAATACTAACGGTGAACGCGGACACGAGGTCCAACTCACCGAGGAAAACGAAATCCTAAAACTAGCCTTCAAAGAAATAGAGAGACTTAAGTATATGGTAAGTGTTAAGCAAAGCGGTAAAGAGTTTGATGCTCAGAGCGTTCGTATCGATCCTCGCGATCGTCCAGTTCTAGAGCAAGTAGCGCCCGCATAAAAGCTTTAGCAGAGGCGAGGGCCGCGCGCGAGGAAGCCGACTATGCACGCATTTTGGCCGAAAAACAAAAGGAACTCGCTATTCTAACTGCAGACAAAAACGCGGCAGTAGCCAAAGCAAAACTCGATGCGATAGAACAAGCGATAAACGAGGAGGAATTTGGGGAAGGGCCCGCAGAAAAAGAGAACGCAGAGAACTTCACGGGACAGTGGGTCCATTCCTCCCCCGCACTCGAAAGCGATACGTCAAATGTACGCAACGCCCTTGGGCCCAAAAACACGCCCGAACCACACACCCTGTCGTTATTCCACCTCCCACGGTCAGATAACTACCAAAAGAATCAACCCCCGCTTTGCCCTATCGAGAGCACGTACAACTCCAAGACCGGATGTTTACCAATCACGGCCATGACAAAGACGTCAATTACCACCCCGTCATATCAACACCTGATAATCCGTACAGAGACATCACGCAAAGCCAACTAATGGATTCGCTAACGACGGTCAATAACCAAATAGTAACGAGCTTAGCCCGTCAACGTTTACCAATTTCTGAGCCGGATATATTTGACGGTGACGCCACGCTATTCCAGCCCTGGAAAAGAGCCTTCAAAGCTATGCTTTCTGATGCGATAGTTTCACCGACCCAAGAGATCAACTATCTAAGAAAATTCACCAGCGGCCCCCCGCAAGCCCTGGTCGATAATTACAGAAAGAGATTGCGTGATCCCGCAACGCTACTTGAGCAACTCTGGGTCGAATTAGAGAAGCGTTTTGGCAGTCCAGCGATGATAAGCAACTCGCTCCTAGAACGGCTGAAAAACGCCGCCCGCTTTAGTGAAAACCAGCCAGAAAAACTGCAACAGTTTGCCGATCTCTGCGCTGACGTCGAGAGCCAAGTCGCACAACTACCAGGCCTTGCCTGCCTTAATTTTGCGAACGCGATGCAGCCGGTAATCGATAAGCTACCAAAATCTATCTGCGCAAAATGGGAGAAAGAGATAGCGAATTTCTCTGACGCTAACGGCGGCGTTTACCCTCCATTTGAGCGTTTCGCGAAAATAATCCAAGGGCAGGCTAACATTAAAAACAACGCCAATGTTTTAGCCAGCAAGGCCACTACTACCGAAGTTACACCCTCCTCTGCGCACGCCCCCAGACCTCGCAGAGAGCAGAGAACGTTCAAAACTAACGCGCAGCCCCAAAGAAAAGGGAGGGAAGGACCCGAAAATAAAAAAGTAAACCGATGTCCCTATCATGAGAGAGACGGGCACACCCTAGCCGAATGCAAAACGTTCGCAGCTAAAACCGTCAGTGAGCGCAAAAAGTGGCTAACTGACGCTACCCTATGCTATCGCTGCCTCGATCCGTCACACTTTGCTCGCGACTGCCGCGCTCCTATACAGTGCGCAACCTGCGGCGACTTACGTCACAACACAGTGCTGCATAGAGACCCACCCCCTCCCAAGGACAACCCCGACCCCGAGAAGCCGGTCCCCGCCAAATGCACTGCACTCTGCGACCCCGTCGGAGGGACATCCTGTAGCAAAATGGTCCTAGTAGACGTCTATAGCATACACAAACCATCTACCGCTCAGCGCATTTACGCCATTATCGACGAACAGAGTAACACCTCACTTATCACCAGCAAGCTCGCCGACGACCTTGGCGCCGATGGCCCTAGAGAAGTCTACTACCTGTCGACATGCAGCAACGAGAGAGGGGAAAAGAGTGGTAGACGAGTGACAGGCATCGAGGCACGATCAGTCAGCGGAGCTGCATTTTCGCTGCCTACACTCGTTGAGTGCGACGTCATCCCAGGGGACAAGCGCGAGATCCCCACACCTGAGATGGCGAGGAGCTTCAAGCACCTTAAACCAATCGCCGACCAGATACCCCCCCCTAGACGATACGGCAGAAGTTCACCTCTTGATAGGTCGCGACGCGCCAGAACTACTGAAAGTGAGAGAGTTCAAAAACGGCCCCAGAGGAGCCCCGTGGGCACAGCGACTAGCCCTTGGATGGACCATCAGCGGCCAGATGTGCCTCGACTTCGCGAACGGTCCCGCACACATTCTGAGCCGCCACACCCATGTGTCCAACCGTGAGCGACAGGAGACCGGGGACGAGAACTACGAGATAGTGCCGTGCCCCAACATGCTCAAAGTCGATATCCCAATTGACAGCGATAACGTTTTCAAGACAACGCGAGACGACAACGAACCAAGTCTATCTCGAGAAGACCGACAGTTCCTAGAGATCATGGAGAAAGGTACACGCAAAAATTCAAGCGGTAATTGGCAGATGCCCCTACCCTTCCGCGTCCCAAACCAGACCATGCCGAACAACCGTGCACAAGCGATGCACCGATTAAAAGGACTCTTCAAGACATTCGAGAGAAAACCAGAGATGAAACGAGAGTACCTTGAGTTCATGGGAAAAATCCTCGAAAAAGGACACGCCTCCCCCGTCCCCCGCGACGAGCCCCCGCCAAAACCAGGCCATTCCTGGTACCTAGCGCACTTCGCAACCTATCATAACACTAAACACACCATAAGAGTAGTTTTTGATAGCAGTTCTACCTGGTCCCGACTTAATGAATAACCTCATAGGCGTATTGATGCGTTTTCGAAAAGAAAACACCGGTGTCATGTGCGACGTAGAACAAATGTTTCACTCCTTTCATGTCGAACCCTCTCACAGAGATTTCCTCCGCTTCCTGTGGTTTGAAGAGAACAACCCAGAGAAACCAGTCACAGAGTACCGCATGAACGTTCATCTCTTCGGAAACGGCCCCAGCCCAGCAATAGCCACATACGGCTTCCGTAGAACTGCGTCCGATGGCGAGGAGGAGTATGGCGAGGAGTCAAAGAATTTTATCCGCCGCAACTTCTACGTCGATGACGGACTAGCTTCGCTTCCAACAGCCCAACAAGCGATAGATCTGGTTAAAAAAGCACAAGCCACCCTAGCTACGGCCAACCTCAGACTCCACAAGGTCGTATCCAACTCGGTAGAAGTCATGGAAGCATTCCCCGCTGATGACAGAGCAAAGGACGTGCGTGACCTTGACCTGCGCCAAGACGTCCTTCCCGCCCAAAGATCCCTTGGAGTATACTGGGACCTAGAGACGGACGCGTTCACATTTAAGGTGACAGTTCCAGAAAAGCCTTTCACGAGAAGAGGGGTCTTGTCTATCGTAAACTCCGTATACGACCCTCTAGGTCTAGCGGTACCCGTGATGCTCGAGGGCAGGACAATGCTGCAAAAGCTAGTGCTTATGGGTAAAAGAAGAAGCAAAGACGACTCCCCCCTGGCATGGGATGACCCGCTCCCCACCGCGATGAAAGACCGATGGGCAAGATGGAAAGACTCGCTCCCAGACCTCCAAACTGTGTCGGTACCCCGCTGTCACCACCCAAAAATGTTTGGCACTGTCTCCACGGCAGAACTACATGCGTTCTCAGATGCGAGTCAAGACGCGATCGGGACCGCCGTTTACCTCCGACTCGTGAACGAAGCGAAAAAGGTATCCGTCTCCCTAGTGTATGGCCAAGCAAGAGTCGCACCAGCAAACTCAACCAGCATACCACGCCTAGAGCTATGTGGAGCAGTCCTAGCAGTACAAGCCGTGCAAAAGGTAATGAGAGGGATCGACATCGAGATATCCCAAGTCAAGTACTACACCGACTCGAAGGTGGTACTCGGTTACATAACGAATGAAAGCCGGCGCTTTTATGTCTATGTAGCCAACAGAGTTCAACAGATAAGAAGCTTGTCTAACCCAGAGCAGTGGAGGTACGTGGAGACCGAGCTCAACCCCGCCGACCTAGCGACGCGAGGAGTACCCCCTAACAAACTAGGAGAAACCAGCTGGCTTAGTGGTCCCACATTCCTCAAAAATATAGAAACCGCTGACACCCCGAGTGAAGCATACTTACTCGACGCAAGCGACCCCGAGGTGCGCAAAGAAGTGATTTGCGCCAAAGTCAGCACAGATGAAGACACAAAGAAGCCGGGCCTTGGCGCACACCGATTCTTGAGATTCTCGACTCTGAAGTCCCTACAGCGCGGGATCGCCACCCTAATCGTGAAGGTTAAGAACTTCAAGAACAAAAGGGACACCAGAACCACTAGAGCCAACACGTTGAGCCATCGTCCCAGGGTACAAGGCAAGCAACAGAAGCGCAGAGCTCCTACAGTAGAGGAATTAGATCAGGCCTTGCGAGTCATTATACGTACAACACAGAGAGAAGCATTCAGCGCTGAACTGAAAGGCGCAAATACAGACCCCGAAAACCCAAGAGAAACAAAGAAACACGCGAAGAAAGCCCTCAGAGGATCACCGCTATACCGCCTCGACCCATTCCTTGACAGTGACGGAATTCTGCGCGTCGGCGGCCGGCTTAGAAGAGCTGAGATGAACTACGAACAGAAACACCCCGTCCTTCTACCCAGAAAGCACCATGTCTCATAGCTAGTCGCCCTCCACCATCACGTCAAAGTGCACCACCAAGGCCGACTAATCACAAGCGGCGCCACACGCCAAGCCGGGTTCTGGCTGATTGGAGGCCACGCCACCGTCACAAAAGCCATCAAAGACTGCGTGACCTGCAAGAAGCTGAGGGGACGCCCACTAGAGCAACGAATGGCAGACCTGCCTCCCGACAGGACTGAAGTCTGCAGCCCGTTTACGAACGTCGGCTTCGACGTATTTGGGCCTTGGTCGGTGAAGTCACGAAAGACAAGAGGAGCCATAGCTAACGCGAAGCGCTGGGGACTAGTATTCACGTGCCTCAGCAGTAGAGCGATCCACATAGAGGTACTCGAGTCCATGGATACTAGCGCCTTTATGTGCGCGCTTAGGAGGTTTTTCGCGCTGCGCAGCCCTGCTAAACTGCTTAGGTGTGATTGCGGCACTAATTTTGTAGGAGCTAAGACCGAACTCGATAGCGCAATGAAGGAGCTTAATAAGGAGGATGCAGAAAGATTCGTCAGAGAGCAAGGATGCGAGTGGATCTTCAACCCCCCACACGCGTCGCATTTCGGAGGTGTGTGGGAGAGACAGATCCGCACAATACGACGAGTCCTTGACGGCATGTTCGCAGAGCTAGGAGACCACCAACTGACGCATGATTTGCTAGTAACGCTAATGGCAGAGGTCGCTGCGATCGTGAACGCCAGGCCAATATCAGCTGTACCGATGGACGCTGACCAGCCGCAGCCCCTCTCACCTGCGATGCTTCTAAGCATGAAAGAGCGCCCTACTGGACCCCCTCCAGGCCGTTTCTTGCCCACAGACATCTACGCACGTCGCCGCTGGAGACGCGTCCAGTACCTGGCGGAGCAGTTCTGGTCGAGATGGAGAAGGGAGTACCTCCAGAATCTCCAGCCCCGCCAGAAGTGGAACGGAGCAACGGAGAGTCTGCGCGCAGGCGATATCATACTACTAAGGGACGAGACGGAGCACCGCAACGACTGGCCACTAGGACGAGTAACAGAGGCGGTGAAGAGCGAGGACGGTAGAGTTAGGAAGGCGAAGGTAGAGGTAGTTAGAGACGGAGTCAAGAGGACCTACTTGCGCCCCATCAAGGAACTCATCGTACTTATCCGCGCAGATGACGACAAAGAGAGCCAAGAGTAGGGTAGAAAAGATTAGAATAGCAAGGATTGAAATCCTTGGGCGAGGAGTGTTATGAACATTGAAAATACAAAAAAGAACGTTGATTTAAATTGAACGGATTAGATAGTTTAGACAGTTGTTTAGTTGAGTTACCACGGCTTCCTCTATTTTGAGCACAGCCGCCCTTTCCTATGATTAGACTGATAAGATTTATTGTAGTTTACGCATTTCCCTTTGAGTAAGAGTTTAGGAATGAGGCACGTCCTACTTTAGGACACGTCCCACCTGCCTATAAATTATAGTACCTATTTAGCATTCTTTAAGAGTTGAGCAGAGAAACCGAAGAGAGAAGAGTTGAGTTGAGAGCCAGAGAAGCAGAGTTAGAGAAGTCAGAGTGGAGTTTGAAGAGTTACAAGCTTACTTGGAGTTGTATTTCTTTAAGCCCCGGAGACGAGATCAGACGTAAGTTGAATTTGTAAATATTGATTTAGCCTTTTTGCGATTTACAGAACTGCCTGTAGTCCTTAGGTTTTTATCCTAAATTTGTGAATTGTTAATTACTTCATAGTTATCACCGCATGTGTTCGATAGTTGGACGAGTTGATTGTAATAAACGCTGTTAAATCAAGCTTGGATGACTGTTCTACACTGTGGTTGACACTAAAACGAGCCCACTGCACACTTCCCACAAGTCGCTGCTTTGGAACCGCTTACAGTCAAACATCCCATAATCACCTATAGCATATGGAAACAACTGTCAAACATCCCATAATCACCTATAGCATATGGAAACAACTGTCAAACATCCCATAATCACCTATAGCATGGAAACAACTGTCAAACATCTCATAATCACCTATGGCATGGAAACAACTGTCAAACATCCCATAATCACCTATAGTATGGAAACAACTGTCAAACATCCCATAATCACCTATAGCATGGAAACAACTGTCAAACATCTCATAATCACCTATAGCATGGAAACAACTGTCAAACATCTCATAATCACCTATAGCATATGGAAACAACTGTCAAACATCACATAATCACCTATAGCATGGAAACAACTGTCAAACATCCCATAATCACCTATAGTATGGAAACAACTGTCAAACATCTCATAATCACCTATAGTATGGAAACAACTGTCAATCCTCACATAATCACCTATAGTATGGAAACAACTGTCAAACATCTCATATAGCATATGGAAACAACTGTCAAACATCTCATAATCACCTATAGCATGGAAACAACTGTCAAACATCTCATAATCACCTATAGCATGGAAACAACTGTCAAACCTCCCATAATCACCTATAGCATGGAAACAACTGTCAAACATCTCATAATCACCTATAGTATGGAAACAACTGTCAATCCTCGCATAATCACCTATAGTATGGAAACAACTGTCAAACATCTCATAATCACCTATAGTATGGAAACAACTGTCAAACATCACATAATCACCTATAGCATATGGAAACAACTGTCAAACATCCCATAATCTACCTTTACCGATTGGAAGAGGAAATTTTCTATATCACTCAACAGATTGACCTCCCGAACTGGCCTGTATTAGCTGTGATAAGTACCACCAATGGCGACTACTCTTTAGCCAAATAATAGCTCAGGTTCTTTAACAATAGTGACTACTCTTTAGCCAAATAATAGCTCAGGTTCTATGACAATGGCAAGTACTCTTTAGTCGAATAATAGCTCAGGTTCTTGGACAATAGCAAGTACTCTTTAGCCAAATAATAGCTCAGGTTCTTCTACAATATTAAATATCTTTAGCCAAATAATAGCTCAGGTTCTTCAACAATAGTGAATATCTTTAGCCAAATAGCTCAGGTTCTCCAACATGGAAACAACTGTCAAACATCCCATAATCACCTATAGCATGGAAACAACTGTCAAACATCCCATAATCACCTATAGCATGGAAACAACTGTCAAACATCCCATAATCACCTATAGCATGGAAACAACTGTCAAACATCTCATAATCACCTTTAGTATGGAAACAACTGCCAACATCTCATAATCACCTATAGTATGGAAACAACTGTCAATCCTCGCATAATCACCTATAGCATAGAAACAACTGTCAAACCTCCCATAATCACCTATAGCATGGAAACAACTGTCAAACCTCCCATAATCACCTATAGCATGGAAACAACTGTCAAACATCCCATAATCACCTATAGCATATGGAAACAACTGTCAAACATCTCATAATCACCTATAGCATGGAAACAACTGTCAAACATCCCATAATCACCTATAGCATGGAAACAACTGTCAAACATCCCATAATCACCTATAGCATGGAAACAACTGTCAAACATCCCATAATCACCTATAGTATGGAAACAACTGTCAATCCTCACATAATCACCTATAGTATGGAAACAACTGTCAAACATCTCATATAGCATATGGAAACAACTGTCAAACATCCCATAATCACCTATAGCATGGAAACAACTGTCAAACATCTCATAATCACCTTTAGTATGGAAACAACTGTCAAACATCTCATAATCACCTATAGTATGGAAACAACTGTCAAACATCTCATAATCACCTATAGTATGGAAACAACTGTCAAACATCCCATAATCACCTATAGCATGGAAACAACTGTCAAACATCCCATAATCACCTATAGCATGGAAACAACTGTCAAACATCTCATAATCACCTATGGCATGAAAACAACTGTCAAACATCCCATAATCACCTATAGTATGGAAACAATTGTCAAACATCTCATAATCACCTATAGCATATGGAAACAACTGTCAAACATCTCATAATCACCTATAGCATATGGAAACAACTGTCAAACATCCCATAATCTACCTTTACCGATTGGAAGAGGAAATTTTCTATATCACTCAACAGATTGACCTCCCGAACTGGCCTGTATTAGCTGTGATAAGTACCACCAATGGCGACTACTCTTTAGCCAAATAATAGCTCAGGTTCTTTAACAATAGTGACTACTCTTTAGCCAAATAATAGTTCAGGTTCTATGACAATGGCAAGTACTCTTTAGTCGAATAATAGCTCAGGTTCTTGGACAATAGCAAGTACTCTTTAGCCAAATAATAGCTCAGGTTCCTCTACAATATTGAATATCTTTAGCCAAATAATAACTCAGGTTCTCCAACAATAGCGAATATCTTTAGCCAAATAATAGCTCAAGTTCTTTGACAATAGCGAATATCTCTAGCCAAAAAATAGCTCAGCTTTTTGACAATAGCGATTACTCTTTAGCCAAATAATAGCTCGAAAGGTTCTTTAACAAAAGCGACTACTTAGCCAAACAAAATGCTCAAAATACCACACAAGAGAAGAGATCAGCTAACACAATTTATTTTGATCCTTCAGGTCCTTTTCCATGGTCATTTCCATTTCTATCTCCCAAATGTTAGACATTTTTTAACCCCAAAGCCAAACAAATTACCATTCCGGGTAAAAAAGCATATCCAGGATAGAAGGGTAAACAGTTTTGGAAAAAATTTGGTTTCAGGAAATTCAGCATTTAGGAGAGGTGTTGTGATTCGTTAGAAAGTTAATTTCTTATGCGGAAAAAAGCCAAATAAGGAAAAATTGCCATGAATCCACAGCTATATCTTTTTGGTCTGTCTTTTTTTCATGTGAGTGTAAGCAAAAATAGCCAGGGATCAATGGGTTAAATTTTGATGTATAAGTTCTACTATAACCTTCCTTCAATAGGAAGACAAACCTGTTTTGCTTTGACTGTTTGAATATGTGCTACAGTAAGTGGCCAAAATTTGATAGATTACTGGCATGTCAGGGGCAGATCCAGGATTTCATAATGGGGGTGGATAATGGCTGGATGGACAGCCTATAACTGATCCAGTAGTTTTTGGTAGGTCGCTACATAGATGTTACAATACTTCACGCTGAATTGTTTTTCTCACGTCAGCAAAGTCAAGCAGGCAAAGGAAAATGAACAGTACCTTCCGTCCCTCTCAGTCATTTATTTTCTGCAAACAAAGTGACTGAAAAAGTGGGGTGGATACCCACCCAATCCATTCCCCCTGTATCAACCCCTGCATGTGATAAGCAAGAGGGACTATCATCAGGTATAAGATATCCATATGAGATATCTATTATAATAGCCATTGATCCCTGGCTATTTTTGCTTACACTCACAAGAAATAAAGACAAACCAAAAAGATATATAGCTGTGGATTCATGGGGATTTTTCCTTATTTGGCTTTTTTTTATATGAGATATCTATTATAATACGTAAGAATGTAAGATAGTAAGATTGCCCATCTTACTTTTCACATGGCAGTAATACTGTACATGTAGATATGTTGTACCTGATAGATTGTCCTCCCACTTGGAGAGACAAGCTTGGTAATACTTCGTCTATCCACAAGGTCTAGACCATGTAGGACAGGCTCGTGAAATACAAAGTAAAGTCTAGAACATAAAGAAGTGCTATTTACAAAAAAAGAAAACAATTCACAGTGATTTCCTTAAGAACAAAAGGAAAATGTAAACGGTAAACATGAAATGCGTGGAATGTGTTACAGGGTCGCCCATGGGACTGAAAACGAGCGTAATAACAAAATAAAAGTGGAATTCAGCCATTGTTACTTCCTTTCTCACATCATATTACATCACTTCCTTTTTCACAGGATCTTGACACTCAAATTCATTCGTCACTGTCACAGCTTTAGATCAACCAAACAAACCAAAACGACATCAAAGTGGATTGCCTTCTTAGCTACTGTCACCGGGAAGATACCAATAAACACAAACAAACTTCAGATTGTTTTTAAGCTTTGCATTGTTGTTGATTTAGTGCATATGCACATCCGTAGTGTACATATGTGTGTGTATCTCTTATCTGCTCTTGATGCTAGTTAATCTAGACGAAGGGGGATTACTGTAAAACAGTGTACATGTGTGTGTATCTCTTATCCGTTCTTGATGCTAGTTAATCTAGAGGAAGGGGGATTACTGTAAAACAGTGTACATGTGTGTGTATCTCTTATCTGTTCTTGATGCTAGTTAATCTAGAGGAAGGGGGATTACTGTAAAACAGTGTACATGTGTGTGTATCTCTTATCTGTTCTTGATGCTAGTTAATCTAGAGGAAGGGGGCTTCCTGTAAAGCAGTGTTATGTATGACATTCCACTTACGCTGACATAAGTTCATCGGTTACTGCAGAAAGAAGAAAAAGTTTGATTGAGTTTTCCAAGGCACATTTTCTGTTTCACTTGTGATTTGGGTTTGTGATAAAAATATGGGACTACAGGGCTTTGTCAGGGGGTGGGGTACTGGGGGCACATGCCCCTATATAAGGAAATGTTAAATAGGGGTGTGGCTGTGCCAACCACATTATTTCCTTAATGTTTTTGTATAGAGTGCCCAATATATTGAGGCCTGTTATAATTCTGGAGTAGAACACACATTTAGCCAAAGACAGCTTTCTTATAGTTGGCCTCAAAGCTGAGACACCATGTCATGTGGTAAAAATTGATTAAATAAGGCATGGTAACAGATCCTGGGGAGATTGTTTCTTTGGTGAAACTGCAATATGTAGTCCATTATAGAGTGAATCTCGAATATATCAAATGTCTACTGTAAGTTATAACTTAAGTTAAATTATTGTTGCTTCGTTTTCGCGTTTTGTCGATATCCTCACATCCACTTACACATTTCGTGATGCAGTTTGCAAAGACGAACCTCTTTAAAAAGCTGTTCAGCTATCCTTGGGAGTCGTAAAGACATTATTCTTCACAATCGCTCTAGAGTTTTGTTTTTATTATCTCGCTCCAAATTTCCCCCGCACTAAAATACCCATAATGCATCAAATTCCACAGGAGGCCCGAAAGCGCTTTTCACTAGGGACCTTAGGACCTGCGGTATAAAAGGACCTAAGAGCTATGCACAGCGTCTAACATAAACACAAATATAGATTAAGGCATTGCCTTAAAGCGGAGCTCCAAACGACCAAACCTTTGCTTTATTTTTGCTTAATAATTAAAATAAATAAATAAATATTATTATTATATTATTATCGCATTGGCTCTATGCCCGACAGTCGGGACAGGTCTTGGGTGCACTAAATTGCAAGAGAATCACGCTAGTTGATCGCACCACAGGCGAACCAGGTAAAGAATCAGCCCCACGTGATCCTTCGGGAAAATAAAACATTACTATTTTAGCCTTGTGTGTTGATTTTAAGGGGAATTATGGCGCCGAAAGGGGTTCAGTCCCTCGAGATAAAATTTCGGGAAATTTTGCTCTCGAGGAACTATTATCCTGGTTCGCCATTGCTCGCTTGCTAAACCTCACATACGACTCCAAATTTCATCTCACTGAATTTAAACGATAATCATTGAAAATAAAACCAAGGCAAATAAGAAAAAAAAAAACATTGTTCGTAACATAAACTTTAATTTAGCTTTCGGATGGGCAGTAAAACAGAGAGAATTTATCAACAGCACTTTTCCCCCCGAGATCGATCCGGGCTATCCGTTTCGGAAGGCTAGAGAAGGCGTGACGTTCCTAGGACCCGCGGTATAAAAGGCACGAACCTGGTCCAAGTCGTCATTTCCGCTAGACCACGTCAAGTACAGAGCTCCGTGAATATCGAAAAAGCAGAGCCGCAGATAATTATTTATCATTTCGAAGTTGAAATAATGTTCTTTATTTTATTCGGGGTCCGTGCACATCAAATCGCGCGCTCTGGTTGGCTCTCGTGAGGTCCATTATCCCACGATCCGGACCCCGCGATACCGGACCGCTCACCTCCAAAGCTCAAAATAGTGAGTTGCTTTGTAAAATGACCATCGAAAACTGGATTTTTACTCCCGATGTTATAGACTTTTACACTAAAACGGCATTTTATTTGTCATTTTATCTAGAATCATTGACTTTACGGAAAATCAGCTTCAAACTCCCTGTGTTTTGACAATTTCCCGCCATAATGTTTTTGCAACGCGCGACAATTTCAAGTTTGCTGAAAGTTTATTTGGAAAAAAAAGGCAGCAAATCGTCTCTTCATACGAAGAAAAACGACTTAACGAGCTTAATGTATCCAAATTCAAGAGAAATCCTTTAGTGAATATATCTTATCGTCTGTGGAGGATTTGAAGCGAAAGTAGACATTTCTACGATCAATCCGAGTTGAGAACGACATCAATTTGGAAAAAAATTATTTAAGAATATTGTTGTTTAAAACTAAGAGAATGTCTAATTTGGAGACTGTATTCCTGGAGGATTAAAATCGTTGTGTGTTTAGAAAAACTATATTCCAATTTCTTGATTGACAGCAAAGCTTGATCATTATTATTAGTAGAAATTTCTAGAATTCAGAAACTACAGGAAGTCAGTCGGTAAAACGCCTACATGACCGTAAATATTCCTGCTAGGAAATACGCAATACGCCCTATATTTCCGCGACGCTATATACGCTATATAGCGTCCATAGAAGCCAACCATAGAAGAAGCCAACAAGCGCCATAGAAGCCAACAAGCGAGTAGTCAACTTCTTAGACGTCACATTCGACCTTAACCGCAACACCTACCAACCTTTCACCAAACCGAACGCCCCACTACAGTACGTCCACCGCGAGAGCAACCACCCACCTACCATCACAAAGAATATCTCTGCCAGTATCAACAAACGCTTATCTACACTATAATCAAACAAAGAAACCTTCGACCAAGCCGCCCCGCCATACCAGAAAGCACTCGACGAAAGTGGATATAACTACACGCTGCACTACGAAACAAACACCACAAACAAGCGCAAGAACCGCCAGCGCAACAACATTTTCTGGTACAACCCCCCTTTTAGCAAGAACACAAGCATCAACATCGGCCACAGACTCCTCTCACTCATAGACAAGCACTTCCCTAAAGACCACAAACTCAGAAAAATCTTCAACCGGAACACAATCAAAATCAGTTATAGCTGCATGAGCAACACCAAGCAGATAATTGACAGCCACAACAAACGCATAATCGCCTCATCAATAACAACCGAAGACGCCCCCACCTCCCTCGCCACCGCCAATAACAAAACATGCAACTGCAGACAAAAGAACGCGTGCCCCCTTGACGGAAACTGCCTCCAATCATCTGTTATCTACCAAGCTACTGTAACAAGAAAGGACAACAACACCTCCGAATCCTACGTAGGACTAACCGAGAACGAATTCAAGACAAGATATAGAAACCACACCGCCTCATTCCGACACGCTAAACACAGAAACTCGACCGAACTAAGCAAGTACATATGGAGCCCTAAAGACAACAACATAGAACACTTTATTTCATGGAAAATCCTGTCATCTCACTCCACCTACAACAGCTCTAGCAAAAGATGTAATCTCTGCCTCAAAGAAAAACTTATCATTATCCGCCAACCCAAGCTATCAACTTTAAACAAGCGTAACGAGCTAGTGTCTTCGTGCCGCCACAAGAACAAAGCCTTGTTATGCAACAGCTGAACTATTCAATTTCATCATAACAGCCATTGAAATTTCACGCCCTATTTTCATGTTAATTTTATACATAGATAGTATATAAGTGATGGTAGTAATATATTCTTAATAAATCTCCTGATGAGTGGGCAACCACGAAACAGGCTTGTAGAGCTGAAACGGTAGTTCGCGTGTTTTTTTTGCTACAAACCAAGATATATCCCGCTCTACACCTATGTATTGAGCACTGTTATATGAACGCCTGCACCATCCCTGGCGTATCGCATGTCCCTTGCGACAGTTTCCGGGTCAAGCTTGTGCCCCTGCTGACCGATTTCAAATTTCTCTCCCAAGTAGCGCTTTTGGTCTTCTGAGTAGCGAGAACTTTTTCCCCCGATTTAAGCGCCCATCCCTGTCCCAGCATGTTAGTTTGACTGCCCCTCTCTAGGGTGGCAGGTAGTTGGGGCTGTGCCTGGCTTTCATGAAGAATCTCGCCGTACCTCCTCTTTGCCCTGTCTAGAAATGTACAGTTGGGTGGCTTAAGGCGTATGAAAAGCAATGGTCTGCAACAAATGACTCATTGATGTGCGTCTTAAAAGAAAACGTTTCCTGTCAGAACCCTTGTATTCATATTTAAGAGTACAGTCGAACAAAAAACGAATAAAAAATCTAGACGCGATAGTCCTATGGCGAGACAATTTGGGAAACGAGCGGGGGCCGCCATACCTTCTTTCTCCTGAATGAAATAGAAAGAGAGTGTTGGGAAGGGGATAACAAGGGCTGTACCTTATAATCAGACTTGATGTATTGCTTGCCTGTCTTCAGGGCAGCACGACATGTGTGGCTCCATTCGCGTGACTTCTCTCGACCGTCAAGCCTATCCACGATGGAGGCGAGGATATCGAACGCTTTTGCACCATCCGCAGACGTGTAGTCAAGACCATGCAGGGAAGTCCGGACAGTAGCATGACACGCTGTCAAGATTCGTGCCATGGTTGACTGGCTTAGAGGTGTTATTTCTTCTTCCTTACAGTACTCCGTGTACTGATCCATGATTCGTTGGGGAATCATCCCTCGGATAACGTTTGGCACATCCAAGATCTCTCCATTTGACAAACACAGATGACGCTGTCCAAACGGCAGATCTTGTAGAATATGAGAGCTTGTGATAAAGCGCAGAAATCTGTCTAGTTGTGACTCGTCAACTTTCATTTTCGGACTTTTCGTCTGAGGGACAGGTACCGCGACCATGTTGAAGAATGTGTTTCCTTGATGCCTTGAGCTTTACTCGGTGAGGTCTGGCATGAAGCTCTGCATTTCTTGGAGTGACACGAGATCAGTCATAATAGCTAACACTTGTCTTCTGGTGTCCCAACTTGATGCATGTTGGGAAGTCTCGGCTAGCGCCTCGAGGTATTTTCGGTCAACGGAACGATGCCCAGTTGGTATTCAAAGCCTCTTTTCGACATTTTTGGATTTTACAACGGCATTCCACAAGCTTCCTGCATCGTTAGGAGTTATCACTTCTAGGAAGGAGACAATAGCAGCTGTAGCTCTGTCTACGTACACATTTTGTCGACGTTTTGTGAGATGGCCAAATGGCTGTTGTGGTTTTCCGGAAACTGTCACGTTCTCCCCAAAACAGTCTAACAGCTCGCTCAGTTTTCTACGCCGGCCGGCTAGTGTATCTGTACGGCCGGTTCCACTGCTACTGCTACTACTGTCCTCACAACCAAAAAACCCTGGGCTTCATTTCTCATCTTCTATTTCCAGCTTACTGAATGCGTTCGTCAAATCATTTATGTCCTATTCAAGAAAAAAGAGCAAATTATAGCACTTGAGTCAAATAAGCGTTTTATCATTTGATGACAGTGTCGATTACCTCTTGTTCTTCTGATGATATAGAGGGCAACCCCTTTTCCTTTGTCTGCCAGAATGCGGTCTTTTTATTAAGAAATCTTTTAAAATATTTTTGCATATGTCTATCGCCAGCGAAACAACCCCCCTTGCTCTCTCTATCTTCAAAACATAGCTTCACGCCCATATGGTGCCGGCCGATGGCTTTCGGATGAAAGGAGAAGTTCTTGCTCGGTCCGGAGTCGCGCAAAATCAAAGACGCACAAAAAGTGCAAATGCCCTCTAACATCTTTATCGCAAGCATCAAGTGTAATGCACTTCTGGTATTTAGGATTTGCAGCACTTGGGCCGCACTCGCCTCCGACCAACGCCGAGAAGGCACATGTGCAGCCGGCTCGAAAGTCCATTCTTGAAAGCTCTCTCTCACACTATCCGCATCTCCGTCAAGATTGGAACAGAGGCAAATAGGGGGGTGTATGCATTCATTCATATTACAAATACTATAAGAATCATAGTTATATCACAGGACCTTTATATAAGTTTCAATCGAACATATCGCAAAAAGCAACCAAAAGACAAAAAAATATTTTTTTTATTGATTTGTACAATGGACGCCGTGGTCCGGGCTTCCTGTGGTTCTGTAACGCAATCTCTGTCGCCGATATCTTCAGTGTGTTTTGGTTTCATTTCCCCGCTGTGAGGGCGGTCAAATACTTATCAGAGGTCATCTTCAAGCTCAAATACGGAGTCTGGACCGGTTGCTGGTTACTTCAGACTCGTAAAGTATTCTGAATACTCTTGCTTGCGCTTTTAGTTCAATTCGAAGTGATTGTACTCAACGATCCTCACCGATGTCTACGAAACAGGACTGGAATTTCTTTCAAGAACAACTCGTTAAACAGCTAAAGCTGGTTCAAGATGCTGGATTTCTACTTTTATGTACTTCATGTGACTCTCTGTTGGATATATCTGAGGTTAACTATTTTTTTAGTTTTCCGTTTTAAAAGCCCTCTCCTTGAACTACCGTGTAAATTCAAAATGGCAGAAAATTGGTGAGAGTACTGTGTGTTTCAAGGCCTCCCAAAATTCGAAGTTTTAAGTGCCCAGTAAAATAAATACATATTTGCAAAGGGGAAACAGTCCTTTATAGGAGTTTTGTGTAGAAATTGGCCGAAAGCATGTAACAGATTGCGAAATTCGATGTCAAATTTGGCATAATTTTTGTTACTTTATTTTTATGGTAATGATAAATACATAAAAATTTCTAAAATATTGAATATACTTTGTAGAATCCACTGCTTACGGTAACTTAATGATTGAACAAGTACTGATGCGCAGCGTCAAAACGACAGGAGGACTAACAAGAGAGCGCGGTATGTCGGAGTTACAGCATCTTACATGGATTATGTCTATGCCTGCTTGCACTGAAGTGAACCATAGTTAATTTTCTCACAAGCGAGCAGCATAAAGATACATCTTAAGCAAGAAAAGAGAGGGATTTCAAAGACACAAATACGCCCATTGACTATTTGTCTCAAAAGGATCCTTTTGCTTCTGATTCGTCATCTCACTGCGCTAATATCGCAACGGGCGTCGTCGCAGAGGCGCTTGTTAACTGTGACAAGTCTAGAGAGGAAGGCGAGAAGATACTCAAGTCGTTGAACGGGAAAGATGCTTGTTAGTATTTGTTTCGTAAGAAGGATCAAATTGTAACTCTTGCATCTAGGACGGCTCTACAGATTAAGGACGGCGAGGTTCAAGTGGACCCCCAGCTTCTCTTCCAGAGGCTGGCCATTCTTGCTACCACGATATGCGATACGAGAACCCCTGAGTTTTTCGAAATGTGCAGTCTCCCCCGGCCTTGTTTGATTCGTCACTTCTCCCGCGGAAGGCTAACAAACCCGTACTAGCAGATGCAATCTGGTCTCGAAAGAATTTCAACCTTCTTCAATACAAGGTGGCGTATGATCAGTATAAAATACCCTTCCCTTAGTTTCACGATTTTATATTTATACATCTTTAATTTCCGGAACGTCTGCGCAATATGTCATCGATGGGGGAGCTTTGCTGCACCGTGTAGTCTGGCCACGAGGAGAAACGTATGACGCCATCTGTCTGCTTTACATCAAGTACCTTCAGCGGAGGTACCGTGAAGCTACAGTTGTCTTGATGGTTACAGCGATATACCATCCACTAAAGATAGTAATCACCAACGAAGAAACGAAGGCGGCCCTGCTGTTATGTTTGAAGGTGACATGGTAGCGACTTTGAAAAAGGATATCTTCCTGTCAAACAATGCCAACATGTTGTCAAGCAAGCTACAGCAAGCCGGATATGCGGTTCGTCAGGCTTTGGGAGATGCCGACGTCTTAATCGTGAGTACCGCTATCGAAAAGGCGAAGACCGAGACGACCGTCCTTATTGGAGATGACACGGATCTGTTGATACTCCTGATAGAACATACCGAGATGGATGCGAAGGACCTCTATTTCCGTCCAGAACCACGACCAAGTGAGAAAGCTCCTAGAATATAGGATATCAAGAAGACAAAGGCAGCCCTAGGCCGTGAGACGTGCGTACATATCTTGTTTGCGCATGCGTTTCTCGACTGCGACACGACCTCTAGAGTCCATGGAAATTGAAAAGGAGCGACTATAAAAAATTTGAGAGCCGGAGAGAAGTTTTGCGAACTTGCGAGCGTCTTCAATCGAAGCCAAGCAGAGAAGAAGGACGTCATGGAGGCTGGAGAACGCGCGCTTTTGCAATTGTACAACGCCGAGAAAGCAAAGAGGCTGAATGCCTTACGCTACACTCGATTCTGTCAGAAGGTAGCTACAGACAATGCCAGCTTGCAACCAGAGAATCTGCCACCAACTTCGTCAGCAGCAGGATGACGAAAGTTCCCTCCCTCCCTCCCTCCCTCCCCCCCCTCCCTCTCCCCACCCTCATCCTCTCTCTCTCTCTCTCTCTCTCCTCTCTCTCTCTCTCTCCTCTTCTCTCTCTCTCTCTCTCTCTCTCTCTCTCTCTCTCTCTTCTCTCTTCTCTAGTCTCTGAGTCTTGCATTGGCCTTGACAGGTGAATTGCTGCCAGAAGACTGGGGATAGAAAGTTACGCAAGGGAAACTCACTGCTATCCGCACAGACCTCCCCCCAGCACACCAGTCATTGTTAGAGGTCATTCGTTGCAACTGTGCAACGGACTGCAGCTCTCAAAGATGCTCCTGCAAGAAAAAATGGGCTCGAGTGCGGCCTGTGGATAGGGGAAAGTTGTCTAAATGTTAGCCCTCCGGACTTCAATGAAGAGGAAGATGAAGGGCAATCTAATAACAGCGAGTAGAAGCATATACATCTCAAAGAAACATTCTATTATAGTTGTGTACTTTTGTAAACTCGGGTTTACATATAGCAAACAGGACAGGCGTAAGAATGAAATTTGTGCATTATGCTTTTGGGTATATTTGGGGTACCCTGTGGTAGCCCCTGTAGTAGCTTTGCCACCTCGGAAGTTGGTTTCTAGCGAAATAAAAGCTCAATCGTGGCCTTTACATCTCTTTTAGAGTGATCAGTAGGCATTTCAACTTGAAATATTCATATTTGCATTGACATGTAGAAAATCTGGGTCGGGTACCCTGTGGTGAAACCGAGGAATTTTCACTTCTTAATTTCGGCATGTTTTCACTAATGCGATTCTTTGGTACCTTTAGCATGTTGTTTAGGACATTGAACTCTGCCATTCTGCGGTGAGAGAAATTCTGTTGCAATTTGTTTGATCTTTAACCGTAGATTCCCTGGACTAGTATAGTGATTTTATGATATAAAATACAAAGCTAGGCTCGCTACATTTATACGCTAGGACCAGACAGCAATCTATGTGGCGCTCCCACATGAGAGGAAATAAATGTAAAACAACTCAATTGGGAACGGGGAGAATTGGATACATTCTGCAAAACGAACCAATCAGCCAAAAGCGCGAGGGTGTGGGAAATCACAGAGTTGGTCTCTCGTCCTGCGTATTTACAAAATAATAAATGAAGTCAAGGTAACTCTAGGGTAACAATAATTAGTCGTTAATTATTAACCACATTTTAAAACTTAACTGCGCATACTCAAAGAGCGCGTGACTACAACATTTCCCTCTAAACGAAATAACGAATAAAAATAAATGATGACTAAACCAAGGGGTGAAGATGGCATGTGGCTTCGAAGAGCATTCGAAGCCACATTCATTGCCAAATAAAATGTTCAAAAAGAAGAAACCACGATTCTGCCACGTATAAGAAACTGAACACTCCTTAGATTTAGACGCACCACAAGGTCATCTACGGGCCAGCTAAAATAGATATATAGATAGTTTATTAAAACCTTTACATTGCAGCCTACTAAGGCTGAATTGCGTAAATATACAATTGTAAAATAATAATAATATAGTAAAAAATATGTATATGATCGAAATTGATAAAAACTTATTTACAATATAGAAAATAGATAAAAGGTTTAAAAGCTACTTATTTATTTGATATTGAAGGTATAAAAGTGCTGCTGAAACGCTTGGTTTTAATGGCTGGACGATTAAAAAGTCGTTTGTTTCTAATGTTGTAACGATGAACTTGTCTAGGTATCAATAGATGGTGTAGTTTGTGGTCTACATCAGAGAGCACAGAATTAAAGAGCTTGTCACACAAAGCCTTGCGCCTACCATATAGCGAGCATTTACCATAATTAACACATGTCGCGGTAGGGCATCGCTGGCGATGCAATGGAGAGCGCACGTTTCTGAATGTGTTCTAGGTCTTCTTTAAGATATGCCGGGATTGCGTGATTGAATAAAGGCGCGCAATACTCTAAATTAGGTCCCACACAGGTATTATAAAATCCAATGATATCGGATACGGGAACTCTAGCGCGCTTAAGAAAAACAAGTAAGTACATTGTCCTTCTTCATAGTGTCATTAATGTGGGAGTTCCATTGTAAGTTGTTTGAGATTGTTAGATTTGACCTAAAATCTAGACTAAGGAAACCACCAGAGTGAAGTTAGTTCCTTATTCGCAGTTCCTTTTTCGTCTGTTTCCTTATTCGCTCAGTTCCTTATTAAAATCCGGGGGGTACTTACATGATACCTTTTAATTCGAGTTGAAACAGTATTTAGGCATAACAGTTTATTCAGAACAAGTCCAACAGTATTTTCGTCGGGTAATTATGGTTGCTTTAACGTGCTCGCTGCTAAGCGGAGCTGTGAACATGAGACTCTATCTGCTACAAAAGGTCAAATTACGAAATGCGTGCAATCGCTTTCACAAATGAATCTAGCAAAAGAGAGGAAATCTACCTCTCATCTAATAAATGTATTTGTATCTTGGGCTTTATTTCCAAACGCATTAATATATTTAGAGGAGAAATATTCACGATTTACTTGACTACGTACGCGTGTAGAAGGAATTTGACCTTGCTAACAAAACCACAATTTGACAGATAGTGCTCGTTGTCAATTAACACCTTGGCTACTAGATATGGCTCTGACAAAACAAATAGATTAGTTCAGTGACACGAATAGGGAACTGTTTCTTATTCAAGTTAGTTTTCGCGAATAAGGAAATGGAATCTCCAAACGTCCCATTTCGTTTTACGACTTATCCGAATAAGGAATAGACTATGAAGAGGATTGTCAGTGTTTGCTTATCATTTCTCAATAAAGGAAAGGAAATTTCATAACTCCCGATTTCTCTTTAACTACTCCTTTCTAAAGAGTTCTCGGAAAAGGAAATGGTATTTCATAACTCCCGATCTCGTTTTAACTACTTATCCGAATAAGGAATAGACTAAAAAAAGGTTTTTTTTATGTTTTCTAAACATTTCTCAAATAATTAAATGGAATCTCCCAACTTCCGATTTCGTTTTACGACTTAAAATCCGAATAAGGAATAGACTAAAGAGAGGGTTCTTTAGTACTTTCTAAACATTTCTCGAATAAGGAAATGGTATTTCATAACGCCTGATTTCGTTTTAACTACTTATCCGAATAAGGAATAAACAATGAAGAGGATTGTCAGTGTTTGCTCATCATTTCTCAATAAAGGAAATGAAATTCGAAAAAGGAAATGGTATTTCATAACTCCCGATCTCGTTTTAACTACTTATCCGAATAAAGAATAGACTAAAAAGAGGGTTTTTTATGTTTTCTAAACATTTCTCGAATAAGTAAATGGGATCTCCCAACTTCCGATTTCGTTTTACGACTTATCCGAATAAGGAATAGACTAAAGAGAGGGTTCTTTATTACTTTCTAAACATTTCTCGAATAAGGAAATGGTATTTCATAACGCCTGATTTCGTTTTAACTACTTATCCGAATAAGGAATAGACTAAAAAGAGGGTCGTTTGTTTTTTCTAAACATTTCTCGAATAAGGAAATGGTATTTCATAACGCCTGATTTCGTTTTAACTACTTATCCGAATAAGGAATAAACTATGAAGAGGATTGTCAGTGTTTGCTCATCATTTTTCAATAAAGGAAATGAAATTTCATAACTTTCATAGGAAACCCAAACAAGCCGTAACATGAGTAGAAAATTTTGAAGGGGACACGGTTAAAGGGACATTATTTGGGGGACAACCATGCCCTGTATGCTAGTGTGCTTTTAAAAGTTCACATTTATGCCCTTCTAGTCATTCGGCTAATTCTAATTCCATTTCCTTATTCGAGAAATTCGTTCGATTCCTATAATTCGTAGACAAACAAACACAAACCGTATAACAATCCAACGATGTGTAAAGATATATTTATTCGATCTAGAATCAATGAAAGTTATTTGATTTACATTGATTGCATGGAATCAAAGCTTATTTACAGTTATTCAAACTCACAAATTAACTTACTTCTGTGGCGTATCCGATCGTGTTTTCTGATTCTCAAAGTCCTGGTTAGCTGTAGGTTTTGTAATCGTACTGGTTAGCTGTATTTCAGAGTTCCGATCTCGGTTACTGTTGATCTAACTGATTTACAATGGATTATAATCACGTGGTTGAAATCGATCTTAACGAAACTGTCACTTGTCACTTATGTAATAGATTTATGCCGAAACAGTAGTTAAAACGAAATCAGGCGTTATGAAATACCATTTCCTTATTCGAGAAATGTTTAGAAAGTACTAAAGAACCCTCTCTTTAGTCTATTCCTTATTCGGATAAGTAGTTAAAACGAGATCGGGAGTTATGAAATACCATTTCCTTTTTCGAGAACTCTTTAGAAAGGAGTAGTTAAAGAGAAATCGGGAGTTATGAAATTTCCTTTCCTTTATTGAGAAATGATAAGCAAACACTGACAATCCTCTTCATAGTCTATTCCTTATTCGGATAAGTTGTAAAACGAAATGGGACGTTTGGATATTCCATTTCCTTATTCGCGAAAACTAACTTGAATAAGGAACAGTTCCCTATTCGTGTCACTGCACTAATCTATTTGTTTTGTCAGAGCCATATCTAGTAGCCAAGGTGTTAATTGACAACAAGCACTATCTGTCAAATTGTGGTTTTGTTAGCAATGTCAAATTCCTTCTACACGCGTACGTAGTCAAGTAAAGCGTGAATATTTCTCCTCTAAATATATTAATGCGTTTGGAAATAAAGCCCAAGATACAAATACATTTATTAGATGAGAGGTAGATTTCCTCTCTTTTGCTAGATTCATTTGTGAAAGCGATTGCACGCATTTCGTAATTTGACCTTTTGTAGCAGATAGAGTCTCATGTTCACAGCTCCGCTTAGCAGCGAGCACGTTAAAGCAACCAAAATTACCCGACGAAAATGCTGTTGGACTTATTCTGAATAAACTGTTATGCCTAAATACTGTTTCAACTCGAATTAAAAGGTATTATGTAAGTACCCCCCTGGATTTGAATAAGGAACTGAGCGAATAAGGAAACAGACGAAAAAGGAACTGCGAATAAGAAACTAACTTCACTCTGGTAAGGAAACCATCAATTGTAAACAAAATCTAAATTATCCTCAAAAGATAAACAAAACTAAAGAACTTCCGTTTTTTTTAATAGGAACATGAAATACTAGACGACCGTAACTATAACCTTAACAATACGACAACCCGTCCTGTAATAAAATTAAACATTTTATGTTAGAATATGACTTGGTAGATATTTGGCGAATTCAACATCCGGAAGATAAGGCAGACTGGATAGTGTTACTAGATTTCTTTCTATCTCCTGTTGGAGGTGAATACATTTTAGGATGTCAGTTTAATGTAGCCAAATTATCTTTAAAATTTCGACCAAAGTTTTATATGCAGTGCTGTAAGAATGATCAAAGTGTAATAAAGTAAACGTTGATACAAGAGAGGATGTTCTACAACAAATATAATGGAACAATGAAAATATCTGCATCAATAAGAAATCGTGCTTCTATGATGAATATGTGATGCTGGGAATCCATAGAGTTTTAGATGAAATGCTACTTGTTGTCTTGGAATGAGCTAAAGACTAGCTTTGGGTCGAAACATTTTCTTGCTTGGATTGGGATCTTAGATGCGTTACCAAAGCCTTGGATACGATTAATTAAGAGTGACTTTACGATTGTATAATCCAAAACTACGCTTGAAAGGTAAAATAGTAAGCGTGCTTAAAGTCACATCAAAACTTGTCTATCAAGATATTGTTTCGGAGAATGTTATCATACCTACGGCACAAGTAAAGTGACAGAAGTATAATCTAGAGTTCCCAGGTTATGATTTTGATTGGGAAGAGATTTACATGCTGCCCTTCAGAATTGCAATTGATACATACTCTCGTGCATTCCAATTTTGCATCATATTATCTTTACTAATAAAAAATATTTTGCCAGCGTATGGATTTTTTTCAACGTAGGTAAATAACAGTGTCTGAATATAAGAATACGCCATTATCTCAGAATTCCAAGGTCTGATGTACAATATCCTATAGCTTATTTGTTAAAAATTTCCCTGTAGCGAACAGCACTTCGCGAATAGTGAATTTACCAGGTTCACCGTTCCGTTGCCATAGAAACAGCAATGTAAACACATGTTACATTTTTCAAAAGTTCATCCTTAACTGCAGTTTGATGATCTGATCCCTGTAGCAGAAGGTACGAGTTGTGTTTGAAAGGATGGTTTGGAATTCGGGAAACTGTATCGAATCTCCTTAAATTAAAAAAATAGACATACATTCAGTATGTGAACATATGTCATGTACAGTGTGTAAACATTTGTCATACACAGTTTGTGAACATGTGTCATATACAATATGTGAACATGAGTCATATACAGTGTGTGAACACGTGTCATATCCAGTGTGTGAACATGTGTCATATACAGTGTGTGAACACGTGTCATATACAGTGTGTGCACTGCAAAAACTAGTTTTCTCCACTTGGGTAAGGGTTACTCGTATTTTGGGTAAGAGGTTGTTTTACCCAAAATAGCGAGTAAGGATAACCCAAGTTTTTGAGTTGGATAGAGATAACTCAATAACGAGTAAGGTTTACCCAAAATAGCGAGTAAGGGTAACTCAAGGTTGAGATTACTCATTTTTGGGGTAAAAGTGAGTTTTACCCAAAAGAACGATTAAGAAGAATAAATTGGTTAGAGGACCATTGTTTTGGAAAGTGTAGATTGGTAAAAAATGTTATCGGAGTTATGAGTTACTGCATAAACTTGTGTATAATTTACTCAAATGGCAACAAGATAAAGTGGTTCTCAAAAACCAAAGAGTCAAGCTCTAACAAAAGACATTAGAGTGTATTCGTGCTAAAGAAGAACTAGAAGATATAAAGCTAAAGAGTATTTCACAGGTTTATGAAAAAATTTACTGTAATGTACTAGTATTTTTAGGCTTATGTTTACCAGCAAACTTGTATAGTAATAGAATCTTTTTTGTATCCCTTGGAAAAATGCAGGTTTATTTAACAAGATATGTACATATATACCCTATATTGACACAAATATATACCCCTTAAAGGTAAGCTACATCCCTCTGGTTATTTCCTTATATTTTTATTTATTTTTTAATTTTTTTTTTATTTGCAATTTTGAAAAATATTGGGGTGGGTGGGGAGGGAGGTAAGGGAGGTCCTCCCTTGAGCAAAAGTTGCAGATTACAGGCCCTTATGTTTCATTCTTCGGGACACAAATATGTATTTAACAAAGAGATTATTTCATTGAAGATAATCTAACCTGTACCGTAGTACAACGAAAAGCTGGTTGACATAGCGGCCATACCCAGTTACTATGTCTAGTGGTTGGAAGTCAAACAAGTCTCTCTGCCTAACAAAACCTTGTTCGTTTGTAGTAGTAACTCTGTAAGCATTCAGATGTTCTACAAAGCCATCATTGCGAGCTTTGAAGTACTCAAGCACAACAGATGCACCATCTACAAGTAACACTTTGCAAATTTTTCCCAAATAAAGGTTCCCCATGATGCAAAGCTGTTACAATAATGCTTCCCCTCTTGTAGCACGTACTTTGACCCATGATGCCCTGGAAAAAATATTTATTTTTTTAATGCTAAGCTTACTTCATGAAACAATCAAAATTATATATTTCTTAAAAACACAGTGGCAGATCCAAGGAACTTTAGAAGAAATGCATATAGCAGGAGATTAAAATCACCAATTTACCACTCATCATATGTTATTCCATATATTGGTGCCTCTCCCCCCACTTTGGTAAATCCTGGATCCCACCTTTCAGGACCAAAAAAATTCCTCTGAGTTTGAAATTAATACTCCAAATCTTTATCTTGTGTTTAATTTGTATTAATTTGAGTTTGCAATTACCTGATCCAACCTCTAAATATCTTCTTAGTGCTGTGGCATTATTTGAGGCCTGTAGGAGGTAGCATTGAAGAGCTTGGTGGCGCTTGGCTAATGAGTAAGTGATATTTTTGAAGTTGTTCACTCTATCAACAAGCCTTTTGAAATAATAATACTTTGCTTCAAAGCGCATTGACCAGTTTCTCACAAGTGGTCCAGTTCTGAAAATTAACAACATTTATTTAATTATGAATTAGGTTAACCAATAGATTAGAACTTATTGCAAATGGCCGCAAAAAAAAGCTCTTTAGTGGTTAACAAAGATGTCTAGGGGTGACAACAGACATCTGAAACATTTAAAAATTCAAGCAAAAGCTTAAAAGTCACTTAACAGCTTAAATTCTTTCTCAGTTTTTTGAAAAACTTTAGCACCTTTTTCAAAATACCCATTGCAAACCTTCCCCCTTTCCACTGGACACACCTTTACCCTTGTACTGAACACTTTCTAAACCTTAATACCTAAGCAAATGCTTTGGGTAATGAACCATGTAGTGCTACTTTGGAATTGCCCTCCGGTTATGGATTCGTTGGAATTCAGATAGGTGCTCTTCTACAAGAACCGATAAATATCCAGCAAGCTGTGAACTAGAAGTCGGTGCGAACACTATTTCCTCAATGCGCAAAAGAGTTTTTTAATGTATTATAGAAAAAGACCTGCCATGGCATCACCATCACCATCGGTGGTACTCAAAGAAAAGACACCTTGGCCATCTACATTAGTAGGGCAGATGTTAACATCGCTCTTGCTAATAAGCAAGAGCTTACAACAAAGCTCCGCACAGCTGTTGTGGAAAGGATTGTGGAGGACTACTCCCAGTTCACCTGGTAGGTGGTCCTGTCTAATTACAATAAAAATAATATGTTGATGCATGTTAATTGTAATGTTCACTGTTGTAGCGGCAGCTAGGAAAGAGGTGGTTGTATAACAACATCAAGTAAAGGAAATACTCATTTAAAAAAAAACTATTTTTATTTTCCATTAGAAGGCAAAGTTTTCAGGGACTCAGATTGGTGCTATTTATCAATGTATACTCTAACATAATTTCTTTTCAATTTGTATTGCATCAATATTATGGATGTCAATAATCTCTTATCTGAAAATTGAACAAGTTCACCAAGTGGTAACAATGTTTTGATTTTTTTAAAGGTATCCCACAAGGGACCAGATGACTGCACTTGCACTGGAAATAATCAGAACCTACCCATTTTTGAAAGACAAATATGTTGGTTCAGGATATGTAAGTCTTCAATTATGGTGTATCCTAATTGTAATCAATAAAAAAAGGCATTATCAGTTATGTTCATGTTTCCTCAAATAGATGCACAGATGTCACAACTTAAGGTAATTCCCTTGAATTGCACTGCGCACCCCTTCTGCGCATAGTGGCGCGCGCTTTTGTTCGAATTTTCCGGTGTATTAAGTGCGCGCGCGCCACAGTTGTACAAGAAAACACAGCAAAAGGCGCGCGTTTTTTACTTAAAATCGCTTTGACAGAAGACAGAAGTCGGTTACCCCCATTTTTTATTTGCTCAAATATATACGGAAAAATGATATACTAAAATAAGAAAAAAAGTTGGGTTGTAGAAATTTTGTTATTTCTCTTAAAAGCCGTAAAAATACTTCAAAATGGCGCCTTTTACCGTATGAATAGTGTCGAAAACAATGTCTTTTAGTGCGATCTCTTAAAATGTGATTTGTTTTGAACATACTACGGGTTATTGTTTAGGAGATCGGATTTTGGCAGCTCGACAAACAGAACTTAATTTTCTAAAGACTATAGGCGCTCTTTTTTAAACCAAGAGTTGGGATTTTTTCTTGCACGATCAGTAAAAACGCGTCAACTCTACGCCCCTGTGAAAACGAGGTCAGTACCCCCATTTTTTAAATACATTTTTTGAAATCCCTTAACTTCAATATTGTTTATGCCAAGTTTTAAAAAAATCTGGGTTGTAGAACTATTTCAAGGGAATTACCTTAACCGTATCTCATTGCATACCTTTTTTGTTCATAATTTGCTGCATCTGCATCTATTAGAGGATAAACGTACACAAAAATGTGATCTTTTTGTTAACTAATCACATGCATAGTTGACTGATAATGCTTTATTTTTATCGGTAATGAAATAATGGATTATCATTGCTTATGGCAGCTGAGTGTGCTTACATACCAGTCCAAATAAGAATAAATCTATGAATCGCTTCACTTGCCTTTGGCCACTCACATATTACCATCTGAATTTCATTGTAGGACTCGTGGTATGGCTCGTGGTATGGCTCGTGGTATGGCTCGTGGTATGGCTCGTGGTATGGCTCGTGGTATGACTCGTGGTATGGCTCGTGGTAGGACTCGTGGTATGGCAAGATAGCAGATAAATTCAAAAATGACCGCAAGAAGGTGCCAGAAGACCCGGAGGTTGTTCTTCACAAACGGAAAATAGAAACAAGTGCAGAAAAGACGGCCCAACATGTCAGAAGAGGGGCTTTGAATTGGGAGCCACCATACCCTGAGGGGGAGGATGAGGCGTCTATGCAACGGCATAAGGAGTCCCTCCAAAATGAGTGGGAGCGACGGACTCCTGACTTTAAGAAGGTCAACAGGCGTATGGCGCTGACCTTCCCCGACAGAAGGCGTTTGATGAATTCGAACCCCAATATACGGGATATTCAATCGGAATATCCTGCATTGTTTGACTGCAACCAGGTAAATGTACAGTATTTATGCCCATCAGCCATGGTATTGACCATGGCTCAAGATAGTTGAGCCCAACTTATAATGAAACACTAATGTCCTATTTGGTGAATGCTTAATTGTTTTCAAAAGTTTAAAATTTAACAATATTTGGCTTGTTACTGCACACACATTTGTTGTGGGATTTTCATGAATTCTATCAAATAGTGAAAAACAACCAATTGCTATAGATATTCACTTTTTATAGAAAGGGCTTTTTTAGAGTATCATACTGTATGCTACTGTATTTACTCAAATATCCAGTTGGTACATCTCATGGAGTGCAAGTGACTTTGAAACTACTTTGGCTATTTTACTTTAGGTAAACATCCAAGAGTATCATTATTGAGAAAAGTGTTTCTATTACAGATTATTGAAGAGTTTAAGCGGGTGCTGGGAGTCCTTGATGTGTCTGCCATACTTCGCTCAAACCTTGAGCAAATGGTAGATGGCATCCTCAATTTGGCAAAAAGCCACAAAATTTAAGCCACAAAGACGGTGTTAGACGGCTACCTTGGTCTCCTTGGGACAATGATGATGATGTTGAGCCATCGAAAGGTAAGTTATCAGTTGTGTTTCCATGTCAATGAGCAGGAGTAATAGTAGTAGATAGTCCAATCTTACTGCTCACTTATCTTACATTCTTTTCAAGTTGCATATAAATACCTAGTCTTGCCTTTTTGTTTAGGCGAAAAATGTGCGGTTGCCCTGGCTATTTTGCCCTTCTTGCTGCATAGCAAAAACAGCAAAAAGAAAGAGGAGAAAGAATTCATCGAAATTGTGCCTGTAAGTAAATACATGAATATTTTACTGCTGCATCTTTTGACTTTCCTGAGGCACAAACAAAATTTACATAAAATTACAGTATTGTCACAAAAGGAATTTGAGTAAAAACCGAAAGCTTTGCTCTTTCATGTGGAAAATCATGTGCTGAGGATGGATTGGAAAAGCCAAAAGATGCATCCAGCGTGTTAGTGAAAAATACTTAGGAGCTGGTTTATTTATGTTTGCTGGGAGATCCACTAGAAAGATGGACATCATAAGGGGATTCAACACTGTTTCCGAAGTCCCCAACCACCCAGTCAATCTTAATTTGTATCTTTTGCTACAGGGATTGGAGCCTCAAACCATTTATCCGTGTCGTATAGCTACTAAGGAATGAACTTTATGAAAATGCAGAGTTTGTTTACATTGCTGTTTCCTTTGCAACAGAATGGTGAACCTGTTGAATTCACTATTTTGTGAAATGCTGTTCGCTGTAGGAATATTTTTGACAAACTTATGTACATTCGACCATGGACAACACTAGAGGAAGTCTTATAAAAATCTTTGTAAGGAGAATTCTGAGATATTGGCACATTTTCCTTTTTAGTAACTAATTTCCTTGCTCTTTTCACATGGTCTAAAGGTCGAATGCACAATATCTAAAGTTGGTTTGACGAGAATTTCCGTACCACCAACAGCACCTCTCAAATAGTGAATTTAGCAGGCTCGCAGTCCATTTGCATCGGAAACAGTAATCTTAACAAAACCTTCATTTTTATAAAGGTTATTCCTAGATACATAGCACAGCAAATTGTTTGATGTTTCGATCCAGGTATCAAAACATATAAGTTATGATTGACTTGGGGGCTTGGTACCTTGGAAGCATAGTCAAATTTCCTAAGTGTTTGGTCACACAATGGCAAATCAAACTTATTTGCAGTAAGCTCATATGCTTCATTTCCATGTTTTTTTATGTTCATTTTATACTTATCGAGTGCTATCAGATTTAATCATTAATCAGAACAGACTAAAGAACACACGAAATTGGACAGGGTAATAAATCCACTGCCAGGAATTTACAGTTTAAGATGTGTTATCAAAGCAATTTGGTGCACATTGGGCGATAGTGACGTTTGAAAATTTGGCCTCACATAATGACCCAGCCCCACAATGTTATTTACTATTTATTAGTTTCATTTATTTATAGTCTTTGTTTTAACGTTTACAGGCAGAGAGTGACATTCGTACGATGGAGCTGTCGAGCAAAGCGCCAAAGATTCTGGTATCTGGAGAGTTTGAAAGCCGAGAAAGTGTTTCTATTGTTGCCAATGGGCAACAGATATGTGACGTTAAGGATATGTAAAGGCAACACTTTGCCTAATCGCCGTGTATTATATTTTTATGTTTGAGTATCCTCCAGGAATACAGAGCTTTTTTTTTTGTTTCTTCAAAAATGCTTGCTTGGCATCCATGATGGCAGGAAGATACCTGCACCCATAATACGATTTGTTGAGCAAATCAACTCCTCCTGCCTTCCTGCAGCAACTTATTGTTAAACGTTTTTTTTATGATAGAAAATTGAAAATTGAAAATTGAATTTATGAACACAATTTCATTCTTAATTTAAGAACAAAAGCTGCTGGATGTCAAGCATTCTACATTCTGGCTGCATGAGGTAATTAGGGTAGAATTACAGTAGTTGAGCAAATCAACTCCTCCTGGCTTCCTGCAGCGACTGATTGATAAACGGTTTTTTTTAAATGAACAAGAAAATTGTCAAATATCAAAGTTCAATTTATTAACACAATTTGATTCAGAATTTCATAACGAATCAGTCCAAAAAGAAAATGTATGAAAATGCCCAGATTCAAAATGTTCTCTATTTTGATGCAAGATAAGTTTTTGTATTTAACACATCCGAGAGAGCTCGGTTTATGCACGTTAACAAGCCCCAATAAAAACATCTAAATAAACCTTGGAGTTGGGATATTGTGTTGGCATTTTCTTGTACTAGATTTATGCTAGTAGAACTAGAATGATGTATTAAATATTTGATTAGATATGATTGCAATTTCAACGAGTTGTCGTAACGCAATGGTCGAGTAGCGCTTAATCAAAAATTTGGGTAACTGGGCTCTTTTCGCAATATAATGGGTTAATATGGATTCATTCCCAATGAGTTGTCGTAACTCAAATCTTGAGTAACCGTAACCCAGTTCTTTGGGTAACGAGCAGCGCTTACCCAAAATTTGGGTCAGGTTAACCCAAACCAAGGGTTGTGCTTACTCAAGATAGCGAGTTGTGTTAACCCAATATCAATGGTCACTGTGGATTAACCCTCTGTACTCCTTATTTTGGGTTACCCTTACTCGTTTGGTTTGGCAGTGTGTGTAAAACTTATTGAACAAAGGCATATATCTCCTCAGAGCTATAAAAAACTTTCAGTCTTTTGATGAGATGAGAAACTTGGTAAACTTCAATCTAAAAACATATACAAATAGGTACAAAATGTTTCTATCTATTTTCTATGTATCTCAGCTGCTTCTTCTTCATCTTTTTGATTTTAGAAGTGTTTTTAATCTGCAAATAAATTGAGATTGTCAAGATTCAGCAGATGCGTGATGGTTATGATCCATTCGAGGGGTAAGAATAAGAAAATGCTTAAACTAATAGTTTCAAAAGATAAGAAGAATCAAACAATTCATTAATTTAGCAACTAAATTATTCAATTATTATAATATACTTACACACACAGTATACTTACAGTACCGCTCTCGAACATATGTACGCGAAACTTTCGCGAACAGCTAGGCTGTTCGTGAACAGATCCAAACTAACGGTTCGGCGAACGGGAACGTATGACTCAGGGCTAACTGATATTCACTTTGGCTCACTCAAAGCGTTACAAGCTTTAGTCGATATCTCCGCTAAGTGAAGTAAGCGCTGGACTTATAATAAATACTGTAAGGGAGGGGATTATATTAGGAAAGGAATGTTTTGAACGCTTCGTCTTTTTTATTACGAATACAGTACGATGACCAAATCCGTATCACTTCATATTAAAATTGCTCTTTTTTGCGGAGTGCCCAATGCTCATTTTTTCTGAGACGACTGCAAATTAACTTATGCATATAATATGCACAGAAGAGACTACACATTTTCAAATTTCATTGATTTATATGGTATTTTCTGTTTGCACATGGTGGGGGTAGTTCCGTAGCAGCGGGCATAGTTCCGTATCAGTAAAAAAATCTGTCGTCTGGTACGAGTTTTTTTCATTTGAGAATAAAAAAAAACATATTTACTGAATAACATATCACATCCCTTCCTTTTTGCTTGAAATTAATGTATAAAAATGATTTTAACTTCGCAATGCAGCAGGTTAACAAAACAACAATCGTCAAAGGGCTTTCGCTCGCGTGTCGCTAATAAATCCATATTACATGAAACAAAACGGATAGAATTTTTCCAAAATAAATGCCACAACCCACACAAATACTAAAACGGCAAAATAGACAAAATGCAAAAGGAGTCAATTCTTCCATTTGTCTCGTCTCGCCTTTCAAAACAAGAAATTCATGGAACAGAGCAACATCGTGTTTGGTCTTCTTCTTTGTATTTTCGTTTTCATGTCCGTCTATGAACTCTTCTATTGACGAATCTAGGCTCTGAAAACGGGTAGTCGACTGTTTTGCAGCCATCTTACTAAAGTAAAAAAGGAATGGCGGGCGAACTGAGACACATCAAAAAGTTTCGCGCGAGTCGTCGAGCAAACGAATCGACTTTGCTCACAAGTGAAAATAATGATATAGCCAATCAGAACGCCGATACGGCGTTTTTCACTAGTAAAAAAAAACGTACGACCAATCAGCTGGCTTCTCTAGCGCGAAGAGACTAGTTTTATCACAATGGTTTTTGGCGCGCAAATCTCGGTATGTATATAATAAAAAGTTATGTTTTAAGGAACCAAATTGCTGACCCGACCGGATTTGGAAATAAAATAATGTTAACAAAAAAACAAGAAAAAACTTGATTCGGCTATCATGTTACTCAAAAGACAAAGAAAGATTATTATTTACGTGGACCAAGCAAGTTTGAAAGAAATCAAGCATGACAGAACACTCGTCGAAATCTTATGTGTCGACCGAAAAGTTTTAAGTGAGAGGATTTGGGCCACACACAAAAATAACCAGACCTACGTCTATTTAACAACTTTTGAGGATGAAATAGCAAAAAGAAATATCCTGAAGGCCACATTATCTTGACCCAATTCTAGCTGCTGCTGCGAGGAAGCCGATCATCATGCAGAAGCTTGCCATCGTAAGCGGCGAGTTTGCATGCTCCATGGAAAACAAAATGCAAGATCTGAAATTAAAGAAACGTCCATCTACGGAAACAAGGCTCGGCAGGCACTGGAGATGCTAATTCAGCATGTGGAGAGCCACCTGGGCTACGAATCGCATGAACATTCCACCATTTTAAAAGAAAAGATAACAGCTATTAAATGTATAAGCACTAAACTTCTGATTCCTTTCCATGCAGAAGTCATTAAATGTAAGCATGTATCTTTATACTAACCAAAAGAAAATATGGCAAATCAGAATGCAGAAATCGCTATGTTTATTTGGCAGTATCCACTTAAACTTTGCATTATGTACTGGATTTACATAAAATAAGTTGCCATCTAGCATGGTATAAAATAGTTATACAATGCAGAATACTGCAGAATATTGAATATCCCACTCTTCATAGGCCAGTCCCTTTCAATTTCAACGATTATCCTCGTAGCTGCTCGCAAAGCACCCCAATAAAAAAGAAAAGGGAAGACAAGACAAAAGTGGTTTACCACAACTCTGCTTCTTGCTTGTTTTAGTCTACTACCTTTCTTCTGCGACTTTGATGTATGCGAGTTACCTCAAACACGCTCTCAGGTACTGAACATGAGATTCCATGATACATCATGTCACTTGCGAAAACGTAAACAAAAACTAAATGGAAGGGTACCCATGGGGTACCCATAAGGTATTCGCTTTTTCAAAGCATCAAAATGATGACAAACTATTGTAGATTCTGCCGATGTATTCCCTTTTTTGCTGACACCGTCTAGACCCAACGAAAATTCCAACTTTCTCAGATCGATCGGGCACATATTAGGGCGAAATTTTGAGTGACCTTGGCCGTAAATCTTAAAATAAATATTTTCTCGCCCATGATCGCACTGATTCTCTTTACAACAAGGCGTCCGGGTTCCTCTAGCATGCAGTAAACGCAACAAATCATGGGTAGGAGTATTATTTCGACGACAAAAGAACGTTTTCTGCGTGGTTCTCTCGCTGAGGCTATGGCCACCATTTTGCATAATAATAAGGTAAACTGATACCTCCAATTTTATTGATGACCCTAACTGTCTATTGTGAACACTATTCGCGAATTTCGCGACCGCTGTTCGCAATTTTCGCGAACACATGTACATATGTTCCCGAGCGGTACTGTATTATAATATAATTACACACAGTATACTTATTTTGATATACTTACACACACAGTATACTTATTTTGATATACTTACACACACAGTATACTTATTATAACATACTTACATACACAGTATAAATTATTATACTTACATACACAGTGTACTTATTACTTACACACATGTATTACTTTAAACAGTATACTTATTATAATATACAGTACCTAGACACACAGTGTACTTGTTATAATACACAATGTACTTGTTATAATATACTTACAATACACTTGCTGTTCAGCACCATGCTACTTATGGGTACCAATGTTTTCTGCTTAGCTCCTTAGCTTTTACTGTAAAAAGCCCTCTTTGTCACATTTGTAAGGGATAAGAATTCCATAATCAAGCGTTTGTATAACTCACCACTTGGACTACTTGGGACTTTCTTTCATTCTCCTCTCTCCTCTTTTGCTTTTCCATAGTCCGTTTCCTTCTTTCCTGCAATTGAAATCCTTGTTACACATCTAAAGAAAGGTTACCAATAGACAAGCATTTGCCCAATTACCCAAGTTAATTGCTAAAAAAGGTATCAAAGTAAAACACAGCAAAGAGAAAGCAAAACTGTTCCCCCTCCTTTATATGCCCACTACCCAGCATCCTTCAGTATTTCCTGTTTATCCAGCCTCCAGGTACCAGGTACAGACAACCAGCACATCCAACAAACATTTCCTATTATATCTTTATTCATTATTTATCTAAATGATTTCTCTATCTTTATTCATTATTTATCTAAATGGTTTCCCTATCTTTATTCATTATTTATCTAAATGATTTCTCTATCTTCATTCATTATTTATCTAAATGATTTCCCTATCTTTATTCATTATTTATCTAAATGGTTTCTCTATTTTCATTCATTATTTATCTAAATGATTTCTCTATCTTTATTCATTAATTATCTAAACGATTTCTCTATCTTTATTCATTATTTATCTAATTGATTTCTCTATCTTTATTCATTATTTATCTAAATGATTTCCCTATCTTTATTCATTATTTATCTAAATGATTTCTCTATCTTCATTCATTATTTATCTAAATGATTTCTCTATCTTTATTCATCATTCATCTAAATGATTTCTCTATCTTCATTTATTATTTAACTAAATGATTTCTCTATCTTTATTCATTATTTTTCTAAATGATTTCTCTATCTTCATTCAATATTTATCTAAATGATTTCTCTATCTTCATTCATTATTTTTCTAAATGATTTCTCTATCTTTATTCATCATTTATGTAAATGATTTCTCTATCTTTATTCATTATTTATCTAAATGATTTCTCTGTGGACTGCACGACACTAAGAACATTACCCCAATGACTGAAAAAAGGGGTTTGCAACAAAAAGACAACTCATACACTCCTACAGCAACAACTATACAAACATCAAGCAAATTGCCTTACTACAGGTCACAATAACAACAGCTATACAGCTAGCGACCAAGATGCCTACTTACAACATACTACAGACCCCTATAACAACAGCTATACAGCTAGCGACCAAGTTGCCTATCTACTACCAGACCCTTATAACAACCGCTATACAGCCAGCAACCAAGATGCCTACTTACAACATACTACAGACCCCTATAACAACCGCTATATAGCTAGCGACCAAGTTGTCTAACTACTAATATAGACCAAAATAACAACCACTGTTCAACCCGCAACCAAGATGCCTAACTACTGACAGACCACAATAAAAATTTTAAGAATCTCCATTTCAACTATATCAAAACAGAGTGTGGTTTTCTCAGCCTCCATGGTATCAACAACGCAATGGTTTTATGCCAATTGTTCTGAGCATGGAAGACTCTCTTGGCGCGCTTTAAAATATTTTACAAGAAATACTGCACTTAGGGTTATGCTAGAGTTGAACAGAAGTACTGAAAATAAGATTTTTACAATAACAAAAGGGGAATTATAAACAGACAAGCATGTTCTAATTAGGTGTCAAAGGTAAAAAATCAGGTAGAGGGATTTAGCATCAAGAAATATTTGAAAGCACATTACTAAAAAAAACTTAACCAAAACACACTAAATATATGTACCATACAGATTGCTCTGATTTGCATGTGAATTGGCAGTCTGTCTGTGCAATAGCTTGTTGCAAAGTGTGTGCACAGCTATAAAAATTCTAAATCAATCAAAGGTTAGTTCACTTTGAATACATGATATGGCTGAAATTTGCATACTGCAACTTTGAAATATACTTTTGAATGAAACTAGATATCAAAATTCGAAGACACACTATGCTAACAAGCATGTATTGAATGAAAGAAGACATTTTGCATAAGCTTTCACTCGCTGGGTGTGGTATCTAAATTCTTTCAAAGACATCTACAGTATCATCTACACTACCTGTTTCTGACTTTTTTTTATTTAAATTTATTTTAAGCCATACATAAGAAATAAAGGTAGATTTTATATTATATGATTGATATATGATATAATTGCATGGTTTGGATAAAATGTGCTTGCGTAATGGTTTATTTCAGGTCCTTTTAAACCTCTAAGCTTTAAAGCCCCATGCAAACGAACCATGCAAACGAACCATGCAAACAAACCATGCAAACGAACCATGCAAGCAAACCATGCAACTGAACCATGCAAACGAACCATGCAAACAGCCAGGCAAGATGATGACCCAGCAACCCTGCCACTGCTAGGACACCATGTCCAGAAGTGTTGGCAGATGTTGGGAATACTTGATTTGGCCAACACCTTGCCAGTGGTCCCTGTCATAATTGATTATGAGTGGTGTAATATAGGCTAAATATTAGATACCTCCTTGGCATTTCTTGCATTGTCTTTAAGCTCTTTTTCATAAGATTTCAATAATTTCAGTTGCAGTCTGTCTTTCTGTTTTTTCTTCCATGATGAGTGGAGTGGTTTGACATTAATCACAGTGGACTTCCTGTTTTGGAGAAAGATTAACTAACTGAACAACAATAAAGCAACAGTCAATGCTGGTTTGAGGAAGACTTCTACATAATGATCATACTTTACTAAAAGCTTAAAAAACGGCAGATTGTGCTTCAAATAAAAGAACTGCAGTATAAGAAATTATCAAGGAATTTTCCTGGTAGATTACAGTAAATGTACAGGAATAATAATAGAAGAATAATATAAAAGAATAGAAGAATAATAAAAGAACTGTATAAGAAATTATCGAGGAATTTTCCTGGTAGATTACAGTAAATGTATAGGAAGTTTCGATTTTTTTGGCCGGGAGATGAAGGCTAAAAACTAGGAGATTTGGCAGGTATAGAAATACAATATGATTTTATTTGTACCACAAGATGAAATTACAAGTCTAGGAATAACTAGTTAGACTGCTAAAATTAGACGGCATATAACAATATCAGTGTACCGGATCTGTAGGCAGGTAATATTCTTTAAGAACATAAAACCCTTTTTAGGGAAATTTGAATCTCCAACCACATCACACATGAAATCGAATTAAATAGTAATAAACTTCTGGACGCCTATGACATCGTTTTATAGGCAATCTACTTTTACGAAATTCATATTCATTAAGCTTTATTTATCTCAGATACTTCTTATGCCGTCCAGTCTATCATACAAAACAAAAGACTACACGTGTCTGTATTAAGCTTACATATTTCCAAAGTTATTCTCACTTCGTTATATATTTGAAAACTGAAAATAATAACATAGAAGACGCTTTAGAACTTACTTCTTTTTCTCGCTTTTCCAAACTCGTCCGGATTTAGGCTTTCCTCGGGGTATTTTTACGTTTTTTACATCATTTTTTGACGACGCCATCTTTGGTTTACGAGGTTCTACTTACTAGGTAACCAGGCATTCAACAAATAGTTGTTTTGGTCACCGCGCGGGTAGCCTATGGTCACCCGCGGCGAATTTCGCCATAATTTCGCTATACGTCTCCCAAGTAAAAAAATAATAAAAATGAATACACTTTTGCACTATCCGGGATCGCTAAATTCATTATTAAACCCTGAAATTTACAGTAAAAACCTACAGTAATTTGACTTTTTTGTATTTTTATGTTTCTAGTGCTTTTGCATTATTTTTTTCGCCGTGGCTAAATCAAAGAAAGAAAATCGATTAACTTCATTAAATAAGGACGTTCAAACGATGGACGGAAGGACAAACGATGGGTTTGGGAAAACTAAATGAGGCGTAGCCGCTCATGGTCTAGCGTGAGCTAAATGAGCGGTAGCTTAAATTTTTTTTTTTTGAATAACGCGGGAAAATGCTACCCCCCTTTGCGTTAGCGAAAGCTATAAAAGGTTATAAACTTTAAGACTTTAAGACTTAAGACGAACAAATGACCTTCGGGAATTCATATATTAGCTAAGTTAGCAAATTAACTTACTAGTACTAGTAAATGATGTTGCTTTCATGCGACTCTCGCATCAGCTGCTGATATATTACCTACCTCTCACCACACCCAGCGTTTTTCCAGTTTACATTAAAGTCTTCCATTACACATATTGTTCAAAACTTTTGCCACTGTTTAAAAGACAATATTAGCTTGAACCACAGTAATGTAGTTACTTTCAAGAGACTGCATTATTCTGACACGGAATGTCGAGTGGGGGGGAAATCTACTATGCTTCTCCGGTCTACCTGTGCACCACAGGTATACCGGAGCCACTCATAGAAGTGTTTGGACGCTATGACTAAAGCCGGAAAACTAAGGTGCGTTTCCATTTGTGTAGAGGGGCATTTGGGTGCGCTGCTATAAATGCTTTGAAGGTAGATTCGTAGACGTGACTTATAGCGCTTTCTTCTGATATTTCATTTGCAAACAGAGAGAATGACACGCTGGTTGTGATGTGGATATTCCAAAAGGAGTCAGGGCAGCTCACTTGTAATCTCGCTTAAACGCCCACTTCGCCCATATGCTAGATACCTTCATTCACTCAGTGATCTCTGTTAATGTTTAACAAGTTAGCAGTCTTAGTATACAATGCATTGACATCGATTTATAGATTATTTGAAAACTCCAGTAAAGAAACGCGTGCTCTGTCTAGACAGAGAGAGAAACAATAACACCAATTACTAGACAATGCAATTTTTGCCGATTTCACTATTTAATACCTACCCTGAAATGGCGCACTCAAGCCAGAATTGTTCGTTGATCATTTGTTTTCTTGTTATCTGATGGCCCACCAAAATTGGGTGTGCTTGAGTTGTAATGGTTGAACCAGGCACATTTTTTTTAAATTTGCTCTTATTCTCTACTCAGGCGCGTACCCAGGGGGGTGCGCAGCGGCTAAACAGTGGGTCATTTCTCATTAAGGAATCTTCCAATACTATCAATACCATGCTTCTCCATATGTCCATATGATATTTATGACTGCGCACACCCACCGCTCCCCCCCCCCCCCCCCCCCCTCAGCTAATCCTGGGAACGCGCCTGCTACTTCTTAACTACGGTACGGATTCCTCGCAGTTCCAAGGTAAAAAATGTCTATTGCACGTAGAAAGATTTCTTGGTTGTGCTCGCGTACATTAATTTTCAATGTATATATATTTCTTTGGGGGGTGCGCAAGAGGAACTAATTACCCGGGGGCGTATGGAGGGAGGGGGGGGGGGGGGGGGTGGAAGAACAAGTGATTTTATTGCCATTGCAGTATCTCCAAGGGACGATTATTTGGCTACCAAATAGTTTGACTAGATTTATGACGTACCAAAAGTGATCTTAAATGCCATTTTTTGTAATTCTCTTACACTTTATAGTCTTGTCTACAAATAGCACGTTTATTGCGAACCGAAAGTGGACTTTGCAGTGTGTGTGTTGGGGGGGGGGGGGGAGGGGGTGCGAACGCACCCCTTTTACCTCCCCTGGGTACGGGCCTGTAGAACGCACGCCTTTTCCCTAAGACAGGCCTGAAGGAAATCAGCCTTCTGCCCCTTTAATTGCTATTCTGCCCGTTTTCTTGCCCAAATCTACCATTTCGAAATGGTAGCAAATAAACAGAGGGTGTGGGTTCCTATATAAAGATGAGTGTTATCCTCCCCAAGTAAACCCTTCCCAGCCGAAAAAGTGGCTCTCTTAAACGCCTAGACATTGAGAATGTACTGTTGACCGTACATTGAGAGTACGGTCTACGGTAGTACGTTAAAAGTGAAGTAAAACTGACAGTCGTACTATCCGCCACGATATTGTATGAGTTTACAGCGTTTTTGGTATTGTTCTAGGAAGACCTAGGAGGGGGGGGGGGGGCGGTACTCAGCTTGTGTTTGGGTATAGGTGTGCCGCTGGGGTTTTTGAAACCTGACCCTGTTTAGGACAAAAATTTTGAAAAAACCATACCCTGTTTTAGGACAACACCCTTTATTTTAGGACCCTGTTTAGGACAATTAAAAATGAAACACTTAATTGATTTATACCTTCTTTCATCAAGCATTAAACTCCAATTACTTAGTCTAGAAAAATGCTATTATTTATCGCAAAATCGATCTCAGAACCAAGCACCCGGTTAGCACGTGAGAGCAAGCAAGGCAATCAGATCGGCGGCGGGATCAGCGGTTACGAGTTTTAACAAGGCAAACCAAATCGGTACCCTGTTTAGGACAGCCTTGCTTAGAATTATGTACCCTGTTCAGGACAAGAGGCTGAAATGTATACCCTGTTTAGGACAGAGAGGCCTGAAATGAATACCCTGTTCAGGACAGAGGCCTGAAATGTATACCCTGTTCAGGACAGAGAGGTAAAAAGCATACCCTGTCCTGCGGCACGTCCCCGTATGAAGAAAACGTTGTCGTTTGAGGGGTCTGGTACCGAGCAATTTTAGTTGCTTTTCACAGGCTTTCTCCATTGACTAAAGATGGTCATAGTTACTATTTTTCTCTTTTGAATACGGCAGCCTTAAAAATGACAAGAATCATGCAGGTTTACCAAATAAGGAATATATTAGTTTCCTTATATAGAAGCGACCGCGTCTGTGAAAAAAGAAAAGTTTTGGCTAATTTTTTTTTGAAATGCGTATAGCTTATATAAGGGAGTACCCCCCCCCCCCCCCACCACCCCCGGGTAGAAAGATTACGGATTTTGACATGAGGGCCTCTAACAAAATAGCACATAGTCTGGGACATAGGAAATCAAATAAGGGCAATTCGAACACTTAGGGTAGTTATATTTTCCCTAAAAGATATCACGTTAACCCCCATCTACTCTTACGAAAAGTCCCGTTACACGCCGCAAAATGAAAAATTTTAACGCAAAATTTAATCTTAACGCAATATCTTTATACATCTTTATAGCCGATTTTGATGTATTGCGATGTCCTTTTTTCAAATCATTGATTTGTTTTTGGGTTTTGGGATTATCTGTTCCGCCCGTCAAATTAGTCTGAGCCAATCGGATTCTTGGCAACTTTAGCCTAGTGCAGCTCGTCCAGAGGGAAGCCAGGCAAGACTCTGATTGGCCCAGAATGGTTTTCTTGATGACGGAACAGAAAACCAAAACAAATCGTGGTTTTGAAAACGCGGCATGTAATTTAGTAATAAAATATTAACGCGAAATGTAATAACACAAAATAGCGCAAGTAAACCCGGTATCCATCAAGTGGACCAAATTTCGCTCAAGTACTAGGCTCCATTCAAGGCATGACTGTGTCTTACCTCCACTCACAAAAGTCCCCACGGCTTGTAATCAATGAAACCTTTTTTTTAGAGCTTTTAGTGAGATGACAAGACTTTTCGTCAGGGGATCCTCATGGGAAGATCCCCCTACAGAAAAAGAAGTGGAAGAGCACTTCACTGGTAAAAATAACATGGCATAAACAAAGATTACAAAGGCATTAAATCTATGGTATTCTTTCATCAAACCGATTATTTCAGTTTTCAAAGTGTGTATAAAAAACTTTGTTATCGGAATGTTTAGATTTCCAGACGCTTCACATTATCGGCACATTTCCTTTTTTTCCTGTACAAGATGGTTTTGGGTAATTGATTGGCATAACAAATATACCAAGAAATCAAAAGACTGTTTTCAAGCCTCGAGTACAAATATAATTTTATAACTGCGGATGGAAATGGATTGAAAATAGCACTTTTAGAATTTATATCGTGTAAACCAACTAGAGCCTCCGCATATCATCCAAGTAACTGCAAACTGTTTTATTTCTATCGATTCACCTGGATGAAGTAAACAGGAAGATTTAAAGTAGTCTCTACGGTTGTTACACAGCAGTTCACATTTAAAGTTATTTAGTACACGCATGCCTACTATATTATTACCATATGGGTAAAAACGTCGCAGTTCGTTTGCAGTGAACAAATAGATTACTAAAATATATTTCCTCTTTATAGTTTGCCTTTAAAACGTGTCGGCAGGGGCAGATGTAAGGGTTGGCGAGCGGGACCCGGCCCCCCTATTTTTAAAGATTTGGCTTTAAAATATCAAGAAATTGAAATCCACGGAAGAACATAGAATCCGCCCCCCCCCTTCTTGAAACTCTTGCTCCCCCCCCCCTTTTGGAACTCCTGGATTCGCCCCTGGTTGGTTCAAAAACAAAGGTCTATTCCGGCTAGCACGCTGGGGCTTCTAACGAGGGCTTTCAGCTCGTATTGCCTTTGTAGCAATCATAAATATAATATTTTTACAATATAACGTTCACACATCGAAGACCCAGGTCTTGGTTTTGTTGGGTATGTTGAAAATATAATTTTCTGATTCCTGATAGTGTTTGGGCAAGTCAATTCTGTCCGGATTACGACGCCAAAAAAGGTAAAAGACACACGGTATTCCGATATGTGTCTCACTAGTGTTTTAGTGTAAACTGCCCATGCTCTAATCCTTGTATCAAACGAACATCCAATAAGCAGATATCTTTTTTGTTTTTTATTAGGGTTCCACTCTTTTAGCAGGGAGCAGGATCTGATCTGGGGGATGGGGGGTGGAGGTATTGGCGGCGCCTGCTCCCTGTTCACACATTTAGATTTTCCTGCGGAAAGACCCAGAGCAGCAAAGCGGCAGTTCTCATTCGCCCGTTAATACTTGTTTGTTTGCTCATTCTATATAAATTGCAGCAGCTGACTGATCATTGGTTTGCCGTTGTAAGCTTCTACCCAGAAGCAGGTGCACTCTTAACACTGGAGAACAGATTTTGCTCGGTTGCACACACCCTTAGTTTATGCCTTGTTTTCCTCTTGACATTAAATAAGGGCACATTTGACATAAGTGTTATTGGGGAAGCAGAATGCCAATTTCCATGCTTTCTATGTTTAAAATATCAGCCTTACCCGCGCGTGTAGCAGCAGCACTTTTCTTAATGTAAAGAGCGCAAATCATCATAAGGCCTTTCAATTCAAGTGGTTTCTTTCTTTCGGCGGCACAAATCATAGGGATATTCCGTATGGTTTACTGCATGGTACGATATCCTTTATTGACTTTTCAGATCCCTTTTACACCCTTTACACTTTTTTATAAGAACGTCTAGCCTGAGATTTCACCAAATTCTAAGAACATTGCTAAAAACATGCCGAGGCTCAGATAGCAGAAAAAATATTGCTTGTTAGTGTAATACGTTTTGAAACGCAGAAACAAATTGTGTTGATAACAATAACATTAGTTAAATCCTTTGTGTATTTCTCTTTTAAAAACATCGACTTTTTTAAAAACATTTCAGCCTTAAAATGCTTCAAAAATAAAAACGGCCCAGCTTCAACTAAACATTAGACGATCTTATAAGTAAGTCATTACCACTTATAAATCTTAGTTGTTCCTGATAATTAGTTTTGGCTATGAAAACTAGGAATTGACATAGGACGCTCTCAATAGATATAAGGTTTTATTCTCGTTACCTCTCCGTGTTTTACGCTTGTTAAGTTTTGTATCGTGGATAATGCCGCGTTTGGCAGGGCCGTAGCAGCGGGTGGGGCACTAGGGGTACACCCCCCCAATATTATCTAAAATTATAAAAAAATAACCAGTAGGGGCTTGGCTGTCCCCCATTGTTTTCTTAATGTTTCTGTACTATGCCCCCCCCCCCCCCAATATTTTGAGGCTTGCTACGGCTATGTTTGCTGTTATGTTCTTACTTTCATTTTCTGTTTAAAGTTCTTGTACACATTCCAAGGCTGCCACCTAAAAATACAGGCATATCAAGACAAGAAGGTAACATTGCAATTTTAATGGTAGCTCACTGATGAAACCTAACAGTGTGGGGAATTAACCGCATTATTCTTGTTGCATTCTCTGACCATTGTCACCATTAATCATTATCTTAATTATTTTTTTGTTTGTTAGCACGTAGTTTTTCTTGTTTGTTAATGCTTGCTGAATTCCTGAAATTTTCCATTTCAAAGCCAAATATCCGTTCGGGCGAGGAGCCATGCTTTATTCCAGAAAGCGATGCTGTTTGATTAGCTTTTACTTATTATAAAAAGTACGAATCCTTCGCCGTATTCGAAGAAGCGCTTTAAGAGCCTTTAAAATTTTTTGTTCATATCTACATATCTACGGGTTTTCTATTCAATTTAATCTATATTATTTTTTTGTTTATTGAATATTTTGTATCGACTGCTGCTAATTCTGTTATCAAATCAGGACCCTCGCTATTATAACCAATATAAACAAAGAAGCTATCCTGAATTAGCTCATTTGATTTTGTTTTGCAGATTTGCCAGCCAAAGATACTAGCATTGGCAATTCCATAATGATGCGGACGTCGCGGTTGTTTTCGCCTAATGCGCGTGGTGAAATTCCTGGAGCATTTCGTATTGGGGGTTGTCGATCTGGCCATTGGATGACACTTGATACAGGTAATTGATCCTGTTCCTCCGAACTATTCAGATGTGCACGAACCATATCTTGAAAACGGGTAGAGCCAATCACAGTCGAGCAGGGATACGCATTATGCTTCTCTTATTGATTTGCATTTACGTCTACTGCAGTTGCAGCTAGCAGCATAAGCCGTCAGAACCGCGGATAGCCCTTGAGTTAATCTAGTCAGTAAAACTCCGTTAAAATTTGACGAACAGGTTTTCAGCCGCTGGCTTTGGACAAGAGCCTCGGAATATTGAGGGCAAGATAGGGAGACAAAAATATTGGGTAGGGCCAAGTCACGCCACTACTTGGTATATTTCTTATAAATTGTTCCCCCTCTCCCTGGTAAGGCATATTCAACTTACTTGTAGACTTCGATCCTACAATACGAGCTGTAACTGCAGTACTAGAGAACCAGTGTGATTTTGGTTTCATATTCGCAGTTCCTTATTCCTGTTTTTTTTTTATGGGGGGGGGGGTGGGTGGGTTGGGGGGCACTTACATGTGATACCTTTTTTCTATTTGAAATTGTACTTAGACTTTCACATTCACCAAGAAAAATCCAACAGCATTTTCGTGAGATGATTTTTTTTTTCGAGCTCTTCTGTTAAACGGAGTGAAACTATATAAAGTATGGTACTAAATCCCAGCGATAAGGTCAAATGGCGCAATGCGTGAAAGAGAGGAAATCTATCCCACATGTCATAAATGAATGTGCGAATCAGGAACCACCACACTGGTGTTCAGAGAGACTGCAAACTATGAACACCATGAAAGCATAAACTTTATCTAGCTTGTCTATAGTTCTAATACATTTCAAAAGTTTGTGGGTACAAAACATATAGAATAATATACAAAATGTAATATTAATAGTTTTTTATATTGATAAAACTAATGACCTTCTCAAATTGGCTGCAGATGAGTTTGACACCCTGATGTACAGGGATGAGGAGGAAGGCACAGGTACCACCATATCTTTTATTAAAACTTACACAGATACATTTTGAAATTATATTACATTTCTGTTAACACCATTATCGAACATTTTTTTATAGACCTTTGTGTTGAAGCGACTTTTGTACTGCTGTGTAAGGTACGTTTATACAGGCGCGTTCCCAGGATGGACTGAGTGGTGGTGCGCTGTCATAGGAATCATATGGGAAAAGCAGTATTTGAAGATTCCTTAATAAGAAATGACCCACTTTTTGCCAACCAAGAGGCCGGGGATGCGCGCGCACCCTGCGCACCCCCCCTGTGAACGCGCCTGTTTATATGAACACAACATTAATAACGTAAATAATTTACCATCACCCTGTTAATAACAACGTCAAGCCTGAGGTTTCAACAAATTCTAAGAAGATGCTAAGATATTGCCGATGCTGATATAGCAGGAACACATTGTTTTGTTCATGATAACAACCTTAGATATTATTGCTATTTATATTTTGTGTAATTCTCACCAATATTACACTGGGTAAATTAAATATCTTTATATACTTAAATTTAGAAACATTTTAAGACAACCTTACGGTAAAATCCAAAAATAAGAACGGCCCCGCCTCAATTGCAAATTACACGTTCTTATGTACAATAAGAGTGTATAGATTGTCATTTTAAAGCGTGATATACTCGTTCAAACACTTGCGAATCGCTTATAAGCATTATATCCTCTAGATTACCAGATTAACAGTTTGTTTAAAATTTATTTGACTATTTTAACAGGGACCCACTCAAAAAGATCTACGGGCTGGCACTGACCCGGAAGTCGACCCCGTGCAAGTGGTGATGAGCAAAACTAGTATCGGGTCGGGAGCTTCCAGTCGGGTATTCAAGGGCACTTACCCTCTGCCTTCGGGTACACTGACTCATGTGGCATGCAAAGAGTTCATAGTGCCAATTTCACTCAAACACAAAGTGAGGTTAAAAAGAGAGCTTCAGTTCCTAAAACAAATTAAGCACCCCAACATCCTACATCACTGTGGATATGACTTCACAAGATCTATTCTTGTAACTGAACTCTTAGAAAAAGAGATAGTTATTGCAAACGAGAAGATTCAAATTCACAACGCAAGAGATCTCCTCGATGTCGCCGAAGAGATATGTCTGCCCTGGAAAGACCGTGCGTTTGTAATCAAAGAAGCTGCTGAGGGTCTGAGCTATTTACACAATAAGGGAATAGTGCACTCTGACATAAAAACTTGTAACATCCTCGTAGGCGAGAGTTCATCTGAAGCCTACAAAGTTAAGCTAGGGGATTTTGGCGCGGCGCACTACGAGTTCCGCCAATTCTCGATTTCCACCACATCGTGCTCTATGGAAGCGCAAACCGTAATCGGAACAGCTGCATATACAGCACCAGAGTTGCTGGAACGAGGGGCCATGCCTGTCATGGCAAGTGATTTATATAGCTTTGCAATGGTGCTTATAGAGTTTGCCATGCCTTCCCGCTCGTCACCATGGCAAGGCGACGCCTCCAATTCGTCAATTCTATATGACTTTGTAAGAAGAGGGGAGAGGCCATCGTTTAATGTTAGTAATATAGAACTTGACTCCAATCTTAGAAATACATATCTGGGCTTGGTAGAACAAGCTTGGAGCCAGGACCCTAGGAAGCGTCCAAGCTCTACTGATATTTTCGAGACATTATCCAATTTTCACTCCCAGATTGGTCCAAAAAAAACATCAAATGCAGATGATGGAATAACATGCATTGTTCCTCTACAAAGCCATCAAAGCCTGGCACAAGAGATAGTGGACGAGCTCGTTAGTAGTTCTCCCGATCTTGAAACACATAGCCTGTTAAACTAATCACTTAAAAAATCGGATGGCACAAATGCATGCGTATACATGTCACTCAAAATAAATGACGAAATTTCTAACAGAACAGGAGATATGGATTTAAACGAGATTAAGTGTATTGCGGACATGGTAATAGAAAGGTTAACAGAAACACTTAATCCAGTACGGTATAGGAAAAATACCACAAGTGTATATGACGCACTTGGACTAATGGCAAATGCGGGTTTGCTTTCGAAAGCTTTTTCTAACAGAAAAGTACAAGAACAGATTTATGAACAGGCAAACACCTTCGAAGAGAAAAGGGAAATCTTAATATGTGCCCTTTTGACACTACAACGTGAAAGAGACACATGTGGCAGCTCCTTTGCGGTATATATTTGCCCTCCTATAGCATTTACCGTCTGTGTGACTGGACACTTCTTTTATATAGTCGATACACACAACATCTCAGCAGCAGTAATTGGTTTTGGCGAGACAGGCATAGTAGCGTCATTTGCATTTAGCGAAACTGAAGATAGTAAACGGCTTGCTTCAGAAAAAGCAACAGACTTCATTTTCCATAGAATGGAATTTGTCAATTCTTCTTTTTTGAGGTGCGAACATTCATTGACAAAGCTAAGAAAGCCACACGATGAAGCCGCATTCCAAATAGTAGGCATTCCATCAGATGAAGAAGATATGCTAGATAGTATGATGACAGCATTTGAGCAAAGCATAAAAGCAGACGAGAAATCGCAAATTGAAGAAGAGGCGCAAGAAATTCTATGGAGGGGTTACGCCACCAAATTGGGTATCACTAACATCAAACCGTTTCAGATCGAGGCAATTCGAGCCTTCTCAAATGGCAAGGATTGTTTGGTAGTACAACCCACTTCAGCCTGAAAAAGTGCCTGTTTTCAAATACCGTCTCTGATGCCAGGTGGAAAGTTCGTTCTTGTCGTTTGTCCAACAATGTCGCTTATTGTTGGGCAAGTTACAAAAATGCGCGCTCTTGGTATAAATGCGGTCAATATTGGGCCAGGGCAAAAAGGCAAAGAAGGATTGAGCTTAATCTGTGCAAAGGAATGGAACAAAGATCATCCTGTGCTGGTATATACAACACCAGAGTTTCTTGCGGGCACAGAGGAAAAGGATGGTATTCAAAGGCAGCTATTACGAATTGAAGAACGTATCTCCTTGATAGTAATTGATGAGTGCCATCTGATATTCGAAAGGTCTGGAGAATTCAGGTTAGTTATAGGAGCACGTCATTTCATAGTAGCAGACGTTAACTGACGGAAATGATATAGCATAATAATTAATAACATAACAGATAAGGTTTTTTCTTTGAGTTAAAAAAATTCAATGCTTATTATTCGTGCAATTTTTTTATTGTATACATACACACATTTGCACACATTGCCAAAGAGGCACGCATGTACACATATTTCAAATAAGGATGCATTCGAAGATCCAAATGATGGGTACCAGTTTATTTTTTAAAAAAATCTTCTTTTGAATGAAAACATTATCTAGAGAGACGGCCGACAATTTTACATCTCGCGTCTGTACCACTGAAATACTCGATAATGCTTAGAGAAGGTTAAACAAAATGTGTGATGCAACTGTTGAGAGGCTTCCCACCTAATCAATTTAATTTGATCTCCCGAACTGTAAATAAATAGTTTTATGGTTTTATGGTTGTATCCTTTTATAAATTGCAGGAAATGCTTTGAAAAACTGAGTGGACTCCAGCACCTATTCCCTGACATCCCCATTATGGCGCTGACTGCGACCCTGAGCGAACGACACCGCAAAGACCTCGTAAACAACTTTCTCAGAAAACCAGTTGTGCTAAGTTCTTCAATCAACCGTCCGAACATATATCTTGGAGCGAAAGAATATATGTTAAGTAAAGTGTCAAAAGGGAAGCAGGGTGCGAGTAAGGAAGCAGCGAGTAATAAGGACGCGAGTGATGAAGAAGCTTGTGAAGGTAAGCTGTCCCTGATGATGGAGATATTGCTCCTTCGAAATCTAAAAAAAATAAAAATAATCATAAACTATGAATAGCTTGGGATTTCGTAATTCGAAAATACTTATCAAAGCCGGGGTAATTACGTATCAATAATATTGTTTAACCCACTGACCCCTCAACCGGCCTATACAGGCCCTCTCAACAAAACGCCCAAAATATAACACAAGGAAAAGACATACGCAAACACAACTCAAGGTACAAATAGATACATATAATCTGATCCTCCAGGTCCATTTCCATGGCCTCAAAACTCAATGTCTACTTCTAGCAGGCTTTTCGAACGATCTTGCTACCATTACCTACAAACAAATCAATTCCAAGTCATACAGACCCAGAATAGCAGTATCAACAATTTTGGAATCTATTTGATTTTAGGAAAATTCAAGAAGAATTAAGAAAGATTCATCAGAAAATTATTTTCTAATAGAACGAGAAAATCCGCCTTTGTTTGTAAACATCCATAAGCACAAGACATGCCCAAATAGACTTAAAGATGTTATGCTTGCAGTAACACAACCAAGTGAGATTGGGTTGGGACCGTAAAGTACTGTTTGAAAGCTTGGATACCGATGAATAGGTACAGCGGTGTTTGACTTGGAAGGGCTGTAAAAACTCAAAATTAGGGAGTATCTTTTTTGGTGGATTCAGCTAAAAAATTGCCAGGGGTCAATGGGTTAACAGCCTGACGGATACGATGGTTTCTACAAATGACCAAACGAAATCGAAATAGATCAAAACAGGTCACTATTCGTATTTGATTTGATAGCATATGCTAGATAAAGAGCACTCGTTGAAAAGTATACGGTTTGTCATGACAACTTTCGGTAGGAAGCTGTCTATAGCCCTGGTTTCCCAAAGTGGAGCAAAGACCATCCTCTTATTTAATGAATTAATGAAAAGTATATAGGTGGTTTATATCAAAACACTTATAAATTCATACATTAGTTCATTTACCCATTCACTTCTTTTGCCCGATAGTCTACACCAAAATTATACGTCTTTAGCAGAGCCCTGTGGCCCTGCAATCCCCTTTTAATTGACTAGTGCCCATAGAGGTTATTTATTTTATAGTGAAATCGAAATGGGAAAACGTAGTAGATGAGATCATTGACGAGGCTGACGGCGAGTACGCAATCGTGTTTATGGATTTTGTCTCGAGCGTCAAGGATGCTAATGCTTGTATGCAGAGGCGAGGTGCTACGAGTCTGAAATACCATGGGAAAGGATTGACCGAGAACGAGAAGATAGAAGTCATGAAAAAAATTCCAGTAAGTATTGATATTTACCGTATTTTATAAAAAAGAGCGTCAAGGAATTTGATATTTTTTTCTGATGTTAAATATCCTGTGATAATATATTTTATCACAAACCTCGCAGCTACTTAGCTGGAGTAGCTTTGTACAAACAAAAATGACATATAAGTGTAAAACCTAAAAGAAAACTTCATTCGTACTAATTGTTCTTGTTTTCACCTTTTGCAGATCAAAAGACGCTCAGTTCCTCATCGCCACCGAGGCATACCAGGTTGGTACTCATGACGACCACGTGAACCTAGTATGCCACGTTGGTTGTCCAAGAACACGGACTAGCTGGGTACAAGAGTTCGGCCGTGGAGGACGCGCAGGCAATAATGCAAAAGGTAACTTGAATATTCATTTACAGATCCACAACGATTATCTTATAATTTGACATATCAATCATATATTATTCAGAACGAATAAACAACCAAATACCAATTTTGACTATAGGCGGTACTCGAGAACACCATGTCTCGTAACGCCTACTTACTTCATCGGTATCAAATAAATTAATGAATAAGCTCAATTGAACACAAGTACAGTATCTCTACACCTCATGGCTTAGAAACCGGGATTAGCCATATGGATACCATCAACTACTGGGGGTTATGACATTTTGTTTATCAGAGTTAAGCTTATTTGAAACAAATGTTACATTTTTGTCCTTGTTTTGCAACCAACTCTTTTTTTCGTTTAGCAATAATATATTACAACGAGTTTCGTGATGACCAGCGCCTCATCACTTGGATGACAGGAGCCAGCGAGCAGGAGAAAGATGTCATCAAAAAGAAATACATGGAAGCTTGGAGGTGAATAAGTACACCTGAAAATTGAAGACAATTTAGCAACAACCCTGAAATCTGAAATCTCAATCAAACATGACTTGTTTCACAGAAATGTATGACGAGATTTAATTTTAAGCCAATCAGATCTTTAATTATAATAACAAATGCAGTTTTGATATACCAGTATAATGAGTTCTATATCAAGATAGCCTGTTTTAACCTGGTGTCAACGCTAAAAGTTCTTATAATGGCAATCGTACTTAGAAACATTATAATAAGTGAGGAGGCATCAAGTTCAAGAGAAGCCAAATATAAGCTCGTCTACTATATTTCTATCAGTTAGCACTATTACAAGCTTTACCACAATACGTACGGGTTGAACCGATACATTTATATGGCTATAACGGTTAGTCGTTACTTTTAAAGAGCCGTTTACTTACAACTCTACGCGGCCACCTAATTCCGATTGTTTTATATTCATTTTGCATGTATTTGCATTTAAAACTTCACATGGAAAAATAGAATGTTCTCCTAAGTCCTAATAACGATTTTTACTTGGCATAATTTGTGTATTCTTTTTTGGATTATGCAATATATAGTAATGGGGGATTATTCTGAAACCTATAATTCCTACTCTTTCTCAAACCACTTTCAGGTTTATCTACTGCAATGTTACCGGAACCAAAAGGGTATTCACTTTTCGTTATTTTTTTTTCAAAAAGCGTAAAGTAGAGAAGCTTTTAGATCCTGAGAATTACAGATTTGGATTTCTTTTGAAGATTTCAAATCTTTTTCTATAGTGCTTTTATACAATTGACAATTTTTGTCCGCCTAAAATGAGATTGAATCGTACAGTAACTCGAGGGTAATGTTTTCAGGTATTTTACTCTAAAAAAAAAACAGCGCGAACTAGCCCTTTGTCATTTTTTTGCATTTCATAAGGAAAACCTAAGGGGTAGAATAGAAATATAAATGCTGATATATTTTACGGAGTTTAGATTAGTTTGAGATTAGTGAGGGCGTGTCGTCATTGCTGACAAGCAAATAGCTAGTTTTTGGAGTTCCAAAAAGCCCCCCACCCCCCCTAAAAAATCTATTTGGCCAAAATGGAGCAATTATGGTTGACTAACCAAAATGAGCCATTTAAAGACAAGACCATATGAGAAGAACTAGTTGAAAAATTACGTAACCAAAATTACGTAACCAAAAATACTGTACTTTACATAAATTGCTGACGCTCGTAGGCTTGTCAAACGTTCTTTTAAAAATGTTAGGCTCAATCAAGAACTTTGTTTTTACTAGTGTTGTTGTATATTTATAAAAAAAACTAAGGTACTATACCAAGTACTATCGTTCAATTTTTTGACCAACGTTTCTTATCATTTTAGGGCCACCAGATAACTTAAGGCCTCCAAAAAAGAAATCTAAAGGTAACTATTTATAATAATACATATTAATGTTGACTAATGAGGGCACAACCCGGAACTGAATTTGGTAGCGCAAAATAACAATTGAACCTGGTTAATCTAGTTAGTACACTTTTCATTTCATTTCCTTCCATTTTTTTTCCTTTATTCTTTTTGTCTTCTCTGTGCTGTCATGTGAAAAAAGGCTGTTTTAGGACAAATATTATCCACACCGTCCATAGGTAAGCTTACACTTTGGTTTTCCGTGTTTATCAGTGCCTTTCCTTTATGTGATTAAGGGTAATTGATATTCGCTTTTGATATTTCTTTCAAGAAGGCATTACCGGCTACTCGGCTCTCATCTCAGTTGTATGGATGGTTACAGACAAAGACAAAGCAAACATCACAGACACCTGATTATATACTGCAAAATATTTTTAACCGATTATATTATTAGTTTGTCTGCACAAAGCTTCTTCTTCGGGGACCACAAAGATAAACACCGTGTTCACGGCAAATAAATCAATGTAAAAGGAAAAAGATTGCCTTTAACCATCCGCATCCATCCCAAAACCATTGTGTACGTTTTCCCATTCACTCCCGCGCGCACACACAAGCCATGTGGACACATGCCCCTATTGACATGCCCCTAATACAAGTTCGGAGTATGCTACCTGCCGTTGTTGTCTAACACGCGGGAAATGCTAGAAGATGCTCTGTCAGGTCATTTTTTTTTATCTTATCAACGAGCAAAAACTATAAGCATCACTCTACCAATGAGTCCGAGTGTTTGGAAGAACAGTTCGGAAGCTTTGCATTTTAGTGCTCATGTTATGAACATCGTTACACTATAAATTTCTCTGATATAGCCCGGGGCCATCATCACTGTAACGCTCCACGAAGCCCGTTAAAAAAAGGCTCAACCCCGAAGCTTCTGAAACCCTCCCCCCTTCTAGCAGCCATTATACAGTAAATGTTAATGCCTTGAAAGGGACTTTCGGGCCCCCTCCCGTCCGTAAGCATAGCACCCATTTGACCCCAATAGACTTAATATCCTAGGGCACTCTCCTGATGTGTATAAGCTGTAATGTTTAGGCAAACTACAAGCAAAACTGTTACTAGCAGCAGGCTCTCACAGAGAACTTACTAGACTTAGGGGTGACCGCAGTGTATTGTTGGAAACTTCAAGGTACCTTCTTGGGTCAGCGGTAGCTGAACTCGACTGGCTGTGTGGAACTTTAAAAAGATGGATGGAGGGGGTGGGGTATTTAACTCGTGTTTTTCTCACAATTTGGCCCGGGAGTGAATGGATTAAACCCGTATAACCCGTACTTAATCGTTTCTGAAACTAGACAACATCGTCGATGTGTTGTCTTTTCGCGTCGAGCCCTTTAAAATTCATGTGTACCAAGAGAGCTATCTTGGGTCTACCTATTGATTAAAAGCTCTTTATGTTTCTGTATAGGTCGTCGTATTAACTATGTGGGGCGGAGAGTCAACGTCGAAACAACTGATACTAATGGAAACTGGGAGGGCTGGTTCTTGGGAACGGTGGCGTCCTTTAACTCGACGACCAAGGAATATCAAATAACTTTTGATGACTTTGATAACAGCCATGACGTCACCGTTCCAGAAAATGAGATCCCAGCAGAGGACATCGAGCTCCTAGATTGAGCCAGTAATTGCCAATTTATTGTTATTACAATTACTTAGTACTAGTAAACCAAATCTCGGGTCAAGTTGTAGTTTTTGCTTTACGCCCCGTAATTTGTTGGTATTAATAAACCAAATCTCGGGGCGAGTTGTCGTTTTCGCTTTACGCCCCGTAATTTATCGGTATTATAATTACTTAGTACAAGTAAACCAAATCTCGGGGCGAGTTGTCGTTTTTGCTTTACGCCCCGTAATTTATCGGTATTATGATTAGTTAGTACTAGTAAACCAAATCTCGGGGCGAGTTGTCGTTTTTGCTTTACGCCCCGTAATTTATCGGTACTAATAAACCAAATCTCGGGGCGAGTTGTCGTTTTTGCTTTACGCCCGGTAATTTCTCGGTATTATGTTTACTTAGTACTAGTAAACCAAATCTCGGGGCGAGTTGTCGTTTTTGCTTTACGCCCCGTAATTTATAAGTATTATGATTACTTAGTACTAGTAAACCAAATCTCGGGGCGAGTTGTCGTTTTTGCTTTACGCCCCGTAATTTATAAGTATTATAATTACTCATTACTAGTAAACCAAATCTCGGGACGAGTTGTCGTTTTTGCTTTACGCCCCGTAATTTCATTTAATAGTATAGTTATTTTTATACTAGTAAACCAAATGTCGGGGCGAGTTGCCAGATTGCTTTCTCGCCCCGAAATTTTGTTTACTAGTATGTTTTTATCTATAAAATTTTAAAATTCTATAAAATTTCAAAATAATACCACTAAACTTTCTCGCCCCCAATTCCATTTACTAGTACTAGTAAGTTAATTTGCTAACTTAGCTAATATATGAATTCCCAATGACCTTCTATCTCTATTTAGATTGAGGAAACATTTATCGATCTATTGATGTCTGTGTACAGTCGGACAACGCTACTTTGGGTGGCACTATGAAAATGTGTTTAATGCATATTCGAGTAAGAGCAGTAAGCCGGTGACACAAATCTCAATATAATAGTCCAAAAGTTGTTAATCTTCTTATGAAAACAAAATGGCAAATTACACATTCTAATTTGCCTTTTTATTTACCCTCTTCATTCTTTGTACAGAGCTAAAACCCCAGCATTCCAGTAGAAAGAAGTTTCGCGTGAGGCCCGCTCTAAAGCTCAAGATCTTGAAAATGACCCGTAGTTCAGGGGCGTAGCCGGGGGGGTGGCCCAGGGGGCCCGCCCCCCCCCCCTTCAAGCAGCCAAAAATACAGTATATGTATGAGACATTATCTAAAATACATGAGAATATGCCTCGAGAGGACCTTTTGGGCCCCCTTCTAAAAATCCTGGCTACGAAGCTGTAGTTTGTTATTCTCTCAAATCATCCAAGCAAATAACACCTTGTAAATAAAAATATGCAAAAATAATGTTTTCCTTGTTTGGAAACAAGAAGCGATTGTTTTTTTATTTGGTTTTATAATTTCGACGCCATACGTTTTGTGTACAGTCAAGAGAGCAAGATAAGAGAGGGACACTTTGGTGCCATGTCGCGTCCGAATCCGGCTATTTTTAGTAACCACCACACCACCACTGGTGGTTACCCTTTTATTTTGTCCTATTCCCCCGCGGGTTGCGTGTTGTTGTTTTGCCAACTCGAAAGGAATGAAATGAAAAACTCGGAAGAACAAAACAAGTCTAACGTAAGTAAGCAAGATTAGCAAATATACTCACAGAAAGCTAAATCCCTGAATAGTTTGACTGTTTTGTTTGTTGAGCGGCGAAGTGAAAAAGAAAGAAAAAAAACCGACGAGCGATAAATTGGCTGGGATACCGCGTTTGATTCAAATCCCGACTCCAGCTTGTAGAATAACAACATAATAGAATAACATATAATAATAACAACATCAAAGAAGTACAGTAATATCTCCCTCTTTAGCAGCAAGTTAGAGCAAAAACGGTGTTTGGAGCACGAAGTTTTCCGCTCTTGATTTTGAATGAAGTCTCGTTTCGGAAACCTTGCAATCCTCGAAGTACTTCATCCCCTTAATAAACCGCAATTGCCCGTATCCTTGATGCTAGAATGAAATTTTAGATGGTATTTGTGCAAATAGGGTGGTTTTTCTTCGGTTTCAAGTCACAAAACAGCGGCAAACAACAAGATTTAAATGCCAAAGCGCGGGGGTAGGGTGAGTAAAAATGCGCACGAGCTGTGGTGGGGTGGTGGTTACTAAAAATAGCCAGATTCGGAATCGACATGGCGCGCGGGTAATACCAAAGTGTCCCTCTCTTATCTTATGCTCTCTTGGTACAGTCTATTTTCATTAAAGGATATGTCGCGAAACACAACCGTGCGTGAGTGAGTTTACACCAAACTCCCTAGAGACATTCCGGGGTATGGTATGTAGGTATTTGGCGAGTAAGGGCCTATTTAAGAAATTTATCTCAAAGTCTCAAGGCTTTCAGATGTATCCTCGAAGCTCGGTAAGTCATGCAGAATTTTCGTTTCTCTCGGTTGTTTTCGCTACGTCGCCTCAGTATATATTTTGCTTGCGTTTCTCATGTACGCAAGTCTTACAGTCCAGCTGGCAGTCCTCTCCTGCGGTTGTTGTTTAGGTTTCGTGTAGATTTTAGCAGCGCTACGTTTCTTGGCTATTTGTAGGTGTCGCTTGTTTACCCTTCGCCTGTAGTTGTTGTATTCTATTTCTTTTGCTTACTTTACGTTTGTTTCAGTTTTTGCAGGACCTTAAAGTATATCCAAGTTATAATCTATTGAAATGGCAGTTCCTATTGCTCCGGCCGAGGGGGAACTCGCTGCACTAGCGGCTCAAGGCGGTCTACCGCTCGCGGCTCCTGAGCTTCCTGCTGTAGTTGCACCAGTCGTAGTTCCAGCGGCTGATGGAGTTGACCCCGTGGTTCCGGCGGATAATAAGGTATATTATCATTCTACTAGGAAGGTTAGTAGTAAGTGTAGTCTGCATATAGGGTGGATTCCAGTCCCCGGCCGCGCGGTCGTGGCGCGTTCTGATTGGTTGTTGAAAATGGCGTGCTGTGATTGGTCGGATTTGATAGGGCGGAAGTGACGTCACAGGTGGGCTTTGGACTTGGTCCCTTGACCTTTGGACTTTAGGGGGAGGGGTGGTGATTGGTGGGATTTGATAGGGCGGAAGTGACGTAAACAGTCCACACCATATTTAGAGTAAAATCTATTAAAAGAAACAACATGGATACAAGGGTCCATAAAAAGAACGATATTTATCAAGTATCCATTTTAGTGTTCTTAGCGTTCCCATAGAATGTTCGAAAAGTCAATGGCAGGTACTTCGAGTTCGCTGATTAGATGGATGATTAGCCTTAGGTCATTATGGCTTGGTGAAGGTGTTGGGTTACCTGTGGTAGCAGACTGTTCTTGGGGTAGTGTCGGGTTACCTGTGGTGCTGGTGGTAGTGATAGAAGCAGTAGTCTGATTTTTGGAGGGGGGTGGTTGCGATAAGCTACTCCTGTTATTCTCGGCTTCAGCGGCTTGTACAAAAGTGTATAGTTCTTCCCTGTACCGCAACATGTACCGGAAGTAGGCAAAGGATTGTAGAGAAGCAAAGACGCGTGGCGCCAGTGACCCCGTTTGCATGTCGTTCAGTCGTCGTAGGTTCATTCTTCGAATGACGTTCAGGAGATGTTGACCGAGAGGGGGTTGCTATTTACCAGTGGGAGTGCTTGTTCTAGAGCTCTTATTAGGACTCTGTAGCAATCATCGAGAGACCGTTCTAGGGGTTGGGTTGGAGGAGGGTTGAGTTGAGGATGATGAGGGGAGGTTGGTGTGGGGGCGTCTCGATTGACTTCTTCTTCTTCTTCTTCTTCACCGCTTTCATCATCGTCATCATCATCGAGGTCGGAGATCATGTTCGTATCGCTATTGTCACTCTCGTAGTTGTTGTTGTTGTTGTTGATGATGTTTCGACGACCAGCATGATCAAAAGGAACCCAATCTTCGCTTTCGTCACTCACGTAGTCGTAGTCGTAGTAGGTGCGAAGTAGAGCCGAAGTCTATGTATTTGCCAAGTGGCTAAAGGAGAAACAAAGATTGTATAGTACACCTTCACACCATTTTGAGACTACTGTGTAAAAAAAAAACAAGCAGCACGTTATTTTTTGTAAAACATTTTATTGTTATTAAAGAGAGAATGTTGCACATCACAACACATGGTCTTTTTTAAAAAGGTTCCCAGGGGGTGGTTTTTCCAGGGTGTTGGTCTTGCGGTGGTGATTTGATGTCTGGCTCAAGTCGGGCATGGGACCCACGTAGTCTTGGTGCTCAGGGGTGTTGAAAAATGAGGAAACGTTCACTTTTGGGTCACGTGATCAAACCCAAAAACTTTGGGGAGCTTGCTCAAAGGCATCTGCAGAAAGTTCAGGGTGCACTTCATGTCGATCCGCAACGACTTGATGTTCAGGTACATCACCTTTCCTCCGGTGAAAATCCCCATTCGTAAAAAGGTATTCGAGGATGAAATAGGAATCGTAACCTTTGAAATTGTGAGCCAAACACGTGTAGCCAGCATTACTCCCATCGAACAGCCCGTCGCAAAACGCTTGTACCGTGGTAAAACTGCGTTTGCGAAGTCCACACGTCTCGCACTCCAGGCGATCCATAGACCACCCCTTGCAGGTCTCACACAGTTTTTGCACCCCGACAAAATTCACAGTATGCTTGGCTTCCAGAGGCATGGCCTCGAAATCAAATATGATCAATCGCATCGAATCGTCATCGTCGTCAGTGCTATTCTTCTTCTTCGGTAAAGCATCCACCGTCACGTAACACAAATGATCGGGTGGGACCACTTCCTTGCACACGGAGCACTTGTACTCTTCACACACATGCTCTTCTCCTTCCTTTCGATCCATCATATCGACGCGTTTACCACACGTCTCGCACTTGTGGTACCGTTGGCAATACAACCAAGCCTCGAGACACGTCGGTGGTTCTCGAAACACGTCTGCGTGTGAAAGTACCTGTGACACTCGTCACAATACTGCCACTCCCAACGATGGTCTTGTTTGGCGGGTGGTACCAAGGGGGAACACTCTTGCTCACCGCACCCATAGCACAGGTTGTTACACTTGTGATTTTTTCGATCGTACCCCTTTGACAGCTAGTACAATAATAACAGCGACCGAGCATCCCCGGCATGCTATTGATATAATCGAAATGTTCCTTGGCGTAGTAGAGGTAGAGCCTGTACTCGGGAGCAGGTAAGTTTCCAGAATAGATCACGTGTTCGCGTGTTCCCTCGACACCACGTTACATAGTCAGGATCCTTAGTAAGATGAGCCATTCCGATCACGAGTACTCGCGCCGCGCACAGTTCGTCGTGATTCCTAACGCGAGTGATGCTCCTTTTTCCCTTAAGCCATGTATCTAAATCACCCGTATCCAAGATAGTTGGATTCTTCTTAGACCTTGTCCGTTTCCCAGCCACAAAAGGCATGTGCGTGCGTACGACATGGAGATGGAAATTACCTTGCAACACAAACTGTTCGTTCGATTGCACCACGGTCTCAACGACTCCCATAATGCACTGAGGGGTAAGTTGATGACGGCGCATAAACGGTAACGCAATGGGGTTCTTGAGAGCAGGGGCATCGGGAGTAATGCGCGCTTAATCGTGCTTTTGCACACTGCGTAGCGTATCGTCGAGGACGCGATCTAACACCCGCTCCACATCCTCCAAAGCTTCCTTGATAGTACAACGAGTAGGTAGATCGACCGACAGTTCGTAATCGGTACAGTCAGTACGCATTTTGGTAGAATGTCGAGTAGTCACTACGTAAATCATACGTAACATCGTCCTTCTCCTCCTTATCATCACTATCATGAGAGCGTTTCTTCCCACGACCTTCTTGTTGTTGTTGTTGCAACCCGGAAGGCCCAGGTTCGTTCAAAAAAGGATCTTCAAACGAAATCTCCTCACCCCCCCCCCCCTCTGGGGTGCAATAATAGTAAAAAAAATTCGTCAAAGGAACTAAATTGAGGTAAGTCCGACTCAGCGAGATCATCGTGAAAAAAATCAGGAGGAGGTCGTTCACTCTCTTCTTCTTCTCCTTCTTCGGGATCAGGTAACACTTCTAACAACTGGGTAAGCCACTCATCATTACCATCATCATAAGCCATTGCGAAGTTCGTCAAGAACAAACTGAAATGCGAGTGAAAATGCCACCTCTTTTATAGAACTCTTATCCAATCAAAAAGCTTGAATTCTAGTCAGCTAAAAATACTTTTTTCTAATATATAGATTTAGGCACTGCCTAAAGGCGGAGCCAGCATTTGATACCTTTTTGTGTTGACTGATAGGGGTAATTTGGGGGGTTCTAGGTGTCGTTAAAAATTTTTTTTTTAATGAGATTAAAAAAGTCATTTTTACTGCCATGTCATTATAAATTGTACAGGCCCGTACCTAGGAGCTGCGACCCCCCCCCCCCACACACACACACACCCACACACACAACGGCCAAAGGAACACTTTTGGTTCTCAATAGGCGTGCTATTATTTGTAGACAAAACTCACTCTGGTATGTAGCCAAATCCGACATTAAACCTCCCCTGGAAATACTGCGCGGTCAGATTTTTATTAGAGAACCCCCCCCCCATCCCGGAAATATAAGGTCCACTTTTTTCTTTATTTCTCACCCCCCCCCCCCCCCCCCCCGCCAAGAAAAATCCTCGGTATGGGTCTGTTGCATTGGCCCCTCCAAATGTATCAAGCAAGCACTCATTTAATAATATTTAATAGGCAGTATGAAATTTGACAAATACTAAACCTTGGTGTTAAAAAGGCTGTCAAAGTTTAGGTGTCTTAGGTGACGAGAATGATTTTCAAGAGTCTAATGGTCAATTCTTATTTTCCCTCTTATTTAACTCCACTATCTATATCTTGTTTTTATCAAAATATTCTAACAAGCTTTTACCTTGTGAAGAATGTATCAAAGATGTAACAGTATTCCAAAGAATTAGATGCCATACTGTAGTTTTCACGTACTGCAACTGATTATTCAGAAGGTGTTGAAATTAAACTCCACAAATATACCTCCTGACATGCATTACATATTGGTGCACCCACCCTTTGGCCTTATTTTTAGAAACTTTGGATCCAATCATACAGGCTACTAAAAAATGAATGCAATGGAGGCAAATCCTAAATTACTGAAAGTTTCTAATTTCAAACCAAACCATGTTCATTGATTTATTTTGGGGGCAGAGAGGAATAAATATACAAATAAACAAAAAGTCAATGGGGAGTAGAGAAAAGGGAGAAATGTGACTCTATTTGAAAAAATGTTACTCTATTCTAAAACATTTATAACAATAATGCAATAATAACTTGACTGAGCACTTTCCTAGTATTTTCCCTTTCCCTATTACCTTTAGGATTGATATAAAACTGTTTTCTTTACAAATTTATTATTGAAAAAACACAAGTTTGTTGTTATCTTTATATAATTTAGCTTTGCCCTTGCAAAGAAAAAAATAATGAATGAAACAGCATATATATAATGATACAGTTATACATTTCAGGTGCCATATGGAAGTTTTGTCTATCACATACTGGTAATACTCCATCACCAAGGATATTACAGTCATGCATTACATATTGTTGCACCCACCCTTTAGCATGGTGGCCTGCTGTTTTATAAAAACCCTGGATCCACACATGCTAATGCTCTCCAAAATTAAATGCAATGGAGAAGAACAAATTTACTTGGGAAGCAAATTCTAACAAAAAATCCTTGATATTACTGAAAGTAGTGCTAAATGAAAATGTCTTATTTCAAAGCTAACATATTTTAATTTATTTAGGGTGCAGAGGGGAAACAGCAAATAATATCCATTGCATACAAAAATAGTCAGCAGAGAGAAAAAAGGAAGAAATGGGAGTATATCTTTGATAAAAAAAATTACCAATAATGCAACAACACTCTCCTAACATTTCCCCTTTCCTCATTATCTTAGGTTGATAGATAAATGTTTTCTTTACAGATTTATCATTGAAAGCAAGTATCTTACTCTAAAAAAACCTATTACCCTTATACTGTAATATAAAAGTAAGAAATCCCCTACTATATTATCTTAATATTTTCCTATTATTATGCCTCTAGAATCAATCATGGCCCTTAGGTAGTCCTTGGTTGGTTTTACCTAAATAAAAGTGAAAACAATTAATTATTTTTTTTATTTCAAAACAATATTTTTATCATGCCATTTATAACCTTACTAATTTTCCACAACTATTTGAATAAAAATAAATAAACACATTAGAAAGTATGCAAGATGCAGACAATAAAGTATAGAGAGAACGAAGAATATCAAAGGATGTGTTATGCTCAACATGTTTGATTAGACCACGAATTCTCAAAGCAAACTCTAGAAACAAATGTATAAATCCAACAAGCTAAGTGGCATTAATAAAGTAAACTAGACTACTACGTATTTCTGTCGTTAAATTCTTACTTACCGTGAGGAATATACGCCTGAATTTATAGAACTTGTAAGTATTTACGTATTTGAATCCGCATATTTTCTCATTAAATACTGCCTTTTTTTCTGTGAACATACGAACTTTGAACTAAAAACACATAAAAGCGTAAGACCGAGAGGGGCCTGAGAGTTGCGCGGCTGGATTACTGGCTGATTTGTGACATTTGTGACCCAATCAGGGGCGTTCCCGATGATCTCATCGATACACAGGGATTCCGTGACCATTATTTTTATTTTTAAAAACACTCTATACTGTTTATAATAACATTTGACAAAAAAGCAAAAAGAGAGGTGAGGGGTGGGTAAAAATAAGCCATGACATCATCGGTATGACGTCTTCCGATACACAGGGTTACCGTGACTATCATTTTTTTTATTTTAAAAAAACACTTTTAACCCTTAATAACAAAAAAGCATAAAGAGAGGGGGAGGGGTGGGTATAAAAAATAAGCCATGACATCAGCGGTATGACGTCTTCCGTTTTCCAAGGCTCTGATTGGTCAATACACCTCTTAGCCAATCAGAAGTGTTCCCGATGATATCATCGACACACGTGACCTACTTGAAGGTCTATAAAAGACGACGACGAGCCGGGACCACTTCACAGTCAGACCAAGACTCAAAAACTACACATCATTAATAAAAAATACAAAAAATAATAATTGAAGTCAATGAATGTCTCATCTGTCAAGATAAAGAGGGGGCAATAATGGTAACAGTGACCTGCTGCAAACAAATGTTCCACAACAGTTGCCTCACTAAATGGTTTAGAAACCAGCAATACCAAGGTCTACGTGCTACCTGTCCACACGTCGTGGAGAAATTTTACCAATACCACACCCCTTGATAAAAAAATCACCATTACCATTACCGAAGAGAATATGGTTTCCGGAGCTACCACCACTACAACAAGAGAGATTGATTACCGAGACGGATGGGGTATAGAGGACTGGATGGTGGCACCCCCACACAGGGACACAGGAACCATAGACTTTAGTACTGGGCAAAGAAGATAAAGGGACACTTTTTTAAAAGAACATAATTTATAAATTGTTATTTAATACAAATGGTTATTAATAAAACGTTTATAACCAAGCAAATGTCTCTTTTTCTCTCTTTAAGAAAGAGGGGTGACGGGTGAAGGGGTTTCCCCTGCAATTTGACGCGCAATGTCTCTGGTCACACCCCAAACTTGTTCCTCTCTTCCCCGCAACAAGCCTGGCAACTCCCCCTTCTGGAGCATCTTCAAAATATCCACGGGGGATAGACAGTCCAACAAACCTTGAATGTAAGATTTCCAATGGCCTTGCACAGCAAGCCCAAGTCTATCACAAGTTGTAGGGAGCTTCTTGCCTTTGCCCTTCTTCTTCTTGGAGGGTGGTGTCCATAGTGGCACTGCCTTCGTCTTCTTTGCTTCCTTCGGAGGCTCCGCCCACACGAACCGGTCGCATTTCTTGTTTGGAGGTCTCACGTCACACGCAAAATACACGCGACCGTTGGAAAACTGACCGCGGCTCAGAATTGGTGACGTTAACTCCCTCCTCGACAGCCTCTCTCACTGCCTCAGCCTCTTCTTGATTGAAATAAAAGCCATACCCTATCTGACCTTTTGAAAAATCCACAGGAGTACCGCACTTTAAGGCAGACCCTACTTTTTTACCTCTACGTTACAAGAACACTTCATCATCAACAAACAAAGCAGCAATGTTCTTCGCTTCAAAATTTCCATCTTATATATTCTTTTTAAGGTATCCCATAATAATACCCTCACCTATGACGTCACTTCCGCCCTATCAAATCCCACCAATCACCACCCCTTCCCCTAAAGTCCAAAGGTCAAGGGCCCAAGTCCAAAGTCAACCTGTGACGTCACTTCCGCCCTATCAAATACGACCTATCACAGCACGCCATTTTCAACAACCAATCAGAACGCGCCACGACCGCGCGGCCGGGGGACTGGAATCCACCCTATATGCAGACTACACTTACTACTAAGGTTTATGGTATTATATGTAGTTCTGCCTCCTTCTACAATTGGGTTTCGCTTCGCGTTTACTTTCGTAAGCCATCAGTTTATGTTCCGGGCGTTCACTAGTATGGTTCTTTAGAGTTCATTTGTATTTATTAGGCTTATAGGTTCGCATTTTATTTCGTTCGTCTTTTGTTTTTGTACACCGTATTTCACGGTATATTTATTCGTTTAGTGTTTCTTTTGGGTTATCACGTTATAATTTTCTTTTAAGTTATTATTTCCCGCTCGGGTAACATTTAGGGCCCGAGTAGGGGGTTTATGCTCAGATAACATTTAGGGCCTGAGCTTGGTGTCTTTTTTGCTCGGATAACATTGAGGGCCCGAGCAAGGTTGGGTGCTCAGATAACATTGAGGGCCTAAACAGGGTGTTTTGTTTGTTCGGATAACATTTAGGGCCCGAGTTGGGGTGGTTACTGCTCATAACATTGAGGGCCCGAGCTGGGGTTTTGTTTGCTCGGATAACATTGAGGGCCCGAGCTAGCAGGGGGTATTTCATTTGCTCATGGTAACATTAGGTACCTGAGCCGCTCAGATAACATTGAGGGCCTGAGCTGGGGTTTTGTTTGCTCGGATAACATTGAGGGCCTGAGCTAGCAGTAAGATTTATTTTTTTACAAAAAGTTTCATTCCCGACTCTTTTTCCTTTTTATTCTCGGAGGATCTCCTGGCATTGCGTGCCAGAATTCAAGCTCTAGATGACGCCTCCGCTAACGGGCAGGACGTGCGCTCCATCAGCGCCAAGATTACGAATTATGGATTCCGGCGGGTGGAGGATTTTGATAAATATGAGGCGTTAAGGCTACAGAATGACGTGAAGGCAGCCAGTTACGACGCAATCGCAGTCATTTAAGGGAAAAGCTTCCGGGCACAGTTAAAGACTTTTAGTCGTACTTTGTTGCTATGTTAGCGGATAAAGAACATTCGCGCATACCGGACTTGATAAGCATGTAAATGACAAGGAAGAGCAAGGTGAGCCCGCTAGGGGTTATGGCCGCCCAGCGACTCAATATCAGAGGTTTGCCAATATGGTGTGTTTTGCAAGTGGCCTTAGGGGCCATATCTCCTCTCGATGTGCTAATCGCCCGCGTCCGTATAACGTGCCGCGCCGTTTCCCCACGGGTCGCCAGCAGCAGAGGCGCTAGCTGTGCCTAGATGTTAGATCTATGGTCATATAATAAATACGCTGATTACAATATTTGTGTTGCCTCTGCGTGTGTTAATGCATGTGCGTCCAGGGGTTATTAGTAATAAGCCGGGGGCGTGTCTATTTTGGCGTAGCAGGTTTAGTCCCTACACCTCTTTTGGTTTTATGGTCAAGTTTAGGCCACTTTATATTAGGGTTTTTATAATTTTTGGTCATACACAAATTTTTTGCCAACCAGACGGGTAAACTAAATAACGCCCGATAGTTCGTCTTCGGACAACTTTTTGGTTCGGCTTAGTTAGTGGGGTCCCTCCCTCTGTACTCTTCACACAGGGTTTTGGAATTAGCACACAGTTCGCTCATATATTTTGTTCCTTACTTTCTTTCGTAGAGTTTCACGGAGTTTTGTTGTAATCTCCGAAGGCATTCTGTGCTGGAGCCAGCCCAGTGGTGTGGAAAGGATGGGAACCCCCCTACCTGGGTCGGACCACTGTTGTCGGTTGGAATGGTAGCGCAAGGTTTGGCATACGAATCCCCGGAAATGCTCATGTTCCGAAGGCCTGACAATTTCGTTGCGAGAAATTTGCGCTCTTGTTTGGCCCATTGGCGAGAAATACACTCAGAGAGTTTGTTTTGCCGATTATAGAACAGGGGGTCAACATTTTTTATTATTTCACCCCATATAAGGGAGTTTTCCAAGGGAACAAGTGTAATAGTGTGCTCCCACCACGTATGATATTCCCCAATTCCAATTCCTGTGCTGGTTTTGAGGCTTTTATTACCTCTACCATAAAGGAGAGGGTCAGAAATCGTTCGTTGAACGTCATTGGGCAGGTGGGAAAGGTCGATCCGCCTCACTTGGTGCTGCCCATTACCATCGAAGCGTCCAAGCCGCGCATGTGCCATGACGAAAGATTTCTAAATTTGTGGATAAAAGACTCTCCCTTCACCCTTGATTACCTCACGGATTTGCCTAAATACGTGGAACCCGAACACTACCAGTCTACATGTGACGATAAGAATGGGTACGATCACATTCGTCTCACCCCAGGCAGCTCCACGTATTTTGGCCTTGAGTGGCAAGGGGGGGTATTTCACTTACGCTACGATCCCCTTTGGTTGAAAGGCCAGCGCGTTTGTATACAACACAGTGGGTATGGCCGCAACGCACCACACCCTGGGAGTACCGTGCTCACAGTATATCGACGACCGACATATAGGGCAATTGCGACTCCCGGTGGTGCATGCGCCACTTTATTTCTCCAACCTGGAGCTGGCAGAGATGGCGGCGTTCATCACTTGCTCTGTGCTTTTAGACCTGGGCTACTTCATCGGCTTAAAGAAGAGTGTATTAGAACCCCAGACAAAGGTGCGCTCCTTGGGCTACATGTGACTCGCAACGGCAAGCGTTTATCCTACCACAAGATAAAAAGGACAAATTCGCGACCCTAAGGGAAGAGATCCTAAGCAAGAAGTCAGTGTCTCTCAAGAACCTACAGAAGTTCGCAGGAAAAACGACGTCTTTTTCTTTGCTCGTGCCAGCGGCAAAGCTATATACGAACATAGTATTTCTAGCAATGGTAAGCGCTCATCGTTCCGCGGCTTTCAAAATATCCGCTCAGGCAGGAGATTTCTTATTGGCGTTTTCTTGACACATGGGAAGGTTGTCTACCCTGGAAACCGGATTTTACCTGGGCGTCGTTTTGTATTCTGATGCGTCTAATACATGGTGGGGCGGGTGTTTGTCCTAGCCATCGCAGGCTGATATCCAGACAAGGGGGTACTGGAACGAGGCCGAGTGGCAGCAACCTATTGCCGAGAAGGAAGCTCTGGCTTTGTTGTTCACGCTGGAAAATCTGCTTTGTCACTACACAAATGTTAGAGTCGTCTATACGGATAACAAGGTGCTACTAGGCGCGTGGCAGAGGCAAGTCTCGAAGTCGGCGGAAATATCGAGTATTATAAAGCGCTTATTCGCGTTTACGTTCGCCAAGAACCTGGCACTGGTCCTGTACTTTGTTCCTTCTCGCAACAACCCTGCCGATTCCCCATCGCGCGTATTATCCGATCTCGACTGCACTTTAAGTGCGCAGACATGGAGAAGCATTGATATCGCATTCGGCCCGCACTCTATTGACCTGATGGCGTTACCGTCTAACGTGATGCACGATCACGCCGGCCGCCCGTTGCGGTTTTTCTCCCAGCTCCCCTGCGTTCAAGCGGAGAGCACGAACGTTTTTGCGCATTCTCTGTTGCCCGAGGAAAACGCGTATGTCTTCCCACCCTTCATTCTCATGGGCCCGTTGCTTGGGCATCTCTCTAAGCGAGCTTGTCCGTTCTCTATTGTGGTGCCGGACATTACCCCGAGGAAGTATTGGTGGTCTGTTTTAAAGCGGAGAGCGGCGGCGTCTTTCAAGCTGGGCAGTCGGGGCTCGTTATCTTCGCTACTGTTCCCCGCTAAATCAGGAGCGGCTCCGTGGCTAAATCAGGAGCGGCTCCGTGGCAGCCGCGCGCCCTTCAATGGGACCTTTGGGTTTTCAGGGTTATCGCTCAAGAGAAGTGACTTTGTTGGTACGACGAGCTGTATTAGACTGATGTATATGGACAATCTGGGTTATGTTATGTAGCTACAGGGGGCAATACTTTTGCATTAAATACTTTCAGTAGCTTGAAACGAATTATGTTGTTTATTTTAATTAATTCACCCCTTCTTTTCCCGCCTTTTATTTTCTGTTTAGGACCTTCCCGAAGTGGTAAGGGCATGGGTTCCCGCGGTAGGATGTCCGGAGTGTGGGTATGCAAATGATCACACATTCTCGTTTTGCCAGAGATGTGGATTTCAGCGCCGGGAGAAAGATAAGGCCGACACCCAAAAGAAGATAAATATCGACCTTCCTTTTTTGGACCGGCGGTTAGAATCCCTTACATCCTCTAGGAATAATAAGCCATATCAGAAGCGAACGTCAAGCTTACTTAAGGAGCTGAAAAGGTTTTTAGACTCTTTGACGCCACCTAAAAACCTTATGTCGGCGTCCCCCCGAGATATTAATCGGTTTCTGGTCTGGAAGGATGAAGGGGGACGCACGAAGATTCATAAGCCAACATGTACAAAGTATGGTTCCGCGGGTTCGGCACGGTGTAGGTGTCCGTCTAGGCTAGCTGCAGGGACGGTCGACAGTATTATTGGCAAGTTGCGGGCAATTTTTGCGGAAGCGGGGAGGAAAGGCGAGTGGAATGAAATGCTAAACATTGGCAATCCCTCGTCACACCGGTCAGCAAAGGGTTATCTTACATCTATCCGAGAAGAGCAGGCGATGGCTCACGTAAGTCCGAAGCAGGCCACGCCAATTTTCTTTGATAAGCTAGCCAAGCTTTGCCGCTTCCTTCGGAACTTGGTTTTTGTCGAAAAAGCCACCTCTATCCAACGACATATTCACGCTAGGGATTTGGCGTTTTTCTGTTTGGATTTCTTTGCCGGCGATCGAGCTTCGGGCCTAGGGAGGGTTTTAACCAAGGAAGCGCTTGCTTCCAAAGATGGGGAAACCATCTGGTTCCGGCATACATACGGTAAGACGTTACGGGGCGGAGGGGATACTAACGTTTTTCCGATTAAGAAATATGCCTAGACCCCGTAGCCTGCCCGGTAGCGAACCTTCGTCTATATATCAAGCTATGTGATATAATGAAAATTAACCTGAGGGAAGGTTACATATTTAGGGCAACCGATGGTGCAACCAAGGTTTCAGACAACCCCTTTGTAGGTTCTACTATCGCGAACAGGCTTAAACTACACCTGGGTAAAGCGGACATCCTAGAAGGGGAGACGATGCACGGTTTTAGAAGCGGGTGCTCCATCACTCTCTCACTTCTTGGGGTGTCTACGGAAGATGTGGCAAGACACGTCGGCTGGAAGTCTACTTCTACAGCGGATTATTATTCGCAGACGGGGAAGGTTATGAACGCCGAGCGGGTGGCAGATGCACTAGCTGAAAGTTCTGTCCCAAACGCTACAGGGGAGACTCCGGCTCTTTCTTTGGCAGCCGATTTTACCACAAACAACAGGTTGGGTAATTTATCTCTCGCTTTTCCTTAGCTGAATGTATGCCGTTTTTTCTGAGTTTTGGGAGGAAGATAATAAAGCCGTCGAATATTCCCGGTGTCATTTATTGTGATAGTTTAGTCTCGTTACGCATGGGGTAAGAGGACAGGGTTAATGCCGGAGCCAAATTCGATTCCCATAACTTAACTCACGCGGAGTCAGTAAGCGGCATATTCTTGAGTGAAAATGATTCACTATTTTCATTAGAGGATATGTCGCGAAACACAACCGTGCGTGAGTGAGTTTACACCAAACTCCCTAGAGACATTCCGGGGTATGGTATGTAGATATTTGGCGAGTATGGGCCTATTTAAGAAATTTATCTAAAAGTCTCGAGGCTTTTAACGTATCATCGAAGCTCGGTAAGTCATGCAAAAGTTTCGACCCGCCCACCTCCCCTTCGGCGACGTGCACGAAATCACATGTATTCACCTCAGGTAAGGGTGCACGGCTGAGAGTGTCCGCGAGGAACATCTCCTTGCCCTTCTTGTACCTTATGGTGAGGCTGTATCTTTGAAGCCTAAGCAGCATTCTTTGCAGTCGCTGGGGGGCAGAGTGTAGGGGCTTCACGAAGATTGCCTCCACCGGCTTGTGATCGCTTTCTACCATGAGCCCATCCAGCTCGTAAATGTACGTATTGAAACGCTCGAATGCAAATACTATTGCCAATAGCTCCTTCTCTATTTGGGCATACTGAGTCTCCGCTGGGGTGAGTGCCCGAGAGGCGTAAGCAACCGGTTGGCAATTCTGTAGAAGAGCGGCACCAAGCCCAAACTGGGATGCGTCACACTGTAGTGTGACACACTATTTCACGTTGAAGTAGCATAGTATTGGTGTGTTTGTAACTGCGTCTTTGAGGGCATCTAAGGACTTTTGTTGCGGCTCGTCCCAGCTCCACGCGACCTCTTGCTGTGTTAGCTCCCGGAGGTGTCTGGTGGTGTCAGACAGGTTAGGGAGGAACTTGCTTAGGTATTGGGCAAACCCTTACAGGCGTTGTACCCCTGCCTTGTCGGTTGGTGCCGGCATTTCTTGAATTGCTTTTACTTTAGCCGGGTCAACCTTAAGACCATCTCCCGTCGCTACGTGGCCGATAAAGGATACCTCTGTTTGTCTGAGCTTCAGCTTGTCTGTGTTGAGCTTCAGCCCCTTCTCTTCACACAGGTGGAGGAAAGCCATCAGGTGCTTGTCGTGGTCTCTGTTGGCCTCCTCGAGCGTCCCCCCTTTTCCGACCACAACAAAGTCGTCTGCGATAACTTCCACTTGTGGCATTCTTTCTATGACCTCTGCATTCTTCTCTGGAACACCTCAGGAGCTGAGCGTATTCCAAAAGGCATTCGCCTCCAACGGAAACGCCCGAATGGAGTGTTGAACGTTGGTTAGATAAGATGTTAAGTTATCGAGATTGATGTGCCAGAAACCGCTCCGGACGTCTAGCTTTGTGAACACCTTCGCTCCATGGAGTCGTGTCGCAACATCTTTAATAGTGGGTAGTGGGTAGTGCTCCCTCATGGTAGCCTTGTTGAGATCTTTCGGGTCAAGACACAACCGAAGCTTGCCGTTCTTCTTGGGAACCACCACCAGTGTACTCACCCAAAGTGTGGGTGCAGTTACCGGTGCAATTATTTCCTGCTCCACAATTTTGTCGAGTTCGGCCTTCAGTTGATCCCTCAGAGCTACTGGGACCCGTCGTGGTGCATGCTGAACAGGACTCACTGTACCGTCAAGCTTTATGTGGTACTCGCCGTCCAGTAGTCCGACCTCATCTGCAAATACATTTGGGAATTGTTGAACGATATTGTCGATAGTCACGATTGCCGAGGAATGTACAGCATAAACCGTGGAGTTGCCGATGATCGGTTTGTTGATGGCGCCATTATCCATGTACTGTATAATGTTCAATCCTAAACAGGCCTTTCTTCCTAGAATGGGACGACTATCATTTTTGTCGACCAACTTGCAGTCCAACTTAAACTTCTTGGTGTCTCTCCACACCGGTATAATCACTTGGCCTATTAAAGCAAGTTTGGATCCTCCATTGGCGGAAATAGTGGACTTGGTAGATTTTACATTTCTTAGTACAATGTCATTCGTCGCTTTCTTGTACAGGCTCAGCGGGACCACATTGCACTGAGCACCTGTGTCCGCTTGGAAATGCAAGCTGTTTCCTGATTCAAGCCGTAGCGTGACAAGTTGGGAGTCGTCAAGGGTGACGGCTGACACGTTGCTTATCACATACGTTTGCTTATAACTTTTCCACACACATTGCACGTTTTCCCACGGGCCGGGCAGTCGCCACTCTCGTGTGTTCGGCCACAGTTGCCGCACGCGGTCCTGCTGGCAGACTTGATGGCGTTGGCTTTTCTTATTAAAAACCACAGCGCTAATGGTATCGGCTTGACCAACTCCTTTCATCTGTGCCGTCGAGCTTTCTGATGCTCTGCATATTTCGTCTGTTTTCTTGAGGGTGAGGTTTGTTTCTCTTAACAAACGCTCGCGCACCTTATTATCGCGCACGCCAAACAAAAATCTGTCACGCAATATCTCATCCGGTGTAATGTTTGCAAACTGACATCCCTCGGCAAGTTTTCTCAGAGCCGTACGATATTGATCATTAGTCTCGCCCGCTTCTTGTACTAGCTTGTTAAAGCGGTAGCGTTCGAACGGTACGTTTTTCCGCGGCTCACAGTACTCCGCAAACTTTGCTATTACCCGTCCTGTCAAGAAAAGGTTGAAAATACGTCTCTAGCTTCCTCTCTGATGATTGTGAGGAAAGTCGCTACTTGCACATCTTCTGGTTTGGAGTTGAGCCCTGTCGCAAGGGAGTAGTTGTCCCAAGCCAGCTTAAACCGTTTCCATTTCTCTGCTATCGTAGCGTCATGTATTGCTAGTGGGACCGGCGGATCCAATGTGAAACCCGTGGCCATCTGTCACCGAGTTTTGACTTCACAAGGGAAATATATTCGTTCTGCTGTTCGTGTAGGGTTCGCTCAGCTACTGGCTGCCACCATGTAACAATATGATGAATGAACGCAGTTTTGATATTCTGTATTTCCGTGATTTATTGCCTTTGATTCTGGTCTCAATGCTTTTGGCTATGCGATCTGATCTTGTAATCACATGAGAGTTCAAGCTGTCAATAAATCGGGTTCCGTGACCAAGGGTCACGTACAGCCGACATTGTCACATCTTTCCACTAATAACAAAACACATAAATTTCCTATTCTAACGCTATGTTGCTATATACATATAACTTCAAACAGTTATTGCATCTGGTAGTCGTTGTGCCATGCCGGAGCCCTGTGTGTACGACCTGACCTACGAGGGCTAGCTGTCGTGCTGGGTCACGTACAGCCGATATTGTCACACCGTCCAAGGTTTTTCATTTTTTTACAAAACACGCGCGAAGTTGTTGTTTTGCCATTGCAAACTGTCTCGCGTTTTGCTCGGTCGAAGCCGGGCTTATGACGTCACAACCTTGGTACAGCTTCTCAAAGTTGTTTTAAAACGATAGCAACTTCGTTTTAAAATGACGGCAAACTCGTAAAAAAAACCGGGCAGTACTTGCACAGCCATGGGCTGCTCCAACAACCACTATACAACACGTGTCAATACATGCATCTCCAAAAGACCAGGAAATTAGGAACTAATTCGGGACTAAGCGAAAGGAGTTCTCCATCGGAAGCGCCACCGCTCTTTGTTCGAGCCATTTCGCCGATGAATGATTCAAGCGATCAAACCTGAATCTCCCTGATGCTATGGTCCCGAAATTCAAAAGTAGTTTAAAAAGGGAACCTCTTCCTACACTGCATCGGGAAAGAAAAGAGAACATAACGGAAAAAGCTCGCAAGGGACCGCATGTACTAAGTATACAATGCATATTTACGACAATTACGCTGTGACAGACTGTGCGAGTCACAGCAAGTTTTGAAGTTGTTTTTGTTACTATAGTTTTTATTTAAATATAAGTTAAAGAATGTAATAAAACAGAATCAGCCTGGCTTTAGTGGTCATTTCTTTTTCATTGATACGTTTCTTTTGTTCAAAAATACAAAACGCAAAAATGAATAAGCAAGTATTTCACACAACGGCAACGCATTTGGCCTCAAAAGAAAATGCAATACACATGACAACATTGTATTTGTCCACAGCACTCACACCGATAACGCCACCTCGTATTTCTATCTGTTAGGATTTCACTAGTTTATAGTTTATTTTCCTCTGACTTCGACTTACTCCGATCGAGGCAATGAATAGTTAACAACAAAATCCAATAAGATTAACAAGAAAGGATCAAATATCCAATGGCTGGAACCGGAATCTAAAGAGTTGTAGAAGTCATTTTATTACTTTTGTAATAATAATATCGAGAACATGACCAAAATCGAAGAATGAAATTTGAGAAGATTTCAAGCGGGAAAAGTCAATAGCAATCGAGCGTGTTGGTTGAATGAAAGTTTGCCGTAAAATCGATTACAAATAATTTAATGTGTCATTAATCTATTAATACTCACGTGAAACAGGATTTGCCTATTTTATCTGATTTGATTCGAAATAAAATAGGAAATACAGAGAACAGAACAGGCAAATTCGAATTTTTGACAATCTCTACGGCGAACAAAACGAACGAAAGCTATCTACCGTTAAATAAAAAAACATTTTTATTACCTCAATCCCACTTCTCCATGCTAGATTCATGCGAGTCCATATTTATCAACCTATGCTACTTCATCGACAAGTACCTCTAAAGTTGAGTCATAGTCTTTCAGTATCCCATTCAGCGTTGAAAACAACACTTCCAATTCCATTCGTAAATCGTAGTTCTGTAATGTCAAGGTTTTTTTTAATGCTTTCGCCTTTTACAAGTTCAGAATCAACTTCCTTACGGCTTGGAGTTCACCATAGAAGACTGAACTCACATTTGTGTATATTCACAGTGTTTATAGTATTATATAAAGCTTTGGCTGTGTCTCCTTTTCACCAGATGATCCTTCAACGATCGGTTCGCCATGCGTCTGATAGTGATATTGCGGAAACTCGCATCCCAAACTCCTTGTTGTCTTCTTCTGTTGAACTCTTGTCACTGGGGTCTGTGAGCTCTAAGCCACTTGGCCTGATACTTTCGATCAACGACGCCATTATTCGACTGAGTTCTGGGGCTTTGATTTCGGATCTCCTATATGATTCAACACTAAAATTTCGCGCCGTACCATGGTTGTGAAGTCACCACAGGCCTCCCAACAGTCCAAATTCGGTCCCAGTCTGCGAGACATTTTCTTTCGACGGAAATTTAAAAAAAATCCAAAAACCAACAAAAACGAAGCGCCTTTTTTATTCAGGCCTGCTACTTAACCTCTAGACTTATGTTTTAGCAAAATAAAGTTTTCGTTTCTGACCTAGTTTAAGCTGATTGAAAGACGTCAGAAGTTAATCGAACTCGTCGATAAGAGCGAGGCTGGTTGGCTATATGAAAGCGACGAACTGGCGGAAGAATCTGCTGATGAAAAAAGGATTAGGAAAGCCCAGAACAGAGCGCTGCTTTTCGAGGTTTGTGTTTAACTTTGTTTTACCTTATCTTTCTTTGTGAGATCCAGGTTGTACATATGCGATACAACTTTCTATATAAATGCTGTGTGTGTTGTCATTTAGCAGGTTGTAAGAAAATAATTTTCTTTCGGATAAGGTTGCTTGGTTGCTTGTATTTTTCATCAAAAATACAGCTAAGAGCATATTAGGAGAGTGTCTCAGGACATCATGAAGTCTATTGGGGCATAATTGAGTGCTTTGCTTATGGATATTTGCAAGCAAAGGTGGATTCATGATTATTTTTTCTTGTTTAGCTTTGCCTGGATGAGAAAATAATTTTCTAATGAATCACCACAGCTCTCCTAAATGCTGTCTTCTCTGGAACCAAACTTATTCCAAAATTGTTTACACTGCTATTCTGGGTCTGTATGACCTGGAATTGATTTGTTTGGCTTCGGGGTGAAAAAACTTCTAAAAAACCATCTGACTTTGGGAGGGGTGTTGACTGGCCCTCCCCTCGCGAATTTTTCCCTGGATCTCCCAGAATGCTTTGCAACCCGTAAAGGCATCTTCGTGGTTTTACAAGCCTTCAAGGAGTGGACATTGTGTTTTGAGGCCATGGAAATGAACCTGGAGGATCAGAATAAAGTTATCTATTTGTGTCTTTAGCTGTGTTTGCTGATCTCTCTCCCTTGTGTGGTATTTTGAGCGTTTTATTGAGAGGGTTGATTCTGCTTTTCTTTCCTTGTTCGATTTGAAATTTGTCGAAGAACCTGTGCTATTATTTGTCTTAAGAGTAGTTGCCAAAACCTTGGTTGGATACATATCTTCAAGACCATTTATCCCTTAGACTGATGCTTGAGTATCTTCATCTTGTTGTGTTTAGTTTGTATTTATGAATTTTTTGGGTTGTGGGTACTTCCCAAAGCCGGTACAGGCCGGTTGAGGGGTCAATGTGTTAAATACTGTCTTCCAAACTTTTACGTAAATCCACCAAGGCATTTCATATTGCATTAATTCAGCTAAGGGTAAAGTAGGACAACTAGGTAATAGTTTTACAAATGAAAACTTGTTATAAAATACTGAACCAGACTAATTAAATTAACAAAAGCAGTCAGAAATTTTTAAAACAAGTTAGAATGGTCTATTTTTATTAACTCCATTAGGGGCTAGATGGGGTGATCGTCCTATTATTTAGGGTATAAAATTCCCTCAACTGCTATCCCTTAGGGTGTGTTCAAAGATGCTTTCGATACTGCTATCCCTTACGGGTCCCACGCTAATGGATCAATCCTATACAATAACAACTGAACCATTCTAAGAGATCACTAATATTGTTTTAAATATTGGGGCCCAGGGCCCCCCTTCCAGCAGCCAAAAATACAGTAAATGTATGAGACATTATCTAAAAGACAAGAGACAATGCCTTGAAAAGGCCTTTTGGGCCAACTCCTGTTAAAAATCCTGGCTACGCCGCTGATAAGTGAACACTTTTACCACTTGATTATAGAAGAATAAATATCAATAAAAACCCGAGATTTTAGTGTATCGGCAAGTTCCGTACATTAGTGGTGCCTTAACCAGGATTAAGTAAAAAACCAGGATACGAACCAAGAGACAAACAACATTCCTTCGGGACCACTCAAACATGGGTGATCCGGAACCGACAGAAAGTGTCGATACAGACCCAGAACTGGAATTTAACACTAAGATCGATAAAGAAATCGAGAAATTGACATTCTATTTGGAAGACACTGATGAATTGATCAACTCATGTGATTTTGAAGAGATGAAAATGACTGAGCCCCCCCCCCAGCGTACAAGCCAAATTAATGCACGATTAAACAGCTTGATTCTTGAATTACAAGAACTAAAATTAGATCTTGGGAAATCTACTGCGCTAGCTATAAGGCAATGGAAGAAAGATACGAAGGATAGATATTCCATGCTATTAGACAACAGAGACAGGATGGTAAGGCGCCTAGAGAAGAAAAACAAGAGAGAAATCCAGATAGCTGACGCCGAGAATTATAAGTTTAAATTCGAGCAGGAAGAGAGATAACGTAGAGAAGTCCAGCAGCGAGAGAAAGAGCTAAGGGAGGAGAGGCTCCAAGCGGAAATTAGAGTTGCAGAACAGAAGCTAGAAATAGAAAGCGCCGCAAGTCGTTCTAAATTACTAGAGTAAGGCACTGCCGAAGATTGTCTAAGGTTTGAAAAAATGTTTATTTCCCAATTTGACAATAAAAAGATCTCAGCTGAGGAGAAGTTTGGCTATTTGTTAGAGCTAGTTGAGCCTAGTGTGCGCGATCAACTTTCAAATCTGAAACCAGGAGAAGTGGGCTACAAAATAGCATGTGAGCGTCTGAGGCAGGAATACGGGCAAACAAAAACCGTTGTGGCCGCACACGACGACCAAATATTAAACTTACCAATACTTAAAAGTGGGGGACATGCGAAGGTACGCGAATTTTATGAAACACTAAGCAAAAGTCATGACGCATTGGAAACCCTAGGGGAAGGGAATGTGCTTTAGGGTCTCGCCCTGTCCACCCTCAATAAGTTGCAAAAAATCCGAGCAGACTTGGTACGAACCGACAGAGAATGAGAGTCATGGGAAATGGGAGATGTCATCAAAGCCCTACAGAAGTGGCTAAAAAGGAACAAACCAGCTGAAGAATGTGAAAAGGAACCGAGAGATAAGAGGAAGGAGCGCCATTATTTTAATCAAAAGGGCGTATCGCCCCAAACCCCTAAGGGACGGTGTATATTTGGGTGTCAAGAAGCTCATTGGGGGGACGCCCTGTCTGGTCTATGATACACTCGAGAAACGCCGCAAGTTTTTCTCAGAGAATCGCCTATGTTCAATTGCGGCCGAACTGGACATAAAGAGAACAAATGTAATGGGAGGGGCTGTTATAAGTGTAAGGCTAGACACCACACAAGCCTGTGCAATGATAAACAACACAGCGCAATGTTAAGTAGCTTCAAAAATTGCCACCGATTATTCAAGTGGTAGTAAAAGGGCGGACATTTTGGGCGTACCTTGACACGGAGTCTGTGAGAAATTTTGTTTCGAGGGAGGTGATCAGAAAGCTAAATCTTAGATCTGTACGACACGAGTCACGCCACATAGTGACAGTAAATGATGTTGAAAAACAATCGATGCCCGTATTTGAGATTGAAATTAATTCCGTCGACGGAAAAGGCCGTGAAAACCTAGAAGTCACTGAAAGTCAAATGGCCGATTTTACCACCATCAAGAGGCCGACCATAGCAGAGCTAAAGGCCAAACATGCCCACATGAGAGACAAATCGTTTTTACCGAACCGCAAGTGAAGAGTACCCGATCCGCGTGATTTTATCAGATGCATTTTACTGTGTAAAATACGAACCGAGCAGATAATCAAGGTTCAGCCAGACGATCCAGAGGTAGAGGGAACGACGTTTGGTTGGGTCGTCCACGGAGGGAAGGAGTACGTTTATGCGCGAAAGAAACGGCTATGAGAGGCTATACTCGCTAGATGTGCTCGGCATCGAAGATAAGAGCGAAACTGACCAATCAGACGTGTACAGCGACTTCCGCGGAAACATTTCAAGAACAGCCGACGGAAGGTACGAAGTAAGCGAGCCGTGGGTGCCTGGAGCTAAGCTGGAGAACACTAATGAAGAGCCTAGTAGGAAGCGATTACGAAATGTTGAAAGGAAGCTAAGAAATGACGTGGAACTACGGGAAGCCTATGAGAAGATTGTCCGCGACCAGCTATACGAGGGAATAATCGCGTGACAGACAAATCGCGTGGTGACCACATTTTCGACATGCCACACAAGCCAGTGGTCAGAGCTAACGCCAAAACGACAAAAGTACGAATGGTATTCGACGTCAGCTGCAAGCCACACCCACTAGCTTATAGTGTCAATGAATGCATGCACACCGGTCCACCTCTTCAACCACTAATGTGGGACATCATGATACGAGCGCACATGGCCCCACCGATGATCCTCGGTGACATGGAGAAAGCATTCTTACAGATTGCGATTAAGGAAGAAGATTGGGACGCATTCAAGTTCCTCTTCAACACAAAGAGCAGCACTTCCGGTTTCCCGTGTACCCTTATGTAGCATTCATGTTGGGAGCCACCATTCACCATCATCTTGACCGCCAACCCACCGAGCTATCTAACACAATCAATGCACTCCGGGAGAACAAATAGGTCGATAAATTGATGCAGACCGGAAATGACGTAGTCGAACTAAAAGAGTTCAGAGAAAAGGCGACTAGAATATTAAAGTCAGCTAAGTTACCCACAAACAAGTGGGAGTCAGATTTGCAAGAGTTGGACACTAAGCCAAACCACAGCAAGATACTTGGACACGTCTGGGATAAGCGGTAAGATGGGCTATTTATTCGTTTGCCAGAATCCTCTATCCGCGTCTTCATTCTATACCGTTTACATGTCACCGCAGTGATATACTAACTTCTAAACTGGTAAAATCACCTAAGGAGCCTGTTCATGGTCTTTGTGAGCAGTATGTCTCGGAGCTCTCTCGTATTGTTAATGCTTATGCACCAATCAAGACACGCCTTGGTATACTGTTGACATTTCAGCAGAAAAATGTGTGCGCAGGAGACTTGAGAGGCGTTGGCGGAAATCTCAATTGGAAATTGACAACTGTATCAAAAGCAGTGTGAACTTGTAAAACATCTTGTAAGTAAACCAAAATGGTATATTACGCCAACATCATAGATGACAATGCGTCGGATAGCAAAGTGCTCTTTGGCAATTTAGATCGCTGCATCTCAAGCCGGAAAAGCAGTATCCCACATGTAAGTCTGCCCAAAACTGCACTTGTGCGAGTCCAAAATGGTGTTTTGAGAAATATTGATTCCAACCGATGTGTTTTTCTTCTTTTGCTAGATATGTCCGTTGCCTTTGATACGGTAGACCATAAAATATTACTTCAAAGGTTGGCTTCTCGTTTTGGATTTTCTGGATCTGGACTCTCCTGGTTTAATTCTTATATTAGTGACCGTTCCCAGTTTGTTCACATCCAAGAGGTTTCTTCTGGTCCTCGTGAACTTCCTTGTGGGATTCCTCAGAGATCAGTGCTTGGGCAAATCATATATCTTTTGTGCACTCCTCTTGTGGGGGACATAATACGCAGCCATTGGCTTGACTTTCATTTCTATGCTGATGACTCTCAGATTTATACTTCTTTTAGCTCAGGTGATGACTCTGAGCTGTCAGATATTAAGCAGCGTATACAAGCATGTATTTTGGATATTGAAATGTGGATGGGGGTGAACAAACCTAAATTAAACAAAGATGAACTACTACTTCTGCATTCAAAGTTTCGCCCACAATAAACTTCTGAATGTCTTTGGTTTGGCAATGAATGTATCAACACCTCCAAAGAAGCTCGCAACATTGGAGTAATTTTGGGGGACTAAATCCTGTAGGGTTAGGAGGAGTCTTAGATAGTTAAGTTCACTGAGCAGCAAGGTTTGATGCGATTAACAAAGTTTTATAACATAAAGAAAAAGAGATTTAAATGAAACCCGTTCCCGTTGAAGCATGTCACGTTCCCGGTAGGCAGGCGAATCCCGGCTCCCGTTTAACCCCTTTAGGACCCTCTATAATTGTCCCGTGGAAATACTGCTAAGACATAAAAAGTCTCTTTTTGTTCTTTCGGGGGTGGTCAGATTTTTATCGATTAATAAAGAACTAATCAAGGTAAAGGAATGGTGCGACATAAACTAATTGTCAATTAACTTTAACTCCAAAAGAAAACAAATCACGAATTTGATGTTAAATTGCCTAATAACGATGACACCCAGACTTGACTGGCACAAATCTCAAGAAACACATAAAAAATAACCTCTCAAGAAAAGTCTCAAGAAACACTTTTCTTAAACTCAAACAACTGTACTAAAACTTGATTTACCCATATCTATCGTATGCTATTATCGCTTGGGGTAAGACCTGTGATTACAACTTAAAGAAAATAAAAACAAAACAAAACCACATATTTCGCGTTATATTGTCACGCAGGAATAAGTCACACATGCAGTGAAGACATATTTAGCATCTAGAAATTATATACTAATTAGTTGCCAACTTGTTGGAAGTTAACAGGACAACCAAAAGCATTTTGTTCATTTAACCTATTGGTTTGACAGAGAAATCATGATTCCATGATTACCGTCACGAATATCCACTAATATGGCTTGTGTGCTGTAGACAGTTGTGTAGCTAGTGTAGCAGGTGAAGCTGTTGTAGCAGGTGTGACAGGTAAAGCTAGTGTACCAGGTGAAGCTGGTGTAGCAAGTGAAGCTAGTATAGCAGGTTAAGCATGTGTAGCAGGTGAAGCTCGTGCAGCAGGTGAAGCTCGTGGAGCTGGTGTAGCAGATGAAGCTGGTGGAGTTGGTATAGCAGGTGAAGCTGATGAAGCTAGTGTAGTAGGTGAAGCTGGTGGAGCAGGTGAAGCTGGTGGAGCAGGTGAAGCTGGAGAAGCTAGTGTAGCATGTGAAGCTGGTGAAGCTAGTGTAGCAGGTGAAGCTGGTGAAGCTAGTGTTACAGGTGAAGCTGGTGTAGCAGGTGAAGCTAGTGAAGCTGGTGTAGCAGATGAAGCTACACCACTGTCTACAGCAGACCAATCCAGTGGTCTGCTGTAGACAGACACCAGCATGACACCAGCATGGATTCGATATATTCGTGACGGTAATCATGGAATCATAGACCTATCATGGAATCTCAGACCTATCTCGATACTTCCAGCACTGTCCAAAGTATTCGAGAAACTAGTCGCTACTCAAATGTCATCCTTCTGCGAAATGGGCGCTGTTCTTGGCGATACCATATCTAGTTTCCGAAAGGTAACCTCAACCATGACGACACTCATAGGCATGCGTGATGACCTGATAACAGCAACGAAGAAAGGCGAGGTTAGACTAATGATCCTAGCTGATTTCTCGAAAGCATTCGATACTGTGCATTATGAGACCCTACTCTCGGTTTTTCGAGGACTTTCTTTCAGTGTCTCAACAGCTACTTGGGTGATCGACACCCTGCCGTTGTCAGTTTGCCGCTTCTAGTTTGTTATTCTAAATGTATGCTGTGCCGTTTTAACATCCATTTCTTCTCGACAGGCGAAGGTATTCCAAACAAAGAAACGATCCAAGACCTACTAAAAAAGTCTGTAGACTCTCCGATTTATACAAAACTTGGATAAAGCTACGACAAAGGGTTGAAATTCTAGTGTGTTTCTGGAGATCGGCACGGTTGTCGTGAAGACAGGCAACGTTTTGCCAAGAAACGTCGTTAGACCAACAATGGCCAAGTTGTCATCATACGCTCCAGAGCTTCAACGACTATATTTGTCAAATTAAGTAAGTTTAATAGTGACGAAGGAAGGGTTTTTTTTCAAAAGTTTGTTCACTAACAATTAGTAACTTAGTTTGGGCGAAACTGAGTCAGTGTTATTTTGCATTTAACCGTCTGAAATATCAATTCACTCCATTTTTCTTTAGATATTTTGCATACCTCTCCTCAATAAGCGGCTGGAGATTAAAAATAAATATCCATAAATAACCATCCATCTTTGTAAATTATATTTAAGCAGCCTCAGAAACAAGCATCTTCACAAGCAATTTTCCATGAGAATGATTAAACCTGCGAGCTTTTGAACAACTAACAGTTGCCACAAAAAATTGCTGGCCTATACCTACACAGTCAATTATAGTTACCAACTAAAAACTGCTTGTGTGGATGGGGCTTTAATGTTTGTCAACTTTTGAGGGTAATTTACACGATCACAATCACGATAACAAATTTACGTTGTGAATTAAATACATTGTTTTCCAGGCGCAAGAAAGTTGGTTCTCTTGCATCCGAGAAATGGGGTAAAACATCGTGTTTTCACCACCAGTTCAAAACCACAGTAATGAAAGCGAAGCTTGAGAAGTTTGCAAGAGAAGTTTATGACCATTGCGCAGTTCCAGAAGTCGGTTTACAGTTACTGAATGTGGAAAAGATTTACAAATACACATTACAGCCACATCCACATGTACAAGTGATAGGGTTCCAAAATCTAGACAAGGGCGAGGTAACTTCCCCACAGAAGAATGCACAGAGCAGGATTTTTGAAAGAGCCCCCCGTAAACATTGTTGAGGGAGGGCGTTTCATTGAAATATATCAGTTACAGGAAAGAAGTGGTAGCTTATCAACTAATATCATTGATGGCAAACTGACCATTTTACGTTTTGAGGGCTTGACCCTCTCACAATATGTTAATGTTAGGAAATATATCTGTGAAACTAATCACAGCATTGGCTGGAAAGTTTGCCCACAGAGAATACACATTGCAGACAATGTGCAGAGATATGGATATTGGAAGCTAAAATCTGCGTACATTTGTAGTATGGACCATGCTCAGCCTTGTCAGAAATGCAAACCAGGTGACACTCCAGTGATTAATGCTTCGTCGTCCAAGAACTACACAATAGCCCATGCCAAACGAAAGTATGCCTCTGCCTTGCATATCTGCAGAAGTTAACAAGGAATCTGCAAACTTTCTCATTGATAAAGAGAGTAACTATACTCTTATGGCTACTATTCTAAAGAAGGTTAATGAAAGAAAGCAAACTAAAAGAACTCTTAGCAAAGACACTGTCTCTAAGCTGATGAAATCATGCACATCGGATGCAGAAAGGGAACGTTTGAGCTATGCGATTAGTGAAACTAGTAGTTTATCAAGAAGAGGGCTGCGACATTAGTTTGGATTTGAAGATAGTATAAAACGGAAAAAGAAAGTGGAGTTGGCTTTAAGGAAGCAAACAGAAATAAGAGAGTCAGTGTACAGACTAGCAAATGTCAAAGAGAAAGCTGTTCTTCTTTCTCTTGGGATAGAAGTTTCTGACTCAAGTGACGAATCTAGTGGTGAGTCAGACAATAAAACCTGCAATGAAGCGCAAGGGATACTTATAAATTCCAATTCAAGCACATATCCGGAACGTTTAGAGACCAATCAGACAAGTAATGCTAGTAATCAGCAACCATGTAACATGATTGGAAATCAATTGCAAGATTGTCAGCTTCGATTAACAAACAATTAAAACAATCAACAGGAACGCCATTCTGGATTCGGAGACAGCTACGAATTGCCGTTAAGTAAACGGCAGTGTTTAACTACTGGAGAAACTTATATGAACACAAATCAGCTACTAAATATGCTGAGAGCATGTCGATTGAACTGGATACCGTTTGTTGAGGCATTGAAAAGTGAATTAATTCCTAGGGTGTCCTAGAAGCGTTTGATCTGCTCCTTCTCGAGTTTGCATCCCAGTTGCCATACCTGGATTTACAAGGAAATTAGGAACACTGCCACTGCCAGTGACCTCAGGGGTCCCACAAGGATCTATCCTTGGGCCCCTGTTGTTCCTAGTATATGCCAACGATATGCCTAACTACGTGCAGCAAGGCTCAAACATCGCTCTTTATGCTGATGATTCTAAGCTCTACCGCTCTATAGACACTGCAAGTTCTTCAACCTCGTTGCAGGCTGACCTTGACTCCCTGTACAGCTGGAGTCTAGAGCACGGCATGGAGTTTAGTGCATCTAAGTGCAAAGTGGTGCACATGTCAAAGAAGCGTTCTACCAAGCGTCCTCCGTACCCTTACCAACTATGCGGTCGCACCCTGGATCCAGTAGCGCAGGTGACTGACCTCGGCGTTACAATTACTAACGATCTGTCTTGGGGTCCTCACATCGAACCTATGTGCGCAAAAGCAAACAGGGTGCTTGGACTAGTGAAGCGGGTCTGTTCTGACATCCTCGACCCAACTACAAGACAGCTGCTGTACTGCACCCTTGTTAGGCCCCACCTGGAGTATGCTTCTTGCATTTGGTCGCCTTCGACAGGCAAGCACAAAGCTCTGATTGAGAACGTCCAGCGTCGAGCATCCAAGTTTATTTTGAACTATCCCGCCGATGTTTCATACACAGAAAGGCTGAAAACTCTTAAGCTCCTCCCATTAGAATATCGAAGAGACATAACCGATCTAGTTCTGTTATTTAAAATAAAAAATGGTGACGTGAGCATTAGTTTAGCTAGCCTTCTCTCTCCAGCCACGTCCGGATACAATACTCGAAATTACCATCCTAACAATTACCGCCTTTTTTCCACTCACAACCAAAATTATTACAGGAATTCGTATTTCCCTAGAACTGTCAAACTTTGGAATAATCTTCCTTCACTTATGAAATCTTGCACTACGCTTTCGTCTTTCAGGTATCAGCTGACAACTCACTATTTAGAGAAACTTGCCTTTTACCAACAACCTCCATAATTTCATAGATCTTAAATTTATGTAATTCAATTTTTATTTTCGTTTTAGAATTCATGTTGTTTGTAATTTGTTGGGAAAGAATTTCAATTGGGGCTTACGCCCTGTTTTCTTCTCCCGTCACATTGTTTCTTATTTTCTTTATCTTGTTTATTTCCTATTGTAAACCGTAGTATTTTTTTTGTGTGTGTGTGGCTACCGACGCGCGGTATACCTGTGGTAATTATATCGGTGTCACATGACTAAACAAGTTTGTACAAGTCAGAAAGTCAGAGTTTGTAATGGCCGACAGCTTGGTGAGTTTTTCATTTTCTCGATTCTTATGTCGTTTGTTATTCGCACTTATAGCTGTAATTTTATTGTAGAAAACCGCTAGAAAGCTACATTGTAGAAGGAGCTGCCAGGTTCCGGAAGTTAATAAGTGTGTTATTCAAGCATCGGAATAAATCGTTGTGTTTATAATCGGTTGTCGTCGTGGTTTATGAGCCCCATCGCCTCGCAGGCCTGCGCGAGGAGGTGACAGTGTGTGACAAAGCCAATAAACACGTGATAGAAGAGAGTAGACAAGTATACCTTGCAAACAGAAGATTGGAAGAACAAGAACAGGATGTGGTTTCTGAATCTCATGAAAGCGATATAGATCCAGAGAAGTGGGACCATGCGCAAGATGCCTTAGGAGATGAAGCAAAAGAACTAATTTCGAAAAAGGTGAAAAGTCTGCGAAAAAAGGCAGCAAGAGAGGTCGCAAAGTAAATAGAAGCTGATAATATCGAAAAAGACATAGAGAGCTTTGTTAAAAGTCGTGGCGTTGGTGCCGAAGCGTGGAGGAGAACTGGGGTATTGACGGAAATAGAAAGGTACAGCAAAACGTTACTTTTTCGCGATTCAAAGATCACTAAGAAGAGCAAAAAAAGCACTTCCAAACAGAAAGACAATCAGGTAAAATCCTTTTTATTGTATTTAGTAGTGCAGTGGAATCTTAATCTAACGATGTTCGATCTAACTATTCTTGATCTAACGAGGAGCGTTAGGTCCCGACAAAACGTACAGTGAAGAATGTTGACTGAAATGAAATGAATGAATGAAAACTGCTGTTTCGCAGTGGACATCAGGTTCCAGGCTCCCGCGACTAAAACCGGATGCTAGTATAATCTGAGTCTATAGCAACCAAAATGGCGGCGATTTCAAAAGTAATAAACAATACAAAGGATGGCTAGAGAACACCGCCCATAACGAAAATATACCCAAAAATATATCAGAATGTGTTACTAGCATCCACATTTTAAAAATTGCCAAACAGAATGGTCATATTCCAAAAAAAGTGAAGGAGCGAAGGAACATCGTACTTCGTACAGCTAAAACTGGCTCAAAGGACGTAAAAAGTTTCCCACATCGCAACTTATTTTGAATAGAGGTAAGACATTTTGGTTACTTTCCTTGTGTCAGATTCATCAAAATATTTGCTGTACCATTTTTTTTAATGAGATCCAAGTAATTTCTTTTCGTGGGTTTTCTCGTGTTTTCGCGCGCCTTATGTTGCAATTACTTACGTTATTGCAGTTAACATCTTTTCTGACCAAAAGCTGCAGGATTTGCGGAAAATACAGATGAAGGAGCAGTAGCAATTGGTTTTGGAAAACCAACCATGAATTTGTCAAATCTAAAATTTATCAATTTATCAATCAATTTAAGGCCAAAGGGTAAATCCCAAAACGCCAAAAGTTTGCAGAGCAAAACAGTCACGACTATTCAGTCAATAATACCAAAGGAAATTATTCCCACAAGGCTGATTACCGAAATGCCAGAAACTGAACACTTTGTGAATCCTCCAGACTTTGTTTTCTGTCCCAAATGTGAAGATATTTTAACGCAGCCTATTACAACTCCATGCGAGAATTACTTCTGTGTGCTTTGCATCTGCGAATGGCTAGACCAAACACACAGCAAATCTTGATGCCTCGTTTGCAAAGCCAACATTTCTCCCGGCGTGCTGCATAAAATTCCGCGAGTTCTAGCCAACACCCTAGCCTCATGCCAAGTTTTATGCAGATCATGTAAGCAACCACATCGTCTGGATACCCTGGCCGCAGCCTGCGACAAGAACTGTGCGCGAAAATCCTTAGTGCGGGCAAAGACACACCGCTTTCACTGGTCGAGAAGCGGATATGCACCTGAGTGTATCCCAATATCTGCCATGTCTCTTGTTCACAGGTGGCAGGGTAAAAACATATTGTGCAGTTTCAGCAGAAATTGTCAATGCCCCCATCCCCCATGGAATATCCAGAGGGGGGAGGGGGTAATCCTTGAGGCAAAAAAAGGCTGAGAAGGATGGGCCAAGAGGAGAGACAAACCATAACACGAGAAGCTGAAGAGAAGATTGAAGTACCTGAAGGGCAAGGGCTTGCCATGAAAGCAGACATAGGGATATATACCCTGTAACAAATTAAGAGTTGAAAAAGTAGAGTAGAGACAAACATTATAGATAATTCTTAGATATACAGTAACAACACCTCTATTTGATCCACACTCAGACAATAAAAAGAGACTGCTTAATAAATACTACTGTCTACAAGTTGCATTTAAAGGCCACACTTAAAGTCAGTAGTAAAAAGATTTAAGTGTTTAAGGATTCTTAAATGTACTAATAACTTAATAATAAGGCCAAATTAAAGTTGTCTTAAAGACATTAGTAACTTTAAACAACTTTCATGCTCTTTATTGATAACTTGAAGTTATCAAGAGATTTAATCTAGACAAAATAAAGAATTTAAGTTACATTTTAGTGGGGCTCTTATAGTCAGAAGCAAGTTTGAGTAGATATTGATTGTTAACGTAAATTACTTTAAATGTAGTATTGACTTTAAGTAACTTTCTTTGCCTTTATCGAAAACTTAAAACCTTAGGAAAATCTTTAGGAGATTTAAGTTTCTTTCATCAGTTTTAAATTTCATCATATTCGTTTTCCGTAGTTTAGAAGTAAATTTAGTTTCCAAACATAACATTTTTTGGCTTATATCATGAACGTTTTATAAACGCATATAAATAGCTTTAAGAATATTCGGTTTATTGTTTAACCAAAAAATTTGTATTTTGGGAGAAAGAAAACACGATGAAAAATTGATATTCGCATTATTATAGGATAACTTTGCCTTAGCATAATTGTTACCGCTGGAGCGGAAGTGACGTTGTTTCGTTATATGATTACATTATTTTAGTCTCTCAAATTACACGGCAAATAGACGCTAAAGTGAATCTAAGTAAATCTGGACGCGATACCGCTTGTGAATCCTTGTGAACGTGAATAAGTGATTTCGGAGATGATACCCGCCAACGTTGGTAGTGATTTAGCTCAACATCTATTCTTGATATATTCGTAAGATCTGATCTAGCAGACTATTATACGATTGTAAAGCACCAATGAATGTTATCAAGTTAGTGATCATGCTCAACCAAATATTCCTGTAAACTAGACGCTTTGCTAAGACCATATTGTAATCGTATTGATTCCAGTTGACCACATATTATAAACCAATGAAACCTGCCGTGACGTCGTGAACTCGACCGGTTTTTATAGTGCGTAAGCAACGAGCGGAACTTTGTGAATGACTTTACACGCGATACAATCACAGTCAACAACGAGGGTTGTTTACGAAACCAATTGAAATTCGACTGTATATCTGTGACCCGTGATAGAGAAAAGACATGAGATTGAAAACCTAGAAACGAAGACTCTTCGAAAATGAGTGAAAAGGACGAAAATGACTCTGGAAATCTTATTGATTTGGGAAATGATGTAGAAGGTTCAAACGAGCCAGGAAGGGGCGTCTCTCCAGAAATATGCGAAACACGCAAGGAATTAAGACAAAGACCACGAACGGAAAAGGGCTTGGAATATGATCTAGAAATTGCTACTAAGAAGAGAAATAGGGCGCTTAAGGACGTAGAGGCAGGAGTAGCGAGTGCAAACGAATCCTTAAAACATCGTGAAGACTTGATCAAACTCAGCTTTGAAATTTGATTCACTCCATGATGGTGTTATTGACATTGTAATGAGATTAGACCTCACCGAGAGAGAACAAACTTTCCATACAGAATTTACCGCAGCAAAAGACCGCGCGCTCGAATGCATCGGCGATCTAAAGGCAAACATAAAAGATCTGGAGTTCGAGCGCGCCGAGTTATTATCTCAGAGGTCGGCGCGCTCCAAAGAATCCGCAACATCGCGCCACACAAGCTCAACCATGTCTTCTTAAAAGCGTGCCGCCAAATTGAAGCATAAGTTTATCGGTCTTCAAAAACAACAAGATATCAAACGACAGAGGGAAACGCTCGAAAGAGAACAGCGAGAATTAGAAAGAAAGGGCGAAGTTGAGAAACTAGAAGAAGAGCTTACGGCGCAAAAGGAGATTCAAAGTATTCTACAGGAGGAGGAGGTAATCCACGAAACACAAAACGCTATCGCCCCGTCCCAAGGGGAATCCCTCACTCGGAATGACACCGCTGACCGCCCAGCCCCAAGAGCTAAAAAACAATCCATCCAACGCCAAGGCCGACACCGAAAACTACGCGGTCAAGAAAATCCCTCACGACCGAGACGCTCCGACGAGAATAAACAGGGTGTCCGTTCCCATACACCTCGATATTAATACGCCAACAGTAAGCGAACCAAGCGAGTACATCGAGAAGCAGAAAACCGCGTATCACCCTATAGATCACCGCTTAAAGGCGAACAGCGAGCCCTTTTCACCTAAAATCGAAGCATCATACACTTCCACACCTGAAGTAACGATGATCCTCCTCTCGCCTCTCCCTATATACACACCCGTACTCAGGAAACACCATCTACGCGCGCTCCTCAAGAAACGCCACCCACCTTCGTGCACCCCAGCATGAACTATAGTCCACCGTTCCAGCTCATGCACGATAAGAACACCGAAATCCAGATCCGACAACTAGAAATGAACGAAAGAAAAGTAATCGAGGCGATCAAGAATGAGGACCGCTCGAAGAACATTCAGAACCTCGACCTCGACAGTGAGGCTCTACCACCCGAACGTGTCCTAGGAGTTGAGTGGCACATCGAAAGCGATGCTTTCCAATGAATTTCCGCTGAAAGATAGACCAATGACGAGAAGGGGAATACTGTCTTCAGTGAGACAGTAAACCCCTTACGATCCCCTAGGGTTCGCCGCACCCTTCCTGCTCCGTGGCAAGAAAATTCTGCAGGTGCTTTGCAAGGCAGCCTTAGGTTGGGACGATCCAATACCCGAGGTGATGCAAAATCAGTGGCGGATGCAAAATCAGTGGTGGGTGAGTGAACTACCACTTCTAGAGAAAATACAGATTCCAAGGTGCTTCAAGTCAAATACAATGGGAGAAATAAAGAAAGCTGAATTGCACCACTTCTCAGACGCAAGTAGCGAAGGATATGGTCATTGCAGCTACCTACGCCTCATCGACAAAGATGATAAGGTTAACTGTTCCCTCGTCATGGGGAAGGCATGCGTAGCCCCCCTGAAATCTGTCACAATACCAAGATTGGAGCTGAGAGCCGCTCTAACATCAGTGAAGGTTAGACGCATGCTGGGTAGCGAGCTGAGATATGATGGAGTTGAAGAAGTCTTCTGGACTGACAGCAAGGTTGTCCAAGGATATATCTACAATGAAGGGCGTCGATTCCACACTTACGTTGCAAACCGCGTCCAACAAATCAGGGATCACACTAACCCCAAACAATGGAAGTACGTAGACACCAACAACAACCCAGCCAAAAACATCTCGCTGGTTACGAGGACCGGAGTTTCTATGGGAGATACGCGAGGAGTGGAGAGACTTCGACGAAGAGCCCCCCACGTTACAGGAAGATGACACGGAAGTAAAAACAACAACAGTTCTCTCAACAGTCACCCAGGAACTAGCTTACGTGTTGCAAGTAGTCAGAGGCTTCTCAAACTGGTCCTGGGGAGATGCTTGACGATCGCTAGAAAGTGGAGAGCGAAGACGATAAAGACTAAAGACACAAGGGGCCGATCAAAGGAAGACCACGAAGGCCCCGAGACTGTCGAGGTAATGACCGAAGTAGAATGTCTCGTGATCAAGGCTGTACAGAGTGAAGCATTCGGCGAAGAACTGAAGAGATTGAAGAGTCTGCGAAACTCCTCAAGTGTAGATGAGAAGAGAGTGAAAAATAAAGAACTGAAGAATACTGCCCCCCTATACCGCCTAGACCCCTTCGTCGACGAAGAAGGCGTCCTTAGAGTGGGTGGAAGAATAAAGGCAGCAAGTATCGCAGAAGACGTAAAACATCCATTAATACTACCAAAAGAAGGACACGTCTCAAGGCTAATCGCAAGATCCTTCCACGAACACCAGGGACGAGGGATCACCCTGAATGAAATCCGTTCTTCAGGATATTGGATCGTGGGCTGCTCCGCCCTAGTAGCTAAGATGATACACACGTGCACGATCTGCAAGAAGCTGAGAGCAGGGAACGTGGAGCAAAGAATGGCCGATTTACCGAAAGACCGACTGACGCCAGCGCCCCCATTCACCTACTGCGCGGTGGATTACTTCGGCCCTTTCTATGTTAAGGAGGGGCGGAAAGAGCTCAAGAGGTATGGAGTTCTCTTTACCTGCCTTGCATCCCGAGCAGTACACATAGAGATTGCGCACAACCTCGAAACAGATTCGTACATCAATGCATTGCGACGTTTCATATGCAGACGAGGACCAATACGCCAGATGAGAAGCGACCAGGGGACGAACTTCGTTGGAGCGAAACGCGAATTGAACGACGCATTAAATAAGATGGATAGAAAGAGAGTCAAGATTGAAATGTTGAAGCTGAACTGTGACTGGTTCGAAACCAAGTTCAACGTACCTTCGGCCAGTCACATGGGAGGAGTCTGGGAACGCCAGATCAGAACGGTGAGAAGTGTTCTCTGTGCTCTACTAGAGAAAAACGGAAGCCAGCTGAACGGCGAAGCTCTGCGCACATTCATGTGCGAAGCAGAAGCAGTGGTCAACAGCAGACCACTCACCACAGCCCCCACTTCAGCCGATACCGTGGAAGCCCTAACACCTAATCACTTGCTAACAGGTAAAAGCAAAGTGGTTCTACCAACCCCAGGCAACTTCGTTGAAACAGACAAGTACGCGAGGAAGTGGTGGCGACGCATACAGCATCTCACTAACGAGTTCTGGTGCCGCTGGAAGCGCGAATTTCTACAAAGTCTGCAAGTTCTCCACAAGTGGATTCGCCCTCGACGTAACCTGGAGCAAGACGACATTGTTCTGATCAAAGAGGACAAAGTTCCTCGCAACAAATGGCGCCTAGCTCGAGTGACAAGCGTCATCCAAGATGAAGACAACCTAGTACGAAAGGTCAGAGTTGTTGTCGGCGACCCTTACCTTTCTTCTAAGGGAAAACGTCTAGAAGCAGCTACAGTGCTAGAGAGACCAGTCCAGAAACTGGTGCTGCTGATGCCAAACAGCGATGATTAGAGACCGGGAATTCCCCATCGGAGAGCCTACACTGACAAGTCTATGCAACTGATTTTTGAACTGAAATTATAGCTTATAGATTGATTAAATTGTTGTACCAATTTAGGGGAGCCATGTTACCGCTGGAGCGGAAGTGACGTTGTTTCGTTATATGATTACATTATTTAGTCTCTCAAATTATACGGCAAATAGACGCTAAAGTGAATCTAAGTGAATCTGGACGCGATACCGCTTGTGAATCCTTGTGACGGTGAATAAGTGATTTCGGAGATAATACCCGCCAACGTTGGTAAGTGATTTAGCTCAATATCTATTCTTGATATATTCGTAAGATCTGATCTAGCGAACTATTATACGATTGTAAAGCACCAATGAATGTTATCAAGTTAGTGATCATGCTCAACCAAATATTCCTGTAAACTAGACGCTTTGCTAAGACCATATTGTAATCGTATTGATTCCAGTTGACCACATATTATAAACCAATGAAACCTGCCGTGACGTCGTGAACCCGACCGGTTTTTATAGTGCGTAAGCAACGAGCGGAACTTTGTGAATGACTTTACACGCGATACAATCACAGTAATTATAACAGCTTCACCGGCATAGTGGACGGAGAGGAAGTCAGTCATATGCGAGAGGAAGTGACGCGCAAGCGTATCTATTGTTTTCCCTTCAACACGGCGGGCTATTCGCATAGCGTGTTTAGAAGTATGACTTTGGTCCAACTAACTTCTCTCTAAATCCATGCCAAAAGATGCGCTATTTCTTCCAATGACATTAAATCGGATGGCAAAGCCTACCAATGAAAACATGTTGATCACATAACTTCAAGTTTGGAGGAAAACAGAGCTTTAAAGGCGGGAAATCAGCGACTGCGTGCGTGAGGTGAGAACTAAACAGTGAATAAAATTGTCGCCGAAAGTGAGCCTCACGAGACTTACAGATAAGCCTAACTGATCGAAACCAGTTCTTGTTAATTTGTTCCTTGGTTATTTCTTGTCTTTAAGGGCAACCTTTCGAGTTTAGGCGATATTTTTCCTCTTTGAGTTGTGTCTATTATTCGATTCGAATCAGCGTCCACCGTACGCTAAAGAGCCTTCGGTTTTATTTTATCTGGCCAGCGAAGAAACCTTATATTCTTCACATAAAGCACTTTTTTATTGAATTGTATTCTTTTTTCATAATTTTAAATAATTTTCATGATGTTTTTGTCTCAATTCTATATATGTATATACATAAAAACAGTGATTATTTCCTACTTTCATAAGTATGCTTTTGAGTCAAGCTGACTGTTTAATATTTGTTCTACATTAGTTTTTATAGTTAGCATTTTATCCAATAAAAGATAGCTTTTTAGAGGTAAGTTATTATAAGATTTGTATATCAAATCAGATTTCATGCCATTAGGCACATGTAAGAGACGACTGAGGATTTAAATAAAAATAGAATGAAAGCTTAATACTGATTGTGTCTCCCTGCTCAAAAATTATTATGGTGATGTGGATCAAACTATGCAAAATTCTCAGTGCTTCAGCCGTGAACGCTGTAGAGCCTCACACAATCTATATTGAAAAACACCTTGAATCGTTATTTATAGGTTCTTAAATATGAAATTGAGATAAACTTTCTAAATGTTAAAAGGTGAAATTTAATGAGTTCATGATATTTATATAAAGGTACACTTGAAATGGCTTTAAAAATTCAGGATAGTCACATAAACGTTTATTTAAAGACCTTAAAAGAAATTTAAAGATAATATTTAATGGCTTTAAAATTCAGGAATATTACATTAATGTTTATTTAAGGAACTTAAAAGAGATTAAAGATAAGATTCATAAAGTTTAAATTTATGTATCTTTCAGTGGTATTCTTAATGAACATTTCGAAAATTTTAAAAAAGCACTGAAAGGTACTTATAGTTAATACTTCAGCCTACTGAAAGATACACTAAAATGTATCTAAAGTTTAAATTTCTTTGCCTTTTTGTATGCATTCAAAGGTACTTATTTTCTTTTTTTCGTCCAGTGGTGGCTGTTAAATGGAGGTTATTAAATACTCTGATGGAGTACCCGATATCAATTTTGCGACAGAAAAGTGCCAGTTAAATAGAGACTGCAAATATCCCTTTTGAGTCTTTTCCATGGGTCTCATCGAAACCGCAATAAGGCTTTGCTCACACTAAGTGCCAGAGCACAGCGCCCAAGCACCAATCTGAACAAACATATTTTTGTGCCCAGCCAAAATTTGGGCTTTGTGCTGGTGTCCGGTACTTTTTCTCTGTCATTGTCTAGTGCTCGGGCACTGGTGCTGCGGCATCAAGTGTAGACACAGCCTACGTGTTGTTTGTAATTAATTCCATACATCACAGTCATTATTTTTATGTAAGTTTAGGTGGCTTAATAGCTTTGGGTTGCAAATTGCCAGAGAGAAGAAACAGCGCAAGCTAGCAGGAAACAGCGCAAGCTAGCAGAAGACCAAAAGTACACAGACATTTATTCAGAAGAAATGCCATTTGTTTTTAACAAGACTGGAGGTGGCAAAGAAATACGTCTGGCTGTCTGTGCCCGAGGGCCTTACAGCCGAGGGCGAGGGCCTTACAGCCCTAGTCTAAGTTTCACACCCAAACTTCTGCATTATAAAATAATATTTTTCCATTTCAAAACAAAAACAGTTCTTTGTTTAGATGCTTATTTTTGAGAAATGGGTTCCCAAATCAATGATATAAAAAAAGTGTGACCCCATCCCCCACCCTTTGATGATATTGAACTTAATTGCTTGCCTACAACAACCATATTTTGCTTACTGCTAGACACAACAATCTCACCTGGCATGATCCCTGATGAGGAGATATGGATTAAAGTTGTTGGTGACAAGGGTGGTGGATCTTTCAAGCTGCTGTTTTAGATTGTAAATCTAAAGAACCCAAGTTCAACTAAAATTTAGCTGTCTTCTCTACATTTGAGGCACCAGACTATGCACATAACATGGAACTTGGCGTGCAGAGGTACATAATGGATATTGAAGACCTAGAGAAGAAACCACTGAGGTTAGTAACTACTGGAAATGCATTGAAAAAACATTCATTAATAAAAGCTTGTTGTGACCCAAAAATTGTACTGTGCCAAATTTAAATGCCAGTGATTCTATTCAGAAACCCTAAAAGGTACTATGAGCAGCCCTATCCTATTGTTATAGGGGGCCCCCCTAGACGCAATGAATCCAATGATCCTACCTAAGGATCATCACGTGACCCGGATACTCATACGTTACGTTTATGAGCACCCTACGTCTAGCAGCAAGCTACTAGACGTAGGGTGCTCTTGGAATTTCCAGACCCCGTCGGCCTCGCACATGTCAGGCGTCTTGGAACGTTTGGTGCGCTTTATAAAGAGAAGTCTAAAGAGCGTGATGGGTCAAGACCTTATGGGCGAGGACGTGCTTTATGCGGTCTTTACTGATGCTGAACGTATGGCAAATTCCAGGACCCTACAGGTCCCGACGATGAAGAAGTGCCTACGCCGAGTCATTTTCTGAATATCCGGCCGTCGACGAATATTCCCGTAGAAGAACCAGACGAGAAGGATAAGTACCGAGAGAAGCGTTGGTGCTAAGCACAACTAATAAAACATCACTATTGGAGAAGATGTCTGCCTTCAAACTTCGCTTCACAAAAGACAGAGAAGTGAAGCGAAGTTTGAAGGCAGACAAAAAGAAATGGTTAGAGGAGATAGCATCTGAAGCTGAAAAGGCGGCGCGAAGCCAACATATGAAGACCTTATATGGATCGACGAAGAAACTATGTAACGAGAGACCTAGGCACAGCACCGCAGTGTTGGATAAGGACGGTAACCTTCTCAGTAAAAAAGAGGAAATACAGAGAAGATGGACAGAACATTTTAGGGAAGTATTAAATAGACAGCAACCAGATAACCCCATAGAACCGGAGGATGAAGTTGAATTTGAATTCGGAGAATTGATAGAGGAAATATCCGTCAATGAACCAACTTTCGGAGAAGTAAAAGATACAATCACAACACTAAAGAATGGAAAATCGCCGGGCATAGATAATATCACAGCTGAGTTGCTGAAGGCAGACCCAGAATTCTTGGACGAGCGAGTGCATAAGCTACTTGTAAAAGTGTGGAGGCATAAAACCATCCCAAATGACTGGAAGAAAGGGCTTATAATAAAGCTACCAAAGAAAGGAAATTTGAAAGAATGTAAGAACTCACGAGGAATCACCTTATTGTCCATCGTAGGGAAGATACTTGGGAGAATTGTTATTGACAGAATACGAAACGGAGTTGACAAAAAGTTGAGAAAAGAGCAGGCTGGCTATAGAAGAGGGAGAGGAACTACGGAGCAAGTATTTATACTGAGAAACATCATAGAGCAAGTGAATGAGTGGCAGGCAACTTTGTATGTTAATTTCATAGACTTTGAGAAAGCCTTCGATTCAGTCGATCGTGAGAGTTTGTGGGTAATTATGGAAAAGTATGGAGTTCCAGAGAAGATTATACGCATTGTGAGGCTGTTTTATGAAGATTTCCAGTGTGCGGTCGAAGATCAGGGTGAAACAGGAGAATGGTTCAACATAAAGACGGGGGTAAAGCAAGGCTGCAATATGTCGGGCTTTATGTTTCTATTGGTCATGGACTGGATATTGCGAAGGTCAGTTGGAAAAGGAGAAAATGGAATACGATGGAAATTTACATCTAAACTGGACGATCAGGACTTTGCGGACGACATAGCATTGCTTTCCTCAACAAAACACCATATTCAGGAGAAGACAGCAAAGCTGGACGGCGAGGCTAGGCGAGCGGGATTGAAAATAAAATTAGAGAAGACGAAGATGCTAAGGATAAATGCCAAACAGAATGGAAATATTGTGATCAATGGAAAAGAAATCGAAGACGTCAGCGAGTTTACGTACCTAGGAGCAAAAGTTTGCAGAGAGGGTGGTGGAATGAAAGATCTCAGAAATAGATTATCAAAAGCAAGGAGTGTGTACACAAGGCTGAAACGTATATGGAACTCAAAGAAGATCATGAGACGGACAAAGATAAAGATTTACAAGTCGTTGGTACTTTCGGTTTTATTGTACGGTTGCGAGACGTGGAAGATGAAAATGATCGGACACGCGTTGAGACAAGGAAGATAAAAGGACTGCAGCGTAGCATTAACTTGGACACCAAAAGGCAGAAGGAAACAGGGAAGACCCAAAACAACATGGCGAAGGATTGTGGAAAGGGAGAGAGGCGAGGCGGGGTGGAGGAACTGGGACTAGGTGCGGTCAAAAGCAGCAGACAGGGAAAAGTGGAAAAGCACTGTGAAGGCCCTATATGTGCCACACGGCACGAGGAGGACAGGTAACAGGTAACATTGGAGAAGATGGCTAAAGGAGCATATCCCGAGCCTCCAGGAGAGACGTAAGTGGCACCTTCCGACGCGGAATCTTCAAGCTGGTGACCTAGCTCTTGTCGCAGACGATAATGTACGGAAAAACAAATGACCTCTAGGCCTGGTCATGAACACCTTTCCAGGAAGGGACGAAAAAGTGAGGAACGTTGAAGTTCGAAAACAATTTTTTGCAGTGAAATATTAGCCGTGAATTCCACTAGTGTAAACACGTGTGGTTAAGACAAGTCTAGGAATAATCCTTGTGTTATGAGAAGTGGTTTTGCGGCATCAGTCACGAAGCCCGGGGAGTTCGGATACAGCAACATCGGGATTCCTAGGTAAGACAACTTTACTTTAAAAAATGGTACACCTGTAGAAACATTATATTGGTAAGCTAAATAGTCAAATACAACTAACTTGCCTTACCGAATTAAAGGAATAAGTCTGAGTCCCAGTCATATTCCGCCGTGAAGTTCACCAAAAATCCAACTTCTGATGATGCAATCTTCGAAATGCAATATTTGCCGAGCGGTTTTATCCATATTTCCTCCCGAATCTCACCAAACAATGCAAATAAAGTTCATACATGTTTCCTTGTGAATGTGCTTCACACATTGTTTGATGTGGTTGTAGGAAAGAAGGAGGAAATTCAGCTGTTTACAAGGACTTTCTTTCTCTGGTTTCACCACGTGCTTTCATGCTAGCATATGTCCACCAAACGCGCATATAAAACAGCGTATTAGATACCACTCGATGGCCCATATTGCTTTCAGTGGCCGAATGTTTATGCAAGAGTGCTCGCAAAAAAGCGAGAGTTTTTAAACTTTGTGAGCATGATCCTGGCTGGACAAATAACTCAAATTTATAAGTTGTTTGGGTTTTTTCCAACTCACCAAAAAATGACAAATGTTTGAGAAAAAATGGTATGAGAGACTGAAAGGAAATCGAAGGAATTATTCGCATCGAACAAGTATGGCTTCGTTTATCGTTCTGTGGGTTTATTCAAGCTCGGATATTCACCAAGGAAAGCTGGCTCCAAGCTTCTGCTTTATGGTAAGATAAAGTAAACATGTGTTTATTTAAGATAAAAAAAATAAAATAATAATCGCCTTCAGTTTCATAGAGAAATACTGTATCAACTACTTTATTCTTTTCCTCGTGACTGTTTTACGCCATATTCATGTTAACATATCTCAAAATCTAGTATATGATACCAAAAAAGTTGGAAACTACTAATGTGTATACTTTCAACTTGTAAAGCAGAAATTCTATCAAAAATTAGGGAAATTGCCTAAATAAGCTGCTGAAAGATTGTTTTAGTGGCTGCTGTTTATTTACAATGTCAATACAGGCCCCTCTCTTCACTAAAACTATTTCCACCTGGGATCTCACATGCCCCTATTGTAATAATGTAATGTTTTCTCATGAAATGCTGTTTCCCCAGTGTCAAATGCACATCTTTTCAATAAACAAAAACTGAATCTCCAGGGTTTAGAGTTTTTTGGCCAGCATGACTTTTGGAAAGAGTTGAGCATAAATATTTTCACAAAAAGATAGGAAATCATTAAATACAGTTTCTCGGGCATTTAAAGATACATGGAGGGGCCCAATACAATGACAGAAAGGATTTTAGGTTGATCAGCAGTAACTTGTTGTGTATTATTTGTTGCAGGCCCAGAAGCAAAATGTTTAGCATAGGTATGATCCAGACTTCTAGCTGCTGATGGTCCACTTCACTTAAGTCAAATGTAGGAAAATGACTGCGGTATTCCAAGTGTTTCATATACTATCTGACGAGAGTAAAACTGTGCAGGGCAGTCTCCAGGCTTTGGTGTAAGGAGCCCCAAAATGTACTAAGAAAGTTTTGTATCTAAGGGTACTGTATGACACTGCACCAAAATCTTCTTTGCTTGTTAGTGTTTATTGAAAACAGTTTGCTAGGTGGACATCATTCCACGGCCTCATTGTCTTGATTGATTCATGATCTCAGTCCTGGGACAGGACTAACCTGCAGTATCCATTACAAATCCATTGGTCTTAACTCACATTAACCAAGGACAGGACCGCACTGCAAAACAAAGAAGGAAAAACGAAAAATAAAACAACGCGCGCCTTTTTTTCAAATTTTTAGCGTGGTCTTCCGTGACTTGAGCCTGCAATTCAAACAATTTGACCAGCGATTGCTGCGCATGGCATTGCAAATTGGCCCCTTGTTGCCGTGTGTATGACAAAAAATCTCGGATCTAATTATCTTTCCGGTGCCGCAGCACATCGTTAGATCGAGATTTTACTGTTATTATATTTAAAGTTAGACTATTATTTAAACACTGATAATGTTTTCGTTCACTCCATTTACATTCCGTTTTCATTGTTTCTGGTTTTTACAAGTCGTGCACTGTCTTTCATTTTCAAAAGTAACAAATGCTTTGAATTATTTAGGAGACTGAAATATGCTTTACTTGCAAGGGAGAAGATCCTCCAACCCCTCCTTCAAAGGCGTCTGGGGTGGACTGGGTGAAATGGGTGCCTTGTGACGGATAGACTGGCACGACCATTCATGCGTTAACAACACAGACGAGAGCTACTTTATCGCGCCAGGTTGCGAAGTTTAATCCCAGGTTCGTAACTTCAAATCAAAATGGTTTAAAATGTTGTTTATAAACATGACATTGACTCATGAGGCTTTGCTTGTAGTGGTCTGTGAATATTGGAAGGTTCTAGCTGGTTTAATTTGATATATTTCCCTCTAAACGCGCGATTACAAAGCTAATTGCGAACTTGGGAATAAACTTCGCAACCTGAAGAGGTAAAGTATTGTAAAAAATAACTGTGTAAGCTATCCATGGGACCGAACAGACACTCCTCACAGTCCAGAAATCCATTTACAGCTTTTTTTTATTATACGTTTATGGAGCGGTTTTCATATGACAGCCGTGTCGTGAGTAATTACCAATTACTGAGTAATTGCGATTGCTACGGGCTGTGATTGGTCGAGAGCATATTCACTGATTCATCAGCCAATCAGATCGCGTAGAGAAAACTACACAATTACTTGCGATTACTTTTGGAAGGAAATTCAGTCTTTGATGCGCACATTGTAAATCACTTCGCTATCTGATTGGTTTGTTATTGAAATTATTTCACATTTGATTGGACTGCAGTGAATTACCCATGAATTGCTTTCACGACAGTCAGGTAAAAACCGCTCTAACACTCTTGCTTTGCTCATATTATAATAAATTTTGTTTTGTTGGAGATGCAGGAAAAATAGAGCCATTCACAATTTTTCTAGAATATAAGGCATACATTTTCATTAAATGGCAACCTTAGATCTGTAATAATTATTTTTATCATCCCATGGAAGGGGATAATTGACATCTCCGTGTGGCCTTAGGCACATGGGAGGGGATACTTTACATCTCCGTGTGGCCTTTGTGTGAGGACTATTGACATTCCGGATAAAAAAGTGTCAATACCCCCTAAACCAAAAGCAACGAAAATTTTTTTATCATATATTGCATTCAATCAAAACAAAAGATGAGCCTTTAAGGTTGTTTCTTAGTGGTGGAGCTGGTTTTGGCAAAAGCACAGTTACCAATGCATAATATGAAGCACTAATAAGATATCTGAACAGTACTGTTGGTGAGAGTCATAAGTTTTTTATAAGTTTTGAAAACAGCTCCCACAGGTAAAGCAGCATTTAATATCAAAGGCAACACTTTACACTCTACGTTCAAAATACCTGCAAATCGAGGTTTTGATTACTGTAATCTTGATAATGACAGGCTAAATACAATTAGAGTTCATCTTTGTAAACTTTAGGTACTGTTGTTTGATGAGATTTCCAAGGTAGGGAGAGGCATGTCCAACTTTTTGAATTTGAGATTGCAACAGATTATGGGTAGTAAAGAGCCATTTGGTGGGATAAGTGTCATATCTGTAGGAGCAATATTGCAAAATTGCATAAACGATTACTGCAATCAAGACGTGGTGAAGAAAAATTCCCTATGAGTATAGTTCACTTGTTCACTACAAATGCAGCGGCAAAGACTCTCATCCTGCGGATAAAGATGACTTTGAGGGCCAATTCTCAGCTGCCGGTATTTTGTTCTAAAATGTCGTCAGAAACTGCTCAAACTAAAAACATCATTAATGTGACAAAGATTTTCTCATTAAAATAACAATAACACCTGAAGTATCTTGCAGGCGTGGTAGAGTGCTCACAAAATGTCACTTCAATCAGTCATATTCTTCAAGCTTTACTCAATATGTACAACGCTTCAAAAGGTAAATAGCCAGGAGGACAAAACTTGGATCAATCGCCAGAAAAAGGCTTAAGGATGTCCATTCCTGTTTACCATCTTCCCCAAAAGAGGCCGACGGCTTTATCAAGAAACATACTTTGTCTAGAGGTACAGTAGCTGCAGAGGCTACTTCGTGCTATTCCTTATCGCGACAACAAGTAACAGCTATTCTAACTCACAGGGAGAAAACTAAAGCATGTTTTCCATGGTTTTCATATTTTTCAACATTTTTTCCTTATTGTTATTAATATTATTATAATCATTATTGTCATTCATCTTATCTTCCCTTTTAAATAAGTTTAACAACTTAGGTTTTATCGCAAAGGCTAAGCAGCAGTCTTTCCCCTCAACGGGTTGCAAAGTTCCATATAAACTTCTGAAATATGGAGCTTACAAGTACGAACAGCATTTCCACAATATCAGTGGAAACCCATTTCGATGGTTATACTTCTCTGTACCGATGCATATCACCAGTATGGCAGCGCAAAGTGTCATCTCCACAAAAAGCTTTAGCATGCAAACGTAAATCCAATCAACATAAGCTGTAATATGGATTATAAATGTTTCTTCACTTTTAAGAAAAACATGTGAATTCGCACATGCATACTCTGAAAGATGAAAATTTTTATCAAAAAAATAGCACACCGAGATTAGTGTGCAGAGCTGGGTGTGTAATGCTATTCATAAGAGCAAGTAAGATTACCTCCATATATTGCATGGTATTGTGATTGTATAGGAAAAGCATTATTTGCTGGCCCTGCATTATAAAGAAAGTGATGCTTAAAAGCATCTTTGTCTTATTGTCATCATGACAACACTGAATTGTAAACCATGGTCAGCAGTTATCACCCTTAAAAAGCTATAACTGCGCAGTCAACATTCTCATTGTACAACTAACGAGGGCCAATTCTCATCTGACAGTATTTTGTTCTAAAATGTCGCCAGAACCTGCTCAAACTAAAAACATCATTAATACAACAAAGATTTTCTCATTTAAATAAGAATAACACCTGAAGTATCTTGCAGGCGTGGTAGAGTGCTCATAAAATGTCACTTCAAGCAGTCATATTCTTCAAGCTTCACTCAATATGTACAACGCTTCAAAAACTCAATAGCCAGGAGGATGAAAGTTGGATCAATCGTCAGAAAAGGCTTAATGATGTCCTTTACCCATAACCATCTTCGCCAGCAGATGTCCACAGCTTTATCAAGAATCATACTTTGTCTAGTGGTAGCTGCACAGGCTACTTCGTGCCATTCCTTACCGCGACAACAAGCAACAGCTACTCTAACTCACAGGGAGAAGACAAGAGCATGTTTTTCAGGGTTTATCAATAGTTTTTCCATTATTATTTTCATCATTATCTTTACTATAATGATTAAAATTATTACAGTCGAAGCTCTCTGAGCTACCGCTCTCGTAAGCAAACAGCTCCGATAACGACCACGATCATGAAATCACCAATTGAATTGTCACACAAACTCTGTAATTCTAAGCTCTCGTTAACGACCAATTTATTGGTACGACCAGCTCCGTTAACGACCACAATTTCAAACCACCAACTGAGATTTTCTTTTATTTTCAAGCTCTCGTAAGCGACCACAATGATTTTTGGCTTTACAACATCAGTCAACACCTGATAAACATCATATCCAATGCATGCTGAAATCACATATAAAGCGGAAATGTTGAAATGTTTCACAAAAGCTGCCTTTCAAGTAGGCAACCATTACATAATTTCATAATTACAATTTCCTAACTTTTATTTCAACCATGGGATTGACATTTCTTTGTCTCCAGAAAATGTATAAATTCAAGGAATCTCTAGTCCAAAAGGATGCAAGAGAAAATAACCTTTGCCACCCAATGTCTTCATGATGTCAACAGCACTCTCAGACAATAAATGAAGAAAGAACTCAAGAAAGATTATGCCGCACTTTGTAGCTCATCTAAGGTGGACCCATCTACTGAATTTCTCTTTGGGACATATTTGAACTGGCAAAGGACATCATTAATGCCAATAAGCTCACAATGAAAGTGAGGCCTCCTTCCAACAACCAGCGGTCCAATTTAGGTGCAGAAACAGCTACAACGCTGGACGAAAGCAGTTTGAAAGGGACATTCATCAAAATGAGGATGAGAAAAGAGGGAAACTCTAAACAGTAAACCCTCAAACCATCAAATCAGGTAAATAATATTTATTGTCATTTGAAAATTATGCCGACGCAGGACAAGGTCAAGCGTATCATTGACAAACAAACCACCTTTAGGGCCGGGCAAATAACAACAGCTTTGTCAAACTGGTACGACATCACTAATGTCACTAATAACCCTACAATCATTGTATATGTAAAAGGTGTATACATTAAGTTCACTCAAAATGTTTAACTCGAAGGAAAAAAACCATTTTATGAAGAAATCGACAAACTCTTTAAGAAAGGGGTGATAATAGAATCACACAATAAACAAGGGAAATTCATTTACCCTATTTCCTTAAGATCGAAACTTGATGGTTTATATAGAACCATTTTATATCTTAAATAATTCAACGAGTTTGTTGAGTACTACAATTTTAAAATGGACACTCTAGAATCTGCAATCAATTCCCATGCTAAAAATTTGCATGGCTTAATTGATAATAAAGGTACATGTGTGTTGCTTTAAGTAGAAACAATAAATGATTTAAAGCAATACTTTCAAGTTCTTCATATAAACAGCAATGTTGAATTTGGTCTCAGAGGTGTGCATATTACCAAATCGGGGGAGATTATTTCAAATACTAACAATGATCAAGTATGTCCAATTAATATTAATGATCAAGTAAGAACTACAACAACTTAGTAGTACAACTTAGTAATTGCAGTTTATTAAATTTCTTTTTCACTTATCATGCAATCCCATTATTGGAGATCTGCTACAGTAGACAGCATGATCTAATGATCATTGAACAGATTATTTTTTCCAACTTTCACCAAAGAAGGACCTTATTACATCCTCTGTGTTTGTAATAGAATGCTACAGTATGCTACATGCTGTATATCAAAAGTCAGTCATTGCTTTACACAGACAGAAGTAAAAATTGGAGAATATTTTTAATGATGTACAGCAATTATTCAATGGTAAGGAGTACATCTGTAAAACATGTCATTCCAAGGTAATCAAGAGTGAAGTACCATAACAAGCAATAAAATGAGGTTCGTGAAATCCCTGATGAGCTTGCTGTTTTAGAGAAACTAGAGCAAATTCTAATAGCACAAATGATTGTTTTTGAGAAAATAGTAGTAATGCCAAAATGAGAGGAGAGAATTTTTTCTTCTGCGTACTCAATTTATGTCGGCGCGCGATACCGCTGCACTAAACACAGGTAGCCCAATTGATTGTAACCAATTACCTAGCAGCTGCGCAAGGAACGCCTGTCTACATTTGCCTGTTAGCAAGACATAGAAACAACAAACAGCATTTTAAGACTCGTGCCAGCCAGAGGCCTGGGCACGTGTAACAAGCGCCACTTTGGCAGACACAAAGGAATGAAAGGTAAGAGAAGAAGTGACCCCTAAAGCACATTGATTTAACAGACATGATCATGTAAGATCAGGCAGCAGAAGTTATATTGATTTAACAGACATGATCATGTAAGATCAGGCAGCAGAAGTTATATTGATTTAACAGACATGATCATGTAAGATCAGGCAGCAGAAGTTCCATTGATTTAACAGACATGATCATGTAAGATCAGGCAGCAGAAGTTCCATTGATTTAACAGACATGATCATGTAAGATCAGGTAGCAGAAGTTACATTGATTTAACAGACATGATCATGTAAGATCAGGCAGCAGAAGTTCCATTGATTTAACAGACATGATTATGTAAGATCAGGTAGCAGAAGTTACATTGATTTAACAGACATGATCATGTAAGATCAGGCAGCAGAAGTTCCATTGATTTAACAGACATGATCATGTAAGATCAGGCAGCAGAAGTTCCATTGATTTAACAGACATGATCATGTAAGATCAGGCAGCAGAAGTTCCATTGATTTAACAGACATGATCATGTAAGATCAGGCAGCAGAAGTTCCATTGATTTAACAGACATGATCATGTTAGATCAGGCAGCAGAAGTTATATTGATTTAACAGACATGATCATGTAAGATCAGGCAGCAGAAGTTCCATTGATTTAACAGACATGATCATGTAAGATCAGGCAGCAGAAGTTCCATTGATTTAACAGACATGATCATGTAAGATCAGGCAGCAGAAGTTCGATTGATTTAACAGACATGATCATGTAAGATCAGGCAGCAGAAGTTCCATTGATTTAACAGACATGATCATGTAAGATCAGGCAGCAGAAGTTCGATTGATTTAACAGACATGATCATGTAAGATCAGGCAGCAGAAGTTCCATTGATTTAACAGACATGATCATGTAAGATCAGGCAGCAGAAGTTATATTGATTTAACAGACATGATCATGTAAGATCAGGCAGCAGAAGTTCCATTGATTTAACAGACATGATCATGTAAGATCAGGCAGCAGAAGTTCCATTGATTTAACAGACATGATCATGTAAGATCAGGCAGCAGAAGTTCCATTGATTTAACAGACATGATTATGTAAGATCAGGTAGCAGAAGTTACATTGATTTAACAGACATGATCATGTAAGATCAGGCAGCAGAAGTTCCATTGATTTAACAGACATGATCATGTAAGATCAGGCAGCAGAAGTTCCATTGATTTAACAGACATGATCATGTAAGATCAGGCAGCAGAAGTTCCATTGATTTAACAGACATGATCATGTAAGATCAGGCAGCAGAAGTTCCATTGATTTAACAGACATGATCATGTTAGATCAGGCAGCAGAAGTTATATTGATTTAACAGACATGATCATGTAAGATCAGGCAGCAGAAGTTCCATTGATTTAACAGACATGATCATGTAAGATCAGGCAGCAGAAGTTCCATTGATTTAACAGACATGATCATGTAAGATCAGGCAGCAGAAGTTCGATTGATTTAACAGACATGATCATGTAAGATCAGGCAGCAGAAGTTCCATTGATTTAACAGACATGATCATGTAAGATCAGGCAGCAGAAGTTCGATTGATTTAACAGACATGATCATGTAAGATCAGGCAGCAGAAGTTCCATTGATTTAACAGACATGATCATGTAAGATCAGGCAGCAGAAGTTATATTGATTTAACAGACATGATCATGTAAGATCAGGCAGCAGAAGTTCCATTGATTTAACAGACATGACCATGTAAGATCAGGCAGCAGAAGTTCCATTGATTTAACAGACATGATCATGTAAGATCAGGCAGCAGAAGTTCCATTGATTTAACAGACATGATCATGTAAGATCAGGCAGCAGAAGTTCCATTGATTTAACAGACATGATCATGTAAGATCAGGCAGCAGAAGTTCCATTGATTTAACAGACATGATCATGTAAGATCAGGCAGCAGAAGTTCCATTGATTTAACAGACATGATCATGTTAGATCACGCAGCAGAAGTTCTTCTTTGCTATTGATATAATGTATAATCTCGTTTAAGCTGTGTTTTGTATTCATTCTTGCATTCAGTTTAACTTTTAGTTTAATACCTTTTGCAATATTTTGGCTAAGATTTCCCAAATTACAGTGTTTGACCATAAATAATAAGATGAAGAGTAAATTTTCTTTAGCAATATTCCTAAACCCATTAAAACTAGGCTTATCACATGTATGTAATAACGAAGTAGAATATCATTTCTATTCTATAAATAAATTTTTAATAATTACATACTGTATTATATATGTTTTTTATCCCTTAATTTTCTTTGTTACTACTTTAAAATTTTATTGGGGTTTGAGATTAATTTGTTACATCATTCTTTTATTTTTAATAAGTCACTTATAAAAGAATAAGAGAAATATATGTTTCACCCCAAGCCCCCATTTCTCTCTATGGTTGGTTATCAACAATGTAATAGTAAATAAAATAAACCAGCAAGTAGTATTTTCTTGGTAACCTTACTAAAAGCAACTAAAATACTGTACACCCTTTTGTCCTGTAACTGTTGTGTATCCACTGTCAACCACGGTTCAACAAGAACTACGCATTATAAACTAGGAATAAACTTTATATTGAAAACAGGTACTGTGATATGATAAAAATTGTTTGCCCACATGTCAGGAAGGAAATAATGATGAGGCTTGGAGAAGATGATTTGGGAAGCTGGAAATGGGCAATGTGAGTATAATGTATGGAGTTCTATGGTACACTCTGCCATTTAAGCAAAAATGGAACATTCATCATCAAAAATTACATTTCTGGAGGAATTTACACATTTGGTACAGGCTGTACCTGTGCAGCAGATGATTCAGGATCATGTGTGAATGTTATAGACAGGTATCGGAGGGAGGGTAACAGGTGGAGGAGGAGTGCCATGATGCAGTCTCAGAATCTGCAGAGTGTAAAAGAGACACCCCCATGTGAAATCTATAAGTGTGGGCATAATGAGTGAATATATTTTTCCAAAAGCCTAAAAAGAACTAGCCAAGAAGAAGGGGTTTTCTGTGGACATTGTACAAAAGTAGAACAGCATAAACATCAAGTGCCGATACTTGCATCATGTTAAGTTTGTTTGCGGCTAATGACCTCATAAAAAGCAACCATTTCTTTGCTTTTGAGAGTGCAACATGTCTGTATGTGAGTCACACCAGGGCTTTAAGAAACATTCCTGACTGGGAAAGAGGTGAATATGGCTTTCAGCCATCAAAGGTTTGTTCTTGAAAAAGCATATACTATAGTTGTTGAAAAATCGCTGCAAACTTCTTTATAAGTGTGCTTTTGATGGGTGCTGCGTACTCAGTATTTTAAAGTTAATCTAGCTTATCCCTCAAATCATTCACAGATTTTTATCACTACAGTACTGATGGAAAGTAATGCAAAAAAATTTGCGATTACACATGTAAACAAACTCCATGCTTAACCCATTGACTCCTGGCTTTTTTTTAACTGAATTTACAAAAAACAGACTAAAAACAGATACCTTCCCCCCTATAATGAGTTTTATACAGCCCGTCAAAGTCAAACACAGCTGCACCTAGTCAGCGGTATCCAAGCTTCCCAACAGTGCTTTGCAGTCCCAACTTTTAATCCCTCATCGTTGTGCTGAAGCCAGCACAAGTTGGTGGTTGCTTGTATTTTTCATCAAAAATACACCTATGAGCATATTAGGAGAGTGCCTCAGGACATCATGAAGTCTTTTGGGGCATAATTAAGTGCTTTGCTTATGGATATTTGCAAGCAAAGGTGGATTCCTGATGATTTTTTCTTGTTTGGCTTTGCCTGGATGAGAAAATAATTTTCTAATGAATCACCACAGCTCTCCCAAATGCTGTCTTTTCTGACACCAAATTAATACCAAAATTGTTTACACTGCTATTCTGGGTCTGTATGACCTGGAATTGATTTGTTTGGCTTCGGGATGAAAAGACTTATAAAAAAACCATCTGACTTTGGGGAGAGGAGTGTTGACTGGCCCTACCCTTGTGAATTTTCCCCTGGATCTCCCAGAATGCTTTGAAATACGTAAAGACATTTTCGTGGTTGTACAAGCCTTCAAGGAGTGGACATTGTGTTTTGAGGCCATGGAAATGTACCTGGAGGATCAGAATAAAGGTATCTATTTGTGTCTTGAGCTGTGTTTGCTGATCTCTATCCCTTGTGTGGTATTTTGAGCGTTTTATTGAGAGGGGTGATTCTGCTTTTCTCTCCTTGTTCTATTTGAGATTTGTCAAAGAACCTGTGCTATTATTTGGCTTAAGAGTAGATGCCAACACCTTGGTCGGATGCATTTTATCCCATAGATGCCATTTATCCCTTAGACTGATGCCTGAGTATCTTCATCTTGTTGTGTTTATTTTGCATTTATGAATTTTTGAGGTTGTGGGTACTTCCCAAAGCCGGTACAGGCCGGTTGAGGGGTCAATGTGTTAAGGTTTTATAAATTTCCTAATTTGACAACATCTTTCTTATGTCGCATATGTTGTTTGATGATCGTACTGGAATTTTAGCTGGTTTGAACAGCCAAAAATACTGTAAACAGCTTTGGGGAAAAATCTGAACTTTCAGAGTGAGAACAAAAGGCCGTAATTCGGTGGACTTCTGCCAATTTCTTTTGCATTACTTTCCGTTAGTACTATATATGTATAAACTTTACCTACCCTGAAAGATTACAAGTTTTGCAAGGGAGTCCACCTTTAATCCACAAGCTTCCACATTATACCATGTGTCACAGAGGATTCCAGGTAAGATGCAATGAGCCTCAGCCATTTTCCTGAAAAATATATCAGAGGTTGACTGAAAGTCTGCATTTTTACAAAAAAACACATGCAACAGCTGTGATCATACATCTGATTCCGCAAAGAGTGGTTGAGAGTCTGGACATTTAGCTCTAGTGAATAACTGTCATTCTTTTATCAAGATTATTACAGTACAGACTGAAAGTATTTTAACATTGTCCAGCGTGGATTCGGCGTGGATTCTGAGTGAGTTCTGGGTGGGGTTCATGCACTGCTTGGAAAACCAGTGAGTGGAGTGCAGTGTACAGTGGTGGGACCACATCGCCAAATACTGAAACTCAACACAATGCTTGATTACACTCTTTTTTTATAAGAACGTCTAATTTTCTGCGATGTTCTTATCTCTGGGAAATTTCAAGGCTGAATATGTTCTTAACAACATATATTCTTAAATTTTAGTGAATATAAGAATACCCAAGGAATGATAAGGAAGAGAATTACACTAATGATTAATAGAAATAACAAGGTTGTTTTATGAGCACAAATTGGTTTTGCAATTTATAGAATGAATCAGGACTAAAAAAGAAAAAATTCTGTTATCTGAGCCTCGGCATGTTCTTAAAATTGGGTGAAATCTTAGGCTTGACGTTCTTATAAAAAAGAGTGTACTGTACTCGGATGAATAACAGCTTGCTGACAACAAAGTCGATATTTCGTAGATTTTTACGGAAGACTTCAGAAAACAAGCATTAACCAAAAGCTCTTAGAATTAAGAACCAAACGAATGTTTTTTTTTTCCGCTTAACTTTAATATCTCCAAGATCTCTTTGCTTGTTGCCCATAAAAGCAGATATTATCAAAGAAAATCAAAACACATGCTCGAACCAAAAAACTACATTTTGCCCAGAACCCTGTCAAGTCATTAATGTAGAGCAAAGTAAACGAGCAACACAGAAAGCTCTGCGTAGGAGGGTAGAAGGAAGACTGAGTGCTTCACAACAACAACAAATTGTTTTAAAGTCTTTTTGCTGTGTTACATTGCGTTCGATCTTTCTTCCCATGATCAGTCTGCGCCATGAAGTCAGGTAGAGTTTCTTTTATTTTCAAACAAGTCACCGTGGATTTATCTAGGAAACATGTATTTGTGCTGGGAGTTGTCCCTGATTTGTGTTTCTTTTTAGTTTCTATATGTTCGTAGGGAAAAATATGTGAGACCATTTCTCAAGATTTATTCAAATGTGTGAAAATTCCTTTGTATTTCATTCAAGCCTGCCTACAACCACACTATTTTGGAAAATGGCTGAATGCAGAATGTTGTAGGTTTATTTTTCCTTAGAAGACATATGTGAGAAAGTTTAAAGAACATTTACTTTCAGAGAAGAAGTATACCTGATATCTATGATAGGTCTATGATAGGGTATCTTTTTTTTGCTTGTCGGACTATGGTAGGGTATCTTTTTTTTCTTGTTAGGTCTCTGGTAGAGTGGGCAAAGTTGTCAGTATGGCTGCCCAATAAATACATTGCCGCATTAAGCGAAAAATACAATTTATTTAAACACCATTTGATTGACAGTGAATTTCCGCTTTCATCACGACTTATTGGACCACCCTTGAAGACAATAGTACTGGAGAGTCAATTATAAGTTTGTGGAAACATAACCTACAGGGGTTTGACAAGTGTTAATACCAGTCACACTTTGTTATCTGTATTAGGCTTGTCGGTGTTGTTTGTATCGTCAATCCTAGCATCTGCAATGTTGATTTCACAACCTAAACCAAGGCATGTTGATATCGTGTCGTAGCTGCCTTGCGTTTGGAATATTGCAAAGAGAAACGTGTAATTTCACAGGCAGGTTTATTGCACCACCAAATCTTCATCTTCCTTTGTGATCGTCAAAGGGTTTTCCCACTTTTGAGCTTTAAGTCTGCCGTATGGTATGTAATTGTAGCTGTAGGTCTCTGGTAGGGTATAGAAATTGAGGATTTTTGGTCTCTGATAGGGTCAGGTTTTTGAGACCTCGGCGGCACACCCCTACCCAAAAATAAGTAGAGCACCCCCCCGGGAGATGTATCCATGTAAAGTTAAGCGAACTTCGTAAACTTGATGTTTCGTACAGTAGGTCTTTATACATAGATTGTAACGTCACTCTGATGAAATGTACACTCGATCTTTTAATGAGCAAAACTACTGCATGGATCTTGGTGCAAGGAAGCCAGAGAGGTGCATGGACAAACTGAGTGGACTCGGAATCCACGCAAAATCCACATAGAATTCACTCAGAATCCACGCGCGAAATATTAAAACACATTCAGTCTGTACTGTATATTTAAATTATTATATTTTAAACTTGTCCTCGAAGTAACTTGATTAAGCTTGGAGTATGAATAAAGCTCAGGAGCGTATAAAGTCGAATATTAGATACCCGGCTACTTTTATGATCTTGTAAAACTTAGCCTTATGAATTGAGAACTTGTATGCAGCAAGAGCTGGTGATTCTGATAGTGTTTTTAAGTAGAAACTTTGCTGGACGAAATCCAAGACAAGGTTGAATGGCTTGTTGAAAACGTTACAATGGCACTTTACTAAACTAGGTTCCAAACAAGTTGGGGTTTTCGTTTTAATAGCACACCCACCTTCGACTGTTTAGCACTTCCATCGATATCAACGTATTTTAACGAACGGCATATTCCAGTGACTTGGGTTTAGTAAAAAACGTACCTATTTCTCGAACACGTTCGGTTGGCTTTGTCATTCAAAGAACTCTCAAAAAGATGCCAGACTCAATTCACTCATATCTCCTTCTTCGCTAGCTGATGAACGCGAAAAAGCTGAGTAATTTGAAGAAGGAAAGAGAATTGGAGGTAAAAGAACTACGCTCTTTGACTCTTTGACAGACGGATTGCAAGATGGAGCGAAAAACCTGAGCCCAGGGACTTATCCCCTCGGGCACAGGAAGCCCGAAGATAACCGCCGTCTATGTAATCGCAGGCCTCGTTCTAGATCATGTCAAAATTTTAAAGCATATCTCCCCTCAGATGTACGACGATGGCCTATATCACTGCTGCCGGGCAAGAGCTTAAAGAAGCTCTGTGATAAGTATTTTAGCACTAAAACCTTCCAGTAAAAATTCAGTGGAAATTTGGATCACCACCCACATCCATTGTATTGTAGTTTTTCACAGAGAAAACAAGTCCCTAAATGCACTTATTTTAACAACTGTGTACTGTTTAGAATTGTTTTAGCAAGATCAGATCTGTTGTGGGTGACTGTGATGAGGATGAAGATATTGAAGCCCAGGGAGGGGGGGGGGGGTGTGTCCTCATATGTCGACCTGATAGGGATGCTCGTCGTATATTTTACGGGTCAAAATCGGGCCTCGGGTACTTTCTAGGTATATAGATACCTATTTCCCTTGTCAGAAGAACACACCTGTTTCTGTTAACCCATAATTTTCTAGAAACTAGCTTTTTGTTGAAACTAGTTTTACCTCGAAGGTTATCACAGTTTTTCGGTTTTCGCCCGTCACAACGGCATTGGTCTTTTGCGCTTGCATCAGGACTGTAAGCATTGTGCTCCACTCGTGCGCTGGAGCAGCCAAAAGAGACATCATGGAAACCGTTGTCAGTTGTTGTGTAGTCGAGGATATCTTTGAATTGTAAGCAGCCCATGTAGGAATCTTAGGATTCTGTGAACGCGATTTTGTTACTGAATTACCGATTGTCCACGCCACATCATCCTCTTTTGCTTTTCTGGTGACATTACTCGTCGGGTCTGTGTCGAGTACATAACCGAAGCACTTTGGTTGCGAATTTTGGGGGGTGTGGCATTCGAGCATTTTCGTCTCTGGAATAGATGCTACAGGAAGGGACTTCAAAGAGTCGCTTGCCCCAAGGTCAACTACTTTCACTTCGTCAGACTTCCGCTGAAACACCACCATTGCAGTTGCATGTAACGTGTTTTTTCAGTATGTTGTGTCTTCCAATAGTCAGAATTATCGACACTGAAGAAAACGAATGGGCCCTTTGAAAGCCTGGGAGGGATGAACATGTTGTGCTCACTAGGGTTGTCAAGTACAGCATGTGCAAGCTGCGTTTCTATCCGTAGTATTCGGGTGTAGTCCACGGAAACTCCAAGCTCATGCAAAACATCGATCAACGACTTGCTCCTGAACTGATGTTGAGCTAAGAGCTCTACCCCGACCTGTAATGGATACCCTCGCTGGTACCGCATGGCGCTCCTCTCCTCGTCCGCCTTTGGCATATACCTCACCTGACGATCTGATTTGGTTTGGAACATTATTTGTTGGGCCAAAACAATTGATTTGCTATTGATATCGTTCTCTCGTTGGGCCGTTTTTAAGTCAGAAAGAACGCCAGCAAGAATCCATTGAATCAAAGTTAACAAAGTTAAAGCCGCATTGTCACCAGTTTACTTCCAAAGGTCCGAGGGAAACCTCAACCGTTAAAAGACAAAAAAAATATATTAAAATCCGAAATATTTAACAGGCCATCCGCTCTAAATTATCAATCATATCCTCAAAGAAACTTCCAATATACACTCTGCTTTCAATATTTTGAAATAAAAGACAAAAGAATCTATTAAAATCCGAGATATTTAACAGGCCATCCGCTCTAAATTATCAATCATACCCTCAAAGAAACTTACAATATACACTTTCCTTTAATATTTTGAAATATTTTTCGCGTTTTCCGTAAAAATCATCGGATATTGTTATGTTATCGACCGGAAGTAAACCGGTGACAATGCGGCTTTAAATGTCCAAGTTTCTGCCTCCTGAATTTCCTTTCGCAAGACTTTTGCGCAGGAATAAATGGTTTCCAGCTCAATATGATCTAATTGCTTACTCAAGGCCGACTCTATGGCTGCAATCTTTGCAGGAGACAAGCAAATGCGATCCGACTCATTTGTGCGGTATGCGCTTATGAACTCAATACCATCAATGTGATCGGTTAACAGCTCTCTAACATATTTTCTGCTAGGGGAAATGTCACAGTGATGGTCTGCAAGGATATTTTTGTAAGCCTTTTCCTCTTTACCAAGGCTCAGAATCTTTCCTCTGGAAAGCAGCTCTTTCACAAGGTGAAGAAATTCAATATCTGCAGCTTTTCGATCTTCATGCTTTTGTTCTCTTGTTGTTGCGTCCTTCGAGTTTTTCGGCACAGAAGCACGTGCGACATGCTTGGTCCAGCACTTATGGTGGTAATGCACATTTATTGACAAAGCATCTTTTGGTCAAATCATTGTCACAGTTCTTGACGAAATCAGAAAGCTGTTTGCCCCTACTTTCTGTCTGTATCGCATGGACTTCCTTTTTGTCGTCGTGCGTCTGACAGAAAAAGCACAGATCGTTGTAAGTAGCAGACGAGCGCTTTATCCTCTTTGGAACATCTGCACTCGTGCGTGGTTATGGAGGACATGACTGGCTTGGCCTCCCAGGAGTACGCGCAAGGACCGAGATATCGTTCACGGCAGCGGCCTTTTCAAATCTTGCTTTTGCACGAGATAACTTATTGGAACTCACTAGTCGTTGAGTAAGTACGCAGCTGCTTTGTCTCCTATTATCTTAGTTCTACAAAGGAGTTCTTTTGTCTCTATTTTTCTCGTTCTTTGTGTCGAGGTGCGGATATTGTTCATTTGCCCAATCAAATTGCAGGTTGTAAGAGCTGCGTAGTGACCCTAGTCGTTTCCGACAACTTGCATGGAACGAGGCTTTGTTTTGCCTTTATTCCTCAAGAGATAGCCCCTCTAGCATTTCACTAGTAGCAGCATACTCATGCTCACCGTATGCAGCTCTAGAATGAGCATACTGCAAAATGCTTTAAAAAGCTTCGTCGCTTATATTGGAAACAAGCAATTCTCTGGTATTTTCCTGGCAGATGATGCACTTTATAGAGTCTGGCCCTTCATCAGCCCTTCTCTTCTTTGCAGGGGTCTCCATGGCTAAAAAATACAGTATCAAGTTTAAGTTTATTTCGCCATAAACTAATTTTGAAAGAGGCGAGAAAGACTATAGAAAGCCAACTAGATTGTGCGAGATGATCCACTTCAGGAAATTTGTTTGCTTATTTAATTATAATTACTTCGAGAAATGTTGTCCAAAGTTTTATTTCGGCTAACTGCACCTCAGCGATAATCGATAACTCATAGTTTGCACTTTGTTATCTAGAATTTGCCTAAATATGTGTGATTAGCGTGATTATCGCTCTATTGTGATTGTTAAGATAATTCTCACCAAAAGAATCGGGAGCAACAGGTGCAAAAATCTTTATCAATACATCTAAATATTACATCTGAGGATATTTAGCAATACAGAAGCGTGACTAAACAACAATAAATGCACCCGTAAAATTTAACTTGTACTTACCCGAATATCACGGCATTTCTTTTATCATGTGGATTACAAAATGGCTGCCAGGAATGAAAAAGTAGGAATGCCAAATAAGGCATAACAACGGTTTCGCCACAGGAAGCCCGAATCATATAAAAAAGAAAACACTGTGCCTAATAAAGAGAACTTGAATAATTAGGCATAACTCGATAAAATAGAAACCGCTTTGATATAAATCATAAACAAAAAAATAATAAAAGATTATCCATATTTAAATAATAATTTTATTCGGCTTATTTTCGTGAATTTTTGCTGTTTAAGCCAAAAAAACCTTGGCGCGCCACCTTAAGTTAAACACGAAGGCGCGGTATAAAAGGGCCTAAGCCCCGCCCCCATTTTTCAAATGGAGAGAAAGTCCAACATGGCGGCCATTACCGTTACGAGCCCAGTCAATAAAGAATGCCCCCAAATCTAATGATTTGATATCCAACGAATAAAAAAATTCCCAAATGAAAGAAAAGATATGTTTGATTTGTACTTCAAGCCTTTATTGGCAGCGAGAAATGCATATTTGTCTTAGAATTCGTACATTTACGGCGAGATTTCAAATCTCCCGCCTTTCCCTTCGACGCCATTTTTGGTATGTATACCTTCCCGACTCTCCTGGGGAAGGATTTAGTGAGCTTGGGCCCGCAATGACCACAGTCATTGCTTAGCAGTCTATCCTAAGGGATTATGCGTGCAATTGGGTACAAACAGAGATAAATTTTGCCATTCTCATAGCTGTCAACCTCCGAAAATGTCAAGGCTTGAGAATTTTTGGGGTATATTCATTTTTTTTGGGGGGAGGGGTGGGTTTAATCTTTCAGGCGTTTGCCGTATAGAAAGCTTTCACGAACAAATCCACTTATGGATCGCACGAGGGTGTTATTGATAAATTGCGCTACGCAAGGGAATTATTGTTTTAAATATTTTAATAGAAAATAGTCAAAATGCCAATTTTTTATAGAATGATTTTTTGGAAGCGACAAAAATCGCTAAAAAGCGGGAGATGTGGTGCTTAACGCGGGAGATTTGATTTCTAGGAAAGCACTTGGTCATTAGACCATTGTGCCCTCGTGCTAATTTATCAGATGTAGGGTTAAAAGTAGGGCTTAGTACCATCCCAATAAAATTTGCAAAACATACTTTTTGTCTGTACAGAACAAAGAAAGTGGTATACCATAAAAGAAAACATTTGTTTCAATATTTGTTTTTATGGTGCATAACTGGCTCAAAGAAACTGTACAAAACAAGGGAGTGGTATACAATATAAAGAAAACATTTGTTTCAATATTTTTTTTTTCATTATTTTTTCAAAGAAACAGCAGATAACCCTTTGTACAATGTATCAGCTTATATACCCACACATATATGTACACCAAACCACTGAAGGGCTTCTAAAGAAATGCCTGATATCCATCTAAGTGAGATTGAGCCATAATTGAGTCTTTCTACTTTTTGGATCAGAATGCACCTGTATAGTATTTTGTTTTTATCTTGCAATCTATGATGACTACAAATAATGTAGAAATAATAACAATTGAATTAGCTTTTGTTTCTATTTGCCCAAATCCAGTCTGGATCCTTAGTTTTATAAAGGGTTTACCCAAACATATGTTTTTTACTTTAAGTTAATTATAAGTTAATTATACAAAATAGAGACATGACTTTCACTGTTTTCATTCAATGGATATCCTCCGTGTATCTACACTTGCTTTTACTGTAAGAATGAGAAGTCTTGAACTAAATGGATAAAAGAGAAAGCATTTTGGTTTATTCAACAAAAGTATAATCTATAATACAGTTTATAAAATATGACTGGTTGCTTTATACACTTCACTAACACATCCATCAATCTTATAGCAACAAAACATGTTTCCTTTACAAAGGAATGTTTATGATTTAAAATCACATGGAAAATGTAATACATGTCTATGTATCTGCTTTTTCTTGAGGAATATATCTTGCTGATTATTCAGACGTCACCATGACTTGCTTCTTGGGTATAGCTAGGATGAAATCATATAATTGATTAGAAATTATATAATAGATTCGGCATGCAAGTTTGGCCCCCAATTCATTCAAACAAACTGTTTAGTTAACATTACTAGAATACAAATAATGGACTGATCCCAACGATAAAAAAAACACTACCATTTATTACATATTTATACTTGAATTCCAACTTATAGTAGCTTGTAAATAAAATTAAAACTTCACACACCACAAAACAATCTTGTCCTAGCTCGAAGCGATGTAAAAATAAAAACAAACAAGAGGAAAGCAAGATTTGATCTACAAACAACATATTTTCTATAGAAGGCCTGCATTACTTCTATCGCCAGTAATGTGGACAAAGTCAAGATGCATTTTCTAGCATAACAGAGTTTCCCCGCCACTTTAAGTACCTATAAGCTTATGATGACTAATTTAAATCCTGTTTTGTGAGTTGTAAAGCTATGAAAAGTAAATTTTTGGCATAAAAAGCTCACCTTTTGTCAAGGTTTGAAATCGTTGTTTTCCGATCATGCGTTTGCTCCTTTTTTGTATAAATCACTTTGGTTTCGTAGCTTTACTTCTACTGAGTTTCCTTTTTTACAATTCTATCGGACTAGAAGGTACAGTTGGCATTTTTATACATTAGGACGCGCTTTGAAACCTCTCCCCTATGTGTTTTGTACTTGACTCGGGCCGCCATCTTGAATTTGATCCTCACTCCACGGCGGTTGATTGACAAATGAGCCGATGCTTCCAATGGAAGCACCTTTTTATACCGCGCCTTCGTGTTTAATTTTCTTTACAATTTTCGCTATGATAATATTTCGGATGTTTTGCTATTGGAAATATGTAATATATTATGTTTAGGTAACGTTTGCAGTTTTCTTTTAGAAAAAATGCAATTTATTCGATATTTTGCATTTTTGAGATGACGTCATACCTAATTTGCATAAAATGGCACTAAATTCCTTTTTTTCGAATTAGTACCCCCAAAACTATGAGATTCCGAAAAGAAACTAAAATAATCATGAAACTGCCACGGGACCGATTTTTCCGACACAGGCCCCCGGACTAATATGCAAATCTACAAGGTGATTCAGAATTGACCTTAGAGAACAGCACGCTAAATACCTATGTAGAGTAAAATGCCATTATAGTAGTAAATCGTTAGTATGAAAACATTACCTTAAAGGTTGCAAGGTTATGCTAGATGGTAGGCAAGAAACGATAACTTTAAAAGGGTCTACAGTTTTGGTATTTTTAGGGGTAATTTTTTTCGCTTCTGGGGTATTTTTGTGGTAGCAATTTTGGGTGTTCAGGTATTGTTTAGGGGTATTTTTGGAATTTCCTGATGAGCATCCCTATCACTTTTACCCTAAAGAAGTATTGAAGCCTTTGTTATTTTGTGCTCCATGCATATGATCTTAAGGCGGCTCGTCCCAGTATTCTCTCCATCACACTGTCCATCTTTGAAAACACTGCGCGTAGAAATCGATTCAGATTCCATACCCAATACACCAAATCAGTAACATAAGATGAAAATATAATATGATGTATAAATTTTGTTGATCGAAGTAAATGTCACATGAGTCAGTTCTTTTTCTTATTTAGGACAAATTTCTAGCCTGGACCTGGCTTTAGCGTACTTTCTCCTAACCCTTCGGTGATGTTCCTAACCCTTCGGTGATGTTCCAAACCCTTCGGTGATGTTCCAAACCCTTCGGTGATGTTCCAAACCCTTCGGTGATGTTCCTAACCCTTCGGTGATGTTCCTAGCCCTTCGGTGATGTTCCTAACCCTTCGGTGATGTTCCAAACCCTTCGTTGATGTTCCTAACCCTTCGGTGATGTTCCTAACCCTTCGGTGATGTTCCTAACCCTTCGGTGATGTTCCAAACCCTTCGGTGATGTTCCTAACCCTTCGGTGATGTTCCTAACCCTTCGGTGATGTTCCTAACCCTTCGGTGATGTTCCAACCCTTCGGTGATGTTCCAGCCCTTCGGTGATGTTCCCAACCCTTCGGTGATGTTCCCAACCCTTCGGTGATGTTCCAACCCTTCGGTGATGTTCCTAACCCTTCGGTGATGTTCCTAACCCTTCGGTGATGTTCCTAACCCTTCGGTGATGTTCCAACCCTTCGGTGATGTTCCTAACCCTTCGGTGATGTTCCAACCCTTCGGTGATGTTCCAACCCTTCGGTGATGTTCCTAACCATTCGGTGATGTTCCAACCCTTCGGTGACGTTCCAACCCTGAGTTTATTGTGTGTTGTGTGTGTGATGCTACAGATTTGCTGTAGTCTGAAACTTTTACCATTGTCGTCTCCGTTCGGAATTGTAATGTATTTGAGAAAAACCTTAGGATCAAAACGAATAAACAGTAATGGCGGACTCTCGTTGTTTATTGCTGTTACCCAGAAAACCTTGCGGTCATACAAACAGGAATCCCAAACATTACATACTGCCCCACCCAATTTTACAACTAAAAGATACTTGCTTGCTGAGGCCAGTAAAACTATCAAATTTATACACACAACATGTCAACAAGTAAAAAACAACAACAATGTCCATGACAAGTTCTTGACAAGTTGTCAATCCATCAGATCCGGAAAAATGTACACAGTGTGTGATATGCTGCTTAAAATTAACATACATAGTCTTTGAGGTGAGTAGGTGTGGTTTTGAGTCGAGTACTTCTTCGCAGAGTACTTGCAGGTTCAGAAGCTGGAAGCTCTGTCTTCTTCGGTTCCAATGAAGGTTCTGGAACTGTGATCTCAGGTTCCTTAAATTCCTCTGGAATCTGCTTGGGTACAGTTGTTTGCATTGGAACTTGGGCCAATTCTGTTGAACTCTGAAGATCATTGGCGACTGTGGGTGTGCTTGTCCTCAGGCGAAGATGGTCAACATGTCGTCGAAACACTCCACCTGAACTGAGTTGAACGACATACGAAACCGGTCCTGACTGTTGAATAATTGTTCCACATAACCACTTTGGACCATATGAAAAATTCTTGACAAATACTGGGTCATTCACTTGAAATTCTCTGAGTGGCACTAGATTGTCGTGTTGTTTCTTCTGTGCGAGCTGTTTATCTTCTACCCGAGTGCGAATTGTGTCCTGACTAAGGGGGTTTACCAGGTCCAAGCGCGTCTTCAGCTTCCGGTTCATTAATAGCTCACCAGGTGTTTTACCAGTGGTTGCATGAGGTGTGGTACGATAGCTTAGTAGAAATCTGCTTAACTTCGTGTCTAAGTTTTCCTTTTCCCCTCCCATCTTCTTCATTGTTTCCTTGAAAGTGCGAACATAACTTTCAGCAAATCCATTGGATGCTGGGTGTTTAGGTGCTGAAGTGATGTGTTTTATGCCATTCTCAGACATAAAAAGGGCAAATTCTTCACCTATGAAGGCAGTTGCATTATCAGATACAATGATATCAGGCAGTCCATGTACTGAGAAGCATTCTCTTAACTTCTGGATGGTTACTGCAGCAGTACTGGAGTTTGTCTTGAATACCTCGATCCACTTACTATAGGCATCACCGATCACCAGGAACATGTGTCCTTCGAAAGGTCCTGCATAGTCAATATGTATGCGAGACCAAGGTTTAGACGGCCACTCCCACGGATGTAGGGGTGCAGTAGAAGGTGCCTTAGCATTACTCTGGCAGCTTGTGCAATCTTTCACCTTTTGCTCAATATCCGCGTCCAGGCCCGGCCACCAGAAATAGCTTCGGGCTAACATTTTCATGCGAACCATTCCAGGATGTCCATCATGTAGTTCCTGGAGAAGCTTGACTCTTCCTTGAGGAGGAATGACTACGCGAGAGCCCCAGAGTAGACAGCCATCCTGACAGCTAAGTTGGTGCTTTCTATAAGAGTAGGGCTTGAACTCAATGCGATCATTTGAATTGGGCCAACCGGACATTACTTGGTGTCGTACTGCACTAAGAATAGGATCTTTTGAGGTCCAACGCTCAATGTCCTTGACTTTAACGGGTGTGTTGACTTCAAGATGATTCATTACAAACATAATGTCTCCAGGCACTGGAACATTTCTGGTTTCATTTGGCAATGGCAGCCGGCTCAGGCCATCGGCATTACCATTTTTCTGGCCTTCTCGATATACTAAAGTGTATGAGTAGCCTGACAGGAATACCGCCCACCTCAATATGCGTGGTGAGGCTGAGGTCGGTATTTGTTTAGTTGACTGTAGCAGACCCAGCAGGGGTTTGTGATCAGTGTAGATGGTAAAACTCCGTCCATATAAGTATGAGTGGAACTTCCTCACCCCGAACATGATGGCTGCTGCCTCTTTGTCGAGCTGTGAATAGTTCTTTTTTTTTTACTTGTTGACATGTTGTGTGTATAAATTTGATAGTTTTACTGGCCTCAGCAAGCAAGTATCTTTTAGTTGTAAACTTGGGTGGGGCAGTATGTAATGTTTGGGATTCCTGTTTGTATGACCGCAAGGTTTTCTGGGTAACAGCAATAAACAACGAGAGTCCGCCATTACTGTTTATTCGTTTTGATCCTAAGGTTTTTCGGCTGGGGACAGAGTACGTGAGGCATATGAAATAGGACGTTCAGTCCCATCATCCATCACATGTGAAATAACACAACCAAGACCATATGGTGATGCGTCACAAGCAAGGGTTAACTCTCTTTCCAAGCTGTAATGCACTAGAAGTTGTGAAGAGTGAAGTGTGGACTTGGCTTGGTTCCAAGATTTTTCATGTGCTTCACTCCAGTTCCAAGGTGTGTCTTTGACTAACAGCTGATGTAAAGGAGATAGTATTGTAGTGATGTTAGGTATGTAACAAGCGTAATAGTTAAGCATGCCTAAAAAGGCTTGCAGTTCTTTCAGATTAGAAGGTCTCGGTGACTCTTGAATTGCTTTGATTTTCTCGTCAAGGGGGTGGATACCATCTTTGTCTATGCGGTGTCCCAGGTAAGTGACTTCAGGTGCTTGAAAAATGCACTTCGAACGTTTAAGACGGACGCCAGCTTTGTCCAGACGTGACAGGACTTCTGTTAGACTTTTGAGATGATCTGCTGATGTCTTCCCGGCAATGAGAATATCATCTATTCGTACTACAACATTCGGAATACCCTGCAGTAAATTTTCCATTGTGCGTTGGAAAATCCCAGGGGCTGAGGCAATGCCGTAGCACAGTCTATTGTACTCAAATAGGCCTTTATGAGTGGTGATAGTGGTGTACTTCTTTGATTCTTCATCTAACTCAAGTTGTTGATAAGCTTGACTCAGATCTAGTTTTGTAAACTGCACTCCACCTCCAAGTTGAGCTAGCAGATCCTCTGTTTTAGGAATTGGGTAATTGTCAAGTTTGCTAACTTGGTTCAAAGTAACTTTGAAGTCTCCACAAATGCGTATAGACTCATCAGATTTGACAATGGGCACAATGGGTGTTGCCCATTCCGAAAATTGAACTGGACGAATTGTTCCTTCTTCTAACAAACGGTCCAATTCTCTCTCTACCTTCTGACGTCGTGCATATTCTAACGGGCGAGGTTTGAAGTACTTGGGTTTGGCTTGAGGATCAACGTATATCTTTGCTTTCACTCCTTGAATTGTCCCTAGTCCTTCCTTGAATAAATTTTCATGTTTCTTTAGCAGGTCAGACACATCAGGGGATACAACTTGAACTAGGAAAATCTCTGGCCATGACAACTTAACATGTTGTAACCAATCTCGTCCAAAGAGACTGGGCACCTTGCCTTGTACAACTATAACTGGCAAGTGTTCAAAGAAGTCCTTGTACTTGACTTCCACTACAAGCTTTCCTAAAACTGGAATTGTCTCCCCGGTGTATGTTTTCAAGGTTAGCTTGGTATCTTGCAGATTGAGAGATGAACCCTCAATGTTCTTCAATTGATCAAAAATGTCCTCTCCGATTACTGAAAGTGATGCACCAGTGTCCAGTTCCATTTGAACTTTAAGACCATTTAATTCAACATCTACTACATACGGATTTTGGCGGTTGCCTTGACTGACAGCAAACAATGGATATATATCTTCATCTTCTATTTCTTTATCAGTATCCAGGACATGAATTGCTGGTTTCCCTTGTTTTGGATGGTGGTTTGAATTTGGCTTGGTTGTCTCGGACGACTTTTTTGCTTTTTTGAGACATTTGGCAACAATATGTCCTTTCTTTTTACAATAATGGCACGTGGCCTCCTTGAAACGACATTTTGACGGGTGGTGATTTTTTCCACAACGATAACACTCTTTATTTTCGCTTTTAGAACGCGGTGAGGGCGAAGAACTGACCTTTTTTACAGATGCAGACGTTGAACTTAACGTAGAAGGAGCAGATTGAAGATCGGCCATGTGCTGTGCGGTCGTTTCCATAGACGAAGCAATGTCGTAAGCTTTTTTGAAAGTTAAGTTCTCTTCTGATAGCAAACGCCTTTGGATTCTTTCATTGTTAATTCCAGACACCAGACGATCACGCAGCATATTTTCCAGACTGCCACCAAAATTGCAGTATTCTGCCATGTTTCGTAGAGCCGCTACAAAGTCAGACACGTTCTCCCCGCTCAATCTGAAACGGTTATTGAACTTGTGCCGTTGCACGCTTTCACTCGGTTTTGGGTTGAAATGGCTCTTTACCAAGGTGCACAAGTCAGCATAAGATTTCTCTCCAGGTTTCGCTGGGGCCAGCAGATCAGACATTAATTTGTAGGTTTGTTTCCCTACCGAACTGAGGAGGATTGCACGGCGTATTTTCAAGTCATCGTCAGACGTAGTTACTCCATTTGCTTCAAAATAGAAGTTTAGACGCTCGATATACTGTTCCCATGAATCAGAATCTCTGTCGAATTCGTCTATTTTGCCGTAGGTTGCCATTTCCGAAATCCTCGTCGCCAAAAAATGTAATGTATTTGAGAAAAACCTTAGGATCAAAACGAATAAACAGTAATGGCGGACTCTCGTTGTTTATTGCTGTTACCCAGAAAACCTTGCGGTCATACAAACAGGAATCCCAAACATTACAGGAATGCAGTATCGGATCTAGGGGGAGGGTACAGGGGGTTTAAACCCCCCTTTGGGTTTCCAGAAACAAAAACATTACCCCCTTCACCTCTTTGTCAATAAGCAAACCCCCCCCCCCCCCTTTTCTAAAAGCTAGATCCGCCTCTGGAATGGTTGGGTAAACCTGACCACCTCTCTCATGCGGCTTTGCTTCGTACATATTGTCCATTTTACTATACGGTTAGATAATCTCGATGAACGTCTCCTGCTTTGTGATATCTTACATGTACTCAACATCGAATGAGAGTTCTTCGCATATTACGCTGCTAGTGAGAAGTGTTGGGTTAGCGACTGTCTCGGTGTTAATGTGGACTATGGTACCGCTAGCCCCCCATATGCAGAGCTGGTATCTCACAGGTCTGATGGTTATCGAAAACGATCCCAGTGCTGGTGTGTTGGTGGTTCTACGGTATGTTCACACCCCAAGATGCCCCTACTTGGTCTCCAGATGCTAAAATGTTTTGCCCTACGAATTGCAAAGGCACTGCCCTTTACGCTTCGTTTTCAAGCGGAACTTACTTGATAGTTCGCCTCTATTTCACCTTCGATGCCGAAGGCGCACACCTGGATTCTTTTGGGCTTGGTGAGTTATGCGAGGAGGTGAAAGTGATAGTACCTATGAAGTTACCTATGTCGATTACAGCCTCAGTGAATCGGTAGCCTGGCTTCCCATCTATGGCCCCTCTCCTAATACCATCCCCACGGAAACCCCACCCAGCCGTTTGGATGTTGATAGTCCCCATTGTGAGCATTACTGGATCTATGCAGTAGCACTCGATCCGAAGGGTGTAGCCTCTGTCAGTCCAGTGGAGTAATCGATTGGTATAGAGATGGCTATTGTTTCTTGTGCTCCATCTGGGATATAGTTTACTAGGTAATGTAATGGCCTTAGTGTTTAGGGTATAACCCGTCCTACACATAAGGCACAGCGACTATCTTCACTTTGTTCGACGTCGAGTTCCACAGGTTTTGGTTGTTTAGAAACCACAATGCGTTGTGTGTAATTATGATCTTTGTCCAGGCCTTAGGGCGTCTATATTTTGGGTCTACCTAGAAAACATACCGTTAATTTAGACACTAGGCATTTCCTTTATCGAAATTAATTTAGTTTATCCCTATCAAATGTAAAAAAGAAAAAAAACAACTAGATGCTTATACATATATATAAAAAAGGGAAGATTGATTGTTTGATAGGATCTTTTAGGGTGTTAGATCATTGTATGATAATGGATCACCTTGTATGCCTTGATCACTCTTTACCCCATGTATGCCTCGGTCACCTTTATCACCCTTATCGCCTTTGTCACCCTTAGGGCCTTGCAAGCCTTGTTTGAATGTGTATCCTCTGATGCGGCGTAGTTTCGTCGTTCGGTCCGGGCGATGTTGTTCGCGAAGATGGGTCAGGCGCTGCGCCCTCTGCGTGCACTACGGCCTTGCTTCGCACCTCGCGGTCCTTGGTCACGTTACGTCACCTTGATCGCGTTAGCGCCGCAAGACTCAGTCTCCTGCACGGCTAACTGGAACCTTTGCACGCTTTGAGCGATGTCGTTTTCTACGATTGCGTCTTCAAGCAGCTTCAAGCGGCCCCCGCGATAAAGGAACGGACGTTTACCTGCGCGCCGAGCACAGTGTAGATGAACGCCTCGACCTCACCTTTGGGAGGCCTATTGGGGTACCTAAGGAAGTCTCTGATACCGAAAGACGGCTTGGAAACCGTAAGTTCAAGCTTTCGTTTGCCGACCCTTTCACACTTCTGGGACAGCATCGAGCGTGTCATACCCCAGTAGGTTTCGCAATATAACGCGAGCACCTCATTCATCTGTTTTGGTAGGAGCTTTTGAGCTCGGTATGTGGCTAGGTTTCGCAAAAAAGCGCTTCCCAAAAGAAAAGGGCCTACATTTGAAGCTTTTATGCGAGCTCACGGGATTGCTAAAACCACCAGCTACAGATTCATACGCCTCGCATCTGGCTTCTCTAGTCACAGGGATAAACTTCGGTGCGCGGTATCTGAAAAGTTTCTGGTGAAACACTTAGAGCGCATAGTCATTATCCTGCACACAAACAAAGAGGAATCAGTATTTTGGAAATCGTAGCCCCGGTTCGAGCCTCGATGACTACCTTAACCTCGGCTTCTGGCTTTGTAGGTTTTCAGTAGCAACATAGGCCCCACGGTCTGACGCTACATGGGTCTCGGCTTAGGTAGCTTTGGAGGCCCCTATATTCTAAAGGTGTCGTGGCGGAGACATTTTTTCGTGTTTGTCTGGTGTACTCGTCTTTTCTGTGCTTGGTGATTTTGTCCCAACCTTGAAACGTTTTTGCGATCCCTTGAGTCATTGCGAGCTTGGTGACGTTCTAGTGCCGTCCACATTTTTACTTTTTGTGTGCTAGGTGTACTGATGAGCCCTGATATTGGGCGAAACGGCGTTACTAGATATTATTGTGTTTGTAAATAAAGACGATTTGCGTTTATTGTGCTTGTATCTTGTGTCTTGGTTCCCACATGTTACCACACAAGGGGGGCCAACCACCTTGTTATCGTTTTCCCTTTCAGCGTAATACAACCGAAAACGGTCTGGCACGCGCGGCCATCCCCTATAAAAGCGACCCCTATAACACACTCCTCCCGTCAGGCCCCCAGACGGTATACCCTAGGCGTTGTGTCTCTACGAAAAACGGGCTGGGGGGCGTTGCGCGGGTTATTCTTATTTCTATAAAAGTCCCCAGTCCCCCTGTGTCGAGGTAATATATATTTGGTTGGTCCATACATAGCTCACATGCACCGCCATCTTGGCTAAGAGGGAAGGATGGACTGCCATACTTAGCAGATCGTCAGGACTGCAAATACCATAGCCAAGGCATGGGGCTATGGCAGAGGCTGAATTTGGTAAGTGGAGGGGTGCATGGTCTCCCATACGTAGCAGATACTTGGGCGTACACGTACCTTGACCAAAGAATAGGGCTATGGCAGATGGTGGATATGGGGAAAAAATAGGGGGATGGGATGTACCCCATTTCTAGGATATACTCAGGGTTAACTGTTGGCAAGGCAAATAAATGGTGGATTTTTTGAAAGTTAGAGGGATTAGAGGTATCCCATACGTAACAGATACTTGGGCGTACACGTACCGTGTCCAAGGCATAGGGCTATGGCAGATGGTGGATATGGTGAAAAGTCAGAGGTGTGGTCTTCCATACTTAGCAGATACTCGGGACTGCAAATACCATATCCAGGGCACAGGACTATTCTCGGTATGCGTGCATAAATTAGAATAATTACTAATAAGACGGTGAAGATAACGATAACTTACTGAGTCTTAGCAGAAGGTTCTGTGATTTGCTAGTTCTCATTATAGCTTCGTTCCTGCCACACTCAATGGCTCAAGTTCCCCAACCTGTAGATGTTCCGGTTATACCAGCCGCTCTAGCTATGCCTGATGCTATTCTGCCGGCCGTTTTGCCAGCCGTAGCGCCGGCCGTTTTGCCAGCCGTAGCGCCGGCCGTTTTACCGGCCGAACTTGGGCAAATTCCAATTGCCGCCCCTGCGAATCAGGTTGATTTTTCTCTTTTTTTGTTCGAATTATCTTCAGTTTAGCCGTAGTATGTGTTAAGTTATTTTCATGTTAGGAGTCGTTTTCTTTACTTTTGTTGGTTTCGCTGTTATTAGCGTTTTGGTGTAATGTATTCTTCTTATTAGTCGCACTATCTGTGTGTTGCCTTGAGTCGTTTCATTGCTTTTTCCGCATTTAGTTAGTATTATCGGTTTTTGTATCTACTTAGTAGTTGTTTTTCGTTCTATATGTTTTTTGTTTGTTCTTATCATTTTTTATAGCTAGTTAGCGGTCTTTTGTTATTTGCTACCGTTCATTTACACTTGTATTTCGTTCGTTATTTTTTGCAGTCCTATATCTAGGTAGCGTTTTTGGTTCTTGGCTTCTTTCCCTTTTATTCAATGCGCTAACTCGTTATTAGCCTTGGCTTTTTGCACTCGTCATTGATTTAGTTATAGGTTCTTTTGGTTTCTCGCTTCTGCATTCCTTGTTTGCATTCCGTTAGCAGTCTCTTGGCTTCTTTCGTTTTGTTTAGCGTTATTTTAGGCAATCTTGCTAGTTTGTTTACTTAGAATAAATCATATTTGGGTTTTGTTATATTACGTTCATATTTTTAAGTTTATTTCGGCCTTCATTTTACAATACAATAGCATACAATTAAACTTTATTTAGCGAGGGTAACGTGATAACTTTTGACAATTTTCTAACCCATGGCCCCCCTTAACTATACTATACTAGATTATAAAAAGATATTTACATAGTTCACCATATTACAATCAAAAACAACTCTAGACAAATGTGAACTATACAAAAATATTACTAGACTAATAAACTGTGATTGGATACTTTAAACATGTGCTACAAAGACAGCCATTACGTGCAAGTCCCACAAGAGACCACATTCCTCTATGACGTCATGGCATAGCTGTGCCGGTGTACGTGCAAGTCCCACAAGCACAATCTAGTTCATGTGTCTAAGGCATCGCTACAGACGGAACCAGCATCCCAGCACACGGTATACGGACTAAACGCACTGAAACGATTTCAAAATACTTCATTGTATAGTAGTATATAAATGGAAGTTGGACGAGAATCCAAACAAATAACAGCCATCAAGTACGACGACGGGAGTACCAAAACCGTTGAGGACACCCTTAACCTTCCTCGAAGGTAAAATACCACCCGTGTCTATTTACGAAATGATCGAGTATAGGGGCCCTAGCGGCGTAATTGACCGCAACTGCGAATCCAGCGAGGAGGAACACGACGAATCCGACTCCGTAGAATACGAGTCCGACAACGAGAACGAAAAGGACGGCATGATCCGCTTCAGTGACATCAAATTAGCAAGCGACCGAGAGGAGAACACTTACAAAGAAGCCGAAACAGTAAACGGTGAAGAAGAATACACCGACTCCAAAGCTGAAACCTCAGAACGCTAGACAAACCTCTTTTAAGGATCCTTTATAACCACACTATAAAAAAAACAACGACACCACGCTCTTATGGACTTACCAGCGCGAAATTCCCTACACCCGAATACAATAGACGTGCCCAGATTTGTCAGCGGGAAAGTCCCTACTGTCTTTCCAAGAATGTCACTCAACAGGCGAATCCATAGGATTGTATCATAAAATAAAACCAGCACATATGACACGAAAAAATATATAGTATTCATAAAACTAAAAATAACATATAGTCTTCATAAAATAAAATATATATAGTTTCCATAAAATGAATTCCATCACACAGTTCACAAAAAATGGATTCCATCATACAGTTTTCACAAAATGAATTCCAGCGCACGGCAGTAGTATAGCAGTTGGCTTGGTTCGAACTCACTGTCGTGAAAGTGAGCTGGAACCGCCAACTATTATACTACTATGGCAGTGGCTTTTCCTCTCAATACATGGGGGGGGGGGGGGGTTCAAAAGCCAAGCCATTTACATTTTCTTGTTTGTTGTTCTTATTGTTTTCTTTTGTCTGCCGAATATTATTTTTCTTTTTTTAGCATGCCTCCCACACGTTCTCAGCGACGATCCCGCATTGCAAAACGTTCACGAAGCAGGACCGCTGCAACTAATGGTTTAGCAACTGACTCGGGAACACAGCCCCCGTGAGAAGCGAGGCAGGTTCCAGACGGTTCCAGCAGGTTCCAGACGGTCGGTGCCATTGGAAGAATCGCCTATGACCAATGCTAATGACGTTGTCGATGAGGCGAGAAACCGAGCCAGCGAGGGCTTGTCAGGTGAGCAGCGCACGGATAGAGATAACCCGGCGAGACCGCATCAGCTCTTTCAGTCAGATGGTGGCACTTGATGCCCGTATACCAGCTAAACTTACATAAAAAAATATGGAACCACGAATATATTGACCTAGGTAGTTTATTGGTCAACCACATTGAGGAGCAAAAATACCAGCTCAATGTGGTGAATGGTAGTGGGAATCAACCATCTTCAGTTTGTTTGGAATCGTCTTCGAAACCTAAACGCATCAACATTATAGAAACCTGGGTGTCAGCATTCCGAATTTTTGTCTCTGTTTACACCCAAAAATTTCTCAATGAGGCACCGGCACTCATGAAGTATGCCGACACCATTCAGGATTTGGCGGGAAAGGGAAACAACTGGCGATACTATGACGAAAACTTTCGTTTTCTTCGCCAGTCTGACTCTGCTTTCTTGCCTTGGGGCAGCTTGCACTGTGAGTTGTGGCTGAATTCACAAGTAAGTGAAGGCAAAAAACTCAGTCAAATCAGCACGTAGCAAGGGTTGGTAAGGGGGGTCCCATCCCAGAGGGTTTTTGCTATCGCTACCACAGTGGTAAGGCTTGTTCTGGCTGCGAGTTTAAAGGAAATATTTGTTTGCAAATAGAATTTTTATGCTTTATTTTGAGCACTGTTTAGTAGCATGTATGTTATGTAATATTATTTGTGGTCGCGTGTCAGCACCATGTCTGTTGTTAGGAGGACAAAGAGGGGGGTCAATTAATTGTGCATTATCCCATACACGTGACCGCTTAGCAAGGATCACTTGGCTTCTGTAACTCGTTGAGAACAGAAGTGTTTTTTGAGTGTGCCACCATATTCGGAGGTAAGTTGACCTTGTATTATCATTCTCTGTTCGAATTGCTATCAAGTTATAGGTGATTCGAACTTTCATATTTCTGATTTGTCAGAAATTCCGTTTGTCGTCGTAAATTTCGGGCTGTTTAGGCATTACTCGCGGCGCATCTCAGCACGTACGTGGCGGCTGAGTATTGTTTAGTCATGGCAGGTAGTGCCCCTAAGGTCCTTATTTTAAATCATTCCTTCGTTCGGAGTTTAAAAAGTGATATTTCTTTGCGTTTTGATCATCGGGTAAGCAAGGATTTTAAACTACGTGGCACCGCGACGGCTTGCTTGCACGGCGTTGGCGGGCGGACCGTGAGCAAACTTCGCAGCTACGATCTGCATGTAGTCAGGAGTTTCAGTCCTGATGTGGTCATATTGGAAATCGGAACCAATGACCTTACGTTTTTAAGTCCCAAGGGGTGGGCTCAGCTATAGAAGAGCTCGTGCGGGTACTTTTGGATGAATATGAAGTGCGGGTCGTTTGTGTGTGTCATGTCATTCCGCGTGGCCTGTCACACCGCGACCATGGTAATTTCTTTCAGCGCGCTCAAATTCTAAACCATTATGTCGCTGTGGTACTGGGATTATTTCCTAAGGTTTTTTTTGCTGGTTTCATCGCCCATTTTCACATCCTTCGAAGGATTTTTACGCGGCTGATGGCGTGCATGTAAATCACGCCGGGCAGTATTTGCTTTGTCGCAGTTACAGAGGCGCCATTTTGAAAGCATTGTCTTTCCTTTAAGACCATACACCAAAAACTGGAAAACGACTCTGCAAAATTTTCGTCTTTAATAAGACTTCTTCAGGGCAGCTTTAGTCTGCCCTGAAGAAGTCTTATTAAAGACGAAAATTTGGCAGAGTCGATTTCCAGTTTTTGGTGTATGGTATTCATTGTTCTGGTACGAGATCGCGACAGTTTGGGCTTTGTGTATTCTATTAGTCTTTCCTTTAAGCTTATATTTCCGGTACCGCTTCAGCGTATACTCAAAGTAATATTTTACTAGTCCTGGACAAGTTTCCGGTTAATTGCCGATAGGCAGTCACCAAACCTTTATTAACCGTTGTGTGCATGGAGCGTTTGTTTTGCTTCATTTTTGTTCACGGGATGATCCGGCGGGCCATTTCGCGGGCGCTAGCCCGCTGGTTTTTGAGGAGGTGTTTCTTTTTTTGATATAGACTCACCTTCCGTTTTTTTGGTGTTTTCTCCACCTTGTTTATACGGATTCGTCCCCGTGCAACACATTTCTTATGTGGCAATTTAGGGGAGTCAATGCGTCAACCTTGCGTCTGACAGACTTTTTCTTTGCCAAATTTTCTGTTACAGTTGTTGGTCAAGGACTGGTAAAATATGCTTTGTGGAATTGAGTAACAATTTTCCTTTGAGTTGTTTCGTTATTATTTGTTTTTCACTCCACATTAATTGCATTTTCTTTCTTTTTATTTGGAGTTATTGCAATGAGTTATGCGGCCCCTAAGCGTTCCAGGCGTTTAGCAGCCAGACCGGTTGGGGGACCCAAACGGGGTAGAACTAACCGAAACGCTGCAGCGGATGCTCCAGTCAAGGAGACGAACATCACCCCTCAGGAGGACAGAACACCCCAGGTCAGGGGGCGGAAACGGGCCAGGACCAGAATTACCCAGACCAACGACTCCGATGTATCAGACATCCAGTCAAACAACACCCCTCTGGAGAAGGACTCGTCGAATGCTCAAGACGAGATACACCACACCCCTCCATCCCAGGTTCAGATCCCTGAGAGTGTGATTCAAGAGATGGTGCAGCGGGTAACTGCAGAGTTGTCCAAGCAGCTTCTACCCTGTCCATCAATATCAGCTCAACACCAGGTGAAGTGATTGTGGAGGAGGCTATTGCCGCAGCACGAGCAGCTCACACCGGCCAACCTGCGATGCAAGGTACAGGTCCTGCTGCTATGCCAGGTAACCTTTTCTCCTCTCCCAGTTTGCCGGTAGATGCCAGGGTATCCGATAAGTTGCTAAAATTTGGCAAAATGAGTTTGTCGAGTTTGGGCTGCTGCTGGCCAATCCCATCCTAGAAGGGAAATACCAGCTAACTCTCTCAGCCTCCCAAAACGGGTCCATGCCAGCGTTAAACGCCGAGCCAGTCAGTAAAACCAAAAAGTATTTGAGCATAGAAAATTGGGTATCATGTTTTCATATTTTTGTGGGTGTCTATACCCAAAAGTATTCTCATGAGGCCCCTGCTCTCATGAAATACGGTGAGACCATTCAGGACCTTGCCAGCCGGGGACATGATTGGAGGTACTACGATGAGAATTTTAGGTTTTTGCGCCAGGGTCAGCCAAGTGCTTACCCCTGGCAAAACACGCACTGGGAGCTCTGGCTCCGGTCACAGCGACCTTCTTCAGCCAAACCGTAGCAGGAGGAGAGCCGGAATTTGAGGGGGAACAGTCTTGTCAGGGGATATTGCTATCGATTTAGTAGGGGTAACCCTTGTTCAGGTGACTGTGGTTACAAACACAAGTGCCATAAGTGTGATGGCGACCACAGGCCAGGGGCCTGTACTTTTCGTGCCCCTAAGAGAACCTCCAATCAGTCCCCGGCTGCAAGCCCCCAGGCTAAACCACAGCAACCAAGGTCTTGAGCTACCCACTCCTGTCAGTGCTGATAGGTTGGCCTCATTATTAGTAGGTTATGGTGCGGTTAAGGTTTCTATTCTTTTCAACGGTTTTCAGTTTGGTTTTGCTTTGCACTATGAGGGCAGTCGTGAGGCCGTAGATCAAAAACTTGTAAAAGAATTGCAAGCTGGGCGTTTAGCCGGACCTTTCGTCACTCCACCCTTGGTCCCTTTCAGGGTTTCGCCCCTAGGTTTGGTACCCAAGAAGTTGCCTTGGGATTTCAGATGAATTCATCACCTGTCATACCCTAAGGGCTTGTCTGTGAATGATGGCATTTCATCGGACCATTCCACAGTGCGCTATGCCACGATTGGGGATGCCATTTCCAAGATTAAGGCTGCAGGGCGGGGGTGTTTTTTTGACTAAAACCGACATCAAAAATTCCTTTAGAATTATTCCTATCCGACCTCAGGATTATAATTTACTTGGTATGCAATGGAAAGGGTTTTACTATCATGATCGTTGCATGCCCATGGGCTGCTCTAGCTCTTGCAAAACATTTGAGTTATTCAGCACTGCCTTGGAGTGGATAGCTTTGGAGAAATTGCAAATACCACAAGTAGTCCACCTACTAGATGATTTTCTTTTCATTTCTCCAACTCAACACTTGGGTGTCATGCATTGGAATTTATTTTTGGATGTTTGTAATTATTTGGGGGTCCCAATAGCCCCTGAAAAGACACTTGGGCCTTCCACTACATTATCCTTTGCTGGAATTGAACTAGATACTATACTGTTTGAAGAACGGCTGCCTGTAGACAAGATTCAGAAGTGTTTGGATACCATATCTAAATTTCTGACTAGGAAGAAAGCCACATTGAGGGAACTACAGTCTTTGAATGGCCTACTGAACTTTGCATGTTTAGTGGTGGTCCCTGGCGGTGCATTTCTTAGGAGACTTATCGATTTGACAATAGGCATCAATTCGCCTTTGCTTTACATTAGGTTGTCAAAGGAGGTCAAGGCAGATTTAAGGGTTTGGCAGTGTTTTCTTGAAGATTTCAATGGTAAATCATTCTTTTTGGAGGATACCTGGTACAGTTCTGATAAGCTTAAGTTATACACAGATGCATCTGGAGCTATAGGCTTTGGGGCTGTTTTCGGAAATAAGTGGTGCTATGGTACATGGCCAGACAGCTGGAAGCATCGTAACATTGCGATATTGGAGTTTTATCCCATAATTCTCAGTCTCCTACTCTGGGGCAATGACATGAGCAATAAGTGTATCCTATTCTTGAGTGATAATGAAGCATTAGTGCATGTGATAAATAAGCAGTCCTGTAAGGATAAGGAATTGAAGTTTTTTGTTCGGCAATTAGTTCCACAACACATTCCTGGTGTTCGGAACAGCTTAGCTGACTCATTATCTCGTTTACAGATTCAGAGATTCAGATTAATGGCTCCTCCTACAGTGGATCAGCTGCCAGCAGAGATTCCAGCCCATCTGCAGCCTCAGAACTTGCAACTGTTGTAACTAAGCTATTGCAGTCTAGCTTACAGCCATCTTCTATGCCAATTTATAAGAGAGCTTGGAACCTTTTTTCTCAGTTCATTTATGCTACCAACATTGCCTTTTCAGCAACCCTTCCTATTTCACCTCCCACATTACCTTTGTTCATAGCATATCTTTTTGACAAGAATTATGCTCCCGCAACAGTGAATACCTATGTTTCAGCCTTAGGCTATTTTCATAGGCTCTCAGATTTGCCAGACCCTTCTAAAGCCTTTTTCATTTTGCAAATGCTTAAGGGTTACGGAAAAATAGGTTTCCGTTTAGATTCTGGCCTTCCAATAACCTTTCCAATTCTTCATAGACTCGTAGAGGCTGCAAATAATTTCTCCTTGAGTAGTTTTCTTATTGCGCGGTTCCAAGCTATGTGTCTTTTAGCTTTTCATGCCTTCTTACGAGTTGGTGAGATAACCACCTCCTCGGGTAACAAAGGTAATCCTCCTCTTGCTATCCATCAAATTACCAAAATGTTCAATGAACAAAAGGAAATTGTAGCTCTTAAGCTTACCTTTGGTAATTTTAAGCAGTTACAATCAGCACCCATTTTTAATCGAAGTCTCGCGTAGGAATGATGTTTGTCAGGTACAACATATTATGAAGTATTTATCTCTCCGGGGTAGTGGGCCAGGACCTATTTTTATTTCTGAGGATGCTTCTCCTGTACCTAGATCAGAATTTACGGACAGGCTTTCAGTTGCCATTAAATCATGTGGGTTGGACCCCTCCAGATACAAGGGCCATAGTTTCAGAATAGGGCTGCTTCTAATGCTGCAGATGCTGGCACGTCCGATGCGCAGATTAGGGCCTTAGGCCGCTGGAAATCCAATGAATTTCTTAAATATATTCGCATCCAAACAGTGTCCTCAACTGTTTAGAACCAGAAGGCAACTTGCGGGGGGAGTTGTCCTTCACTCTTGGCCCTGAACTGATTCTTTGTCTAGCAAGGGCAGCGGAGATTTCATTTCAGGGTCAAGAGTACATTAACATTTTCAACTTGGTATCTGGCTAGCAAAGGCGGCAGGTTTAATGCTGTATACTTTTTACGCAACTTGCAAGGGCAGTTGCCATTCATTCTTGTCTCTGAAGTGGGGCCTTGTCTAGCAAGGGCAGCGGGGTTCTCTATTTCAGAGCCAATGATTTGTCAATAACAGTTGGATAGTTTAATAGTTATCAATAAGGTTGTTTTTCCTAAGTATGTGTTGTTTTTCTTTGGGTGGGGCTAGCATCATGTTTGTGATGCTTTTGGTGTTTTGGTTGCCCTCACCTTTACTGGGCTAAGATAATTGAAAAATATTGTAAATATAAAGTGAAAAAATAATTATATTAAATACGGCTTTGGGCGTGGCCCATAGCCAATTAAGTCCATACAATGGTGTGGTCTACATTGATGGGGGTTGGGCCTAGTAAACTAGCTTCAGGAAAAGCAGCATTTTACCTTTTAACTGCGAGAGAGAAAAGCATAAACACACTTGTTTTAAGTGTGTGGGATCCCACATGGGCACCCAGTGTCTTTTCCATGCACAACAGTCAGCAAAGGCAAGTTCATTTGCCAAACCAAACCAATCTTCCAACACCCGTAAGAATTGACCGGTTTGTAAATATGCTTGTAGGTTACGAGCCTTCTTTGGTTAGTTTTCTTGAATTGGGTTTTACAAATGGTTTTAAATTGCAGTTTGAAGGAGAAATATGTTCAGTTGAATCCAAAAATCTACTTTAAGCTATCGAAAACCCTGAAACTGTTGATGCTAAACTTCAAAAAGAATTAGAGGCTCATAGGCTTGCTGCTCCTGAAATCTAGCCTTCTGCAATCTTCTGTCCCACATATAAAAGGGCTTGGAAATTGTTTAACCTATTTCTCAGTTCCGTCTTTCACAGTTGCACTTTTGACTTACATTTGTCGCCATCTATTTTGGCTCTTTTTATAGCATATATGTTTGACAATAACTATGCCCCTTCTACTGTAAAAACATATGTTTGTGCTATAGGCTACTCACACAAACTAGCAGTTCATAATGACCCAACTAACATCCTGGCACATTTAACAACTATCAAAGCTTTCAGATGCTTCCGGGATGGTAATGGCTTTTAGGTTAACTTTCAGTGATTATAAACATAATTACAATTAGCGCCTATTTTATCTAGTTATTGAGCGTCAGCAGCCACTTTGTCCAGTACAGTTAATGTTGGACTATTTGGCTCGCAAAGGTTTGGATGCTGGTCCACTGTTCTTGTCCACCCACGCCAGAAGTTTGTCTCACTGCTATCCCTTGCTACAAAGCATTGCAGTTTAAACCCTCATTGTATAAAGGACATAGGGTGACGATAGTTGCAGCCTCACATGCTGCTCAGCGTGGTCTGACTGATTCACAGATTAGAATAATGGGGCGCTGGGAGTCAAACGCATTTCAGAAATACATTCGTGTTAGTAGCCTATCGTCCAATAGCTGCCACCTGCAAGGGCGGTGGTGGCCTAGTATTTAGCTGTGGTAACGGTTGTTGTTGACGACTAATTTTAAATTGAATTAGTCGGATAACCTAATTATCATGGGAATATGGCACCTTGCATGGGCGGATGTTAGGGCCTATATAGTCGGATTAGCATTTACTGCTTTACAATTATATTAGTGTTGCGTCAATACCTCTTGCAAGGGCAGAGGTTAGCATGCCAAATTAAGTTTATGTATATCGTATAGCTTAGCCAGTTAAATAAGCCATTAGAATAACCTTACTACCATGGGTTCACATCATCTTCCATGGGGGGATGTTTGTGCCCCAGTAGCTAGGTTAGCATTTAGATGATATTAGTGCTGTGTCAGTACCTCTAGCAAGTGCGGAGGCTTGCATGGCAGTTTAAAACTCAGTTGTATAAAGTGCTGCGTTTGCCTAGGGGTGGGGCTGCGGCATGGCTTCCTGTTCTTCCCATGACGCATTTGGCGTTTTGGTTGCCCCCACCCTTTACTGGGCTATTTTTGTAAAATGATTTTAGCATAATTGATTTTAGATTTTAATCAATAAAACGGCTTTGGGTTAAACTAGCCCAGTGTGCATACCGTTATGTGCGCCGTGTGTGTGTCGTTATGTGCCTAGTATGTTTGTGCTGTTATGTGAGCAAGGTTTTCGTGTCGTTATGTTCCCAAAGTGTACGTGCCGTTATGTGTCCAGTATGTATGTGCCGTGATGTGTGCAGTGTGTGCGTGTCGTTATGTACCCAATATGTACGTGCCGTTATGAGCGCAGTATGTGCGTGTCGTTATGTGCGCAGTGTGTGCGTGTCGTTATATGCACAGTGTGTGAGGGGCCTTATGTGCGCAGTGTGTCTCGATATATGCCCAGTTTGTACGTGACGTTTTTTGCGCAGTGTGTGTGCCGTTATTTGCGCGTTGTGTGTGTCGTTATGTGCCCAGTATGTATGTGCCGTCATGTGCGCAAGGTTTGCGTGTCGTTATGTTCCCAATGTGTACGTGCCGTTATGTGTCCAGTGTGGACGTGTCGTTATGAACCCAATATGTACGTGTCGTTATGTGCGTAGTGTGGACGTGTCGTTATGTGCGCAGTGTGTGCGTGTCGTTATATGCGCAGTGTGCGTGTCGTTATATGCGCAGTGTGTGCGTGTCGTTATGTGCGCAGTGTGTGCGTGTCGTTATGTGCGCAGTGTGTGCCTGTTGTTATGTGCGCAGTGTTTGCGTGTCGTTATATGCGCAGTGTGTGCGTGTCGTTATGTGCGCAGTGTGTGCGTGTCGTTATGTGCGCAGTGTTTGCGTGTCGTTATGTGCGCAGTGTGTGCGTGTCGTTATGTGCCCAGTGTGTAAGTATCGTTAAGTGCGCTGTTTGCGTGTCGTTATCTATTGTGTGCGCAGTGTGTGCATGCCGTTATGTACGCAGTGTGTGTGTGTCGTTATGTGCGCAGTATGTGGTTGTCGTTATGTGCACAGTGTGTGCATGCCATTATGTGCGTAGTGTGTGCATGCCGTTATGTGCGCAGTGTGTCCATGTCGTTATGTGCGCAGTGTGTTCGTACAATTATGCGCGCAATTTGTGCGTGTCGTTATGTGTGCAGCGTGTACGTGTTGTTATGTGCGCAGTGTGTGCGTGTCGTTATATACCCAATTTGTGCGTGTCGTTATGTGCGCGGTGTGTGCGTACCATTATGCGCGCAATTTGTGCGTGTCGTTATGTGCACAGTGTGTGCGTGCCGTTATGTGCCCAGTGTGTGCGTACCGTTATGTGCGTGGTGTGTGTTTTGTTATGTGCCCTGTATGTATGTGTCGTTATGTACGTTATGTGTCGTTATAATAAGGTCAGTGGCAGTTAGGTTGCAAGCATAGGTGATGTCAATGTAATTATGTGATTATATAATGGTAGTAAGGGCGCTGTTAGCAATACGAAGCATTAGTATGAGATGTTATGCGGATTTTAATGATAGTTTAATGTACTAGAGGACCTTTAATCTGTAAGAACAGCGACGTCAACTCTGATGTATAGATTGGGGGGGGGGGGGGGTTAGCATGGTTAAAGGTTTGTTAAATAATTTTAGGAAGCACATCGTTGGGTGTAGTATCTGGAATTTATTTAAATCAAATAATTCTTGATGTAATTGTTCAATATGTAACAGGACATTTGTATTAAGTTAAATAATTTGTGATGTAACTTTTAATATGTAAAATGTTTTTTTGTAATAATATTTATAAATTTTATGTTAATATTTCGTTCTTACTATTTTGAAAAATAACTGAAGTGAAATAATATATTTCGTTCTTTCTTTCTAAATATAAAGTTTAATAAATAATTCTTGATAAATAATTTGTGATGTTAATTTTGTAATATGTAAAATGATGTTTGTAATAATATTTATAAATTATATGCATAATATTTCGTTCTAACTTTTTTTAAAAACTGAAGTGGAATATTATATATTTTTTTCCAGAATAAGAAATTTAATTTTAGATATAAAACGTCTGTTGTGATTATTGTAATATGTAAAAGGGTGTTTGGAATAATATTCAATATTCCGTTCTTAATTGATTAGGCTTTGTAAAATGAAAAGCTTTTGTACAGTAGCTCGGTAATATAAGTTTTTTTTATATTCTGTGATATGTATGAAACACATCGAAACGCATTTTGTTCTTATAATTTCATGTGGTAAAATGGAAGTAAATTAGTCAGAATTATTCATAATTAATGTGTAAAGTAAATAATTAAATATTCATAATTAATGTGTAAAGTAAATAATTAATTAGAATCTGTAGGTCTGTCTGTCTATAGCCATTTCTTGTGATGCAAAATAAAACCAAATTTCGGATTTTTTATCTGGATTATTTATAATGAAATTAATTTGTCTTTTTCTTTTTTCTGTCTTTTTGTAGTCTGCCCAGTGCTGTGACGATATAATCCAATTAGTGATGATGTCTTAAGATCCGCCATTTCCAAGGAAAAAGAGTATAAGTTTAAAAGTTCCAGAGTCAGTGATAGGTTAAGACCAGAAGAGGAGTTGAATATCTCGAGGACAGGTGTGTATGGGGTAGAATATCTTGAGGCCAGGTGTGTATGGGGTGATATATTTCGAGGCCAGGTGTGTATGGGGTAGAATATCTCGAGGCCAGGTGTGTATGGGGTAGAATAAATCGCCATTGATGAGTCGGAAGATTGATGAACGAGTAGAGGTTATGTTAGCCATTATGATTGCTGTGAATTTTTCTTTTAATATTAGAACTACAATATATTGTATGATATGATTGAATTATGCAGTTTTAAGTTCTGATTATTTTTGTAAGGTAACGTATATATTTATGCCGGGAATCAAAGTACTAATTAACAAACTATGAACTTGTAACGAATATCTAACACAAGGGAGCGTAGTGTGCGAGCAGTGTAAACACGATATAAAGTGACACAGGGTTGATTGTTTTGGATAATTGTGGCTTTTATTTCTAATCACTCAATTAATTAATAAATGTATACAAATTTTTTCAGAGATCACACCAATTGAAATTAAAACCGAGAAATGGTGGGGCGAATTTCTGCCACACCTTAACAACAACATAGTTAAATTGAAAAGCAGACTAGACAAAGGAGGTGATGCGGGCGGCGGTGGGTGGTCAATAGGATTTTCTATCACTGTGCTTAACACGAGCAAAGAGGTCAGCTTGCGTGCAGAGAAGTGTTTATATACCCTGTCAATGACAGGGCCATCAACACAGGATCAATCACCCTTGGCATAAGGCCGCCATCAGATAAACCTCTTGTGATATTATTCGCGTCCCGGCATAAAACCCATTATCTTTTTTTAGATAATGTGGAATATGTTACCGAGGTCTTGAAAATACCTCGCAGTGTGTGCGTGTCGTTATGTGCGCAGTTTGTATTTGACAATATGTGCGCAGTGTGTGCGTTCCGTTACGTGCGCGGTATATGTGTTTCATTGTGTGTGTGTGTCGTTATGTGCGCAATTTGTGCGTGTCGTTATGTCCGCAGTGTGTTCGTGTCGTTTTGTGCCTAGTATGTATGTGCCGTAATGTGCGAAAGGTTTGCGTGTCGTTATGTTACCAAAGTCTACGTGCCGTGGTGTGTCCAGTATGTATGTGCCGTGATGTGTGCGTGTCGTTATGTGCACAGTGTGTACGTGTGAAACGAAAACGGTCGAGCGAAAGGCAACGTGAGAACGAATACATGATGCAAGGCATGGACTTATAAGGATTTATTAACAAATTGAATAACAACGTTTAAGTGATAACAAACATAGTCAAATCCGGAGAAAAGGTGACCTAAACCAAAGGCTAGTTTTAAAAACAAAGTACTTACAACCGGTAAATCAAACTGAACACAACTGGCATGACAGGCCCGTACGGACAGCGCTCTAAGCTTGTAGCTTATCTCTTCTGACTGTCTTCCCTGAGCAACTGCATTTCTCGCTCCCGCATCACGCCGCGCAAGCAATGCGTCTCCTTTGCTCAACGGTACTAAAAAAAACTAACAGATACTGTAAAAACAGCCGCTTTTATACTCGCTTGGGGACGCGCATTTTTCTAGGGACGCTAACATTTACTACCGTTCAAATTACTCAGCGTCCATTGTCCTGTCAAATTTAGAGACTAATCTTCCTGGGAAATGGTAAAAGGACGCTTACTTGATTCAATTAGCACTATCAAGCTATTGATACTAATCTAAAGGAATTTGAAACATGTTGAAAGTAAATTCCTAAACGTGTACGGATCGAATTAGAATCACGTTTGAGAAACAATCCGTAAAATACGTAAAACAATTATAATCGCAATCCAAAAATCTAAAATAACCCAAAATACCACCCGGTCACACTTAGGGTTATCACGTGACGCTAATACTATGGTTACTGCACGATGAAAGGCAGGTTCCCATCACCAGGGAAATCGTCCAAGCAACTGTGATGCTTAGGGTTATCACACGAGGAAAACGCCCCGCTATCGTAGGAAGCCCAACTATTTTTCTTGCCTTTGACTTGTAGCCAGCTTTGGGCGTGTTTCAGCACCTCTCGTCCGTACCTTCCTCTCGAGTAGAACCCAGGACTGTATGCGGTGTTTACCCAGATGCCCCTGATGTTCGCCTTGGTATACAACTCTGGTTTGCGAAGTTCGGGGGGGAGAAAGTTTTTGGATGGATTTGTAAGAACGGACATTCCCCAGAGTTCTATGTAAATGTCACCACCAGGTGAAAATATACGGAGAAAACCTCCACTAAAGCTTCCGTCTTCTTTTACTGTTGGAGGCTCGTAATTTTTGAAGGTATACCCTTCTCTTTTAAACAGTTCTTGTGTTTCTTGTTTTCCAAATATACTTACGTTTTGCGATAAGATTGAAATATCCATATCCAAGTCCCACGGCAAAATACCATTAAATTTTACACCGCCCAAAACGGACCCTGAATCCAGTTCAAAGTGGACATTGTGTTTATCTAAAAAGTCCTTGAAAAATTTGAGGGCTTCAGTGTACAGCTCCAGACAGCAGACTGGCAGAAGAAAAGACTTGGTGACCTTTCGTTCGCACCTAAAATCTAAATCACTACAAGAGAAGGAATGGGTCTTTCCTGTAGACAGGACGACTCTATTCAACTGCCATTTCTTAGCCAAAGTAAGCCACACATCTCTTCTCGTAACCTGTGAGTAATCATTCATGAAGTACATAGCATCCGGACAAGCCATAACGAACTTTTGGTCATCGCCAACACGCAAGAAAAAATCCTCAAATATTACGTAATTAGATATAGATTCGTCAAATCCCAACTTTTTCACGTAATCCGTCATAGCAACAAAGGGTCCTTGGAGGTGGTCACAAAACATGCACGAATTCCTGGAATGGTAATATCCATCCTGGTATCCTAGAACGTAGTTTTTCACGGTTGCCTGGTAACATCCCGCATGCCAGTGACCGCTAAGATTACGGTATGATCCCCCGACCACACCCACGCCTGGAATTTCACTGAGTATCCGGATCTGTCTCTCGAGCTGGGTCAGCCAATTAAAATGCACCACGTCCCGAGCAATCAGCACATACGGCGTGGCAATTTTGGCAAGGAGTAGATTCCATGTTTTCGCTGAATTCGCGTTCGAAATCAGAAACTCAACATCGGTTAGCTGTGCTCTTGATATGTGGCTCTTTGCCTCTGGTTTAAGCGCTACAAGTACTTTAACGGTGGGGTATAATTGCTTTATTCCGTGAAGAACTCTATCAATTTGTTTGAGATCGCCCCCAGGGTATCCTAAGGTATTTATGGAGATTGTTATCACGTTTTCAATAGCCTTGGCAAACGAACAGTTTGTCATCACCCATCCTTTGTGGAAGAAAGGGTACCCAGCCCTTGGCCCGTTGTACCTTTCAGGACATACTACCGTATTTGGTTGTACCTGAATGTCACGTGATTGGCTGATGTTAATTCGGGGGTCTATTCTGTGGATGAGGCTTTGCAACTGAAGTAGGGTTTTCATAGGTGGGACTCGCTTTTGCAAGAATGCAGCTACCAGCTTTTGGTGCATTTGTTCAAGCTCCTCAGCAACATCGCGTTTAATGCGTTCTGCGCCATTCCTGAAATTAATCGTTTAAAAACGATATTAGCGAAAACAAGTCCACAGTATACAGCCAATTTGCTGTGTACCGAATAGAAAAAATTATCGTCATCGAATATTTCTAGTGCCTGAAACTAAAAAAAAATACCCGTTATACGCATTTTCTTTCAATTAGATATTTTCTTGAAGTTAGTTATTGAAGTACAAACCCCTTGATAGAAGAAAGGATTCTCGGCGGTTGAAAATTGAGAAACTACACAATATTGTTATTTCAACTATTTCGATTTACATCTTGAACTGATCACTTGAGTCGATGTATTGCCACTAGCATGGAAAAAGAAAGACACGAAGACACAAAGAGACAGAACAAATTAGGGAATACTTTAGAGAAGATACTCAGTATCTTCTCTAAAGTATTCCCTTATTGTATATCTGGCGTGTTACTACTGTATTATTGTGTTTGCTATCTGGCGTGTTACTACTGTATTATTGTGTTTGCTATCTGGCGTGTTACTACTGTATTATTGTGTTTGCTATCTGGCGTGTTACTACTGTATTATTGTGTGAGATGCACTTTGCTATCTGGCGTGTTACTACTGTATTATTGTGTTTGCTATCTGGTGTGTTACTACTGTATTATTGTGTTTGCTATCTGGCGTGTTACTACTGTATTATTGTGTTTGCTATCTGGCGTGTTACTACTGTATTATTGTGTTTGCTATCTGGCGTGTTACTACTGTATTATTGTGTGTGATGCACTTTGCTATCTGGCGTGTTACTACTGTATTATTGTGATTGCTATCTGGTGTGTTACTACTGTATTATTGTGTTTGCTATCTGGCGTGTTGCTACTGTATTATTGTATTTGCTATCTGGCGTGTTACTACTGTATTATTGTGTGTGATGCACTTTGCTATTTGGCGTGTTACTACTGTATTATTGTGTTTGCTATCTGGCGTGTTACTACTGCAGTATTATTGTGTGTAATGCACTTTGCTATCTGGCGTGTTACTACTGTATTATTGTGTTTGCTATCTGGCGTGTTACTACTGTATTATTGTGTTTGCTATCTGGCGTGTTACTATTGTATTATTGTGTTTGCTATCTGGCGTGTTACTGCTGTATTTTTGTGTTTGCTATCTGGCGTGTTACTACTGTATTATTGTGTGTGATGCACTTTGCTATCTGGCGTGTTACTACTGTATTATTGTGTTTGCTATCTGGTGTGTTACTACTGTATTATTGTGTTTGCTATCTGGTGTGTTACTACTGTATTATTGTGTTTGCTATCTGGCGTGTTACTACTGTATTATTGTGTGTGATGCACTTTGCTATCTGGCGTGTTACTACTGTATTATTGTGTTTGCTATCTGGCATGTTACTACTGTATTATTGTGTTTGCTATCTGGTGTGTTACTACTGTATTATTGTATTTGCTATCTGGCGTGTTACTGCTGTATTTTTGTGTTTGCTATCTGGCGTGTTACTACTGTATTATTGTGTGTGATGCACTTTGCTATCTGGCGTTTTACTACTGTATTATTGTGTTTGTTATATAGCGTGTTACTACTGTATTATTGTGTTTGCTATCTGGCGTGTTACTACTGTATTATTGTGTGTGATGCACTTTGCTATCTGGGGTGTTACTACTGTATTATTGTGTTTGCTATCTGCCGTGTTACTACTGTATTATTATGTTTGCTATCTGGCGTGTTACTACTGTATTATTGTGTGTGATGCACTTTGCTATCTGGCGTGTTACTACTGTATTATTGTGTTTGCTATCTGGCGTGTTACTACTGTATTACTGTGTTTGCTATCTGGCGTGTTACTACTGTATTACTGTGTTTGCTATCTGGCGTGTTACTACTGTATTATTGTGTTTGCTATCTGGCGTGTTACTACTGTATTATTGTATGAGATGCACTTTGCTATTTGGCGTGTTACTACTGTATTACTGTGTTTGCTATCTGGCGTGTTACTACTGTATTATTGTGTTTGCTATCTGGCGTGTTACTACTGTATTACTGTGTGTGATGCACTTTGCTATCTGGCGTGTTACTACTGTATTACTGTGTTTGCTATCTGGCGTGTTACTACTGTATTATTGTGTGTGATGCACTTTGCTATCTGCCGTGTTACTACTGTATTATTGTGTTTGCTATCTGGCGTGTTACTACTGTATTATTGTGTGTTATGCACTTTGCTATCTGGCGTGTTACTACTGTATTATTATGTGCGATGCACTTTGCTATCTGCCGTGTTACTACTGTATTATTGTGTTTGCTATCTGGCGTGTTACTACTGTATTATTGTGTGTTATGCACTTTGCTATCTGGCGTGTTACTACTGTATTATTGTATTTGCTATCTGGCGTGTTACTACTGCAGTATTATTGTGTGTGATGCACTTTGCTATCTGGCGTGTTACTACTGTATTATTGTGTTTGCTATCTGGTGTGTTACTACTGTATTATTGTGTTTGCTATCTGGTGGGTTACTACTGTATTATTGTGTTTGCTATCTGGTGTGTTACTACTGTATTATTGTGTTTGCTATCTGGCGTGTTACTACTGTATTATTGTGTTTGCTATCTGGCATGTTACTACTGTATTATTGTGTGTGATGCACTTTGCTATCTGGCGTGTTACTACTGTATTATTGTGTTTGCTATCTGGCGTGTTACTACTGTATTATTGTGTGTGATGCACTTTGCTATTTGGCGTGTTACTACTGTATTATTGTGTTTGCTATCTGGCGTGTTACTACTGTATTATTGTATTTGCTATCTGGCGTGTTACTACTGTATTATTGTGTGTGATGCACTTTGGTATTTGGCGTGTTACTACTGTATTATTGTGTTTGCTATCTGGCGTGTTACTACTGTATTATTGTGTTTGCTATCTGGCGTGTTACCACTGTATTATTGTGTGTGATGCACTTTGCTATCTGGCGTGTTACTACTGTATTATTGTGTTTGCTATCTGGTGTGTTACTACTGTATTATTGTGTTTGCTATCTGGCGTGTTACTACTGTATTATTATGTGTGATGCACTTTGCTATCTGGCGTGTTACTACTGTATTACTGTGTTTGCTATCTGGCGTGTTACTACTGTATTATTGTGTTTGCTATCTGGTGTGTTACTACTGTATTACTGTGTTTGCTATCTGGCGTGTTACTACTGTATTATTGTGTGTTATGCACTTTGCTATCTGGCGTGTTACTACTGTATTATTGTGTTTGCTATCTGGCGTGTTACTACTGTATTATTGTGTGTGATGCACTTTGCTATTTGGCGTGTTACTACTGTATTATTGTGTTTGCTATCTGGCGTGTTACTACTGTATTATTGTATTTGCTATCTGGCGTGTTACTACTGTATTATTGTGTGTGATGCACTTTGCTATTTGGCGTGTTACTACTGTATTATTGTGTTTGCTATCTGGCGTGTTACTACTGTATTATTGTGTTTGCTATCTGGCGTGTTACCACTGTATTATTGTGTGTGATGCACTTTGCTATCTGGCGTGTTACTACTGTATTATTGTGTTTGCTATCTGGTGTGTTACTACTGTATTATTGTGTTTGCTATCTGGCGTGTTACTACTGTATTATTATGTGTGATGCACTTTGCTATCTGGCGTGTTACTACTGTATTACTGTGTTTGCTATCTAGCGTGTTACTACTGTATTATTGTGTTTGCTATCTGGTGTGTTACTACTGTATTACTGTGTTTGCTATCTGGCGTGTTACTACTGTATTATTGTGTGTTATACACTTTGCTATCTGGCGTGTTACTACTGTATTATTGTATTTGCTATCTGGCGTGTTACTACTGCAGTATTATTGTGTGTGATGCACTTTGCTATCTGGCGTGTTACTACTGTATTATTGTGTTTGCTATCTGGTGTGTTACTACTGTATTATTGTGTTTGCTATCTGGTGTGTTACTACTGTATTATTGTGTTTGCTATCTGGTCTGTTACTACTGTATTATTGTGTTTGCTATCTGGCGTGTTACTACTGTATTATTGTGTTTGCTATCTGGCATGTTACTACTGTATTATTGTGTGTGATGCACTTTGCTATCTGGCGTGTTACTACTGTATTATTGTGTTTGCTATCTGGCGTGTTACTACTGTATTATTGTGTGTGATGCACTTTGCTATTTGGCGTGTTACTACTGTATTATTGTGTTTGCTATCTGGCGTGTTACTACTGTATTATTGTATTTGCTATCTGGCGTGTTACTACTGTATTATTGTGTGTGATGCACTTTGCTATTTGGCGTGTTACTACTGTATTATTGTGTTTGCTATCTGGCGTGTTACTACTGTATTATTGTGTTTGCTATCTGGCGTGTTACCACTGTATTATTGTGTGTGATGCACTTTGCTATCTGGCGTGTTACTACTGTATTATTGTGTTTGCTATCTGGTGTGTTACTACTGTATTATTGTGTTTGCTATCTGGCGTGTTACTACTGTATTATTGTGTGTGATGCACTTTGCTATCTGGCGTGTTACTACTGTATTACTGTGTTTGCTATCTGGCGTGTTACTACTGTATTATTGTGTTTGCTATCTGGTGTGTTACTACTGTATTATTGTGTGTGATGCACTTTGCTATCTGGTGTGTTACTACTGTATTATTGTGTTTGCTATCTGGCGTGTTACTACTGTATTATTGTGTGTGATGCACTTTGCTATCTGGCGTGTTACTACTGTATTATTGTGTTTGCTATCTGGCGTGTTACTACTGTATTATTGTGTGTGATGCACTTTGCTATCTGGCGTGTTACTACTGTATTATTGTGTTTGCTATCTGGTGTGTTACTACTGTATTATTGTGTTTGCTATCTGGCGTGTTACTACTGTATTATTGTGTGTGATGCACTTTGCTATCTGGCGTGTTACTACTGTATTACTGTGTTTGCTATCTGGCGTGTTATTACTGTATTATTGTGTTTGCTATCTGGTGTGTTACTACTGTATTATTGTGTGTGATGCACTTTGCTATCTGGTGTGTTACTACTGTATTATTGTGTTTGCTATCTGGCGTGTTACTACTGTATTATTGTGTGTGATGCACTTTGCTATCTGGCGTGTTACTACTGTATTATTGTGTTTGCTATCTGGCGTGTTACTACTGTATTATTGTGTGTGATGCACTTTGCAATCTGGCGTGTTACTACTGTATTATTGTGTTTGCTATCTGGCGTGTTACTACTGTATTATTGTGTGTGATGCACTTTGCTATCTGGCGTGTTACTACTGTATTACTGTGTTTGCTATCTGGCGTGTTACTACTGTATTATTGTGTTTGCTATCTGGCGTGTTACTACTGTATTATTGTGTGTGATGCACTTTGCTATCTGGCGTGTTACTACTGTATTATTGTGTTTGCTATCTGGTGTGTTACTACTGTATTATTGTGTTTGCTATCTGGCGTGTTACTACTGTATTATTGTGTGTGATGCACTTTGCTATCTGGCGTGTTACTACTGTATTATTGTGTTTGCTATCTGGCCTGTTACTACTGTATTATTGTGTTTGCTATCTGGCGTGTTACTACTGTATTATTGTGTTTGCTATCTGGCGTGTTACTACTGTATTATTGTGTTTGCTATCTGGCGTGTTACTACTGTATTATTGTGTTTGCTATCTGGCGTGTTACTGCTGTATTTTTGTGTTTGCTATCTGGCGTGTTACTACTGTATTATTGTGTGTGATGCACTTTGCTATCTGGCGTGTTACTACTGTATTATTGTGTTTGCTATCTGGTGTGTTACTACTGTATTATTGTGTTTGCTATCTGGTGTGTTACTACTGTATTATTGTGTTTGCTATCTGGCGTGTTACTACTGTATTATTGTGTGTGATGCACTTTGCTATCTGGCGTGTTACTACTGTATTATTGTGTTTGCTATCTGGCGTGTTACTACTGTATTATTGTGTTTGCTATCTGGTGTGTTACTACTGTATTATTGTATTTGCTATCTGGCGTGTTACTGCTGTATTATTGTGTTTGCTATCTGGCGTGTTACTACTGTATTATTATGTGTGATGCACTTTGCTATCTGGCGTGTTACTACTGTATTACTGTGTTTGCTATCTGGCGTGTTACTACTGTATTATTGTGTTTGCTATCTGGTGTGTTACTACTGTATTACTGTGTTTGCTATCTGGCGTGTTACTACTGTATTATTGTGTGTTATGCACTTTGCTATTTGGCGTGTTACTACTGTATTATTGTGTTTGCTATCTGGCGTGTTACTACTGTATTATTGTGTGTTATGCACTTTGCTATCTGGCGTGTTACTACTGTATTATTATGTGCGATGCACTTTGCTATCTGCCGTGTTACTACTGTATTATTGTGTTTGCTATCTGGCGTGTTACTACTGTATTATTGTGTGTTATGCACTTTGCTATCTGGCGTGTTACTACTGTATTATTGTATTTGCTATCTGGCGTGTTACTACTGCAGTATTATTGTGTGTGATGCACTTTGCTATCTGGCGTGTTACTACTGTATTATTGTGTTTGCTATCTGGTGTGTTACTACTGTATTATTGTGTTTGCTATCTGGTGTGTTACTACTGTATTATTGTGTTTGCTATCTGGTGTGTTACTACTGTATTATTGTGTTTGCTATCTGGCGTGTTACTACTGTATTATTGTGTTTGCTATCTGGCATGTTACTACTGTATTATTGTGTGTGATGCACTTTGCTATCTGGCGTGTTACTACTGTATTATTGTGTTTGCTATCTGGCGTGTTACTACTGTATTATTGTGTGTAATGCACTTTGCTATTTGGCGTGTTACTACTGTATTATTGTGTTTGCTATCTGGCGTGTTACTACTGTATTATTGTATTTGCTATCTGGCGTGTTACTACTGTATTATTGTGTGTGATGCACTTTGGTATTTGGCGTGTTACTACTGTATTATTGTGTTTGCTATCTGGCGTGTTACTACTGTATTATTGTGTTTGCTATCTGGCGTGTTACCACTGTATTATTGTGTGTGATGCACTTTGCTATCTGGCGTGTTACTACTGTATTATTGTGTTTGCTATCTGGTGTGTTACTACTGTATTATTGTGTTTGCTATCTGGCGTGTTACTACTGTATTATTATGTGTGATGCACTTTGCTATCTGGCGTGTTACTACTGTATTACTGTGTTTGCTATCTGGCGTGTTACTACTGTATTATTGTGTTTGCTATCTGGTGTGTTACTACTGTATTACTGTGTTTGCTATCTGGCGTGTTACTACTGTATTATTGTGTGTTATGCACTTTGCTATCTGGCGTGTTACTACTGTATTATTGTGTTTGCTATCTGGCGTGTTACTACTGTATTATTGTGTGTGATGCACTTTGCTATTTGGCGTGTTACTACTGTATTATTGTGTTTGCTATCTGGCGTGTTACTACTGTATTATTGTATTTGCTATCTGGCGTGTTACTACTGTATTATTGTGTGTGATGCACTTTGCTATTTGGCGTGTTACTACTGTATTATTGTGTTTGCTATCTGGCGTGTTACTACTGTATTATTGTGTTTGCTATCTGGCGTGTTACCACTGTATTATTGTGTGTGATGCACTTTGCTATCTGGCGTGTTACTACTGTATTATTGTGTTTGCTATCTGGTGTGTTACTACTGTATTATTGTGTTTGCTATCTGGCGTGTTACTACTGTATTATTATGTGTGATGCACTTTGCTATCTGGCGTGTTACTACTGTATTACTGTGTTTGCTATCTGGCGTGTTACTACTGTATTATTGTGTTTGCTATCTGGTGTGTTACTACTGTATTACTGTGTTTGCTATCTGGCGTGTTACTACTGTATTATTGTGTGTTATGCACTTTGCTATCTGGCGTGTTACTACTGTATTATTGTATTTGCTATCTGGCGTGTTACTACTGCAGTATTATTGTGTGTGATGCACTTTGCTATCTGGCGTGTTACTACTGTATTATTGTGTTTGCTATCTGGTGTGTTACTACTGTATTATTGTGTTTGCTATCTGGTGTGTTACTACTGTATTATTGTGTTTGCTATCTGGTGTGTTACTACTGTATTATTGTGTTTGCTATCTGGCGTGTTACTACTGTATTATTGTGTTTGCTATCTGGCATGTTACTACTGTATTATTGTGTGTGATGCACTTTGCTATCTGGCGTGTTACTACTGTATTATTGTGTTTGCTATCTGGCGTGTTACTACTGTATTATTGTGTGTGATGCACTTTGCTATTTGGCGTGTTACTACTGTATTATTGTGTTTGCTATCTGGCGTGTTACTACTGTATTATTGTATTTGCTATCTGGCGTGTTACTACTGTATTATTGTGTGTGATGCACTTTGCTATTTGGCGTGTTACTACTGTATTATTGTGTTTGCTATCTGGCGTGTTACTACTGTATTATTGTGTTTGCTATCTGGCGTGTTACCACTGTATTATTGTGTGTGATGCACTTTGCTATCTGGCGTGTTACTACTGTATTATTGTGTTTGCTATCTGGTGTGTTACTACTGTATTATTGTGTTTGCTATCTGGCGTGTTACTACTGTATTATTGTGTGTGATGCACTTTGCTATCTGGCGTGTTACTACTGTATTACTGTGTTTGCTATCTGGCGTGTTACTACTGTATTATTGTGTTTGCTATCTGGTGTGTTACTACTGTATTATTGTGTGTGATGCACTTTGCTATCTGGTGTGTTACTACTGTATTATTGTGTTTGCTATCTGGCGTGTTACTACTGTATTATTGTGTGTGATGCACTTTGCTATCTGGCGTGTTACTACTGTATTATTGTGTTTGCTATCTGGCGTGTTACTACTGTATTATTGTGTGTGATGCACTTTGCTATCTGGCGTGTTACTACTGTATTATTGTGTTTGCTATCTGGTGTGTTACTACTGTATTATTGTGTTTGCTATCTGGCGTGTTACTACTGTATTATTGTGTGTGATGCACTTTGCTATCTGGCGTGTTACTACTGTATTACTGTGTTTGCTATCTGGCGTGTTACTACTGTATTATTGTGTTTGCTATCTGGTGTGTTACTACTGTATTATTGTGTGTGATGCACTTTGCTATCTGGTGTGTTACTACTGTATTATTGTGTTTGCTATCTGGCGTGTTACTACTGTATTATTGTGTGTGATGCACTTTGCTATCTGGCGTGTTACTACTGTATTATTGTGTTTGCTATCTGGCGTGTTACTACTGTATTATTGTGTGTGATGCACTTTGCTATCTGGCGTGTTACTACTGTATTATTGTGTTTGCTATCTGGCGTGTTACTACTGTATTATTGTGTGTGATGCACTTTGCTATCTGGCGTGTTACTACTGTATTACTGTGTTTGCTATCTGGCGTGTTACTACTGTATTATTGTGTTTGCTATCTGGCGTGTTACTACTGTATTATTGTGTGTGATGCACTTTGCTATCTGGCGTGTTACTACTGTATTATTGTGTTTGCTATCTGGTGTGTTACTACTGTATTATTGTGTTTGCTATCTGGCGTGTTACTACTGTATTATTGTGTGTGATGCACTTTGCTATCTGGCGTGTTACTACTGTATTATTGTGTTTGCTATCTGGCCTGTTACTACTGTATTATTGTGTTTGCTATCTGGCGTGTTACTACTGTATTATTGTGTTTGCTATCTGGCGTGTTACTACTGTATTATTGTGTTTGCTATCTGGCGTGTTACTACTGTATTATTGTGTTTGCTATCTGGCGTGTTACTGCTGTATTTTTGTGTTTGCTATCTGGCGTGTTACTACTGTATTATTGTGTGTGATGCACTTTGCTATCTGGCGTGTTACTACTGTATTATTGTGTTTGCTATCTGGTGTGTTACTACTGTATTATTGTGTTTGCTATCTGGTGTGTTACTACTGTATTATTGTGTTTGCTATCTGGCGTGTTACTACTGTATTATTGTGTTTGCTATCTGGCGTGTTACTGCTGTATTTTTGTGTTTGCTATCTGGCGTGTTACTACTGTATTATTGTGTATGATGCACTTTGCTATCTGGCGTGTTACTACTGTATTATTGTGTTTGTTATATAGCGTGTTACTACTGTATTATTGTGTTTGCTATCTGGCGTGTTACTACTGTATTATTGTGTGTGATGCACTTTGCTATCTGGCGTGTTACTACTGTATTATTGTGTTTGTTATATAGCGTGTTACTACTGTATTATTGTGTTTGCTATCTGGCGTGTTACTACTGTATTATTGTGTGTGATGCACTTTGCTATTTGGCGTGTTACTACTGTATTATTGTGTTTGCTATCTGGCGTGTTACTACTGTATTATTGTGTTTGCTATCTGGCGTGTTACCACTGTATTATTGTGTGTGATGCACTTTGCTATCTGGCGTGTTACTACTGTATTATTGTGTTTGCTATCTGGTGTGTTACTACTGTATTATTGTGTTTGCTATCTGGCGTGTTACTACTGTATTATTGTGTGTGATGCACTTTGCTATCTGGCGTGTTACTACTGTATTACTGTGTTTGCTATCTGGCGTGTTACTACTGTATTATTGTGTTTGCTATCTGGTGTGTTACTACTGTATTATTGTGTGTGATGCACTTTGCTATCTGGTGTGTTACTACTGTATTATTGTGTTTGCTATCTGGCGTGTTACTACTGTATTATTGTGTGTGATGCACTTTGCTATCTGGCGTGTTACTACTGTATTATTGTGTTTGCTATCTGGCGTGTTACTACTGTATTATTGTGTGTGATGCACTTTGCTATCTGGCGTGTTACTACTGTATTATTGTGTTTGCTATCTGGTGTGTTACTACTGTATTATTGTGTTTGCTATCTGGCGTGTTACTACTGTATTATTGTGTGTGATGCACTTTGCTATCTGGCGTGTTACTACTGTATTACTGTGTTTGCTATCTGGCGTGTTACTACTGTATTATTGTGTTTGCTATCTGGTGTGTTACTACTGTATTATTGTGTGTGATGCACTTTGCTATCTGGTGTGTTACTACTGTATTATTGTGTTTGCTATCTGGCGTGTTACTACTGTATTATTGTGTGTGATGCACTTTGCTATCTGGCGTGTTACTACTGTATTATTGTGTTTGCTATCTGGCGTGTTACTACTGTATTATTGTGTGTGATGCACTTTGCTATCTGGCGTGTTACTACTGTATTATTGTGTTTGCTATCTGGCGTGTTACTACTGTATTATTGTGTGTGATGCACTTTGCTATCTGGCGTGTTACTACTGTATTACTGTGTTTGCTATCTGGCGTGTTACTACTGTATTATTGTGTTTGCTATCTGGCGTGTTACTACTGTATTATTGTGTGTGATGCACTTTGCTATCTGGCGTGTTACTACTGTATTATTGTGTTTGCTATCTGGTGTGTTACTACTGTATTATTGTGTTTGCTATCTGGCGTGTTACTACTGTATTATTGTGTGTGATGCACTTTGCTATCTGGCGTGTTACTACTGTATTATTGTGTTTGCTATCTGGCCTGTTACTACTGTATTATTGTGTTTGCTATCTGGCGTGTTACTACTGTATTATTGTGTTTGCTATCTGGCGTGTTACTACTGTATTATTGTGTTTGCTATCTGGCGTGTTACTACTGTATTATTGTGTTTGCTATCTGGCGTGTTACTGCTGTATTTTTGTGTTTGCTATCTGGCGTGTTACTACTGTATTATTGTGTGTGATGCACTTTGCTATCTGGCGTGTTACTACTGTATTATTGTGTTTGCTATCTGGTGTGTTACTACTGTATTATTGTGTTTGCTATCTGGTGTGTTACTACTGTATTATTGTGTTTGCTATCTGGCGTGTTACTACTGTATTATTGTGTGTGATGCACTTTGCTATCTGGCGTGTTACTACTGTATTATTGTGTTTGTTATATAGCGTGTTACTACTGTATTATTGTGTTTGCTATCTGGCGTGTTACTACTGTATTATTGTGTGTGATGCACTTTGCTATCTGGCGTGTTACTACTGTATTATTGTGTTTGCTATCTGCCGTGTTACTACTGTATTATTATGTTTGCTATCTGGCGTGTTACTACTGTATTATTGTGTGTGATGCACTTTGCTATCTGGCGTGTTACTACTGTATTATTGTGTTTGCTATCTGGCGTGTTACTACTGTATTATTATGTGTGATGCACTTTGCTATCTGGCGTGTTACTACTGTATTACTGTGTTTGCTATCTGGCGTGTTACTACTGTATTATTGTGTTTGCTATCTGGTGTGTTACTACTGTATTACTGTGTTTGCTATCTGGCGTGTTACTACTGTATTATTGTGTGTTATGCACTTTGCTATCTGGCGTGTTACTACTGTATTATTGTATTTGCTATCTGGCGTGTTACTACTGCAGTATTATTGTGTGTGATGCACTTTGCTATCTGGCGTGTTACTACTGTATTACTGTGTTTGCTATCTGGCGTGTTACTACTGTATTATTGTGTTTGCTATCTGGTGTGTTACTACTGTATTACTGTGTTTGCTATCTGGCGTGTTACTACTGTATTATTGTGTGTTATGCACTTTGCTATCTGGCGTGTTACTACTGTATTATTGTGTTTGCTATCTGGCGTGTTACTACTGTATTATTGTGTGTGATGCACTTTGCTATTTGGCGTGTTACTACTGTATTATTGTGTTTGCTATCTGGCGTGTTACTACTGTATTATTGTATTTGCTATCTGGCGTGTTACTACTGTATTATTGTGTGTGATGCACTTTGCTATTTGGCGTGTTACTACTGTATTATTGTGTTTGCTATCTGGCGTGTTACTACTGTATTATTGTGTTTGCTATCTGGCGTGTTACCACTGTATTATTGTGTGTGATGCACTTTGCTATCTGGCGTGTTACTACTGTATTATTGTGTTTGCTATCTGGTGTGTTACTACTGTATTATTGTGTTTGCTATCTGGCGTGTTACTACTGTATTATTATGTGTGATGCACTTTGCTATCTGGCGTGTTACTACTGTATTACTGTGTTTGCTATCTGGCGTGTTACTACTGTATTATTGTGTTTGCTATCTGGTGTGTTACTACTGTATTACTGTGTTTGCTATCTGGCGTGTTACTACTGTATTATTGTGTGTTATGCACTTTGCTATCTGGCGTGTTACTACTGTATTATTGTATTTGCTATCTGGCGTGTTACTACTGCAGTATTATTGTGTGTGATGCACTTTGCTATCTGGCGTGTTACTACTGTATTATTGTGTTTGCTATCTGGTGTGTTACTACTGTATTATTGTGTTTGCTATCTGGTGTGTTACTACTGTATTATTGTGTTTGCTATCTGGTGTGTTACTACTGTATTATTGTGTTTGCTATCTGGCGTGTTACTACTGTATTATTGTGTTTGCTATCTGGCATGTTACTACTGTATTATTGTGTGTGATGCACTTTGCTATCTGGCGTGTTACTACTGTATTATTGTGTTTGCTATCTGGCGTGTTACTACTGTATTATTGTGTGTGATGCACTTTGCTATTTGGCGTGTTACTACTGTATTATTGTGTTTGCTATCTGGCGTGTTACTACTGTATTATTGTATTTGCTATCTGGCGTGTTACTACTGTATTATTGTGTGTGATGCACTTTGCTATTTGGCGTGTTACTACTGTATTATTGTGTTTGCTATCTGGCGTGTTACTACTGTATTATTGTGTTTGCTATCTGGCGTGTTACCACTGTATTATTGTGTGTGATGCACTTTGCTATCTGGCGTGTTACTACTGTATTATTGTGTTTGCTATCTGGTGTGTTACTACTGTATTATTGTGTTTGCTATCTGGCGTGTTACTACTGTATTATTGTGTGTGATGCACTTTGCTATCTGGCGTGTTACTACTGTATTACTGTGTTTGCTATCTGGCGTGTTACTACTGTATTATTGTGTTTGCTATCTGGTGTGTTACTACTGTATTATTGTGTGTGATGCACTTTGCTATCTGGTGTGTTACTACTGTATTATTGTGTTTGCTATCTGGCGTGTTACTACTGTATTATTGTGTGTGATGCACTTTGCTATCTGGCGTGTTACTACTGTATTATTGTGTTTGCTATCTGGCGTGTTACTACTGTATTATTGTGTGTGATGCACTTTGCTATCTGGCGTGTTACTACTGTATTATTGTGTTTGCTATCTGGTGTGTTACTACTGTATTATTGTGTTTGCTATCTGGCGTGTTACTACTGTATTATTGTGTGTGATGCACTTTGCTATCTGGCGTGTTACTACTGTATTACTGTGTTTGCTATCTGGCGTGTTACTACTGTATTATTGTGTTTGCTATCTGGTGTGTTACTACTGTATTATTGTGTGTGATGCACTTTGCTATCTGGTGTGTTACTACTGTATTATTGTGTTTGCTATCTGGCGTGTTACTACTGTATTATTGTGTGTGATGCACTTTGCTATCTGGCGTGTTACTACTGTATTATTGTGTTTGCTATCTGGCGTGTTACTACTGTATTATTGTGTGTGATGCACTTTGCTATCTGGCGTGTTACTACTGTATTATTGTGTTTGCTATCTGGCGTGTTACTACTGTATTATTGTGTGTGATGCACTTTGCTATCTGGCGTGTTACTACTGTATTACTGTGTTTGCTATCTGGCGTGTTACTACTGTATTATTGTGTTTGCTATCTGGCGTGTTACTACTGTATTATTGTGTGTGATGCACTTTGCTATCTGGCGTGTTACTACTGTATTATTGTGTTTGCTATCTGGTGTGTTACTACTGTATTATTGTGTTTGCTATCTGGCGTGTTACTACTGTATTATTGTGTGTGATGCACTTTGCTATCTGGCGTGTTACTACTGTATTATTGTGTTTGCTATCTGGCCTGTTACTACTGTATTATTGTGTTTGCTATCTGGCGTGTTACTACTGTATTATTGTGTTTGCTATCTGGCGTGTTACTACTGTATTATTGTGTTTGCTATCTGGCGTGTTACTACTGTATTATTGTGTTTGCTATCTGGCGTGTTACTGCTGTATTTTTGTGTTTGCTATCTGGCGTGTTACTACTGTATTATTGTGTGTGATGCACTTTGCTATCTGGCGTGTTACTACTGTATTATTGTGTTTGCTATCTGGTGTGTTACTACTGTATTATTGTGTTTGCTATCTGGTGTGTTACTACTGTATTATTGTGTTTGCTATCTGGCGTGTTACTACTGTATTATTGTGTTTGCTATCTGGCGTGTTACTGCTGTATTTTTGTGTTTGCTATCTGGCGTGTTACTACTGTATTATTGTGTATGATGCACTTTGCTATCTGGCGTGTTACTACTGTATTATTGTGTTTGTTATATAGCGTGTTACTACTGTATTATTGTGTTTGCTATCTGGCGTGTTACTACTGTATTATTGTGTGTGATGCACTTTGCTATCTGGCGTGTTACTACTGTATTATTGTGTTTGTTATATAGCGTGTTACTACTGTATTATTGTGTTTGCTATCTGGCGTGTTACTACTGTATTATTGTGTGTGATGCACTTTGCTATTTGGCGTGTTACTACTGTATTATTGTGTTTGCTATCTGGCGTGTTACTACTGTATTATTGTGTTTGCTATCTGGCGTGTTACCACTGTATTATTGTGTGTGATGCACTTTGCTATCTGGCGTGTTACTACTGTATTATTGTGTTTGCTATCTGGTGTGTTACTACTGTATTATTGTGTTTGCTATCTGGCGTGTTACTACTGTATTATTGTGTGTGATGCACTTTGCTATCTGGCGTGTTACTACTGTATTACTGTGTTTGCTATCTGGCGTGTTACTACTGTATTATTGTGTTTGCTATCTGGTGTGTTACTACTGTATTATTGTGTGTGATGCACTTTGCTATCTGGTGTGTTACTACTGTATTATTGTGTTTGCTATCTGGCGTGTTACTACTGTATTATTGTGTGTGATGCACTTTGCTATCTGGCGTGTTACTACTGTATTATTGTGTTTGCTATCTGGCGTGTTACTACTGTATTATTGTGTGTGATGCACTTTGCTATCTGGCGTGTTACTACTGTATTATTGTGTTTGCTATCTGGTGTGTTACTACTGTATTATTGTGTTTGCTATCTGGCGTGTTACTACTGTATTATTGTGTGTGATGCACTTTGCTATCTGGCGTGTTACTACTGTATTACTGTGTTTGCTATCTGGCGTGTTACTACTGTATTATTGTGTTTGCTATCTGGTGTGTTACTACTGTATTATTGTGTGTGATGCACTTTGCTATCTGGTGTGTTACTACTGTATTATTGTGTTTGCTATCTGGCGTGTTACTACTGTATTATTGTGTGTGATGCACTTTGCTATCTGGCGTGTTACTACTGTATTATTGTGTTTGCTATCTGGCGTGTTACTACTGTATTATTGTGTGTGATGCACTTTGCTATCTGGCGTGTTACTACTGTATTATTGTGTTTGCTATCTGGCGTGTTACTACTGTATTATTGTGTGTGATGCACTTTGCTATCTGGCGTGTTACTACTGTATTACTGTGTTTGCTATCTGGCGTGTTACTACTGTATTATTGTGTTTGCTATCTGGCGTGTTACTACTGTATTATTGTGTGTGATGCACTTTGCTATCTGGCGTGTTACTACTGTATTATTGTGTTTGCTATCTGGTGTGTTACTACTGTATTATTGTGTTTGCTATCTGGCGTGTTACTACTGTATTATTGTGTGTGATGCACTTTGCTATCTGGCGTGTTACTACTGTATTATTGTGTTTGCTATCTGGCCTGTTACTACTGTATTATTGTGTTTGCTATCTGGCGTGTTACTACTGTATTATTGTGTTTGCTATCTGGCGTGTTACTACTGTATTATTGTGTTTGCTATCTGGCGTGTTACTACTGTATTATTGTGTTTGCTATCTGGCGTGTTACTGCTGTATTTTTGTGTTTGCTATCTGGCGTGTTACTACTGTATTATTGTGTGTGATGCACTTTGCTATCTGGCGTGTTACTACTGTATTATTGTGTTTGCTATCTGGTGTGTTACTACTGTATTATTGTGTTTGCTATCTGGTGTGTTACTACTGTATTATTGTGTTTGCTATCTGGCGTGTTACTACTGTATTATTGTGTGTGATGCACTTTGCTATCTGGCGTGTTACTACTGTATTATTGTGTTTGTTATATAGCGTGTTACTACTGTATTATTGTGTTTGCTATCTGGCGTGTTACTACTGTATTATTGTGTGTGATGCACTTTGCTATCTGGCGTGTTACTACTGTATTATTGTGTTTGCTATCTGCCGTGTTACTACTGTATTATTATGTTTGCTATCTGGCGTGTTACTACTGTATTATTGTGTGTGATGCACTTTGCTATCTGGCGTGTTACTACTGTATTATTGTGTTTGCTATCTGGCGTGTTACTACTGTATTATTATGTGTGATGCACTTTGCTATCTGGCGTGTTACTACTGTATTACTGTGTTTGCTATCTGGCGTGTTACTACTGTATTATTGTGTTTGCTATCTGGTGTGTTACTACTGTATTACTGTGTTTGCTATCTGGCGTGTTACTACTGTATTATTGTGTGTTATGCACTTTGCTATCTGGCGTGTTACTACTGTATTATTGTATTTGCTATCTGGCGTGTTACTACTGCAGTATTATTGTGTGTGATGCACTTTGCTATCTGGCGTGTTACTACTGTATTATTGTGTTTGCTATCTGGTGTGTTACTACTGTATTATTGTGTTTGCTATCTGGTGTGTTACTACTGTATTATTGTGTTTGCTATCTGGTGTGTTACTACTGTATTATTGTGTTTGCTATCTGGCGTGTTACTACTGTATTATTGTGTTTGCTATCTGGCATGTTACTACTGTATTATTGTGTGTGATGCACTTTGCTATCTGGCGTGTTACTACTGTATTATTGTGTTTGCTATCTGGCGTGTTACTACTGTATTATTGTGTGTGATGCACTTTGCTATTTGGCGTGTTACTACTGTATTATTGTGTTTGCTATCTGGCGTGTTACTACTGTATTATTGTATTTGCTATCTGGCGTGTTACTACTGTATTATTGTGTGTGATGCACTTTGCTATTTGGCGTGTTACTACTGTATTATTGTGTTTGCTATCTGGCGTGTTACTACTGTATTATTGTGTTTGCTATCTGGCGTGTTACCACTGTATTATTGTGTGTGATGCACTTTGCTATCTGGCGTGTTACTACTGTATTATTGTGTTTGCTATCTGGTGTGTTACTACTGTATTATTGTGTTTGCTATCTGGCGTGTTACTACTGTATTATTGTGTGTGATGCACTTTGCTATCTGGCGTGTTACTACTGTATTACTGTGTTTGCTATCTGGCGTGTTACTACTGTATTATTGTGTTTGCTATCTGGTGTGTTACTACTGTATTATTGTGTGTGATGCACTTTGCTATCTGGTGTGTTACTACTGTATTATTGTGTTTGCTATCTGGCGTGTTACTACTGTATTATTGTGTGTGATGCACTTTGCTATCTGGCGTGTTACTACTGTATTATTGTGTTTGCTATCTGGCGTGTTACTACTGTATTATTGTGTGTGATGCACTTTGCTATCTGGCGTGTTACTACTGTATTATTGTGTTTGCTATCTGGTGTGTTACTACTGTATTATTGTGTTTGCTATCTGGCGTGTTACTACTGTATTATTGTGTGTGATGCACTTTGCTATCTGGCGTGTTACTACTGTATTACTGTGTTTGCTATCTGGCGTGTTACTACTGTATTATTGTGTTTGCTATCTGGTGTGTTACTACTGTATTATTGTGTGTGATGCACTTTGCTATCTGGTGTGTTACTACTGTATTATTGTGTTTGCTATCTGGCGTGTTACTACTGTATTATTGTGTGTGATGCACTTTGCTATCTGGCGTGTTACTACTGTATTATTGTGTTTGCTATCTGGCGTGTTACTACTGTATTATTGTGTGTGATGCACTTTGCTATCTGGCGTGTTACTACTGTATTATTGTGTTTGCTATCTGGCGTGTTACTACTGTATTATTGTGTGTGATGCACTTTGCTATCTGGCGTGTTACTACTGTATTACTGTGTTTGCTATCTGGCGTGTTACTACTGTATTATTGTGTTTGCTATCTGGCGTGTTACTACTGTATTATTGTGTGTGATGCACTTTGCTATCTGGCGTGTTACTACTGTATTATTGTGTTTGCTATCTGGTGTGTTACTACTGTATTATTGTGTTTGCTATCTGGCGTGTTACTACTGTATTATTGTGTGTGATGCACTTTGCTATCTGGCGTGTTACTACTGTATTATTGTGTTTGCTATCTGGCCTGTTACTACTGTATTATTGTGTTTGCTATCTGGCGTGTTACTACTGTATTATTGTGTTTGCTATCTGGCGTGTTACTACTGTATTATTGTGTTTGCTATCTGGCGTGTTACTACTGTATTATTGTGTTTGCTATCTGGCGTGTTACTGCTGTATTTTTGTGTTTGCTATCTGGCGTGTTACTACTGTATTATTGTGTGTGATGCACTTTGCTATCTGGCGTGTTACTACTGTATTATTGTGTTTGCTATCTGGTGTGTTACTACTGTATTATTGTGTTTGCTATCTGGTGTGTTACTACTGTATTATTGTGTTTGCTATCTGGCGTGTTACTACTGTATTATTGTGTGTGATGCACTTTGCTATCTGGCGTGTTACTACTGTATTATTGTGTTTGCTATCTGGCGTGTTACTACTGTATTATTGTGTTTGCTATCTGGTGTGTTACTACTGTATTATTAAATTTGCTATCTGGCGTGTTACTGCTGTATTATTGTGTTTGCTATCTGGCGTGTTACTACTGTATTATTATGTGTGATGCACTTTGCTATCTGGCGTGTTACTACTGTATTACTGTGTTTGCTATCTGGCGTGTTACTACTGTATTATTGTGTTTGCTATCTGTTGTGTTACTACTGTATTACTGTGTTTGCTATCTGGCGTGTTACTACTGTATTATTGTGTGTTATGCACTTTGCTATTTGGCGTGTTACTACTGTATTATTGTGTTTGCTATCTGGCGTGTTACTACTGCAGTATTATTGTGTGTAATGCACTTTGCTATCTGGCGTGTTACTACTGTATTATTGTGTTTGCTATCTGGCGTGTTACTACTGTATTATTGTGTTTGCTATCTGGCGTGTTACTATTGTATTATTGTGTTTGCTATCTGGCGTGTTACTGCTGTATTTTTGTGTTTGCTATCTGGCGTGTTACTACTGTATTATTGTGTGTGATGCACTTTGCTATCTGGCGTGTTACTACTGTATTATTGTGTTTGCTATCTGGTGTGTTACTACTGTATTATTGTGTTTGCTATCTGGTGTGTTACTACTGTATTATTGTGTTTGCTATCTGGCGTGTTACTACTGTATTATTGTGTGTGATGCACTTTGCTATCTGGCGTGTTACTACTGTATTATTGTGTTTGCTATCTGGCATGTTACTACTGTATTATTGTGTTTGCTATCTGGTGTGTTACTACTGTATTATTGTATTTGCTATCTGGCGTGTTACTGCTGTATTTTTGTGTTTGCTATCTGGCGTGTTACTACTGTATTATTGTGTGTGATGCACTTTGCTATCTGGCGTTTTACTACTGTATTATTGTGTTTGTTATATAGCGTGTTACTACTGTATTATTGTGTTTGCTATCTGGCGTGTTACTACTGTATTATTGTGTGTGATGCACTTTGCTATCTGGGGTGTTACTACTGTATTATTGTGTTTGCTATCTGCCGTGTTACTACTGTATTATTATGTTTGCTATCTGGCGTGTTACTACTGTATTATTGTGTGTGATGCACTTTGCTATCTGGCGTGTTACTACTGTATTATTGTGTTTGCTATCTGGCGTGTTACTACTGTATTACTGTGTTTGCTATCTGGCGTGTTACTACTGTATTACTGTGTTTGCTATCTGGCGTGTTACTACTGTATTATTGTGTTTGCTATCTGGCGTGTTACTACTGTATTATTGTATGAGATGCACTTTGCTATTTGGCGTGTTACTACTGTATTACTGTGTTTGCTATCTGGCGTGTTACTACTGTATTATTGTGTTTGCTATCTGGCGTGTTACTACTGTATTACTGTGTGTGATGCACTTTGCTATCTGGCGTGTTACTACTGTATTACTGTGTTTGCTATCTGGCGTGTTACTACTGTATTATTGTGTGTTATGCACTTTGCTATCTGGCGTGTTACTACTGTATTATTATGTGCGATGCACTTTGCTATCTGCCGTGTTACTACTGTATTATTGTGTTTGCTATCTGGCGTGTTACTACTGTATTATTGTGTGTTATGCACTTTGCTATCTGGCGTGTTACTACTGTATTATTGTATTTGCTATCTGGCGTGTTACTACTGCAGTATTATTGTGTGTGATGCACTTTGCTATCTGGCGTGTTACTACTGTATTATTGTGTTTGCTATCTGGTGTGTTACTACTGTATTATTGTGTTTGCTATCTGGTGTGTTACTACTGTATTATTGTGTTTGCTATCTGGTGTGTTACTACTGTATTATTGTGTTTGCTATCTGGCGTGTTACTACTGTATTATTGTGTTTGCTATCTGGCATGTTACTACTGTATTATTGTGTGTGATGCACTTTGCTATCTGGCGTGTTACTACTGTATTATTGTGTTTGCTATCTGGCGTGTTACTACTGTATTATTGTGTGTAATGCACTTTGCTATTTGGCGTGTTACTACTGTATTATTGTGTTTGCTATCTGGCGTGTTACTACTGTATTATTGTATTTGCTATCTGGCGTGTTACTACTGTATTATTGTGTGTGATGCACTTTGGTATTTGGCGTGTTACTACTGTATTATTGTGTTTGCTATCTGGCGTGTTACTACTGTATTATTGTGTTTGCTATCTGGCGTGTTACCACTGTATTATTGTGTGTGATGCACTTTGCTATCTGGCGTGTTACTACTGTATTATTGTGTTTGCTATCTGGTGTGTTACTACTGTATTATTGTGTTTGCTATCTGGCGTGTTACTACTGTATTATTATGTGTGATGCACTTTGCTATCTGGCGTGTTACTACTGTATTACTGTGTTTGCTATCTGGCGTGTTACTACTGTATTATTGTGTTTGCTATCTGGTGTGTTACTACTGTATTACTGTGTTTGCTATCTGGCGTGTTACTACTGTATTATTGTGTGTTATGCACTTTGCTATCTGGCGTGTTACTACTGTATTATTGTGTTTGCTATCTGGCGTGTTACTACTGTATTATTGTGTGTGATGCACTTTGCTATTTGGCGTGTTACTACTGTATTATTGTGTTTGCTATCTGGCGTGTTACTACTGTATTATTGTGTTTGCTATCTGGCGTGTTACTACTGTATTATTGTGTGTGATGCACTTTGCTATTTGGCGTGTTACTACTGTATTATTGTGTTTGCTATCTGGCGTGTTACTACTGTATTATTGTGTTTGCTATCTGGCGTGTTACCACTGTATTATTGTGTGTGATGCACTTTGCTATCTGGCGTGTTACTACTGTATTATTGTGTTTGCTATCTGGTGTGTTACTACTGTATTATTGTGTTTGCTATCTGGCGTGTTACTACTGTATTATTATGTGTGATGCACTTTGCTATCTGGCGTGTTACTACTGTATTACTGTGTTTGCTATCTGGCGTGTTACTACTGTATTATTGTGTTTGCTATCTGGTGTGTTACTACTGTATTACTGTGTTTGCTATCTGGCGTGTTACTACTGTATTATTGTGTGTTATGCACTTTGCTATCTGGCGTGTTACTACTGTATTATTGTATTTGCTATCTGGCGTGTTACTACTGCAGTATTATTGTGTGTGATGCACTTTGCTATCTGGCGTGTTACTACTGTATTATTGTGTTTGCTATCTGGTGTGTTACTACTGTATTATTGTGTTTGCTATCTGGTGTGTTACTACTGTATTATTGTGTTTGCTATCTGGTGTGTTACTACTGTATTATTGTGTTTGCTATCTGGCGTGTTACTACTGTATTATTGTGTTTGCTATCTGGCATGTTACTACTGTATTATTGTGTGTGATGCACTTTGCTATCTGGCGTGTTACTACTGTATTATTGTGTTTGCTATCTGGCGTGTTACTACTGTATTATTGTGTGTGATGCACTTTGCTATTTGGCGTGTTACTACTGTATTATTGTGTTTGCTATCTGGCGTGTTACTACTGTATTATTGTATTTGCTATCTGGCGTGTTACTACTGTATTATTGTGTGTGATGCACTTTGCTATTTGGCGTGTTACTACTGTATTATTGTGTTTGCTATCTGGCGTGTTACTACTGTATTATTGTGTTTGCTATCTGGCGTGTTACCACTGTATTATTGTGTGTGATGCACTTTGCTATCTGGCGTGTTACTACTGTATTATTGTGTTTGCTATCTGGTGTGTTACTACTGTATTATTGTGTTTGCTATCTGGCGTGTTACTACTGTATTATTGTGTGTGATGCACTTTGCTATCTGGCGTGTTACTACTGTATTACTGTGTTTGCTATCTGGCGTGTTACTACTGTATTATTGTGTTTGCTATCTGGTGTGTTACTACTGTATTATTGTGTGTGATGCACTTTGCTATCTGGTGTGTTACTACTGTATTATTGTGTTTGCTATCTGGCGTGTTACTACTGTATTATTGTGTGTGATGCACTTTGCTATCTGACGTGTTACTACTGTATTATTGTGTTTGCTATCTGGCGTGTTACTACTGTATTATTGTGTGTGATGCACTTTGCTATCTGGCGTGTTACTACTGTATTATTGTGTTTGCTATCTGGTGTGTTACTACTGTATTATTGTGTTTGCTATCTGGCGTGTTACTACTGTATTATTGTGTGTGATGCACTTTGCTATCTGGCGTGTTACTACTGTATTACTGTGTTTGCTATCTGGCGTGTTACTACTGTATTATTGTGTTTGCTATCTGGTGTGTTACTACTGTATTATTGTGTGTGATGCACTTTGCTATCTGGTGTGTTACTACTGTATTATTGTGTTTGCTATCTGGCGTGTTACTACTGTATTATTGTGTGTGATGCACTTTGCTATCTGGCGTGTTACTACTGTATTATTGTGTTTGCTATCTGGCGTGTTACTACTGTATTATTGTGTGTGATGCACTTTGCTATCTGGCGTGTTACTACTGTATTATTGTGTTTGCTATCTGGCGTGTTACTACTGTATTATTGTGTGTGATGCACTTTGCTATCTGGCGTGTTACTACTGTATTACTGTGTTTGCTATCTGGCGTGTTACTACTGTATTATTGTGTTTGCTATCTGGCGTGTTACTACTGTATTATTGTGTGTGATGCACTTTGCTATCTGGCGTGTTACTACTGTATTATTGTGTTTGCTATCTGGTGTGTTACTACTGTATTATTGTGTTTGCTATCTGGCGTGTTACTACTGTATTATTGTGTGTGATGCACTTTGCTATCTGGCGTGTTACTACTGTATTATTGTGTTTGCTATCTGGCCTGTTACTACTGTATTATTGTGTTTGCTATCTGGCGTGTTACTACTGTATTATTGTGTTTGCTATCTGGCGTGTTACTACTGTATTATTGTGTTTGCTATCTGGCGTGTTACTACTGTATTATTGTGTTTGCTATCTGGCGTGTTACTGCTGTATTTTTGTGTTTGCTATCTGGCGTGTTACTACTGTATTATTGTGTGTGATGCACTTTGCTATCTGGCGTGTTACTACTGTATTATTGTGTTTGCTATCTGCCGTGTTACTACTGTATTATTGTGTTTGCTATCTGGTGTGTTACTACTGTATTATTGTGTTTGCTATCTGGCGTGTTACTACTGTATTATTGTGTGTGATGCACTTTGCTATCTGGCGTGTTACTACTGTATTATTGTGTTTGCTATCTGGCGTGTTACTACTGTATTATTGTGTTTGCTATCTGGCGTGTTACTACTGTATTATTGTATTTGCTATCTGGCGTGTTACTGCTGTATTTTTGTGTTTGCTATCTGGCGTGTTACTACTGTATTATTGTGTGTGATGCACTTTGCTATCTGGCGTGTTACTACTGTATTATTGTGTTTGTTATATAGCGTGTTACTACTGTATTATTGTGTTTGCTATCTGGCGTGTTACTACTGTATTATTGTGTGTGATGCACTTTGCTATCTGGCGTGTTACTACTGTATTATTGTGTTTGCTATCTGCCGTGTTACTACTGTATTATTATGTTTGCTATCTGGCGTGTTACTACTGTATTATTGTGTGTGATGCACTTTGCTATCTGGCGTGTTACTACTGTATTATTGTGTTTGCTATCTGGCGTGTTACTACTGTATTACTGTGTTTGCTATCTGGCGTGTTACTACTGTATTACTGTGTTTGCTATCTGGCGTGTTACTACTGTATTATTGTGTTTGCTATCTGGCGCGTTACTACTGTATTATTGTGTGAGATGCACTTTGCTATTTGGCGTGTTACTACTGTATTACTGTGTTTGCTATCTGGCGTGTTACTACTGTATTATTGTGTTTGCTATCTGGCGTGTTACTACTGTATTACTGTGTGTGATGCACTTTGCTATCTGGCGTGTTACTACTGTATTACTGTGTTTGCTATCTGGCGTGTTACTACTGTATTATTGTGTGTGATGCACTTTGCTATCTGCCGTGTTACTACTGTATTATTGTGTTTGCTATCTGGCGTGTTACTACTGTATTACTGTGTTTGCTATCTGGCGTGTTACTACTGTATTATTGTGTTTGCTATCTGGCGTGTTACTACTGTATTATTGTGTTTGCTATCTGGCGTGTTACCACTGTATTATTGTGTGTGATGCACTTTGCTATCTGGCGTGTTACTACTGTATTATTGTGTTTGCTATCTGGTGTGTTACTACTGTATTATTGTGTTTGCTATCTGGCGTGTTACTACTGTATTATTATGTGTGATGCACTTTGCTATCTGGCGTGTTACTACTGTATTACTGTGTTTGCTATCTGGCGTGTTACTACTGTATTATTGTGTTTGCTATCTGGTGTGTTACTACTGTATTACTGTGTTTGCTATCTGGCGTGTTACTACTGTATTATTGTGTGTTATGCACTTTGCTATCTGGCGTGTTACTACTGTATTATTGTATTTGCTATCTGGCGTGTTACTACTGCAGTATTATTGTGTGTGATGCACTTTGCTATCTGGCGTGTTACTACTGTATTATTGTGTTTGCTATCTGGTGTGTTACTACTGTATTATTGTGTTTGCTATCTGGTGTGTTACTACTGTATTATTGTGTTTGCTATCTGGTGTGTTACTACTGTATTATTGTGTTTGCTATCTGGCGTGTTACTACTGTATTATTGTGTTTGCTATCTGGCATGTTACTACTGTATTATTGTGTGTGATGCACTTTGCTATCTGGCGTGTTACTACTGTATTATTGTGTTTGCTATCTGGCGTGTTACTACTGTATTATTGTGTGTGATGCACTTTGCTATTTGGCGTGTTACTACTGTATTATTGTGTTTGCTATCTGGCGTGTTACTACTGTATTATTGTATTTGCTATCTGGCGTGTTACTACTGTATTATTGTGTGTGATGCACTTTGCTATTTGGCGTGTTACTACTGTATTATTGTGTTTGCTATCTGGCGTGTTACTACTGTATTATTGTGTTTGCTATCTGGCGTGTTACCACTGTATTATTGTGTGTGATGCACTTTGCTATCTGGCGTGTTACTACTGTATTATTGTGTTTGCTATCTGGTGTGTTACTACTGTATTATTGTGTTTGCTATCTGGCGTGTTACTACTGTATTATTGTGTGTGATGCACTTTGCTATCTGGCGTGTTACTACTGTATTACTGTGTTTGCTATCTGGCGTGTTACTACTGTATTATTGTGTTTGCTATCTGGTGTGTTACTACTGTATTATTGTGTGTGATGCACTTTGCTATCTGGTGTGTTACTACTGTATTATTGTGTTTGCTATCTGGCGTGTTACTACTGTATTATTGTGTGTGATGCACTTTGCTATCTGACGTGTTACTACTGTATTATTGTGTTTGCTATCTGGCGTGTTACTACTGTATTATTGTGTGTGATGCACTTTGCTATCTGGCGTGTTACTACTGTATTATTGTGTTTGCTATCTGGTGTGTTACTACTGTATTATTGTGTTTGCTATCTGGCGTGTTACTACTGTATTATTGTGTGTGATGCACTTTGCTATCTGGCGTGTTACTACTGTATTACTGTGTTTGCTATCTGGCGTGTTACTACTGTATTATTGTGTTTGCTATCTGGTGTGTTACTACTGTATTATTGTGTGTGATGCACTTTGCTATCTGGTGTGTTACTACTGTATTATTGTGTTTGCTATCTGGCGTGTTACTACTGTATTATTGTGTGTGATGCACTTTGCTATCTGGCGTGTTACTACTGTATTATTGTGTTTGCTATCTGGCGTGTTACTACTGTATTATTGTGTGTGATGCACTTTGCTATCTGGCGTGTTACTACTGTATTATTGTGTTTGCTATCTGGCGTGTTACTACTGTATTATTGTGTGTGATGCACTTTGCTATCTGGCGTGTTACTACTGTATTACTGTGTTTGCTATCTGGCGTGTTACTACTGTATTATTGTGTTTGCTATCTGGCGTGTTACTACTGTATTATTGTGTGTGATGCACTTTGCTATCTGGCGTGTTACTACTGTATTATTGTGTTTGCTATCTGGTGTGTTACTACTGTATTATTGTGTTTGCTATCTGGCGTGTTACTACTGTATTATTGTGTGTGATGCACTTTGCTATCTGGCGTGTTACTACTGTATTATTGTGTTTGCTATCTGGCCTGTTACTACTGTATTATTGTGTTTGCTATCTGGCGTGTTACTACTGTATTATTGTGTTTGCTATCTGGCGTGTTACTACTGTATTATTGTGTTTGCTATCTGGCGTGTTACTACTGTATTATTGTGTTTGCTATCTGGCGTGTTACTGCTGTATTTTTGTGTTTGCTATCTGGCGTGTTACTACTGTATTATTGTGTGTGATGCACTTTGCTATCTGGCGTGTTACTACTGTATTATTGTGTTTGCTATCTGCCGTGTTACTACTGTATTATTGTGTTTGCTATCTGGTGTGTTACTACTGTATTATTGTGTTTGCTATCTGGCGTGTTACTACTGTATTATTGTGTGTGATGCACTTTGCTATCTGGCGTGTTACTACTGTATTATTGTGTTTGCTATCTGGCGTGTTACTACTGTATTATTGTGTTTGCTATCTGGCGTGTTACTACTGTATTATTGTATTTGCTATCTGGCGTGTTACTGCTGTATTTTTGTGTTTGCTATCTGGCGTGTTACTACTGTATTATTGTGTGTGATGCACTTTGCTATCTGGCGTGTTACTACTGTATTATTGTGTTTGTTATATAGCGTGTTACTACTGTATTATTGTGTTTGCTATCTGGCGTGTTACTACTGTATTATTGTGTGTGATGCACTTTGCTATCTGGCGTGTTACTACTGTATTATTGTGTTTGCTATCTGCCGTGTTACTACTGTATTATTATGTTTGCTATCTGGCGTGTTACTACTGTATTATTGTGTGTGATGCACTTTGCTATCTGGCGTGTTACTACTGTATTATTGTGTTTGCTATCTGGCGTGTTACTACTGTATTACTGTGTTTGCTATCTGGCGTGTTACTACTGTATTACTGTGTTTGCTATCTGGCGTGTTACTACTGTATTATTGTGTTTGCTATCTGGCGCGTTACTACTGTATTATTGTGTGAGATGCACTTTGCTATTTGGCGTGTTACTACTGTATTACTGTGTTTGCTATCTGGCGTGTTACTACTGTATTATTGTGTTTGCTATCTGGCGTGTTACTACTGTATTACTGTGTGTGATGCACTTTGCTATCTGGCGTGTTACTACTGTATTACTGTGTTTGCTATCTGGCGTGTTACTACTGTATTATTGTGTGTGATGCACTTTGCTATCTGCCGTGTTACTACTGTATTATTGTGTTTGCTATCTGGCGTGTTACTACTGTATTATTGTGTTTGCTATCTGGCGTGTTACTACTGTATTATTGTGTGTGATGCACTTTGCTATCTGGCGTGTTACTACTGTATTATTGTGTTTGCTATCTGGTGTGTTACTACTGTATTATTGTGTTTGCTATCTGGTGTGTTACTACTGTATTATTGTGTTTGCTATCTGGCGTGTTACTACTGTATTATTGTGTGTGATGCACTTTGCTATCTGGCGTGTTACTACTGTATTATTGTGTTTGCTATCTGGCGTGTTACTACTGTATTATTGTGTTTGCTATCTGGTGTGTTACTACTGTATTATTGTATTTGCTATCTGGCGTGTTACTGCTGTATTTTTGTGTTTGCTATCTGGCGTGTTACTACTGTATTATTGTGTATGATGCACTTTGCTATCTGGCGTGTTACTACTGTATTATTGTGTTTGTTATATAGCGTGTTACTACTGTATTATTGTGTTTGCTATCTGGCGTGTTACTACTGTATTATTGTGTGTGATGCACTTTGCTATCTGGCGTGTTACTACTGTATTATTGTGTTTGCTATCTGCCGTGTTACTACTGTATTATTGTGTTTGCTATCTGGCGTGTTACTACTGTATTATTGTGTGTGATGCACTTTGCTATCTGGCGTGTTACTACTGTATTATTGTGTTTGCTATCTGGCGTGTTACTACTGTATTACTGTGTTTGCTATCTGGCGTGTTACTACTGTATTACTGTGTTTGCTATCTGGCGTGTTACTACTGTATTATTGTGTTTGCTATCTGGCGTGTTACTACTGTATTATTGTGTGAGATGCACTTTGCTATTTGGCGTGTTACTACTGTATTACTGTGTTTGCTATCTGGCGTGTTACTACTGTATTATTGTGTTTGCTATCTGGCGTGTTACTACTGTATTACTGTGTGTGATGCACTTTGCTATCTGGCGTGTTACTACTGTATTACTGTGTTTGCTATCTGGCATGTTACTACTGTATTATTGTGTGTGATGCACTTTGCTATCTGCCGTGTTACTACTGTATTATTGTGTTTGCTATCTGGCGTGTTACTACTGTATTATTGTGTGTTATGCACTTTGCTATCTGGCGTGTTACTACTGTATTATTATGTGCGATGCACTTTGCTATCTGCCGTGTTACTACTGTATTATTGTGTTTGCTATCTGGCGTGTTACTACTGTATTATTGTGTGTTATGCACTTTGCTATCTGGCGTGTTACTACTGTATTATTGTATTTGCTATCTGGCGTGTTACTACTGCAGTATTATTGTGTGTGATGCACTTTGCTATCTGGCGTGTTACTACTGTATTATTGTGTTTGCTATCTGGCGTGTTACTACTGTATTATTGTGTGTGATGCACTTTGCTATCTGGTGTGTTACTACTGTATTATTGTGTTTGCTATCTGGCGTGTTACTACTGTATTATTGTATTTGCTATCTGGCGTGTTACTACTGTATTATTGTGTGTGATGCACTTTGCTATCTGGCGTGTTACTACTGTATTACTGTGTTTGCTATCTGGCGTGTTACTACTGTATTATTATGTGCGATGCACTTTGCTATCTGGCGTGTTACTACTGTATTATTGTGTTTGCTATCTGGCGTGTTACTACTGTATTATTGTGTGTGATGCACTTTGCTATCTGGCGTGTTACTACTGTATTATTGTGTGTGATGCACTTTGCTATCTGGCGTGTTACTACTGTATTATTGTGTGTGATGCACTTTGCTATCTGGTGTGTTACTCTTTAGGTTGAATACTAAACTCTTCTCTGATTTACTCGAGTGCCTTACCTTGGATCCAAAAGCATATAAACGAAAAATAACATCGTCAACGCGATGTATATTGCAACGAGAGTCTGAAACAACTTGGTAAAGTTGAATCGGCGAAACGGGCACATCCGAAAAGAGGCCATGTCCTACGCGGGTCGGGTTGGCAGTCAAATGTAGTCAGGCGTTCCTCTTGCAGCCGAGAGGAACTGTTCACAACTGAAAACCCTGTGTTAGTCCAGCGGTATCGCGCGTCAAGATAAATCGACTACGCAGGGGGGGTGGGGGGGGGGGGGATAGGACACGTCTGTACACGGTGCATTACTAGTGGAATATTTGATTTTTATCTGCTGTCCTTTTGGCATTACTACTACTCTTGAATGAGCAATGGTTTCTCAGTATTTGTTTCAATTTGTTTCGACCGTTACGGCAATCTATGTATTTTTTTTTTCATTTGAGGTTTCATTGATTTATTTTTGTTAGCACATGCTGCAAGAAGTTAATTTTGTCATTAGGTTTCATGGATCTATCTTATTTGTGAACACGTGCTGCAAGACGTTTGTTTTTATTGTTAGGATTCATTAATCTATATTTGTGAACACGTTCTACAAGATGTTTATGTTTATCACTAGGATCCATGGATTTGTATTTTTGAGAAAATGCTGCCAGTAGTTTTTTTTCTGTGGGGTCCATTGATTTATATTTTTCTGTTTAGTTTCAGTTTTTTTTCTTAGCAGGTTACCCCATGTTCTTTCTTTTTATTGTTGATTACTTGTTTTTGTTGAACTGACTTATGTTTTCTAAGAATGTTTTGTCGTTTATAATTTATCAGTTGACAAGTGCATTATAAAAAGAATATTGACATGTTGACATAGCCAGCTTCTGTGTTGTTACAAGGTGTTTGATTTAAAATGCTACACAACTTTTTCAAAGGGCATTGATATGACTTACACTGTCAGGAATATTCAACATACTATTCTTATCAACAGTTTTAACAAGTACTTTGTAGTGTTTGTCTTTAAACTATGTTTATAATGCAAGTAATGAAATTTTCTCCATAGCAAAGCAGAAATCATGTAATTGTACTCGTTGTATTCTCCAAAATGTTTCTTTTGAGGACACTTTTAGTTGTGTCAAAGGTAGTTCATAGTGTTCCATAGAAACTTGAAATATGCTTTACAGCAATATTTGCATCCATGATTTTTTTGGTAAGCTTAATTCAACAAAATCATTCTCTAATTCTTTGATAAAATAAATAAGCATGTCCATAAATGCTGTCTACTATAATGGCATTGCATTATAAGTGAAAAAGAAATGCAATAAACTGCAATTACTAAGCATACTCTTCATTGATAGTATCCATGGGAGCATTGCTCTCAGTTGTTGCAGTACATTCTTCACAATTTTAGAAGTAGTTCTACATACTTATTGCACATACTTGATCATTGTTATTCTTTTCCGGGGACGGAAAAATCAAGCGCTCCTGCTTCCTGTCTTGTACCCTGGGTACCAGAGCCTCCAGACATCTCTCGTCCTACTTCCTGTCTTGTACCCTGGGTACCAGAGCCTCCAGACATCTCTCGTCCTGCTTCCTGTCTTGTACCCTGGGTAAGGAGCCTCCAGACATCTCTCGTCCAGTGACGCTCAGCCAAAATGCCGCTCAAAGCATCACATGAATCACTACTCTCGCCGTTTATCGCCAGATTGCACCAACATGGAGTCTTGTTTTGTCAGCTTTGCCGGTACTGACAATTCGACAAACGCGTTTCACGGTTTAAGTTGTACCATAACATTATTAAGACCTAAATGATTGTCACAATGAAAATGTTGATAGATAAGGTCATCCTTAGCTCTTTCACTAACCGGTAAACTAGGGTGCTTATTTAACCTACTTTTATGATTATTAAAACGCTTCCTAAAACTACTGATAGTAGACCCTACGTATTGGTTGCTACACATAGAGCAAGTAATGAGATAAACTTATAGATAAGTGTAACTCTGAGGCTCAGCTTAGGGAAAGGGAAGGCCAGTGGGCTTATCGGCTTAACTCTATCTACCCACGGGGTCTTAATAGTGATGACTTTTTTTGTAGTAGCAACCCACGCAGAGATGTGTAATTTTCTTTTTCCATAGCGCGCGCCATTTGTTTTTGCCAAGGTGATGTTGATTGTTTTAATTATATATTTTGTCGGATAAACTGTCAACTTGTTTTAAGCAACAGTGGCCGATTCATCATTGTTCCGATGATGGTTCAATTGATGAAAGCGAAGTCCTTCAAGCACTAGAATATCTGCTTTGAGGACAAGCACCATTTGGCTTAAAAAGGTAGTTCTATCAAGTTCACGGACGTCTGAATCTTTCTTGATTTACACCTCTCTGCTCACTGGCAGTTGATAGAGATTAGGAAAGAATGGTTGGGTCAGACTTTTTAGTGACTTGACTCCGCGTTAGAAGACGCACGTAAATCAGTAATAACGTAATCAGTAATAAGTCGTACTCTATCGAATTCCGAACAAAAAACTTATAAATAGCTACATTTGAAGAAGGAAATATACTGGAACCCAGGCTCCGCGCGGTTTTTTTTTACATCCCTCTTGCTAAAAAACAAATATAATAATAATATGACTGATTTCCGTCCATCGAATAAGCGCAATAGGTGGTGCACATGAATTTTCACCAGAAATTTTCTTTCAATGAGCTGTCTAAAATTATATTAAGGGTTACAGAGTTTTGATTAAACCAGCGCGGCTGCAATTAATAGGCCCGTCACCAGGAAAAAAATCAGCTACCTATGAGGGAGATTTTTCATAGCCTGTTGTGCGTTGATAAAATATACCATGACAACTCGGATCATTTGTTTATCTTTTCATTACGGTCCTATGTTATTTTTTAAATCGAATTATCACAATTGTTTCCTAGGCGAGAGCCTAGCTCTACCCCATGCTAGTTACGGGCCAAAGCGGCCAGTATATAGATCGGCAGTGGTGGCTGGCGTTTACGGATATGGCGCTCAAAACCATCTGATCGTTTATAACTTACATAGAATAATTCTGGCTTACGTCAGGTTTGGGCCTAAAAGTGTCCTAAGGTTGACACTAGAGTTTTTGTACACTTGTTTATAGCACCGTCGAAGGAAAAATCTTCTGTTTGGAAAAGAAATCCCAGCGTACCCTGCACACAAGCTAGCGTACTCGCATCATTCTGAAAAGTCTCTTTCAGTTTATTTCAGAATGACTTTTTTCCCTTTATTACAATAACGGTCCGCCGATCACTGTTCGTGCGCCTTAGAAAAAGCCTCTAAAACTCTGTCTGTAAAAATCGGTTAAAGGATTTCTCATTCCCGACATCTCCCAAGCGTGTCTCATGCGCATTGTGGAGTATGGACATCACAAAAAAAGGTACGTACCATTTTCAACAGCTTCCACATATATTCTGATAATATATTATATTTTATAAGCCTGACAAAAGCTCTACACTTTTTTTATCATCCTCTCTCGCTATTGCTGCGGCGATTCGTTGGAGGTGGTTGCTATCCTGTTAAAAGCATGCGATACGTTCAACCTCGTCACTACAATGCCACACGTAGGGAGAAATAAGCACTGTTTTTTTGCAGTTCCTCTTCTAGTCACCTTCTTTCGTTCTTAAAGGCTTTCGAGCATTAATACCGCAAATTTGTGAAAATTCCTGTGCCATTTTGCGCTTTTTGCGACAAAGAGTTTCTACAGATGTTTCTTCTGCAGAACATCTAAATCCTTTAATATTCTCAAGAAAAGATTCACAAACTAATATCTTTGATTGAGGAGGCATATCTAAAGCATCTCGTTGTTCTGTGGTGTCTAGTTGACATACATTTACAAAACCCCCTATTAAATCTAGCTCTACCTCTTTTTAGCCAACGTCAAAATACCCGATAATTGCGATAATCCCAGGTTTAGAAGAAATACATTTAAATTCAAGACAAAAATTCATATTTAGTAGGTTACTGACATTGTAAGTCCTTGATACATAAAGTATGAGCCTTTTTTTTACCTAAAATACGCGATTTTATGAGGTACTCACAGCGTATACTATGCCAATATAGGCCGCCATCTTGGATAACCGTGAGGGGGATTGGGTCTAGCCTTGAAAACTTTTTCTCTTAGATAAAGCGTTTTTATGCAGCCGACGACAGTTTTATCTTGAAATATTAACAAATAGCGTTATATTTTCCCTACTAGAATAAAACAATCAGATACTTCGCCTTAGTTTTGGAAATACAAGGTCTTTTAAATTTCACCACAGGAAGCCCGTGATGGACGATTTTTCCTAATTTTTATTCCGTTATTGCACGAAATCCTCAGTGGTACCGGTGGGCACCGGTCTCAATATTAATAAGCATCCTCTTGGCTATCTTTGTGCCAAGTTTGGTGCTTTTGTCCGCTATGTATAGATTGGAACACTAAACGACCGGACTAAGAGGTTTTTATGTTCCCCCGGCGAAACGGGAAGATTCCGATCTTAGGCGCCATTTTGAAGAAGACACAGGAAGCCCGAGTGTTGGGTGGCCGGTTGGAAGAATGGTCTGTTCAAATCATAACCCAAGAGGCCGTGAGGTCTAATTGTTTTAGAATTCACCAAATGGATGGTCAAACTTAAAAAAGAAATAGCGACGATTGAAAACGGTTTGTAAATTGACATTTGGGAGAATTACATATTTTCTAAGAAACTACTCTGTAAGGATACGTTGGGTTTCCTGTGGTAAATTTGGCCCCAGTACCTAACGGTAACTAGAAACCAAGATGGCCGGCGGTGTGAACCTTTATAAATTCGGACATATCATCCTGAAGCCATCTGTTGTATTCTACCGATCCAACTTATCAATAGGATTTGTAAACATTAAGCCAGTCCTCCCTGGGCATGTTTTGGTGTCTCCAGTGAGGGTGGTTAAGCGATTTGTAGACCTCACTCAAGACGAAGTGAGTGATTTGTTTATCAGTTCGCAGAGGATAGCGGGGGTTGTAGAGCGTGAATTCGGCGCTACGTCCTTGACAATATCAATACAAGACGGACCAGAGGCAGGGCAGTCAGTACAACATGTACATGTTCATATACTGCCAAGAAAGAAAGGAGATTTTGAACAAAATGATGATATATATATTGCTTTGCAAGAACACGATAAGCCAGATGGAAAAGCAGAATTTAGAAAAGGGGCACGGAGTGAAGAGGAAATGGAATTAGAGGCGACGAAATTAGCTGCATTCTTCAAAGATAACACAGACTTATAGCTGTATAATTTGCAATGACGCTAGTCGAAGACAAACAATAATTAAGACTGGAACCAAAAAGGGCCAGACAAAGTCTATCCAGTCCTTAACAATGATAATGTTTGGTACACATTTCATATTTAAACCAGTAAAGAATCAGAAGAATCTCTTGTGCTCTTGGTCTGTTACATTTTGTATGGTAACGTTTACTCTAGAGGGGAGTGTTTGGTGAGGGGGGTGTTTGGTGAGGGGGGTGTTTGGTGAGGGGGGTGTTTGGTGAGGGGGTTGTTTGGTGAGGGGGGATTAAAGGGGCAATGTCTCCAGTTTACATCCGGTCGATTACATAACAATCTCTGATGGTTATTAAATGAAAAAGCCAAACATTTCTAAATTGTAAAAGCAGTGTGTCTAATGGAAGTTTCTTTGAGGTAAGACTGATAATTTAGAGCTGATGGCCTGTTAAATAGTTACCAAAGTAAATTGACCATTTAATGAGTAAACGATACCCCACCCTAAATCTGAATTCTGGCTACCGCCTGTTCTGGTGTAATAGTCTAGAACTGATCCAGTTAAAAGGCACATAGCCAGGAGAATTCGGAAGAACCACCCGACTTGACTGGAAAGTCTGCTCTAATGAAGGATGAAGTACCATGTGAGCTAGGAAAAAATGGTCCGCTAAATTGGTTGAAAAAAAACCCTCCTCAAAATCCTGGCTACAGGCCTGGTTAAGATGGTGTCATAATCCTCTTCAACTTGAGATGTTTGAGGTTCAAGTAGGGATTCTTGAAGACATGGCAACTACCTGACTGAATTATGTTTTGCTTCTTTTTTAGCCATTTCAGCTGTACACTTCATCAAAATACCCAAATAGTTGTGTTTATTAAAAAAAATAGTTGCCATCCAGGAATACTGTCTTCATACGCACACTGATTTTGTCATTCTGACTGCCTTTTGTCTCTAATACTCTTGATTTTGTTAAATAGAGACAATTAGCACTTGCATTCATGATGGCTTCTCTGGCCCCACCAAGCGGAACTGGGGTGGGGTGCAAGGCCCAAATAAGCACTGGATAGCTAAGGTGGGGTCTGTCACGAAGAGTTTCCATAGAGACGGCTTACAGCCTATCAAAGTTGCCAGCTCATCACTGTATGCAACGTAATCCACTAGTCGTGTTCATCAATCAAACACCCAAATAGTTGTGTTTGTCAATCAAAATACCCAAATAGTTGTGTTCTTCAATCAAAATACCCAAATAGAAATGTTTGTCAACCAAAATACACAAATAGATGTGTTGGTTATTTATATTAATCAATATAAATAGCCAAATAGTTTCATCTTTAATGAGACTTCTCCAGGGTAGACTGAAGTAGGTGAATCGTTACAAGCTTATTTACATCAGAATAGTGGCACGAGACACAAAAACATTACAACACACATGTTCTAAAAGAGTGTGCGCTATACAAAAAAGAACTTTCACATCTCTACGTGGGCCTATATATTGTTTGCTTCACACATAGAGCAAGTAATGAGGTACAGGGTCATAGCAGGGGAGGGGCACTGGGGGCACTGCCCCCCCCCCCCCCGATATTTTCAAAAATTATAAGAAAATGACCAGTGGAGGCATGGCTGTGCCCCCAATGTTACTGTATCCTCCCCCCCCCCTAATAATTTTAGGCCTGCAATGGCTATAAGATAAACAACATCATCTGAATTAAAGTCTAAACAAATCCTCCTAAGCTACTGCCAAGCTGAAAGACATCCAAGGTTTGGACAGGAACCTTACTACCTCGGCAACTCTTGATGTGGGCAACAGCACAATAATATTTAGTTATTTAAAAAGTTTCACCTTTCATTGAAAAGACAAGAAAAATGCAATGCTTTTTGTCCCTCAAGCCCAACTCACAAACCATGGACATGGTTTATTCTTTCTGTCCATATCCCTACGTTTTTTCCCCACCAGCCAAACTACCAAACTATGGACGTGGTCTATTCTTTCTTTCCCTACCCATAATTTTTTCCCACCAGCCAAACCCCCAAAAGTGCTGTTCTCCAAACTTTGGCTGACGCCTTTTGATAACTTGCTCTCGTTTCACTTGCTCAGCCAGTTCACGGTCACGCAGCTCCTTGCGCATTATATCATTGCTCCAGGCCAAGTAACTAGCCTCATCTCCCCAGTCTGTAGACTGTGTTAGTGGTGTGAGTGGCATCTCGTCTTGTTGATCATTCGCTTGCTTCTCCAACAGACGTGTTTGTCGCTTGTTTTCACGCACGCGTCGACGTCCCTCTGACTCTACTTGTTCTGTGCTTGTGCCGATGTATGGAGAAAAGCTTTGTGCACGATGCTTGGATTGCTGGTAAATCTCACTTTGCATCTCATTCAGACGTGATATACATCGCTTGAATGAGAAAATCTCTTCTTCTCCAGTAAGAATTCCTAGGGATGCCAGATCCAGCTTGCTCAGTTGAAGGTCATATGCTAATTCTCCTATCATCTCTAAATGCATCTTATCGGGGTCCTCTTGGGAGTTCCTTGGAATAAGCTGGAAGAGGTCTTCTGGGGCACTGGCTGCAGTACAATACAACTTGACACGACTCTCATACACAGCATCAATGAAGCTAAGTAATCGCCTTGCTTCATTTTTCTGGTAGATATTCATCTGAGGGATGTTTTCCAGGAATACTGTGTGGTAGTTGTTACAGATGGTTATGTAATCAGCTGGGCCTAGGGGTGATCTACAGAGCTCATCAAATGAGAACCGTGCCACACCATTTTGTGAGGCCACCGGTACTACTACATTACGACCATACACCTGGAGGGAAGTCCTTGTGAGTTTTGTACCTGCCCCAACAACATCACAGAATGCAGAATTCAGTATTGCGTCAGTGTCACTATTAATAGGATGGTAATATGTTTTTTTTCCGGGCCTCTGCACTGTCCTGTAGTCCATTCCAGAGTTCATTTCAAACTTATCACAGTATCTAACCAATAACCGAGTAAGCGATGATGCTGTTTCCTCAGCTTCAGTTTCCCGACCAAATGATGAAGCCCCAAGGTCTGATGGTGAACGATTTGAAGTTGCTACCACAATAACACCTTGGTCAAACATGCTGCAAAAAATGCCCTCAAGAAGTCGAACAGAGCCATAGTCAGTGACTTGCATCTCATCAAAACAAAGAAGCTTGTTGTCATTAATAAGCCTGCTTGCTATATCTTGAATTGGTGTTACATCAAATGTACTTTCATCTTCAGGGAAGCAGAGGTTCCAGCGGTTGATCTCAGAGTACAGTTGCAGCATGAAAGAGTAAAAGTGGACCCGCCTCTTGCTTTTGATTGGCACCGTATCATAGAACATGTCCATGAGGATGGTTTTTCCACTGCCAACCCCACCATACAGGTAGAGCCCCTTGGGCACCACAGGGGGAGGATCACCTACAAGACGAAAATGGCATAAAGCTATGTGATTATTTTGATATTAATATCCAATCATAAAAATAATTGATAGTAAAATTATTTGAAGTCTGCTAGCTTGCTCTCATTGCATTAAGGGTTAGTTTGAAATATTTTGATTTTGAATACTGGGATTCCAAGGGTGTGAAGAAATGAGATCATAATAAACCAAGCTTACACTACAATAAACCAAGCTTACACTACAATAAACCAAGCTTACACTACAATAACCAAGCTTACACTACAATAAACCAAGCTTACACTACAATAAACCAAGCTTACACTACAATAAACCAAGCTTACACTACAATAAACCAAGCTTACACTACAATAACCAAGCTTACACTACAATAAACCAAGCTTACACTACAATAAACCAAGCTTACACTACAATAACCAAGCTTACACTACAATAACCAAGCTTGCACTACAATAAACCAAGCTCACACTACAATAAACCAAGCTTACACTACAATAAACCAAGCTTACACTACAATAACCAAGCTTACACTACAATAAACCAAGCTTACACTACAATAACCAAGCTTACACTACAATAACCAAGCTTACACTACAATAAACCAAGCTTACACTACAATAAACCAAGCTTACACTACAATAACCAAGCTTACACTACAATAAACCAAGCTTACACTACAATAACCAAGCTTACACTACAATAAACCAAGCTTACACTACAATAAAGCAAGCTTACACTACAATAACCAAGCTTACACTACAATAAACCAAGCTTACACTACAATAACCAAGCTTACACTACAATAAACCAAGCTTACACTACAATAACCAAGCTTACACTACAATAAACCAAGCTTACACTACAATAAACCAAGCTTACACTACAATAAACCAAGCTTACACTACAATAAACCAAGCTTACACTACAATAAACCAAGCTTACACTACAATAACCAAGCTTACACTACAATAAACCAAGCTTACACTACAATAACCAAGCTTACACTACAATAAACCAAGCTTACACTACAATAAACCAAGCTTACACTACAATGAACCAAGCTTACACTACAAAAAACCAAGCTCACACTACAATAAACCAAGCTTACACTACAATAACCAAGCTTACACTACAATAAACCAAGCTTACACTACAATAAACCAAGCTTACACTACAATAAACCAAGCTTACACTACAATAAACCAAGCTTACACTACAATAAACCAAGCTTACACTACAATAAACCAAGCTTACACTACAATAACCAAGCTTACACTACAATAAACCAAGCTTACACTACAATAACCAAGCTTACACTACAATAACCAAGCTTACACTACAATAAACCAAGCTTACACTACAATAAACCAAGCTTACACTACAATAAACCAAGCTTACACTACAATAACCAAGCTTACACTACAATAAACCAAGCTTACACTACAATAAACCAAGCTTACACTACAATAAACCAAGCTTACACTACAATAAACCAAGCTTACACTACAATAAACCAAGCTTACACTACAATAAACCAAGCTTACACTACAATAAACCAAGCTTACACTACAATAAACCAAGCTTACACTACAATAAACCAAGCTTACACTACAATAAACCAAGCTTACACTACAATAAACCAAGCTTACACTACAATAAACCAAGCTTACACTACAATAAACCAAGCTTACACTACAATAAACCAAGCTTACACTACAATAACCAAGCTTACACTACAATAAACCAAGCTTGCACTACAATACTGGGTTTCTGCTATGCAGACAGAAACTCTGGTTGCATGTAATACCAATTTCTGCAAAAACTGGGAATGCAAACCAAATTTAAATTTCAAATTTTATGTTATAGATGATTGGCATTGACATATCTTTCATTTTTTTTTACTGTACTATATTTCTTTTTAAGAGGGAAGGGGAGCATTACCTGAACTTACCTGAGCTTACAAGTATTCTTTTAGGAATACGGTTGGTAGGGGATTCGACTTGTGCTAGTTACCTAAATATTGAATAATGCCTTGCGAGTGTGTTAAACTGATTACCTTTGCTGGTGTTTTGTGTAGCAGTCCCGTACTCGACAATCCTGTGATAAAGTCCCTGCAACTCATTCACGGCGCGCCTCTGATACTCGTCCGGCACTAGCAGCTTTTGGTCGAGATAGGATCTGTACAAACCTACAGGTCCAGGGGAAATCTGCCCAGCGCTTCCTAATGCTCTGTAAGCCATTAAGCTAGGATAGCGTTTAGGAGACACAACGATTGCTTGTTGACAAAGGCGAAGCATTTCTTTAAGAGAGATACAATCTTGGGTTTAAAATCAAATCATATGTCACAAACGATTACGGTATTACTTTATGTTGTCACAAAACGGATAGAGCACGGAAATCAGCGATAGATCAAGGGGAAACAAACCCAAAACCAACGACTATTTCAACATGTTGGATCATAGAATTACATAACAGAAACACTACCCTCTAGGCCACTCACGGTCTACCAAGACCACAGGAAGCATTGTCAATCGGTGACCAGTTTGCGGCAAGTCTACTTCCACTTTTCGCTACTAGACTCAAAACGTTTTTTACCACTGGTGACAACCACTGGTGACAAAACCACTCGTGACAACCACTGGTGACAACCACTGGTGACAACCACTGGTGACAACCACTCGTGACAACTACTGGTGACAACCACTGGTGACAACTACTGGTGACAAAACCACTCGTGACAACCACTGGTGACAACCACTCGTGACAACCACTCGTGACAACTACTGGTGACAACCACTCGTGACAACCACTCGTGACAACCACTGGTGACAACCACTCGTGACAACCACTCGTGACAACCACTGGTGACAACTACTGGTGACAACCACTCGTGACAACCACTCGTGACAACCACTCGTGACAACCACTCGTGACAACCACTCGTGACAACCACTGGTGACAACCACTGGTGACAACCACTGGTGACAACCACTGGTGACAACCACTGGTGACAACCACTGGTGACAACCACTGGTGACAACCACTGGTGACAACCACTGGTGACAACCACTGGTGACAACCACTGGTGACAACCACTGGTGACAACCACTCGTGACAAAACCACTCGTGACAAAACCTCTCGTGTGACAGCTACTATTTGAAGACCGTTCGTAACAATAATTTTCTTCCATCACACATAGGCTTTTTCTCAATCGCTTATTAGATACAAACGTACAATTTAACTCAATACTTTAGCACTATAAAAAGTAGCGTAATTATTAATTTGCTTCATTGTTCAACAACAGTTTGTTGTCGGCATTTAGCAGCAGCTTAGATTTTTCGAAGCAGGAAAGAAATGTCATACCATAAACATGAAAAGTATTTGTGTAATGAAATCCTTAGGTGAAATCCTTATACTCAACTTCGTGTTCAATTCAATATTCTGAGAAACATGAAAGTACATGTTCATTTCATACTATTTCATTTCGGTTACCTAATGTAACCGTCGGAACTTGACATTTACCGTGCGGTTACGAAAAATGTAGAAACAAATGCAATACTGAAAGCAAAACTATCAGGTTCTGACACCAGCCAAAAAGTAGGCAAAAATAAATGGAATGAAACGAAAACGATAGAGCGAAAGGCAACGTGAGACGAATACATGATGCAAGGCATGGACTTATAAGGATTTATTAACAAATTAAATAATAAAGTTTAAGTGATAACAAACATAGTCAAATCACGAGGTAACCTAAACCAATGGCTAGTTTTAAAAACAAAGTACATACAACCGGTAAATCAAACTGAACACAACTGGCATGGCAGGCCCGTACGGACAGCGCTCTAAGCTTGTAGCTTATCTCTGCTGACTGTCTTCCCTGAGCAACTGAATTTCTCGCTCCCGCATCACGCCGCGCAAGCAAACCAGAGTGAAGTTAGTTCCTTATTCGCAGTTCCTTTTTCGTCTGTTTCCTTATTCGCTCAGTTCCTTATTCAAATCCGGGGGGGTACTTACATGATACCTTTTAATTCGAGTTGAAACAGTATTTAGGCATATAGGTTTATTCAGAACAAGTACAACAGCATTTTCGTCGAGTAAATTTGGATGCTTTAACGTGCTCGCTGCTAAGCGGAGCTGTGAACATGAGACTCTATCTGCTACAAAAGGTCAAATTACGCTATGCGTGCAATCGCTTTCACAAATGAATCTAGCAAAAGAGAGGAAATCTACCTCTCATCTAGTAAATGTATTTATATCTTGGGCTTTCTTTCCAAACGCATTAATATATTTAGAGAAGAAATATTCACGCTTTACTTGACTACGTACGCGTGTAGAAGGAATTTGACCTTGCTAACAAAACCACAATTTGACAGATAGTGCTTGTTGTCAATTAACAACTTGGCTACAAGATATATTATATTTTCTAAACATTTCTCGAATAAGTAAATGGAATCTCCCAACGTCCGATTTCGTTTTACAAATTATCCGAATAAGGAATAGACTAAACAGAGGGTTCTTTAGTATTTTCTAAACATTTCTTTAATAAGGAAATGGTATTTTATATATTCTTTTATTCGAAAATATCGCAAATCTGTATTCAAATATATCGTAATAACGAAATTACATTCCCTTTTACGGAAAAAAAACGGTGTGCAAACACTGACAATCATCTTATTCGGATAAGTGGTAAAAAAGAAATCAGGCATTATGAGATACAATTGCCTTATTCGAGAAATGTTTAGATAACACTAACAATCATCTTTATAGTCTAATCCTTATTCGGATAAGTGGTAAAAAAGAAATCGGGCATTATGAGATACAATTGCCTTATTCGAGAAATGTTTAGATAACACTAACAATCATCTTTATAGTCTAATCCTTATTCGGATAAGTGGTAAAAAAGAAATCGGGCATTATGAGATACAATTGCCTTATTCGAGAAATGTTAAGAAAACACTAACAATCATCTTTATAGTCTAATCCTTATTCGGATAATTGGTAAAAAAGAAATCGGGCATTATGAGATAAAATCTCCTTATTCGAGAAATGTTAAGAAAACACTAACGACCCTCTTTTTAATTTATTCCTTATTCGGATAAGTGGTAAAAAAGAAATCGGGCATTATGAAATACCATTTCCTTATTCGAGAAATGTTAAAAAACACTAACGACCCTCTTTTTAGTCTATTCCTTATTCGGATAAGTAGTTGAAACGAAATCAGGCGTTATGAAATACCATTTCCTTATTCGAGAAATGTTTAGAAAACACAAACGACCCTCTTTTTAGTCTATTCCTCATTCGGATAAGTAGTTAAAACGAAATCATGCGTTATGAAATACCATTTTCTTATTCGAGAAATGTTTAGAAAACACAAACGGCCCTCTTTTTTGTTAAAAAACACTAACGACCCTCTTTTTAGTCTATTCCTTATTCGGATAAGTAGTTAAAACGAAATCAGGCGTTATGAAATACCATTTCCTTATTCGAGAAATGTTTAGAAAACACAAACGACCCTCTTTTTAGTCTATTCCTTATTCGGATAAGTAGTTAAAACGAGATCGGGAGTTATGAAATACCATTTCCTTTTTCGAGAACTCTTTCGAAAGGAGTCGTTAAAGCGAAATCGGGCGTTATGAAATTTCATTTCCTTTATTGAGAAATGATGAGCAAACACTGACAGTCCTCTTAATAGTCTATTCCTTATTCGGATAAGTCGTAAAACGAAATCGGACGTTGGGAGATTCCATTTCCTTATTCGCGAAAACTAACTTGAATAAGGAACAGTTCCCTATTCGTGTCACTGCACTAATCTATTTGTTTTGACAGGGCCATATCTGGTAGCCAAGGTGTTGATTGACAACAAGCACTATCTGTCAAATTGTGGTTTTGTTAGCAAGGTGAAATTCCTTCTACACGCGTACGTAGTCAAGTAAAGCGTGAATATTTCTCCTCTAAATATATTAATGCGTTTGGAAAGAAAGCCCAAGATATAAATACATTTATTAGATGAGAGGTAGATTTCCTCTCTTTTGCTAGATTCATTTGTGAAAGCGATTGCACGCATAGCGTAATTTGACCTTTTGTAGCAGATAGAGTCTCATGTTCACAGCTCCGCTTAGCAGCGAGCACGTTAAAGCATCCAAATTTACCCGACGAAAATGCTGTTGGACTTGTTTTGAATAATCTGTTATGCCTAAATACTGTTTCAACTCGAATTAAAAGGTATCATGTAAGTACCCCCCCCCCCCCCGGATTTGAATAAGGAACTGAGCGAATAAGGAAACAGACGAAAAAGGAACTGCGAATAAGGAACTAACTTCACTCTGGTCGCAAGCAATGCGCCTCCTTTGTTCAACGGTACAAAAAAAAAACGAACAGATACTGTAAAAAACAGCCACTTTTATACTCGCTGGGGGAGGCGCATTTTTCTAGGGACGCTAACATTTACTACCGTTCAAATTACTCAGCTTCCATTGTTCTGTCAAATTTAGGAACTAATCTTCCTGGGAAATGGTAAAGGACGCTAAACTTATGTCAATTATCACTATCAAGCTATTGATACTAATCTAAAGGAATTTGAAACATGTTGAAAGTAAATTCCTAAACGTGTACGGATCGAATTAGGATCACGTTTGAGAAACAATCCTTAAAATACGTAAAACAATTATAATCGCAATCCAAAAATCGCTTACTTAAAATTTTTTCCAAAATCTAAAATAACCCAAAATACCACCCGGTCACACTAAGTCACTTGGTAACGAGGTTTGAGACCTCGAGGGGAAATAAAAAATACTTAAAAATAGTAAGATAACTAAAAGTCGCTGCGGGTTAAAACTCCACGGGTTTCTTTGGTATTCTGTTTAGTATCGCGGTGTTATTTACATGTACATACATTTAGGGCGCCTGTCAGGGAATGCGGCGCTTATTCATTCATACAAAGGGGCCGATAACATGAAAAATTTCAGCCCGGGCTGAGTTTTCAGCCCGTTTAGGGGGTCTGAAAGTCCAGCCCGCTATCCCCCACAAATACTTGTAAAATTGCTCTTTCGGTTACATGAACGAGTTTTCAGCCCGGGATCAATTTCAGCCGGTGGGGAGGTTTCCAGCCCGGGTTGGCAAACCGGGCTAGGATTTTCAGCCCGGGTTAGCGGGTTTAAATCGCCATGGAATCGCGTAAATATCTCAAAATTCGAGTCCAGCCCGGGCTGAGTAGAACTCAGCCCGGGCTGGATTTAAGGCATATAATCGGTAAGCAGCTGCCCGGGCTGAAGTTTTAGCCCGGGCTGAAATCCATCATGTAATCGGCCCCTAAGATATGGTGAGGGGTGCTAGAAAATTTATTTCTAATGAGGCTGTTAATATATACTACGGTGTATTGCTCCAATTACGGACGTTTTTTCCTTTTAGCACCATAACTTTATAGCAATAAATAGAACACTTGATATTTTGCCAGTAACATGATTAGACGTTAACCTAATAAAATACTTATAATATATATTTGTTTAAGTTTAGGGCGCCGTGCTCGAAAAGTATGTGTCACTGATTTGCCCTTATCCCGGTCTTGGTAAGATCTTTCATCCACGTTCAGTACATTGAGATCGCTTTATTTTCCTGGAAGAAATTAACAGAATACCACTCGTGACAATTGGCTTTTATTCGATAGCAATTGATTCTAATCAAACCAACCTCATACAGATGAAGGGTCTTGGTAAGATCTTTCATCCACGCTAATTAGATTGAGATCACACCAATTTCAAGGAAATAATTAACAGAATACCACTCGTGACAATCGGCTTTAATTCGCTAGCAATTGATCCGAATCAAACCAAACTCATACAGATAAAGGAACTTTATCGCCTTGCACATTTACCGCCATGACAGGTTATTTACGGAAAAGGGAGGGATGGCATTTGTCGGACAAGGTAACTGACCTCTTATAGTCTAGTTACGAATGTTGCTTTTAAGCACTGAAGAAAAGATATGAACAACGCTTCTAAACAAGGATTATTTTTGTTTCTTATTCGGAACTTTCAACGGAAATCGGAACGCTAAACCTACGAAGGTTTAGCGAAGGTTTACGACCTACCTGTCTATTCTGTTAATTATTTCCTGGAAATTGGTGCGATCTCAATGTAGTTAACGTGGAGGAAAGATCTTACCAAGACCCAAACAATGTCTCTATTACACTTCGAATTTATGATCAAGCGTTATGAGTTAAATTGCACGTTTTTTCCTATTTTTTTTTCATGGCCTCATAGCCAAATTTGTTGTTGCGCGACCTCCCAGAACCCAAAATTAGCGCGTTAATCAACCAAACAAAACAATCAAAACCAGACAAACCGCCCCCAAAGCTTTTGTCTGACTACGCGCTATTCCCAAACGAGATAAGGATTCGCCGTGGTCGCGCAACAACAAATTTGGCTGTAACTTATCAACGTTAATTATTGTTACGAAAAGTTTTCAAGACGCTTGTGGTCTTCACGAGTGGTTGTCACCAGTGGTTTTGTCACGAGTGGTTGTCACCAGTGGTTGTCACGAGTGGTTGTCACCAGTGGTTTTGTCACGAGTGGTTGTCACGAGTGGTTGTCATGAGTGGTTGTCACGAGTGGTTGTCAAGAGTGGTTGTCACGAGTGGTTGTCACCAGTGGTTGTCACGAGTGGTTGTCACCAGTGGTTTTGTCACGAGTGGTTGTCACGAGTGGTTGTCATGAGTGGTTGTCAACAGTGGTTGTAACCAGTGGTTTTGTCACGAGTGGTTGTCATGAGTGGTTGTCACAAGTGGTTGTCATGATTGGTTGTCATGAGTGGTTGTCACGAGTGGTTGTCACGAGTGGTTGTCACAAGTGGTTGTCACGAGTGGTTGTCACGAGTGGTTGTCATGAGTGGTTGTCACCAGTGGTTGTCATGAGTGGTTGTAACGACTGGTTGTCACCAGTGGTTGTAACCAGTGGTTTTGTCACCAGTGGTTGTCACGAGTGGTTGTCACGAGTGGTTGTCACGAGTGGTTGTCACCAGTGGTAAAAAAGTTTTGACACCTGCTCACTTTTCGGCGAATACGATATCTAAAAATTGAAAAAAACTAGAGAAATTACTTATTTTTCCCCCTGTCGATCTTAAGTTTTTTGCTAAACAGACCCCGTCAAGAGTTCAGAGAATGTCCCACCCTGTAGGCGTAGATTCTGGCGCGCATCGTATCGCGTGGGGTCATTTGTTTATATTCCAATTGCCCAATTGTCTTTATCATGTATCTATTTATTCGATTATTAGCACTAGTCAATTGAAACACCCACCCCCATGGTCCCGGCGAAGGGTGGGCGGTTAGACTTTGACTCTGTACAAAAAAACGAAAAGCCCCCACCCCCTCGGGACAAAACCTCAATCAAATGACCATACCCCTTAGGATGCAAACTATAGGCAAATACCCGGCCAAAAGCCATCTGAAATAAGCTTTTCTTTCAAAGCCAGTAACATTTTAGTGAGTACATTTGTACTTATAACTATGAAGATATCAGTTACCAAAAAAATGGAAAAATAAATTATCTTCATCTGGCGTTTGTTATCATTTGTATTTGTTTTCGCACATGTCGGCATGCAACTTGCCACACACTGATACATGGAGTTGCTTGCTACAGAAGAAAAAGAGTCTCAAACCAGGAACTGACATGACTTTTGCAAAGTACATGTGTGATGTTACTCACTTGTCCCCAAGCCCCCATGGTGGGGACAAGTCAGAGTAAAAAACTGTCAATTCCCCCACCCCCTCAGGAGAGATTCTTGTTTAAAAGTGCTCTAAGCCCCCATGTTAACCCCACCCCGGGACCATGGGGGTGGGGGTTTCAAATGACTAGTGCATTATTTATTTATTTATTTATTATCATATATGTGATAAAATGTGAAAGTTACTGACTTCAGTCACCCTCTACTTCATCCACTTCTTGTTATCAACGATCTCCTATTTCCTTTTTCTTAAGTTTTCTTTGCTTCATACAGCCATTACTATTACGCCCCCATACGCCGGTAAAATTAGGTCCAACTCCAAAATGTCAAAAATGTAAACTAAGCCACAGGCAGCCCAAGGCTACCGTCAGTGGTTTATTAAGAACGCATGGGGTAATTTATATGTTAGCGAAAAAAAAATTATCGTGAAAAATAAAACTTTAGACCATGTAATATTGTGTTTGAGTCTTTATTTCAATTTTGCCGATAGAATATTAATATAGCAAGTTTGAAGCCCACTACGAATTGTGTTTCTTACTAGTGTAGTACTACTGACTGTAGCCTTGGGCTGCCTGTGGCTAAGCATCACCGGAATCGGATACTAAAGGATTCATCCAAGACATAGATGACCTTCAAAAGCGCATCGAAGCAATTTAGTATAATTGACTCCGTTGTCAAAATATCAACTTTCGTAAACAAATGCTCAAACTCAGAAGCATTTCTCACCATAAAAGACGAAATTCCGAACTAAGAATAAAGACAAGCAAACACAGATCAAGGCACAAATAGATACCTTTATTGTGCTCCATCAGGTCCCATTTTACAACCACCAGCCACAATAATCAATGCTAAGACCTTTATTAGAAGCGAGCCACATTAAATGCCTGCACTGCATCATGAGAGTCTTAGAAACACCTTGACAGAGAGGCGGCTAAACTCCTCCCACAGTTTTTTAGTATCTTTGTCCCAAAGCATAACAAAACATTTTCAGGTTCAAGGAAGCCAGAATAAGCCTGAAAACAATTTCTGAATAAGGTTGGGTAGCATTGATGGTGGAGAGTATGAGGCCATAAACTAGAAAATTTCTTTCTCACGCAGTGAAGCCCAAACAAGAAATTATCCCATTGGGTCAACCTCAGCATGCAAACATCCATAAGCACAGCATAAATTACAGGTGCGTTCACAGGGGGGGGTTGTAGGGAACACACGCACCCCACTTTTGTAGCCAAAAAGTAGGTCATTTCTTTCTTGGGGAATCTTATGCTTTTTCCATATGATACCTATTATTGTGCACCCCCTCGGCCAATTCTGGGAATGTGCCTGAATTATTTATAATAGACTTGTTGCTGTAACTTTTCAGCAAATTACGAGTAAGTACGTAGCTGCTTTGTCTCCTATTATCTTTGTTCTACAAAGGAGTTCTTTTGTCTTTATTCTTCTCGTTCTTTGTGTCGAGGTGCGGATATTGTTCATTTGCCCAATCAAATTGCAGCTTGTAAGAGCTGCGTACTGACCCCAAATTACAAACAAAACTGTTTTCAGCAAAAGGCTGTAGCAGTGCCTTCGCTAGACTGGAGAGACACCATCTTGGGACAGTGGTATCTTAACTTGACAGGTAGTGTGGGACTTGAAATAGGGGGGGGGGGGGGGTGTTTTCAGTATGTTTTACTCAAATTTTTGGTCAAAAGTATTCAGGAGTGAATGGGTTAAACCCACTGACCCCCTGGCTACGAGTTGAATTCACAAAAAAAAGCAGATGGATATTTCCAGATAAATGATACAGATAAATGCGACTTACAAAAGACTGTGTCCAACCATTAAAAAAACTTTTTTTAGCTACAGGCCTGAATAGTAAGGTTCATCTGGTAAGCCCAAATTAAAAATAAAAGTCAAATAAAAATTATGAGGGCTACGAGGGTTGATTGATTATTGAAGTCGTTTTACCACAAGCAAGCCCATAAGATGGCCAGAAGCACAACCAGCAATGCCACCTTCACAAGCACACTAACTTTGTTTTTCTGTCTGCCTTTTTTCTCTAACACTCGTGATTTTGTTAAATAGAGACAATTAGCGCTCGCCTTCATGATGGCTTCTCTGGCCCCTGGCCATGCCCCTGGCCCCTCCAAGCGGAACTGGGGTGGGGTGCAAGGCCCAAAAAAGCACTGGATAGCTAAGGTGGGGTCTGTCACTAAGAGTTTCCATAGAGACGGCTTACAGCCTATCAAAGTCGCCAGCTCGTCACTGTATGCAACATAATCCACCTAAAAAACACAAACACACAGTGGCTTATGAGAGCTACAAAACACACAGTGGCTTATGAGAGATACAAAACACACAGTGGCTTATGAGAGCTACATAACACACAGTGGCTTATGAGAGCTTCAAAACACACAGTGGCTTATGATAGCTACAAAACACACGTTGGTTTATGAGAGCTACAAAACACACAGTGGTTTATGAGAGCTACAAAACACACGGTGGTTTATGAGAGCTACAAAACACACAGTGGCTTATGAAAGCTACAAAACACATGGTGGCTTATCAGAGCTAGGAAACACACGGTGGCTTATGAGAGCTAGAAAACACACAGTGGCTTATCAGAGCTACAAAACACATGGTGGCTTACGAGAGCTACAAAACCAGCACCTCTCTCCCCCTCAGTTCCCAATTGTGTCCAAATCCCTGATACCTTTTCATAAAATTTGTGAAAGCACAACCACTAGGCATGAACAAGATAGGATAAATGCTGGCAGACAGCCAATTTTGTTTTCAGTTACCTGGATTGTGTGTCTCCGTGATGCATAGTAACGACCAGCCATGTCTTTTTTCTTTTTCATTATATCTTCCATCATAATCTCCTTTGGTGGGAGATGCTTCATACCTTTGAACACCTGTACAACCCAGCGGCTCTGTAGATCAACCACTGGGTTTATGGCACCGAGTGGCTGAAAGCAACCTAACACAGCCAGTGTTGGTTTAGACAGATGAGGAGGAAACACATACTTATACAATGTGACATCATTTTCACAAACAGGAAGAATTGATTGGTCAATACAGTTGAAGCCAATGCTGTAGCCCGTGCAGAAAATCACAACATCAACAGCATCGTCGCCAGTCCCATCCTCAAATTCCACACCTGTTTCTGTAAATGTAGAAACATTTGGCTTTACAGTGACTGTTCCATTCATGATACGGTTGGGAAGATCATCATTGACTGTGGGGTGCTGTGAGGTTGGGTGATAATCAGGTTGCAAGCCAAGTTTCCTGTGATCAACTTTCTTGTTGATGCGCGATTTGATTACTGCAGATTTGAGGAATCTAGGGAGTGTGAAAAGGGCGCGGCAGTTGGCCCAGTAGTCAAAAGGGACCCCACTGTCATGCAAGCGGGACAGGACGTAGGTTCCTCGTCTCGTGCTCAGGTATACTTTGCAGTTGTGCCGGCTGAGTTCAACAGCAATATCACCACCAGAATTACCAACACCTGAAAAAACAATACCAATTCAACAATCTAAAGCCATGAAGTTCTTAGAATGCTAATGCATATAAAGCTTTGCTAATTTACTTCTTAATATTTTTTCTTTCTTGAGAAGTGTGATGGTAAATCATATGGAACAGTCCTTTTATTCTACATCTGCTGTGTAGAAATCAACTCATAACAAGGGCTGGTAAAACAGAACTTATCTGATTAAAGGAATCTGTTGCACTATGGCAAAAGATCATCACTATCTGAATGACATGAACCCCACTAGCCAACCAAGTGTGTCAGAGAAGTGCTCCATTGTGCATCAGAACATTACAAAACCACCTAGTTAACAAGTTCATGTCAATCAAACCATGGTGATCATGCCTGGCCTGTTCTATCAATCAATCAAAATCAATATTGAAAAACCAATTGATATATTAAAATTAATCAATAATGTTAATGAACTGATAATGATTGGATAATAATAATAATAATACTTAATTTATATAGCGCCATTTCCTAAAGCTCAATGGCGCTTTACATTTTTAGAAGGATCAGAAGATTGATAATAAAACAATATAGTTACACACAATCCTTCACAATTATCAATTATATCAATAGCATATCGATCTCTTCATAATAAAAATTTATTGACCTTAACATTCTTCTTTGTTCGATTATTAACGAATGGACAATACAATTTGGTAGTTTTATTGTTCAAAATCGATCAACGGTCCTTTTGATTGAGGGGGGGGGGGGGGGGGTCATGGTGGTGTATACCAACCTATAACCACGACGGTCTTTCCCTCAAACCCTCGGAAATCCTTGTAGGCATGGCTATGCATTTTGACTCCACAGAACTTATGCATTGCAGGGAACACTGGCCAATAAGGCTTGGAATGGTGCCCCACGCACACCATTACACCATTAAAAACTTCTCTCTTCACCTTGGTCGTATCTTCCAGCGACACATAGCTCAACTCCCAGTTCCCAGTGTCGTTAAAGTCGTCCGTCTTTTTTACTTCCAACACTTTGGTTCTATAGCGAATGTACTTGTACAAATCAAAGTGCCTGGCGAAAAGGTGGAAGTATTTCATGACGTATGAGTGGTGCATAAATGGGGGATAATCCTTGGGTATTGGGAAATCCGAGAAACACATCATTTCCTTGCTGGTGTTGATGACGATGGAGCGGTAGACTGAGCTGTGTCGCTCTTCTGGGGTGAAGTGCCACAGTCCGCCAATGGAATCTTCTTGCTCGAAGCAGACGGGCTCTATCCCTTCATCGATACACGATTTCATTGATACAAGACCACTGGCTCCTGACCCGATAATCGCTACCTTCATCGTGATAATCTATCAACGGAACAGACGAAAGCAGCAAAAACAACTACAAACAAAGAACCTGGCGAAGGAATGCGATATATGTTTGTTCCGCTTGCCTGGGCTGCTTTGCTGGGTTCCCTGTGGTCCCGAACATTTCACGTGAAACAAAATGGCGGCAAAGACAAAGTACGTGTTGGGCATTGATCTGGGTACATCGTCAATTAAAGCAACTCTGCTTGAAATCAAGAGCAAATGGTCCCATGCAAGATACAGTGAACAGACTTCCGCTTCAATTCAAAGTGAAAACCACAACTTTGCTATACAAGATCCAGATAAAATTCTCAAAACATTGGAAAGAGTTTTATTCAAATTCGAACGCAAGGACTTAGAAAATGTTACAAAAATAAGCATTTGTGGCCAAATGCATGGATGTATGTTTTGGAAGAAAGACTACTTGTTTACTTTGTTACAAACCAGGGGCAAAGACGATGGTATACATCTGGACAAAGAAAGTGTCAGCAGTCTGATAACTTGGGAAGACAGGCGTTGTACTGATGGGTTTCTCTCATCCCTCCCCAACCCCAGTACAAATATACCCATCTCAACTGGGTACGGCTGTGCCAGTATTTTCTGGTTGACTAGAAACAAGCCTGGTTTTCTGGATAAGTTTGACTGTTCGGGGACTGTGATGGATTTTGTGGTATCCATGTTTTGTTGTTCTTTGCGATGTGGTATTATGTCCTCCCACAACGCCGTCAGCTGGGGCTACTATGACAACCTCAACAAAAGATGGGAGCTAGAGAGGTGAGTCACTTCCTCTCAGTTTTAAAGAATTCAAAGAAAAACAATGGCTGAAATGTAACCATTGTTAGGCACATAGCCAGGATTTGCCTTTTAGACTTGAAAGATGTAGAATGAGATTTCTATAACAATCTAAATTGCACATATAAATGAAGAACATATACCTTAATTACTGCAATTTTTAATATTCAACATTTTCAAAATGCAAACTCACGTTTACAATTTCCAACCGCTAAACCTTTTAATGGCTTCTGTCATTCATAATGATCAATTACATTTCATGCTGTTTGATTGGTCAGCACCTTTGCAGAGAGGTGGCGTGAGTAGAGGTGGCATGGATAGAGGTGGCGCGAGTAGATGGGCCTGAGTAGAGGTGGCGTGAGTAGAGGTGGCGTAAGTAGAGGTGGCGTGAGTAGAGGTGGCATGGATAGAGGTGGCGTGAGTAGAGGTGGCATGGATAGAGGTGACGTGAGTAGAGGTGGTGTGAGTAGAGATGGCGTGAGTAGAGGTTGTGTGGATAGAGGTGCCGTGAGTAGAGGTGACGTGAGTAGAGGTGGCATGAGTAGAGGTGACATGAGTAGAGGTGGCGTGAGTAGAGGTGGCGTGAGTAGAGGTGGCATGAGTAGAGGTGGTGTGAGTAGAGGTGACATGAGTAGAGGTGGCATGAGTAGAGGTGACATGAGTAGAGGTGGCGTGAGTAGAGGTGGCATGAGTAGAGGTGGTGTGAGTAGAGGTGATGTGAGTAGAGGTGACGTGAGTAGAAGTGGTGTGAGTAGAGGTGGCGTGAGTAGAGGTGGCGTGAGTAGAGGTGGCGTGAGTAGAGGTGGTGTGAGTAGAGGTGACATGAGTAGAGGTGGCGTGAGTAGAGGTGGCGTGAGTAGAGGTGGCGTGAGTAGAGGTGGCGTGAGTAGAGGTGGCGTGAGTAGAGGTGGCGTGAGTAGAGGTGGTGTGAGTAAAGGTGGCGTGAGTAGAGGTGGCGTAAGTAGAGGTGACATGGATAAATGTGGTGTAAATAGAGGTGGTGTGAGTAGAGGTGACGTGAGTAGAAGTGGTGTGAGTAGAGGTGGCGTGAGTAGAGGTGGCGTGAGTAGAGGTGGTGTGAGTAGAGGTGACATGAGTAGAGGTGGCGTGAGTAGAGGTGGCGTGAGTAGAGGTGGCGTGAGTAGAGGTGGCGTGAGTAGAGGTGGCGTGAGTAGAGGTAGCGTGAGTAGAGGTGGTGTGAGTAAAGGTGGCGTGAGTAGAGGTGGCGTAAGTAGAGGTGACATGGATAAATGTGGTGTAAATAGAGGTGGCGTGAGTAGAGGTGACGTGAGTAGAAGTGGCGCGAGTAGAGGTGGTGTGAGTAGAGCTGACTTGGATAGAGGTGGTGTGAGTAGAGGTGGCGTGAGTAGAGGTGGCATGAGTAGAGGTGACGTGAGTAGAAGTGGTGTGAGTAGAGGTGGTGTAAGTAGAGGTGACGCGAGTAGAGGTGGTGTAAGTAGAGGTGACGTGAGTAGAGGTGGTGTAAGTAGAGGTGGCGTGAGTAGAGGTGACGTGAGTAGAGGTGGTGTAAGTAGAGGTGGCGTGAGTAGAGGTGACATGGATAGAGGTGGTGTAAGTAGAGGTGGCATGAGTAGAGGTGGTGTAAGTAGAGGTGGCGTGAGTAGAGGTGGTGTGAGTAGAGGTGACGTGAGTAGAGGTGACGTGAGTAGAGGTGGTGTAAGTAGAGGTGACGCGAGTAGAGGTGGTGTGAGTAGAGGTAGCTTGAGTAGAGGTGGTGTGAGTAGAGGTGGCGTGAGTAGAGGTGGCGTGAGTAGAGGTGACATGGATAGAGGTGGTGTGAGTAGAGGTGGCATGAGTAGAGGTGGTGTAAGTAGAGGTGGCGTGAGTAGAGGTGGCGTGAGTAGAGGTGGCATGAGTAGAGGTGACGTGAGTAGAGGTGACGTGAGTAGAGGTGGCGTGAGTAGAGGTGACGTAAGTAGAGGTGACGTGAGTAGAGGTGGCATGAGTAGAGGTGACGTGAGTAGAGGTGACGTGAGTAGAGGTGGTGTAAGTAGAGGTGACGTGAGTAGAGGTGACGTGAGTAGAGGTGACGTGAGTAGAGGTGGCATGAGTAGAGGTGACGTAAGTAGAGGTGACGTGAGTAGAGGTGGTGTAAGTAGAGGTGATATGAGTAGAGGTGACATGAGTAGAGGTGACATGAGTAGAGGTGGTGTGAGTAGAGGTGGCATGAGTAGAGGTGACATGAGTAGAGGTGACGTGAGTAGAGGTGGCATGAGTAGAGGTGACGTAAGTAGAGGTGACGTGAGTAGAGGTGGTGTAAGTAGAGGTGACATGAGTAGAGGTGACATGAGTAGAGGTGACATGAGTAGAGGTGGCATGAGTAGAGGTGGCATGAGTAGAGGTGGCGTGAGTAGAGGTGGTGTAAGTAGAGGTGACGTGAGTAGAGGTGACGTGAGTAGAGGTGGTGTAAGTAGAGGTGGTGTGAGTAGAGGTGGTGTGAGTAGAGGTAGCTTGAGTAGAGGTGGTGTGAGTAGAGGTGGCGTGAGTAGAGGTGGCGTGAGTAGAGGTGACATGGATAGAGGTGGTGTAAGTAGAGGTAGCTTGAGTAGAGGTGGTGTGAGTAGAGGTAGCTTGAGTAGAGGTGGTGTGAGTAGAGGTGGCGTGAGTAGAGGTAGCGTGAGAAGAGGTGGTGTAAGTAGAGGTGACGTGAGTAGAGGTGACGTGACGTGAGTAGAGGTGACGTGAGTAGAGGTGGCGTGAGTAGAGGTGACGTGAGTAGAGGTGGCGTGAGTAGAGGTGACGTGAGTAGAGGTGGCGTGAGTAGAGGTGGTGTGAGTAGAGGTAGCTTGAGTAGAGGTGGTGTGAGTAGAGGTGGCGTGAGTAGAGGTGGCGTGAGTAGAGGTGGCGTGAGTAGAGGTGACATGGATAGAGGTGGGGTAAGTAGAGGTGGCGTGAGTAGAGGTGACATGGATAGAGGTGGGGTAAGTAGAGGTGGCATGAGTAGAGGTAGCTTGAGTAGAGGTGGTGTGAGTAGACGTGGCGTGAGTAGAGGTAGCGTGAGAAGAGGTAGCGTGAGAAGAGGTGGTGTAAGTAGAGGTGACGTGAGTAGAGGTGACGTGAGTAGAGGTGTTGTGAGTAGAGGTGGTATGAGTAGAGGTGGTGTGAGTAGAGGTGGCATGAGTAGAGGTGGCATGAGTAGAGGTGACATGAGTAGAGGTGGTGTGAGTAGAGGTGACGTGAGTAGAGGTGGTGTGAGTAGAGGTGGTATGAGTAGAGGTGACGTGAGTAGAGGTGACGTGAGTAGAGGTGTTGTGAGTAGAGGTGGTGTGAGTAGAGGTGGGGTAAGTAGAGGTGGCATGAGTAGAGGTAGCTTGAGTAGAGGTGGTGTGAGTAGAGGTGACGTGAGTAGAGGTGGCGTGGGTAGAGGTGGCGTGAGTAGAGGTGACGTGAGTAGAGGTGACGTGAATAGAGGTAGCGTGAGTAGAGGTGACGTGAGTAGAGGTGGCGTGAGTAGAGGTGACGTGAGTAGAGGTGGCGTGAGTAGAGGTGGCCTGAGTAGAGGTGGCCTGAGTAGAGGTGGCGTGAGTAGGGATGGCGTGAGTGAAGAAGCTACGGCATCAAGGTGTACAATAACATACATGTGTAAAATAGTGTAACATATATACATATATATGTACAGTAAAATGGTGTTACTTGTGGGAAAAATAGGGCTCTTTGAAATGAAAACTATATGTTGTAGTACAAGGTTTGTCACTAGGAAGTAAGACCAGGTACAGATTGAACACGAAAAGAATAAATAAACCTAGGAGCTGAGTGGTCCTTTGTTCAGTATCCAGTAGCACCTGTATTTTTATTGGGAACCGTGCAGCTTGAAAATTAGCCCATAAAAATGTATATCCATATCCAATTCATATCATGTATGGATTTTCTTTTAACCATCAATTTGTCATTAGCCTTCAGGCTGCTGAATTCCCTGTCCACCTGTTACCTAATGTTTATGAGCCTGGGACGATTGTTGGTCTGCTGTTCACAGATTACTGCGGTATTCCCAAGGGGACCCCTGTGGGGGCTGCCCTTGGAGACTTTCATTGCTCAATGTATGCTTGTCAGCAGAATAAGACAGATGCAGGTATGACCAAGGGTTTTTCTATTTTCCAATTATTTTGTGTCTTAACCAGGAATCTTATTTTCTTTTCTATGTAGTTCTCAACATTGGAACATCTTCCCAGTTTGCTATACTGGCACCAGTAAACCATCAGCTCAGTGTGGATGAAAATGAGTCATGTGAAGCGTGGCAGATGTGGCCATATTTTAAAGGAGATCAAGTGATGGTGGCGGCTTCCTTACATGGTAAGAAATGTTGCCAATCAAGTGTGGGAAAGGCTATGGTAATGTTTGAAACATCAGCAAAGACTTTCAACAAAATCGTAACCCTGTATTCCCATTTACCAGGTTGCCAAGACCATATCTAGGTCATAGTCAGGGAAAGCAATCTTTGCTGATTTATAAGGGGGCTCTATTTAATATGTTTACATGTTCATATTAATATGTTACCCTCTATGAATTAAGTGCATTGTATTGTATACCTACAATGGAAGTTGTCAGTTGTTGTAGTGGCTGGTGCAGTGATTGTTAGATGCTAATAATTTATACAAGCTACCAATTATTTCCCTACATTGTGTATTATTCTATAAGCCTTTGGCTATGCTGTCAGGAATAATGGATAGTGTGATGGGTATGACTTGGACCCCCCCTGACCCCATGGTGTGTGTGTGATGGGTATGACTTGGACCCCCTGACCCCATGGTGTGTGTGTGTTGGGTATGACTTGGACCCCCTGACCCCATGGTGTGTATGAGATGGGTATGACTTGGACCCCCCTGACCCCATGGTGTTTGTGTTGGGTATGACTTGGACCCCCCTGACCCCATGGTGTGTGTGTGATGGGTATGACTTGGACCCCCCTGACCCCATGGTGTGTGTGTGATGGGTATGACTTGGACCCCCTGACCCCATGGTGTGTGTGTGATGCATATGACTGGGACCCCCCCTGACCCTATGGTGTGTGTGTGTGATGCGTATGACTTGGATAATTTCAATAATTGTGATAACAATGCTTTAAAGGTGGCAATGTCATAACCCACTTTGCGGAGACAGTGAAATCCTGGATGGAGGAGCTGAAAATTCAAGAGATCCCAAACACAGAAACTATCTACAAGAATTTACTTGCATCTGCTGACAGTATGACCACACTGGCTATCAGGCCAACCATATGGGGGGAGAGACATTCGACAAATCTTACAGGCATGGTTTCCAATATTCTGAGTGGAAATACCTCACTTGGTGATATCACCGCTGCAATTTGCCAAGGAATGTTAGCAAACTTGCATGAGATGTTGCCAGGTGAAAGGTCAAGGAGATGTGGTGTGAAAAGGATTGTGGGCACTGGGAGGGCTCTGGTCCAGAATGACTTGATGCAGGAACTTGTTAAACAAGTTTGGGGGCTTCCCCTTGTGCTGTGTAAAGAGAATGATGCTTCTTTGGGTGCAGCATTGGCTGTGCTTGAATGCAACTAAACTACAGTTTGACGTCAATCACCACAATTAAGTGTATGTATGTATACACCTATTTTAAATGGGGTTTTACACAAGAATCCACAATTATTATACACAAGTGTGCCTATCCCGTAGTGTTTCGTGGGTAAACGAAGTCCTAGTCTCGTGTATGTTGGTAGGCACAAAAACAAGGAGGCTAATGCTGTCTAAACCTTTTGCTTTACTCAATTTTTTTGGTGGATTCTCTGAATGCAACATTATTTGAAATATGTGTATTTATTTCTACTCCGAAAACTCAAACTCCTTGCTCTCTCAAACTAGCAGGTATGAGCTGCCGTGAAACTATGTTTGAGTTTTTTTTATTGCCTAGTAAGTCACCCTTTCCTCTTTTCCTTTGAGGTTTATTCAAAGTTGTGCAACATACGAAAACCCTTGTCTGGAAATAGAGCATACCAAACAAGCAAAACTGCTTCTTAAGTTCGATTTTCAACATGTGTTTCTACAAGAAAGGATTCTTGGAGGTTTTGCAACAGGGTTTTATGACTGTATACACCTATGTATGTGTATATATCATGTTTCTATTCCTCTTAAGCCTATGTGCAATGATGTACATTGAAATAGTTCAAAAAAGTCATATGGTTATCCACATCATGATAATAACACATTTTTGAAACAATATGGAGATACCAAAAGCAATATGGAGATAAGTGGGTTATCGTGATTACCATCTCTTTAATCAATCAGATTGCAAGGGATAAGTCCCTTGAGTCTGGCAGTAAAATTTACTCAACATAAGCCAATCACAATTGACCCTTTGGTAAGTAACCCAAACTTAAAACCATATGTTTTCCAAAATGGGCCGATTGCCTCCTTTTTATCTCGATACAAAAAACGTATCTGTTTTAAATACATATAAGAAGAGTTTCCATGGTAAAAGTTTAATAAATTCTTTGAAACACCTGAGTTCGGTATCAAATCATGTATTTCACAAAGCACCAAATTCTTGTGGAACATATTGAAAGTGAACAATTCGTGATAAAAGAACAAACGAAATGGACTTTTTCACTGAACACTAAAGGGATAGTCATAATCTGACCTCTTGATAACCTGGAGTGTGGGTTGTGTAAATAAATAGAAGCTAAGTGCATCATTTGAATGGTCTATTCTAAAATCTGGCTACATTAGCTATATAATAACAGCATATTTTGTATGCATTGGGATTGATAGCCCACTCTATCAGTACGACGCAAATCTAAAAGAATGCAACCTGCCATGTATCCAGCTCTAATTCGAATAACTCCAATTGCTCATAATCTTGTGTAAACAACAGTTCTCAAGTAGCCTGCAAAATTACTCATAGCTATAAATAGCTTTTGGTGTTTCACAATATTATTCCCTTAAAAATAAGACAAATCAGTAAAATAATAGTAGCAACACGTTCAGTGTATAGTCATGATACCACAGGTAGCTGTTTCCTTGTTAAAACGAGCCTAAACTCCGGAATGCATTTTGGTGCAAAGATTCTTAGGCATAACAAGCATAATTTGATACAGAACTCAGGTGTTTCAAAGAATTTATTAAACTTTTACCATGGAAACTCTTCTTACATGTATTTAAAACAGGTACGTTTTTTGTATCGAGATAAAAAGGAGGCAATCGGCCCATTTTGGAAAACATATAGTTTTAAGTTTGGGTTACTTACCAAAGGGTCAATTGTGATTGGCTTATGTTGAGTAAATTTTACTGCCAGACTCAAGGGACTTATCCCTTACAATCTGATTGGTTAAAGAGACGGTAATCGCGGTAACCCACTTATCTCCATATTGCTTTTGGCATCTCCATATTGTTTCAAAAATGTGTTTAATATACATACGTCAATAAGTGTTTGTTGAGACACCGGACATACAAAAACAAGGAAAAGAAATAGATTTACATCTATGTGACCAATCCTATATAATAGGAGTAAAGGCAATAATATTTCATATTTTATTCCAATAGCTTCCTGATGTAAGCCGTACATTACAGGGCATTCTATTTTCTTTATAAATACATATTTCAAAATTTATACAGTACCCCAGTTTCTAATCTAGGATAAAAAATAAACATGGCTGATCTGTATGAGCAATTCAAATGTTGAGCTGGATCAACATGTTTCCTTATTGCTGTCTGCTTGACTCCTATATCATTCTTGGTGTCCCCTGCTACAGCCCGACATTAAGAAAATATTAGGGGCCATGCACCCACTGGTCATTTCTTTATAATTTTTAAAAATATTGGGAGACACATGCCCCCAGTGCCCCAACCCCTGCTACGGTCCTGTTAATACAATACCTTTCTTGTGAACATATTCTAAACATTCTCCATTAGCAATGGTTTCCTAGGTTCCTGACGTTTTGACAAAAACGAACTTGCCATCTTCCAGTGACGGTAAAACAACTGATCCATCTGTGCTTTGTTTTTACTATACACATTAAGAAAAATTCCAAAGAACACAATAAATGCAGACCATAAGTACCTACAAAAAGAAAAACAAATTGATAGTATTCATGCTTTGTCTACTTAGTGTTATTGAAGTAACATTGAAAATAGTATTTAACTTACTGTGTTGTAAATGGTTTTGTAAAAAATAGAAATGACAGAACCATTGTGACTGCCTTGCGGAAAGTAGTCACTGCAATAAAAGTAGCAAGTCTTAGAATTGCAAAATCAGAATTTGACATGTTAGGATGTGCTCTCTTGTATTACATTCTTTCATTGTGTATTATTCAATCATAATACTACCCCTAAAATTACATTATTAAATTTAAGAACCCTGACAAAAATAATGATAATTAAAGAGAACAGCTTGTTGAAAAAAAGCAAAAAAAAATTTGGGATAAAAGCATACCATATTTATATTTCAGTTGCTTATTGCGTTAAAAAAATCCCATTAAAGCCTTTTGATCCGGCTTGTGTAACATATAGTTTAATTTGTAGGCCATGAAACTCTATGCAAGTTAGTTTTTCATCTCAGCAATGAATTAAATCTGTTTGAATTTCAGTGATCCACCCTTCAACCAAAACATGTGGTGCTTATTTTTTCAGCATATTTTAAAAGTACCAAATGACACAGTGAAAGTTGTATTTTCAAATGATGAGAGTTTTGAATATTCAAAAACAAAAAAATATTTTCAAGAAAGTTAGACTTAAAGGTAACAACCTCAGAAGAATTCACCTAGCACAGTACAGGGGATGACCTCGCAAAATAAAGGTACCACACATAGTTTTGTCAGAACAGTAGAAATATTATTACCTGTCACTGCCATCAATGCTCCAAATAATCTGACGAGCATCAAAACAAATGTAATTCCCAGGTATCCACTAATAGAAAATAAGAATGCCAGTCCATATACTTGCACTGGATGCTAAAAAACAAACAGAAGATAAGAAATCATATGACTTAATGGGTTGCAAAATTACACCAAGTTAAACTAAAAAATGGCTGCGGTCTTCATGCCAGAAAGCCCTTTTAGAAACTTTCTGCCTGATTTCTAAGTCCTGAATAAGTTGCATTTTGTTGTTGTTATTTTGCTGCCAAGGCAAATAGTTTCCAAATGAATAAATGGTGTGTAAAGGTGTGTATAATCTCACCTGAGCGCAAAATTGAAAGGCATCTAGCAAGCTTCCTGACACTGTGAGGCCAACCAGAATATAAACAAACCCAATGCCATAAGAATATAAAACCTATAAAGAAAAATAGATGTTTATCAAAAAAGGAATAGGAGATAATTATATGATAAGCAGGGCCCTTACCACTTCTGTATTTGTGCTACGATATGCTTTCATTGTTTTCTCTTGTACATTGCCAATAACAGCATCAGCGCACAAGGCCAGTGAAATGAACACCACACCTAAAACACAGGGTATTAATGGAAGTTTCAGTCGGGCCAACACCCCAAAATATATATTCTATTAAAAGGCTAGGCATTGAGATACAGATACAACATGGTAGCGTTGGAGGTAGCCACAATGCAACCTGACCATTTTCCATATCTGCTGCTGTCGCCATATAAGGAGAGGTACTTACCCGTGTGGTTAAATTCAGGCTGAACTTTGCTGTCTGCCAGTGTAAATAGAATCAACCCCAAACTCATGAACAGGCATGCAACAAAGTCTATGATACCATATCTCTTTCCTAAAAAAAGAATTGTCAACGGGTATATTTAGGGTGTGTGTGCAAGGTGTGGGGGGAGGGGGGTGCACCCCTCTTGACTGCTAAAAAGGTTTTTTTGCATTGAAGCATTGCTTGGTTTAATTGTTGTCACCTCCTCCTCCTCTGTGACACAACAGATATACCAAGCTGTGTAAAGTGGTTCAGGACTTGACTTATGGCACCCATAAACCATGGATATTTTTATTCTTCTGCACCCATAAAATGATGAATACATATGATTAATTCTACTGCACCCATTAACCATAGATATATATATGATAAATTCTCATGCACCTTGGATGATAATCCCACCAACCATTACAGGAATTAATTTACAGCTCTTGAAAATAACCTGCAACAAAAAATAAGTAGAACATAGATGGTAGATTACCAAACCCAGAAGAGAAATACACGATTTGGCCAAGATTCAGTGTGAGAAAAGGCAAAATACAGTGCTACTGAGAAGCAAGAAAGATTAGTGCAATTTTCCTCTAAGAGTGGGTAGTAAGATTTTGGATAAAGACCCAGCTGCTTGAAAGGAGGCAAGTTCTTCTACCCCACCCCAAAAGCACCTGTACGCCTTTATTGTACCTGGGTAGGATAGTTAAGGTAGCCAAGGGAAGAGTTGGAAAGACCCATTGTCGAGACTGTGAGGAGTGCAAGGCCAGCATATGTCTTCAGTGGTATTCTAGACAAAAAAAATAAAACATACAAAATATTACTATCAACAGATAGAAAGCATGCTCATGTAAGCAGATAGCTTTACTCATAGATACATACTTCAAACTCCTTTCTCAGCTTTTACTTTACAAGTACTGACTACTAACAGGCTAGATTTTGAGAGTACCTACAAGACATTTCAAGCCACTCATTAAAACCCTTGAGTGCCCCTACATACAAGCTACTGGGGAAGCTGATGGGTAAGATAGGTGTGGACACCCTTGAGTGCCCCTACATACAGGCTACTGGGGAAGCTGATGGGTAAGACAGGTGTGGACACCCTTGAGTGCCCCTACATACAGGCTACTGGGGAAGCTGATGGACAAGATAGGTGTGGACACCCTTGAGTGCCCCTACATACAGGCTACTGGGGAAGCTGATGGGTAAGACATGTGTGGACACCCTTGAGTGCCCCTACATACAGGCTACTGGGGAAGCTGATGGGTAAGACAGGTGTGGACACCCTTGAGTGCCGCTACATACAGGCTACTGGGGAAGCTGATGGGTAAGATAGGTGTGGACACCCTTGAGTGCCCCTACATACAGGCTACTGGGGAAGCTGATGGGTAAGACATGTGTGGACACCCTTGAGTGCCCCTACATACAGGCTACTGTGGAATCTGATGGGTAAGACAGGTGTGGACACCCTTGAGTGCCCCTACATACAGGCTTCTGGGGAAGCTGATGGGTAAGACAGGTGTGGACACCCTTGAGTGCCCCTACATACAGGCTACTGGGGAAGCTGATGGGTAAGACAGGTGTGGACACCCTTGAGTGCCCCTACATACAGGCTACTGTGGAAGCTGATGGGTAAGATAGGTGTGGACACCCTTGAGTGCCCCTACATACAGGCTACTGGGGAAGCTGATGGGTAAGATAGGTGTGGACACCCTTGAGTGCCCCTACATACAGGCTACTGGGGAAGCTGATGGGTAAGACAGGTGTGGACACCCTTGAGTGCCGCTACATACAGGCTACTGTGGAAGCTGATGGGTAAGATAGGTGTGGACACCCTTGAGTGCCCCAACATACAGGCTACTGGAGAAGCTGATGAGTAAGATAGGTGTGGACACCCTTGAGTGCCGCTACATACAGGCTACTGGGGAAGCTGATGGGTAAGACAGGTGTGGACACCCTTGAGTGCCGCTACATACAGGCTACTGGGGAAGCTGATGGGTAAGATAGGTGTGGACACCCTTGAGTGCCCCAACATACAGGCTACTGGAGAAGCTGATGAGTAAGATAGGTGTGGACACCCTTGAGTGCCCCTACATACAGGCTACTGGGGAAGCTGATGGGTAAGACATGTGTGGACACCCTTGAGTGCCCCTACATACAGGCTACTGGGGAAGCTGATGGGTAAGACAGGTGTGGACAGCCTTGAGTGCCCCTACATACAGGCTACTGGGGAAGCTGATGGGTAAGACAGGTGTGGACAGCCTTGAGTGCCCCTACATACAGGCTACTGTGGAAGCTGATGGGTAAGACAGGTGTGGACACCCTTGAGTGCCCCTACATACAGGCTACTGGGGAAGCTGATGGGTAAGACATGTGTGGACACCATTGACTGCCCCTACATACAGGCTACTGGGGAAGCTGATGGGTAAGATAGGTGTGAACACCCTTGAGTGCCCCTACATACAGGCTAGTGTGGAAGCTGATGGGTAAGATAGGTGTGAACACCCTTGAGTGCGCCTACATACAGGCTACAGGGAAGCTGATGGGTAAGACAGGTGTGGACACCCTTGAGTGCCCCTACATACAGGCTACTGGGGAAGCTGATGGGTAAGACAGGTGTGGACACCCTTGAGTGCCCCTACATACAGGCTACTGGGGAAGCTGATGGGTAAGACAGGTGTGGACACCCTTGAGTGCCCCTACATACAGGCTACTGTGGAAGCTGATGGGTAAGACATGTGTGGACACCCTTGAGTGCCGCTACATACAGGCTACTGGGGAAGCTGATGGGTAAGATAGGTGTGGACACCCTTGAGTGCCGCTACATACAGGCTACTGGGGAATCTGATGGGTAAGACAGGTGTGGACACCCTTGAGTGCCGCTACATACAGGCTTCTGGGGAAGCTGATGGGTAAGACAGGTGTGGACACCCTTGAGTGCCCCTACATACAGGCTACTGTGGAAGCTGATGGGTAAGACATGTGTGGACACCCTTGAGTGCCCCTACATACAGGCTACTGGGGAAGCTGATGGGTAAGACAGGTGTGGACACCCTTGAGTGCCCCTACATACAGGCTACTGGGGAAGCTGATGGGTAAGACAGGTGTGGACACCCTTGAGTGCCCCTACATACAGGCTACTGGGGAAGCTGATGGGTAAGACAGGTGTGGACACCCTTGAGTGCCCCTACATACAGGCTACTGGGGAAGCTGATGGGTAAGACAGGTGTGGACACCCTTGAGTGCCCCTACATACAGGCTACTGGGGAAGCTGATGGGTAAGACAGGTGTGGACACCCTTGAGTGCCCCTACATACAGGCTACTGGGGAATCTGATGGGTAAGACAGGTGTGGACACCCTTGAGTGCCCCTACATACAGGCTACTGGGGAAGCTGATGGGTAAGACAGGTGTGGACACCCTTGAGTGCCCCTACATACAGGCTACTGGGGAAGCTGATGGGTAAGACAGGTGTGGACACCCTTGAGTGCCCCTACATACAGGCTACTGTGGAAGCTGATGGGTAAGACATGTGTGGACACCCTTGAGTGCCGCTACATACAGGCTACTGGGGAAGCTGATGGGTAAGATAGGTGTGGACACCCTTGAGTGCCCCTACATACAGGCTACTGGGGAATCTGATGGGTAAGACAGGTGTGGACACCCTTGAGTGCCGCTACATACAGGCTTCTGGGGAAGCTGATGGGTAAGACAGGTGTGGACACCCTTGAGTGCCCCTACATACAGGCTACTGTGGAAGCTGATGGGTAAGACATGTGTGGACACCCTTGAGTGCCCCTACATACAGGCTACTGGGGAAGCTGATGGGTAAGACAGGTGTGGACACCCTTGAGTGCCCCTACATACAGGCTACTGGGGAAGCTGATGGGTAAGACAGGTGTGGACACCCTTGAGTGCCCCTACATACAGGCTACTGGGGAAGCTGATGGGTAAGACAGGTGTGGACACCCTTGAGTGCCCCTACATACAGGCTACTGGGGAAGCTGATGGGTAAGACAGGTGTGGACACCCTTGAGTGCCCCTACATACAGGCTACTGGGGAAGCTGATGGGTAAGACAGGTGTGGACACCCTTGAGTGCCCCTACATACAGGCTACTGGGGAATCTGATGGGTAAGACAGGTGTGGACACCCTTGAGTGCCCCTACATACAGGCTACTGGGGAAGCTGATGGGTAAGACAGGTGTGGACACCCTTGAGTGCCCCTACATACAGGCTACTGGGGAAGCTGATGGGTAAGACAGGTGTGGACACCCTTGAGTGCCCCTACATACAAGCTACTGTGGAAGCTGATGGGTAAGATAGGTGTGGACACCCTTGAATGCCCCTACATACAGGCTACTGGGGAAGCTGATGGGTAAGACAGGTGTGGACACCCTTGAGTGCCCCTACATACAGGCTACTGGGGAAGCTGATGGGTAAGACAGGTGTGGACACCCTTGAGTGCCCCTACATACAAGCTACTGTGGAAGCTGATGGGTAAGATAGGTGTGGACACCCTTGAGTGCCCCTACATACAGGCTACTGGGGAAGCTGATGGGTAAGACATGTGTGGACACCCTTGAGTGCCCCTACATACAGGCTACTGTGGAAGCTGATGGGTAAGATAGGTGTGGACACCTTTGAGTGCCCCTACATACAGGCTACTGGGGAAGCTGATGGGTAAGACAGGTGTGGACACCCTTGAGTGCCCCTACATACAGGCTACTGTGGAAGCTGATGGGTAAGATAGGTGTGGACACCTTTGAGTGCCCCTACATACAGGCTACTGGGGAAGCTGATGGGTAAGACGTGTGGACACCCTTGAGTGCCCCTACATACAGGCTACTGTGGAAGCTGATGGGTAAGATAGGTGTGGACACCTTTGAGTGCCCCTACATACAGGCTACTGGGGAAGCTGATGGATAAGATAGGTGTGGACACCCTTGAGTGCCCCTACATACAGGCTACTGGGGAAGCTGATGGGTAAGACAGGTGTGGACACCCTTGAGTGCCGCTACATACAGGCTACTGTGGAAGCTGATGGATAAGATAGGTGTGGACACCCTTGAGTGCCCCTACATACAGGCTACTGTGGAAGCTGATGGGTAAGATAGGTGTGGACACCCTTGAGTGCCCCTACATACAGGCTACAGGGAAGCTGATGGGTAAGACAGGTGTGGACACCCTTGAGTGCCCCTACATACAGGCTACTGGGGAAGCTGATGGATAAGATAGGTGTGGACACCCTTGAGTGCCCCTACATACAGGCTACTGTGGAAGCTGATGGGTAAGATAGGTGTGGACACCCTTGAGTGCCCCTACATACAGGCTACTGGGGAAGCTGATGGGTAAGACAGGTGTGGACACCCTTGAGTGCCCCTACATACAGGCTACTGTGGAAGCTGATGGATAAGATAGGTGTGGACACCCTTGAGTGCCGCTACATACAGGCTACTGGGGAAGCTGATGGGTAAGACAGGTGTGGACACCCTTGAGTGCCCCTACATACAGGCTACTGGGGAAGCTGATGGGTAAGACAGGTGTGGACACCCTTGAGTGCCCCTACATACAGGCTACTGGGGAAGCTGATGGATAAGATAGGTGTGGACACCCTTGAGTGCCCCTACATACAGGCTACTGTGGAAGCTGATGGGTAAGATAGGTGTGGACACCCTTGAGTGCCCCTACATACAGGCTACTGGGGAAGCTGATGGGTAAGACAGGTGTGGACACCCTTGAGTGCCCCTACATACAGGCTACTGGGGAAGCTGATTGGTAAGATTCTCTTACTTTCTTGATTTATCTGTTTGAAAGCTTGTTTCCACTGTTCCAAATATTGCATACAAACCGAACTGCACAAGTGTCAAGTACCAGCCATATGGCCTGAACCCTTCTAGTCGGAAAATCCATTCCTAATTGAGAAATCAGAGGACAGTTGTTAATACCTGTTTTACTGGTTTTATGCTGTAATACCATGCATGAAATACCATTGGCCAGTGATATGCTGGCAATTTAGGTAGATACCGAAATGATATATTCATTTATGCACCAGTTTACCACCAGCAAAAACTTAACTGACAAAAGACAAATGAATATATTGAAAAAAAACATACAATATACACACTGCTTTAACAATTTAAAATTTTTTTGCTCTTTCCATTTAAAATAATCAATGATCGTTATGTGAGTGACAAAAGGAAAATGATGCGATTGTTGGGAGCAGCCTTGAAATAGTTTACTTCTGATTGCAAGCATGCACATATAAAGGCTTTACTTTTATTTTGCACAACAGGCCTGTAGACAAGATTTTGACCAGGAGGGAAGCTGATTTACCCATTTAGCAGACCATTTTCTCCAAGGAAGCTTGTGGGCTCCGTACCCCCTAACCCCCTGTTACAGGCCTGCACAATGTGCTGATGCCTCAATCCTGTGGAGTCACATGTCCACATACCTGTCAACCTCTGAAAATCTCAAGGCTTGAGAATATTTTGGGGGGAGGGGTGGGGTATATTTATTTTTAAGGGGGAGGGGTGGGTTTAGCCTTGCAGGCGTTTGCAGTATAGAAAGCTCTCACGAACAAATCCACTTATTGATCTCACGAGGGTGTTAGATTAATTGTGCTACACAAAGGAATTATTGATTCAAATATTTTCAATAATAGAAAATAGGCAAAATGACAATTTTCTATAGAATAGTTTTTCGAAAGCGATAAAAATCGCTAAAAAGCGGGAGATTTGGTGCTTAACGCGGGAAAGTGGGAGAAGGGGTCCAAAATCTTGAGACTCCCGCCTAATGCGGGAGAGTTGACAGGTATGTGTCCACTATGTTAAAAATATCTGTGACTATCCAAGATTATTTTACAAAACTTTTTACATACTAAGATGGTGATTTCTGTTAACCCGAAAAAATAAATTATTACAACATCGTACATCAATCTATTGAAGAGAAATTTTATAGTATCGAACCAACGGTCGCAAAATTGAGCCAAGTAAATTGATAATTAAGCCGATAGAAATAATAAAAAAAAACATGTAAAAACTTACTTGTACGTATCCATACAATAAATAAAAGAACAAAACTCCACCACAACAAATAGCAAATTGTACAGGTTTGGAGTGTAAGTGTAGATGGATCCCAAACACAACAAGATCGCCACCATTCACCGGCACAACTTTTTGTTTGTTTTTCTCTATCGTGATCACTGTGCTAGTTGGCGACAAGGGTTTAAAAGAAGCCATAGGTCTTTGTACGGTAGAGTTTGGTGATTTGGAGAAGGACATACGGGGACTAGAAGCCATACGTGGATAAGTAAAGCTTTGAAATCCCCTCTACATTCGGTTTTCGTTTTGTTTTCTTATTTACGGGTGAGACCGCTGACAAAATACACAGGATTCCCGAGACTTGCCACGTCCGTGCGCGAGGTAACCGCGGCTGGGGCCCGTTTCTCGAAACACCCGAGAATCCTTTATTTCTTAAATTTGAAAAGCTGGCTAATTCCTTTAAAATTTATGGTATATAAATGTGTTGAAATATCGTCAAACATCGTATTTTACCACAAAGATTTATGTGAAGGATAATCCTCTTTTTGGTTTTAAAGATTTTGATCTTTCCCGAAAATATTAAGAAAGTTCTCGGGACCTCGCAGTCACCCCCGAGACTTTTCGAGTAACTTTTTGGCTTTAGGAAAACTTCGAAAATAGCCCTATTGAGCGTAATCATTTGGAATACGAACCAAGAGGAAGTTTCAACTGTTTCTACATGAAAGCGGTTCTCCAGAAGAAAAAAATTGGGAATTTTTTAGCAAAAATGCAAAATAAAGTTTTCGGGCCCGAGAATTCTCGGGTGTTTCGAGAAACGGGCGCCTGGAAACCAAGCCTATTTTCATGTGTGAATCAGGACCATGATCGCTCTTAGTAAGCTTGTCAGTATCTGGCACATGTTGGTTGCTGACGAATGGTTATTTCGCTGCGAGATAACATGTCCGGACATCTAAGTTTTGCGATTAACAAAGCCATCCAAATGTCAGATGGAGTGATGTAATGAGCATAGAATAAATAAGTATATTCGTCCATCCCATTATAGTATCATCTTACTAGAGTTGTGAGAATCCTTTACCGTAATAACCGGCGCTTCTTTCATGTCTTCAAGAGGCGCTTATTCGAGGGAGGCGCTTTTATAAAAAACAGTTTAAACATAATTAATAGCGTGGTTTCATCTAGTAAAAAAATCCATTAAAAAACAGACTTTCAATGTTAAAATCCTGTGACGGGTAGTACAGGCAGTTTCGTTTATTCTTCGTCATCTAAGTAGATGTCAATCAAGTCTTGATTTGACGCGGGTGTCCTTTGGGAGCGCCCGCAAAGTACGCTGGATATTCGAGCATGTCTTGAAGCCTTTGAAGTGCGGGCGCCTATTGGGGGTGGCGCACATCTAGGGGGGGCTAATTAACTAGAGTAATTACAGTAATTGAGAGAAAACAAATCATTTTTTTTGTGGAAGTTGCGCGTAATATCACAAGAGAAAATCGCACCAGACTCTTCTCTTGTGAATGTTAAAACGAGCAAGAAGCAAAAAATTTTTATACTTGCTATCACATAAAAAGGCAATAAGAAAAAAGCGAGCAAAAAGGGGTTCAGATCCTCGTCAGCTCAGTAAATTACCGTAAAATATTTTTTTTTATTATAAATCTATTTACATAGCAAGAAAATTGCTTAAATATAAAAAAGAAATAAAAAAGAGGGGGCCAAGGCCCCCTCGGCCATCAGCTACCGGAAAAAGTGGGTCATCTGTCTCTGTCCCTGTATCTGCTTTACACTCTTCGTGGTCTTCTTACGCTTGCTTGTAGCCTTTTTGGTATCTCGTTTGTTCTTTGGCGCAGGTTTCCTAGCTGGCAAAAGGCCGCTTTTTACAGTGGACTCTTCACGCTGCACGGGTCCCTCTGTCTGTAGGGACACGCCACAAGGGACCATATTCTCCTGGTCCTGCGCTGACTCGCATGGTCGCTTTCTTAACGGAGACTTACTCCAGTCGCAATCAAGTCCATAGACGCACCCCCTTGGTCTTTTACCAGGCTGGGACTTGGGTGTTTCAACCGTGAATATGCCGAATGGTTTCGTGCACGGTATAGAGCGCTGAGAGGAGTTGTCTTGTGCAGTCGTACCTAGGGCGGGCATATCACCATCACTCCTACGGGTTGACTTCTGTCTGTTTTCCTAAAAAACAGCAAGAAAGAAATGCTTAACGCGGTGTCTAATTGGCAAATAGCATTCCATGTAAGCTCAATGCAATTTAGTTTAAGCAGGGCTCACGGTTGAATATATTTGCTCTCTACCTTGAATGACTCATTCGCGTCCTCGAGTTCCGCCTGTCCGTCCGCATCTCCTGGAGGCGAGGCTTCCGGAGTTCTATAAAAAAACACGATTAACTCGTTTTATTAAAACAAGCTGGACAAATGCAAAGAGTGAGGGGTATTTTTGGTATGGGAGGTCTCATTTATCATTTGTTTCAATCAGAGTGCTGATTTCTTTTTTCGTATACGCGGCCAAAAAAGTTTCGCTATTTCTTTCCTAGTATTTACTTCGGTTAGTCCTAAAGCATTCCAATGCTGTAGAGTGAATGTTTTCAAAGTCTTCGTCGTGAACGTTACGGAGCATCGTGGCGTGCCATAGCAACTCAAAAGCCCTGGATCCGAGTCTCATTTTCGCCCATACCACACCTATGTCTACATGAATTTTGTCAACAGCGACTGCCCATACCACACCTATGTCTACCTGAATTTTGTCAACAGCGACTGCCCTTTGCACTTGTTCATTGTGGGCGTGGACAACTCTCTATGGATAACCGCTGTCTGGTTATAGCTACAAAGCATGTTCGCGTCAAGCAATCGAGCAATCAGTCGGAACGAGTTCACGCCGACTATATGGCACGGCTGGGCAGCCTGTGGTGCTAGGGCGCTGGATGCCAGCAGTGCGAGCTGTTTGTTCAGTGAGTTGACTGCTACCCTGACGTGCTCGGCTTGGAGCGTGAGGGACTTGGCCTTGATGAGCGTAGATTGTAACACCGTCAACACGCGGGATACCGCCGCCCTGAAAATTGTAGCGTAAAGTGACTTTGTACTGTAGGACCAAAAAAAAAACATAAAGACGATGTTCCTCCTTACTCCATGTTACTCCTTAGTCCATGTTACTCCTTACTCCATGTTACTCCTTACTCTATCTTACTCCTTACTCCATCTTAATCCTTATTTCAAGTTACTCCTTTTTCCATGTTACTCCTGTTTCTCCATGTTACTTCTTAATCCTTATTTCAAGTTACTCCTTACTCCACGTTACTCCTTACTCCACGTTACTCCTTACTCCATGTTACTCCTTACTCCATGTTACTCCTTACTCCATGTTACTCCTTACTCCATGTTACTCCTTACTCCACGTTACCCCTTACTCCATGTTACTCCTTACTCCAAGTTACTCTTTACTCCAAGTTACCCCTTACTCCATGTTACTCCTTACTCCAAGTTACTCCTTACTCCATGTTACTCCTTACTCCATGTTACTCCTTACTCCATGTTACTCCTACCTCTATCTTACTCCTTACTCCATGTTACAGTATTCCTTACTCCAAGTTACTCCTTGCTCCATCTTACTCCTTACTCCATCTTACTCCTTACTCCAAGTTACTCCTTACTCCATGTTACTCCCTACTCCATGTTACTCCTCACTCTATCTTACTCCTTACTCCATCTTACTCCTTACTCCATGTTACTCCTTATTCCATCTTACTCCTTACTCCATGTTACTCCTTACTCCATCTTACTCCTTACTCCAAGTTACTCCTTACTCCATCTTACTCCTTACTGGAGTAAGGACTCCATGTAACTCCTTACTCCATGTTACAGTACTCCTTACTCCAAGTTACTCCTTGCTCCATCTTACTCCTTACTCCATCTTACTCCTTACTCCAAGTTACTCCTTACTCCATGTTACTCCCTACTCCATGTTACTCCTTACTCTATCTTACTCCTTACTCCATCTTACTCCTTACTCCATGTTACTCCTTATTCCATCTTACTCCTTACTCCAAGTTACTCCTTACTCCATCTTACTCCTTACTGGAGTAAGGACTCCATGTAACTCCTTACTCCATGTTACAGTACTCCTTACTCCAAGTTACTCCTTGCTCCATCTTACTCCTTACTCCATCTTACTCGTTAATCCATCTTACTCCAAACATCTTTCTTGAGGTTGCCTCGAATGAGTGGCTGAAGTGACTTTTTTGAGTGACAAATTCATGCCAAAAATAAATACAGAAACAGGGGCGGATACAGGGGGGTGGATTGGGTGGATATCAACCCCCCTTTTTAAGTGAAAGATCTAAGATCTGTAACCTATCAAGGACCACTGGATCAGTTATAAGCTGTTTATTCAGCCATTATCCACCCCCCATTTTGAAATCCTGGATCCACCTCTGAGAAAAGGCCGCACCCATCACATCAAATACTGTAGCAACGAAAACTTAAAATATCAGAAACTTTATGGGTGACTTGTATGCACTGAATAATTTCCATTTTGTTGTTGTTTTCACGAGTTTGCCATCCAAAAAGTCATGTGATCTGTTTGTTCCTTAGTCGCTAATGGCGAATACAAAACCAAGAGAAAATTGGCATCAAAGGTATGCAGTGTTGGGGGAAGACCAAATTTAGGGTCATTTAGTGTTAAATAAAAGAAATCCAATGATCTGTCTGACTTACTTTGGATCTGCCATGTCTTCTAGAACATTTTGTAGTTTTTGCATAAGAGACACAAAATCGCCAAGTCCCTAGAAGAGCATAATAAAACTATGGTATTATCTAAATGGTGTAAATGACATCTTTTAAAGCACTGAATCAATCAACCTTGGGGAATAGAAAACCTGGGGTTGGGAGGGGAGGGAGGGGCTCTTTCAGTCCATTTCGACAGTGGGTGACTGAATTTTGCCAGCTATATAATTGATGTACAGATATAGTATAAAAAGTAAAACATACTTATACCACAAACCTAACAGGGGGTGGAGACATGAAAATGCAGCCCATACAAGCTTGCTCTTAGAACCAGAGAATGCAGAATTAGTTGCTGCACCCACTAGGGGACAAAGGGATTAATTGCTAATGCTGACTGTACCTTTGTCATCAGGTGAAGAGGGTTATTGCAAGAAGGGGCATAGCCCTTACCGCCCAGTCTTATTTGTAAGATAAATGATGTTGTTGTCTACAAGCAGAAAAATAAAAAGCATATATAGTGATTAGCAGATATACAACATTAAAGGCACTCATTCATCAGTAACTAGCTTCAATACTGATCAAAATATATGTGAGTATCATCTACAACTTGAATAGTTAAGAGTAAGTAACAAATCATGTATTAACTGGAAGATGCCTTAGTCAGGGGCTCAGGACTCAATTCCTGTTAAAAGGGGAAATATTTTTCCAAATGTCAACAGTAGCGAATCTAGGGGGAGGGTTTAGGGGGTTTAAACCACCCATTGCCAGAAAGCCATATGTAAAAAACAATATTACCCCCTACCCCCTTTGTCACTGAGCCACCCCCCCCCCCCTTTAGCAAAAAGCTAGATACGCCCTTGGTCAACACTAAATTTTCTCAGGAGAGATCTCAACAATCAGCAAAAAATTACTGTATGCACTGTCTATATTATGTAGGTATTAATTTCATTTGATATACCCTATACATGCCTATATACCCTATACATGCCTATATACCCTATACATGCCTATATACCCTATATATGTGATATACCCTATATGTGTCTTTACATGCTGTACAGTACCTGGAACATTGTCATGTTCTTCTGTTCCGCCACCTTTCTGATCGAGGTAAACTGTTTTACCCCTAATTCTCTGTCGGGAGTATTGATTACTCTAGCAAGGGCCAGCTCATCCCGCGTGTTCACCAAGAGTTGAAGATAACTCAGCAGTACAGAGGACGCATACTGTTCCTATTGGCAACAACAGTTCACATCAGATTTGGAGGTTAAGTAAGTTGCAATGCATGTTTAAATTTTCTGTGCCATTCCTGGAAAACAGAGTAACATTGGACTTTAAATTGTGTCACTCCAATGTGACGCTAGAAGTATACTGTCTAAGAATACCTAAAAAACACAAACTTAAATGTTAAACTTTGTACAAAAGGACAGCAACTGAGTGAAAAATCTCTCCCATCACAGGTAGGTATCACAGGGGGTTCATTAGGTGTGCATGCATTGAAGGTTTGCAAAGCCTTATTTTCTATATGATACCTATGACTCCCCCCAGCAAAATTCTGGGTATGCATCTATCATCTGGCCCAATAGAATATTTGATCACAAACTGAACTAACAGGCTGGATAGATATAAACAAGCAGATAATAAACATAAACTATGAGGATGTGAAAACCAACCTTTGTTTCAAATCCTTGAGACAATGGTGATGCGCAAGGTGTCATCAGTGGACTGTGCTGATGAGGTGTGTACATCTGATGAGGTGTGTACATTGCTTTACGCATCACAGGTGTGACAGCACTAGAAGCATTGTAACTTTTAGTTTGTGGGGTGCTTGATGGGCTAGTTTTCTTGTAAGCATCATTCAGGATGGCCTCAATTGTCAACTCAGTTGTGTGGGTAATGTCCAGTGAAGCTGAGCCAAGCTTTAAGATTTTCTTGTCCTTGAAAAGCACCCTTAACATCTCTTTCTGGGAATTAGAAAAGAGAATATGTTAATCCAATAATCAGTTTAACCCAGACTGGTAAAAATACCAGTAAACGCGGCCTCATTCTTAGCTACACACTTATTTGTTTTATTAATTTTCAGGCTAGGATGTTCTTTATTTATTTTAAAGATTAAAAATTTTCTTACATTTGTGTATGTAAAAATATAAAACTCAATCATTTATTAGAAAGAGAATTGTTCAATAGGTTTTGAACAGCAACCCAATTTGTCTGTGCATTTTGCAATAAATTACATGTTAACAAAGCTATCTGAGCCCAAAAATGTTACAATGTTCATGGATTTGGTGAAATCTTGACCAAGCTGGATGTTCATATTAAAAGTGTATGCAGGTGGAAAATTCTTTCACTTTAACTCTCAAATAACCAACCCATTTACATTTGCTATTTCCAGTCAACTCTAAATTACTGAATGATGTTCTGCTTTCTTGGATTAAGGGCTATGGGCAATTCTGCGTATAAGCCACTACTAATCTGCTTGCTAAAAGTGTAAGGTATCCACCTTGGGAACTAAGGGAACTAAGGTTTTGCTCTGGGTGGAGAGACAATACATTGAACAAATTTCAAATGTAAATGCAAATGAAGATGTTAAACATTTGACTTAATTCATTTACATTTAGAACAATACATGATAAGAACAGTGTCTAAAACATGCCTTACTTCTACATCTGAAGATGGCTGTCCGATAAGGGCATATTGAGTTTGCTCCTGGTATATTTCACTGACAGATGGATTTTCCAGGAAACAGGAGGAAACTTTCTTGGCAAGGTCAGCATAGTCCAGAGCATGACAGTATGCCAGGAACTGATTATAATTTGTCAGTATTTGAGTGGGTACAATGCCCATAGTTGGTATTCCAAGTTTAGTTTTTATCACTTCTTGGTGTGTAGATATCACTCTAGTAGAATCAACTTCAAATGTGCCTTCCTCCTGAAAATAATTTAAATAAGAAAAAAGAAAAATTACCTTTTATTTATAAGTAATAGCTGTCCACCAGCAAAAATAATGCTTAACACAAGGGCTAAATTTCACAGTGTGGCTAAATAGTGCTCATCACAAGGGCTAAATTACACAGTGTGGCTAAATAGTGCTCATCACAAGGGCTAAATTACACAGTGTGGCTAAATAGTGCTCATCACAAGGGCTAAATTACACAGTGTGGCTAAATAGTGCTCATCACAAGGGCTAAATTACACAGTGTGGCTAAATAGTGCTCATCACAAGGGCTAAATTACACAGTGTGGCTAAACAGTGCTCATCACAAGGGATAAATTCACAGTGTAGCTAAATAGTGTTCATCACAGGGGCTAAATTACACAGTGTGGCTAAACAGTGCTCACCACAAGGGCTAAATTACACAGTGTGGCTAAATAGTGCTCATCACAAGGGCTAAATTACACAGTGTGGCTAAACAGTGCTCATCACAAGGGATAAATTCACAGTGTAGCTAAATAGTGCTCATCACAAGGGCTAAATTACACAGTGTGGCTAAATAGTGCTCATCACAAGGGCTAAATTACACAGTGTGGCTAAATAGTGCTCATCACAAGGGCTAAATTACACAGTGTGGCTAAATAGTGCTCATCACAAGGGCTAAATTACACAGTGTGGCTAAATAGTGCTCATCACAAGGGCTAAATTACACAGTGTGGCTAAATAGTGCTCATCACAAGGGCTAAATTACACAGTGTGGCTAAATAGTGCTCATCACAAGGGCTAAATTCACAGTGTAGCTAAATAGTGTTCATCACAGGGGCTAAATTACACAGTGTGGCTAAACAGTGCTCACCACAAGGGCTAAATTACACAGTGTGGCTAAATAGTGCTCATCACAAGGGCTAAATTACACAGTGTGGCTAAACAGTGCTCATCACAAGGGATAAATTCACAGTGTAGCTAAATAGTGCTCATCACAGGGGCTGAATTACATAGTGTGGCTAAATAGTGCTCATCACAAGGGCTAAATTACACAGTGTGGCTAAACAGTGCTCATCACAAGGGCTAAATTACATAGTGTGCCTAAATAGTGGGGAAAGGTCATGAATGGACTAGAAACAGTCGGGCAAGGTCCTCGATGGACTGAATGCATTCATTTAAATGTCCTATTTAAAAACTAAATTGTCAACCTAGTGGGTTCAAAGTACTTATTAAGTTATATATTTGTTAAGTTACATTCTTTGGGCAAATTAGAAAATAACAACATCCTTCACAATCGATCTAATAAGAGCACACCAACACAACACACATCGATCATATAAGTACATGGGGTCCCAACAAGTAAGTAAATACCTGCTTGTGGATCTTCGCCATGACAAGCTGTAGAGCGACCAACTGGTCTGTCAGACCGTAGAATGAGTCACAAAATGGAGATTTGGCGAAGTGTGTTCGGTAAATCTCTACAAAAAACTCCACAGGGTGATAGACTCGTGCTCCTTCTACTCCATTATGGTTGTCGGGTTTTTTGAAGATTAGGATACATGTCGGCTTATCTGAGCAATGAAAGCAAAGTTCATTTGAGGCCGTTCTTTGGCCTCGAAGTGAAAGAAGTTAGCGGGAAGTTAAAGAAACGTTAAATTATTTTGCAACACGATATTACAATCTTTACCTCCCCAATCCTGAAAAGTCTTTAATTTTTCCATGAGGGAGTAGAGCTCGGTAGTTTCCTCGAGATTTTCAAACCACACAACACAAGCCATCTTCCTTATCGCCGAGAAAATAAGTAATTCGAATTTACCGCGCAAGTCACGTGACCCTATAACAAAGGTAACCCATAGGCGGTAGGCCGTGAAAGTAAACTAGAAAGACTCTTTATGAAGCTTGGAGCCCCTGGTTGTCAGGGCACGATAAGGCAGTAAATATGTTGGGAGAATCTTGCTCTTCATGATGCCAATAAGGCAGTAAATATGTTAGGAGATTCCTGCTCTTCATGATGCCAATTTCAATTGTAAAGCATTAAGGTCTGTTAAGTGCAATGGTTTAACTGTGCTTATTGCAATGATGACTTTATACATAATTTGATTTGGATGATTCAACTGTGAATCTAATCTATACTATGAAATAATGGAAAAGAGCTTATCAAATAATGCATCCCTTTCAGAGAGATACAACTACTTTGCAAGGGGGTGTATGTGTGTCTGTGGGGATGCAAAGGGACTATCGAATTCTATGGAAGAAAACAGAAAAAAAAGAAAGGTTTATTGAGAGACGGCTGATAGTTTTTCATCGGATCGACACAACCCTAGGGCGACACATGCGAGCGAAGTGGTTACCACCCGCGCAGAACACAATGTAACGGCGGCTAGAGAGCCTTTTGTTTTCAGGTGGATTAACACCTGCCATGTAAGCCCGTAACTTGGTAGCTTAGCAACCCATCGAATCCACTCCAAATCCCATCAACTACAAGTCTCGGAGGAATGCGAAAATTTTATGTCTGGCTACCAACAGGATCCTCGCGTATACAAGGAATCTCCACCGGTGGTAAATTATTATTTTCTGCCAATCTTGTTATCTGTTTCTATGGTAACGCGCTGGTGCATATCAGGCGTGGGAAGCACGCAGCTGTACTCGAAAAGCGGGTTGCTTGTTTCTGGTTAGACAGTGCTGTTGCTGGGAGAGAGAGTCACCGGGGTCATAGCACATGATAATGTTGTGACTTTAATCATTTGCAACATTCGGTCATTATCCACCTGTCTTAACTTTTCTAGAAATAAAAAAATAATGCTCCATTTCCAAGGCCACGGCGTTTGCCCTCTATAAGGAATTATAGTATATAGCATCCGCCCAAAAAGCCATCTGCAGAATTCTTCGAGAAAAATACTAAAGGACGAAGCCCCGAGAAAAAGACAAAAAAAAAGCGATCGACACAACTGGAAGCAATATCAGCTTGCCACTTTATCAGCATGAATAGAAATAAAAGAGTCTTAAAGCATACTTTCCGTCCTTTTTGACAGAGACATCATTAAAGTTCCCAACAACATTAATATTTTCAGATCTTTTGTTTTTTCATTCAAACATGAAAAACCTAAATAATCAGTCGAACATTATGTCTTTTGGATCAAAGGTGTGCAATTATAGCTTATCAGCAGATTAGTACTTAAAGTGTGCTCATATGACGCTCCACACTAGTGGCGACAGCAAAAGCCAAAATCCCCCTCCCTTCCCCTCCTGAAAATAGACGCGCCTGGTATTTTAAGAATAGGGGAGGAGTGGGTGAACACCATTCTTCCTGGGCAAATTGCATCTCCAAGTGAGTTTTAAACAGAGCAATACCTAAATAAATTGCATCACCGAGTGAGTTTTAAAGCAGAGCAATGCCTAAATATTTATAAATTGCATCTCCGAGTGAGATGTAAAACAGGTGTCGTTACAACTGCTGGATAACATAAAGAAATTAAGACAAAATAAATCGACATATTCGTTGAAACTATTTCCATCATATTATCCACAATTTATCAATAGAATCTAGACAGTTATAACGCGTGATCTACCGCGAGTCGCCAAAAATTGAATTTTTTTGTGTAGGGTGTTACTCCACGTCAAATTATTATGTTGATCCTGATTGTTATTCATCAATTTCAAGCAAGAAGAACTACTAGTCAATAAATGATTACGCGGGTTTCTAATGTGTTTTTATCTGCACTGATTTGAGGGTGATATCCGGCGCTAAAACTCTTCGGTAATAAGAGCGGGAGCGTATCTTCCAAATCAAAAGCTGCTCTATGCTGTCACTCCTATTATAGGAAACGCCTTTCTTGTCAAGCCGGGAAGGAAATCTCATCTCCTGTCATTTTCTTCATAAATTCGAGAAGCACTAGCAAAATTAATGAAGAAATTTTGATTGATATAATTAATATCAGTAGCGTCGCTAGGAATGGTCTACCTACGTCTCTTTCGTCTGTTCGTACACTCTGTTAGATTCTCACATTTTTTTCCAAATAAGCTAGAAATCTTCTCGAATTATTCGCGTTATCCTGACTCCTGCCTTCTCAGAGCTCCTGCTCACGTCTGTATGAAATAGTAAAAAAAGACAACATTGAATATCAAATACATTCTTTTTTATAAGAACCTTTATAAAAAAAAAACCCTTTTAACGTCCAGCCTGAGATTTCACCGAATTTTAAGAACATGCTAAGAACATGCCGAGGCTCAGAAGTTTTTTTCTTTTTTAGTCTTGATGCGTTTTCTTAAATGAAGAATCAAATTGTGCTCATAGTAACAACCTTATTATTGCTATTAATCATTGTGTAATTCTCTTCCTAATAATTCATTGGGTTTTATATTCTTATATACACTTAAATTTAAGAACATAGTTAATTAAGAACATATTTAGCCTTAAATTGTCCCAAAAATAAGAAAGGCCCAGCCACAACTGAAAAATAGACGTTTTTATAAAAAAAGAGTGTAATAGCCTTTTAATAAAATAAAATAAAATAAAATAAATAAAATAAAATAAAATAAAATGAAATGAAATGAAACGAAACGAAACGAAATGAAATGAAATGGAATGAAATGAAATGAAATGAAATGAAATGAAATGAAATGAAATGAAATGAAATAAGGCTCATATCTAGCGAACAGGGTTCGGGGAAAGCACATGAAATACGAAATTGGGAATTTACAGCGCAAAAAGACATGGTAATTATAGTAATTATAGTAATTATAGAGATACCTTGGAGTTGGTGGAATGATAGTGGGATAAGAGAGTTAACAATGGAGGCCTTAGGCCACAGGAAGCCCATAAGGCTGCTTAGGATCCTTTAACAATGGAGGCCTTAGGGTATTTGCGAAAAGAGCACCTGATTGAGACTTTCGCTGGCAGGCGCGGTCGCTCGAATCCTGGTTACGCCCCTGAACTACACTCTTTCTTTATAAGAACCCAGGCCCGTACCCAGGATTTTTCTAAGGGGGGAGGGGGGGGGGGCGAGATCCGAAAAAGTGGACCTAATTTTTTCTGGGGGAGTGGTGGGGGAGGGAGGGAGTTTTTTGATAATAATCTGACCACTTAAGTAAGAACAAAAAAGGATTTTTTTTGCCTTTGCAGTATCTCCACGAGACGTTTATTGTCTGATTTGGCTACAAATACAAGTTTGAATCATGGATTAATGACATACCAGAGTGATCTAGCTTATGCTTTATAATTTTGTCTACAAATAGCACTTCTATTGAGAACCGAAAGTAGACTTTCGGCCGTTGTGGGGGGGAGGGTGCGTTCGCACCCCCTGCACCCCCTCCCCCCCCAGGTACGGACCTGGAACGTTCAGCATGAGTTTTTACCAAATTTTAAGAACATGCTATAAGCATTCCGAGGCTCAGATATCAGAAAAATGTTGCTTTTTTAGTCCTGATGCGTTCTAAAATGCAGCACCAAATTATACTACTAACAACCTTCTATATTATTGCTATTGATCATTTGTGTAATTCTCTTCCTAATAATTCATTGGGTATTATGTTTTTTTATATACACTAAAATTTAAGAAGAACATCGTAAAAACACATTCAGCCTAAAAATGTCCGAAAAATAAGAAAGGCCCAGCCCCAATTGAAAAATAGACGTTCTTCAGGGGCGTAGCCAGGGGGGTGGCCTAGGGGGCCCGGCCCCCCTTTTAGCAGCCAAAAATGCAGTAAATTATGAGACATAAAATGTATGAGACATAAAATACAGGAGAAAAATCCTTGAAAGTCCCTAAGAGCCCCCTTCTGTTAAACATCCTGGCTACGCCGCTGTTCTTATAAGTGTTCTATCACTAATATTGTACAGCTCACCGATAACCAGGTATTTACTTTGTAGGAGCGCTCTCTCTCAAATGCTGGTAGTATTGGAAAAAAAATGTACGATTCGCGCAATTCGCCCGCGATCGCATATTTCGACATGCTTCTTGTGCATTGTACAACTGATGAATGCACGATTTGGCGTCCGGTTAAACTTCGGCAATTTAAAGATATATTACTGTCATAGTTTATTGCAGGGGAGAAATGTCTTATCGTGCTAATTCTGTATGACATTAGAAAATAGATTTTTCCAAATCAAATGATTGTTTTCTTATTCTCCGTAGTCTTTGTTCATGAGCAAGTTATCTGTTGACCTGCGAACAGAATAGTAATTAAACTTCCTTGTCCTATTAACTTTCCGAACATGCAGTGTTCGGTAGCATATATATCCTTATGATATATTTCACTCCAGAATAAAATATAGACTAACTGAAAGCTTGCTTAATCTTCCTTGGCAGATCGTTCACTGACCGGGCTCGTGCAACATGCGTCCCCTATTCAATTCGGAGCAGCCTTTCTCACACCTTCCCCGGGCAACGTTTATGTAACTTTTGTTTCACCGTTCCAATAGATTCCCACAAGAACTCAATGACTTTTTGTTTTTTTAGACGCCACAAACAACGTTAGCGCCAGAAAGGGGGGGGGGGGGGGGTGGGCTGGAACACGCCAAACGAAACGGTAGATTTTAGCTTAAGGGGGTGTTTAGAAGTTCTCGTGGGGGCTGCTCATGCTATGCTCATTTAAAAGTACAAAGTGCCTGATGAGCTTAATTTCAACGCAGTTTCATTTATTAGATTCATCTTTCCAAAAGTTTATGTTAACAGAAGTTGATGTCTCTCGTGTGTTTTAATGTAAAAGTTTAAAGTGCGTGGATCTCTCTTCAAACAGAATATCTATAAAAGCCTTTGTCTGCAATTAAACACGCTTATCCTATATCTGTCCACACTCCGCGTGATTCTCTATTTCTAACCTGAGCAGGTGGTCCTCGTTTCGGAGATCTATGATTATTTCAGTTAGTAATAAGAATGGCTTGGTGTAAAAGAAGATTACAAGGCATTATTTGGCAACTTGTACAAGCTACGTGACGGGTGTTGTGCTGCTCGGTTGGGGCAAAGGAACTATTGAATGTAGAAAAATGGGTTCACGGAGGATTCGCTAAGCGATAGGGTATGTCTGTTTCGGAAAAAAGATAAGATAAGAACTACGATAAAACCTTTATATCTGGTAGAGAAATTCAACCCAGTTGACAGTCTATATACAAATTTTGATAAACACTCTGCAACCCGAACAGCCTTTGCCCGGAGAGATATTCCCTGTTATGGCGTATCGACCGCGCTTTCGCAAGTCCGGAATTTAATGTTCACTTACCATTCGCTTCTACTGAAAAGCTAGGGCACGCGCGCTCTATTAGGCTATTGTTTAGCGAACCAATCAGACTCGAGTCTTGTGTCAAGATCACTTGTGGGTCACGACAGCGACAGGTGACACGACAATGGGTCAACGTTGAACCGTACCGGGCTCCCTTTGGTTGCCAAAGCAGCAATGGCTCAAATATACCAACAGCTGCAGATCCTAATAGATTGTATTGTTTTTGATGCAAATTAACTTGTAGGGTATTGTTCAAAAAGGTTAGCTGATGTACAGCTTAAATCAACTAAAGGTCAAAATTCTTCCTTGAAAAGAAACTTTCGAAATCTCACGAGATGTTTTCCTTCCAGTTGTATTTTTGCATCTCAGAATTAGAGGAAGATCTAGTTAACAATGCGCAGTTTCGTAACGTTAGAAGCAAACAATGGGTTTGATAACAAAGGACCCCTTGAACTTAAAATAGATTTAGAATTTCTTGCGTTTTCGTATGCAATGGAGCGATAAAAACGGATTCTGTTCTTGGTCTAAGCGGCGCGCGCAAAATCCCGGCCCCTGTTGTTCCGCGTGCGTTTCAGAATCCCCAATCACTTTTACTACCTAGGAGTCTCCTATGTCTAGAACAGACAGTTTGAGATGATTAGCGTTAGCAGAAGTCGTGAAATGGTCTGATGCTAAAACGCCAAGCGCTCAGACTCTTTGAATAGCTCGATTGTCGTTGATAGGTCACACAATTTCAATATAACATGAACAACTTGGTTTATTTTCTAATTATTTATGCATGAATTTCCAAAAAAAAAACTAATCCCGTAAAATTAACATGCAAATCGTAAAAAAATAACAGGAACTGGATTGCCTGACATGTATACACTTGTTGCTCTCCTGACATAAATGATTTCCGCATATCACGCTTCCGTGATCTAGAATTACAATAATAGTCCTAAGAAGTCTTTGCCTTCGATTAATATCATTTCAACATAATTTTCTCTTTAAAAATCTACAGAAAATAAAAAGGAAGCTCTTTGGTCAAGAGCAGCATAAATTAAGGCTTTTGCGCGCACGACACCGCCGTGATGAGCTGGACAAGTCTTTGCATTCAACTTGAAATCCTTGAGACTGGTAGAGACGTATCAAGATATCTCCAGTCGCTGGTCTTAGTCTATGGTCAGCCTCCCAGCATTGCTGAACAAGACAAACATACTGTCCATCATCATCGCTCATATCTCGTGCTATCCTCGGTCTAAGTTGATATGCTACAACGCCGAAGATAACAACATGTTGATTTTCGTTGCCGTAAGGTCTTTCTCGGGTAAGCATCTGCCACAGACAAATGCCATACGAATAGATGTCCGCCTTCGTACTAGGTGTCTCCCCTCGTAATAGCTCAGGTGCCCTGTAAGCGTACGTCCCGGTCAGGTTGGACTTAGTCGGACTCGCTGGCTTGTGATTCTCCTCAATAGCCTGACAGCAGCCAAAGTCTGCGAGTTTGCAATGATCGTTAGCTCCTACTAAGACATTGCCCGGTTTCAAGTCCAAATGTGCAATTCCTTTAGCGTGTGCATAGTCCAGACCTCTTGCGATATCCACCGCAAATTTTGTCCTGCGCTCGTTTGTAAGCGCCTCTGAAGGGTCATAGATAACGTTCAGTAAATTGCGATCGCCTGCGTACTCCATAAGAACGCAGTTCGTGTCTTGAATGGTAAACAGTGTGAATGTACGCACGATATTTGGATGTGCAAAGTTCAGTGCAGAAGTCTCGGCCTCAAAGCTTTCTCTTGCTGCACGCTCGTTTTTCGTTTCTTTGTGTAGCCTTTTCAAGGCCATTCGTTCACCACGATAGCTCGCCTCGTACACCGAACCAAACCCCCCGCTACCGAGGAGCTTGCCGACTTTCAGATCAGAAAACGCGAAGTCGCCGGAAGTCAATGCACAGTATAGTTTATCACGTCTCTGGCAGGAACATACTTCGGCTGACTCGCAAAACAGCCTTCCTCGATCCTGCAGAACCATGGTAAGAGAGACCAGTCTTGAAAGCGAAATGCTGAGCGCAAGATGCAACTGGTGTAGGCACTACGACTTCTGCAGGACGCACAAATGCGTAGACGGACGCTATTCTACTGATGTCCCACGACTAGTGATTAAGATCAATTTGAGCTGAGTGACTGTTGGAGTTTTCGTCGAGATGTGACCGTGTTCGTGCACGAGTGTGGAACAAATGCTAATCTAAGATACTGCGAACAAGCCACGCGCAAACTTCGGCTCAGGTGTTAGTACTATGGGGTAAATCCCGAATTAATGACCTGCACAGCCAATCAGATCGCTAGGAGCAGTGGAGCGTAACCAATCACATCGCGCTAAGCTCAAAGTAGTTTCCATTCATTGCGTTATCCTCGCCGGCTGGTGCTGGCTTGCCAAGTGGAATATTTCCAAATTTTGCTCGCAACTGAATCGTTATACTTTTGGGTTATAAAATGTAAGCTTAGCGAAAGCTGCATTCATCGAGAGTTTCGACTGCTCCGTGAAATTTCTGACATAGCAGTCGCCACGCGCTTTGACTGCATGCTTCATTTATTCTACTTGCACATGGCTAACAATAGCCGAGGCCATGAAAAGGAAATTTACATAATATAAGGCAGATATCGCAATCGGGGGGGGTTGCACGAGATTATATCCCGGCGAAAATACAGCCCCTCGAAACACTCATCACGATTCACACGTAACGCACGGATGCAAAAAAAAAACTGCTTTTTCACACCACCCCGCACTTAGCTTGCGCCACTCTCGTCGCTATATTTGAGATAGCTCGTTCAAAGCGCGGTTTTGTGTGTTTACTGACATTTTCCACCCGTTGGGTTTTCCATTCTCGCTTTTCTTATACTTTACTGTTCTCGTGGCAACTCTATTTGGTTGTCCGTTCCTTAGATCTCTGATTGGTCGTTTTGATTAAACCGTTGTCATGTAATAATCACCCGGATCTCCAATTCAGGTTTATAGGTTTTTCTTTATCTTATTGACAAATAAAAAAAAAAAAAAAGAATAGCTGTAGCGTTTTGTGCGTCCATAAGTGACATTTGCGATCTGGTTTCGTTACGCGATCGGGTGATTTATTCGTACAAGGTCATGGTCCTACCGCAAGCAAACTTTCGATCCAAAAAGACACGCGTCACTGCGAGCTTAACTGCGAGAAAAAATGTTCAATCTCGGAGACACTGAGTCTTGCCGCACTGGCGTTAAAGCCTCGTTAAAGGCATCCGCTTTAGCTCGTATCAGCGTGCGCGTTGCTGTAACAAATTCAGTGAACGCATTGTTCCATTCGCTGGCTCGATGCTACTTACTAACGAGCGTCAGCCTTTTAGTGATATGTCACCGGGCTTAGATTAAACATTTGAATAGACAGGAAAAGTTAAATTTCAGCTTCGATTGAAAAGGGTATTTTTTAGACGCCGCAACCAATACGCGGAACAGATTTCACGGTTAGGCTTGCCACTGACACTGCGGAAGATTTGCGATGATTGCTTTCAATGTCCACATTAATTGTGAAGGCTGGAAATAATCTCTTGGAATAATTGCCGGTCCGCAAAAATTATCAATTCTTATAAAATTAACAATACCGCCATTATATCCTGGGTGTCTTTGTGGACGTGTGAAGTTTTTTCTATAAAGACGGCAATTACATCCAATCCACACTCCTCCTTCTGATCGGCAATAATAGATTGTTTGCAAAACCATCAAGAACTCAAAAGAGCTTGCTGTAACGCTATTAAGCAATGAATTTAAACAATAGTTTGTCGAAAGACATGTGTTTTGCACATGCGTGCAATCTTACTGAAACTTGCATAGGCGTAATAGGATGCGATGCATGCCGAACAATAGAAGCTCTTGCGCAAAACCCTGCCGTTTCGGCAAAATGCATTTTGAATCAGATGATTTTGAGATGGTTTCTGCAATAGCCAATAAATATAAAGTAACACAGGACACCAGAAACATAATCGCGCTTTAAGTTTGCTAGAGAGCTACTTTTAGGAAATGATCACTAAAATTAATACTCGACACTTGAACCTACATTGACCTTTTGTGCAAGGTTTCTAAAAGTCTGTTGTACCATCGTGGAACTCTATCGTCCCATGGCTGTATGGGAATATTTTTGTACGCGTGTATGGCCTATAGGGTCATTGTGAATAAAATTGTCAGTTTTCCAAGTTTTCGCTAGTGTAAGACGTCCGATCTTGGATGTTTGTTAACCACCAGGGGTGGCCGTTGATTAGCTTGTCTCTTTAAACAAAAAAAAAACTGAGTTTTAATGTTTGTTTCTACGGTTTTTGCAACGATTGCTTACAATAATTGCCGGTCCACAAAATCATCAATTCTTATAAAATTAACAATACCGCCATTATTTTCTGGGTGTCTTTGTGGACGTGTGAAGTCTTCTCTATATAGACGGCAATTTATCCAATCGGCACTCCTCCTTCTGTACGGCAATAATAGATTGTTTGCAAAACCAACAAGAACTCAAAATAGCTCGCTGTAACGCTATCAAGCAAGGAATTTAAACAATAGTTTGTCGGGAGACATGTGTTTTGCACATTTCTAATGTGTGGAATCTTACTTGCATAGGCGGTTAGGATAACAATATGAGTTGTTTTGTGTATCAGTACCGGAGTTTTTGATTTAACAAAGTGCGCTATTGGCGGAAACGAGAATTTCCAATGCTTATAGCGGGAAAGAGTTACCAGTTGTGTAGGCAGAGTGTAGACTTTATATTTTCCCCGGGGGCTTTCTCGGTAAATGGTATACCGCATCTTTTGGTAAGGTTGTGCATTTCTTTGTCAGGTAGGGGTGGGTGGGGGGGGGTGGGTGGGGGGGGGCAGTGATCCAACATCAGAATTAAATAAATTAATCTGTTACAAGAAAGCATAAGAGCATAAGATCTTATGCTCTCTCTTGATCTGTTATTATTTTATGAATCGCCACCAAGGTCGACGGATCCAGTTAATTTGGGCTACCTGTGCGACTAAACAGGCCAGGCTGCTCTGTCTAGTTTTTTCCAAGATGGCGGTGTAATTGTTATTTGATGTCTCTGCTTGGGCTAGTACCCGATTATGGGGACGACTCATCGAGCTCTGACTCCGAAAACGATGAGGAACAAACACCAAGCACAGTAAACCAGAATACATCTTCTTCTTGTCTTAATAGTGAAGTTGAAACCCCGCTCCCTTTACCCGAACTTGACGTGGGGAAGAAAACATCGTCACTTCCATCGGAACTGAAATCCCGTGCTTTTGAGAGCTCCTCAGTATTCTATAATCCGTACCTTGTCAAGGAAAAAGAAAGGCTCTCTGTTTTAGAAAAACACGTCCAACTTTCTGAGCAAGCTCCGACCTTAAAGGGCAAGAAAAGAGTGTGTTGGAAATTCCAGAAAGGAAAGTGTCGTTTTGGTGAGAAGTGCAAATTTGTTCATAATACAATCCCTGTTGGGGCTACATCGGCAAACGAACCGGATTCCGAGACTGCTGCTCCGCATACTTCAGTTCGGACTTTGAGATATATACCGAACGAAGAGGAAACACAATGGGAGGAGAAAAAGCCAAAGAAACGAAGAGTTGGCGTAACAGACTCGCTCGTGCCTCCAAAAAGGGCCGTGAAAGCGTATGAACAACAGAAAGTTCGAGAAAGACCCTGGATGCAGTAATAGCGCTGGCTTCTAGCGGCAAAACAACAAAAGGCAACTTATTCAGCATTTTATGAAAGAGAGTTTCTTATTCAGCATTTTATGCCAGAAAGTTTCTAAAGCAGAAAAGTTTTTTTTTCATTTTTTCATTGAAATATATATGTGATGGCTGCAGCCCTGTGTTTATTTTAGAGTTTGCCTCTCAGAAGGTCATGTGTACAAGTCGCCTATTGGGAGATGAGGGCCTGACATCATGCCTGCAAGGTGTACTCATATGTATAATAACATCATATATAGATTATATACACTACATTAATATTAAGGGGGAGGGGTTCATAATTTTTTTAAATGAACTCTACTGAAATCTTGAGAAGTTACACTGAAAAAGGGTCTGAAATTTTAAGGTGTTGTCAAAATCCCCCCCCCCCCCCCGGATATTTGATGAGCAGCCCCTTATGAAAACATATTATATATATATATATTATATATATATATATATATATATATATATATATATATATATATATATAATGCGTGACTGCAGGCGTTATATATATATATAATGCGTGACTGCAGGCGTTCATATAACAGTGCTCAATACATAGGTGTAGAGCGGGATATATCTTGGTTTGTAGGAAAAAAACACGAGAACTACAAGCCTGTTTCGTGGTTGCCCACTCATCAGGAGATTTATTAAGAATATATTACTACCATCACTTATATACTATCTATGTATAAAATTAACATGAAAATAGGGCGTGAAATTTGAATGGCTGTTATGATGAAATTGAATAGTTCAGCTGTTGCATAACAAGGCTTTGTTCCTGTGGCGGCACGAAGACACTAGCTCGTTACGCTTGTTTAAAGTTTATAGCTTGGGTTGGCGGATAATGATAAGTTTTTCTTTGAGGCAGAGATTACATCTTTTGCTAGAGCTGTTGTAGGTGGAGTGTGATGACAGAATTTTCCATGAAATAAAGTGTTCTATGTCGTTGTCTTTAAGGCTCCATATGTACTTGCTTAGTTCGGTCGAGTTTCTGTATTTAGCGTGTCGGAATGAGGCGGTGTGGTTTGTATATCTTGTCTTGAATTCGTTCTCGGTTAGTCCTACGTAGGTTTCGGAGGTGTTGATGTCCTTTCTTGTTACAGTAGCTTGGTAGATAACAGATGATTGGAGGCAGTTTCCGTCAAGGGGGCACGCGTTCTTTTGTCTGCAGTTGCATGTTTTGTTATTGGCGGTGGCGAGGGAGGTAGGGGCGTCTTCGGTTGTTATTGATGAGGCGATTATGCGTTTGTTGTGGCTGTCAATTATCTGCTTGGTGTTGCTCATGCAGCTATAACTGATTTTGATTGTGTTCCGGTTGAAGATTTTTCTGAGTTTGTGGTCTTTAGGGAAGTGCTTGTCTATGAGTGAGAGGAATCTGTGGCCGATGTTGGTGCTTGTGTTCTTGCTAAAAGGGGGGTTGTACCAGATGATGTTGTTGCGCTGGCGGTTCTTGCGTTTGCTTGGGGTGTTTGGTTCGTAGTGCAGCGTGTAGTTATATCCACTTTCGTCGAGTGCTTTCTGGTATGGCGGGGCGGCTTGGTCGAAGGTTTCTTTGTCTGATCATAGTGTAGATAAGCGTTTGTTGATACTGGCAGGGATATTCTTTGTGATGGTAGGTGGGTGGCTGCTCTCGCGGTGGACGTACTGTAGTGGGGCGTTCGGTTTGGTGAAAGGCTGGTAGGTGTTGCGGTTCAGGTCGAATGTGACGTCTAGGAAGTTGACTACTCGCTTGTTGGCTTCTATGGTAATTCGCAGTCCGTTGTTGTTGAAGATGCAGCATAGTTCTTTCTTGATATTTTCTGTGTTTTTAGGTGTGGCGCTTGTCCGTCGTCGCGGTAGAGTCCTACGTTGATGTTAAGGTCTTGGAGCAGTTGGAGTTGGGAGAGGAGGAAGTTGCCTACAAGTTCGCATGTTTCAGCGCCGTCGTAGCTTCCCATTGTCACGTCGAATGTCGAGTTGCCTTTTTTGTGCCTGGGTGTTTGGTTGTGAACTAGGATAGAGCTCTTGGCGTGGGTTATGATGTTTTTTCTTCAGCTGTGATGCAGTCGTAGTCAGCGGCGAAGTCGAGGGCTTTGTTTAGGAGTTCTTGGCTGATGGATGGGTAGAATTCTACCATGTCGAAACATATAAAGTTGGATGCTGTCTTGTTTTTTGTTGATTGACATCAAAAACATCATAACCCACGCAAATATATTGTAAATATGTATTGAAATTTTGTAGAATGTTAGTTTGACCCCCCAAAAGCTCTACTTTCATGTTAACCCTCTCCCCGAAAATCCCCCTGATTTTGTAATTCTTTTTTTTTTGTAGAAACATCTTGGGATACTTTAGATACATCTATATAGATAAACATTCAGGGCAAATGGCGAATGGCACTATGGCAGCTCTAAAACCAATTACTGTTTATGTGTATAGTTATTGTGTAAGAATATGGATGATAAGTAATATAATTGCATAAGTTATCCATATTTTCCTAAATTCAGGCAAAAATTTGTCAGGTTACATGTTATTTTTTGATAGGTAACTGCCATTTGACAATTGGCATTTTCCATTTGCACTGACAACATATTTTGAAATAGGTGTATGTCCTTGATCACTATATGTTTGAGAACACATGCAGCTTGGGTTAAGTGCATAACACAGAACTGACAAAATATGTTCAAGTAAATAAAAAAAATACAGACAAAATATGGACAAGAAAATAAAGATACAGAACAAAAATGACAAAAAAATATATCATACAGGTAAAAGAAAATGGGTTTCATGTTTTGCTTTTATTATTGTTCATGTGAATTATATCCTTAAATTACTTGTACCTTTTGCGGTCTTACTGAACCCCTATGCTCCTATTTGTATTAAGCCGCTATTTCGTTATATGGCCTTATCTGGTCGCTCAACCATGGCAGCTGCATCCAACCTCTGCTTACCTTCGCCAAAAACATGCTTTGGTAAACGAATTTTTGGTGGTTTAAGCTAGGCCAAGCAGCCTTTTTTTCTGTAAATCGATGAAAACTGTCTGGCCTTTCCCGTCTTGAAGAACACTGCTGCTTTGAATGGTGCTGTTACCTCAATTGTCGTGGTTATTAGCTCATGTTTTCCCGTAATGTGCAGGCCCGTAACCAGGATTTTTCTTGGGGGAGGGAGGGGGGTGTTACGCCGCAAAATGTAATAACTAACGCAAAATGTAATCTTAACGCGAAATGTAATAACTTTCAACGCAAAATGTAATCTTAACACGAAATGTAAAAACTTTCAACGCAAAATGTAATCTTAACGCGAAATGCAATGTTTTCAATGCAAAATGTAATAAATGTTTAACGCGAAATGTAATAACTTTTCAACGCAAGTTGTAATAAAATATTTAACGCGAAATGTAATAACGCAAAATAAAATAACATCAAATAATGACTATAAAACTATAGCTTAAAGCTGTAACTAAGAAAATAGACGGTAGCATGTAGTGACCAACCGTTGTAGTAGTCCATCTCGAATCGACCGTTGGTCTCGGTCTCTCCAAACACAGTGGTTCTGTTAGCAACCTGAGGTGGCGAATCCTCCCGAAATCATGGTCTATAAAGCTGCGATACTGTGCGGTTTTGATTGTATACTAGTAGTAATAAATGTAAAGAGAGAGCAAATGCCAACTGCAGTCGAGGTCGCTATCATTGAATTAGGCAATTTCTAGGCAATTGTAACTCAGTGGTTAAATTTTATATCGTGTTTTTTTATTGTTTTCCCATATTTTTCAAAATTCTATTCGTATTAAGACTACAATAGGCCTTTTTATATGCACCCTGGACTTTGTCACTTCTCAAACTAAATCGGGAATAATATCACACCATACCAACAAAAATCCCTAGAAGCCGAGGCAAGAACAATGCACTTCCAAGTCTCACTGCCTTTCTTTCACTAAACGATTTCTTCCGTTTTTCTCTACGTCTCAACATTTACTCTTTTTTCTAATATGGTAGACATTTAACTATTAGTCAATTGATAAAGTTGTTACATTTTGCGTTATTACATTTCGCGTTAAATATTTTATTACATTTTGCATTGAAAAGTTATTACATTTTGCGTTGAAAGTTATTACATTTCGCGTTAAGATTACATGTTGCGTTGAAAGTTATTACATTTCGCGTTAAATATTTTATTACATTTTGCATTGAAAAGTTATTACATTTTGCGTTAAACATTTATTACATTTTGCGTTGAAAGTTATTACATTTCGCGTTAAGATTACATGTTGCGTTGAAAGTTATTACATTTCGCGTTAAGACAACATTTTGCGTTACTACATTTAACGGCGTAACAGGGGGTGCGAAATTCGAAAAGTGAACCTAATTTTTCCGGGGGGGGGGGGGGGGGGGGGGAGGCGGAGAAAGGGAATCAGTTCTCTGATAAAAATCTGACCATCCCCGAAAGAACAAAAGGGATTTTTTTTATTCCTTTGCAGTATCTCCACGGGACGTTTATTGTCGGATTTGGCTACGTACTAGAGTGATCTAACTTATGCTTTAAAGTTTTGTGTGTGTGTGTGCGTGTGTGTGTGTGGGGGGGTGCGTTCTTACAGGTACGGGCCTGAGGTGTAATACTGTGTATTATTGTTGCCTCTGAGATTCTTCAAGTCAAGCCCGTCGATCCGTCGATGGCTTGTCACAAGTGGACTGGTAGTGTTTTTTGTGTAAGGACCAGAAAACGGGTTATACGACGGTTGTTTGACCCTCTATAAATGAAGGCCATTGATACTGTTGTAGTCTGTAATAGATATTAACAGTGGTAACCAGGCCTCCATGTGGATCGTGCCTAGTGTTTTTGTACCAGCTTTGTAAAAGTAACTCCCTCGCGCGCACTCGCGCGCGCTCCCCGCTGCGTCATACAAACTATCATGACGTCATCCTTCAAAACCCGCACAAATTCAATAACGCGCCCTCAGCAAGTTTTCTCATCATGCTGGATACCGAGGTGGCTTTCGTCAGCGTTATCTGGGTTATGCTCATCTTCTCGCTCTCCCAAGAGGAGTTTGCGTATTTACGTCTTCTTGGTGTACGCCATGTGTCGTGGGTAGAAGGTTTTTCTCTCGATCAAGGAGCACTGCACGAGTATTTCTACCCCGCGACGTGGCGACGAGCGCGCTTTCGCGTCAACCAAAAGTTTTTCCTCGGGACCAAGGAACTCCCACAACTCTGTGTGTTGAGAATACACGGCTCGGAGAAAGTTGTCCTCAACGAGGGCTTGGTCGTCAGCGGGGAATGCACTCGAAATGGGAAGATGTTTCGCAAGGGATTCACCCACAAGAAACTTAAGAAAAGGGCGTCCCCGTCCAAAATAGTTAATTGGAACAAGAAAAAACCCTTCGATGCCTCAGCGGTAGAGACAAACGTTAAGAGCGCAATGTCTGTTCTGGTGAAGTCCGGACGCTTTGGTAACTGTTTGGACTTTGTGATGACACGAGACTCTACACGTAAAACCTCTTCTGCGCCGAACAGCACAAAGAGTGGGTCCGCATGGCCCGGGCGGTTTGGCTACAGCGTAGATTTGATCAAAAGACGAAAGACTGGAAAAAAGGATCAGAAATCTTGTGTTGTTCTTAAAGTGGACATGCTCGGATTATGAATTCCGAAGAAGACGTCTAGGGAAACCACTTGATTATTGACAAATGGATCAGGATTTCAGCGGAATAGGCGAGCTGCTTTTATTGTATTGTTTTATAAGTAATTAAAAGTTCTCATGTAAATATGATACATGACACAGGCTGCAGTTTATTGGGGGAGTATTGGCCCTACTTCTGTTGGACACGTTCTCTTGGGGGAGGGGGGGGGGAGTACCAGTGTATTGGGGGAGTATTGCCCCTACTTCTGATTTGTTGGACCCGTTCTCTTGGGGGAGGGGGGGGGGGGGGAGTACCAGTGTATTGGGGGAGTATTGCCCCTAGTTCTGATCTGTTGGACACGTTCTCTTGGGGGGAGGGCATGTAATGGGGGACTGTTGTCCCTTGTTCTAATCTCTGTTGGCCTTTCACAAGATGATAGCAATCGAACTGGAAGACTAAATAAATATATATTCCATTACTGTCGAATCCGTCGTATCGCGACGCCGCATTTTCAAAACATCGATTTGTTTATGTCTTTTTTGATTTTCTGTTCTGCCAGTCAAATTATTCTAAGGCAATCAGATTCTTGCCATCTCTCGCCTAGTGTAGTTGTCTGGCTTTCTGTCGCGACACTGTCTGGTTTTCGTCCAGTGGATAGCCAGGGAAGTGCACAAAGCGAGACTCTGATTGGCTCAGAATGGTTCTGACGGAACAGAAAACCAAAACAAATCGTGTTTTGAAAATGCGGGTCGCGATACAACGGATTCGACAGTATTTTTTATATGGTTGGATCCTGCAATCAATATCGCGACATCGTAAAAATCCTTATACGTATGGAGATATAATTCACAAATTTTTCCCCGCCATATCTTGGTGCTCCTTGATACTTGGAGAATGTCTGGATCCGCCCCTCGAGCCACACTTATAACATGAGCCCCGAAGTTTAATACACAGATTTCTAGATTTACAACAAATGTTTATGAGGTATATACAATGCCAGGTGGGCGTTGGGCGGGTTGAGACTACGTTGCGATGGCTTTAGGGCTATTTGTGAGTGATTCAGTGGGTTGCCAGCGAGAGCTTTCAAACTCCTCGAACAATTCCTGAAAAAGAGCAGATATCCAGGACTCAGCGACCAACCGTGCTGCACCATTAACGTACAGGGAGAGGCGGTGAGTTCACGTGATGCAGGGAAAGTACGATCTCAAGGGAGAGGCGGTGAGTTGACGTGATGCAAGGAAAGTACGATCTCAAGGGAGAGGCGGTGAGTTGACGTGATGCAAGGAAAGTACGATCTCAAGGGAGAGGCGGTGAGTTCACGTGATGCAGGGAAAGTACGATCTCAAGGGGGAGGCGGTGAGTTCACGTGATGCAGGGAAAGTACGATCTCAAGGGAGAGGCGGTGAGTTCACGTGATGCAGGGAAAGTACGATCTCAAGGGAGAGGCGGTGAGTTGACGTGATGCAGGGAAAGTACGATCTCAAGGGAGAGGCGGTGAGTTCACGTGATGCAAGGAAAGTACGATCTCAAGGGAGAGGCGGTGAGTTCACGTGATGCAGGGAAAGTACGATCTCAAGGGAGAGGCGGTGAGTTCACGTGATGCAGGGAAAGTACGATCTCAAGGGAGAGGCGGTGAGTTCACGTGATGCAGGGAAAGTACGATCTCAAGGGAGAGGCGATGAGTTCACGTGATGCAGGGAAAGTACGATCTCAAAGGAGGCGGTGAGTTGACGTGATGCAGGGAAAGTACGATCTCAAGGGAGAGGCGGTGAGTTCACGTGATGCAAGGAAAGTACGATCTCAAGGGAGAGGCGGTGAGTTCACGTGATGCAGGGAAAGTACGATCTCAAGGGAGAGGCGGTGAGTTCACGTGATGCAGGGAAAGTACGATCTCAAGGGAGAGGCGGTGAGTTCACGTGATGCAAGTAAAGTACGATCTTAAGGGAGAGGCGGTGAGTTGACGTGATGCAAGGAAAGTACGATCTCAAGGGAGAGGCGGTGAGTTCACGTGATGCAGGGAAAGTACGATCTCAAGGGGGAGGCGGTGAGTTCACGTGATGCAGGGAAAGTACGATCTCAAGGGAGAGGCGGTGAGTTGACGTGATGCAGGGAAAGTACGATCTCAAGGGAGAGGCGGTGAGTTCACGTGATGCAGGGAAAGTACGATCTCAAGGGAGAGGCGGTGAGTTCACGTGATGCAAGGAAAGTACGATCTCAAGGGAGGCGGTGAGTTGACGTGATGCAGGGAAAGTACGATCTCAAGGGAGAGGCGGTGAGTTGACGTGATGCAGGGAAAGTACGATCTCAAGGGAGAGGCGGTGAGTTGACGTGATGCAAGGAAAGTACGATCTCAAGGGAGAGGCGGTGAGTTCACGTGATGCAGGGAAAGTACGATCTCAAGGAAGAGGCGGTGAGTTCACGTGATGCAAGGAAAGTACGATCTCAAGGGAGAGGCGGTGGGTTCACGTGATGCAGGGAAAGTACGATCTCAAGGGAGAGGCGGTGAGTTGACGTGATGCAGGGAAAGTACGATATCAAGGGAGAGGCGGTGAGTTCACGTGATGCAGGGAAAGTACGATCTCAAGGGAGAGGCGGTGAGTTGACGTGATGCAGGGAAAGTACGATCTCAAGGGAGAGGCGGTGAGTTGACGTGATGCAAGGAAAGTACGATCTCAAGGGAGAGGCGGTGAGTTCACGTGATGCAGGGAAAGTACGATCTCAAGGGAGAGGCGGTGAGTTCACGTGATGCAAGGAAAGTACGATCTCAAGGGAGAGGCGGTGGGTTCACGTGATGCAGGGAAAGTACGATCTCAAGGAAGAGGCGGTGAGTTCACGTGATGCAGGGAAAGTACGATCTCAAGGGGGAGGCGGTGAGTTCACGTGATGCAGGGAAAGTACGATCTCAAGGGAGAGGCGGTGAGTTGACGTGATGCAGGGAAAGTACGATCTCAAGGGAGAGGCGGTGAGTTCACGTGATGCAGGGAAAGTACGATCTCAAGGGAGAGGCGGTGAGTTCACGTGATGCAAGGAAAGTACGATCTCAAGGGAGGCGGTGAGTTGACGTGATGCAGGGAAAGTACGATCTCAAGGGAGAGGCGGTGAGTTGACGTGATGCAGGGAAAGTACGATCTCAAGGGAGAGGCGGTGAGTTGACGTGATGCAAGGAAAGTACGATCTCAAGGGAGAGGCGGTGAGTTCACGTGATGCAGGGAAAGTACGATCTCAAGGAAGAGGCGGTGAGTTCACGTGATGCAAGGAAAGTACGATCTCAAGGGAGAGGCGGTGGGTTCACGTGATGCAGGGAAAGTACGATCTCAAGGGAGAGGCGGTGAGTTGACGTGATGCAGGGAAAGTACGATATCAAGGGAGAGGCGGTGAGTTCACGTGATGCAGGGAAAGTACGATCTCAAGGGAGAGGCGGTGAGTTGACGTGATGCAGGGAAAGTACGATCTCAAGGGAGAGGCGGTGAGTTGACGTGATGCAAGGAAAGTACGATCTCAAGGGAGAGGCGGTGAGTTCACGTGATGCAGGGAAAGTACGATCTCAAGGGAGAGGCGGTGAGTTCACGTGATGCAAGGAAAGTACGATCTCAAGGGAGAGGCGGTGGGTTCACGTGATGCAGGGAAAGTACGATCTCAAGGGAGAGGCGGTGAGTTGACGTGATGCAGGGAAAGTACGATATCAAGGGAGAGGCGGTGAGTTCACGTGATGCAGGGAAAGTACGATCTCAAGGGAGAGGCGGTGAGTTGACGTGATGCAAGGAAAGTACGATCTCAAGGGAGGCGGTGAGTTCACGTGATGCAGGGAAAGTACGATCTCAAGGGGGAGGCGGTGAGTTCACGTGACGCAAGTAAAGTACGATCTCAAGGGAGAGGCGGTGAGTTGACGTGATGCAAGGAAAGTACGATCTCAAGGGAGAGGCGGTGGGTTCACGTGATGCAGGGAAAGTACGATCTCAAGGGAGAGGCGGTGAGTTCACGTGATGCAAGGAAAGTACGATCTCAAGGGAGAGGCGGTGAGTTGACGTGATGCAAGGAAAGTACGATCTCAAGGGAGAGGCGGTGAGTTCACGTGATGCAAGGAAAGTACGATCTCAAGGGAGAGGCGGTGAGTTCACGTGACGCAAGTGAAGTACGATCTTAAGGGAGAGGCGGTGAGTTGACGTGATGTAAGGAAAGTACGATCTTAAGGGAGAGGCGGTGAGTTGACGTGATGCAGGGAAAGTACGATCTGAAGGGAGAGGCGGTGAGTTGACGTGATGAAAGGACAGTACGATCTCAAGGGAGAGGCGGTGAGTTGACGTGATGAAAGGACAGTACGATCTCAAGGGAGAGGCGGTGAGTTGACGTGATGCAGGGAAAGTACGATCTTAAGGGAGAGGCGGTGAGTTGACGTGATGCAGGGAAAGTACGATCTTAAGGGAGAGGCGGTGAGTTGACGTGATGCAGGGAAAGTACGATCTCAAGGGAGAGGCGGTGAGTTCACGTGATGCAGGGAAAGTACGATCTCAAGGGAGGCGGTGAGTTGACGTGATGCAGGGAAAGTACGATCTCAAGGGAGAGGCGGTGAGTTCACGTGATGCAGGGAAAGTACGATCTCAAGGGAGAGGCGGTGAGTTGACGTGATGCAGGGAAAGTACGATCTCAAGGGAGAGGCGGTGAGTTGACGTGATGCAAGGAAAGTACGATCTCAAGGGAGAGGCGGTGAGTTGACGTGATGCAAGGAAAGTACGATCTCAAGGGAGAGGCGGTGAGTTGACGTGATGCAGGGAAAGTACGATCTCAAGGGAGAGGCGGTGAGTTCACGTGATGCAGGGAAAGTACGATCTCAAGGGAGAGGCGGTGAGTTCACGTGATGCAGGGAAAGTACGATCTCAAGGGAGAGGCGGTGAGTTGACGTGATGCAGGGAAAGTACGATCTCAAGGGAGAGGCGGTGAGTTCACGTGATGCAGGGAAAGTACGATCTCAAGGGAGGCGGTGAGTTCACGTGATGCAAGGAAAGTACGATCTCAAGGGAGGCGGTGAGTTCACGTGATGCAGGGAAAGTACGATCTCAAGGGAGGCGGTGAGTTGACGTGATGCAGGGAAAGTACGATCTCAAAGGAGGCGGTGAGTTCACGTGATGCAGGGAAAGTACGATCTCAAGGGAGAGGCGGTGAGTTCACGTGATGCAAGGAAAGTACGATCTCAAGGGGGAGGCGGTGAGTTCACGTGATGCAGGGAAAGTACGATCTCAAGGGAGAGGCGGTGAGTTCACGTGATGCAAGGAAAGTACGATCTCAAGGGGGAGGCGGTGAGTTCACGTGATGCAGGGAAAGTACGATCTTAAGGGAGAGGCGGTGAGTTCACGTGATGCAGGGAAAGTACGATCTCAAAGGAGGCGGTGAGTTCACGTGATGCAGGGAAAGTACGATCTCAAGGGAGAGGCGGTGAGTTCACGTGATGCAAGTAAAGTACGATCTTAAGGGAGAGGCGGTGAGTTGACGTGATGCAAGGAAAGTACGATCTTAAGGGAGAGGCGGTGAGTTGACGTGATGCAGGGAAAGTACGATCTCAAGGGATAGGCGGTGGGTTCACGTGATGCAGGGAAAGTACGATCTCAAGGGAGAGGCGGTGAGTTGACGTGATGCAGGGAAAGTACGATATCAAGGGAGAGGCGGTGAGTTCACGTGATGCAGGGAAAGTACGATCTCAACGGAGAGGCGGTGAGTTGACGTGATGCAGGGAAAGTACGATCTAAAGGGAGGCGGTGAGTTCACGTGATGAAAGGACAGTACGATCTCAAGGGAGAGGCGGTGAGTTGACGTGATGAAAGGACAGTACGATCTCAAGGGAGAGGCGGTGAGTTCACGTGATGCAGGGAAAGTACGATCTCAAGGGAGAGGCGGTGAGTTCACGTGATGCAGGGAAAGTACGATCTCAAGGGAGAGGCGGTGAGTTGACGTGATGCAGGGAAAGTACGATCTCAAGGGAGAGGCGGTGAGTTGACGTGATGCAGGGAAAGTACGATCTCAAGGGAGGCGGTGAGTTCACGTGATGCAAGGAAAGTACGATCTCAAGGGAGGCGGTGAGTTCACGTGATGCAGGGAAAGTACGATCTCAAGGGAGGCGGTGAGTTGACGTGATGCAGGGAAAGTACGATCTCAAAGGAGGCGGTGAGTTCACGTGATGCAGGGAAAGTACGATCTCAAGGGAGAGGCGGTGAGTTCACGTGATGCAAGGAAAGTACGATCTCAAGGGGGAGGCGGTGAGTTCACGTGATGCAGGGAAAGTACGATCTCAAGGGAGAGGCGGTGAGTTCACGTGATGCAAGGAAAGTACGATCTCAAGGGGGAGGCGGTGAGTTCACGTGATGCAGGGAAAGTACGATCTTAAGGGAGAGGCGGTGAGTTCACGTGATGCAGGGAAAGTACGATCTCAAAGGAGGCGGTGAGTTCACGTGATGCAGGGAAAGTACGATCTCAAGGGAGAGGCGGTGAGTTCACGTGATGCAAGTAAAGTACGATCTTAAGGGAGAGGCGGTGAGTTGACGTGATGCAAGGAAAGTACGATCTTAAGGGAGAGGCGGTGAGTTGACGTGATGCAGGGAAAGTACGATCTCAAGGGAGAGGCGGTGGGTTCACGTGATGCAGGGAAAGTACGATCTCAAGGGAGAGGCGGTGAGTTGACGTGATGCAGGGAAAGTACGATATCAAGGGAGAGGCGGTGAGTTCACGTGATGCAGGGAAAGTACGATCTCAAGGGAGAGGCGGTGAGTTGACGTGATGCAGGGAAAGTACGATCTAAAGGGAGGCGGTGAGTTCACGTGATGAAAGGACAGTACGATCTCAAGGGAGAGGCGGTGAGTTGACGTGATGAAAGGACAGTACGATCTCAAGGGAGAGGCGGTGAGTTCACGTGATGCAGGGAAAGTACGATCTCAAGGGAGAGGCGGTGAGTTCACGTGATGCAGGGAAAGTACGATCTCAAGGGAGAGGCGGTGAGTTGACGTGATGCAGGGAAAGTACGATCTCAAGGGAGAGGCGGTGAGTTCACGTGATGCAGGGAAAGTACGATCTCAAGGGAGGCGGTGAGTTGACGTGATGCAGGGAAAGTACGATCTCAAGGGAGAGGCGGTGAGTTGACGTGATGCAGGGAAAGTACGATCTCAAGGGAGAGGCGGTGAGTTGACGTGATGCAAGGAAAGTACGATCTCAAGGGAGAGGCGGTGAGTTGACGTGATGCAGGGAAAGTACGATCTCAAGGGAGAGGCGGTGAGTTCACGTGATGCAAGGAAAGTACGATCTCAAGGGAGGCGGTGAGTTGACGTGATGCAGGGAAAGTACGATCTCAAGGGAGAGGCGGTGAGTTCACGTGATGCAGGGAAAGTACGATCTCAAGGGAGAGGCGGTGAGTTCACGTGATGCAGGGGCGTCCCTTTGTCGAGCGGGAGTCTTTGTACAGCAGACAACTAACACAAATGCTGTCCGTTATAAAGAATCACCAACACGTGTTATGTCACGTGACGGAAGGGTAGGGTGTGGTATATCACGTGACTGAAGGGTAGGGTGTTGTATATCACGTGACTGAAGGGTAGGGTGTTGTATATCACGTGATGGAAGGGTAGGGTGTTGTATATCACGTGATGGAAGGGTAGGGTGTTGTATATCACGTGACGGAAGGGTAGGGTGTGGTATATCACTTGACAGAAGGGTAGGGTGTGGTATATCACGTGATGGAAGGGTAGGGTGTAGTAAATCACATGACTGAAGGGTAGGGTGTGGTATATCATGTGACGAAAGGGTAGGGTGTAGTAAATCACATGACTGAAGGGTAGGGTGTGGTATATCATGTGACGAAAGGGTAGGGTGTAGTAAATCACATGAGTGAAGGGTAGGGTGTGGTATATCACGTGACGGAAGGGTAGGGTGTGGTATATCACTTGACAGGAGGGTAGGGTGTGGTATATCATGTGACGAAAGGGTAGGGTGTAGTAAATCACATGAGTGAAGGGTAGGGTGTGGTATATCACGTGACGGAAGGGTAGGGTGTGGTATATCACTTGACAGAAGGGTAGGGTGTGGTATATCATGTGACGAAAGGGTAGGGTGTAGTAAATCACATGAGTGAAGGGTAGGGTGTGGTATATCACGTGACGGAAGGGTAGGGTGTAGTAAATCACGTGACGGTAGGGTAGGGTGTGGTATATCACGTGACGGAAGGGTGGGATGTGTTATGCCACGCTGTGGAAATGTAGGGTGTAAGGCAGTACTCACTGATTCACGCTCAATCAGCCTTTTATTTTCCTCTGCGATATCTAGCGGCTCATCGGGATCTGAATTGAAAATTAATATGTATTATTATTATTATTATTATTAAGCAATTTGTGATCAAGCAACGTGAGAAGGCGCCATGATCATGTGCGTACTGAGTGCATGGTAAAAAAGGTCTGCTGGGTCAATTTGTAAATATGCTGCAGAAAGGGTTAAAATACTGCACTTAAAACATGATTGTATAAGCCCTTTAAAAGCATTGTATTTAAAAAGTACCACTTGTCTATATCATTTTTTTTGTTGAGTTACTATTACACAATATCGACTTTGTCAGATTTTCAGTATGGCAGCTGATATCTACTCAGATAATGACTAGTACTCATAATAGCTGATATCTACTTAGATAGGTGACTAGTACTGATAATAGCTGATATCTACTCAGATAGATGACTAGTACTGATAATAGCTGATATCTACTCAGATAGATGACTAGTACTGATAATAGCTGATATCTACTCAGATAGATGACTAGTACTGATAATAGCTGATATCTACTCAGATAGATGACTAGTACTGTTGATAGCTGATATCTACTCAGATAGATGACTAGTACTGATAATAGCTGATATCTACTAAGATAGATGACTAGTACTGATAATAGCTGATATCTACTAAGATAGATGACTAGTACTGATGATAGATGGTGAAATTTTAGCTTTTGATGGCTTTGCTGCCCCCTCACTTGCCTTCAGCTGTGTTGTCCACAGTCATTCCTTGCTGGTCTGTTTCATAGCCCTACAAACAAAAGGGAAACCTCAAGCCTGGCACACTATGAACAACATTGAAATAGCTGATGGAAATAGCAGCTCTGTATGTCTTAGTATTTTGGGGTGTAGCTGATGGAAATAGCAGCTCTGTATGTCTTAGTATTTTGGGTGTAGCCAAGTTTAGGGAGGAAAGAACAAAGTAAAATTCAAGCGTGGGGTAATGAAAATCAATGCACAATGTATATTTTTTTCAATTTGGAACCACATTTAGTTCACACACACACAGTTTATTTTTTTGCCAGGATTTTTTTTATAGTATTACAATTCATAAAAATTTAGTAGGCAAGGAAGTCCAGCAAAGCCATAGGCTTAAAAAATAGGACTCCCTTCTAACATATATATAAATAAATATAACTAAACTAGATTACATGACTGTCAGGCAAAATAACATATAACAATTAAGTCTTATGCTGTATTCAAACCAAAACCATGTTTAGTTCAAGCGTGGAGTAGTGAAAATCAATGCACAATAATTTTTTTTTCAATTTGGAACCAAATCAAAGTCCAAAACCATGTTTAGTTTAAACAAGGTGCCTGAAAACTTGCCAAGTTTCTTATTGTATTGAATTCTTACTAGCTAAATGATCACTTAGTAACTGTACAGCAAAGCCTATTCGGTTTTGTTCTTGGTTCTTTCCACTCTTGGGAGATTGGGATTTAAATCAGTTTAATTAAACCACCTTTAAACTGGCTTAAGTGATGGTGTGAATGTGGTATTACTCTTTCATGTTAATAATAAATGCTGATCCTCTTATAAATACTCTTAGTGGTCAACATGATGATGGTACAAAAGGTCTTCCTGGTAAAGTCAACATGATGGTTGTACAAAAGGTCTTTCTGGTAAAGTCAACATGATGATGGTACAATAGGTCTTCCTGGTAAAGTCAACATGATGGTGGTACAATAGGTCTTCCTGGTAAAGTCAACATGATGGTGGTACAATAGGTCTTCCGGTAGAGTCAACATGATGATGGTACAAAATGTCTTCCTGGTAAAGTCAACATGATGATGGTACAAAATGTCTTCCTGGTAAAGTCAACATGATGGTGGTACAAAATGTATTCCTGGTAAAGTCAACATGATGATGGTACAATAGGTCTTTCTGGTAAAGTCAACATGATGATGGTACAATAGGTCTTCCTGGTAAAGTCAACATGATGGTGGTACAATAGGTCTTCCTGGTAAAGTCAACATGATGGTGGTACAATAGGTCTTCCTGGTAAAGTCAACATAATGGTGGTACAAAATGTCTTCCTGGTAAAGTCAACATGATGGTTGTACAATAGGTTTAGTACCCACCTGTACAACATGCTGCTGCTGGTAGTCCTGGCCGTATGCAACAGGTGCGGCATATTGTTGCTGGTACTGCTGATAATATGGCTGCTGTTGCTGCTGAGCATACCCTTGCCAGGCGGCCATGTACTGTTGGTACTGCTGGTACTGTTGTGGTGTGTACTGGGTGCCATACTGGGCCGCTACGGTGGGCGTAGCCTCTGTTGTTGCAGCATATGTTGTGGTTGTTGGTGGCCTAAATGTACAACAGTAATCAAGTACTGAAAAGATTTTATCATTAACCTCTCCAGTGTTATTAATGCTAAAATCATCATTTCCCCTCAAATGGTGGCAATGTATTATTAAGTTTTCTAATGTTGCTAATTTACCGTTCTATTCAATTGCCCTCAGCTCACCAAGGAAACACATTGTCGCTTTTCAAAAACTGGTGTAAATCAGACTATATCACAGTAAACATCTGCGTATAAGAACCTAAAGATTAAGAACCTACAGGCTAAAATTTAGCATTTTAAACATCTTTTTTTATAAGAACCTCATCAGCCTGGTGGGGAAGAAAATAGGTTCTTATTTGAAGAATCACTCAAAACTTTTGGCAAAATTCTGATTTACAGTTGATAATGCACTAGTTGAAACCCCCATCCCAATGGTCCCGGGGAAGAATGGTGTTAACGTGTGGGTTTAGAGCAGTCTTGAACAAGAATCTCTCCTGAGGGGGTGGGGGAATTGACAGTTTTTGACTCTTAGACATATCCACACCCTAGGGGAGTGGGGAACAGAAAAACAACCTGAGGGTACTGGCTCATCTTAGATTGCTTGTTGTCTAAAATTTCATGGGGTTATGTGTTGTGTTTAGCTTGTATGCTGAAGTTAAATACAACATGAGCTTATATTTTGTGTTAATCATGTATGCTTAAGTTAAATACAACATGGGCTTATTTATTTTGTGTTTAGCTTGTATGCTGTAGTTAAATACAACATGGGCTTTTATTTTGTGTTTAGCATTTTGACTAGAAACTGTTATTGTTCAGTGTATATGAAAAAAAATTAAGAACCTAAACAGCCTGATTTGCCCAATTTATAAGACCTATTCAACCCTGAAAGTTGTAGGTTCTTATACCCGGGTGTTTACTGTAGTCTATATGAAGGATTGATATAAAGTTCAAACTTTTTCAAAGACATGGATAGTAAGGAAAGAATCAACTTATCCAAAATAGGCCAAGGTGCCATCAGTCTAGGCTTGGCTAATATAACAATGCATTTGACACATGTTCTATGTATTTAGCTGTCCCCAAAAATGACACTCTTTTGCCTTTCAAAACACTCCTTGATGTTTGAACAAGATACATTTTTCTCAATCAATTTTATCAAGCAAAACATTGCACTGGCTTTGTGGTCTCAGATATATAATCAGAGCCAGAAACTTCCAAGGTACCACTTTGATCTCTTGCACATTCATAGCAGAAAAAGTGTAGGCGCTCATATTGGATAAAAATTCTTTTGTGCTAAGCCACTTTGTAAACCATGCTAATGCCAAAGTTCAATTTCAATTCGACAAACATGTTAATGTGTTATCACAAATTTATATATTACTGTATCCTTTAATTGCCCTTTCTAGTTTTTTTTTTAAAAAATTAGTTCTAGCTCTTTTGGAGTAGTTTGCCCAATGTGTAAAAAATATACATTTTTTCCAAATTTGCCTTTTCCAGCCATTTCTGAACAGAATTTACACACACACAAAACAGATGGTAAACAGATCCTCCCTCTATTTTGAGCTTTTTAGATCTTTGCAACTAGTCAGAGACATCCACGTTTTTAAAATAGTGCTTGAAGGTCCAATCTCTCATTTCTTAGGGAAGGGAAATTGATTATCGGGGGGGGGGGGGGCTACGTTGATTTTTTTCTGGTTTAATAAATTTCGACCCTCCCCCAATCTAAAGAGCAAAAATGGTGACCCTTCCCCGAAAAGGCGACCAATAATAAAGGCCCTCCCCAGAACAAAAAAAGATACAAAAAGCATACAGGCTACTTTAGTGAAATTATAATCTTGTCGTCTAGTCTCTGGGATGCTCTAAGTACGGCACGTTCTTCCAGGTGCAGTAGCAAATTCTATAACGTATGAGCACAGCGCTGTGCTGTACAAACAATGAAAGACGATTGGGCCAAATTATTGTGTGTGCGAGGGGAAGAGGGGTCTGGCTTGGGCATGCACATGAAGGGGCGACGGAACTGGCCAAGCGAGGAGAAGTGTTGATTTTGAGTCCATATTTTGAGGGCTGTGAATAATATTGCGTATGGGGGTCTGGGGCATGCTACCCTGTAAATTGTTTTTGCCATTTTTAAACATTTGAAATGCTCATTACCATTAAAACCTAAATCTTATTCACATATCTTTTTATACCACTAATCTGAAAAGTTAGGGGGGATTTTTGACATGAATGGAATTTGTAAATTCAGTGCTGTAAACTAACAAAACCGAAACTGCAAAAGAGAAAAAAATAAGCCACACTCTAGGAGACAACAGTCTTCAATGCAGACAAACACAAGTCATGAAAGGGAAAACAAAAGGTTTCCCTCAAATCTAAGTTCCAAAAATTGCAATCCTCCCCCCAAACATAGCAGCCCCCCCCCAAAAAAAAAAAAAAAAATTGCAAATTTGTTACCTTTTGGGTGTGGCAGCACTGACTCGGATGGGTTTTGAGCCACAGCCTACCGCACCTTGCATCTCAACCATAGCTCGCTTGTGTTCCTTTTCATCAAAAAATCTTACAAATCCATAGCCCCTATTAAAACAGAAACATTGATCTGTATCAGCACTTCTACTATGACAAGAAACTGCATTCATAAGTGAAGGTTAACAGCTGATCAGCGGAACAGGAATTAGGAGTTCATCCCAACCCTCCTGTAATAAGTCAGATCACCCTCTGCCCCTGCCCATGAAAACACAAAAACAAATGATGTTCATGGCAAAAGTTCTGCATTGCCAATTGATGAAAGCTATTGAAAGAGAATAAAAAAAACCCTAGTATTAAGGGTTTTAATTACCTTGAATTTCCTGATGCATCCAGTACAACTGTAGGAAAAAATAAATTACTTTGAATAAGTGCATGAAGCAATTAGTCTCTTTGAAGAGATGGGGAATCAGACAATCAACACATCAGCTATCATGTTGCAAAAAAAAAACTTTTTATCATTATTTAGAAAACATCTATCTTTTTATTTTTTGCAAAATTTATCTGAGACTGCTATGTAAAACCATCAACAAAATAACAAGTTCTATATAACATTACATAGGATAACAATTAGAATGTGTTTGAGTGCAAAACAAACACTAAACAAGCTTATATAACATTACATAGGATAACAATTAGAATGTGTTTGAGTGCAAAACAAACACTAAACAAGTTATATATAACATTACATAGGATAACAATTAGAATGTGTAAAAAGTGCAAAACAAACATTAAACTTAATAAATATGACATGGGAAAAGCACCAACCTTTGGCTGCTTTACATGATGGGAATCGCGACTGGAAGAATTCCTGTAAAAGTTGTATGGACAATTAGTAAGAGAAAGTCTCCATTATCCTGAAATCATACTTGTGTGACAACAGGGGCGGCGGAATGGTCCCAAAAGTGGGGGGGGGCGGAAGTGGGGGGAGGGGTGGTGATCTCGGAAGGGGGGTTGCAGTAGTAGATGGGTTTGACGCAAATTAAGTCTACGAACAACTGCTGAAAATAGTATTGTTTTGTTATCAAGCTATTATAATGCAACGCATGCCTAGCTACATAGTGCTATTTCATCGCGTTGGAGGGTGTCGTTTATGATAGCAATGCGATAACATGCTTATCTTTATATGCCAAAAAAGCATCTTCACTGCTCATTCATTGTTGCAAAGTTCTTCGCTATTTCCTCACTCCTGGTGACATCGGTGTACGGCTTATGGCAACAAAGTTCTTCGCTATTTCCTCACTCCTGGTGACATCGGTGTACGGCTTATGGCAACAAAGTTCTTTGCTATTTCCTCACTCCTGGTGACATCGGTGTACGGCTTATGGCAACAAAGTTCTTTGCTATTTCCTCACTCCTGGTGACATCGGTGTACGGCTTATGGCAACAAAGTTCTTCGCTATTTCCTCACTCCTGGTGACATCGGTGTACGGCTTATGGCAACAAAGTTCTTCGCTATTTCCTCACTCCTGGTGACATCGGTGTACGGCTTATGGCAACAAAGTTCTTCGCTATTTCCTCACTCCTGGTGACATCGGTGTACGGCTTATGGCAACAAAGTTCTTCGCTATTTCCTCACTCCTGGTGACATCGGTGTACGGCTTATGGCAACTGTTAAGACGATCTTGCCGCATCGTGCTTCGCGTGTAGTTTTTAAGCCTCCTTAGCGCAGAGAGGGTGCGCTCAGAAGTAGCTGAAGTTGCCGGCACGGTAAGGTAAAGGTGCAGAAGCTTGTGGCAATGCCTTGGTGACAGGATTGACATTCATAGCATCACACACCGTCCTCACATTTCTCACTTGTTTGACGTTAGGGAGAGCCTGGCTGATGACATCAGGTAACATGTGTATCTGGTGTCGTAGCCTGTCGAGGTCTATGTCCGCCCGGTAGCACGATGCTTGGAGATCACCTAGAAGTGCACTAAAATCTTGCGAGTTGGCTGCCACTAGCACAAGCTCCTCCAGGGTTGCAACCGGCTTCAGCTTCTCTTGATTGAACCTTGTGTCAAGAGCTGCTTGAATTAGATAGCACACTTCAAAATATTGGGCTGAGTAATGATCTTTAGGGGTGTCATGTCGATGGGGTGCAGATCCGTCGTCAAGCCTGGTGGGCCGTCGCCTGTACCTGGGTAACACCGGTTTGCTGGTTTTTTCAAAAGCAAAATCTACACAGGACTGGTAGAAGCTATCAAACTCTGCGTCTGACCTTAGTCTCGAATAATGGCTCCTTGCTAGGGTGGCAGTGGTGATGGCTTCTTGCAGAGTTGTGTCCTTCGTCTGTAGTGTCTTGGACAGTTGTTAAGCAGCTCCAAACACTTCAAATCCAGGCTTGATCCCGAACACTGAATTGAACTTCTCTAAGCACAACACTATGCTGTTTGCCTTTTGCCCGTACTCGTCGTGATTGTATTGCTGATCTCCTCCATGGTTTGCTGCAGTAAAACTTAATCTTTGATAACCGCTCAGAAAGCAGCATGTGACAGGTGACATGTGTTTCTCCTCAGCAAGCCACTCCCTAACGATTTCACTATCATCAGATCTGAGTTTTAATAGTTGGAACAAATTCCCTTCACCTTCAGTGTGTCCCCTAATAGCCAATCCCTGCTGTGAAAGATACTTAAAATTTCACAAGCCCATCTCGTCTTGTTGCTTGGAGGCGTTGCTGTTGGGTAGAAAGCAGTGTGTCGACAGTTTGGGATTTTTGAGTAGAGAGTTTCAATACGCACTCTTTGTGGCTGTCTGATGATTCATGCTTCTTAAACTTCTTGACGGCTTTCCTCCAGTTTTGAAATCTGTTCTGAATGAATGCCTTGTCAGCACATCGGCTCAGGGTGAGAACACCTTTAGAGCTGGCTTGAATACAGGTATGGCATAAAGCCTTGCCTTTTGCTTTGCTTTGTTAGCCAAGGGACATCGTCGTACCAGCTTACATTGAATTTTCTTCCCTTACTTTCTGACTCAAACTCTTTTGTAGATGGCTGAAGGGTTTCCCTACATATATGTTATTACAGCTTTGGCAACCACAGTCAGCTCTCTCTTCCCTTTCTTTGACTTCCTTTTCCTCGACCTCTCTCCCCTTGATTTTTCCTTCATCTTCTTTGCTTCCTTTGGATTCTCTTTCTTCAACACCTTCATTTCCCCTAGATGTTTTTGTAACAGCGCATAAAAGAACGACTGAATAGTGTGCTTAGGCAGTCTATTGCACAGGAGCCCGCAACACGTAAAGCTGAAAGAAGACAAGTGTCTGTCATTTGTATAAGTCGCGCCCAAATGATGTCTGAGAGGTCTACCATTCGCATCAAAGATAAAACAATACACCCATGGCATTGTTTTCTGAAAATTTGCGAGCGACAGCGTAAATAAAAAAAATATTTGATATAATCAACAGGAAAAAGCTGCGTATAAGAACATGTAAGAAATAGAGGCTCAAACGTCACAACAGCCTACAGCAACATGATAATTTTATCATTCAAGTGCCTAGAATTATCTCAACCAAATATACGATCATGAATATTTATTTATTGTTTTAGCTATCATTATATGCTTATTAATGCCCTCCATCATTTATAAATGCTGAAGAGGAAGCAACACACTTTTAAGACTGTTTAGACTAACTTAGGTTTTTATAAGCGAGATTTTGTACTCATAAGAATTTTGATCTGCTTCATATGCCTGTAAGCTAGCGTGTAAAAAATCTGCCCAAAAAAGGGTGGGCCATGCCCCTCCCTGTCCGCCGCCCCTGGACAAATGTTATAATAGTGCTGTGTAAAATTGTTTGAAAATAAGAAATATTTTCCAGTAACAATCAATCTACTTTAATTGCTATGGAATTCAATTTCCCCTTATAAACATTTTCACATACATAATAACATCTTTTACCTACACACTAAATACCCATTAATAATTACAGTTTACAAAACCGTGATAGACAGAAGTCAAGTCCATTAAACAGTATTCCTTTGTGTCAAAGAGCATCTTTTTGTTTCTCAGCCCTGAATTCGACTTATTCGGAGCAGGAGATCATTGACTATTTTACCTGGAGCATGTGATCATTGACTCTCTCACCTGGAGCATGTGATCATTGACTCTCTCACCTGGAGCATGTGATCATTGACTCTCTCACCTGGAGCATGTGATCTCACCTGGAGCATGTGATCATTGACTCTCTCACCTGGAGCATGTGATCATTGACTCTCTCACCTGGAGCATGTGATCTCACCTGGAGCATGTGATCATTGACGTCAGGTGTAAGATCACCCACAAATATGGAAAACTCTGGACCTCTGAAATAAGATCATTACTCAGTTGTTATTTCTCATTAATCATAAGTGTAGCCGAATATGATAACAAACGTCCCGGTCAGATTTTTATCAGAGAACACCCACCCACCCGAACGGCCAGGAAAATAGGTCCACTTTTTGGAACTTCATCCCCCTCCCATCCCAAGGAATTCTGGGTACGGGCCTGACAATGCATCATGGGTAGACTAAGCAGTTCAAGTTAAGTGAGAACTCACTGATGCGTAGACTCTTTTCCATAAGCATATGTAGCCCAGTTAAGTTTGAAGCGCTTGATCTGAAAATATCATCAATAAAATAATCCGTAAATAATGCCATAAACAATGATGACTTCATCAATTTCAAATCTACTCACAGGGTTGCTCCCAGGGATGGGAAGGCCGTTAAGTTTAGACATGACTTTCTGTGCTGTGCCAGTATCCCCAAAATCAACAAAGCAGTAGCCAGCTGGACCACTGAAAATAATGTGTTTACGTAGGATTATTTAGCAGGACTATACGATATTATTAGTCATCTGAGAGATATTATAAGTCATCTGAGAGATATTATTATTCATCTAAGGGATATTATTATCTATCTGAGAGATATTATTAGTCATCTGAGAGATATTATTATCTATCTGAGAGATATAATTAGTCATCTGAGAGATATTATTATTCATCTGAGAGATATTATTAGTCATCTGAGAAATATTATTAGTCATCTAAGAGATATTATTATTCATCTGAGGGATATTATTATCTATCTGAGAGATATTATTATTCATCTGAGAGATATTATTAGTCATCTGAGAAATATTATTAGTCATCTGAGAGATATTATAAGTCATCTGAGAGATATTATTATTCATCTGAGAGATATTATTAGTCATCTGAAAGATATAATTATTCATGTGAGAGATATTATAAGTCATCTGAGAGAAATTATTATTCATCTAAGAGATATTATTATTCATCTGAGAGATATTGTTATTAGTCATCTGAGAGATATTATTATTCACCCGAGAGATATTATTATTCATCCGAGAGATATTATTATTCATCTGAGAGATATTATTAGCCATCTGAGAAATATTATTAGTCATCTGAGAGATATTATTATTCATCTGAGGGATATTATTATCTATCTGAGAGATATTATTATTCATCTGAGAGATATTATTAGTCATCTGAGAAATATTATTAGTCATCTGAGAGATATTATAAGTCATCTGAGAGATATTATTATTCATCTGAGAGATATTATTAGTCATCTGAAAGATATAATTATTCATGTGAGAGATATTATATGTCATCTGAGAGAAATTATTATTCATCTAAGAGATATTATTATTCATCTGAGAGATATTGTTATAAGTCATCTGAGAGATATTATTATTCACCCGAGAGATACTATTATTCATCCGAGAGATATTATTATTCATCTGAGAGATATTATTAGCCATCTGAGAGATATTATTAGTCATCAGAGAGATAATATTAGGAATTTTTTTTTCAGAAATGAAAAAGCTAAGGTCAATACGCCAAAGCCCCAGTTTGATTTTCCCCTGTTTGACCTCACTCTTGGTTAGTAAAAAGTTATTATTATCTATTTTTTTATTAAACAATTATTGGATGAGGTTTTAGTGATACCCAGAATAATCAATGTAATCACCCTTAAGTATTAGTCATTGGTGCTGTTAGGGCAAATTATTTCAAGCAAATTGTAACTGGGATACCTGTGTCAGCCCTGCACACAAGGTCTAATTAGGTATTGGCCAGAGCATCAAATATTAGCACCTTGGTATACCGTATCACTTTTTTTGCACATTGATTCCTTCGCCCATGGTGAAAGTTTCACCTACCCTGTAATCCTGTTCTTGATCATTTTGACAGAGGCCACACTTTCTCCCATAGCAGCAAATGCACTCGCGACAAAAGCCTCATCTGCAAACTGATCAAGCTGAGGGGGGGAACAAGGAATTTGAATGATTTTAAAAAGGGAAATAAAGTAAAATTACTTAAGCTTAATAAAGTGTTTCCTTGATAAGTTATAACTTTACTTTAAGTAACATAAGCACGTGCTTTTTGTTTTGATTGCAGTTTTCCTCAGTATTGTAAAAATTACGAATTGTTTTCAAAAACATATTCACTACGATTGGATCCCATCAATTTTTTTTTTAATGACATTGAGATTTTGACTGTTCTATCTCTGAGGGTGATAAATTCACACAGCTAAAAGCATAAAATCAAGACTAGAATTGACTTTATATCAAGACTTGAAATTAAAGTTATAAAAAGATATGCTATGTACAGCTCGTCAACACAATAAAATCGAAGGAATATACAAAGCAAACCATTAGTACTTACATCTCCCATCCATAACGTAGACATGTTCGGATATTAAAAGGATAATAGGGCTGATTCACAAATAATTCAGATGTTTCACAGAATTATATAATTGAGCCCGCGAGCACTCTGATTTAGTCCCCACTCTACTGTTATCACCCAGGTATACCACGTAGAATTGTAAGAAATACGGGTGCGTATCCGCCAGGGTCCGGTTCCTAGCGCTTATCCACGGATAAATATGGTTATCGAGACATTTGATTGGATAACAACCTTATTAACTGGGTTAGCGTTAACCTGCTTTCTAGTAACCCGGCCCAGGACGCCAGTTTTTGGCGATTACTCGGCAATAAGAAAACAAGGGAATAATGAATTCATAAATATACAAACTAACGAACTAAAATAAACAATAACGAAAAAGAGAAAGTACATTTTATTTACAAAAATGGAATGGAAAAAGGCATGTGCAATGTTTTGTTTGCTTTTCTTATTAAGAACAAGTACTACTTTTTCGTGATCATAGAAGCAAGCGCGGTAGGAACAGTGTTTGTTTGGCTAAATTCTGATAATAAACAATGAATTACCCTCTTATTTGGCTCAAATGTGCATTTTTTGCGACGCGCTCTCCGTATTTGATTAGGAAACCCGGTCAAGTTACGTAGGGTAATAATCTGAACTACTTACCCGACTTTTTTTATAACTTGACTAATAACTTTTTTAATCAAATACAGAGAGCGTGACGCAAAAAAGGCACATTTGAGCCAAATACGAGGGAAAGTTATGGTTCATTATCAGAATTTAGCCAAACAAACACTGCTCATACCGACCTTGTAGAAGTGCATTTTCTTTCGACCAGTTCCATCCACCATTTTGGGGAATTTCTAATTCACAGGATCTCTATAAAAACATTATAGTAGCCTTTTGAAATTATTACACTAAACTAAACAAAACAATTATGAATATGTAATAAGAGATCCAGTGGTACACAGTTCGGACGCCATCTTTAAAACACAGGCAACCCAATTTGAAAAAAACTAAAAAAAAACCAAAGCTTAATTTTTCTAATCGCACGGCTTTTAATGTCGTTTTAATATTTTAATGTCGATGCCATATCTCGCATATCGTCTTGTAAAAAGAGAAAAAACAAGGATCTTGCAATGATCCCATGTGTCTCGTGCAACACATACTATTGAAGGAACGATGGGTTTCCTGTGTTGTTAGACCCAAACATAAGTAGCGGGATGGGGGGTAACAGAACGAGTATGATTTATGAAATTCTTTCTTTAAATAAAAATGAGGATAGTTGGTTATCCGGCTAACTAGCGAAGGTCGAGTGCTTGATGATAACACGCAGCAGCCAGAGATGATCCTATTTTGATTAAAATTAAAATGACCACATAACTCTTATTCGATCACCCTGCCGTGCTGTATACTATCCGGTATCCTGAGCTTCACACGACATTTTCCTGAGCGTCGTCGTGTGCTGTCACTAATTCTTGGTTCTTATCTTGTTCATTCAGGTTATCATCGTCACCTCGGATCTGGATGTGTTCCAGCAGTCGTCTCCCCCAAGTCGCCCGCTCAACGTTGCTATAAATCAGAAAACAAGTAAACAATTCGAATAGATCAGACATTTGATTCTTTTCATATATCTAATTGACGGGAAATAACGCTGAACGATCCCTACCCCCTTTGACTTTGAAAGCACTGACCCTACCCCTAAGAGACTTTGTTAACTACTGAACACAACCACTATGCCATTATTAAGACTTACAAGCTTATAACAAAAAATGTCAGATGTTATTGATTAAATGCATTAGCTCAATACAGGCCTGACATAGATACTAACCATGCTACGAGACAATCCAGTACACTTGCGATAACGGGGGTTTAGTGTACTGTGTGATAACGGGGGTTTAGTGTACTGGGCGATAACGGGAGTTTAGTGTACTGTGTGATAACGGGGGTTTAGTGGTTTAGTGTACTGTGTGATAACGGGGATTTAGTGTACTGTGTGATAACGGGGGGGGGGGGGGGGGGGTTAGTGTACTGGGTGATAACGGGGGGTTTAGTGTACTGTGTGATAACGGGGGTTTAGTGTACTGTGTAATAACGGGGGTTTAGTGTACTGTGTGTTAACAGGGGTTAGTGTACTGTGTGATAACGGGGGTTTAGTGTACTGTGTCAACGGGGGGTTAGTGTACTGGGTGATAACGGGGGGTTTAGTGTACTGTGTGATAACGGGGGCTAGTGTACTGGGTGATAACGGGGGTTAGTGTACTGTGTGATAACGGGGGTTTAGTGTACTGTGTGATAACGGGGGTTTAGTGTACTGTGTGATAACGGGGGTTTAGTGTACTGTGTGATAACAGGGATTTAGTGTACTGTGTGATAACGGGGATTTAGTGTACTGTGTGATAACGGGGGTTTAGTGTACTGTGTGATAACGGGGGTTTAGTGTACTGTGTGATAACAGGGGTTTAGTGAACTGTGTCAACGGGGGGTTAGTGTACTGTGTGATAACGGGGGTTAGTGTACTGTGTGATAACAGGGATTTAGTGTACTGTGTGATAACGGGGGTTTAGTGTACTGTGTGATAACAGGGATTTAGTGTACTGTGTGATAACGGGAGTTTAGTGTACTGTGTGATAACGGGGGGTTTAGTGTACTGTGTGATAACGGGGGTTTAGTTAGCCTGCTAGCTGGCTCTCGGGAGATTCGGGATTGCTGTGAAAGGGGAAGACAGGTTATGTTGTGTACCTGGAGTAGTTAAGACAGGTTATGTTGTGTACCTGGAGTAGTTAAGACAGGTTATGTTGTGTACCTGGAGTAGTTAAGACAGGTTATGTTGTGTACCTGGAGTAGTTAAGACACGTTATGTTGTGTACCTGGAGTAGTTAAGACAGGTTATGTTGTGTACCTGGAGTAGTTAAGACAGGTTATGTTGTGTACCTGGCGTAGTTAAGACAGGTTATGTTGTTTACCCGGAGTAGTTAAGACAGGTTATGTTGTGTACCTGGAGTAATTAAGACAGGTTATGTTGTGTACCTGGAGTAGTTAAGATAGGTTATGTTGTGTACCTGGAGTAGTTAGGACAGGTTATGTTGTGTACCTTGAGTAGTTAAGACAGGTTATGTTGTGTACCTTGAGTAGTTAAGACAGGTTATGTTGTGTACCTGGAGTAGTTAAGACAGGTTATGTTGTGTACCTGGAGTAGTTAAGACAGGTTATGTTGTGTACCTTGAGTAGTTAAGACAGGTTATGTTGTGTACCTTGAGTAGTTAAGACAGGTTATGTTGTGTACCTTGAGTAGTTAAGACAGGTTATGTTGTGTACCTTGAGTAGTTAAGACAGGTTATGTTGTGTACCTGGAGTAGTTAAGACAGGTTATGTTGTGTACCTGGAGTAGTTAAGACAGGTTATGTTGTGTACCTTGAGTAGTTAAGACAGGTTATGTTGTGTACCTGGAGTAGTTAAGACAGGTTATGTTGTGTACCTGGAGTAGTTAAGACAGGTTATGTTGTGTACCCGGAGTAGTTAAGACAGGTTATGTTGTGTACCTGGAGTAGTTAAGACAGGTTATGTTGTGTACTTTGAGTAGTCAAGATAGTTTTTGTGTCGGATGGCGCGGGGTAGAGCCGTCTTTTTGATGCCATCGATCCTGATGATGATGATGGGACTGGCGGTTTGCTCTTCCACCTAAATTACAAAGATTAACACAAAATTTTCAGGAAAAAAACCAGGAATGACAATTTTAAACAATATTAGGGGACGATGTGGTCCACACCACATGCACAAAGAGTAATTAAAGTTATCATTTGCTCACTATGGATCGTGTAGTATCTCTTCCTTACTCACACATGCGGCCTTTTACTAATCGATGGATCGTGCAGTCTGTTTTTTCCTTACTCACACCTGCGGCATTTTACTAATCGATGGATTGTGTAGTCTCTCTTCCTTACTCACACCTGCGGGCTTTTACTAATCGATGGGTTGTGTAGTCTCTCTTCCTTACTCACACCTGCGGCCTTTTACTAATCGACGGATTGTGTAGTCTCCCTTCCTTACTCACACCTGCGGCCTTTTACTAATCGATGGATCGTGCAGTCTGTTTTTTCCTTAATTATATCTATTCCTTACCGATCTGTGAATGGCGTAGTCTAGCTCCTCTTTACAATACTTGCTCTTCATGTAATTCCTGGACATGACCACGAGTACGACTCTGCTATGGGGTACACACTGTTCGCCATGTTCTCATAGTAAGGAACTCCTGTCTCACTGTTCGCCATGTTCTCATAGTAAGGAACTCCTGTCTCACTGTTCGCCATGTTCTCATAGTAAGGAACTCCTTTCTCACTGTTCGCCATGTTCTCATAGTAAGGAACTCCTGTCTCACTGTTAGCCATGTTCTCATAGTAAGGAACTCCTGTCTCATAGTAAGGAACTCCTGTCTCACTGTTCGCCATGTTCTCATAGTAAGGGACTCCTGTCTCACTGTTCGCCATGTTCACATAGTAAGGGACTCCTGTCTCACTGTTCGCCATGTTCACATAGTAAGGGACTCCTGTCTCATAGTAAGGAACTCCTGTCTCACTGTTCGCCATGTTCTCATAGTAAGGGACTCCTGTCTCATAGTAAGGAACTCCTGTCTCACTGTTCGCCATGTTCTCATAGTAAGGACCTCCTGTGTCATAGTAAGGAACTCCTGTCTCACTGTTCGCCATGTTCCATAGTAAGGGACTCATGTCTCACTGTTCGCCATGTTCTCATAGTAAGGGACTCCTGTCTCACTGTTCGCCATGTTCTCATAGTAAGGGACTCCTGTCTCATAGTAAGGGACTCCTGTCTCACTGTTCGCCATGTTCTCATAGTAAGGAACTCCTGTCTCACTGCTAGCCATGTTCTCATAGTAAGGAACTCCTGTCTCATAGTAAGAAACTCCTGTCTCACTGTTCGCCATGTTCTCATAGTAAGGGACTCCTGTCTCACTGTTCGCCATGTTCTCATAGTAAGGGACTCCTGTCTCACTGCTAGCCATGTTCTCATAGTAAGGAACTCCTGTCTCATAGTAAGGAACTCCTGTCTCACTGTTCGCCATGTTCTCATAGTAAGGGACTCCTGTCTCACTGTTCGCCATGTTCTCATAGTAAGGGACTCCTGTCTCATAGTAAGGAACTCCTGTCTCACTGTTAGCCATGTTCTCATAGTAAGGAACTCCTGTCTCATAGTAGGGAACTCCTGTCTCACTGTTCGCCATGTTCTCATAGTAAGGGACTCCTGTCTCACTGTTCGCCATGTTCACATAGTAAGGGACTCCTGTCTCATAGTAAGGAACTCCTGTTTCACTGTTCGCCATGTTCTCATAGTAAGGGACTCCTGTCTCACTGTTCGCCATGTTCTCATAGTAAGGGACTCCTGTCTCATAGTAAGGAACTCCTGTCTCACTGTTCGCCATGTTCTCATAGTAAGGACCTCCTGTGTCATAGTAAGGAACTCCTGTCTCACTGTTCGCCATGTTCCATAGTAAGGGACTCCTGTCTCACTGTTCGCCATGTTCTCATAGTAAGGGACTCCTGTCTCACTGTTCGCCATGTTCTCATAGTAAGGGACTCCTGTCTCATAGTAAGGGACTCCTGTCTCACTGTTCGCCATGTTCTCATAGTAAGGAACTCCTGTCTCACTGCTAGCCATGTTCTCATAGTAAGGAACTCCTGTCTCATAGTAAGGAACTCCTGTCTTACTGTTCGCCATGTTCTCATAGTAAGGGACTCCTGTCTCACTGTTCGCCATGTTCTCATAGTAAGGGACTCCTGTCTCACTGCTAGCCATGTTCTCATAGTAAGGAACTCCTGTCTCATAGTAAGGAACTCCTGTCTCACTGTTCGCCATGTTCTCATAGTAAGGGACTCCTGTCTCACTGTTCGCCATGTTCTCATAGTAAGGGACTCCTGTCTCATAGTAAGGAACTCCTGTCTCACTGTTCGCCATGTTCTCATAGTAAGGAACTCCTGTGTCATAGTAAGGAACTCCTGTCTCACTGTTCGCCATGTTCTCATAGTAAGGGACTCCTGTCTCACTGTTCGCCATGTTCTCATAGTAAGGTACTCCTGCCTCATAGTAAGGAACTCCTGTCTCACTGTTCGCCATGTTCTCATAGTAAAGAACTCCTGTGTCATAGTAAGGAACTCCTGTCTCACTGTTCGCCATGTTCTCATAGTAAGGGACTCCTGTCTCACTGTTCGCCATGTTCTCATAGTAAGGGACTCCTGTCTCACTGTTCGCCATGTTCTCATAGTAAGGGACTCCTGTCTCATAGTAAGGGACTCCTGTGTCATAGTAAGGAACTCCTGTCTCACTGTTCGCCATGTTCTCATAGTAAGGGACTCCTGTCTCACTGTTCGCCATGTTCTCATAGTAAGGGACTCCTGTCTCACTGTTTGCCATGTTCTCATAGTAGGGGACTCCTGTCTCATGGTAAGGAACTCCTGTCTCACTGTTCGCCATGTTCTCATAGTAAGGAACTCCTGTCTCACTGTTCGCCATGTTCTCATAGTAAGAAACTCCTGTCTCACTGTTTGCCATGTTCTCATAGTAAGGAACTCCTGTCTCACTGTTCGCCATGTTCTCATAGTAAGGGACTCCTGTCTCGTAGTAAGGAACTTCTGTCCCCATTTTCGCCATGTTCTTATAGTAAGGAACTCCTGTCTCACTGTTCGCCATGTTCTCATAGTAAGGGACTCCTGTCTCATAGTAAGGAACTCCTGTCTCACTGTTCGCCATGTTCTCATAGTAAGGAACTCCTGTCTCACTGTTTGCCATGTTCTCATAGTAAGGGACTCCTGTCTCATAGTAAGGAACTCCTGTCTCACTGTTCGCCATGTTCTCATAGTAAGGAACTCCTGTCTCACTGTTTGCCATGTTCTCATAGTAAGGGACTCCTGTCTCATAGTAAGGAACTCCTGTCTCACTGTTCGCCATGTTCTCATGGTGAGGAACTCCCGTCTCACTGTTCGCCATGTTCTCATAGTAAGGGACTCCTGTCTCACTGTTCGCCATTTTCTCATAGTAAGGAACTCCTGTCTCACTGTTCGCCATGTTCTCATAGTAAGGGACTCCTGTCTCATAGTAAGGAACTCCTGTCTCACTGTTTGCCATGTTCTCATAGTAAGGAACTCCTGTCTCACTGTTCGCCATGTTCTCATAGTAAGGGACTCCTGTCTCATAGTAAGGAACTCCTGTCTCACTGTTCGCCATGTTCTCATAGTAAGGAACTCCTGTCTCACTGTTTGCCATGTTCTCATAGTAAGAGACTCCTGTCCCATAGTAAGGAACTCCTGTCTCACTGTTCGCCATGTTCTCATAGTAAGGAACTCCTGTCTCACTATTCGCCATGTTCTCATAGTAAGGAACTCCTGTCTAACTGTTTGCCATGTTCTCATAGTAAGGGACTCCTGTCTCATAGTAAGGAACTCCTGTCTCACTGTTCGCCATGTTCTCATGGTAAGGAACTCCTGTCTCACTGTTCGCCATGTTCTCATAGTAAGGGAGTCCTGTCTCACTGTTCACCATGTTCTCATAGTAAGGGACTCCTGTCTCACTGTTCGCCATGTTCTCATAGTAAGGGACTCCTGTCTCATAGTAAGGAACTCCTGTCTCACTGTTCGCCATGTTCTCATAGTAAGGGACTCCTGTCTCACTGTTCGCCATGTTCTCATAGTAAGGGACTCCTGTGTCATAGTAAGGAACTCCTGTCTCACTGTTCGCCATGTTCTCATAGTAAGGAACTCCTGTCTCACTGTTTGCCATGTTCACATAGTAAGGGACTCCTGTCCCATAGTAAGGAACTCCTGTCTCACTGTTCGCCATGTTCTCATAGTAAGGAACTCCTGTCTCACTGTTAGCCATGTTCTCATAGTAAGGAACTCCTGTCTCATAGTAAGGAATTTCTGTCTCACTGTTCGCCATGTTCTCATAGTAAGGAACTCCTGTCTCACTGTTCGCCATGTTCCATAGTAAGGGACTCCTGTCTCACTGTTCGCCATGTTCTCATAGTAAGGGACTCCTGTCTCACTGTTCGCCATGTTCTCATAGTAAGGGACTCCTGTCTCACTGTTCGCCATGTTCTCATAGTAAGGGACTCCTGTCTCATAGTAAGGAACTGCTGTCTCACTGTTCGCCATGTTCTCATAGTAAGGAACTCCTGTCTCACTGTTCGCCATGTTCTCATGGTAAGGAACTCCTGTCTCACTGTTAGCCATGTTCTCATAGTAAGGAAATCCTGTCTCATAGTAAGGAATTTCTGTCTCACTGTTCGCCATGTTCTCATAGTAAGGAACTCCTGTCTCACTGTTCGCCAGGTTCTCATAGTAAGGGACTCCTGTCTCACTGTTCGCCATGTTCTCATAGTAAGGAACGCCTGTGTCATAGTAAGGAACTCCTGTCTCAATGTTCGCCATGTTCTCATAGTAAGGAACTCCTGTCTCACTGTTCGCCAGGTTCTCATAGTAAGGGACTCCTGTCTCACTGTTCGCCATGTTCTCATAGTAAGGAACGCCTGTGTCATAGTAAGGAACTCCTGTCTCACTGTTCGCCATGTTCTCATAGTAAGGAACTCCTGTCTCACTGTTCGCCATGTTCTCATAGTAAGGAACTCCTGTCTCATAGTAAGGAACTCCTGTCTCACTGTTCGCCATGTTCTCATAGTAAGGGACTCCTGTCTCACTGTTCGCCATGTTCACATAGTAAGGGACTCCTGTCTCATAGTAAGGGACTCCTGTCTCACTGTTCGCCATGTTCTCATAGTAAGGAACTCCTGTCTCACTGTTCGCCATGTTCTCATAGTAAGGAACTCCTGTCTCACTGTTTGCCATGTTCTCATAGTAAGGGACTCCTGTCTCATAGTAAGGAACTCCTGTCTCACTGTTCGCCATGTTCTCATGGTAAGGAACTCCTGTCTCACTGTTCGCCATGTTCTCATAGTAAGGAACTCCTGTCTCACTGTTCGCCATGTTCCATAGTTAGGAACTCCTGTCTCACTGTTCGCCATGTTCTCATAGTAAGGAACTCCTGTCTCACTGTTCGCCATGTTCTCATAGTAAGGAACTCCTGTCTCACTGTTCGCCATGTTCTCATAGTAAGGGACTCCTGCCCACTGTTCGCTATGTTCCATAGTAAGGAACTCCTGTCTCAATGTTCGCCATGTTCTCATAGTAAGGAACTCCTGTCTCACTGTTCGCCATGTTCTCATAGTAAGGAACTCCTGTCTCACTGTTCGCCATGTTCTCATAGTAAGGAACTCCTGTCTCACTGCTAGCCATGTTCTCATAGTAAGGAACTCCTGTCTCATAGTAAGGAACTCCTGTCTCACTGTTCGCCATGTTCTCATAGTAAGGAACTCCTGTCTCACTGTTCGCCATGTTCTCATAGTAAGGTACTCCTGTCCACTGTTCGCCATGTTCCATAGTAAGGAACTCCTGTCTCACTGTTCGCCATGTTCTCATAGTAAGGAACTCCTGTCTCACTGTTCGCCATGTTCTCATAGTAAGGAACTCCTGTCTCACTGTTCGCCATGTTCTCATAGTAAGGAACTCCTGTCTCACTGTTCGCCATGTTCTCATAGTAAGGAACTCCTGTGTCATAGTAAAGAACTCCTGTCTCACTGTTCGCCATGTTCTCATAGTAAGGGACTCCTGTCTCACTGTTCGCCATGTTCACATAGTAAGGGACTCCTGTCTCATAGTAAGGAACTCCTGTCTCACTGTTCGCCATGTTCTCATAGTAAGGAACTCCTGTGTCATAGTAAGGAACTCCTGTCTCACTGTTCGCCATGTTCTCATAGTAAGGGACTCCTGTCTCACTGTTCGCCATGTTCTCATAGTAAGGGACTCCTGTCTCATAGTAAGGAACTCCTGTCTCACTGTTCGCCATGTTCTCATAGTAAGGGACTCCTGTCTCATAGTAAGGAACTCCTGTCTCACTGTTCGCCATGTTCTCATAGTAAGGGACTCCTGTCTCACTGTTCGCCATGTTCTCATAGTAAGGAACTCCTGTCTCACTGTTTGCCATGTTCTCATAGTAAGGGACTCCTGTCTCATAGTAAGGAACTCCTGTCTCACTGTTCGCCATGTTCTCATGGTAAGGAACTCCTGTCTCACTGTTCGCCATGTTCTCATAGTAAGGAACTCCTGTCTCACTGTTCGCCATGTTCCATAGTTAGGAACTCCTGTCTCACTGTTCGCCATGTTCTCATAGTAAGGAACTCCTGTCTCACTGTTCGCCATGTTCTCATAGTAAGGAACTCCTGTCTCACTGTTCGCCATGTTCTCATAGTAAGGGACTCCTGCCCACTGTTCGCTATGTTCCATAGTAAGGAACTCCTGTCTCAATGTTCGCCATGTTCTCATAGTAAGGAACTCCTGTCTCACTGTTCGCCATGTTCTCATAGTAAGGAACTCCTGTCTCACTGTTCGCCATGTTCTCATAGTAAGGAACTCCTGTCTCACTGCTAGCCATGTTCTCATAGTAAGGAACTCCTGTCTCACTGTTCGCCATGTTCCATAGTAAGGGACTCCTGTCTCACTGTTCGCCATGTTCTCATAGTAAGGGACTCCTGTCTCACTGTTCGCCATGTTCTCATAGTAAGGGACTCCTGTCTCACTGTTCGCCATGTTCTCATAGTAAGGGACTCCTGTCTCATAGTAAGGAACTGCTGTCTCACTGTTCGCCATGTTCTCATAGTAAGGAACTCCTGTCTCACTGTTCGCCATGTTCTCATGGTAAGGAACTCCTGTCTCACTGTTAGCCATGTTCTCATAGTAAGGAAATCCTGTCTCATAGTAAGGAATTTCTGTCTCACTGTTCGCCATGTTCTCATAGTAAGGAACTCCTGTCTCACTGTTCGCCAGGTTCTCATAGTAAGGGACTCCTGTCTCACTGTTCGCCATGTTCTCATAGTAAGGAACGCCTGTGTCATAGTAAGGAACTCCTGTCTCAATGTTCGCCATGTTCTCATAGTAAGGAACTCCTGTCTCACTGTTCGCCAGGTTCTCATAGTAAGGGACTCCTGTCTCACTGTTCGCCATGTTCTCATAGTAAGGAACGCCTGTGTCATAGTAAGGAACTCCTGTCTCACTGTTCGCCATGTTCTCATAGTAAGGAACTCCTGTCTCACTGTTCGCCATGTTCTCATAGTAAGGAACTCCTGTCTCATAGTAAGGAACTCCTGTCTCACTGTTCGCCATGTTCTCATAGTAAGGGACTCCTGTCTCACTGTTCGCCATGTTCACATAGTAAGGGACTCCTGTCTCATAGTAAGGGACTCCTGTCTCACTGTTCGCCATGTTCTCATAGTAAGGAACTCCTGTCTCACTGTTCGCCATGTTCTCATAGTAAGGAACTCCTGTCTCACTGTTTGCCATGTTCTCATAGTAAGGGACTCCTGTCTCATAGTAAGGAACTCCTGTCTCACTGTTCGCCATGTTCTCATGGTAAGGAACTCCTGTCTCACTGTTCGCCATGTTCTCATAGTAAGGAACTCCTGTCTCACTGTTCGCCATGTTCCATAGTTAGGAACTCCTGTCTCACTGTTCGCCATGTTCTCATAGTAAGGAACTCCTGTCTCACTGTTCGCCATGTTCTCATAGTAAGGAACTCCTGTCTCACTGTTCGCCATGTTCTCATAGTAAGGGACTCCTGCCCACTGTTCGCTATGTTCCATAGTAAGGAACTCCTGTCTCAATGTTCGCCATGTTCTCATAGTAAGGAACTCCTGTCTCACTGTTCGCCATGTTCTCATAGTAAGGAACTCCTGTCTCACTGTTCGCCATGTTCTCATAGTAAGGAACTCCTGTCTCACTGCTAGCCATGTTCTCATAGTAAGGAACTCCTGTCTCATAGTAAGGAACTCCTGTCTCACTGTTCGCCATGTTCTCATAGTAAGGAACTCCTGTCTCACTGTTCGCCATGTTCTCATAGTAAGGTACTCCTGTCCACTGTTCGCCATGTTCCATAGTAAGGAACTCCTGTCTCACTGTTCGCCATGTTCTCATAGTAAGGAACTCCTGTCTCACTGTTCGCCATGTTCTCATAGTAAGGAACTCCTGTCTCACTGTTCGCCATGTTCTCATAGTAAGGAACTCCTGTGTCATAGTAAAGAACTCCTGTCTCACTGTTCGCCATGTTCTCATAGTAAGGGACTCCTGTCTCACTGTTCGCCATGTTCACATAGTAAGGGACTCCTGTCTCATAGTAAGGAACTCCTGTCTCACTGTTCGCCATGTTCTCATAGTAAGGAACTCCTGTGTCATAGTAAGGAACTCCTGTCTCACTGTTCGCCATGTTCTCATAGTAAGGGACTCCTGTCTCACTGTTCGCCATGTTCTCATAGTAAGGGACTCCTGTCTCATAGTAAGGAACTCCTGTCTCACTGTTCGCCATGTTCTCATAGTAAGGGACTCCTGTCTCATAGTAAGGAACTCCTGTCTCACTGTTCGCCATGTTCTCATAGTAAGGGACTCCTGTCTCACTGTTCGCCATGTTCTCATAGTAAGGGACTCCTGTCTCACTGTTCGCCATGTTCTCATAGTAAGGGACTCCTGTCTCATAGTAAGGGACTCCTGTGTCATAGTAAGGAACTCCTGTCTCACTGTTCGCCATGTTCTCATAGTAAGGGACTCCTGTCTCACTGTTCGCCAGGTTCTCATAGTAAGGGACTCCTGTCTCACTGTTCGCCATGTTCTCATAGTAAGGAACTCCTGTCTCATAGTAAGGAACTCCTGTCTCACTGTTCGCCATGTTCTCATAGTAAGGGACTCCTGTCTCATAGAAAGGAACTCCTGTCTCACTGTTCGCCATGTTCTCATGGTAAGGGACTCCTGTCTCACTGTTCGCCATGTTCTCATAGTAAGGGACTCCTGTCTCATAGAAAGGAACTCCTGTCTCACTGTTCGCCATGTTCTCATGGTAAGGGACTCCTGTCTCACTGTTCGCCATGTTCTCATAGTAAGGGACTCCTGTCTCATAGTAAGGGACTCCTGTCTCACTGTTCGCCATGTTCTCATAGTAAGGGACTCCTGTCTCATAGTAAGGAACTCCTGTCTCACTGTTCGCCATGTTCTCATAGTAAGGAACTCCTGTCTCACTGTTCGCCATGTTCTCATAGTAAGGGACTCCTGTCTCACTGTTCGCCATGTTCTCATAGTAAGGAACTCCTGTCTCATAGTAAGGAACTCCTGTCTCACTGTTCGCCATGTTCTCATAGTAAGGGACTCCTGTCTCATAGAAAGGAACTCCTGTCTCACTGTTCGCCATGTTCTCATGGTAAGGGACTCCTGTCTCACTGTTCGCCATGTTCTCATAGTAAGGGACTCCTGTGTCATAGTAAGGAACTCCTGTCTCACTGTTCGCCATGTTCTCATAGTAAGGAACTCCTGTCTCACTGTTTGCCATGTTCTCATAGTAAGGGACTCCTGTCCCATAGTAAGGAACTCCTGTCTCACTGTTCGCCATGTTCTCATAGTAAGGAACTCCTGTCTCACTGTTAGCCATGTTCTCATAGTAAGGAACTCCTGTCTCATAGTAAGGAATTTCTGTCTCACTGTTCGCCATGTTCTCATAGTAAGGAACTCCTGTCTCACTGTTCGCCATGTTCTCATAGTAAGGGACTCCTGTCTCACTGTTCGCCATGTTCTCATAGTAAGGGACTCCTGTCTCATAGTAAGGAACTGCTGTCTCACTGTTCGCCATGTTCTCATAGTAAGGAACTCCTGTCTCACTGTTCGCCATGTTCTCATAGTAAGGAACTTCTGTCTCATAGTAAGGAACTCCTGTCTCACTGTTCGCCATGTTCTCATAGTAAGGGACTCCTGTCTCACTGTTCGCCATGTTCACATAGTGAGGGACTCCTGTCTCATAGTAAGGGACTCCTGTCTCACTGTTCGCCATGTTCTCATAGTAAGGAACTCCTGTCTCACTGTTCGCCATGTTCTCATAGTAAGGAACTCCTGTCTCACTGTTTGCCATGTTCTCATAGTAAGGGACTCCTGTCTCATAGTAAGGAACTCCTGTCTCACTGTTCGCCATGTTCTCATGGTAAGGAACTCCTGTCTCACTGTTCGCCATGTTCTCATAGTAAGGAACTCCTGTCTCACTGTTCGCCATGTTCCATAGTTAGGAACTCCTGTCTCACTGTTCGCCATGTTCTCATAGTAAGGAACTCCTGTCTCACTGTTCGCCATGTTCTCATAGTAAGGAACTCCTGTCTCACTGTTCGCCATGTTCTCATAGTAAGGGACTCCTGTCCACTGTTCGCTATGTTCCATAGTAAGGAACTCCTGTCTCAATGTTCGCCATGTTCTCATAGTAAGGAACTCCTGTCTCACTGTTCGCCATGTTCTCATAGTAAGGAACTCCTGTCTCACTGTTCGCCATGTTCTCATAGTAAGGAACTCCTGTCTCACTGTTCGCCATGTTTTCATAGTAAGGAACTCCTGTCTCATAGTAAGGAACTCCTGTCTCACTGTTCGCCATGTTCTCATAGTAAGGAACTCCTGTCTCACTGTTCGCCATGTTCTCATAGTAAGGTACTCCTGTCCACTGTTCGCCATGTTCCATAGTAAGGAACTCCTGTCTCACTGTTCGCCATGTTCTCATAGTAAGGAACTCCTGTCTCACTGTTCGCCATGTTCTCATAGTAAGGAACTCCTGTCTCACTGTTCGCCATGTTCTCATAGTAAGGAACTCCTGTCTCACTGTTCGCCATGTTCTCATAGTAAGGAACTCCTGTGTCATAGTAAAGAACTCCTGTCTCACTGTTCGCCATGTTCTCATAGTAAGGGACTCCTGTCTCACTGTTCGCCATGTTCACATAGTAAGGGACTCCTGTCTCATAGTAAGGAACTCCTGTCTCACTGTTCGCCATGTTCTCATAGTAAGGAACTCCTGTGTCATAGTAAGGAACTCCTGTCTCACTGTTCGCCATGTTCTCATAGTAAGGGACTCCTGTCTCACTGTTCGCCATGTTCTCATAGTAAGGGACTCCTGTCTCATAGTAAGGAACTTCTGTCTCACTGTTCGCCATGTTCTCATAGTAAGGGACTCCTGTCTCATAGTAAGGAACTCCTGTCTCACTGTTCGCCATGTTCTCATAGTAAGGGACTCCTGTCTCACTGTTCGCCATGTTCTCATAGTAAGGGACTCCTGTCTCACTGTTCGCCATGTTCTCATAGTAAGTTACTCCTGTCTCATAGTAAGGGACTCCTGTGTCATAGTAAGGAACTCCTGTCTCACTGTTCGCCATGTTCTCATAGTAAGGAACTCCTGTCTCACTGTTTGCCATGTTCTCATAGTAAGGGACTCCTGTCCCATAGCAAGGGACTCCTGTCTCACTGTTCGCCATGTTCTCATAGTAAGGAACTCCTGTCTCATAGTAAGGAACTCCTGTCTCACTGTTCGCCATGTTCTCATAGTAAGGAACTCCTGTCTCACTGTTCGCCATGTTTTCATAGTAAGGAACTCCTGTCTCATAGTAAGGAACTCCTGTCTCACTGTTCGCCATGTTCTCATAGTAAGGAACTCCTGTCTCACTGTTCGCCATGTTCTCATAGTAAGGTACTCCTGTCCACTGTTCGCCATGTTCCATAGTAAGGAACTCCTGTCTCACTGTTCGCCATGTTCTCATAGTAAGGAACTCCTGTCTCACTGTTCGCCATGTTCTCATAGTAAGGAACTCCTGTCTCACTGTTCGCCATGTTCTCATAGTAAGGAACTCCTGTCTCACTGTTCGCCATGTTCTCATAGTAAGGAACTCCTGTGTCATAGTAAAGAACTCCTGTCTCACTGTTCGCCATGTTCTCATAGTAAGGGACTCCTGTCTCACTGTTCGCCATGTTCACATAGTAAGGGACTCCTGTCTCATAGTAAGGAACTCCTGTCTCACTGTTCGCCATGTTCTCATAGTAAGGAACTCCTGTGTCATAGTAAGGAACTCCTGTCTCACTGTTCGCCATGTTCTCATAGTAAGGGACTCCTGTCTCACTGTTCGCCATGTTCTCATAGTAAGGGACTCCTGTCTCATAGTAAGGAACTTCTGTCTCACTGTTCGCCATGTTCTCATAGTAAGGGACTCCTGTCTCATAGTAAGGAACTCCTGTCTCACTGTTCGCCATGTTCTCATAGTAAGGGACTCCTGTCTCACTGTTCGCCATGTTCTCATAGTAAGGGACTCCTGTCTCACTGTTCGCCATGTTCTCATAGTAAGTTACTCCTGTCTCATAGTAAGGGACTCCTGTGTCATAGTAAGGAACTCCTGTCTCACTGTTCGCCATGTTCTCATAGTAAGGAACTCCTGTCTCACTGTTTGCCATGTTCTCATAGTAAGGGACTCCTGTCCCATAGTAAGGAACTCCTGTCTCACTGTTCGCCATGTTCTCATAGTAAGGAACTCCTGTCTCACTGTTAGCCATGTTCTCATAGTAAGGAACTCCTGTCTCATAGTAAGGAATTTCTGTCTCACTGTTCGCCATGTTCTCATAGTAAGGAACTGCTGTCTCACTGTTCGCCATGTTCTCATAGTAAGGAACTCCTGTCTCACTGTTCGCCATGTTCTCATAGTAAGGGACTCCTGTCTCACTGTTCGCCATGTTCTCATAGTAAGGAACTCCTGTCTCACTGTTCGCCATGTTCTCATAGTAAGGAACTCCTGTCTCACTGTTCGCCATGTTGTCATAGTAAGGAACTCCTGTCTCATAGTAAGGAACTCCTGTCTCACTGTTCGCCATGTTCTCATAGTAAGGGACTCCTGTCTCACTGTTCGCCATGTTCACATAGTAAGGGACTCCTGTCTCATAGTAAGGGACTCCTGTCTCACTGTTCGCCATGTTCTCATAGTAAGGAACTCCTGTCTCACTGTTCGCCATGTTCTCATAGTAAGGAACTCCTGTCTCACTGTTTGCCATGTTCTCATAGTAAGGGACTCCTGTCTCATAGTAAGGAACTCCTGTCTCACTGTTCGCCATGTTCTCATGGTAAGGAACTCCTGTCTCACTGTTCGCCATGTTCTCATAGTAAGGAACTCCTGTCTCACTGTTCGCCATGTTCCATAGTTAGGAACTCCTGTCTCACTGTTCGCCATGTTCTCATAGTAAGGAACTCCTGTCTCACTGTTCGCCATGTTCTCATAGTAAGGAACTCCTGTCTCACTGTTCGCCATGTTCTCATAGTAAGGGACTCCTGTCCACTGTTCGCTATGTTCCATAGTAAGGAACTCCTGTCTCAATGTTCGCCATGTTCTCATAGTAAGGAACTCCTGTCTCACTGTTCGCCATGTTCTCATAGTAAGGAACTCCTGTCTCACTGTTCGCCATGTTCTCATAGTAAGGAACTCCTGTCTCACTGTTCGCCATGTTTTCATAGTAAGGAACTCCTGTCTCATAGTAAGGAACTCCTGTCTCACTGTTCGCCATGTTCTCATAGTAAGGAACTCCTGTCTCACTGTTCGCCATGTTCTCATAGTAAGGTACTCCTGTCCACTGTTCGCCATGTTCCATAGTAAGGAACTCCTGTCTCACTGTTCGCCATGTTCTCATAGTAAGGAACTCCTGTCTCACTGTTCGCCATGTTCTCATAGTAAGGAACTCCTGTCTCACTGTTCGCCATGTTCTCATAGTAAGGAACTCCTGTCTCACTGTTCGCCATGTTCTCATAGTAAGGAACTCCTGTGTCATAGTAAAGAACTCCTGTCTCACTGTTCGCCATGTTCTCATAGTAAGGGACTCCTGTCTCACTGTTCGCCATGTTCACATAGTAAGGGACTCCTGTCTCATAGTAAGGAACTCCTGTCTCACTGTTCGCCATGTTCTCATAGTAAGGAACTCCTGTGTCATAGTAAGGAACTCCTGTCTCACTGTTCGCCATGTTCTCATAGTAAGGGACTCCTGTCTCACTGTTCGCCATGTTCTCATAGTAAGGGACTCCTGTCTCATAGTAAGGAACTTCTGTCTCACTGTTCGCCATGTTCTCATAGTAAGGGACTCCTGTCTCATAGTAAGGAACTCCTGTCTCACTGTTCGCCATGTTCTCATAGTAAGGGACTCCTGTCTCACTGTTCGCCATGTTCTCATAGTAAGGGACTCCTGTCTCACTGTTCGCCATGTTCTCATAGTAAGTTACTCCTGTCTCATAGTAAGGGACTCCTGTGTCATAGTAAGGAACTCCTGTCTCACTGTTCGCCATGTTCTCATAGTAAGGGACTCCTGTCTCACTGTTCGCCAGGTTCTCATAGTAAGGGACTCCTGTCGCACTGTTCGCCATGTTCTCATAGTAAGGGACTCCTGTCTCATAGTAAGGAACTCCTGTCTCACTGTTCGCCATGTTCTCATAGTAAGGAACTCCTGTCTCACTGTTCGCCATGTTCTCATAGTAAGGGACTCCTGTCTCACTGTTCGCCATGTTCTCATAGTAAGGAACTCCTGTCTCATAGTAAGGAACTCCTGTCTCACTGTTCGCCATGTTCTCATAGTAAGGAACTCCTGTCTCACTGTTCGCCATGTTCTCATAGTAAGGAACTCCTGTCTCACTGTTCGCCATGTTCTCATAGTAAGGGACTCCTGTGTCATAGTAAGGAACTCCTGTGTCATAGTAAGGGACTCCTGTATCAAAGTTGTGGATGCAGCAGGTGATGGTATCCGCTTCCAGTAGGGAGAAGATGGCTTCTGACCCAGCCGTAGTCTTGACTGTTGTACGTAACAAACACGTCGTACTTGTACAGTCCGGGTGTTTCTGACAGACAGCAAAGAATAAAAGAATAGCTATTACCACTCCTTTGTTACGACCTACATCTGGAATACTACGGTCAATTCGCAAGAAACTCTTATCACCTATCACGCACTGAAAGTATCTCAGTTGCTGTGACTTTGCAATATGGGGTAAAAAGGAATACATACATACAAACATAAAATTAATTACATTAAAATAAATACAATTAACTACTGTTTTACAGGTTTGCCGTGTGTGAGTATGGTTTAGAAGTTTCAGCTGTCCAACCCTATTTTGAATTGAGAGAGGGTTGATGCGGTACGTATTGAGTTTGGGAGCTGGTTCCAAAGAACCGCACCACTGTAGCCAAAAGACCTTTTCATGTAGTTGGTTCGCGGTTTTGGTATGGCTAGCCTTTTTTACCTATCCCTGAAATCATAGAAGGAGACGCGGTATGAAAAAATATCTTTGATATAGGCAGGTACAAGATTATTTAAGGCCTTAAAAATCATAATTGCCTTTTGTTGAATTTCCCAGCCAAGCACACCAAGAACATGTTCAGAGCTTGTGTCGAAATTAGAGAAAATTATAACTAGAGTAAGTTATAACCGTCGTAAGTGCCGTTCTTGCTAATGTCGTTGTCGTATGTAAATACCGTTCTTGCTAATGTCGCTGTCGAAAATACCGTTCTTGCTAATGTCACCGTCGTAAATACCGTTCTTGCTAATGGCGCTGTCGTAAGTGCCGTTCTTGCTAATGTCGCCGTCGTAAGTCCCGTTCTTGCTAACGTCGCTGTCGTAAGTGCCGTTCTTGCTAACGTCGCTGCCGTAAGTGCCGTTCTTGCTAATGTCGCTGTCGTAAGTGCCGTTCTTGCTAACTTCGCTGTCGTAGCTCTAGCTCTGTCTAATTATGAAAAAAAGCTAATAAATTCATGCTTTTGGTATCTCACCTCTGACATCACAGTTCACGTGCATAGGCACCCGTCCCTGTGACTCGCTTACTAGGCTGACTCGCTCACTAGGCTGGCTCGCTCACTAGGCTGGCTCGCTCACTAGGCTGACTCACTCACTAGGCTGGCTCGCTCACTAGGCTGACTCGCTCACTAGGCTGGCTCGCTCACTAGGCTGACTCGCTCACTAGGCTGGCTCGCTCACTAGGCTGGCTGGCTGACTTGTTGTATCGACATTCAAAAGAGAATTTCAACACCTTACACAAAGACCTAGAGCTTGGTCCGCGTGTAGTAGGCTGAGCTAGCTAGGCTGAGCGGTAAATCAGCGTTTTTTGTTGTGCCTTTGCAAATAACCCTGTAACCCAGAGTATCTTTTGAGTTTTCATGAAAGAGGGATATTCTTACTTGCGATGTGCCTCTTTTTCCGAAAGTACCAAAGAATGGAGATTCCAGTAATGACGGCAATTAATATAGCGACGCATATCGTGGATATAATAACAGCCCTGTTCCAACTGGACTGAGGCTCAAGGCGAGACCGGGGAGGCACTGAAAGACACAAACGAGTTGAGTTTATTAATCAACATCATTAATCATCATTAAACCACATCTTTAGTCATCATCATCATCTCCAGACGTAACTAGTTGATAAAAATGAATATTGGCATAAATTGATAACCAATGATATTAATTTACTAAATGATTATCAATTGATATCAAAAGCTGATAACAATTGATGATTTTAATTCAATTGATTTAAATTGATAAGTAATGTATAGTTGGAATTTTATAAAGGAAATGCCCCCTTCATGAGCTATTATAGCTCTAGGGATAAATAGCTCATGGAGGGGACTTGCGCTAAGAGATCATGGACGGGACTTGCGCTAAGAGATCATGGAGGGGATTTGCGCTAAGAGATCATGGAGGGGACTTGCGCTTCAGTCGAAAATCGAAAATTCCTCACATACTTTATGACATGGCATAATTATGTATCAGATCCCGAAAATTTGAAGTCGATATCTTAAAACCCGTCGCGAGGTTACGGCCGACAAGCTCCAGAGTTCTCGCCCCAAAATAATACGCTAGAAATGTCAAAGATTTGGCGTGAATACACGGTCAACAAGTCACGGGAAACAGCAAAGGCCCATTTTGCCGTCTTAGAATGCGATTTATGGCAAAAAATATTTTGCAAAAATAAAGTTTAAGAACTATTGATACAGGTTTTGCAAAAAAACACGAAAAAAACAGTGGTGTCAAATTTACCTTTACCAAGACCTTAAACCCTGAGAGCGCGCTAGTCTGCCACCCGATCAGTCACGTGATCTCTTAGCGCAAGTCCCCTATTACTAACAAAGAGTTATCATCTTGCTGATCATTAAACTTCGGAGCTATATACTGTATATCATATATCAACTCAAACATGATGTACATGATGTAGTTAAAAGGATCAAACACTATATTATTATAACCTTGGCAAACATTTCGTCTGTCAGTGACTAAAGCCCAGAGTCCATATCTCATTGTAAATGACCAAGCTGGCAGCCCTCATTGATAATTAGACCAGGGCCCCTTTTTCCTGCTTTCTCCTGACAAGAAACTTGTCTCTGACACAAACATCATAGCAGTAATTGTGTTGGCCTTTTACCACAGCTTCTTGGATTGTAATCTGTTTAAATGGGGTTTCACCTCTCCACCCATGGCCAAGTGCTACTCAGACGTCTCTACCTTGACTCTTTACCCATGGTCAAGTGCTAGTCAGACGTCTCTACCTTGATTCTTCACCCATGGTCAAGTGCTAGTCAGACGTCTCTACCTTGACTCTTCACCCATGGTCAAGTGCTAGTCAGACGTCTCTACCTTGACTCTTCACCCATGGTCAAGTGCTAGTCAAACGTCTCTACCTTGACTCTTCACCCATGGTCAAGTGCTAGTCAGACGTATCTACCTTGACTCTTCACCCATGGTCAAGTGCTATTCAGACGTCTCTACCTTGACTCTTCACCCATGGTCAAGTGCTAGTCAGACGTTTCTACCTTGACTCTTCACCCATGGTCAAGTGCTAGTCAGACGTCTCTACCTTGACTCTTCACCCATGGTCAAGTGCTAGTCAGACGTATCTACCTTGACTCTTTACCCATGGTAAAGTGCAAGTCAGACGTCTCTACCTTGACTCTTCACCCATGGTCAAGTGCTAGTCAGACGTCTCTACCTTGACTCTTCACCCATGGTCAAGTGCTAGTCAGACGTATCTACCTTGACTCTTCACCCATGGTCAAGTGCTAGTCAGACGTTTCTACCTTGACTCTTTACCCATGGTCAAGTGCTAGTCAGACGTATCTACCTTGACTCTTCACCCATGGTCAAGTGCTAGTCAGACGTCTCTACCTTGACTCTTCACCCATGGTCAAGTGCTAGTCAGACGTTTCTACATTGACTCTTCACCCATGGTCAAGTTCTAGTCAGACGTTTCTACCTTGACTCTTCACCCATGGTCAAGTGCTAGTCAGACGTTTCTACCTTGACTCTTTACCCATGGTCAAGTGCTAGTCAGACGTATCTACCTTGACTCTTCAATCATGTTCAAGTGCTAGTCAGACGTCTCTACCTTGACTCTTCACCCATGGTCAAGTGCTAGTCAGACGTTTCTACCTTGACTCTTTACCCATGGTCAAGTGCTAGTCAGACGTATCTACCTTGACTCTTCACCCATGGTCAAGTGCTAGTCAGACGTCTCTACCTTGACTCTTCACCCATGGTCAAGTGCTAGTCAGACGTTTCTACCTTGACTCTTTACCCATGGTCAAGTGCTAGTCAGACGTATCTACCTTAACTCTTCACCCATGGTCAAGTGCTAGTCAGACGTCTCTACCTTGACTCTTCACCCATGGTCAAGTGCTAGTCAGACGTATCCACCTTGACTCTTCACCCATGGTCAAGTGCTATTCAGACGTCTCTACCTTGACTCTTCACCCATGGTCAAGTGCTAGTCAGACGTTTCTACCTTGACTCTTCACCCATGGTCAAGTGCTAGTCAGACGTCTCTACCTTGACTCTTCACCCATGGTCAAGTGCTAGTCAGACGTCTCTACCTGGACTCTTCACCCATGGTCAAGTGCTAGTCAGACGTCTCTACCTTGACTCTTCACCCATGGTCAAGTGCTAGTCAGACGTTTCTGCCTTGACTCTTCACCCATGGTCAAGTGCTAGTCAGACGTTTCTACCTTGACTCTTTACCCATGGTCAAGTGCTAGTCAGACGTATCTACCTTGACTCTTCACCCATGGTCAAGTGCTAGTCAGACGTTTCTACCTTGACTCTTCACCCATGGTCAAGTGCTAGTCAGACGTTTCTACCTTGACTCTTCACCAATGGTCAAGTGCTAGTCAGTCTTGTCTTGGTCTTGTGGCTTTTCTTGGTCTTGAGGCTTGGTCTTGCGGCTTGTATTGGTCTTGCAGCTTGTCTTGGTCTTGTCTTGGTCTTGTGACTTGTCTTAGTCTTGGGGCTTGGCTTGGTCTTGCAGCTTGGTCTTGGTCTTGCGGCTTGGTCTTGGTCTTGCGGCTTGTCTTGGTGTTGCGGCTTGTCCTGGTCTTGCGGCTTGTCCTGGTCTTTCCCTTTGTCTTGGTCTTGAGGCTTGTCCTGTTCTTTCCCTTTGTCTTGGTCTTGCGGCTTGTCTTGGTCTTGAGGCTTGTCTTGGTCTTGCGGCTTGTCTTGGTCTTGCGGCTTGGCTTGGTCTTGCGGCTTGGTCTTGGTCTTGCGGCTTGGTCTTGGTCTTGCGGCTTGTCTTAGTCTTGCGGCTTGTCTTGGTGTTGCGGCTTGTCTTGGTCTTGAGGCTTGTCTTGGTCTTGAGGCTTGTCTTGGTCTTGCGGCTTGTCTCGGTCTTGTGGCTTGTCTTGCGGCTTGTCTTGGTGTTTCCCCTTGGCTTGGTATTGAGGCTTGTCTTGGTCTTGTCTTGGTCTTGCGGTTTGTCTTGGTCTCGCGGCTTGTCTTGGTCTTGTGGCTTGTCTTGGTCTTGTGGCTTGTCTTGGTCTCGCGGCTTGTCTTGGTCTTGTGGCTTGTCTTGGTCTGGCGGCTTGTCTTGGTCTTGCGGCTTGGTCTTGGTCTTGCGGCTTGTCTTGGTCTTGCGGCTTGTCTTGGTCTTGCGGCTTGTGTTGGTCTTGCGGCTTGTCTTGGTCTTGCGGCTTGTCTTGGTCTTGCGGCTTGTCTTGGTCTTGCGGCTTGGTCTTGGTGTTGCGGCTTGTCTTGGTGTTGCGGCTTGTCTTGGTCTTGAGGCTTGACTTGGTCTTGCGGCTTGTCTCGGTCTTGTGGCTTGTCTTGCGGCTTGTCTTGGTGTTTCCCCTTGGCTTGGTCTTGAGGCTTGTCTTGGTCTTGTCTTGGTCTTGCGGTTTGTCTTGGTCTCGCGGCTTGTCTTGGTCTTGAGGTTTGGTCTTGCGGCTTGTCATGGTCTTGTGGCTTGGTCTTGGTCTTGTGGCTTGGTCTTGGTCTTGTGGCTTGGTCTTTGTCTTGCGGCTTGGTCTTGGTCTTGTCTTGGTCTTACCGCTTGGTCTTGGTCTTGCGACTTGTCATGGTCTTGTGGCTTGGTCTTGGTCTTGCGCCTTGTCTTGGTCTTGCGGCTTGTCTCGGTCTTGTGGCTTGGTCTTGGTCTTGTGGCTTGTCTTGAGGCTTGTCTTGGTCTTACCGCTTGGTCTTGGTCTTGCGGCTTGTCATGGTCTTGTGGCTTGGTCTTGGTCTTGGTCTTGCGGCTTGTCTTGGTCTTGCGGCTTGGTCTTGGTCTTGCGGCTTGGTTTTGCGGCTTGGTCTTGGTCTTGCGGCTTGGTCTTGGTCTTGCGGCTTGTCTTGGTGTTGCGGCTTGTTTTGGTCTTGCGGCTTGTCTTGGTCTTGTCTTGGTCTTGTGGCTAGTCTTGGTCTTGAGGCTTGGTCTTGCGGCTTGTCTTGGTCTTGCAGCTTGTCTTGGTCTTGTCTTGGTCTTGGGGCTTGTCTTGGTCTTGGGGCTTGTCTTGGTCTTGCGGCTTGGTCTTGCGGCTTCGTCTTGGTCTTGCGGCTTGGTCTTGGTCTTGTGGCTTGGTCTTGGTCTTGCGGCTTGTCTTGGTCTTACCGCTTGGTCTTGGTCTTGCGGCTTGTCATGTTCTTGTGGCTTGGTCTTGGTCTTGCGGCTTGTCTTGGTCTTGCGGCTTGTCTTGGTCTTGCGGCTTGTCTTGGTCTTGCGGCTTGTGTTGGTCTTACGGCTTGTGTTGGTCTTGCGGCTTGTCTTGGTCTTGCGGCTTGTCTTGGTCTTGCGGCTTGGTCTTGGTGTTGCGACTTGTCTTGGTGTTGCGGCTTGTCTTGGTTTTGAGGCTTGACTTGGTCTTGCGGCTTGTCTCGGTCTTGTGGCTTGTCTTGCGGCTTGTCTTGGTGTTTCCCCTTGGCTTGGTCTTGAGGCTTGTCTTGGTCTTGTCTTGGTCTTGCGGTTTGTCTTGGTCTAGCGGCTTGTCTTGGTCTTGAGGCTTGGTCTTGCGGCTTGTCATGGTCTTGTGGCTTGGTCTTGGTCTTGTGGCTTGGTCTTGGTCTTGCGGCTTGGTCTTGGTCTTGCGGCTTGGTCTTGCGGCTTGGTCTTGGTCTTGTGGCTTGGTCTTGGTCTTGCGGCTTGTCTTGGTCTTGTCTTGGTCTTACCGCTTGGTCTTGGTCTTGCGGCTTGTCTTGGTCTTGCGGCTTGTCTTGGTCTTGTGGCTTGGTCTTCGTCTTGCGGCTTGGTCTTGGTCTTGTGGCTTGTCTTGAGGCTTGTCTTGAGGCTTGTCTTGGTCTTACCCCTTGGTCTTGGTCTTGCGGCTTGTCATGGGCTTGTGGCTTGGTCTTGGTCTTGCGGCTTGTCTTGGTCTTGCAACTTGGTCTTGGTCTTGCGGCTTGGTCTTGCGGCTTGGTCTTGGTCTTGCGGCTTGGTCTTGGTCTTGCGGCTTGGTTTTGCGGCTTGGTCTTGGTCTTGCGTCTTGGTCTTGGTCTTGCGGCTTGGTCTTGGTGTTGCGGCTTGTCTTGGTGTTGCGGCTTGTTTTGGTTTGCGGCTTGTCTTGGTCTTGTGGCTAGTCTTGGTCTTGAGGCTTGTCTTGGTGTTGCGGCTCGTCCTGGTCTTGCAGCTTGTCCTGGTCTTTCCCTTTGTTTTGGTCTTGAGGCTTGTCCTGTTCTTTCCCTTTGTCTTGGTGTTGCGGCTTGTTTTGGTCTTGCGGCTTGTCTTGGTCTTGTGGCTTGTCTTGGTCTTGAGGCTTGGTCTTGCGGCTTGTCTTGGTCTTGAGGCTTGTCTTGGTCTTGGGGCTTGGTCTTGCGGCTTGGTCTTGGTCTTGTGGCTTGGTCTTGGTCTTGCGGCTTGGTCTTGGTCTTGCGGCTTGGTCTTGCGGCTTGTCTTGGTCTTGCGGCTTGTCTTGGTCTTGCGGCTTGTCTTGGTCTTGCGGCTTGTGTTGGTCTTACGGCTTGTGTTGGTCTTGCGGCTTGTCTTGGTCTTGCGGCTTGTCTTGGTCTTGCGGCTTGGTCTTGGTGTTGCGACTTGTCTTGGTGTTGCGGCTTGTCTTGGTTTTGAGGCTTGACTTGGTCTTGCGGCTTGTCTCGGTCTTGTGGCTTGTCTTGCGGCTTGTCTTGGTGTTTCCCCTTGGCTTGGTCTTGAGGCTTGTCTTGGTCTTGTCTTGGTCTTGCGGTTTGTCTTGGTCTAGCGGCTTGTCTTGGTCTTGAGGCTTGGTCTTGCGGCTTGTCATGGTCTTGTGGCTTGGTCTTGGTCTTGTGGCTTGGTCTTGGTCTTGCGGCTTGGTCTTGGTCTTGCGGCTTGGTCTTGCGGCTTGGTCTTGCGGCTTGGTCTTGGTCTTGTGGCTTGGTCTTGGTCTTGCGGCTTGTCTTGGTCTTACCGCTTGGTCTTGGTCTTACCGCTTGGTCTTGGTCTTGCGGCTTGTCTTGGTCTTGGGGCTTGTCTTGGTCTTGGGGCTTGGTCTTGCGGCTTGGTCTTGGTCTTGTGGCTTGGTCTTGGTCTTGCGGCTTGTCTTGGTCTTGCGGCTTGTCTTGGTTTTACCGCTTGGTCTTGGTCTTGCGGCTTGTCATGTTCTTGTGGCTTGGTCTTGGTCTTGCGGCTTGTCTTGGTCTTGCGGCTTGGTCTTGGTCTTGCGGCTTGGTCTTGCGGCTTCGTCTTGGTCTTGCGGCTTGGTCTTGGTCTTGCGGCTTGTCTTGGTCTTGCGGCTTGTCTTGGTCTTGTGGCTTGGTCTTGGTCTTGCGGCTTGTCTTGGTCTTGCGGCTTGTGTTGGTCTTGTGGCTTGGTCTTCGTCTTGCGGCTTGGTCTTGGTCTTGTGGCTTGTCTTGAGGCTTGTCTTGGTCTTACCGCTTGGTCTTGGTCTTGCGGCTTGTCATGGTCTTGTGGCTTGGTCTTGGTCTTGCGGCTTGTCTTGGTCTTGCGGCTTGTCTTGGTCTTGCGGCTTTGTCTTGCGGCTTGGTCTTGGTCTTGCGGCTTGGTCTTGGTCTTTCGGCTTGTCTTGGTGTTGCGGCTTGTTTTGGTCTTGCGGCTTGTCTTGGTCTTGTCTTGGTCTTGTGGCTTGTCTTGGTCTTGAGGCTTGGTCTTGCGGCTTGTCTTGGTCTTGCAGCTTGTCTTGGTCTTGTCTTGGTCTTGGGGCTTGTCTTGGTCTTGGGGCTTGTCTTGGTCTTGCGGCTTGGTCTTGCGGCTTCGTCTTGGGCTTGCGGCTGGGTCTTGGTCTTGTGGCTTGGTCTTGGTCTTGCGGCTTGTCTTGGTCTTACCGCTTGGTCTTGGTCTTGCGGCTTGTCATGGTCTTGTGGCTTGGTCTTGGTCTTGCGGCTTGTCTTGGTCTTGCGGCTTGGTCTTGGTCTTGCGGCTTGGTCTTGCGGCTTCGTTTTGGTCTTGCGGCTTGGTCTTGGTCTTGCGGCTTGGTCTTGGTCTTGCGGCTTGTCTTGGTGTTGCGGCTTGTCTTGGTGTTGCGGCTTGTCTTGGTCTTGCGGCTTGTCTTGGTCTTGAGGCTTGGTCTTGCGGCTTGTCTTGGTCTTGAGGCTTGGTCTTGCGGCTTGTCTTGGTCTTGCAGCTTGTCTTGGTCTTGTCTTGGTCTTGGGGCTTGTCTTGGTCTTGGGGATTGTCTTGGTCTTGCGGCTTGGTCTTGGTCTTGCGGCTTGTCTTGGCCTTGTGGCTTGTCTTGAGGCTTATCTTGGTCTTGCGGCTTGGTCTTGGTCTTGCGGCTTGGTCTTGGTCTTGCGGCTTGGCCTTGGTCTTGCGGCTTGGTCTTGGTCTTGCGGCTTGTCTTGGTCTTGCGGCTTGTCTTGGTCTTGCGGCTTGTCTTGGTCTTTTGGCTTGTCTTGGTCTTGCGGCTTGGTCTTGGTCTTGCGGCTTGTCCTGGTCTTGCGGCTTGGTCGTGGTCTTGCGGCTTGGTCTTGGTCTTGATGCTTGTCTTGTTTTTGCGGCTTGTCTTGGTCTTGCGGCTTGTCTTGTTTTTGCGGCTTGTCTTGGTCTTGCGGCTTGGCTTGGTCTTGCAGCTTGGTCTTGTGGCTTGTCTTGGTCTTGGGGCTTGGCTTGGTCTTGCAGCTTGGTCTTGCGGCTTGGTCTTGCGGCTTGGTCTTGGTCTTGCTGCTTGTCTTGGTCTTGCGGCTTGTCTTGGTGTTGTGGCTTGTCGTGGTCTTGCGGCTTGGTCTTGGTGTTGCGGCTTGGTCTTGGTCTTGCGGCTTGGTCTTGGTCTTGCGGCTTGTCTTGGTGTTGCGGCTTGTCTTGATGTTGCGGCTTGTCTTGGTCTTGCGGCTTGGTCTTGGTCTTGCGGCTTGTCCTGGTCTTTCCCTTTGACTTGGTCTTTTGGCTTGTCTTGGTCTTGCGGCTTGTCTTGGTCTTGCGGCTTGGCTTGGTCTTGCAACTTGGTCTTGCGGCTTGTCTTGGTCTTGCGGCTTGGTCTTGGTCTTGTGGCTTGGTCTTGGTCTTGCGGCTTGTCTTGGTCTTGTGGCTTGTCTTGGTCTTGTGGCTTGTCTTGGTCTTACGCCTTGGTCTTGGTCTTGAGGCTTGTCTTGGTCTTGCGGCTTGTTTTTGTCTTGCGGCTTGGTCTTGGTCTTGCGGCTTGGTCTTGGTCTTGCGGCTTGGTCTTGCGGCTTGGTCTTGGTCTTGTGGCTTGGTCTTGGTCTTGCGGCTTGTCTTGGTCTTGTCTTGGTCTTACCGCTTGGTCTTGGTCTTGCGGCTTGTCTTGGTCTTGCGGCTTGTCTTGGTCTTGTGGCTTGGTCTTCGTCTTGCGGCTTGGTCTTGGTCTTGTGGCTTGTCTTGAGGCTTGTCTTGAGGCTTGTCTTGGTCTTACCCCTTGGTCTTGGTCTTGCGGCTTGTCATGGGCTTGTGGCTTGGTCTTGGTCTTGCGGCTTGTCTTGGTCTTGCAACTTGGTCTTGGTCTTGCGGCTTGGTCTTGCGGCTTGGTCTTGGTCTTGCGGCTTGGTCTTGGTCTTGCGGCTTGGTCTTGGTCTTGCGGCTTGGTTTTGCGGCTTGGTCTTGGTCTTGCGTCTTGGTCTTGGTCTTGCGGCTTGGTCTTGGTGTTGCGGCTTGTCTTGGTGTTGCGGCTTGTTTTGGTTTGCGGCTTGTCTTGGTCTTGTGGCTAGTCTTGGTCTTGAGGCTTGTCTTGGTGTTGCGGCTCGTCCTGGTCTTGCAGCTTGTCCTGGTCTTTCCCTTTGTTTTGGTCTTGAGGCTTGTCCTGTTCTTTCCCTTTGTCTTGGTGTTGCGGCTTGTTTTGGTTTTGCGGCTTGTCTTGGTCTTGTGGCTTGTCTTGGTCTTGAGGCTTGGTCTTGCGGCTTGTCTTGGTCTTGGGGCTTGTCTTGGTCTTGGGGCTTGGTCTTGCGGCTTGGTCTTGGTCTTGTGGCTTGGTCTTGGTCTTGCGGCTTGTCTTGGTCTTGCGGCTTGTCTTGGTTTTACCGCTTGGTCTTGGTCTTGCGGCTTGTCATGTTCTTGTGGCTTGGTCTTGGTCTTGCGGCTTGTCTTGGTCTTGCGGCTTGGTCTTGGTCTTGCGGCTTGGTCTTGCGGCTTCGTCTTGGTCTTGCGGCTTGGTCTTGGTCTTGCGGCTTGTCTTGGTCTTGCGGCTTGTCTTGGTCTTGTGGCTTGGTCTTGGTCTTGCGGCTTGTCTTGGTCTTGCGGCTTGTGTTGGTCTTGTGGCTTGGTCTTCGTCTTGCGGCTTGGTCTTGGTCTTGTGGCTTGTCTTGAGGCTTGTCTTGGTCTTACCGCTTGGTCTTGGTCTTGCGGCTTGTCATGGTCTTGTGGCTTGGTCTTGGTCTTGCGGCTTGTCTTGGTCTTGCGGCTTGTCTTGGTCTTGCGGCTTTGTCTTGCGGCTTGGTCTTGGTCTTGCGGCTTGGTCTTGGTCTTTCGGCTTGTCTTGGTGTTGCGGCTTGTTTTGGTCTTGCGGCTTGTCTTGGTCTTGTCTTGGTCTTGTGGCTTGTCTTGGTCTTGAGGCTTGGTCTTGCGGCTTGTCTTGGTCTTGCAGCTTGTCTTGGTCTTGTCTTGGTCTTGGGGCTTGTCTTGGTCTTGGGGCTTGTCTTGGTCTTGCGGCTTGGTCTTGCGGCTTCGTCTTGGGCTTGCGGCTGGGTCTTGGTCTTGTGGCTTGGTCTTGGTCTTGCGGCTTGTCTTGGTCTTGCGGCTTGGTCTTGGTCTTGCGGCTTGGTCTTGCGGCTTCGTTTTGGTCTTGCGGCTTGGTCTTGGTCTTGCGGCTTGGTCTTGGTCTTGCGGCTTGTCTTGGTGTTGCGGCTTGTCTTGGTGTTGCGGCTTGTCTTGGTCTTGCGGCTTGTCTTGGTCTTGAGGCTTGGTCTTGCGGCTTGTCTTGGTCTTGAGGCTTGGTCTTGCGGCTTGTCTTGGTCTTGCAGCTTGTCTTGGTCTTGTCTTGGTCTTGGGGCTTGTCTTGGTCTTGGGGATTGTCTTGGTCTTGCGGCTTGGTCTTGGTCTTGCGGCTTGTCTTGGCCTTGTGGCTTGTCTTGAGGCTTATCTTGGTCTTGCGGCTTGGTCTTGGTCTTGCGGCTTGGTCTTGGTCTTGCGGCTTGGCCTTGGTCTTGCGGCTTGGTCTTGGTCTTGCGGCTTGTCTTGGTCTTGCGGCTTGTCTTGGTCTTGCGGCTTGTCTTGGTCTTTTGGCTTGTCTTGGTCTTGCGGCTTGGTCTTGGTCTTGCGGCTTGTCCTGGTCTTGCGGCTTGGTCGTGGTCTTGCGGCTTGGTCTTGGTCTTGATGCTTGTCTTGTTTTTGCGGCTTGTCTTGGTCTTGCGGCTTGTCTTGTTTTTGCGGCTTGTCTTGGTCTTGCGGCTTGGCTTGGTCTTGCAGCTTGGTCTTGTGGCTTGTCTTGGTCTTGGGGCTTGGCTTGGTCTTGCAGCTTGGTCTTGCGGCTTGGTCTTGCGGCTTGGTCTTGGTCTTGCTGCTTGTCTTGGTCTTGCGGCTTGTCTTGGTGTTGTGGCTTGTCGTGGTCTTGCGGCTTGGTCTTGGTGTTGCGGCTTGGTCTTGGTCTTGCGGCTTGGTCTTGGTCTTGCGGCTTGTCTTGGTGTTGCGGCTTGTCTTGATGTTGCGGCTTGTCTTGGTCTTGCGGCTTGGTCTTGGTCTTGCGGCTTGTCCTGGTCTTTCCCTTTGACTTGGTCTTTTGGCTTGTCTTGGTCTTGCGGCTTGTCTTGGTCTTGCGGCTTGTCTTGGTCTTGCGGCTTGGCTTGGTCTTGCAACTTGGTCTTGCGGCTTGTCTTGGTCTTGCGGCTTGGTCTTGGTCTTGTGGCTTGTCTTGGTCTTGCGGCTTGTCTTGGTCTTGTGGCTTGTCTTGGTCTTGTGGCTTGTCTTGGTCTTACGCCTTGGTCTTGGTCTTGAGGCTTGTCTTGGTCTTGCGGCTTGTTTTTGTCTTGCGGCTTGGTCTTGGTGTTGCGGCTTGTCTTGGTCTTGTGGCTTGTCTTGGTCTTGAGGCTTGGTCTTGCGGCTTGTCTTGGTCTTGCAGCTTGTCTTGGTCTTGTCTTGGTCTTGGGGCTTGTCTTGGTCTTGTGGATTGTCTTGGTCTTGCGGCTTGGTCTTGGTCTTGCGGCTTGTCTTGGTCTTGCGGCTTGTCTTGGCCTTGTGGCTTGTCTTGAGGCTTATCTTGGTCTTGCGGCTTGGTCTTGGTCTTGCGGCTTGGTCTTGGTCTTGCGGCTTGGCCTTGGTCTTGCGGCTTGGTCTTGGTCTTGCGGCTTGTCTTGGTCTTGCGGCTTGTCTTGGTCTTGCGGCTTGTCTTGGTCTTTTGGCTTGTCTTGGTCTTGCGGCTTGGTCTTGGTCTTGCAGCTTGTCTTGGTGTTGCGGCTTGGTTTTGGTCTTGTGGCTTGTCCTGGTCTTTCCCTTTGTCTTGGTCTTGAGGCTTGTCTTGGTCTTGATGCTTGTCCTGCTTTTGCGGCTTGTCTTGGTCTTGCGGCTTGGCTTGGTCTTGCAGCTTGGTCTTGTGGCTTGTCTTGTTCTTGGGGCTTGGCTTGGTCTTGCAGCTTGGTCTTGCGGCTTGGTCTTGCGGCTTGGTCTTGCGGCTTGGTCTTGGTCTTGCTGCTTGTCTTGGTCTTGCGGCTTGTCTTGGTGTTGTGGCTTGTCTTGGTCTTGCGGCTTGGTCTTGGTGTTGCGGCTTGGTCTTGGTCTTGCGGCTTGGTCTTGGTCTTGCGGCTTGTCTTGGTGTTGCGGCTTGTCTTGGTGTTGCGGCTTGTCTTGGTGTTGCGGCTTGTCTTGGTCCTGCGGCTTGGTATTGGTCTTGCGGCTTGTCCTGGTCTTTCCCTTTGTCTTTGTCTTTTGGCTTGTCTTGGTCTTGCGGCTTGTCTTGGTCTTGCGGCTTGGCTTGGTCTTGCAACTTGGTCTTGCGGCTTGTCTTGGTCTTGCGGCTTGGTCTTGGTCTTGTGGCTTGTCTTGGTCTTGCGGCTTGTCTTGGTCTTGTGGCTTGTCTTGGTCTTGCGCCTTGGTCTTGGTCTTGCGGCTTGTCTTGGTCTTGCGGCTTGTTTTTGTCTTGCGGCTTGGTCTTGGTGTTGCGGCTTGTCTTGGTGTTGCGGCTTGTCTTGGTCTTGAGGCTTGTCTTGGTGTTGCTGCTTGTCTTGGTCTTGCGGCTTGTTTTGGTGTTGCGACTTGTCTTGGTCTTGTGGCTTGTCTTGGTCTTGCTGCTTGTCCTGGTCTTTCCCTTTGTCTTGGTCTTGAGGCTTGTCTTGGTCTTGCGGCTTGTCTTGGTCTTGCGGCTTGGCTTGGTCTTGCAGCTTGGTCTTGCGGCTTGTCTTGGTCTTGCGGCTTGGTCTTGGTCTTGTGGCTTGTCTTGGTCTTGCGGCTTGTCTTGGTCTTGTGGCTTGTCTTGGTCTTGTTGCTTGTCTTGGTCTTGCGGCTTGGTCTTGGTCTTGCGGCTTGTCTTGGTATTGCGGCTTGGTCTTGGTCTTGCGGCTTGGTCTTGGTCTTGCGGCTTGGTCTTGGTCTTGCGGCTTGGCCTTGGTCTTGCGGCTTGGTCTTGGTCTTGCGGCTTGTCTTGGTCTTGCGGCTTGTCTTGGTCTTGTGGCTTGGTCTTGGTCTTGCGGCTTGTCTTGGTCTTGCGGCTTGTGTTGGTCTTGTGGCTTGGTCTTCGTCTTGCGGCTTGGTCTTGGTCTTGTGGCTTGTCTTGAGGCTTGTCTTGGTCTTACCGCTTGGTCTTGGTCTTGCGGCTTGTCATGGTCTTGTGGCTTGGTCTTGGTCTTGCGGCTTGTCTTGGTCTTGCGGCTTGTCTTGGTCTTGCGGCTTTGTCTTGCGGCTTGGTCTTGGTCTTGCGGCTTGGTCTTGGTCTTTCGGCTTGTCTTGGTGTTGCGGCTTGTTTTGGTCTTGCGGCTTGTCTTGGTCTTGTCTTGGTCTTGTGGCTTGTCTTGGTCTTGAGGCTTGGTCTTGCGGCTTGTCTTGGTCTTGCAGCTTGTCTTGGTCTTGTCTTGGTCTTGGGGCTTGTCTTGGTCTTGGGGCTTGTCTTGGTCTTGCGGCTTGGTCTTGCGGCTTCGTCTTGGGCTTGCGGCTGGGTCTTGGTCTTGTGGCTTGGTCTTGGTCTTGCGGCTTGTCTTGGTCTTGCGGCTTGGTCTTGGTCTTGCGGCTTGGTCTTGCGGCTTCGTTTTGGTCTTGCGGCTTGGTCTTGGTCTTGCGGCTTGGTCTTGGTCTTGCGGCTTGTCTTGGTGTTGCGGCTTGTCTTGGTGTTGCGGCTTGTCTTGGTCTTGCGGCTTGTCTTGGTCTTGAGGCTTGGTCTTGCGGCTTGTCTTGGTCTTGAGGCTTGGTCTTGCGGCTTGTCTTGGTCTTGCAGCTTGTCTTGGTCTTGTCTTGGTCTTGGGGCTTGTCTTGGTCTTGGGGATTGTCTTGGTCTTGCGGCTTGGTCTTGGTCTTGCGGCTTGTCTTGGCCTTGTGGCTTGTCTTGAGGCTTATCTTGGTCTTGCGGCTTGGTCTTGGTCTTGCGGCTTGGTCTTGGTCTTGCGGCTTGGCCTTGGTCTTGCGGCTTGGTCTTGGTCTTGCGGCTTGTCTTGGTCTTGCGGCTTGTCTTGGTCTTGCGGCTTGTCTTGGTCTTTTGGCTTGTCTTGGTCTTGCGGCTTGGTCTTGGTCTTGCGGCTTGTCCTGGTCTTGCGGCTTGGTCGTGGTCTTGCGGCTTGGTCTTGGTCTTGATGCTTGTCTTGTTTTTGCGGCTTGTCTTGGTCTTGCGGCTTGTCTTGTTTTTGCGGCTTGTCTTGGTCTTGCGGCTTGGCTTGGTCTTGCAGCTTGGTCTTGTGGCTTGTCTTGGTCTTGGGGCTTGGCTTGGTCTTGCAGCTTGGTCTTGCGGCTTGGTCTTGCGGCTTGGTCTTGGTCTTGCTGCTTGTCTTGGTCTTGCGGCTTGTCTTGGTGTTGTGGCTTGTCGTGGTCTTGCGGCTTGGTCTTGGTGTTGCGGCTTGGTCTTGGTCTTGCGGCTTGGTCTTGGTCTTGCGGCTTGTCTTGGTGTTGCGGCTTGTCTTGATGTTGCGGCTTGTCTTGGTCTTGCGGCTTGGTCTTGGTCTTGCGGCTTGTCCTGGTCTTTCCCTTTGACTTGGTCTTTTGGCTTGTCTTGGTCTTGCGGCTTGTCTTGGTCTTGCGGCTTGTCTTGGTCTTGCGGCTTGTCTTGGTCTTGCGGCTTGGCTTGGTCTTGCAACTTGGTCTTGCGGCTTGTCTTGGTCTTGCGGCTTGGTCTTGGTCTTGTGGCTTGTCTTGGTCTTGCGGCTTGTCTTGGTCTTGTGGCTTGTCTTGGTCTTGTGGCTTGTCTTGGTCTTACGCCTTGGTCTTGGTCTTGAGGCTTGTCTTGGTCTTGCGGCTTGTTTTTGTCTTGCGGCTTGGTCTTGGTGTTGCGGCTTGTCTTGGTCTTGTGGCTTGTCTTGGTCTTGAGGCTTGGTCTTGCGGCTTGTCTTGGTCTTGCAGCTTGTCTTGGTCTTGTCTTGGTCTTGGGGCTTGTCTTGGTCTTGTGGATTGTCTTGGTCTTGCGGCTTGGTCTTGGTCTTGCGGCTTGTCTTGGTCTTGCGGCTTGTCTTGGCCTTGTGGCTTGTCTTGAGGCTTATCTTGGTCTTGCGGCTTGGTCTTGGTCTTGCGGCTTGGTCTTGGTCTTGCGGCTTGGCCTTGGTCTTGCGGCTTGGTCTTGGTCTTGCGGCTTGTCTTGGTCTTGCGGCTTGTCTTGGTCTTGCGGCTTGTCTTGGTCTTTTGGCTTGTCTTGGTCTTGCGGCTTGGTCTTGGTCTTGCAGCTTGTCTTGGTGTTGCGGCTTGGTTTTGGTCTTGTGGCTTGTCCTGGTCTTTCCCTTTGTCTTGGTCTTGAGGCTTGTCTTGGTCTTGATGCTTGTCCTGCTTTTGCGGCTTGTCTTGGTCTTGCGGCTTGGCTTGGTCTTGCAGCTTGGTCTTGTGGCTTGTCTTGTTCTTGGGGCTTGGCTTGGTCTTGCAGCTTGGTCTTGCGGCTTGGTCTTGCGGCTTGGTCTTGCGGCTTGGTCTTGGTCTTGCTGCTTGTCTTGGTCTTGCGGCTTGTCTTGGTGTTGTGGCTTGTCTTGGTCTTGCGGCTTGGTCTTGGTGTTGCGGCTTGGTCTTGGTCTTGCGGCTTGGTCTTGGTCTTGCGGCTTGTCTTGGTGTTGCGGCTTGTCTTGGTGTTGCGGCTTGTCTTGGTCCTGCGGCTTGGTATTGGTCTTGCGGCTTGTCCTGGTCTTTCCCTTTGTCTTTGTCTTTTGGCTTGTCTTGGTCTTGCGGCTTGTCTTGGTCTTGCGGCTTGGCTTGGTCTTGCAACTTGGTCTTGCGGCTTGTCTTGGTCTTGCGGCTTGGTCTTGGTCTTGTGGCTTGTCTTGGTCTTGCGGCTTGTCTTGGTCTTGTGGCTTGTCTTGGTCTTGCGCCTTGGTCTTGGTCTTGCGGCTTGTCTTGGTCTTGCGGCTTGTTTTTGTCTTGCGGCTTGGTCTTGGTGTTGCGGCTTGTCTTGGTGTTGCGGCTTGTCTTGGTCTCGAGGCTTGTCTTGGTGTTGCTGCTTGTCTTGGTCTTGCGGCTTGTTTTGGTGTTGCGACTTGTCTTGGTCTTGTGGCTTGTCTTGGTCTTGCTGCTTGTCCTGGTCTTTCCCTTTGTCTTGGTCTTGAGGCTTGTCTTGGTCTTGCGGCTTGTCTTGGTCTTGCGGCTTGGCTTGGTCTTGCAGCTTGGTCTTGCGGCTTGTCTTGGTCTTGCGGCTTGGTCTTGGTCTTGTGGCTTGTCTTGGTCTTGCGGCTTGTCTTGGTCTTGTGGCTTGTCTTGGTCTTGTTGCTTGTCTTGGTCTTGCGGCTTGGTCTTGGTCTTGCGGCTTGTCTTGGTATTGCGGCTTGGTCTTGGTCTTGCGGCTTGGTCTTGGTCTTGCGGCTTGGTCTTGGTCTTGCGGCTTGGCCTTGGTCTTGCGGCTTGGTCTTGGTCTTGCGGCTTGTCTTGGTCTTGCGGCTTGTCTTGGTCTTTTGGCTTGTCTTGGTCTTTTGGCTTGTCTTGGTCTTGCGACTTGGTCTTGGTCTTGCGGCTTGCCCTGGTCTTTCCCTTTGTCTTGGTCTTGAGGCTTGTCTTGGTCTTGATGCTTGTCTTGGTCTTGCGGCGCTTGGCTTGGTCTTGCAGCTTGGTCTTGTGGCTTGTCTTGGTTTTACGCCTTGGTCTTGGTCTTGCGGCTTGTCTTGGTCTTGCAGCTTGTCTTGGTCTTGTCTTGGTCTTGGGGCTTGTCTTGGTCTTGGGGATTGTCTTGGTCTTGCGGCTTGGTCTTGGTCTTGCGGCTTGTCTTGGCCTTGTGGCTTGTCTTGAGGCTTATCTTGGTCTTGCGGCTTGGTCTTGGTCTTGCGGCTTGGTCTTGGTCTTGCGGCTTGGCCTTGGTCTTGCGGCTTGGTCTTGGTCTTGCGGCTTGTCTTGGTCTTGCGGCTTGTCTTGGTCTTGCGGCTTGTCTTGGTCTTTTGGCTTGTCTTGGTCTTGCGGCTTGGTCTTGGTCTTGCGGCTTGTCCTGGTCTTGCGGCTTGGTCGTGGTCTTGCGGCTTGGTCTTGGTCTTGATGCTTGTCTTGTTTTTGCGGCTTGTCTTGGTCTTGCGGCTTGTCTTGTTTTTGCGGCTTGTCTTGGTCTTGCGGCTTGGCTTGGTCTTGCAGCTTGGTCTTGTGGCTTGTCTTGGTCTTGGGGCTTGGCTTGGTCTTGCAGCTTGGTCTTGCGGCTTGGTCTTGCGGCTTGGTCTTGGTCTTGCTGCTTGTCTTGGTCTTGCGGCTTGTCTTGGTGTTGTGGCTTGTCGTGGTCTTGCGGCTTGGTCTTGGTGTTGCGGCTTGGTCTTGGTCTTGCGGCTTGGTCTTGGTCTTGCGGCTTGTCTTGGTGTTGCGGCTTGTCTTGATGTTGCAGCTTGTCTTGGTCTTGCGGCTTGGTCTTGGTCTTGCGGCTTGTCCTGGTCTTTCCCTTTGACTTGGTCTTTTGGCTTGTCTTGGTCTTGCGGCTTGTCTTGGTCTTGCGGCTTGGCTTGGTCTTGCAACTTGGTCTTGCGGCTTGTCTTGGTCTTGCGGCTTGGTCTTGGTCTTGTGGCTTGTCTTGGTCTTGCGGCTTGTCTTGGTCTTGTGGCTTGTCTTGGTCTTGTGGCTTGTCTTGGTCTTACGCCTTGGTCTTGGTCTTGAGGCTTGTCTTGGTCTTGCGGCTTGTTTTTGTCTTGCGGCTTGGTCTTGGTGTTGCGGCTTGTCTTGGTCTTGTGGCTTGTCTTGGTCTTGAGGCTTGGTCTTGCGGCTTGTCTTGGTCTTGCAGCTTGTCTTGGTCTTGTCTTGGTCTTGGGGCTTGTCTTGGTCTTGGGGATTGTCTTGGTCTTGCGGCTTGGTCTTGGTCTTGCGGCTTGTCTTGGTCTTGCGGCTTGTCTTGGCCTTGTGGCTTGTCTTGAGGCTTATCTTGGTCTTGCGGCTTGGTCTTGGTCTTGCGGCTTGGTCTTGGTCTTGCGGCTTGGCCTTGGTCTTGCGGCTTGGTCTTGGTCTTGCGGCTTGTCTTGGTCTTGCGGCTTGTCTTGGTCTTGCGGCTTGTCTTGGTCTTTTGGCTTGTCTTGGTCTTGCGGCTTGGTCTTGGTCTTGCAGCTTGTCTTGGTGTTGCGGCTTGGTTTTGGTCTTGTGGCTTGTCCTGGTCTTTCCCTTTGTCTTGGTCTTGAGGCTTGTCTTGGTCTTGATGCTTGTCCTGCGTTTGCGGCTTGTCTTGGTCTTGCGGCTTGGCTTGGTCTTGCAGCTTGGTCTTGTGGCTTGTCTTGTTCTTGGGGCTTGGCTTGGTCTTGCAGCTTGGTCTTGCGGCTTGGTCTTGCGGCTTGGTCTTGCGGCTTGGTCTTGGTCTTGCTGCTTGTCTTGGTCTTGCGGCTTGTCTTGGTGTTGTGGCTTGTCTTGGTCTTGCGGCTTGGTCTTGGTGTTGCGGCTTGGTCTTGGTCTTGCGGCTTGGTCTTGGTCTTGCGGCTTGGTCTTGGTCTTGCGGCTTGTCTTGGTGTTGCGGCTTGTCTTGGTGTTGCGGCTTGTCTTGGTGTTGCGGCTTGTCTTGGTCCTGCGGCTTGGTATTGGTCTTGCGGCTTGTCCTGGTCTTTCCCTTTGTCTTTGTCTTTTGGCTTGTCTTGGTCTTGCGGCTTGTCTTGGTCTTGCGGCTTGGCTTGGTCTTGCAACTTGGTCTTGCGGCTTGTCTTGGTCTTGCGGCTTGGTCTTGGTCTTGTGGCTTGTCTTGGTCTTGCGGCTTGTCTTGGTCTTGTGGCTTGTCTTGGTCTTGCGCCTTGGTCTTGGTCTTGCGGCTTGTCTTGGTCTTGCGGCTTGTTTTTGTCTTGCGGCTTGGTCTTGGTGTTGCGGCTTGTCTTGGTGTTGCGGCTTGTCTTGGTCTTGAGGCTTGTCTTGGTGTTGCTGCTTGTCTTGGTCTTGCGGCTTGTTTTGGTGTTGCGACTTGTCTTGGTCTTGTGGCTTGTCTTGGTCTTGCTGCTTGTCCTGGTCTTTCCCTTTGTCTTGGTCTTGAGGCTTGTCTTGGTCTTGCGGCTTGTCTTGGTCTTGCGGCTTGGCTTGGTCTTGCAGCTTGGTCTTGCGGCTTGTCTTGGTCTTGCGGCTTGGTCTTGGTCTTGTGGCTTGTCTTGGTCTTGCGGCTTGTCTTGGTCTTGTGGCTTGTCTTGGTCTTGTTGCTTGTCTTGGTCTTGCGGCTTGGTCTTGGTCTTGCGGCTTGTCTTGGTATTGCGGCTTGGTCTTGGTCTTGCGGCTTGGTCTTGGTCTTGCGGCTTGGTCTTGGTCTTGCGGCTTGGCCTTGGTCTTGCGGCTTGGTCTTGGTCTTGCGGCTTGTCTTGGTCTTGCGGCTTGTCTTGGTCTTTTGGCTTGTCTTGGTCTTTTGGCTTGTCTTGGTCTTGCGACTTGGTCTTGGTCTTGCGGCTTGCCCTGGTCTTTCCCTTTGTCTTGGTCTTGAGGCTTGTCTTGGTCTTGATGCTTGTCTTGGTCTTGCGGCGCTTGGCTTGGTCTTGCAGCTTGGTCTTGTGGCTTGTCTTGGTTTTACGCCTTGGTCTTGGTCTTGCGGCTTGTCTTGGTCTTGCGGCTTGTTTTTGTCTTGCGGCTTGGTCTTGGTGTTGCGGCTTGTCTTGGTCTTGTGGCTTGTCTTGATCTTGAGGCTTGGTCTTGCGGCTTGTCTTGGTCTTGCAGCTTGTCTTGGTCTTGTCTTGGTCTTGGGGCTTGTCTTGGTCCTTGGGATTGTCTTGGTCTTGCGGCTTGGTCTTGGTCTTGCGGCTTGTCTTGGTCTTGCGGCTTGTCTTGGTCTTGCGGCTTGTCTTGGCCTTGTGGCTTGTCTTGAGGCTTATCTTGGTCTTGCGGCTTGGTCTTGGTCTTGCGGCTTGGTCTTGGTCTTGCGGCTTGGCCTTGGTCTTGCGGCTTGTCTTGGTCTTGCGGCTTGTCTTGGTCTTGCGGCTTGTCTTGGTCTTGCGGCTTGTCTTGGTCTTGCGGCTTGGTCTTGGTCTTGCAGCTTGTCTTGGTGTTGCGGCTTGGTTTTGGTCTTGTGGCTTGTCCTGGTCTTTCCCTTTGTCTTGGTCTTGAGGCTTGTCTTGGTCTTGATGCTTGTCCTGTTTTTGCGGCTTGTCTTGGTCTTGCGGCTTGGCTTGGTCTTGCAGCTTGGTCTTGTGGCTTGTCTTGTTCTTGGGGCTTGGCTTGGTCTTGCAGCTTGGTCTTGCGGCTTGGTCTTGCGGCTTGGTCTTGGTCTTGCTGCTTGTCTTGGTCTTGCGGCTTGTCTTGGTTTTTGTGGCTTGTCTTGGTCTTGCGGCTTGGTCTTGGTGTTGCGGCTTGGTCTTGGTCTTGCGGCTTGGTCTTGGTCTTGCGGCTTGTCTTGGTGTTGCGGCTTGTCTTGGTGTTGCGGCTTGTCTTGGTGTTGCGGCTTGTCGTGGTCTTGCGGCTTGGTCTTGGTCTTGCGGCTTGTCCTGGTCTTTCCCTTTGTCTTTGTCTTTTGGCTTGTCTTGGTCTTGCGGCTTGTCTTGGTCTTGCGGCTTGTCTTGGTCTTGCGGCTTGGCTTGGTCTTGCAACTTGGTCTTGCGGCTTGTCTTGGTCTTGCGGCTTGGTCTTGGTCTTGTGGCTTGTCTTGGTCTTGCGGCTTGTCTTGGTCTTGTGGCTTGTCTTGGTCTTGCGCCTTGGTCTTGGTCTTGCGGCTTGTCTTGGTCTTGCGGCTTGTTTTTGTCTTGCGGCTTGGTCTTGGTGTTGCGGCTTGTCTTGGTGTTGCGGCTTGTCTTGGTCTTGAGGCTTGTCTTGGTGTTGCTGCTTGTCTTGGTCTTGCGGCTTGTTTTGGTGTTGCGACTTGTCTTGGTCTTGTGGCTTGTCTTGGTCTTGCTGCTTGTCCTGGTCTTTCCCTTTGTCTTGGTCTTGAGGCTTGTCTTGGTCTTGCGGCTTGTCTTGGTCTTGCGGCTTGGCTTGGTCTTGCAGCTTGGTCTTGCGGCTTGTCTTGGTCTTTTCGGCTTGGTCTTGGTCTTGTGGCTTGTCTTGGTCTTGCGGCTTGTCTTGGTCTTGTGGCTTGTCTTGGTCTTGTTGCTTGTCTTGGTCTTGCGGCTTGGTCTTGGTCTTGCGGCTTGTCTTGGTCTTGCGGCTTGGTCTTGGTCTTGCGGCTTGGTCTTGGTCTTGCGGCTTGGTCTTGGTCTTGCGGCTTGGCCTTGGTCTTGCGGCTTGGTCTTGGTCTTGCGGCTTGTCTTGGTGTTGCGGCTTGTCTTGGTCTTGCGGCTTGTCTTGGTGTTGCGGCTTGTCTTGGTCTTGCGGCTTGTCCTGGTTTTTCCCTTTGTCTTGGTCTTGAGGCTTGTCTTGGTCTTGCGGCTTGTCTTGGTCTTGCGGCCTAGCTTGGTCTTTCAACTTGGTCTTGCGGCTTGTCTTGGTCTTGCGGCTTGGTCTTGGTCTTGTGGCTTGTCTTGGTCTTGCGGCTTGTCTTGGTCTTGCGGCTTGTCCTGGTCTTTCCCTTTGTCTTTGTCTTTTGGCTTGTCTTGGTCTTGCGGCTTGTCTTGGTCTTGCGGCTTGGCTTGGTCTTGCAACTTGGTCTTGCGGCTTGTCTTGGTCTTGCGGCTTGGTCTTGGTCTTGTGGCTTGTCTTGGTCTTGCGGCTTGTCTTGGTCTTGTGGCTTGTCTTGGTCTTGCGCCTTGGTCTTGGTCTTGCGGCTTGTCTTGGTCTTGCGGCTTGTTTTTGTCTTGCGGCTTGGTCTTGGTGTTGCGGCTTGTCTTGGTGTTGCGGCTTGTCTTGGTCTTGAGGCTTGTCTTGGTGTTGCTGCTTGTCTTGGTCTTGCGGCTTGTTTTGGTGTTGCGACTTGTCTTGGTCTTGTGGTTTGTCTTGGTCTTGCTGCTTGTCCTGGTCTTTCCCTTTGTCTTGGTCTTGAGGCTTGTCTTGGTCTTGCGGCTTGTCTTGGTCTTGCGGCTTGGCTTGGTCTTGCAGCTTGGTCTTGCGGCTTGTCTTGGTCTTTTCGGCTTGGTCTTGGTCTTGTGGCTTGTCTTGGTCTTGCGGCTTGTCTTGGTCTTGTGGCTTGTCTTGGTCTTGTTGCTTGTCTTGGTCTTGCGGCTTGGTCTTGGTCTTGCGGCTTGTCTTGGTCTTGCGGCTTGGTCTTGGTCTTGCGGCTTGGTCTTGGTCTTGCGGCTTGGTCTTGGTCTTGCGGCTTGGCCTTGGTCTTGCGGCTTGGTCTTGGTCTTGCGGCTTGTCTTGGTGTTGCGGCTTGTCTTGGTCTTGCGGCTTGTCTTGGTGTTGCGGCTTGTCTTGGTCTTGCGGCTTGTCCTGGTTTTTCCCTTTGTCTTGGTCTTGAGGCTTGTCTTGGTCTTGCGGCTTGTCTTGGTCTTGCGGCCTAGCTTGGTCTTTCAACTTGGTCTTGCGGCTTGTCTTGGTCTTGCGGCTTGGTCTTGGTCTTGTGGCTTGTCTTGGTCTTGCGGCTTGTCTTGGTCTTGTGGCTTGTCTTGGTCTTGTGGCTTGTCTTGGTCTTGCGGCTTGGTCTTGGTCTTGCGGCTTGTCCTGGTCTTGCAGCTTGGTCTTGGTGTTGCGGCTTGTCTTGGTCTTGAGGCTTGTCTTGGTGTTGCGGTTTGTCTTGGTGTTGCGGCTTGTCTTGGTGTTGCGACTTGTCTTGGTCTTGCGGCTTGGTCTTGGTCTTGCGGCTTGTCCTGGTCTTTCCCTTTGTCTTGGTCTTGAGGCTTGTTTTGGTCTTGCGGCTTGTCTTGGTCTTGCGGCTTGGCTTGGGCTTGCGGCTTGTCTTGGTCTTGCGGCTTGTCTTGGTCTTGCGGCTTGGTCTTGGTCTTGTGGCTTGTCTTGGTCTTGCGGCTTGTCTTGGTCTTGTGGCTTGTCTTGGTCTTGTGGCTTGTCTTGGTCTTGCGGCTTGGTCTTGGTCTTGCGGCTTGGTCTTGGTCTTGCGGCTTGTCTTGGTCTTGCGGCTTGTTTTGGTCTTGCGGCTTGGTCTTGGTGTTGCGGCTTGTCTTGGTGTTGCGGCTTGTCTTGGTCTTGAGGCTTGTCTTGGTCTTGCGGCTTGGCTTGGTATTGCGGCTTGTCTTGGTCTTGCGGCTTGGTCTTGGTCTTGTGGCTTGTCTTGGTCTTGCGGCTTGTCTTGATCTTGCAGCTAGGTCTTGTTCTTGCGGCTTGTCTCGGTCTTGCGGCTTGTCTCGATCTTGCGGTTTGTCTCATTCTTGCGGCTTGTTTCGGTTTTGCGGCTTGTCTCGGTCTTGCGTAGGTCAGCAAATGTCGGCAGATCGACCAGCACGCATACCCCGCCAACATCAAGCATTTCCTTCACATTCTGCTGTGCAAGATAAAACATAAAAAGCCACTAATAACGGAACAAGATATTAAAACTACATTATGGGATATCGATTACATACGGAAAAACATCGATCAAATACGGAAATGTTTCAATTACATTCGGAAAGTATAGATAGAATAAAGAAATATCGATTACATAAGAAAAAATCTAGTTAGCTTTATTCAACGCAGTTTCAATAATTATTTCAATAATTATTATTCATTCGACGCAGTTTCAATAATAATTGAATAAACGCACAACCCTTTACCGTAACCTGAAATTGCAGGCTTTCCTAGAAGGGATGTATCTAATCTAATATCAAGGACGGGTGTATCTAAGATTGGGTCTTGGCGAGCTCGTAAACAACCAGTTTTTACCAAATTCGGCATTAGCCACTAGAGCTCTTCTGTCAATAAAATCCGTTAGGGTGTTAAATGTTGGATCTAACCTCACCTCGATGAACATCCCAGTTTCTACCGCCCACTTGGCTTGTCAAACTGGCGCATGACGATCTTTTTTATCGTTTCAATGGAATTAAGACCTGTTTCTTAGTTTAGTTCTTTTGCGTTCAGATTGCAGATGCGCAGATCTCTTGAGCTTTTTGACGACCCTTTGACGACTTTATCGATTAACGATCTTATGATCACATGACAGATCTTTTTTGCAGCTTTATAGACTTGTCCCTCTGGGAGAATCACACGATATGTAGCTACCATAAGTGACGCGTTTATTTACAACTAACGGGACTGAAACAAACAAAATAAATACAATGTATGTATTTTGAAGAAGAAGTCGAGAAAAGGGAGATTACAAGAAAAATAAAACCAGTATTACCTTAACAGTAGCGTACTCCTCTGAGCGCTGGCCAAAACTGACGAGATTTACATAAAACGCAATACTAGGTATAACCAATAGAAATGACTAATGAGCTAAGTACGATGGAACGCAAAGAACAAAGGCCAGTAAAACAATTGTAAAACAAAGCAAACAATTGACAAAAAGAAGACCATGAAAAACGAAACCAGAATTCCGCCGTAACATGGGGACTTTTACAAAAACTATTTATGTATAAAGAGATCTCGTGAATTTGCTGGTGGAAGCGGATGCTTTTTTGCGCAATATATCATGATTGGTCTTCAGTTTTTCTTGAGGGTAAAAAGAACACGTGACTGAGATTTAAAGAGCCTTTGTCAGCCAAACCTTTGATGTTTTTATTTAACAGCGGAGCACTAATCAGGCGATGAAACAATCATTAAAAAAGGTGTAAATACTCATCTACCAAACCCGATCGGAAATATCGCAATAGATTACTCAAATCAGACGATGGATTCGGATCCTTTCCCATACTTGGTGTTTTGCTAGGATGACAAAATGACGCCTGACAGAAACACTTTAAAGAATGTGTTGACATACCTGTAGGGTGGGCATAGCGGAAAAGTGAGGTAAGGCCAATCTCTGGTACACAGCTATGACATGGAAAAAAGAAAGTATGGAAAAACTAAAGGTGGAGAGAGAGCGTGGCGAGGTGGGATGAGATACTTGGAAAAAGGTGCAAAAGGTACAGTCCCGGGGGGAGTTCTTCTGGAAAAAAGTTCGTCGGGCAATTCGAAAAATACCCCTAAAAATACCTGTACACTAAAAGTTGTTTGAAAGAACTCTCCCCCCCCCTCCTTGGAATTATTGAAGGGTAAGTTAGCAATTGGCACCCGATTTTTGTCGATATTTCCAAAGAATCGATTCGGTGATCCGCTTGTCATAAGACAAGTGGGACTGACCTCAGATACGCAAAATGGAGTAGTTTGCAACAGATTTTTAAATTTTGTACTAAACCCCTTAAACTGCGATTTCATTTGCACGTGCATCGCGCCTCGCCGATTAATAATATATAATACACATTTCAATATTTGTAAACTATAATTATTGGTGATTATATTTGCCAAAGATCAGATCGATCGCACGCTCTGAAGGGGATATTAAACGGGTTTCAATTTGAACGATTTTTTTTAAACAATTACCCTCGAGAGGCCTTAATGATCAATTACAATACTGTTATAGAGGAACTACCTGATCAGCTGTGCATGTGGAGTTTCTCTTTAGTCGATCATTCTTAAAGATCTCTAGACAGAAACACCTTTGTTATTGTATTCATATTTGAAAACAAAATAAATGATGATATCTCCAAATAACCATCGAAAAACAAAGCTTCATACCTCATTCAACAAATTAGATCTCAACAATGTCTCAATAGCTTCCCTAAAACAGCGGATGGAAATGGATGCTTTTCTGTACTTGGTATTATGATAACAAAATGGTATTAGGATAACAGAATGGTATTAGGATAACAAAATGGTATTAAGATAACGAAATGGTATTAGGAAAACAAATTGGTATTAGGATAACAGAATGGTATTAGGATAACCGAATGGTATTAGGATAACAAAATGGTATTAGGATAACAGAATGGTATTAGGATAACAAAATGGTATTTTGATAACAAAATGGTATTTTGATAACAATATTGTATTAGGATAACAAAATGGCGGCTGACAGAAAGCCTTATGACTCATTCAATGTAAAGTCAACTCTTGGCCTATGAACATGCCGCTATTGTGTAAGAAATGTGTGAAAATAATGCAAATAAATCAGCTTCTCCTATTATCACAGACACGTTCATGATTACAGGACCAAAAAAGGACCAAAGAGACAGGTGTTGTTGTTCAGAATGACTTATGTCTGTCTTTTGTGAACCATGGCCCTGTATCGCCCATAAATGTAATAACAGCTATAAATGTAATAACACGTCGCCCATAAATGTTATAAACCACGTTAACCATAAATGTAATAGAACGTCGCCCATAAATATTATAATTTTGACTCGTAGAAAAAACTATTAAACAACCAAACTTGGCAGATGTCATGTATGTGTCAAAGGGGGGTGCAACGTATGTCAACTCAGCATGACGTCATCGATGACGTTATTAAAACGGCAATACTCATTGAAACATCAAAAGGCAGTCTAACTTGGCAGATGTAATGTAGGTGTCAAGGGGGGTGCAACGATATGTCAACTGAGCATGACGTCATCGATAACGTCAATACTCATATCTCATCATTGAAACGTCATAAGGCGGTCTAACTTGGCAAATGTCAGGTAGGTAACAAGGGGGGTGCAACGATATGTCAACTGAGCATGACGTTATCGATGACGTCACTCAATATGGGCCATCGCATGAGCACATCGCTTATCTGTCACTCTAGAGCGCTCTCTATTTGACACAATATAACGCCCCGTACTCAAGGAGCCAACTGTCTTATACTTATATAACCACTATCTATCTCCTATTCGCCATCCATTTCTTTATTTTATACTCTCACTGCACGCTTTCTGATATTATTCTTATCACCGGCCTTGTAATTCCAATTGATTTTCCACAAGCTCACATTACACTCCACAGGATTGAATAATATGTTATCGCAAGAAGTCATCAACAGGTAATTATTACCTTCCTCCAAAGGTCAATTACACAGTTCTCCCCTAACATTTCACTGCAAGCCTTTTTCTACCTACCTTTTATAGCCACAACTCTTACCCTTACAGTCCCCAATGCAATACACCATGTAAAATAGCCACACTTACACACTTTAACCCATGCACCAACGTCCATTACCAGACATTTTATCACCCCACCAGCCACAGTTAAGCCCCGACGCCTCGGTACGAATACCAGGTTAAAAACACAACTGTTTTAATCCCCACATAATACCATATCTACTACATTACCTTCTCCTCTCAACACAATAATCCCTCATTTACAACTCTCCTACTGTTATTTGTCAACCCCATTTCCTACACAACCTTTACTCGTTATCTTAAAATTCAATATGAATTCTTTGATTGCTTGCATTCTTCGATCGTTTTTCCCACTAAAAGTGATATTTATTGCCTGGGCCCGGGGCGTGAATACACCGTTATGAAACATGATCTAACTCGCGAGCTGATTTTGAGTCAGCTAAGCGTGCGCTTTTATTTGAAATACTAGGGTAGATCATCCCATACCCCAGGCATGTGGGTGGGTAGATAGTGGCAGCAGTCGATCATTCGATACCCTAGGCACGTGGGTGGGTAGATAGGGGCAGCAGTAGATCATTCGATACCCTAGGCACGTGGGTGGGTAGATAGGGATAGCAGTAGATCATTCCATACCCCAGGCATGTGGGTGGGTAGATAGGGGCAGTAGTAGATCATCCCATACCCCAGGCACGTGGGTGGGTAGATAGGGGTAGTAGATCATTCCATACCCCAGGCACGTGGGTAAGTAGATAGGGGCAGCAGTAGATCATTCCATACCCCAGGCATGTGGGTGGGTAGATAGGGGTAGTAGATCATTCCATACCCCAGGCACGTGGGTGGGTAGATAGGGGCAGCAGTAGATCATTCCATACCCCAGGCATGTGGGTGGGTAGATAGGGGCAGCAGTAGATCATTCCATACCCCAGGCACGTGGGTGGGTAGATAGGGGCAGTAGATCATTCCATACCCCAGGCACGTGGGTGGGTAGATAGGGGCAGCAGAAGATCATTCCATACCCCAGGCATGTGGGTGGGTAGATAGAGGTAGCAGCAGATCATTCCATACCCCAGGCATGTGGGTGGGTAGATAGGGGCAGCAGTAGATCATTCCATACCCCAGGCACGTGGGTGGGTAGATAGGGGCAGCAGTAGATCATTCCATACCCCAGGCACGTGGGTGGGTAGATAGGGGTAGTAGATCATTCCATACCCCAGGCACGTGGGTGGGTAGATAGGGATAGCAGTAGATCATTCCATACCCCAGGCATGTGGGTGGGTAGATAGGGGCAGCAGTAGATCATTCCATACCCCAGGCACGTGGGTGGGTAGATAGGGGTAGTAGATCATTCCATACCCCAGGCACGTGGGTGGGTAGATAGGGATAGCAGTAGATCATTCCATACCCCAGGCACGTGGGTGGGTAGATAGGGGTAGTAGATCATTCCATACCCCAGGCATGTGGGTGGGTAGATAGGGGCAGCAGAAGATCATTCCATACCCCAGGCATGTGGGTGGGTAGATAGAGGTAGCAGCAGATCATTCCATACCCCAGGCATGTGGGTGGGTAGATAGGGGCAGCAGTAGATCATTCCATACCCCAGGCACGTGGGTGGGTAGATAGGGGCAGCAGTAGATCATTCCATACCCCAGGCACGTGGGTGGGTAGATAGGGGTAGTAGATCATTCCATACCCCAGGCACGTGGGTGGGTAGATAGGGATAGCAGTAGATCATTCCATACCCCAGGCATGTGGGTGGGTAGATAGGGGCAGCAGTAGATCATTCCATACCCCAGGCACGTGGGTGGGTAGATAGGGATAGCAGTAGATCATTCCATACCCCAGGCACGTGGGTGGGTAGATAGGGGCAGCAGTAGATCATTCCATACCCCGGGCACGTGGGTGGGTAGATAGGGGCAGCAGTAGATCATTCCATACCCCAGGCACGTGGGTGGGTAGATAGGGGCAGCAGTAGATCATTCCATACCCCAGGCATGTGGGTGGGTAGATAGAGGCAGCAGTAAATCATTCCATACCCCAGGCACGTGGGTGGGTAGATAGGGGCAGCAGTAAATCATTCCATACCCCAGGCACGTGGGTGGGTAGATAGGGATAGCAGTAGATCATCCCATACCCCAGGCATGTGGGTGGGTAGATAGGGGCAGCAGTAGATCATTCCATACCCCAGGCATGTGGGTGGGTAGATAGAGGCAGCAGTAAATCATTCCATACCCCAGGCACGTGGGTGGGTAGATAGGGGCAGCAGTAAATCATTCCATACCCCAGGCATGTGGGTGGGTAGATAGGGGCAGCAGTAGATCATTCCATACCCCAGGCACGTGGGTGGGTAGATAGGGGCAGCAGTAAATCATTCCATACCCCAGGCACGTGGGTGGGTAGATAGGGATAGCAGTAGATCATTCCATACCCCAGGCACGTGGGTGGGTAGATAGGGGCAGCAGTAGATCATTCCATACCCCAGGCACGTGGGTGGGTAGATAGGGGCAGCAGTAGATCATTCCATACCCCAGGCATGTGGGTGGGTAGATAGAGGCAGCAGTAGATCATTCCATACCCCAGGCATGTGGGTGGGTAGATAGGGGCAGCAGTAGATCATTCCATACCCCAGGCACGTGGGTGGGTAGATAGGGGCAGCAGTAGATCATTCCATACCCCAGGCATGTGGGTGGGTAGATAGGGGCAGCAGTAGATCATTCCATACCCCAGGCATGTGGGTGGGTAGATAGAGGCAGCAGTAAATCATTCCATACCCCAGGCACGTGGGTGGGTAGATAGGGGCAGCAGTAGATCATTCCATACCCCAGGCACGTGGGTGGGTAGATAGGGGTAGTAGATCATTCCATACCCCAGGCACGTGGGTGGGTAGATAGGGGTAGTAGATCATCCCATACCCCAGGCATGTGGGTGGGTAGATAGGGGCAGCAGAAGATCATTCCATACCCCAGGCACGTGGGTCGGTAGATAGGGGCAGTAGCAGATCATTCCATACCCCAGGCACGTGGGTGGGTAGATAGGGGCAGCAGTAGATCATTCCATACCCCAGGCACGTGGGTGGGTAGATAGGGATAGCAGTAGATCATTCCATACCCCAGGCACGTGGGTGGGTAGATAGGGGCAGTAGATCATTCCATACCCCAGGCATGTGGGTGGGTAGATAGGGGCAGTAGATCATTCCATACCCCAGGCATGTGGGTGGGTAGATAGGGGCAGCAGTAGATCATTCCATACCCCAGGCATGTGGGTGGGTAGATAGAGGCAGCAGTAAATCATTCCATACCCCAGGCATGTGGGTGGGTAGATAGGGGCAGCAGTAAATCATTCCATACCCCAGGCACGTGGGTGGGTAGATAGGGGCAGCAGAAGATCATTCGATACCCCAGGCACGTGGGTGGGTAGATAGGGGCAGCAGTAGATCATCCCATACCCCAGGCACGTGGGTGGGTAGATAGGGGCAGTAGTAGATCATTCCATACCCCAGGCACGTGGGTGGGTAGATAGGGGCAGCAGTAGATCATTCCATACCCCAGGCATGTGGGTGGGTAGATAGGGGCAGCAGTAAATCATTCCATACCCCAGGCACGTGGGTGGGTAGATAGGGGCAGCAGTAGATCATTCGATACCCCAGGCACGTGGGTGGGTAGATAGGGGCAGCAGTAGATCATTCCATACCCCAGGCATGTGGGTGGGTAGATAGGGGCAGCAGTAGATCATTCCATACCCCAGGCATGTGGGTGGGTAGATAGGGGCAGCAGTAGATCATTCCATACCCCAGGCATGTGGGTGGGTAGATAGGGGCAGCAGTAAATCATTCCATACCCCAGGCACGTGGGTGGGTAGATAGGGGCAGCAGTAGATCATTCGATACCCCAGGCACGTGGGTGGGTAGATAGGGGCAGCAGTAGATCATTCCATACCCCAGGCACGTGGGTGGGTAGATAGGGGCAGCAGTAGATAATTCCATACCCCAGGCATGTGGGTGGGTAGATAGGGGCAGCAGTAAATCATTCCATACCCCAGGCACGTGGGTGGGTAGATAGGGGCAGCAGTAGATCATTCCATACCCCAGGCATGTGGGTGGGTAGATAGGGATAGCAGTAGATCATTCCATACCCCAGGCACGTGGGTGGGTAGATAGGGGCAGCAGTAGATCATTCCATACCCCAGGCATGTGGGTGGGTAGATAGGGGCAGCAGTAGATAATTCCATACCCCAGGCATGTGGGTGGGTAGATAGAGGCAGCAGTAAATCATTCCATACCCCAGGCACGTGGGTGGGTAGATAGGGGCAGCAGTAGATCATTCCATACCCCAGGCACGTGGGTGGGTAGATAGGGGTAGTAGATCATCCCATACCCCAGGCATGTGGGTGGGTAGATAGGGGCAGCAGAAGATCATTCCATACCCCAGGCACGTGGGTGGGTAGATAGGGATAGCAGTAGATCATTCCATACCCCAGGCACGTGGGTGGGTAGATAGGGGCAGCAGTAGATCATTCCATACCCCAGGCATGTGGGTGGGTAGATAGGGGCAGCAGAAGATCATTCCATACCCCAGGCACGTGGGTGGGTAGATAGGGGCAGCAGTAGATCATTCCAAACCGTTAGCCTCTGAAGGAGCAACACAGGATACCCAATGGCTGAGCTGTTGTAGCCACCACTGCACTGTTCCTATGAACACAAAAGCTACTACCACAGCATTTACCACTAAAGGACTTTGCTACTACGACAGCATTTACCACTAAAGGACTTTGTATTTCCCGTGACCACCATTCTATTAGCCATATCTTGCGCCCTTAACAAGGGGTTTTTCAAAAAGACCGAAAAAAGTGCCTATACCTATACGATACTCTGAGGGCCTAAATTAACGATCAACGGTATCATGGCCTGTCACGCTGCACGTTCCAACTCCATACATTCAGTAATTCGTTCAGACTTTAGCCATTTGCGGTCGTATACTAATTGTTTAAGTTTTTTCAGTAACGAGTTTTTGCGATGACTGGCTTAACTACGCAGATCTAAGATGATCACATTGGTAGGTGCTGTGTTAGTTTCGGGCAGCTGTCTCGGATAGCTGGCGACAGGAATCTGTGATACAGACTATTCTCTGTGGTGGCGAGAGCTAGTGTTGTCCTTATCAAGAATATGCCATTCGTTACTACTAGCATTGTACTATAGTTTTAAATTTTCTTAAATTGTACTATTGCTACGTCGAATATTTAGTGCAGTTTTTGCATGTTTTTCGTATAAAATATCAAGAATAGCTCAGCTTTTTGAGATACGAAATACGAGACTTTTCGCATATAGTTTAAATTAAAACACTAAGTATTACGCTAACAAAAGACCAAAGTTTCGTAATTATGCTTGACTCTAACCTTTTGAATAACTTCAACAATGTCTTTGTCTTTTTTTAAGCAAGCGACAGTTATGTGGCATATCTTCCAAAATGATTATTTGAAATCCCAGGCCGCTGTGCTAATAAGGACCCTGTTCACATGAGACCAAGTTATCTGGGGGGGGAGGTACAGCTCGTGGTGAAGGTTGTGTCACATGAAAAAGTGCAGCATCCTTGTCCTGGGAAAAATTTACTCGCGCCGAGACAACTGTGAACAGGCTCTATATGAGAACTGCACGCGAAATCGTCTGTCTTAATGTCCAAACAATTCACTCATAGACGTAAAAGCACCCGCGAACGTGCAGATTTTAAGTAAGACAAGCTTAAGTTTAGTCGGCGTTTCGACTGCAAAGTCTTTTTAAAGGGGACTGCCAATTAAATCAAAATGTACATATGCACAACATCATAACCAAATTGAAGTTAGTGTTTTGCTATATCAAGAAATATCAATACTTAGACCACTAGATAAAATAAAATTGAATTAGGCAGGGCCAAGAGAGTAATATAGTTCTATAGAAATTAACACTCTCCCATCAAAACACGGGTTCTTGTGCCGCCGCACATGTGGACGCGTCCAGATGATAGTAGGTGTTCTGGAAGTCCACGCTAAATATAGGCTGCCCTGATGCTTGGTCACGCCGGATAAATCTTCTGTTGGATGATGTTCTTCGGCAACATCCGATGTTCGTCTGAAACAGCCTACCACACCCATAGCAGACCCTAACGTTTGTTGGTAAGACAATTATTTGATATGGGCAGCGAAAGCCCCGAACGCCATGTTGGAGTTTGCTGGGATTGGGACGGGTACAAATATGGAGGCGTCGATTGGGCGTGTAGATGCTGTGTACTGACGTGGGATGCGTAGGCGATGCACTGGCGCGGGCATGGGGTCGAGGAACAGGCGCGGGCATGGGATCGAGGAACAGGCGCGGGCTAAGGAACAGGTGCGGGTTGAGCAGTAGTCCTGGATTTATTTTTCTGGTCGCGTGCTTTTCAACAGGCGGCCTATGAGCAGAATTAAGATCACGCAAATCTCAACTGAGCCATTTCTTTCCCGAGTTTGCTAGCGCGGGGAAATTCGCGGCGGTGACTACGTTGTTCTCTTTCGCGGGAGCTATATTACAATGCTATACAATTGCGTATTGGCGACAGGTCGTAATCCTGACTGGCTGTATGGGGACGTGTCATCATCTCACCGAAAGTTGCCTGCTTCCCGGCTCTCCGGTGTTTTCTTCTTCGGATATTTGATTTTCCCGAGCCAAAAAAAATATTAACAATAAAACACCCCCCCCCCCCAGACTTGAAACCCGCACACACGACATGGAACCCGCACCTCAAAACCAGCGAGCATTAGTCGAACTCCCCATGTGATGAGGAGTGCATCTTTTAGCTGCAATTGTCATGGCAGAAAACACATAACAGAAAAGGTGTTTTACGAAACATTTTAATGTTGCAAATCTAGCATTTGCCAAGGTAAATTTGAATTGTCATGCTGTATATACTGTATTTAAACTGTCTAACCAACATTTAAATGCAACTGATACTTTGCCTTTGAAAAATTACAATAGAAGAATTTCTGTTGAATCTAATTATTTACAGCAACTTATAGTGGACTTGCACTGCAAATCTTTTTCTTCATAGATACAATCTTGCCCTCTTAACACTATACTCAGACAAACATACTTGACTCCAGTACTTAAAATAATCTTCTCTTTTTTTTATTGTTCATTTTTTTCTTTATATCAAATAAAAGAGGAAAATAAACAAAATGAACTATTGTTTTTAAAAACTATGTACAGGTTTTTTAAATAGTTTAAATTAGTGGAAACATGTCAAGAGACTTGGTACTTTTAAGCCCATCTATATTTTCTATAATATTATGATAATGTAAAGAAGAAAGTTTTCAGGCAGAATTTTCCAAACTTGTTCCCACCTTTAGCTGTTGAATTGAATAATACTAATCCTTTTCTACTCTAAATTAGATGTAGACACTTAGACAGAGTCATCTGTAAGATAGGGTAAAAAGTATATCAGTTCATACAGTAGCTATACTAGAAATATAAGAGATAAACAAGCCCAAGAAATATAGGAGATAAAAGAGCCCAAGAAATATAGGAGATAAACCAGCACAAGGAATATGGGAGATAAACCAGCACAAGGAATATGGGAGATAAACAAGCCCAAGAAATATAGGAGATAAACAAGCCCACGGAATATAGGAGATAAACAAGCCCAAGGAATAATAGGAGATAAACAAGACCAAGGAATAATAGGAGATAAACAAGACCAAGGAATAATAGGAGATAAACAAGACCAAGGAATAATAGGAGATAAACAAGCCCAAGAACTAATAGGAGATAAATAAGCCCAAGGAATATGGGAGATAAACAAGCCCAAGGAATATGAGAGATAAACAAGCCCAAGGAATAATAGGAGATAAACAAGCCCAAGGAATATAGGAGATAAACAAGCCCAAGGAATATAGGAGATAAACAAGCCCAAGGAATATGGGAGATAAAAAAGCCCAAGGAATATGGGAGATAAACCAGCACAAGGAATATGGGAGATAAACAAACCCAAGGAATATGGGAGATAAAAAAGCCCAAGGAATATGGGAGATAAACAAGCCCAAGGAATAATAGGAGATAGACAAGCCCAAGAAATATAGGAGATAAACAAGCCCAGAATATAGGAGATAAACAAGCCCAAGAAATATAGGAGATAAACAAGCCCAAGGAATATGGGAGATAAACAAGCCCAAGGAATATGGGAGATAAACAAGCCCAAGGAATATGGGAGATAAAAAAAGCCCAAGGAATATAGGAGATAAACAAGCCCAAGGAATAATAGGAGATAGACAAGCCCAAGAAATATAGGAGATAAACAAGCCCAAGGAATATGGGAGATAAAAAAAGCCCAAGGAATATGGGAGATAAACAAGCCCAGGAAATATAGGAGATAAACAAGCCCAAGAAATATAGGAGATAAACAAGCCCAAGGAATATGGGAGATGAACAAGCCCAAGGAATAATAGGAGGGAAACAAGCCCAAGATATATGAGAGATAAACAAGCCCAAGGAATATGGGAGATAAACAAGCCCAAGGAATATGGGAGATAAACAAGCCCAAGGAATATGGGAGATAAACAAGCCCAAGGAATATGGGAGATAAACAAGCCCAAGGAATATGGGAGATAAACAAACCCAAGGAATATGGGAGATAAACAAGCCCAAGGAATATGGGAGATAAACAAGCCCAAGGAATTAAGAGATAAACAAGCCCAAGGAATATGGGAGATAAATAAACCCAAGGAATATGGGAGATAAACAAACCCAAGGAATAATAGTTTGAAAGCAAGTCCAAGGAATATGGGTTCGTCCAATTGACAGGAGGCTCATTTTGTGATATGAGCCACAAGTGGATTGGACCTTTCACACACAAAATGTTAAGCAGGAAAATGAAAAGGAAGAAAAAGGTTATTAATTTCTTCAGCTTGTGCAATAAGTTGAAAAAAAAAAGCCAAATCATTCTTTCATGGAAAATTGATCCTAAGTCATATTTTAATAAAAATAAATAAATAGGATACCCATACAATTCTTTGGGGGTTGATATTCTAACTGAACGGCGTTGTTATGGAGCAAACGTTTTTTTCTTGAGGTGAGATCAGAAACCAATGGATTTCATAATATGATTTTCTCAGTAGCAAAATATTACTCCTATCAACCTTTTGGTTTCGATCCTAGCTTGGGTAGGACATATCGAGTGATGATCCTGTTACCATATGACACAGAAATCCAGTTACCAGATACAACACTCACCATGATACCACCATCTTGTCTTTTTGGGGTTCTTGTGACAAGTGCTGACATAGAAATTATTATCTGGTGGTCTTTTCTGTTGGCAATAAACAGATTGATTATTAATCTGATGCAACAAGGCTGATGTGTATACACAAAAAAGATCATTTTCAGGATTTTATGCTACTGGCTTTGCTTAAAGCAAATTATAAGCAAAATAGTTATCAGCAACAGGCTGTCACATCGCTAGACTGAAAAATGATCAGAGTGCATTGTTGGAAACTTCAAGGCAACCATCTTGGGTAACAACTTGACTGGTAATGTGGAACATGAAACAGGGGATTCTGTTTTTAGTCAAACTTTTTGCTAATAAAAAATACCCAGGAGTTGATGACTTATGCTGTAATTACACTAGGATGCCAACTAAGGCCGAGTACCGGTTAACTAAACCAAGGATGGTCCTGGTTGGTTGACTTTTTGTGCAGTTACACAAGCTCACTTTATCATCTCACTTTAAGCCTTGGGTCCAGCAAGGGCAGTAGGATCTAAATTCTGATGATAAACAACAAATTTCCCTATAATTTGGCTTAAATGTGTCTTGTTCACGACACCCTCTTCGTGTTTGATTAGAAAAACTGGTCAAATTATGTTGTGTCCGAGCTAATACCTCATGCAAGACTTATAAAAATGCTATTTTTCATATTACAGAGGAAGTGTTTACATCACATGCAGAAGTTTGGACGGCAACATATTGCTCTTCGTGAGCTTTTCAAATGCCAACGCAACATGGAAACCAATTCCAGTTTTTGCAATTATTACAGGACGTTTTTGGATTTTTTTTGTCAGCAAAACATGCAAATTGACACTGTGGCACGTTTTATATCTGTCAACGCTAATTAATGCAACCTTAGTTGAGGCCATGAACCATGGCTCGTAGAATAGTTCCCTGGAAATTTACTGCAGTAGAATTTCTTTGTTCTTGATGACATTTACTGAGACTTCCAGTCACAGGTACACACATAAAATTTCAACCACGGTTAGCCAGTTACCAAACCTAGGTTGTAAGCTCTAGTGTACTGTACATTTCGGGTCCTGTACAGTACCATGGCATTAATCTTTATAACAACCATATGCATATGTCTGCAAATCATATGAGCTACATAAATACACCCTCAAGTGTGGTTCTAATTTTATCCTGGATCACATTAAATCACAATCGGACATCTAGTCTTGTCTTGTCCATTCCAATTTGCTTGTTCTATGTTGTCAAGTAAAAGCCCATAGCTGAAGGTGTATTCAGAGGATAGCTATGTTACTTTTAGCAGAAAGGCCTTTTGAAAAGTGATTGTAAGTGCTCACCTTTTCATGACAGCTACTCAGCATACTAACAATGCTAATACAGACAGCCTCTACCGAAAGCGCTGGCGACCAATCATCTGTCAGAATCGACAAACATATGTGTCCATTGCTGTAAACGTGCGGGTGTACTGGTACATGCCCACCAATGAATGTCACCTCTGGGGACTCAAACGGGTATCTTGCACCAAACTTAAACTGAAGAAGGAATTTCTCATTTTCATATAAGGTCCCTGTTGATAAACAATAAAAATAAGAGTGATCTTTTTGTTTCTCAATTAATGATTAATTAAAGCAAATCATTAAAACATCGCAATAAACTACAGATTCAAATCATTTTTGCTCTTGCTGCAATTACCCATAGGGAATAAAAAAAAAACGATCAAAACACTATTTAAGATGAGCTTGTTATTTACCTGTTGCACCATCGAGCTCTATCACCCAGCTAGAAAAAAAAACGAGACTATGAATCAAGCTAATAACGTTCACCAGAAGATCCTAGGACACAATAATAAACGAAGAAAAACATAATAATTAATAACAGCAAACAGCCTCCCGAAATTTAAAAAAAAAGTGTTCACCACACACAGCTCATTTCCAGTAATAAACACAAGCCACTTCAACGTTTAAAATATTTTTTTTTATAAAATATATTCTTTCTGATGCAACGTTAATGATGAAAGAAGGAAAAATCTTCAACACTCAGATTACAACTCGAAGAAGAGTACTTCGCGGAACTAGCACGAAAGCTGTAAGACAATTATAGTGCTTACACTGCTAAGCTTGAGGAGACTGAGTCTTTGTTGATTTTCATGCCGCTAGGCGGGCGTTTTTGCAGTTCGCAAAGCTCTTTCTGTAGTCGCTTCTTCCATCCCGCCGCCATGTTTGTTGGAGTCGTCACCTCAATAATCAGGTTCGCACTGGACAAGCTTGTTTTGATGCCTCGATATCGCGCTCATTGCATGTGCCGCTGACCCGTACAAGAAAAGATGAACTAAACAAATCCATCGTGGGCTCATCAATCACGTGACATCATGTCCACAGGGAACCCAATAACAACGATAACGATAATGTCAATCTATGAATGTCAGTTATATATGAGTTCAGACACGTACGCGAATATTTGCGTGTGAGAAATTACGCCTACTGTAGAAGTGATACATATTTCTTCATATGATTTTCAATGTTAATGCTTTCTATGTCAGATGAGAATCATTGAGTATAGGAACTTGTAATAAAACACGTTGATTTGCTACTCTAGGCTGCTACAAGAAATAAACGCGAAACGTATTTGAAAAAAAAAGACAAGTATAAGTATATATCAAAGAAACAACTTTAGCCAAATATGAATACGCAAACATGTAAATTGTAATGGAAGTGTAGATTTGTTTCCAATTTGACAGGGAACGGCCTCACGGAATACTGAATGCTTGCGTACACTTAACAATGACAGCTATGCGTAAATTTTAGTCTATTCAGGGATTGTTTGCAGCAGTGGTCCCTATTACAACTGATTATGCGTTTACGTTTGCTCTTCTAGATTTGGTTTGCTAACAAGAGAGCCAGAGATCAGCGGTGGGCCCACAAACGCCCTCTCAGGGAATCCCTTGACCAATGACCAACTGCCACGTCACTGTACCAGCCATTCGGGACATCTCTGAACCAATCAGCAGCTACCACGTCACTGTACAAGCCATTCGTGACATCTCTGAACCAATCAGCAGCTACCACGTCACTGTACTAGCCATTCGGGACACCTCTGAACCAATCAGCAGCTACCACGTCACTGTACCAGCCATTCGTGACATCTCTGAACCAATCAGCAGCTACCACGTCACTGTACCAGCCATTCGGGACACCTCTGAACCAATCAGCACCTACCACGTCACTGTAATAGCCATTCGGCACATCTCTGAACCAATCAGAAGCTACCACGTCACTGTACCAGCCATTCGGGACACCTCTGAACCAATCAGCAGCTACCACGTCACTGTACTAGCCATTCGGGACACCTCTGAACCAATCAGCAGCTACCACGTCACTGTACCAGCCATTCGTGACATCTCTGAACCAATCAGCAGCTACCACGTCACTGTACCAGCCATTCGGGACACCTCTGAACCAATCAGCACCTACCACGTCACTGTAATAGCCATTCGGCACATCTCTGAACCAATCAGAAGCTACCACGTCACTGTACCAGCCATTCGGGACACCTCTGAACCAATCAGCAGCTACCACGTCACTGTACTAGCCATTCGGCATATCTCTGAACCAATCAGAAGCTACCACGTGACTCGAGGCATCCCTCAGCTAACACGTGACTCGAGGCATCCCTCAGCTAACACATGACTCGAGGCATCCCTCAGCTAACACGTGACTCGAGGCATCCCTCAGCCAACCCTTTACCAGCCCTTGACACAGTCCCTCCCGTCCAACAACCAATATAATCACGGAGTTTTCTTGATCAGCTATTTGGTGGTCAGTAACCAAGGCAACCGACCCCCGAAAACTTTATCAAGTATACTCAGCCTCCTCCTGACGAAAGCTTCAAGACGACTGGTTCCCATGGTAACGTCATGACTATAGATAGCAGCTGGCTGATCTCCATGGTAACACCGGAAAGCGATAAATCGAAGCGATTTCGTTTCGGATAACGTGAGAATAAAGATTGTATCTTCAGATAATTCTTTTGCTATTGTTTTGTACTATGGAAACTACAAACATTTGTCCAGGCGCATTATATAATTATTTTATACTTAGTATTAAATCTTATTATCTGTATTATATGATTAACTATTTCTTGTAAATTGCGCAATAAGCTATCTATCACACTTGTGGTAGTTTCAGAAATTGTAAACAGCTCTTGGATATCTAACCCACAATTGTTGTACTTTATAAATAAGAACAATAAGTTTGGGGCTCCGCTTTAGGCAGTGCCTAAATATCTCTAGCTGTTATTTTGTTTGTTTGCCTCGATTTGTGTTTCTCATTCGGACTAACATTGATTCAATAGTGATAACCCCTCTTTCAACTGAGCGCCCCTGAGCGTCCTCTCTCATAATACACCAAACAACGCGATGGTAAAAAATCTAAAATTTATTAAATTTCCTTATTATCGGAGTATTGTGGGACATGACGAGTGTTACACACCCAGTGTGTCTCACCAATACCGACATTCGCTAGAACGACACCGGCCGACCCCCGACCGGTCAACATTAGAAATCAGTACATCAAATTGTTTAATAAGTTACTAAATCGAAAGTTACCAGAATAATCACAAAGTTAGTATCATAGAATTCAATTGTTCTGGGTGGTATATCGTTAGCCCGTTTAAGCTTTGGTTGGTGGAATATTCTCTTATAGTAAGAGCTGCCCACAAGGCGTGGCACTGCAGACGTATTAATTACTCTTCAAAAAGAGTTCTCGTTGATAACTAGACAAAAAAGCACCGAACAGTGTAATTTGACTTATATACTTTGACTTATATAAGACGCCAAAAAGCATCTCACTTGTTGCGCCTATGAATTCGCTTTCGCGCTGTAAAAAGGCGCGAAAACCCTCCGCGTACGCCTGTCCCGGTGTATAGATGAGCCCTTGACAATACCATCAGCACTTCCGAAATCTGAACACGAATAATAATAAGAATACAAGTGTATGGTGGTCTGAACGCGAGCGCCGTCCGGATACCGACCGACTGTCTATATGCACAATAAGCTGGTTTCTTTATCCTTGGGGGCGTGGCCCTACTCACACGTGACCGTATTTGAAGTCGTACCTGAAAGAGTAGAAACAAAACATTACTTCATCACGGTCATCACTTATTCAGCGCTCTCTGTAGTGACGTCATCAGCCATTGCTGTGTTTATTTTGGCTTGAATTTGACACTTAAAAAGCTCGTGTCTTGTCTTGTGTCTTGTTAGCCCAATCCTCCAATAAAGCAAACTAACTTAAGAAAACACCTTTAGTCCACTAAAAATAAGGGACAGAAATCTGCAGTATAACAGTTTAACATTAAAGCTCATTGCGCAGTTGTTTTCAAATTCCAGGCCTTAACATTCACGTGTTGTACGGACTACAAATAACTTCCACCACGTGACCACGTATACCGTAAATCACCTAATAAACACCCCCTATCTAAAGAACGCCTCTGATCTAATAAACGCCCCCCCCCCCCTAAGCTTACAAGTTTGCAATGAACGCAAAGTGAGGGTACCGCTCTCTAACGTTCCTTATCTCATTGCTTAGGATGTCAGCAATTTTCTTTCGTTTTGTCCTCACAGTGTAGCATCCAGGAATAACAAGGCCTACTTCTCGTTTCCGCATACTTGCACCGTTAAATCATTGCATTCGTCGCACGGTAAACGCTTGCTACGCAGGCTATAATTTAAAGTGATCCTGACAAGAACCCCACTGCACTTGGGCAGGGCCGTAGCCAGCATGGGGCAATGAGGCACTCGCCTCGTAGAGATAAACCTGCTTTTGTTGGATCTATCACCCAGTGGCTAACTTTGCCTCGGTAAAATTTTGATGTTTAGTGTTTCACAATTGAAATGTATGAGATAAACCTGCTTTTGTTGGATCTATCACCCAGTGGCTAACTTTGCCTCGGTAAATTTTGATGTTTAGTGTTTCACAATTGAAATGTATGAGATAAACCTGCTTTTGTTGGATCTATCACCCAGTGGCTAACTTTGCCTCGGTGAAATTTTGATGTTTAGTGTTTCACAATTGAAATGTATGAGATAAACCTGCTTTTGTTGGATTTATCACCCAGTGGCTAACTTTGCCTCGGTAAATTTTGATGTTTAGTGTTTCACAATTGAAATGTATGAGATAAACCTGCTCTTGTTGGATTTATCATCCAGTGGCTAACTTTGCCTCGATAAAATTTTGATGTTTAGTGTTTCACAATTGAAATGTATGAGATAAACCTGCTTTTGTTGGATCTATCACCCAGTGGCTAACTTTGCCTCGGTAAATTTTGATGTTTAGTGTTTCACAATTGAAATGTATGAGATAAACCTGCTTTTGTTGGATCTATCACCCAGTGGCTAACTTTGCCTCGGTAAAATTTTGATGTTTAGTGTTTCACAATTGAAATGTATGAGATAAACCTGCTTTTGTTGGATCTATCACCCAGTGGCTAACTTTGCCTCGGTAAAATTTTGATGTTTAGTGTTTCACAATTGAAATGTATGAGATAAACCTGCTTTTGTTGGATCTATCACCCAGTGGCTAACTTTGCCTTAGTAAAATTTTGATGTTTAGTGTTTCACAATTGAAATGTATGAGATAAACCTGCTTTTGTTGGATTTATCACCCAGTGGCTAACTTTGCCTTAGTAAAATTTTGATGTTTAGTGTTTCACAATTGAAATGTATGAGATAAACCTGCTTTTGTTGGATTAATCACCCAGTGGCTAACTTTGCCTCGGTAAAATTTTGATGTTTAGTGTTTCACAATTGAAATGTATGAGATAAACCTGCTTTTGTTGGATCTATCACCCAGTGGCTAACTTTGCCTCGGTAAAATTTTGATGTTTAGTGTTTCACAATTGAAATGTATGAGATAAACCTGCTTTTGTTGGATTTATCACCCAGTGGCTAACTTTGCCTCGGTAAATTTTGATGTTTAGTGTTTCACAATTGAAATGTATGAGATAAACCTGCTCTTGTTGGATTTATCATCCAGTGGCTAACTTTGCCTCGGTAAAATTTTGATGTTTAGTGTTTCACAATTGAAATGTATGAGATAAACCTGCTTTTGTTGGATTTATCATCCAGTGGCTAACTTTGCCTAGGTAAATTTTGATGTTTAGTGTCTCACAATTGAAAAGTTCGAGATAAAACACCTGTTTTTGTTGGATTTATCATCCAGTGGCTAACTTTGCCTTAGTAAAATTTTGATGTTTAGTGTCTCACAATTGAAATGTATGAGATAAACCTGCTCTTGTTGGATCTATCATCCAGTGGCTAACTTTGCTCCGGTAAAATTTTGATTCCAGTTACAGGCCTGTTGGATTTGTTATATTTTCATAGTTTGTAAACAACGCCCCTTTCTAATAAATGCCTCCTATCTAATGAACGCCCTCCCACCCTCGGACCATCGAAATTTAATAAACGCCCCAGGCGTTTATTAGGTCATTTACGGTAGTGAGAGCGGCTGGTTAGCGGGACATTAGCCTGAGAGAGTTCTAACTTGAAGGCGAGCGCGGCACAAGTGATAGTTAGACAAACACAAGTTTGAATGCACTAGGACACAAGCACATACTCTTGCACTTGCTCTTATACAGAATCGTTACGCGCGTTGCGTCCCTTACTAGCGTGTGGTTCATTTGTGGCCACTTGAACACGCTTTCGAAAAATGATCGCTTTTCCTTTATTTTCGGTGCGGAAGGCATACTAGGGCGAAACCCAGGCGCGCAGTCATAGGAATCATATAGAAAAGCATTATTTTGAATATTCCTTAATCAGAAATGACCCACTTTTTGGCCGCCAGGGGGGGGGGGGGGGGTGCGCGCGCAGACTGGAAACACAGCAGAAATAACATACTTGCGACATAAATTCGAGTCAAGGGATGAACTTGAAAAAAATCCCCAGTCGGAGCCAGGATTTAAACCCAGCCACAGCGGGGAGAGGCCGGCGCGCTAAGACACACCCCCCCCCCCCCCCCAGCCCACCTAGAAAGGGTGATGTACCGTGAGGCGAACAGGGATAAAGTTAACGATTTAATAGTAATGACACTAACACCCTTGTGCGTCAGTACTTCATTTAAGAATGGGCCAGCACTTCATGCAGGGTTAGAGAGAGTGCCAGTTCATTGGATCTCAGATGAAGTACCTTGCGCGACATTAAACCGGTTACAAGAAACGAGCTTTGGGTAGTATAGCAAGCTTCGATTAAAGAACTAAGACAAGTAGGCCAGAGATAGAGTCGGGCAAATATGGGTATTAATATGATAATGAGCCATGACAATAGAGGTTACCATGGTATCTAAGTCTTGTTCTTGGACTGTGATGTCACAGAAATGGATCGCTGTGGAGGATTAGTCCGCTGAGTAGGAATATTGCGTTCACTAATATGCCTCCTCATATTTTGATCCTCGGCGAACCTACAGACATGGAATAATGATGCATGCGATGAGATGAGATGAGATGGCGAACCTACAGACATGGAATAATGGTGCATGAGATGAGATGAGATGGCCAACCTACAGACATTGAATAATGGTGCATGCGATGAGATGAGACGAGATGGCGAACCTACAGACATGGAATAATGATACATGCGATGAGATGGCGAACCTACAGACATGGAATAATGATACATGCGATGAGATGGCGAACCTACAGACATTGAATAATGGTGCATGCGATGAGATGAGATGGCGAACCTACAGACATGGAATAATGGTGCATGAGATGAGATGAGATGGCCAACCTACAGACATTGAATAATGGTGCATGCGATGAGATGAGATGGCGAACCTACAGACATGGAATAATGGTGCATGAGATGAGATGAGATGGCCAACCTACAGACATGGAATAATGATGCATGCGATGAGATGGCGAACCTATAGACATGGAATAATGATGCATGCGATGAGATGAGACGAGATGGCGAACCTACAGACATGGAATAATGTTGCATGCGATGAGATGAGATGGCGAACCTACAGACATGGAATAATGGTACATGGAATAATGGTGCATGCGATGAGATGAGATGGCCAACCTACAGACATGGAATAATGATGCATGCGCTGAGATGAGATGGCGAACCTACAGACATGGAATAATGGTGCATGCGATGAGATGAGATGGCGAACCTACAGACATGGAATAATGATGCATGTGATGAGATGAGATGGCGAACCTACAGACATGGAATAATGATGCATGCGATGAGATGAGATGGCGAACCTACAGACATGGAATAATGATGCATGCGATGAGATGGCGAACCTACAGACATGGAATAATGATGCATGCGATGAGATGAGATGGCCAACCTACAGACATGGAATAATGATGCATGCGATGGGATGAGACGAGATGGCGAACCTACAGACATGGAATAATGTTGCATGCGATGAGATGAGATGGCGAACCTACAGACATGGAATAATGGTGCATGCGATGAGATGGCGAACCTACAGACATGGAATAATGATGCATGCGATGAGATGAGATGGCCAACCTACAGACATGGAATAATGATGCATGCGATGAGATGAGACGAGATGGCGAACCTACAGACATGGAATAATGGTGCATGAGATGAGATGGCCAACCTACAGACATGGAATAATGATGCATGCGATGAGATGAGACGAGATGGCGAACCTACAGACATGGGATAATGATGCATGCGATGAGATGGCGAACCTACAGACATGGAATAATGATGCATGCGCTGAGATGAGATGGCCAACCTACAGACATGGAATAATGATGCATGCGATGAGATGGCCAACCTACAGACATTGAATAATGATGCATGCGCTGAGATGGCCAACCTACAGACATGGAATAATGATGCATGCGCTGAGATGAGATGGCCAACCTACAGACATTGAATAATGATGCATGCGCTGAGATGGCCAACCTACAGACATTGAATAATGATGCATGCGATGAGATGGCCAACCTACAGACATTGAATAATGATGCATGCGATGAGATGAGATGGCGAACCTACAGACATGGAATAATGATGCATGCGATGAGATGGCGAACCTACAGACATGAAATAATGATGCATGCGATGAGATGAGATGGCCAACCTACAGACATTGAATAATGATGCATGCGATGAGATGGCGAACCTACAGACATGGAATAATGATGCATGCGATGAGATGGCGAACCTACAGACATGGAATAATGATGCATGCGATGAGATGGCGAACCTACAGACATGGAATAATGATGCATGCGATGAGATGAGATGGCGAACCTACAGACATGGAATAATGGTGCATGAGATGAGATGGCCAACCTACAGACATGGAATAATGATGCATGCGATGAGATGAGATGGCGAACCCACAGACATGGAATAATGGTGCATGAGATGAGATGGCAAACCTACAGACATGGAATAATGATGCATGCGATGAGATGAGATGGCGAACCTACAGACATGGAATAATTAAGCATGCGATGAGATGGCGAACCTACAGACATGGAATAATGATGCATGCGATGAGATGGCGAACCTACAGACATGGAATAATGATGCATGCGATGAGATGAGATGGCGAACCTACAGACATGGAATAATGGTGCATGAGATGAGATGGCCAACCTACAGACATGGAATAATGATGCATGCGATGAGATGAGATGGCGAACCCACAGACATGGAATAATGGTGCATGAGATGAGATGGCAAACCTACAGACATGGAATAATGATGCATGCGATGAGATGAGATGGCGAACCTACAGACATGGAATAATGATGCATGCGATGAGATGGCGAACCTACAGACATGGAATAATGATGCATGCGATGAGATGGCGAACCTACAGACATGGAATAATGATGCATGCGATGAGATGGCGAACCTACAGACATGGAATAATGATGCATGCGATGAGATGAGATGGCGAACCTACAGACATGGAATAATGGTGCATGAGATGAGATGGCCAACCTACAGACATGGAATAATGATGCATGCGATGAGATGAGATGGCGAACCCACAGACATGGAATAATGGTGCATGAGATGAGATGGCAAACCTACAGACATGGAATAATGATGCATGCGATGAGATGAGATGGCGAACCTACAGACATGGAATAATTAAGCATGCGATGAGATGGCGAACCTACAGACATGGAATAATGATGCATGCGATGAGATGGCGAACCTACAGACATGGAATAATGATGCATGCGATGAGATGAGATGGCGAACCTACAGACATGGAATAATGGTGCATGAGATGAGATGGCCAACCTACAGACATGGAATAATGATGCATGCGATGAGATGAGATGGCGAACCCACAGACATGGAATAATGGTGCATGAGATGAGATGGCAAACCTACAGACATGGAATAATGATGCATGCGATGAGATGAGATGGCGAACCTACAGACATGGAATAATGATGCATGCGATGAGATGGCGAACCTACAGACATGGAATAATGATGCATGCGATGAGATGGCGAACCTACAGACATGGAATAATGATGCATGCGATGAGATGAGATGGCGAACCTACAGACATGGAATAATGGTGCATGAGATGAGATGGCCAACCTACAGACATGGAATAATGATGCATGCGATGAGATGAGATGGCGAACCCACAGACATGGAATAATGGTGCATGAGATGAGATGGCAAACCTACAGACATGGAATAATGATGCATGCGATGAGATGAGATGGCGAACCTACAGACATGGAATAATTAAGCATGCGATGAGATGGCGAACCTACAGACATGGAATAATGATGCATGTGATGAGATGAGATGGCCAACCTACAGACATTGAATAATGGTGCATGAGATGAGATGGCCAACCTACAGACATGGAATAATGATGCATGCGATGAGATGAGATGGCCAACCTACAGACATGGAATAATGGTGCATGCGATGAGATGAGATGGCGAACCTACAGACATGGAATAATGATGCATGCGATGAGATGAGATGGCCAACCTACAGACATGGAATAATGATGCATGCGATGAGATGAGATGGCGAACCTACAGACATGGAATAATGGTGCATAAGATGAGATGGCGAACCTACAGACATGGAATAATGGTGCATGCGATGAGATGAGATGGCCAACCTACAGACATGGAATAATGGTGCATGCGATGAGATGAGATGGCCAACCTACAGACACTGCACTCTTATCTGACTCGTTCCAGCACTCTTATCTCACTCGTACCAGCACTCTTATCTGACTCGTACCAGCACTCTTATCTCACTCGTACCAGCACTCTTATCTCACTCGTACCAGCACTCTTATCTCACTCGTACCAGCACTCTTATCTCACTCGTACCAGCACTCTTATCTGACTCGTACCAGCACTCTTCTCTGACTTGTACCAGCACTCTTCTCTGACTCGTACCAGCACTCTTCTCTGACTCGTACCAGCACTCTTATCTCACTTGTACCAGCACTCTTATCTCACTCGTACCAGCACTTATCTCACTCGTACCAGCACTTATCTCACTCGTACCAGCACTTATCTCACTCGTACCAGCACTCTTATCTCACTCGTACCAGCACTCTTATCTCACTCGTACCAGCACTCTTATCTCACTCGTACCAGCACTTTTATCTCACTCGTACCAGCAAGATTAGCGTGTACCTTACATTGAGTGTGTAAAGGCAGCACATAAGTGAGATTAGCGAGTACATGTACCAACAAGTGACAGCTATGAAGGGATAGAGACAGTAGACAATGGGCAGTATACTTGCCTCATAGACGGGGTTTTCGATTTAGGTTCTTTTTTAACGATTTTTTTGCTGAGGTACAGCACCCACTGCTTCTGGTCCTCGGGGGAAGGGGCCAACACCAGTAGGTCTTTGGCAGATATAAGGTCTGCATTTACTGCAAAGGTAACACCACATTCACGTCACACAGTGTAACCACTATTACATATCCTTAGATATAAGGTCTGCATTTACTGCAAAAGTTACGCCACATTCACATTTCACACAACGTATACAATGTCACACAATTTTAGATATAAGGTATTCATACCACACGTGCACTACAAAGCGCCACGAACAAGTTTATTTCCTGTAGACATAACGCAGAATCGAGGGGATGGCTAGGAATACGTACCATTGCACTTCTGAATACACGCTTCTTCTCGGTCGATGTGGTCCTTATGACATTTCATATGACAACCTGTGAGGCAAACAAACAAACAAATGACACAATAAAACAAATGACAAATAATAAAGGAAAAGTTGTATTTGCTTTTTAAATGATGAGAGTTTAAAATATTCAAAACAAAAACAAGACTGTCGTGCAAGTCGGCTGGAAGGAGTTTAACAGCTGTGTGCCTGCACAAAAGGGCTACGGAGGATGGCACATACGTCTGCACTCCACCGCGGGAGGAGGTTTGAACATGTGCCACAGCGGCTTCTGACACGAGTCGCAGTTCGTGGGCATGTGGTAGTGCATCGGGATAAACTGGTGGCGCATGTAGTTGATTGCCGCGATCCGGTCCTGCGTTCACAACAAGGACACGCAAACCATCAGCAACATGGAACAAAAAGTAACAACCTAGCAGTTAAACACCGGAATAAAATTAAAGAATCTAATGTTTTGTTTTGTTGCCTGTGCCTCTAAAATGACAACACAAGAGCACTAGCCAAAGTTAAGTAAAGAGAACAAAGATAGTGTTATTGGTGAAAAATTACTATGTACATGGTTTAAAATATACAGAAGAAATGGAAAATGCAACAACTCTGTAACAAGCTCGTCAGGTATCATATGATTCTTTTGATTTCCTCACTTAATAAAAAAATGGAATTTAAATCAATGTATCGCTCCAATTGCCATCGCGCTTCACATATAACTGACTTGACTTCATCAGTGCGTAGATACAGTGCTTCACGCAGTTTACAATCATGAGTGTTAATGTGTGAGCACCAAGGGCCAGCGTCACCAGCGGTTATCTTACGACCCGCAATACAGGACAATGATGTGCGGTGAGACATGGGGCATTATCCAAGAGGAGGAATCGCAGTCCACAATGTAGAGAAAAATACACCGTGATTGAGCTGCCCTGGTTTGGAACCCCGGTCTTGGAATCTTACCTCGGCGGACTGTTGTTCCTCTTTTTCTTTCTCCACCGGGTTAATACTTTCACCCTCATTAGCATACAGAATCTAAACACGAGAATGAGGCCAAATGAAGGTTGCTGCCATCAAGAAAGCAACACAGCACAGCAATCATTGTCATATGGCAATAGACAGATGAGATGACCAATCATTGGCATATGGCAATAGACAGATGAGATGACCAATCATTGGCATATGGCAATAGACAGATGAGATGACCAATCATTGGCATATGGCAATAGACAGATGAGATGACCAATCATTGGCATATGGCAAATAGACAAATGAGATGACCTTACCATGACACCCTGGCCATCTCTACAATACATCACTGTAATTAATGTTAAACTTAGAAATAGAAGTATCACAAATATGCAAAATCAAAAAAATATATAATCGCATGTTAAGAAAAAATGAATTAATAACAAAAATAATATATCTATATACAATAAAAATAATTATCTTAAATGCACAGCAACCACATTATTTTGAGATATACCAAAAAGCATTGGAAGAGTCTGGATTCTGTTATTGAGATATACCAAAAAGCATTGGAAGAGTCTGGATTCTGTTATTGAGATATACCAAAAAGCATTGGAAGGATCCTGGATTCTGTTTTTCAGTGAAGGGAAGACCTGCTTTAACGGGAATTTAACGCGATTAGGCAGATTGTTCCAATTTTATCCTTACTAAATCCATCATATATGTGGCTGTCTCAGAGAATTTCTAGAGGAAGCGGTGGACCCCAAGATCCCTTTCCCTTTCTAGACACTTTGATTGGTGCCGATATAATAACCATAAAATTCATTTTCACTTCCAATATGGACCACACTGCTTTTTGCTACTGGGGTGGTGGTCTTACCTGAAATATCCTAGGAATATCTTTGGCGTCTGCGCGAATGACGTCACCTTGTGTAACAGACCGCACATGGAATAATTTACTGAGGAGACAACATATGTACGTCAGGTGAGAAACGTCGTCATATCAGAAATAACATGAGTACGTCAGGTGGGAAACCACATCATATCAGAGATAACAAGTACGTCAGGTGAGAAACGTCGTCATATCAGAGATAACATAAATATGCCAGGTGAAAAACTCCGTCATATCAGAGACAATATGATTACGTCAGGTGAGAATCATCGTCATATCAGAGACAACAAAAGTACATCTGGTGAGAAACGTCGTCATCAGAGATAACAAGTACGTCAGGTGGGAAACCACGTCATATCAGAGACAACATGAGTACGTCAGGTGAGAAACGTCGTCATATCAGAGACAACATAAGTACGCCAGGTGAGAAACGTCGTCATATCAGAGACAACATGAGTACGTAAGGTGAGAAACGTCGTCATATTAGAGACAACATGAGTACGTAAGGTGAACAACGTCGTCATATCAGAGACAACATGAGTACGTCAGATGATAAAGGTCGTCATATTAGAGATAACATGAGTACGTCAGGTGAGAAACGTCTCCATATCAGAGACAACATGAGTACACCAGGTGAAAAACGTCGTCGTATCAGAGGCAACATGAGTATGTAGATGAACTTACCTAATATCTAAAATCATACTAGGCGTTGTGCTACTTTTGTGGTCTTGATCCGAGTTGTAGAAGAACAATTTTCTGCTACTGACCACTAGGTATTGTTTCTTCCAGCCATACTTTTTAATGTTTTGTTTATTCGGGAGCGACACCCATCCTTCTTTAGGCATGCTCACTGTAGAAGAAGAATACAAGGGAAATACGATCAAATATATCGGGGTTCGCAGATTAGAACATTGCCTATACAAGGGAAAGTCGGTCAAATACGATCAAATATATCGGGGTTCGCAGATTAGAACATTGCCTATACAAGGGAAAGTCGGTCAAATACGATCAAATATATCGGGGTTCGCAGATTAGAACATTTCCTGTACAAGGGAAAGTCGGTTAAATACAAATACATCTCTAAGAATTTGAAAACTCTTGAAAAATGCTGCGATTTGAGAGGAGGCAAATGTAATGGGTCATCTGTATTGATTGTTGGAACATTAAACAACACATTATATTGAAATAGGAAACATTTAAAAACCCCATCCAGCCACACTTTCCAAAATCAACAGATGAACACGGATGCTTTTTCACACATTTTGCTAGGATGTAAAAATGGCGGCTGAAAGAGGTCACCTATAGTAATAAATAACCGACATTTAGAGACATTTAAGAAAACTTCTTAGAATTTAACAAAATGTGTTGAGTTTCGCTTGTGTTGAAAATGGTGGCTAGACGTTGCCTCAGTACCAGGGTGAGGCGACTCCTAAAAAAGCCCTTGTCAGCCACACCTATGTTATTGATTAAACCAACATTTCAATACAATTTATGTCCCAAATTCAATCTAAAATTTGCTAGCTCACAATTGGTAGTTCGTTAGGGGGAGAAAATGGTGGAGGAGTTTTAAGTAGTCAGGCAGCAAGAGTGTACATGGCGCTGACCTGATACATGAAACATAATACATTTTACATACATATAACGCATGGATCTGACCTGATAAATGGCGCTGACCTGATACATGGTACATGATACATGGCGCTGACCTGATACATGATACATGACGATACATGATGTATACATATGATACATGGCGCTGACCTGATACAGTGAGGGTGGGGTCCTCGGGGCGGTTCTTGAGCTGATTCGTCAACTGCTCGATCATTAGATCCTTGGATTCCAGCTCCATCTTAAAAACACGACGCATCAAGTGTTAGGCTCAGGCTTGTTAAACTCCTACTTGCGTGTTTTTGTTTGAATATTCAAAACTCTTATCATTTTCAAAATACAGTTTTTCCTGTATCGTTTGATATCTTAGTATTGCTTTCAACTAATATTTGAAGACAAATTATGAAAGGAAATCTTAAAATATCCTGAAAATATAGTAGCATGCTTAATTTACCAAATTAAATATAGTATCATGCTTAATTTACCAAATTAAATCGCAAATATTGTAAAAGCTCCCCCAAACCTGTCAATGGATGCTTTCTTACACTTGGTATTTAGGTAAAATGACAAAATGGCGACTGCCACCAATGTCCGGGGGAACATACCTGCATCTTTTGACGTTGCTCAATCTCCATGGCTAAATTCTGGATTGGAAAAATAAGAAAAATATTTTAAAAGGAAAAATAAAGGCAAACTACAGATTGTATATAGGGCAGTACGTATGTGATCTTGTTATAAGGGCAGTAGGTATGTGATCTTGTTATAAGGGCAGTACGTATGTGAACTTGTTATAAGGGCAGTACGTATGTGTTCTTGTTATAAGGGCAGTAGTATGTGTTCTTGTTATAAGGGCAGTAGTATGTGATCTTGTTATAAGGGCAGTACGTATGGAATCTAAGGGCAGTAGGTATGTGATCTTGTTATAAGGGCAGTACGTATGTGTTCTTGTTATAAGGGCAGTAAGTATGTGTTCTTGTTATGAGGGCAGTACGTATGTGTTCTTGTTATGAGGGCAGTACGTATGTGATCTTGTTGAAGGGCAGTACATATGTGATCTTGTTATAAGGGCAGTACGTATGTGTTCTTGTTATGAGGGCAGTACGTATGTGATCTTGTTGAAGGGCAGTACATATGTGATCTTGTTGAAGGGCAGTACGTATGTGTTCTTGTTTTAAAGGCAGTACGTATGTGTTCTTGTTTTAAAGGCAGTACGTATGTGTTCTTGTTTTAAAGGCAGTACGTATGTGATCTTGTTATAAGGGCAGGACATATGTGTTCTTGTTTTAAAGGCAGTACGTATGGGATATTGTTATAAGGGCAGTACGTACGTGTTTTTGTTATAAGGGCAGTACATATGTGTTCTTGTTATAAGGGCAGTACATATGTGTTCTTGTTATAAGGGCAGTACATATGTGATCTTGTTACAAGGGCAGTATTTATGTGTTCTTGTTATAAGGGCAGTACGTATGGAATCTACTGGCAGTAGGTATGTGATCTTGTTATAAGGGCAGTACGTATGTTATCGTGTTATAAGGGCAGTACGTTTGTGATCTTGTTGGTTTACTCACCATCTGTGCCTCGCCGAGCTGGGCTTGGTGCTTGGTCACTTGCTGGCCGTACTTTTCCCTTTCCTGAGAAACCAGTAATGATCATAAGCGACATACAAAAACCCCAAAAGAAAACAGTTATGATCATGAGCGACATTCAAAAACCCCAAAAGATAACAGTAATCATGAGCGAGATAAATAACCCCAAAAGATGACATGAAAGCTAATGAGAGTTACAGAAACACCACGCGTGTTCTAAGGCAGGTCTTTTCTTTTGTTGTCGCTGATTTCACGTGTCTTAAATAATCTAGACGTGTTCTAGGGCAAAGCTTATCCTATTAGGAGACATGGCGCTCATCTTACCGCGGCGAGCTCTTGGTGCAGCTTCTTGCACTCTTTCTCCTTCTTACGGAGGTCAGCGGATGACACCTTGTTGCGCTTGCTGTTGTCTTTTGACCAGTCTTTCCTGTTCATGATCTCCGCCAGTTTGTTCACCGCTTGGATCTTGAGCGTTCTCTCGATGTGTAGAGACTTCTTTAGTGCTTCAGTAGCTTCCTCTACACTCTTGCTTTCATTCTCCACCTTTTCAAGCTCTGCAGGTGAATTTAGAATCGCAGATGCAGGGTTGTTAATTAGAGTTGTGGAGTAATTAAAAGCTAAATGGTACGGATTCTCAAGAGATGTTCAACCAAATTCGAAAGGTGCAATATTCTCTATCCACATAACATAATTTACCCGCTTTTAGCTTGTTGATACTGCTATTTAGCTCCTCTTTCTCCTGCACTTTCTGGTCCAGACTTGATGTCATCTGCTGGTTGAGTTCTTCCAACTGTGTGATCTGGGCAGCTTTGTCGGACATCTCGCTCTTGTGTCGTGCAATCAACTCCTTCACCTCAAGCTCGATCATTGTCTTCTCCTTTTCCAAATCAGAGTACTGCTCCTCGGCGATGGAGCGCGCCAGCTGCTCGGAGTCTGCCTTGGTCAGCGTCAGCTCAAGCTGCGCAGATAGGGACTCCCTTGGACAAGAAGACGAGGTCAGTTAAAGATAGGGACTCCCTTGGACAAGAAGACGAGGTCAGTTAAAGATAGGGACTCCCTTGGATAAGAAGACGAGTCAGTTAGAGATAGGGACTCCCTTGGATAAAAGACGAGTCAGTTAAAGATAGGGACTCCCTTGGACAAGAAGACGAGTCAGTTAAAGATAGGGACTCCCTTGGACAAGAAGACGAGGTCAGTTAAAGAGAGGGACTCCCTTGGACAAGAAGACGAGGTCAGTTAGAGAAAGGGACTTCCTTGGATAAGAAGACGAGGTCAGTTAAAGATAGGGACTCCCTTGGATAAGAAGACGAGGTCAGTTAAAGATAGGGACTCCCTTGGATAAGAAGACGAGGTCAGTTAGAGAAAGGGACTTCCTTGGATAAGAAGACGAGGTCAGTTAAAGATAGGGACTCCCTTGGATAAGAAGACGAGGTCAGTTAAAGATAGGGACTCCCTTGGATAAGAAGACGAGGTCAGTTAAAGATAGGGACTCCCTTGGATAAGAAGACGAGGTCAGTTAAAGATAGGGACTTCCTTGGATAAGAAGACGAGGTCAGTTAAAGATAGGGACTCCCTTGGACAAGAAGACGAGGTCAGTTAAAGATAGGGACTCCCTTGGACAAGAAGACGAGTCAGTTAAAGATAGGGACTCCCTTGGACAAGAAGACGAGGTCAGTTAAAGATAGGGACTCCCTTGGACAAGAAGACGAGGTCAGTTAAAGATAGGGACTCCCTTGGATAAGAAGACGAGATCAGTTAAAGATAGGGACTCCCTTGGACAAGAAGACGAGGTCAGTTAAAGATAGGGACTCCCTTGGACAAGAAGGCGAGGTCAGTTAAAGATAGGGACTCCCTTGGATAAGAAGACGAGATCAGTTAAAGATAGGGACTCCCTTGGACAAGAAGACGAGGTAAGTTAAAGATAGGGACTCCCTTGGACAAGAAGACGAGGTCAGTTAAAGATAGGGACTCCCTTGGATAAGAAGACGAGTCAGTTAAAGATAGGGACTCCCTTGGACAAGAAGACGAGGTCAGTTAAAGAGACTGATAGGGACTCCCTTGGATAAGAAGACGAGGTCAGTTAAAGATAGGGACTCCCTTGGACAAGAAGACGAGGTCAGTTAAAGATAGGGACTCCCTTGGATAAGAAGACGAGTCAGTTAAAGATAGGGACTTCCTTGGACAAGAAGACGAGTCAGTTAAAGATAGGGACTCTCTTGGACAAGAAGACGAGGTCAGTTAAAGAGACTGATAGGGACTCCCTTGGATGAGAAGACGAGGTCAGTTAAAGATAGGGACTCCCTTGGACAAAAAGACGAGTCAGTTAAAGAGACTGATAGGGACTCCCTTGGATAAGAAGACGAGGTCAGTTAGAGATAGGGACTCCCTTGGACAAGAAGACGAGGTCAGTTAAAGATAGGGACTCCCTTGGACAAGAAGACGAGGTCAGTTAAAGAGACTGATAGGGACTCCCTTGGATAAGAAGACGAGGTCAGTTAAAGATAGGGACTCCCTTGGACAAAAAGACGAGTCAGTTAAAGAGACTGATAGGGACTCCCTTGGATAAGAAGACGAGGTCAGTTAGAGATAGGGACTCCCTTGGACAAGAAGACGAGGTCAGTTAAAGATAGGGACTCCCTTGGACAAGAAGACGAGGTCAGTTAAAGATAGGGACTCCCTTGGATAAGAAGACGAGTCAGTTAGAGATAGGGACTCCCTTGGATAAAAGACGAGTCAGTTAAAGATAGGGACTCCCTTGGACAAGAAGACGAGTCAGTTAAAGATAGGGACTCCCTTGGACAAGAAGACGAGGTCAGTTAAAGAGAGGGACTCCCTTGGACAAGAAGACGAAGTCAGTTAAAGATAGGGACTCCCTTGGACAAGAAGACGAGGTCAGTTAAAGATAGGGACTCCCTTGGATAAGAAGACGAGGTCAGTTAAAGATAGGGACTCCCTTGGACAAGAAGACGAGGTCAGTTAAAGAGAGGGACTCCCTTGGACAAGAAGACGAAGTCAGTTAAAGAGAGGGACTCCCTTGGACAAGAAGACGAAGTCAGTTAAAGATAGGGACTCCCTTGGACAAGAAGACGAAGTCAGTTAAAGATAGGGACTCCCTTGGACAAGAAGACAAGGTCAGTTAGAGAAAGGGACTTCCTTGGATAAAAAGACGAGGTCAGTTAAAGATAGGGACTCCCTTGGATAAAAGACGAGTCAGTTAAAGATAGGGACTCCCTTGGACAAGAAGACGAGTCAGTTAAAGATAGGGACTCCCTTGGACAAGAAGACGAGTCAGTTAAATAGATTGACACCTTCTACCTCAAAATACCTTCTGTCTCAAAATACTTAACACCTCGAATATTCAAGCTTTTTTGCCTGACGGAAGACCTTCGCTCAAAGCGCTATAAAGCGTTCAGCATAAAAAAATCGAAGCCTCATTTTCATTTCATTTCAGTTTCATTTCCATGTTTTTACCACGACTACGAAAACCAACTGGGTTTATTGGTCTCTGCACAGTAGTTTTACCTTGTAGCGTGTAGGTAGATAGCAGCCAGGCTCACCTTGTAGCGTGTAGGTAGATAGCAGCTAGGCTCACCTTGTAGCGTGTAGGTAGATAGGAGCTAGGCTCACCTTGTAGCGTGTAGGTAGATAGGAGCTAGGCTCACCTTGTAGCGTGTAGGTAGATAGCAGCTAGGCTCACCTTGTAGCGTGTAGGTAGATAGCAGCCAGGCTCACCTTGTAGCGTGTAGGTAGATAGCAGCTAGGCTCACCTTGTAGCGTGTAGGTAGATAGGAGCTAGGCTCACCTTGTAGCGTGTAGGTAGATAGGAGCTAGGATCACCTTGTAGCGTGTAGGTAGATAGCAGCTAGGCTCACCTTGTAGCGTGTAGGTAGATAGGAGCTAGGCTCACCTTGTAGCGTGTAGGTAGATAGGAGCTAGGCTCACCTTGTAGCGTGTAGGTAGATAGCAGCTAGGCTAACCTTGTAGCGTGTAGGTAGATAGCAGCTAGGCTCACCTTGTAGCGTGTAGGTAGATAGGAGCTAGGCTCACCTTGTAGCGTGTAGGTAGATAGGAGCTAGGCTCACCTTGTAGCGTGTAGGTAGATAGCAGCTAGGATCACCTTGTAGCGTGTAGGTAGATAGCAGCTAGGATCACCTTGTAGCGTGTAGGTAGATAGCAGCTAGGCTCACCTTGTAGCGTGTAGGTAGATAGCAGCTAGGCTCACCTTTCTTCCTTGAGCTGCTTGACCTTGCTCTCAATATCTGTGACCTGCTTGGTCTTCTCGTCAACCTCCTCCCGCAGTTCTTTGACCTGCGTCTTGTAAAGCGTCTGCACATAATAACATCGACCTCAGGCCAGGCGAACATAACAATAACATCAACAAGAGAGTCGACCTCGGTTAAGCGACTGCACATAACAAGAACATCAACCCCAGTAAACCGACTACATATAACAAGAACATCAACCTCAGTAAAACGACTGCACATATTAAGCAGGCCGGACCGTCATAACCAGGACACCTCAATCATGACAATAGCACCAAGTTGAGCTTCTTTTTGATTTTTTTTTCAAGTGATATAAACTAGATGTATAGATTCCTATATGCATGAGTGGGAAATGTTGAAAGGTTCTCTGACCAAGCATGTTATTCAATGCTCCTATGGCAGGTTTCCTTGAATTACCTTTCATTCGTTTTTCAAGAACACTCCCTTGAAAAAAAATCGTTTTTTTTTTCTTTTAAATTTTGTAATAAGTGGAATTCCATCAATTTTAGTGTTTTCTTCAAAATCTAATTTCCCGAATCAGATATGTTAGACTAATTCAAAGCGAGACAAAAACAAAAAAGGAGATACTCACTGAGAAGTACTGCTCCGCCTCCAGCTGGTCCTGGAGTTCCTTCATCTGAAGGTCATCCATTGCGCTCGCACTGCAACCAATGAACAAATGATCTAACAACGCTCTTCCATCGCGCTCGCACTGCAAGCCATGAACAAATGATCTAACAACGCTCTTCCATCGCGCTCGCACTGCAACCAATGAACAAATGATCTAACAACGCTCTTCCATCGCGCTCGCACTGCAAGCCATGAACAAATGATCTAACAACGCTCTTCCATCGCGCTCGCACTGCAAGCCATGAACAAATGATCCAACAACGCTCAGAAACATGACCAAATGATCTAACAACGCTCAGAAACATGACCAAATGATCTAACAACGCTCAGAAACATGACCAAATGATCTAACAACGCTCAGAACATGGCTAAATGATCTAACAACGCTCAGAAACATGACCAAATTATCTAACAACGGTCAGAAACATGGCCAAATGATCTAACAACGGTCAGAAACACGACCAAATGATCTAACAACGCTCAGAAACATGACCAAATGATCTAACAACGCTCAGAAACATGACCAAATGATCTAACAACGCTCAGAAACATGACCAAATGATCAACAACGCTCAGAAACATGACCAAATGATCTAACAACGCTCAGAAACATGACCAAATGAGCAACAACGCTCAGAAACATGACCAAATGAGCAACAACGCTCAGAAACAGGACCAAATGATCTAACAACGCTCAGAAACATGACCAAGTGATCTAACAACGCTCAGAAACATGACCAAGTGATCTAACAACGCTCAGAAACATGACCAAATGATCTAATAACGCTCAGAAACATGGCCAAATGATCTAACAACGCTCAGAAACCTGACCAAATGATCTAACAAAGCTCAGAAACCGTAACCGTAACCAAGCCTTTGGGCAGTACCGCGATGTACTGCCAACCAAGCATGTTCTCCTGGCTTCTAACGTGGTCTCCCATCGATATGGCCGAGGTAGTAAGGTCAGGCTAAGAGGGCTGATCACAAAATGTTGGCGAACTATTTCAAACAACATCGAACACGGTGTACAAACAAGGCCTGGTTTGCTGGGCCAACAATGTTGGTGTTGATGTTGTTGCACGGGTCTATAATTTGATACGGCTAGCCAAAAAAATAAAAGGATGTACCTCTTTAACTTGGAGTAGCCTTCCTCCATCTGCTTCTTCTCGTCCAAGAGATCATCCATTTGCTAACAATGCGGGGAGAGGGAAAAGTTATAATAATCTGTATTCAGAGACATTGCTTTCCATCTAAAAATTCTCCAGTACAGTCTAGATTGCATGATTGACCTTTTAATCCGTACTAAAATGTCCATGCTTTTTTTTGAAGAAAAAGATCACAAAAGAAATAGTAACTTCATCCCGTCCCGGTCTCTGTGCCTGGACCTTTGTAGTCTTTACCTTCTGGAGTTGCTTCTCGGTACTCTTCATCGTGGCGATCTCTTGCGTCTTCGCCTCCAGGTCTCCTTCTAGCTGCGCTCTCTTCTGAGACTCCGCGTTCAGTTTGGCATTTAAGCTATCAGTCTGCAAGGAACAAAATATTGGTCTTTTTTTGGACCACTATCAAACATTCCCTTCCATTAATACGTGGCCTTTAACACAGTCATAACGACTCGAATGACAAGCGACGGATATCAACGTTAACTCTAAGCTCCATCCATTCTTTGTTCTCTCCTGTGACTGATGCCCCTGCCTACCCTCCTCAGGATTCAATGCTCCTGAATGAATGAGTCTAATGCCTACCCTCCCCCCCCCATGCAACCCCCTGCCTACCCTCCTCAGGATTCAATGCTCCTGAATGAGTGAGTCTAACGCTTCCCCTCCCCTTCCCCCCCTTCAACCCCCTTAAGGTACCCTACACGCCGTACCTTTTCCTGCAGTGACTTGATTTCCTCCTGCAATCTTTCCAGTTTCTGGTTGGCACTCTTGAAATCTGCGGCGATGACGGACCGTGCTCTCTCTGCCTCAGCAGCAGCCGCTTCAGCCTTTGCCCGTGCCTCACGCTCCTGTTCCAGCTTCTCCACTGAAGCAACAAGGGGGGGGGGGAGGGTAGGGCTGAGCTTAGTGCAACACAAGCAACAAGGGGGGAGAGGGTAGGGCTGAGCTTAGTGCAACACTAGCAACAAGGGGGGAGAGGGTAGGGCTGAGCTTAGTGCAACACTAGCAACAAGGGGGGAGGAGGTAGGGCTGAGCTTAGTGCGGATATCTGTATCTAAAAGTAATGAACTTTAACAAACTTTATATAAGTCTCTGTCAAAGATTAGTAATATGGATTTCGCTTTTAAGCACTTTAAGTGTCTTTCCGTTTCCGTTTTCTCCTATATACGAACAAAGACTTTTTTGATGGGTTAGGGTTATAGCTACTCATGTGTCTTGGTCCGTTCATTTGGTATAGCTACTCACGTGTCTTGGTCCGTTCATTTGGTATATCTACTCACGTGTCTTGGTCTGTTCATTTGGTATATCTACTCACGTGTCTTGGTCTGTTCATTTGGTATATCTACTCACGTGTCTTGGTCTGTTCATTTGGTATAGCTACTCACGTGTCTTGGTCTGTTCATTTGGTATATCTACTCACGTGTCTTGGTCTGTTCATTTGGTATATCTACTCACGTGTCTTGGTCCGTTCATTTGGTATAGCTACTCACGTGTCTTGGTCTGTTCATTTGGTATATCTACTCACGTGTCTTGGTCTGTTCATTTGGTATATCTACTCACGTGTTTTGGTCTGTTCATTTGGTATATCTACTCATGTGTCTTCGTCTGTTCATTTGGTATAGCTACTCACGTGTCTTGGTCTGTTCATTTGGTATAGCTACTCACTTTTCTTGGTCCGTTCATTTGGTATATCTACTCACGTGTCTTGGTCTGTTCATTTGGTATAGCTACTCACGTGTCTTGGTCTGTTCATTTGGTATAGCTACTCACGTGTCTTGGTCTGTTCATTTGGTATAGCTACTCACGTGTCTTTGTCTGTTCATTTGGTATAGCTACTCACGTGTCTTGGTCCGTTCGTTTGGTATATCTACTCACGTGTCTTGGTCTGTTCATTTGGTATAGCTACTCACGTGTCTTGGTCTGTTCATTTGGTATAGCTACTCACGTGTCTTGGTCTGTTCATTTGGTATAGCTACTCACGTGTCTTGGTCTGTTCATTTGGTATAGCTACTCACGTGTCTTGGTCTGTTCATTTGGTATAGCTACTCACGTGTCTTCGTCTGTTCATTTGGTATAGCTACTCACGTGTCTTGGTCTGTTCATTTGGTATAGCTACTCACGTGTCTTGGTCTGTTCATTTGGTATAGCTACTCACGTGTCTTCGTCTGTTCATTTGGTATAGCTACTCACGTGTCTTGGTCTGTTCATTTCGCTCCTGCACGTGCTGCTCTTCAAGAGATAGCGACAACCTCTTCTTCTCAGTCATGAATGATGACAGTTGCGACTGAAGAAGATAATAACGCTAGAGTTAGAGACTGTTGCGACTGAAGAAGATAATAACGCTAGAGTTAGCAACCACTGGCCATTTTGAAAGTGTAGATGTTGTAGTCGAAAATAAATGTTAGTCCAAAATAAAAATGGACAGGTCCAAAATGAAACCAAACCAGTCCAAAATGAAATTGGACTAGTCTAAAATAATATGGTTGAATATGTCAATGATTCTAAAAAGGGATTTTCCCTTTTTGGGGTCTCATTAAAAAATAGGGCTAGGTATTTTTCGGGGGTCAAAAAGTCTTATTCCATTTTGTTTCTACTCGCTCCTTTCCACTATCTCTCGTCCCTTTCCTCCTTTCTCTCATTCCTTTCCTTTTCACTCTCATTCCTTTTCTGCTTTTCCTTTTCTTCTATTCCTTACCTACCTGCCTGCCTACTGTTATAAATTCTATCTCACCTTTTTTTTCCACCACTAGGATCGAACTCTCGATCTCTAGCTTGCCAGTCCGTTACCTTAACCACTCTGCCATCCAGACATTGCGATGGAAGACACGGTTTAGAAACTAATTTTATAACTGTGGCGCCTCTTGGGAAATGAACAACAATACAAAACTCCACGCAAGCGCAGTCACCAAAGCGTGTTTAGTTAGCAATGGCTGCTAGCGTCTGTGTCGATGCAGACGATTTCTACTCGAAATTAGAAGATTTAAAGGAAAAAAGTAAGTCTAGCAAAAGCAACATAACATTATACATCTGTGACGAATTTTACGAGAAGGCCAAGCAATGGCTGAAATGTACGACGCCAGAAGAGGAGAAAGACATCGCACTGTCGGACAATGATAAGTTGAAAATCATTCGCAATAAGTGGAACGTTGACAAGGAAGGAAGAGTCATTGATGCCAAGGGAAAGTACGTTGTACATAAATCGACCATCCACGATGTCCTCTCGCAAGCTCACAAAGCAATCTGCCACCGAGGGAGGGATAAAACTGCCAAGTATCTTAGTGAAAATTATAGTAACCTACCTAAACAAATCATAACATTATTTACCTCCATATGCAAATTGCATCAAGAACAAGCCAGCCTCACCAACTATTGCAAGAAGCCGGTTACAAAACCTATTCAGGCAGATGGATTTTTGAGCCACCTGGAAATGGATTTAATTGATTTTCGTAAGATACCCTGCAATTGTGGACGGAGGCATTTATGGGCTCTTCATGTTGAAGATCATTTTTCCAAGTACTCATGGCTACTTCCATTGAAGAAGAAGGAAAGTCTTGAAGTCGCCCAAACCATCGAGCCCTTGTTTTGGCAGTTCGGGTTTCCATGCAAATTGCACACAGACAGGGGAGACAGTTTAAAGGGAGCGTTGATGACTTCTGCGCAAAGTTCAACATACCATAAGCCCGAGGCGCTCCAAGAAACCCTTCTGCTCAGGGACTTGTCAAGAGGGCAAACCGACTAGTAAAGGAGAATTTGTTGAGCCTCCTTAAAGAGAAGGGATTAGCATCAAATGATTGGTGCAAAATTCTGAATGAGGCGGCCTACAAAAAAAATATCACTCTTCATCGAGCAATTGGCAAATCGCACTACGAAGTTGTTTTTGGCATCTTCCCCCATAAAGAGAAGGCATTGACCCCAACGAGGGAAATAACCGGTATCCTAAGCACCGTTCAAAAAGAAGGAAACAACGATGTTAAAGCCGAATCCGTGAGTAATACAGAAGAAGAAGAGCTGGCCACTGTTGAGACAAGAGCCCAAAAACGAAAAAGAAAGAGCGACAGTCCCTGAAAGGGCAGCGACATCAAAAACAACTACCATGACAGTCAGCACCATAGAAAGTCATGATCAAAATGTGGAAGAAGATGAAAGTGGAATCATCATTGAGACAAGAGCACAAAAGCGAAAACGTGAAAATGACCAAGTGTTTGAAAACCAGGCAGGTTATAATCGGAAAATGAAGGAAACACGACCAAGAAAGCTAAACTTTCAAGAAAATGATTATGTTTCTGTAAAGATCAATGTAGTCGATAAAGGTCCGCTACATCCAAACTCCCTTCTTGCTAAGATAATAGAGAAAGCAAATGACAATGCAAGAATTGTCACTAAATTTGGTGTGATTGATTAATTAATTTCCCTGAATAGATTGAACAAAATTGCCAAGCCCAACATAGTCTTTGACTATTCCACAGAGGTCTCCCTTACGAGAGCGTCAAAGATGGCGCACCTTCAATGGCCAACATGACTGTAATGGCTGTATGAATGAGTAGAATGACAGTACCGCTTATTATTAGATTCCTGTATTCACAACGATTAAAGCTGCTGTCATCAAATTTTGTTTGTTTTCGTCGCCTTTGTTAGTCGCTAGTTCTATTTTTTTTACTTAAAATAACCCTAACCCCACTACTTAAACTAACACTAATCCTACTATTTAAACTAACCCTTACCCCACTACTTAAACTAACCCTGACCCTACTACTTAAACTAACCCTAACCCTACTACTTAAACTAACCCTAACCCCACTACTTAAACTAACCCTAACCCCACTACTTAAACTAACCCTAACCCCACTACTTAAACTAACCCTAACCCTACTACTTAAACTAACCCTAACCCCACTACTTAAACTAACCCTGACCCTACTACTTAAACTAACCCTAACCCCACTACTTAAACTAACCCTAACCCTACTACTTAAACTAACCCTAGCCCCACTACTTAAACTAACCCTAACCCCACTACTTAAACTAGCCCTAACCCCACTACTTAAACTAGTTAAAAACGAATATGGACTGGTTTGGTTTCATTTTTGACTAGTCCATTTTCATTTTGGACTGACATTCATTATTGACTGCAACATAGACTCCAGCTAAAAGCAAGGTTCAAGTTTTCGGACAGCGTAAGAAGAACTATGCGTTGTTTTAATCGCGAAATTAAGGTGACGCGAAAATTAAGTGTTGCGGCAATTAGGTGGGCAAAAAGTAAATGAGTAGACATAAGACATTGGATGAAATCGTTAAATAAGGTTAATGGACACCTTGTTTGTTTTTTGTTGGTTTGACGTATCTCGTAATTCGTATTCAGCTTTGATGAACATTTTAATCCCAAGTGTTAAACGTGATCTGTTTTCATGAAAATAGTGGAATGGTGACATAAAAGTGTCGCGAAATATGGTCCAACCAAAAAGCGAAAAAAGAAAGTAATAACAGGGCATTAATGCAATCCTAGTCAGAAACTACGTCATAGATTCCATTATTTTTTCCTCTTGCCTTTCGGATGCTAGAAACTGCATTTTTCATGTATTTTGCGGAAATTCTACTAAAATGTGAAATCAGTATGAAAGTTGCAAAATGGCATTCCTCTGATAATAAGCAGTCGAGGAATCCTAGGGTTGGACGGGTGGAGCTTATTAGCCGAACTACTAATCTCAATAAAGAAATACATCGTACGCCTCACGACTTCTATTACTAGCAAGGAATGAAATAACTACGTATGGATAATGCACTGCAAGTCAATACTCTCATGTCTCGCATGACCCACGTACCGACACCTTTCCCGCTCCATGCCTGTCTGACACCAAAGGGCTCCACATCTACACACAAGTCAATACTCTCATGTCTCGCACGACCCACGTACCGACACCTTTCCCGCTCCATGCCTGTCTGACACCAAAGCGCTCCACATCTACACACAAGTCAATACTCTCATGTCTCGCACGACCCACGTACCGACACCTTTCCCGCTCCATGCCTGTCTGACACCAAGGGGCTCCACATCTACACACTCTCTCAGAGGAGTAACGATATTCACGATAAGCGGGCTGCATCGACCAAATACCACTTTTCATTTCTTATTGAAATCCGTAGATCCGATATGCGGAACATTGAATATTCAAACCATTTTTCAAAATACACCTTTCCCTGTATTATTTGATACTTTATAAATTTAATTAAGCTGTTTTAGTTGTAAGGTGGATCGAAATTCATCGCGATTCAAGCGAATTTACAGTATCTCACTATTAGATTAACATCCGTTTGCACATGAAACAACGCGTCGCGCGAGTCGGATCAACGAGTAGAATCGAAAGTATAATTAAACAAGTCAAGCTGAAATTCCGAGACGTATCAATCATTCTCCTGCGTTAAAAGAAAATACAGCAGAAACCTGTATAACAACAGGTGATGCCTTACGTTGACCTTCACTCCACCAACCTTTTTCATTGTTTACATTTGAAACAAAAGGGTATAGTAGATTTTCAAAAAAAATACAAAATAACAAACCACGATATAAGTCTTGATACACGATCCTTTGTGTTTGTGAGGGGAAAACTCGAAAAGAAACCCTTGGATCAATGGCAAGAACTCCAACTCACGTCGGAACAGGGAGTCAACCCCAACTCATGTCGGAACAGGGAGTCAAACCCAACTCATGTCGGGACAGGGAGTCAAACCCAACTCACGTCAGAACAGGGAGTCAACCCCAACTCACGTCAGAACAGGGAGTCAACCCCAACTCACGTCAGAACAGGGAGTCAACCCCAACTCACGTCAGAACAGGGAGTCAACCCCTACTCACGTCGGAACAGGGAGTCAAACCCAACTCACGTCGGAACCGGGAGTCAAACCCAACTCACGTCAGAACAGGGAGTCAAACCCAACTCACGTCAGAACAGGGAGTCAAACCCAACTCACGTCAGAACAGGGAGTCAACCCCAACTCACGTCAGAACCGGGAGTCAAACCCAACTCACGTCAGAACAGAGAGTCAAACCCAACTCACGTCAGAACAGGGAGTCAAACCCAACTCACGTCAGAACAGGGAGTCAAACCCAACTCACGTCAGAACAGGGAGTCAAACCCAACTCACGTCGGAACAGGGAGTCAAACCCAACTCACGTCGGAACCGGGAGTCAACCCCAACTCACGTCGGAACAGGGAGTCAACCCCAACTCACGTCAGAACCGGGAGTCAAACCCAACTCACGTCAGAACAGAGAGTCAAACCCAACTCACGTCAGAACAGGGAGTCAAACCCAACTCACGTCAGAACAGGGAGTCAAACCCAACTCACGTCAGAACAGGGAGTCAAACCCAACTCACGTCGGAACAGGGAGTCAAACCCAACTCACGTCGGAACCGGGAGTCAACCCCAACTCACGTCGGAACAGGGAGTCAACCCCAACTCACGTCAGAACCGGGAGTCAAACCCAACTCACGTCAGAACAGAGAGTCAAACCCAACTCACGTCAGAACAGGGAGTCAAACCCAACTCACGTCAGAACAGGGAGTCAACCCCAACTCACGTCAGAACCGGGAGTCAAACCCAACTCACGTCAGAACAGAGAGTCAAACCCAACTCACGTCAGAACAGGGAGTCAAACCCAACTCACGTCAGAACAGGGAGTCAACCCCAACTCACGTCGGAACAGGGAGTCAAACCCAACTCACGTCGGAACCGGGAGTCAACCCCAACTCACGTCGGAACAGGGAGTCAACCCCAACTCACGTCGGAACCGGGAGTCAAACCCAACTCACGTCGGAACAGGGAGTCAACCCCAACTCACGTCAGAACAGGGAGTCAACCCCAACTCACGTCGGAACAGGGAGTCGAACCCAACTGACGTCGGAACCGGGAGTCAAACCCAACTCACGTCGGAACAGGGAGTCAACCCCAACTAACGTCGGAACAGGGAGTCAACCCCAACTCACGTCGGAACCGGGAGTCAAACCCAACTAACGTCGGAACAGGGAGTCAACCCAAACTAACGTCGGAACCGGGAGTCAAACCCAACTCACGTCGGAACCGGGAGTCAAACCCAACTCACGTTGGAACAGGGAGTCAACCCCAACTAACGTCGGAACAGGGAGTCAACCCCAACTCACGTCGGAACCGGGAGTCAAACCCAACTAACGTCGGAACAGGGAGTCAACCCAAACTAACGTCGGAACCGGGAGTCAAACCCAACTCACGTCGGAACAGGGAGTCAAACCCAACTCACGTCGGAACAGGGAGTCAACCCCAACTCACGTCGGAACAGGGAGTCAACCCCAACTCACGTCGGAACAGGGAGTCAAACCCAACTCACGTCGGAACCGGGAGTCAAACCCAACTAACGTCGGAACAGGGAGTCAACCCAAACTAACGTCGGAACCGGGAGTCAAACCCAACTCACGTCGGAACAGGGAGTCAAACCCAACTCACGTCGGAACAGGGAGTCAAACCAACTAACGTCGGAACAGGGAGTCAAACCCAACTAACGTCGAAACAGGGAGTCAAACCCAACTCACGTCAGAACAGGGAGTCAAGCCCAACTCACGTCAGAACAGGGAGTCAACCCCAACTTACGTCGAAACAGGGAGTCAATTTCAACTCACGTCAGAAGAGGGAGTCAACACCAACTCACGTCGGAACAGGGAGTCAATTTCAACTCACATCGAAACCGGGAAGTCAATCCCAACTTACGTCGAAACAGGGAGTCAACCCCAACTCACGTCGGAACAGAGAGTCAACCCCAGCTCACGTCCGAACAGTGAGTCAACCCCAACTTACGTCGGAGAACAGGGAGTCAACCCCAACTCACGTCAGAACAGGGAGTCAACCCCAACTTACGTCGGAGAACAGGGAGTCAAACCCAACTCACGTCAGAACAGGGAGTCAGGAAGTCAACCCCAACTCATGTCAGAACAGGGAGTCAGGGAGTCAACCCCAACTCATGTAAGAACAGGGAGTCAGGGAGACAACCCCAACTCATGTCAGAACAGGGAGTCAGGGAGTCAACCCCAACTCACGTCGGAACAGGGAGTCAACCCCAACTCATGTCAAAACAGGGAGTCAACCCCAACTCATGTCAGAACAGGGAGTCAGGGAGTCAACCCCAACTCATGTCAGAACAGGGAGTCAGGGAGTCAACCCCAACTCACGTCAGAACAGGGAGTCAACCCCAACTCACGTCAGAACAGGGAGTCAACCCCAACTTACGTCAGAACAGGGAGTCAACCCCATCTCACGTCAGAACAGGGAGTCAACCCCAACTCATGTCAGAACAGGGAGTCAACCCCAACTCACGTCAGAACAGGGAGTCAACCCCAACTCATGTCAGAACAGGGAGTCAACCCCAACTCATGTCAGAACAGGGAGTCAAGGAGTCAACCCAAACTCACGTCAGAACAGGGAGTCAGGGAGTCAACCCCGGAACCCGGTGGTGAGGCACAGGCACTACAGACCACCTAATGAAAATTGTTTCGTTTAACACTATTGTAAAACATTATGTATATTTGTTATCATTATATTATCATTATGCATATTTGCAATAATTTACTAATTCTCCGAGAGCCACATGTAAATTATCTGTATTGATGTTAGGTGTCACTCTTATTAAAAATGTCTTACCTAACTAACTACCAACTGCTCCCCACAGCGAAACACACAGAGACTGACTGACTGAGACTGCTTGCGTGACTGAGACTGTTGCGTGACAGCTTACCTTGTATTCGAGTGTGACTTTCTCAAACTTGTGTTGTAACGACTTGAGCTCGAACTCTGTATTTGCTTTCGCCTGGAGAGGAGAGAATACGAAATGGTTGATCAAGATCACCCACGAGCCCCCGCACCCTCACGACGAATATTAACTATATATTTATCATTCAAAACAATAAATGTTAAATAAAAAAGTCATAATGTAACAGACAAATAATCTGACTTGACATTTTAATGCTGAGAGTACCAAATGAGCAGACTATTTGTCAACCTTATTAGGCGCACAGTGATTGAGAGTTGTTTACAGGTGGCTGTGTTTACACGTTAATAACACCTCCTTGTATGTCGGATGATAACATTAGCATTGCACCTTCTCGAGGTTGATAAGATCTTGCTGGAGTTTCTGCTGTAGTCGCGCGTCGGACGCTGAGCGGGCCTTTAACTGATCGAGCTCGTCTCGTAGCGTACGATTTTGATCTGGAAGGAATAAAGGTATTCAGGCACAGAATACGGGATGGGACAAGGATAAAGGTATTCAGGCACACCATATGGGATGGGACAAGGATAAAGGTATTCAGGCACACCATACGGGATGGGACAAGGATAAAGGTATTCAGGCACACCACACGGGATGGGACATGGATAAAGGTATTCAGGCACACCACACGGGATGGGACAAGGATAAAGGTATTCAGGCACACCACACGGGATGGGACATGGATAAAGGTATTCAGGCACACCATACCGGATGGGACAAGGATAAAGGTATTCAGGCACACCACATGGGATGGGACAAGGATAAAGGTATTCAGGCACACCACACGGGATGGGACAAGGATAAAGGTATTCAGGCACATCATACGGGATGGAACAAGGATAAAGGTATTCAGGCACATCATACGGGATGGGACGAGGATAAAGGTATTCAGGCACATCATACGGGATGGGACAAGGATAAAGGTATTCAGGCACACCATACGGGATGGGACAAGGATAAAGGTATTCAGGCACACCATACGGGATGGGACAAGGATAAAGGTATTCAGGCACACCACACGGGGATGGGACAAGGATAAAGGTATTCAGGCACACCACATGGGATGGGACAAGGATGAAGGTATTCAGGTACACCACACGGGATGGGACAAGGATAAAGGTATTCAGGCACACCACACGGGATGGGACAAGGATAAAGGTATTCAGGCACATCATACGGGATGGGACGAGGATAAAGGTATTCAGGCACATCATACGGGATGGGACAAGGATAAAGGTATTCAGGCACACCATACGGGATGGGACAAGGATAAAGGTATTCAGGCACACCATACGGGATGGGACAAGGATAAAGGTATTCAGGCACACCATACGGGACAGGACAAGGATAAAGGTATTCAGGCACACCACACGGGATGGGACAAGGATAAAGGTATTCAGGCACACCACACGGGATGGGACAAGGATAAAGGTATTCAGGCACACCATACAGGATGGGACAAGGATAAAGGTATTCAGGCACACCATACCGGATGGGACAAGGATAAAGGTATTCAGGCACATCATACGGGATGGGACAAGGATAAAGGTATTCAGGCACACCATACAGGATGGGACAAGGATAAAGGTATTCAGGCACACCATACCGGAATGGACAAGGATAAAGGTATTCAGGCACATCATACGGGATGGGACAAGGATAAAGGTGTTCAGGCACACCATACGGGATGGGACAAGGATAAAGGTGTTCAGGCACACCATACGGGATGGGACAAGGATAAAGGTATTCAGGCACACCATACGGGATAGGACAAGGATAAAGGTATTCAGGCACACCACACGGGATGGGACAAGGATGAAGGTATTCAGGTACACCACACGGGATGGGACAAGGATAAAGGTATTCAGGCACACCACACGGGATGGGACAAGGATAAAGGTATTCAGGCACACCATACGGGATGGGACAAGGATAAAGGTATTCAGGCACACCATACCGGATGGGACAAGGATAAAGGTATTCAGGCACACCATACGGGATGGGACAAGGATAAAGGTATTCAGGCACATCATACGGGATGGGACAAGGATAAAGGTGTTCAGGCACACCACACGGGATGGGACAAGGATAAAGGTATTCAGGCACACCACACGGGATGGGATAAGGATAAAGGTGTTCAGGCACACCACACGGGATGGGACAAGGATAAAGGTATTCAGGCACATCATACGGGATGGGATAAGGATAAAGGTATTCAGGCACACCATACGGGATGGGACAAGGATAAAGGTATTCAGGCACATCATACGGGATGGGACAAGAATGAAGGTATTCAGGCACATCATACGGGATGGGACAAGGATAAAGGTATTCAGTCACACCATACGGGATGGGACAAGGATAAAGGTATTCAGGCACATCATACGGGATGGGACAAGGATAAAGGTATTCAGGCACACCATACGGGATAGGACAAGGATAAAGGTATTCAGGCACACCACACGGGATGGGACATGGATAAAGGTATTCAGGCACACCACACGGGATGGGACAAGGATAAAGGTATTCAGGCAAATCATACGGGATGGGATATCTTTTGCCGAACAACTAAAGGTCAAAAGTGGAACTTGTGTAACTTCAGAGGATCTTCAGATCTACAATGTGCGCATAGACTTGGTGTATATACTGTGCGCCTGTATTTTTTAACAACGCTTGATTTTAAGTCAATGGTTTCGTTGAAGACCATTATTGTCGCTATTATTAATATTATCATGGAATTCGAACAGAAAACGTGCTAAAAAAATTAAATATCATAGAACCTTCTAGCCCTTACTTAGAATTGGTCTTGGTGCTGTTATATCTTTGAAATAACTCACATTCGAAGTCGGCCTTTGCGCTGTTAGCTTGACTCCGCATGTTCACCTCCGCCTCCAAGTTGGCTTGCACCTTGATCAAGTCTCTCTCTAGGGACAGCTAGGACAACAGGGAAATATCAACACAAGAAAAGAGATACACATGTCCAGAAAAGCAAAAATACGGCTGATCATCTAACACGACACAAACCTTGTGGTCGCCCTGAGAGTGACGGTAATACGGCTGATTATCTAACACAACACAAACCTTGTGGTCGCCCCGAGAGTGACGATAATATGGGTGATTATCCTACACAACACAAACCTTGTGGTCGCCCCGAGAGTGACGGTAATATGGGTGATTATCCAACACAACACAAACCTTGTGGTCGCCCCGAGAATGACGGTAATATGGGTGATTATCTAACACAACACAAACCTTGTGGTCGCCCCGAGAGTGACGGTAATATGGGTGATTATCTAACACAACACAAACCTTGTGGTCGCCCCGAGAGTGACGATAATATGGGTGATTATCTAACACGACACGAACCTTGTGGTCGCTCCGAGAGTGACGATAATATGGTTGATCATCTAACACAACACGAACCTTTTGGTCGCCGATGATGCGGTTCTTATCCTGCAAGTCACCGTAGGATCTTTCCAGCACCATGTAGGACTAAAGAAAAAATAGAACACCTCATTCACAAATACGATAAGAATCGTAGTACAGACAGAGCCGAGAATGTTTGGCTAAACAATGCAAGAGCAAAAACGAGCGAGTAAACTGCCATGGCTTTACTACAGTAATGGTGTCCCGCAACTTATCGTGCAATAAAGCACAAATCAACAGAGCGCTTAAGACTGTCGTTAACTAACAGTAAGTGCTATCTCTTGGGGGTAAGAATTGCTTTTGACCACACCCAAAGTGCTATTGCTTAGGGCTGATTTGATTTAGCCGAAGATCACCCCGTCTGTTTTAAGTGAGCCCTCCAGTGTGCAAGCAACAAACCCTTCAAGCAGATTCAGTGTTACCTTTTGTAAGTCTCCATGCGCCTTCTTGACCTTGGCATGACCTTCAGACTCCACCTTGAGCTGCGAGTGAAGCTCAGCGACTTGTTTCTCGAGTTGCGTGATGCGTGACTGTACCGTTTGTGACGACTGAGAAATCTTGTCCCGTGCGTTCAGCTCTGCGTCAAGCCGCGTTTGCAGCTCAACCACCTTGCCTTCCAACTGCAAACAGACTAGAGATTCAGTATCACAGATAACACAAGATAATAAACCACCTTGCCTTCCAACTGCAAACAGACTAGAGATTCAGTATCACAGATAACACAAGATAATAAACCACCTTGCCTTCCAACTGCAAACAGACTAGAGATTCAGTATCACAGATAACACAAGATAATAAACCACCTTGCCTTCCAACTGCAAACAGACTAGAGATTCAGTATCACAGATAACACAAGATAATAAACCACCTTGCCTTCCAACTGCAAACAGACTAGAGATTCAGTATCACAGATAACACAAGATAATAAACCACCTTGCCTTCCAACAACAAACAGACTAGAGATTCAGTATCACAGATAACACAAGATAATAAACCACCTTGCCTTCCAACTGCAAACAGACTAGAGATTCAGTATCACAGATAACACAAGATAATAAACCACCTTGCCTTCCAACAACAAACAGACTAGAGATTCAGTATCACAGACAACACAAGATAATTAACCAAACTCCTTCACTGAGATATCAAACCAATTGGGATTCAATTAAAGCCATTACGGTGAGAGACTTTACCTATATCAGCCATTACATTTAGTGTGCTAGGGAGGGGTGAGTTCAGAATAACAATCTAGAGAAAACTTCTTTTACCTCGACATGCAGAAAACAGGGTTTACTCACCTTTCTTTTGGACTCTGATTCAAACTCACACTTTCTTTGGACCTGCAAAGAAAAAATCGCTTGAGCAATCCTCACATTTTAAGTTTTATCATTTATTGCTTTGTCTCAGCATAGTGCCTCAAGTTAAGACCATACTTTAAAGGCAGACTTAAAGCCAGATTTGCGGCCAAAGGTATTCTTCTTAGAAAAAAAACATTGCACCTTTAATATTTGTTTAAAGTCTGCATTACTGAGCCATGCGATGACTCACATCTTCAATTGAGGGACTATACGTATCACTAATATCTAAGAGATCTCACCCTTTTCAGGTGAGTATCAATGAGACCTCATCTTTTTCAGGTACGTATTACTGAGATCTCATCCTTTTTCGGGTGCATATCAATGAGATCCCACCTCTTTCAGGTGAGTATCACCTTTCAGGTATGTATCACTGCTATCTACTGTAAGAGATCTCACCTCTTTCAGGTCGTGCTTGATGACGGCTGCATTCCTCTCAAGCTCCCTATTAGTGGACTCAGCAACACGCCGAGCTTCAGCCTGTATATCAAAATATGTTACATTCCCCCTGGCAGAATTAGGTTAAGAAATCAATTCGACAGTACCAGTATTATAAGAGATACCAGACATGGGGTGTAGTGCAACAGTACCAGTATTAAACATAGGTAAACATAAGAGATACCAGACATTAAGTGTAGTACAACAGTACCAGTATTAAACATGGGTCAACATAAGAGATACCAGACATGGAGTGAAGTACGACAGTACCAGTATTAAACATAGGAAAACATTAGAGATACCAGACATGAAGTGTAGTACAACAGTACCAGTATTAAACATGGGTCAACATAAGAGATACCAGACATGGAGTGAAGTACGACAGTACCAGTATTAAACATAGGTAAACATAAGAGATACCAGACATGGAGTGTAGTACTACAGTACCAGTATTAAACATAGGTAAACATAAGAGATACCAGACATGGAGGGTAGTACGACAGTACCAGTATTAAACATAAGTCAACATAAGAGATACCAGACATGGGGTGTAGTACGACAGTACCAGTATTAAAAAACATAAGAGATATCAGACATGAAGTGTAGTACAACAGTACCAGTATTTAACATAAGTTAACAAAGAGATACCAGACATGGAGGGTAGTACGACAGTACCAGTATTAAACATAGGTCAACATAAGAGATACCAGACATGGAGGGTAGTACGACAGTACCAGTATTAAACATAGGTCAACATAAGAGATACCAGACATGGAGTGTAGTACGACAGTACCAGTATTAAACATAGGTCAACATAAGAGATACCAGACATGGAGTGTAGTACAACAGTACCAGTATTAAACATAGGTAAACATAAGAGATACCAGACATGGAGTGTAGTACGACAGTACCAGTATTAAACATAGGTAAACATAAGAGATACCAGACATGGGGTGTAGTACGACAGTACCAGTATTAAAAAACATAAGAGATATCAGACATGAAGTGTAGTACAACAGTACCAGTATTTAACATAAGTTAACAAAGAGATACCAGACATGGAGGGTAGTACGACAGTACCAGTATTAAACATAGGTCAACATAAGAGATACCAGACATGGAGGGTAGTACGACAGTACCAGTATTAAACATAGGTAAACATTAGAGATACCAGACATGAAGTGTAGTACAACAGTACCAGTATTAAAGATAGGTAAACATAAGAGATACCAGACATGGGGTGTAGTACGACAGTACCAGTATTAAACATAGGTAAACATAAGAGATATCAGACATGAAGTGTAGTACAACAGTACCAGTATTTAACATAGGTCAACATAAAAGATACCAGACATGGAGTGTAGTACACCAGTACCAGTATTAAACATAAGTTAACAAAGAGATACCAGACATGGAGGGTAGTACGACAGTACCAGTATTAAACATAGGTCAACATAAGAGATACCAGACATGGAGTGTAGTACAACAGTACCAGTATTAAACATCGGTCAACATAAGAGATACCAGACATGGAGTGTAGTACAACAGTACCAGTATTAAACATAAGTCAACATAAGAGATACCAGACATGGAGTGAAGTACGACAGTACCAGTATTAAACCTAGGTAAACATAAGAGATACCAGACATGGAGAGTAGTACAACAGTACCAGTATTAAACATAGGTCAACATAAGAGATACCAGACATGGAGTGAAGTACGACAGTACCAGTATTAAACCTAGGTAAACATAAGAGATACCAGACATGGAGAGTAGTACAACAGTACCAGTATTAAACATAGGTCAACATAAGAGATACCAGACATGGAGAGTAGTACAACAGTACCAGTATTAAACATAGGTCAACATAAGAGATACCAGACATGGAGTGTAGTACAACAGTACCAGTATTAAACATAGGTAAACATAAGAGATACCAGACATGGAGTGTAGTACACCAGTACCAGTATTAAACATAGGTCAACATAAGAGATACCAGACATGGAGTGTAGTACAACAGTACCAGTATTAAACATAGGTCAACATAAGAGATACCAGACATGGAGGGTAGTACGACAGTACCAGTATTAAACATAGGTCAACATAAGAGATACCAGACATGGAGAGTAGTACGACAGTACCAGTATTAAACATAGGTAAACATAAGAGATACCAGACATGGAGTGTAGTACAACAGTACCAGTATTAAACATAGGTCAACATAAGAGATACCAGACATGGAGTGTAGTACGACAGTACCAGTATTAAACATAGGTCAACATAAGAGATACCAGACATGGAGAGTAGTACGACAGTACCAGTATTAAACATAGGTCAACATAAGATATACCAGACATGGAGTGTAGTACAACAGTACCAGTATTTAACATAAGTTAACAAAGAGATACCAGACATGGAGGGTAGTACGACAGTACCAGTATTAAACATAGGTCAACATAAGAGATACCAGACATGAAGTGTAGTACAACAGTACCAGTATTAAACATAGGTCAACATAAGAGATACCAGACATGGAGGGTAGTACAACAGTACCAGTATTAAACATAGGTCAACATAAGAGATACCAGACATGGAGTGTAGTACGACAGTACCAGTATTAAACATAGGTCAACATAAGAGATACCAGACATGGAGTGTAGTACACCAGTACCAGCATTAAACATAGGTAAACATAAGAGATACCAGACATGGAGTGTAGTACGACAGTACCAGTATTAAACATAGGTCAACATAAGAGATACCAGACATGGAGGGTAGTACAACAGTACCAGTATTAAACATAGGTCAACATAAGAGATACCAGACATGGAGTGTAGTACGACAGTACCAGTATTAAACATAGGTCAACATAACAGATACCAGACATGAAGTGTAGTACAACAGTACCAGTATTTAACATAAGTTAACAAAGAGATACCAGACATGGAGGGTAGTACGACAGTACCAGTATTAAACATAGGTAAACATAAGAGATACCAGACATGGAGGGTGGTACGACAGTACCAGTATTAAACATCGGTCAACATAAGAGATACCAGACATGGAGTGTAGTACAACAGTACCAGTATTTAACATAGGTCAACATAAGAGATACCAGACATGGAGTGTAGTACCATGTAGCCCTCAAAGGGAGTGTCTCCCTATCACTCTCCTCTTAGACAACTGTAACAGTCCTGTTATAGTCCTGTGTACTTGAGGATAACCATGCACGGGATTTCACAGGATCCAAGATCAAATCATGCTCAAAACCTATCAGCTAATGCAAGAACTTTTGTAAAAATTTATTACCTCATTTTCAAAATCCTTGACTAACTTTTCCAGCTTAGCACTTGCCGCCCTGAATAATAAGGAAAACAGGGGGAAAGCATTTAGATTATGTAAAAGAGCAAATGCACATTAATTATTTATCTTTAATACTTATTTAATAATTATTCATCTACAGTTAAGCCTGCCGAAATTTCAACATCCGAAATTTCGGCAAAATTAAGGGTTTCTTTGTAAATTGGCTCTTAATCTGGGCAATGTACAGAGACATCATTACCAAAGCTCTTCATTATAAGGGCACAGAAGCGTGTGCGTGCGATCATGTATGTGATGGCAGTTGTTTACTGTATAGGTGAAGCGTCTTCTTCTTCCCTAGGTATATTAATTATGACAATATTGGAATCATAATATGTCTGAATCATAATTATGATAATGATTAGTAATGATAATTTCTTAATCATTGATAATATCTTACTTAATGATCATAATATGATAACTGAATCATAAATCTTACTTGTGATTTCTGTCGAGTTCACAATGAGCTTGCTTCTCCGTGTTTAGCAGTTCTTCCAGCTTTAATATCTTCTGATTGGCTGCATTCAGCTACACACATAACGTAGTACTTTGTTTATAAATTCTCAAACATGTACAAGTCACTGCTACTATATCATCCTTACTAGAATAAGGGTGAATGAGGGGGGCAGAGACACACTGAACAGCTCTTATGTTATTCCACTTTTAGCAATATAGCAAATAAAAACATAGAAGAGAATTGAAATAGAGCTTTAAAAATTGAAGCTCATTTTATAGGTGGCATGAAAGAGGATTGAGGATGTTAGTTCCTGTTTTAACACAAATATCTCAAACAATATGTTCTTAACATTTGTTAAAACTCTAATAGAGCAATACCACAAGAGATTGATGAGGATTTTTGTGCCGCAATGCTAAACACAATGAAACAAAACCCATGTAAAGCAGATAATTATGTGAGAACAATAAAAATATTATGTTTGGATTTCAAAAACAGGGCACGTTTGTGAGAATGTTGTTAATTGCTAATGCAGCACACACAAACAAAAACAATTCACAGACTACAAAATATTTGCCGTATAACCCTTACACTCCTGGGTACTTTTGAGTAAAATTGTAAGAATTAGTTTGCATTTCTGAAGTTGTGGAGTTGGGCCTATATTTTACAGGTGTCTCAGGGTGTAATAGTAATAAAAGACATAATCATGATTAAAAAACTATTAAAGAGTGTGTGCATATATTTCCTCATGTAATTTTGATTGACATCTCGATCTACATAAACGACTCAACCCAAGCCTTCTATGCACAGCTTTTTTTCCAATCATGTTTCCAGCAAACAACAAGGCTGTGGGATAGTCATTTCTTCATGCCATTTTAATTGCCTTTCGAGCTTGCTTCAGTGAGCATGTGCAAATGAAACAGAAGTGAATAGAATAATGGAAAGCTCTTTGATGCGTGTCACACAAAAATAAAAAGAATTGACCCAATCTATCAATTCTGAAAGGTTACATGGAATGGATTGACTGATTGAAAACTGGATTGAGGAAGGAAAATCACTTCATCTACAGTACTGTTAGTAGTGGTCCCATGAGCAGCAAAACATACCTAAAGAGTTTGTCATTACCTGGTAAAAAATGGAAAGTGCACAGATGAAAACAGTATGCTAATGAACTCAAGGTATGCTTTTCTGTAAACTGTCACATATATTTTTCTTATATTTGTTTCTATAATGGGGGAGACAACAATAAAACAGCTCCATGTGCTGTATGTACAGTAGGTGGCAGTATCAAGGTGTGAGGTAGGCTGTGCAGGAGGATGGGGGGGACAACAATAAAACAGCTCCATGTGCTGTATGTCCAGTAGGTGGCAGTATCAAGGTGTGAGGTAGGCTGTGCAGGAGGATGGGGGGGGGCTGTGAAGTGGTAAAACTATGGAAAGCAATATTTTCTCAAACGCCAAGGACAAGGTATACAAGAGTTAAAAAAAGCGCATCCCTTATCCCATACGTTTGCAGCATGTGATAGGCATAACAAGGCAAACTCACCTCTTCTTTAGAGCTGCCCCCATCCTGTAAAGGAATATGGGAACAGGGCAAATGTAAGAATAACAATTCAAAGCTATTTAGTAACCATATGGAGTCTCTAAAAAATGGTGGTGGTGATTGCTCATGAGCTCAGCATTAGAAAATCAAATAGAACTCTTTGGTGCAACAAAGACAACTTATTAGTTGGGATTATGTGTGAAAGTATAAGTGTTAGTGGCAATATGGTTATGCTCTACTCTGCAAAAGGCTATCTGTGCTAAAGGCTATCTGTGCTAAAGGCTATCTGTGCTAAAGGCTATCTGTGCTAAAGGCTATCTGTGCTAAAGGCTATCTGTGCAAAAGGCTATCTGTGCAAAAGGCTATCTGTGCTAAAGGCTATCTGTGCTAAAGGCTATCTGTGCTAAAGGCTATCTGTGCTAAAGGCTATCTGTGCTAAAGGCTATCTGTGCTAAAGGCTATCTGTGCTAAAGGCTATCTGTGCTAAAGGCTATCTGTGCTAAAGGCTATCTGTGCTAAAGGCTATCTGTGCTAAAGGCTATCTGTGCTAAAGGCTATCTGTGCTAAAGGCTATCTGTGCTAAAGGCTATCTGTGCTAAAGGCTATCTGTGCTAAAGGCTATCTGTGCTAAAGGCTATCTGTGCTAAAGGCTATCTGTGCTAAAGGCTATCTGTGCAAAAGGCTATCTGTGCAAAAGGCTATCTGTGCTAAAGGCTATCTGTGCTAAAGGCTATCTGTGCTAAAGGCTATCTGTGCTAAAGGCTATCTGTGCTAAAGGCTATCTGTGCTAAAGGCTATCTGTGCTAAAGGCTATCTGTGCTAAAGGCTATCTGTGCTAAAGGCTATCTGTGCAAAAGGCTATCTGTGCTAAAGGCTATCTGTGCTAAAGGCTATCTGTGCTAAAGGCTATCTGTGCTAAAGGCTATCTGTGCAAAAGGCTATCTGTGCTAAAGGCTATCTGTGCTAAAGGCTATCTGTGCAAAAGGCTATCTGTGCAAAAGGCTATCTGTGCTAAAGGCTATCTGTGCTAAAGGCTATCTGTGCTAAAGGCTATCTGTGCTAAAGGCTATCTGTGCTAAAGGCTATCTGTGCTAAAGGCTATCTGTGCTAAAGGCTATCTGTGCTAAAGGCTATCTGTGCTAAAGGCTACCTGTGCTAAAGGCTACCTGTGCTAAAGGCTATCTGTGCTAAAGGCTATATGTGCTAAAGGCTATCTGTGCTAAAGGCTATCTGTGCTAAAGGCTATCTGTGCTAAAGGCTATCTGTGCTAAAGGCTATCTGTGCTAAAGGCTATCTGTGCTAAAGGCTATCTGTGCTAAAGGCTATCTGTGCTAAAGGCTATCTGTGCTAAAGGCTATCTGTGCAAAAGGCTATCTGTGCAAAAGGCTATCTGTGCTAAAGGCTATCTGTGCTAAAGGCTATCTGTGCAAAAGGCTATCTGTGCTAAAGGCTATCTGTGCTAAAGGCTATCTGTGCTAAAGGCTATCTGTGCTAAAGGCTATCTGTGCAAAAGGCTACAGTGAGAGAGGAGAAAACCCACCTTGGCCACAAAATTCCAAATTAGTTTACAAAAGAGGTATGACAAGAATTATTATTTAATCCAAAGTAGTGGAGGCAAGTAAGGGGGATTTTAATTCAGTATCAATTGATGGTACAAGTACAAGTACACACAACTAACAAGTACACACTTAAGATGTGCAAGAGAAATGGTGAGTGGAAAATGCATAAGCAAAGCAGTGGAAAGGTACAAATTGTTTTTGTTTTGGATCAAACTAAGAAACGATTAAAAGGAAGTCATCTCACAAACTTGAGGTGGAATCTCTTCACATGAGAGCCCTTATTGTACATCAGAATAGTAGAACCCTTGTAGTTAACAGGAGTTAAGAGCTGAGAAAGTTAACTAGAGATAAAAAGGTTAATGCATCACTGGATGGCATCACGCACCCTACTGACCGTACTATCTCCAGCAGAGCCACCTCTACCATCGCCACTTGAATTGCCCCACCTACACAAGTACACAAGCAACATAGTGAGTAATGAACTGCCCCACCTACACAAGTACACAAGAAAAATAGTGAGTAATGAACTGCCCCACCTACACAAGTACACAAGAAAAATAGTGAGTAATGAACTGCCCCACCTACACAAGTACACAAGCAACATAGTGAGTAATGAACTGCCCCACCTACACAAGTACACAAGCAACATAGTGAGTGAGTAATGAACTGCCCCACGTACACAAGTACACAAGCAACATAGTGAGTAATGAACCGCCCCACGTACACAAGTACACAAGCAACATAGTGAGTGAGTAATGAACTGCCCCACGTACACAAGTACACAAGTAACATAGTAAGTGAGTAATGAACTGCCCCACCTACACAAGTACACAAGCAACATAGTGAGTGAGTAATGAACTGCCCCACGTACACAAGTACACAAGCAACATAGTGAGTAATGAACTGCCCCACCTACACAAGTACACAAGCAACATAGTGAGTAATGAACTGCCCCACCTACACAAGTACACAAGCAACATAGTGAGTGAGTAATGAACTGCCCCACGTACACAAGTACACAAGCAACATAGTGAGTGAGTAATGAACTGCCCCACCTACACAAGTACACAAGCAACATGGTGAGTGAGTAATGAACTGCCCCACGTACACAAGTACACAAGCAACATAGTGAGTAATGAACTGCCCCACATACACAAGTACACAAGCAACATAGTGAGTGAGTAATGAACTGCCCCACATACACAAGTACACAAGCAACATAGTGAGTGAGTAATGAACTGCCCCACGTACACAAGTACACAAGCAACATAGTGAGTGAGTAATGAACTGCCCCACATACACAAGTACACAAGCAACATAGTGAGTGAGTAATGAACTGCCCCACATACACAAGTACACAAGCAACATAGTGAGTAATGAACTGCCCCACATACACAAGTACACAAGCAACATAGTGAGTAATGAACTGCCCCACGTACACAAGTACACAAGCAACATAGTGAGTGAGTAATGAACTGCCCCACCTACACAAGTACACAAGCAAAATAGTGAGTAATGAACTGCCACACCTACACAAGTACACAAGCAAAATAGTGAGTAATGAACTGCCCCACCTACACAAGTACACAAGCAAAATAGTGAGTAATGAACTGCCCCACATACACAAGTACACAAGCAACATAGTGAGTGAGTAATGAACTGCCCCACCTACACAAGTACACAAGCAACATAGTGAGTGAGTAATGAACTGCCCCACGTACACAAGTACACAAGCAACATAGTAAGTAATGAACTGCCCCACATACACAAGTACACAAGAAAAATAATGAGTGAGTAATGAACTGCCCCACGTACACAAGTACACAAGCAACATAGTGAGTAATGAACTGCCCCACGTACACAAGTACACAAGTAACATAGTGAGTGATGAACTGCCCCACATACACAAGTACACAAGCAACATAGTGAGTGAGTAATGAACTGCCCCACCTACACAAGTACACAAGCAACATAGTGAGTAATGAACTGCCCCACGTACACAAGTACACAAGCAACATAGTGAATAATGAACTGCCCCACCTACACAAGTACATAAGCAACATAGTGAGTGAGTAATGAACCGCCCCACATGCACAAGTACACAAGCAACATAGTGAGTGAGTAATGAACTGCCCCACATACACAAGTACACAAACAACAGAGTAATAAACTGCCCCACGTACACAAGTACACAAGCAACATAGTGAGTAATGAACTGCCCCACGTACACAAGTACACAAGCAACATAGTGAGTAATGAACTGCCCCACATACACAAGTACACAAGCAACATAGTGAGTAACGAACTGCCCCACATACACAAGTACACAAGCAACATAGTGAGTGAGTAATGAACTGCCCCACGTACACAAGTACCCAAGCAACATAGTGAGTGAGTAATGAACTGCCCCACGTACACAAGTACACAAGCAACATAGTAAGTGAGTAATGAACTGCCCCACCTACACAAGTACACAAGCAACATAGTGAGTAACGAACTGCCCCACATACACAAGTACACAAGCAACATAGTGAGTGAGTAATGAACTGCCCCACGTACACAAGTACCCAAGCAACATAGTGAGTGAGTAATGAACTGCCCCACATACACAAGTACACAAGCAACATAGTGAGTGAGTAATGAACTGCCCCACGTACACAAGTACCCAAGCAACATGGTGAGTGAGTAATGAACTGCCCCACCTACACAAGTACACAAGCAACATAGTGAGTGAGTAATGAACTGCCCCACGTACACAAGTACCCAAGCAACATAGTGAGTGAGTAATGAACTGCCCCACATACACAAGTACACAAGCAACATAGTGAGTGAGTAATGAACTGCCCCACGTACACAAGTACCCAAGCAACATGGTGAGTGAGTAATGAACTGCCCCACCTACACAAGTACACAAGCAACATAGTGAGTGAGTAATGAACTGCCCCACATACACAAGTACACAAGCAACATAGTGAGTGAGTAATGAACTGCCCCACGTACACAAGTACCCAAGCAACATGGTGAGTGAGTAATGAACTGCCCCACGTACACAAGAACACAAACAACAGAGTAATAAACTGCCCCACATACACAAGTACACAAGCAACATAGTGAGTGAGTAATGAACTGCCCCACGTACACAAGTACCCAAGCAACATAGTGAGTAAGTAATGAACTGCCCCACGTACACAAGTACACAAGCAACATAGTGAGTGAGTAATGAACTGCCCCACCTACACAAGTACACAAGCAACATAGTGAGTGAGTAATGAACTGCCCCACGTACACAAGTACACAAGCAACATGGTGAGTGAGTAATGAACTGCCCCACGTACACAAGTACCCAAGCAACATAGTGAGTGAGTAATGAACTGCCCCACATACACAAGAACACAAACAACAGAGTAATAAACTGCCCCATGTACACAAGTACACAAGCAACATAGTGAGTAATGAACTGCCCCACGTACACAAGTACACAAGCAACATAGTGAGTAATGAACTGCCCCACGTACACAAGTACACAAGCAACATAGTGAGTAATGAACTGCCCCACGTACACAAGTACACAAGTAACATAGTGAGTGAGTAACGCTCGGTGTGAGAACTACCCAACCTAATGGCAAGTGCACACTGGCAAAACTGTAAAAACTAAACTAAAAACTAAACCCCATCTGCAAAATGTTTGTGTTACACGCTGGAAGTGTTTTAGCGTTGCCTTTTACCTGTGTTGCATTTTAGTGTTGTTTGGATGAAGTAAAGGTGACAAACACCTTTTTTCTTAACCCCTGCTTACATGTGTACCACTCACTTTGATTCTTTAGAAAATGTAAATCCTATAAATGGAAGGTGGTTTCCAGCAAAAGCCTGCAACAAGAAGAAACACAACCAGTTAGCTTCTTTTTTAGCCCCTGAATACATTTGTACTTTACAACATAACAAGTACTTTGAATTCTTAAGTGCCATTCAATAATTTCATCAATTTATTTGCACATTTGTAAGTGATGCTCACTACAGACTTATCCCACATATATTTTTGGCTTCCAATAGCATCATCCAGCTATATAAGAAACCCAACCAGGCTCAAGATAGCTTAAAAGTCTTAAAAGCCAAGGCCAAGAAATTAAATTTAGTAAACAGCTAGCAAGCTAAGAAGGTAGAAAAAAACCACGGTGTCTACGGCCAACAAAGGAAGGTTTGATTTGGACACACCACACCATCCACATCCCTAAAGCAACCTTACGTTGAAGTGTAGGGGTGAGGTGAATTGGCTACCCACTCATTCACTTTGAAACACGTCTCAAATGCGAACTTTTTTCCTTACTAGGTATCTCCATCTTTCCTCCTCCCCTAGCATCCCTCGGCTCCCAGTTTCCATTTTCCCCTTCGCATTTGACTAGTACTTGGTCTTACCTCCTGATGATAAACCCTGTACTAGAAAACAAGTGGGGCTGCTTAACCTTTCAAAGAGCTCTATGAAATATTCTATTCCTTATTTACCGTCATTTAACCCTTTCACTATCAAAACGGCCAAAAGCGGCCAAACGGAAATGTGACGTTTTTCCTGGAGCGGCCAAAAGCGGCCAATTTGCATACAACTCAAAACAATCGTCCCCCTCCTCCCTAGGGAATCCATGCTGCAGGAAAACACGTGGACTATTGTTCTTACGACATTAGCCAATCAAATCCCACCAACTGCGCATAATTTTTCATTGTATAAGGTGCGTGAGCGCCGACCGAAAACTTATCAGTCACCCCTGTACTGCAAACATGGCGGAATCTTTAGCGATCGATGCGAGCGAATTTAGAGCGATTTTTGGTGTTAATCCTGACGAGAATGATGATGTTAACAATTCTGAAAATGAGTTTCAGGGTTTTGAACTTTCTTCTGAGGAAGAAAGCAGTTCTTCTGAGGAAGAAAGCGAAGACGAGAGCGATGAAGATAGTGTTAAAAATTGGTCGGAGCAACTCACGCATTTCGACCTCGAGGACTTCACCGGGCAACAACGGTTGAAGAAAACGGTATCAGAAGATGCAAAAGCTGAAGACTATTTTAGCTTGATGTTTTCGGATGAACTTATTGGTTTAATTTCTGACGAAACTAACCGATATGCACGATTTATTATCGGGCAGAAGGCCGATAGAGAGGCACGGCTGGCGAAGTGGAAGGACGTCACTCCCGACGAACTCCGCATGTTCCTTGGGGTAGCGCTCGTGATGGGGATTAATTCCTTGCCACAGCAAGCCCTTTATTGGTCCCAGAACCCCCTATTTGGAAACCTTGGGATTCAGGACGTGATCCCCAAGACAAGGTTTGAAGAGATCGCCCAATTCCTGCACTTCAGCGATCCGAACAACGAGCCACAACGTGGGGACGCCGATTACGACCGTCTCTTTAAAGTTCGCCCGGTACTGAGCGATGTCTTAAAAAGTATCCAGCAAGCTTACGAGCCCTCAAAGGACATATCAGTCGATGAGGGAATGATTGCCTTCAAGGGAAGACTTGGTTTTCGCCAATATATGCCTGCAAAGCCGACGAAATACGGCATAAAAGTATGGATGGCGGCCGACGCGAACAACGGCTACGTGTGCAACTACAAAGTTTACCTTGGGCAAGAAAACAGACAGCGTGTCCATGGACTCGGCTACGATGTGGTTATGGATATGGCTAAGCCTTTCCTTAACAGTTACAGACACATCTTCTGTGATAACTTTTTTACTACTGTTCGGCTTTTTGACCACTTGCTAGATCAAAAAACCTATGCATGCGGGACTGTGCGCGTGAATCGCAGGGAATTGCCGCCATGTGCCAAAGAGAAGTTGAAGCCCGGTGAAATGCTTCAGCGTCAGCGAGGCCAGCTCCTCTTCACAAAATGGCACGACAAGAGGGATGTCAGTCTTCTTTCGACAAATGTTTCCCCTCTTGAGCCGGGTCGCACAGTGAGAAGAAAGTATCGCAGCCGCGAAGAAATAGACATCGAAAAGCCGAAGGTGACGGATGTTTACACGGCGCACATGGGAGGAGTTGACTGCGCGGACCAGCTCCGATCGTTTTATTCCTCGGGCTGGCAATCGCGTAAATGGTATAAATACGTGTTTTGGTTTTTATTCAATCTGGCGGTGACAAACGCATTCGTCCTTGAAGGATTTAAGCGCCAATTACAAGGAAAGGCGAAGAGGACTGTTATCGTTTTCAAGACAGAACTAGCGCAATCGCTTATTGCTAAGTTCAACTCGAGAAAGCGCCCACGAGTCCCTGCTCCCCCAACTCCCCAGAACATCCCAGCCTCAGCTCATGTCGCCACTCATGTAGAAGGAAGGAAGAGGGCATGTGTTCTTTGCAGCAAGAAGGGAAAAACGACCCCGAAAGGCTACAAGATCGAGACGTACTATGAGTGCGCGGTCTGCAAAGTCGGTCTCTGTCGTAAAGGTTGCCACCAGGCATTCCATGAAATGGACCATGGCACGGCATAAACTATCATAGTACAGACTTTATTTTTACACTATTTCTTATGACTATATGCTGACAACTACCTTTATTATATGTTCTATTTATATTTTGTGTCTAAGATAAACAATAATCTTGTAAATGATGCAAAATTTGAGATCATTGGTAAAGAAGATGGCGCGAAATTTGAATTTTTGTATGAAATTGTAAATTCAAATCATTATAGCTCTAAGCAATAGTGGCAAAAACGCCAATATTTCGGTTCATTAAAAACTTCATTATCTGCACTACTTGTTTCTGTGCTTTATTCTTTACAATCTGCCTCCAAAACCTACTGAGCATGCATGTTTTGTTTTGGTGTGTAAATTAGTGGGGAATGCTAATTAGGCTCCAGGAACAGCAGGATGTGACACACATTGGGCTTCAGTAGTGAAAGGGTTAAATATACATTTATGTGCATGTTTTTGATCTTTTGTTGTTTTCATTATATTTTAACTCACTTCTTTCTCCACCAGCATGTACACCTTACCCCTTATCAGCCTTTTTGTTTTCCGGTCTATACTTCCCTACCCACTACCTCCTTAATCTTCCCATTCACCCTATAAGCCATGGTAAGAACAACTGCATCACTATCCCATACACTCCTTATAGTCCAACTCCACTCAACGTAGCATTATCCCCACAATACTCCCGCCCTCACCCCTGCCACCTACCTCTACCCGTATCACAACCATTATTCCCCTTTTATGTCCCCCTTCTCCCCAGGTGCCATGGTACATATACCTGCTTTTAACCAAAAACAGATTGTATAACCATGCATTATAATCAAGGTTCAACTACTTTAAGCTGGTATTTCTTTACAGTAATTACTTGCCTTAGGAACAGGAAAGAATTCCTCTCCAGCATCAGGTTCAGGTATATCGTCAAAGTTAGATGTGTCATCATCACTGTTCAATTCCGGGACAACAGGGGGGACGGCTAAGAACCCAAATAAAGGGAATAAATAGTCATGGAGTATACAATACCAAAACAAAGTCATAGAGTATACAATACCAATAAATAGTCATGGAGTATACAATCTATAGTTTCTAAATAAATAAGCTCACTATCAATTTCAATTTGGTGGGATAGGATACATAGAAGGTAAGCCAGATAGAAATGAGCAAAATGAGCCAAAGATTCAAACTTACCTTCCCTTATTGAGTGCCATTCCCATTCATTGTTGACAAAAAATTTGTGATTCTTGATCTCCTCAATCCCCTTTCTACCAATACGTTGTGTCCTGCAGCAAAGCAAACCACGGAAAAGTTTTGACTTACAGTATGTGATGTGGAAGAATCATTTAATGCAAAACTCAAAAGGTATTGCACTGTTTGGTGTTACTTGAAGGGGCGTGGAAGGGGTGTGGTTAATGACTAGGGAGGGTGTGTGGTTAATGACTAAGGAGGGTGTGTGGTTAATGACTAGGGAGGGGTTGTGGTTAATGACTAGGAGGGGGTGTGGTTAATGACTAGGGAGGGGTGTGGTTAATGACTAGGGAGGGTGTGTGGTTAATGACTAGGGAGGGGGTGTGGTTAATGACTAGGGAGGGGTTATAGGGAGGGGTATTGTTAATTACTAGGGAGGGTGTGTGGTTAATGACTAGGAAAGGGGTGTGGTTAATGACTAGGGAGGGGGTGTGGTTAATGACTAGGGAGGGGGTGTGGTTAATGACTAGGGAAGGGTGTGGTTAATGACTAGGGAGGGTGTGTGGTTAATGACTAGGGAGGGTGTGTGGTTAATGACTAGGGAGGGTGTGTGGTTAATGACTAGGGAGGGTGTGTGGTTAATGACTAGGGAGGCGGTGTGGTTAATGACTAGGAGGGGGTGTGGTTAATGACTAGGGAGGGGGTGTGGTTAATGACTAGGGAGGGTGTGTGGTTAATGACTAGGGAGGGGGTGTGGTTAATGACTAGGGAGGGTGTGTGATTAATGACTAGGGAAGGGGTGTGGTTAATGACTAGGGAAGGGGTGTGGTTAATGTCCAGGGAAGGGGTGTGGTTAATGTCCAGGGAGGGGGTGTGGTTAATGACTAGGGAGGGGGTGTGGTTATTGACTAGGAAGGGGTTTGGTTAATAACTAGGGAGGGGGTGTGGTTAATGACTAGGGAGGGTGTGTGTTTAATGACTAGGGAGGTGGTGTGGTTAATGACTAGGGAGGTGGTGTGGTTAATGACTAGGGAGGTGGTGTGGTAAATGACTAGGGAGGTGGTGTGGTTAATGACTAGGGAGGGGGTGTGGTTAATGACTAGGGAGGGTGTGTGATTAATGACTAGGAAAGGGGTGTGGTTAATGACTAGGAAAGGGGTGTGGTTAATGACTAGGGAGGGTGTGTGGTTATTGACTAGGGAGGGGTGTGGTTAATGACTAGGGAGGGGGTGTGGTTAATAACTAGGGAGGGGGTGTGGTTAATGTCTAGGGAGGGGGTGTGGTTAATGACTAGGGAGGGGTGTGGTTAATGACTAGGGAAGGGGTGTGGTTAATAACTAGGGAGGGGGTGTGGTTAATGACTAGGGAGGGGGTGTGGTTAATGACTAGGGAGGGGGTGTGGTTAATGACGAGGAAAGGGGTGTGGTTATGATATGGAGTACAAATGAAAATGATAGAAACATCAGAATAATGTATAATATTGTTTTTTATCAAGTGTGTGTGTGTGGGGGCGGGGGGGGGGGGGGGGCTCGCTGCCCCTCCCTGTCCATCACCTCCTGGTTGTTCAGACATAACATCACTGAAAATTTATTACTTACTATACCTTGAATTTTCCACAAATTTGCAATATTGAGGTTTTCAATATACGTAACCAGCCCTTGACATAACAAACAGATTTCCACAGTCCCTTGGCACCTTAGTTTTATAATTAAAATTGATGTTCACCTGTCTACGAGAAAACTGCAAATGAGATCTTTAGCATTTTTAGAAATTTCAATATCTTCTGGGAATTGCAAGGAATTCTTGTGATCCATAATCTTGCCTAGAAATTATAATAAAAACAAGGTTGAGTACGTATGGACATTAAGATAGAACAAAATGTGCTTCATAAACAACCACAGGGCCGTGTCAGGCCACGTTAATGCAAACAAATTATCATGTGTCATTACTGTGTAATGTAGATTTAATTATGTGTCATTACTGTGTAATGTAGATATTATCACTTGCCAATTGGAAGCAAAACCATTGTCTGTATCTCTAGGGATATGCTTTTGTCAACAGGTTAGCAGCTACATTTACCTGACATCATCTACCTATACACCCCCCTCCCTTGGTAAACATGCTTTTGTACACTATCTGCCTATACAACCCCCTCCCATGGTAAACATGCTTTTGTACACTATCTGCCTATACAACCCACCCCCCCCCCCTCCCTTGGTAAACATGCGTTTGTACAATATCTGCCTATACAACCCCCTCCCCTTCCTTGGTAAACACGCTTTTGTACACTATCTGCCTATACGACCCCCTCCCCTTCCTTGGTAAACATGCTTTTGTACACTATCTGCCTATACAACCCCCCACTCCCCCTCCCTGTAGGTCAACACTTTTTTGTACAATATCTGCCTATACAACCCCCCACTCCCCCTCCCTGTAGGTCAACACTTTTTTGTACAATATCTGCCTATACAAACCTCCTTCTCCCCCTCCCCGTAGGTAAACACATTTTTGTACATTATCTGTTAATAAACCCTCTCCCGGTTGGCACATTCTGTCTCCGCCTACTCACCATATGTGCCAACAAGTGAATCAGCGTAAAATGGAGTGTCACCTGATAATAGTAATCACAACATGTGCGTCAGGTAATACCAATGATGACAGAACACTTCCTTTGTTACAAGTGAGATGGGGGAGAGGTTCTACGTCAACAAATAACAAAATTTACAAAACAGTTACTGGATCATGGGTGAAATCGCACCACAGGATCAGTGATCAGTAATAATTACATGACTGTGATGTGTCTTACCAACAAGCATTTCATATAAGAAGACTCCGACACTCCACCAGTCACATTCCCGTCCATAGTAGCCTTCCCCTCCCTGGGACTTCAGAACCTAGCACACACAATACAAGTTGAATATCATTGTACTTAAGAACCTAGCACACACAATACAAGGTGAATATCATTGTACTTAAGAACCTAGCATACACAATACAAGGTGAATATCACTGTACTTGAGAACCTAGCACACAAAATACAAGGTGAATATCATTGTACTTTAGAACCTAGCACACACAATACAGGGTGAATATCACTGTACTTCATAACCTAGCACACACAATACAGGGTGAATATCACTGTACTTCAGAAGCTAGCACACAAAATACAAGGTAAATATCACTGTACTTCATAACCTAGCACACACAATACAAGGTGAATATCACTGTACTTCATAACCTAGCACACACAATACAAGGTGAATATCACTGTACTTCATAACCTAGCACACACAATTCAAGGTGAATATCACTGTACTTCATAACCTAGCACACACAATACAAGGTGAATATCACTGTACTTCATAACCTAGCACACACAATACAAGGTGAATATCACTGTACTTCATAACCTAGCACACACAATACAAGGTGAACATCACTGTACTTCATAACCTAGCACACACAATACAAGGTGAATATCATTCTAATTCAGAACCTATGTAGCACACACTACAGAATTCACAAAATACAGATTCAGAACCTAGCACATACAAAGTGAATATCATTGTACAGTACTGACGAAAAGTATATGCAGCAATTGGATTTTTCTGAAGTTCGCTGAATAATGGCATTTTGACCTCAATCCGAAATTTTTTGTTGTTTTTGCTGAAGTTTGGTTACAATATTTTTGTCAGTTTAAGCTAGCCCCAATGTCTGCATCCAAATTAATGTAGGATGAAGTTTATACAGTTACTTTCCAAATTCTTTTATGATTTTTTTTATGCATTTCTTTTCAAAACAAAATAATCTAAATGGTGAGAAAGCAAGTAAGTCATAATGCAATTCTTACTAATTTATTCTTTTTTTTATTATTTATCAGCTACATATCATACCTTGGTGATATATAATCAGGTGTTCCCACAGCTACATATCATACCTCTGGTGATATATAATCAGGTGTTCCCACAGCTACATATCCTACCTCTGGTGATATATAATCAGGTGTTCACACAGCTACATATCCTACCTCAGGTGATATATAATCAGGTGTTCCCATAGCTACATATCCTACCTCTGGTGATATATAATCAGGTGTTCCCACAGCTGTGTCTGACCTCACCATCCCATCCTACAAATAGAGAAAACAAAGTAATAGAAAGCTTTAAGTACAGAGGAATGAACTTTAACCACACATGCACGCGAAAAGAACAGCCAAATGAAATAAACAATAGCCAAACTGAAGCAAAATCTACCTACAGTGAATAGCATTTTACAAATAGTGGATTCAACGGGTTCACCATTCCGTTGCCATGGACACAGTTATGTTAACAAACTTTGCATGTTCATAAAGTTCATCCATCACATTACACGGCCAAATAGTTTGACGCTCCAATCCATAGATACACATTACACCACCAAATGGTTGGACGCTCTAATCCATGTAACAAAACATATGAGTTGTGATTGATTGTGTGGTTGGGGACTTTAGGAACAGCATCGAATCTCCTTAAGCACCTTGCCTAAACATATTGCACTTAATATGCAGTATTCCAATGACGAAAGGGACTTTACTTGACAAAAACTGACAGTACTACCATCCACAATATATAATCATTGAAAGCTTGTTGTGTTATAGTTCTGGGAATTTTTTTACTCCTTGTAGGTGTTAAAAAGCACCTTTAATCTAGAGATAAAATGAGTTGGTTGACCACAAGCATCACTTACTCTGTCCATTCGCATGCAGGTACCAAAGTCTGCTAGTTTCAGATGCCCTTCGCCATCTAACAGCATATTATCAGGTTTCACATCTCTGAAGAAGAAACAGAATTATGTCTTTAGAACCAAGACTCATATTTCATGGAATGACTCATACGCCATGGAATGACTCATATATGCCATGGAATGACCCACATTCCATGGAATGACTCATACACCATGGAATGACTCATATATTCCATGGATTGACTCATATGGCATGGATTGACTCATATGGCATGGATTGACTCATATGGCATGGAATGACTCATATGCCATTGAATGACTAATAAGCCATGAAATGACCCCAATACGGCATGGAATGACCCCAATACGGCATGGAATGACCCCAATACAGCATGGAATGACCCCAATACAGCATGGAATGACCAATACGCCATGGAATGACCCATATGCCATGAAATGACCCATACGCCATGGAATGACCCATATGCCATGGAATGACCCATACGCCATGGAATGACCCATACGCCATGGAATGACCCATACGCCATGGAATGACCCATATGCCATGGAATGACCCATACGCCATAAAATGGCCCATACGCCATAAAATGACCCATACGCCATAAAATGACCCATACGCCATAAAATGACCCATACGCCATAAAATGACCAATATGCCATGGAATGACCCATACGCCATGGAATGACCCATACGCCATGGAATGACCCATACGCCATGGAATGACCCATACGCCATGGAATGACCCATACGCCATGGAATGACCCATACGCCATGGAATGACCCATACGCCATGGAATGACCCATATGCCATGAAATGACCCATACGCCATGGAATGACCCATAAGCCATAAAATGACCCATATACAAAGCTAGCAAAAGGAAAAACTTGTTTCACATTAGACATTTACTTTGTGTTTTTGCAGTGATAATTAGGTATTTAACAAGATAGATCTTAAAATAAATAAATATGGTGAAAAAAAATCAAGCATTCTTTTTCAAAGCAATGTTATGCTATAATATGACAAACATCACCATTACCCGTACCTGTGCACAAAGCCCATTGTGTGAATGGCATCCAGTGCCAGTACCACCTCAGCACAGTAGAACTTTGCCCATTTCTCAGGGATTTCATAATTACTCATCAAGTTGACAAGATCACCACCTGCAAAAAAACACATAAGATTAGAAAAATCCACAAAAATAACTACAACAATTGCAAAAATATAATGGGTCAGTACTGTGTATGTGAGGTTATCACACTACATCATTGCGCTTTTTGGGCTTTATTTCAATAGCTAGAGATTGAAAATACTGTAAAAATGAGAAATTAGAAAGTTTTATAAACATCCCCAGCGGGGATGCTTGTTCCCAGCATGCGTCAAGCATTTTCGTGTTAATCGAATATATTTTATGACAGCACTTTGATCGGTGCCAGGTGGGTACAGTGTGTATTATCTATCGACACTTGGCCTCTATAAATATTGGATTATGCTATATATGGGAATATGGTAGAACATAGCGCCAATTATGAATCAAAGTGCGCGCTCTATTGATTCAGTCTACAACATTTGACTCGTCGGCTAAAACCTCCTTTCTGATTTCATGATGTTATTTGAGGTGATTTCACTGAGGATTGACCCAAACAAAAGATGGTACGCACTTAATATTGACTTATGCTGTTTACGACCACGAAAATTCGTCAATTTGAAGTTCTTTTAAGCATCGTGGCCGAAGCTATAAGATAGCGCTGAAGAATGTGATTACGCTTGCCGGCAATTCAGCTTCGATCAAATGGTTTTAAGCAGATCGCGTTGCCTGGAACAGGGCTAAAACCGAAGAAGTCTACGTCCTTTAAGCGTTTGGGGTAATCGGGGAGATTTCAGCAAGTATGGATTCCTTTAGACTTCTAAACGTACTGCCGGGAATCGACAAGGAGATCAACCACGTTTACCCCAACTCATGCTTGAAAACACTGGCACAGGATGAAGTAAGAGCGAAAGTGGAATCGCTTTCGGTAAAGATCGAAAAGCTAGAGAGAAATTGTGCGGACGAGAGTTTGGTATTGTAGCAATGAGCTGACAAATAATCACTTATCCTTAATAATTATATATATATATATTTTGTTCTATTTTGTTTTGGGCGGCATGCCTTGAAGACTTTTGAAGACTTTTTGAAATATATTGCAGAATATATTTTTCCATATAGGAGGTTGTAATGTCTTTTATGTTTTCACTGTTGTTTTGGGCGGCACGCCTTGAAGACTTCATCTGAAACATATTTCTGGATATATTTTATTCATATAGAAGGTTGTGTAATGTGCTTTATGTTCTCACTGTTGTTTTGGGTGGCATGCCTTGAAGACTTCATCTGAAACATATTGCTGAATATATATATTTTTTTCATATAGAAGGTTGTAATGTGTTTTATGATTTCACTGTTGTTTTGTGCGGCAAGCCTTGAAGACTTCAGCTAAAACATAATTGCTATGATTTAAAACCTGCAAATGAGATGTGATGCAGTTATCCAAACTAATAGCCAGTCAAGGTATATGTAAATACTGTACTGTATTTATTTCATTTTCGCTACTTTCAAAACAACAGCTCAATGCAGTGTTTTAAAAGATCTGCAATACGGTTGACTATATACATCACACAGGAAATCTCCACAATGACATCAAATCCATTAACGTTTTAGTCGAGGAGCGGTAAGGGCAATACTGCCCTGTTATCGACTTCAGGAAAAGCTGCCGCAAGCCCCATCATGAGAGAAGCTTACCACCGCCGAATATACGGCAGCAAGAATACCAACGCCATTGATGTGTTTTCAGTGGGATTTATGTTGACGACTACTTCTCTTCAATTGGTTTTTTATAAAGGACGCTACAAAATTTTCTGCTAGAAAAAGAGACCTTACAGCAAGGATTAGAAAGAATGTGTAGCCTGGACAAATATAAATTTGTAAAAAAGAAATTCAGCTTGTATGCTTTTTGCGCAGCTGGCGGTTTTATTTGGTCTTGGAGTAGTTGTTTGTTCGGTACTCGTATAGTTGTTGTTTGGTAACCCATAAAAATCTAACCACGGCAGGCTAGCCATCCAATCGTGCAAGGGTAAATAGCCTTTCGGTTTTAAATTTCTCTTCGGCTTTAATAAAGGATTGAAATTAAGATAATTGACTATATTAAGTGTTTCTGTCCATGAGCAAAACGTGGCGAGTTTGGAGTTAGGAACACATAAATCGTACTCCAGGCTCCGTGACGTTGAAAGATATAAACAGTAGTTGTGTTATACGACCCCGCGTGTGCTGACAGATTTTATACACCTTTTGACCACTAATCGCCCGCTAAGGTGTATTTTTGCACGCCTAAAATAGGTGTGCAAAACCATTTCAGGCCAGCTGGGGCTCCTCATGAACAAATCTTTCATGTGTGCAACAATAAGCGAGTGTGAAAGAATGTAGTAAGTGCACATAAAAATAACATTTTTGCAGTTTTAACTATCTTATGGAATATCATATAATACCTAATACCTAATTTAGAAAACCTTAATATAATACATAATACCTAATTTAGAAAACCTTTTGTAAATGAAAGCTTTTAATTATTTTGATATGCTTTTCTGTCAATCATAGCGTAGCCATGACTCATCAAAGTGTATTCAGGGAAATTAAGCAGCTATGATATTGACTTCAGTTGAACCTATCAAATCGAGCAGCTATGATATTGACTTCAGTTGAAACCTATCAAATCGAGCAGCTATGATATTGACTTCAGTTGAACCTATCAAATCGAGCAGCTATGATATTGACTTCAGTTGAAACCTATCAAATCGAGCAGCTATGATATTGACTTCCGTTGAGCCTATCAAATCGAGCAGCTATGATATTGACTTCAGTTGAAACCTATCAAATTGAGCAGCTATGATATTGACTTCAGTTGAACCTATCAAAGTCGTATTTCCAGGGCAACTCACCCGACATATAGTCCATAACCATGTATAAATACTTTTCATCCTGGAATGCGTAGTGCAACTAAAAAAGAGTGTTGATCACATTTAGAATAAATAGAGGTACAACTATTACAATCACTTATGGGCTCATGAGCAATGTGTGGTGAACATTGCTGCACTACACCTCTGGAGAGAGGTCATGTCCTTCCTATGCCTCGAGGGACATGGTGTCATGTTCCCCTAAGCTTCTGGGGACAGGGTGTCATGTCCCCCCTAAGCTTCTGGGGACAGGGTGACATGTCCCTCCTAAGATTTTGGGGACAGGGTGACATGTCCCTCTAAGCTTCTGGGGAGAGGGTGTCATGTCCCCCCTAAGCTTCTGGGGACAGGGTGTCACGTCCCCCCTAAGCTTCTGGGGAGAGGGTGTCATGTCCCCCCTAAGCTTCTGGGGAGAGGGTGTCATGTCCCCCCTAAGCTTCTGGGGAGAGGGTGTCATGTCCCCCCTAAGCTTCTGGGGAGAGGGTGTCATGTCCCCCCTAAGCTTCTGGGGAGAGGGTGTCATGTCCCCCCTAAGCTTCTGGGGACAGGGTGTCATGTCCCCCCTAAGCTTCTGGGGAGAGGGTGTCATGTCCCCCCTAAGCTTCTGGGGACAGGGTGACATGTCCCCCCTAAGCTTCTGGGGAGAGGAGGTCATGTCCCCCTAAGCTTCTGGGGACAGGGTGTCATGTCCCCCCTAAGCTTCTGGGGACAGGGTGTCATGTCCCCCCTAAGATTTTGGGGACAGGGTGACATGTCCCCCTAAGCTTCTGGGGACAGGGTGTCATGTCCCCCCTAAGCTTCTGGGGACAGGGTGACATGTCCCCCTAAGCTTCTGGGGAGAGGGTGTCATGTCCCCCCTAAGCTTCTGGGGACAGGGTGACATGTCCCTCCTAAGCTTCTGGGGACAGGGTGTCATGTCCCCCCTAAGCTTCTGGGGACAGGGTGACATGTCCCCCTAAGCTTCTGGGGAGAGGGTGACATGTCCCCCCTAAGCTTCTGGGGAGAGGGTGTCATATCCCCCCTAAGCTTCTGGGGACAGGGTGTCATGTCCCCCCTAAGCTTCTGGGGACAGGGTGTCATGTCCCCCCTAAGCTTCTGGGGACAGGGTGACATGTCCCCCCTAAGCTTCTGGGGACAGGGTGTCATGTCCCCCCTAAGCTTCTGGGGAGAGGGTGTCATGTCCCCCCTAAGCTTCTGGAAAAAGGGTGCTATGTCCCCCCTACATCTCTAAGGAGGTGGTGTTCAGTCTTTGCTATGCGTCTGGGGGAAAGGGTGCTATGTCCCCCCTACATCTCTAAGGAGGGGGTGTTCAGTCTTTGCTATGCCTCTTGGGACAGGGTGACATGGATTCCCTACATCTCTAAGGAGGGGGTGTTCAGTCTTTTCTATGCGTCTGTAAACAGGGTGACGTCCTCCCTACATCTCTAAGGAGGGGGTGCTCAGTCTTTGCTATGCGTCTGTAAACAGGGTGACGTCCTCCCTACATCTCTAAGGAGGGGGTGCTCAGTCTTTGCTATGCATCTGTAAACAGGGTGACGTCCTCCCTACATCTCTAAGGAGGGGGTGTTCAGTCTTTGCTATGCCTCTGGGAAGGGGGTGTTGCATTTGGGTTAACATGAGCAATTTGCTTTACCCAAAATATGATGTTCTTGATAGTACTTATTACCTTGACTATCCAGTTACTGTTGGAATGGGCCATTATCTCCCTCTCTTCCCAAAAAAATGCAGAGTCTGACCGCTTAATCTGGAATAGAGTTCACAGTTCAGTTAATTTTTTACAATATTCGTATGGACATACAATTTACAAATTAAGTAAGAATTATTTACAAATACATATTGTAGTAAATCATATACATGACTGTCAAGCAGAAACTATATTTAGATAAGAAGCAACAGCAAGGCTAAGCAGGACACAACAAAACAAACAGGAAACAGGAAACAACAATAACAACGAAAAATGCAAGAGCCAGCAACAAAAACACAGAAAACATTACTTATGCCAAAAAAGAAATGTTGAAGTTTAGAAGTAAATAAAAATAAAGCTGTAGAAATTGTAATGTCGGTGCTGAGAGTAATATCATACTGGATAATTCTATAGTATAATGGTATGTACTATAAAGAAAGACACAAAGGAAGAGATTTAATATCATACTGGATAATTCTATAGTATAATGGTATGTACTATAAAGAAAGACACAAAGAAAGAGATTTCATACCATACTGGATAAATCTATAGTATAATGGTATGTACTATAAAGAAAGACACAAAGAAAGAGATTTAATATCATACTGGATAATTCTATAGTATAATGGTATGTACTATAAAGAAAGACACAAAGAAAAAGATTTCATACCAAGCTTTTAAGGCAAAACAAGGATAGAGTACTCAATATCAAGGTCTCATTGCACAAATCTGTATGTCCAAGCAGTTCTTGACAGTATATGTCAATTTTGACAAAAAGGATACCCACTTTATACTGGCCTCAATTCACTACTTCTTCAGTCACACTTAATGTTATTCAGATGCATACTGACATTAACACAACACAATCCACTGTATTTCTGTATCTAACAGGTCAGTCTCAATTAATCCAAATATGAGTCACATGCTTATGGCTCTATCAGTTAAATCAATACCTACATAATTATCTCCAGCAACATATACAAACTTAATTATCTTTTTGATATGTGTAGAATCATTAATGTTGTATAAATGCCAGAAATAATTCTAGCACAAATAAGAGATTAATAATCAAAAGACAAATAAAAACAAAATATTAAAACGGTTTATCTATTTTCTTCTTTAATCAATGTTTAAAATAGAAATAACATCTATAAACAATATCACCACAATGTAGAACAGAATAATATTGTATAGATAAACCTCTGAAGAAGGTTTATAGTAATTTTTCTGAAATGCTTGTTACCTTGTCAAATACATAATTTATGATGGGTGGTAGTTTCTAATTGTTTTTACACTGAGGCAGATGGTGTGCTTATCAGATGACATTCCAACATGTGACTTTTATTCTTATCAATTTTCTGCCATTCTAACCTCAGCTGAATGTGACGTCATTTGTCAAGACAAGGGGACTGCCATGGAATGGTTACCAATTAAATTGGTTATAGGAGAATCCATTATAAAATAAATATATTATTGACAATAGCAATCCATCAATAAAAGCCATTTTGAAGTAAATGCAAAAGTTGATTTGACAGTAACAAGTTTTTTTAATGCAATTATTCAAAGCGAGAAAATATAAAAAGGGAAAAAAAACCTTTTTTTCAACTTCAGAGTGAAAATTCTCAAGATAAATATACATCTTTTTGGATTTCATAACACATTCAAATAACAAAAATCTAAGGCAAGATAAAAATGTGCTTCTTGATATAGAGATAAGATCTAGTAAGAAGCTTTTTTTTAAAAAAAATAAATGTTCATGTCTATTTATATATCATGGATAGTTTAACATATATGTTGACTCTTAGAATATGTATGGTGTGATAGACAATCTTGTTCAACTCGACATCAGAAGTGAGAAAGCTAAATAAATCTGATGAAGCTTAACTTCCAAATCAGCAGGAAATTCAGGCTTTCAATTACAACTCTGTATTATCATTCAAATGTGGTATTAATTTTTGTTTATATTTAGGCAGACACAGACTAGTGGAAATGTACAACACCAACTGTACAATGGTAGTTATAATTACATAAAGTATGCACGTCGAGAAGCCATATAATTAATAGGTGACATTATAATGTCTTCTAATGTCGAGTTTCTCTCTAGAAGACAGGGAGCTAAGTTGTGATTTGGCAAGTCTTATCAAGTTGACTTCCACTAAAAACTATGTTCATGAATCTTCCACCGATCGAATAACTCCAAATCTTTGAAACGTGAAGGGTTATTTTTTTGCAGATATAGCCCGTGGTTATCAACACGGTTAAAATATACAGTGCAGTTCTCCAGTAGTTAAGAAGTCTAGCTGATAACGTAGATGTCATTTCGTGTTCAAACCATCTCAAACGCAAGCCCAAATTTCTGACCTTTGCAAGTAGAAGTGTGACAAAATTCACCTACCATCTCAAATTTACTCAACAACTTCATGGCATACACCTTTTTTGTGTGCGTGTGCCTAACCTGGGAAGGAAAAGACACAATATGAGAGGCAAATAAACATAGAGTCACTAAGATTTTAAGTACATGAGATTGGGAATTAGGCGGAAGATTATGAACTATGCCAGGAGGGTTTAGAAGGAAGCAATCTAGTACTGGGGATTGTTTTGGACGGAGAGATTAGTAGGGATACTTCGAAAGAGTAGCCGAACAAAATAGAGCATATAACATAAAAGTTGTGAGGTAGTTTTAAGGTTATATTGGTTGTATTGGCATTGTTTTAACTGCGAATAAATATAATAAATTTGTCGTTATATACTAACCAACTGGACCTCGCCGAAAGCACCGCGACCGATAACTTTGAGTGTTTTGAAGTCATCATTGTTCAGTCGATGTGTCTGAATCACTCTCGTTGGTTGTTCATCTAAAAGACAACAAAGACCCATTATAGATATAAATAAGAGAACCGTTAGCCCTCAAAGTAAATAAAGCAACAACGAAATCACGGGCGCACATCGCTGGAGAAAGTTCTCAACGTTCTTGTTTCGACGAAGTTGGGGAAAGTTGCAGTCATTCACAAGGGCTTCAATGCCGTCCTATGAAAGACCAAATAACGTGAGATTCTTAGTGACCAAAGCACAAATAACAAGGGATATTATGCGATAATTATAGCTTACCAATAGGCCGTCAACATAGAGGGGGCTTCGAGAATCCCTCACAATGTTTTCTAGCTTTTCATGCCGTTTATCGTCAACCATTTTGGGTTCTCCAACGCCGAGGGCTTTACGTGAACAAGCACGCCCAGGGCAAAAACACTTATCTGTCAAACCAGGAGACCTCTAGTACAGGCATTAGGATAAATGGCGAAGGTTTTCAGGCTTTCTTGTACTAGTGAACTGTTCAACTTTGTACGATGTTGACATTACTTTCAAACATGGCTGAAACTGCAGCGAGCTCATTCGTATAATCGATTCATGTCACGTGACCTCCAGTAAAGAGCCCTCCCCCAGCAAGTGGCGGTCTTTGATTCCAAAAAAAACACTAAATTAAAACTAAACTATTCTGTAAATACTTTAGAAAACGGGAAATACTCACAGTGCGACCTGATTCACGCACTATTCCTTGAGGGATTAGGTTTTTGTATCCACTTTTTAACTACAATATTTTTATAGGGTTATTAGCAAGCGATGTTGATCAGTTACTCATGCATAACCTTCGCCCCGAAAATGACGAAAGACAACGCGTTGTCTGTTCCGGGATCAATATAGCAACCTTTTTACATCTCGTTAAGGAATTAATGACCTCTATATTTGTTTGTTAATCGTTTAGTTGAAAGATTCTGGTTGGGAAAAGAAGGAGCGAAATATCATACCATACAACTATTCGGTCCTTTTTTCTCTATAAAAAATGACGTCCACGAAGAAAATGAATAGTCCATTCGTTTATCTTTTCTTAATCCCCCCAACCTTGTCAACCACCCGGCACAGATTATTAGGAAATCAACACCCTTGTCAAGTACAATGCACCCCGTTGATAAAGTTGGTATAAAGCTGGTAAAAGGATATAGGGGAGGGGTACTACTATGCTTATGCGATTGACGGGATGGAGGGGAGAATTAAATGGATCTAGGGGAGGGGTACTACTATGCTTATGCGATTGACGGAGAGGAGGGGAGAATTAAATGGATCTAGGGGAAGGGTACTACTAAACTTATGCGATTGACGAAGTGGAGGGGGGGGGGGGGTTAAAAGGATCTAGGGGAGGGGTACTGCTATGCGATTGACGGGGTGGAGGGGGGAGTTAAAAGGATCTAGAGGAGGGGTACTGCAATATTTATGCGATTGACGGAGTGGAGGGGGGGGGGAGTTAAAAGGATCTAGAGGTGGGGTACTGCTATGCGATTGACGGAGTGGAGGGGGGGGAGTTAAAAGGATCTAGAGGAGGGGTACTGCTATGCGATTGACGGAGTGGAGGGGGGGGGGAGTTAAAAGGATCTAGAGGAGGGGTACTGCTATATTTATGCGATTGACGGAGTGGAGGGGGGGAGTTAAAAGGATCTAGAGGAGGGGTACTGCTATGCGATTGACGGAGTGGAGGGGGGGGGGAGTTAAAAGGATCTAGAGGAGGGGTACTGCTATATTTATGCGATTGACGGAGTGGAGGGGGGGAGTTAAAAGGATCTAGAGGAGGGGTACTGCTATGCGATTGACGGAGTGGAGGGGGGGGGAGTTAAAAGGATCTAGAGGAGGGGTACTACTATATTTATGCGATTGACGGAGTGGAGGGGGGGAGTTAAAAGGATCTAGAGGAGGGGTACTGCTATGCGATTGACGGAGTGGAGGGAGGAGGAGTTAAAAGGATCTAGGAGAGGGGTACTGCTATGCGATTGACGGAGTGGAGGGGGGGGGGAGTTAAAAGGATCTAGGAGAAGGGTACTGCTATACTTATGCGATTGACGGAGTGGAGGGGGGGGAGTTGTTGTTTAAAGGATTGATTAGTAGACTAATCAATTTTGACGGTATTTAGGGATTCATATCTATTTATAGAGTTAGTAGATTTCGGTTTTTCCAGGGCTTTAGGAAAGCTTTTTGTAGTAAGTCTTGTTGTTTGTAGATGAATGATTTGTTTTGTTCAAGTTTGTTGTTGTTCGAATAGGATAAACGAGGAACGTTTAGATGAAAATTCGAGGGATTTTAGCAGGTTTTCATGTAATGTAGCAAGTAACTGACTATGCAATAATTGTGAAAGGCGGGGCTTGGGGGGGGGGGGGGGGGCTGTAAGACCAGAGGGGGGCACTAAGTTGAAATGTTGCTAAGATAGGGGGGTCATCCTTAACTTTTTCGCGCAGAGGGGAGGGCTTACTTAAATTGAAATTTTAAAAAAATGTTTGTCTTGATTCAGATTTATCAAGATGTCGGCGCAAATAGCTTGAAATGTCACCTTATCCTTTAAACACAGAATCGACGAAAGCTTTGAGAACCTCTTCGCAGTAGTCTCAGTGAGGATCTGTTCTGAATCACTATATATCTCTCAACCCTTTTCGGCAAAAGGAGCTTGTTGTTTCTCTTGATGTTCCTAGTCCGCCAACTCAAACTCAGAAAGCGTTACCGTTAGCGTCCATATTCTAGCGGCCACACAAAGATGACAAAAGGAAAAGATTTGTCACGCATGAAGAAGAGGTATCTCTAGATATCTCGTATAACAATCAGAAAATTTTCAGATTCTCCAATGAAACGCTTTGCGCTTGTTGGACATTAACTGTTTATAGGCAAAATATAAAACAACTGTTTTCCGACGTTTGTCGGCTTAGTCGACGTGCTCTCCGGTGTTGGAAATCCTGGTGATAAAATGATCCACAATGTGTGCCCCTTGGCACCTAAAACAGGGGGGGTTCGAACGCACACAGCCTCCCTTGGCCGATTGGTAGGATAGGACCGTCCATTTTCCATATGATCCCAATGACTGCGTACCCCCACCTCCCCCTCTCCTTAAGCCAATCCTGGGTACGCGCTTGTAAAGGCATGACATTGTCTTCGTCCGTAGTTTATTCTGGAACTAGACCCTGCGCGCAGGGTTGACTGGGATACCTGAGATGTGCAATTTGTTTGGGCCCTGTGTTGTGACATGTATGACAAACATTCTACCGCCCACCGCCTTGGATATAATAAAAACATGTATAATCTTGTTTTTTATTGTATATGCCATATCACAACACTGATTGGGGCAAGAAAGGTACGAAGCATCATCTCTTGAGGTGGGGTTGGACTTGAGGTGTGCTCCATTAAAGTAGATGGGGCTAATTGTCCTATCTTTTACAGTATAAAAATCTTACAAATACTATCCCCGCAGCAGAGATAGCATCGAAATAAAATTCAGGAAAACTGAGAATGTGTAAATGTTTAACATTTCTTTGGTTTACTGCCCTCAATGTGCTATCACTTAGGGGTAAATTTATTTTAACACCCAATGTAAGCCATATTGTATTAACAATATAATTTAGATTAAATTTACAAAGTAAACAACAATATCTATTTATGCTATCATATTGTTTAAACATTATTATTTATGAAGTAAATGAGAGGAATATCCAGACTTGAAATTATAGCATGTACATATTCTTAAGGATCGAGATCAACAACACTTTAAAGATAACACAATGCTCTAGATTTCATTGAGAATGTTCCATAAAATTAAAATGACATTCAATGAGGGATAAAGTTATTTTACGAAGAAAACAAAACTTATCTAAAGGAAAGACCAAAATACCAAAAAATAAGCACCAAAGTACCAAAATAATTTGAAATCTACTTGGTAAAAAAATTATGACATTCAATGAGAGAGATCAAGATATTTAATAGCAAGAAAACAAAATGTGGCTTATGGGTAGCCGGACAAGTGTCGCGATGTAAGGTAGTCACTTCAGAGCACATTTAAAGCCGCATTGTCACCAGTTTACTTCCGGAGGTCCGACGGAAACCTCAACCGTTAAAAGACAAAAAAATCTATTAAAATCCGAGATATTTAACAGGCCATCCGCTCTAAATTATCAATCACATCCTCAAAGAAACTTCCAATAGACATACTGATTCAATAAAATCAATACTTGGTACTATGGTAATATATGCAGTAATGAAATCGCGAATCTGGCCTCTAACTTCACAAATAACATGGATCTGAGAGCTGGAATCTCAAAATCAACAAGATGAAAGAAAGAACGAAGCGAAATTCCTACGTCGCTACGAGCCCTCACGCTATCGGAAATAATCAATAAGCTATCAGATATATGACAGCGTCGGTCATATTGACGGTGCACATGGTCTCAAGTGGTCGAGTAACCAATGAATAAGAAGTATCGCCTATGGCGCAAGGGTTCTTGGGAATTGCATTTTGCAAATCGCGTGACGACAGAAAGAAAAAAACCCAGTTGCATTTTATGACTGGGCTACCACCGGTATCCCAGTAATATAGTTGACGGTTACTACCTCTGTGGATTTCTACTGTCATGCGATTTTGCTCGAAATGCCTCGAAAGGCCTTTTTATGTTGAGGACGTGATAGACGTTATCGTCATTATGCGACAAAGAATTTATCTGTTGGTTTCGTATAGACTGCTAGCCAGCTCTTGTTCGGGGTTATTCGGAAATGTTTTGTCTTCGGATCACCCTCGCTCCACAGGCTTCCCAATATCCGAACACAAAACATTTCCGACTACCGGCCAAATGCAATGAGAGTCGTCCATGACTTCCATACATTCCTAGTTTGTTCTAGATTGGTTATTGGTAGGGAGCAGCTTATTTTCATTGGTGGTTGAGAATTTTCTTCGCCTAGCGCATGCCAAGAAAGGCTTTGGGTGAAGTACAATTCCTGAGTCTTCCGCATCCAACGAGGGTACCTCCAACCCCAATGGCGTCACAAAGTCGAATTTCTGCAGCAGCCGTGCGAGGAATAGGAAGAGCTCGGACCGCGCAAGCTCCTCCCCTAGACACACCCTTGGACCAGCACTAAACGGGAGGTAAGCATCATTAGCTGGCGCCCTGAAAACACCATCTTCTAGAAACCTATTGATATCAAATTTAAAAGGGTCCTTCCATTCAGTTGAGTCGTGATGAAGGGACCACAAATTAGGAACTACCGTAGTGCCCTTGGGGATTGCGTGTCCCCGTAGAAAAGTGTCCCTCGTGGTCTTATGCGGCATACCAAGTGGTCCTATGCAGGACAGACGGAGTGTTTCAGCTGTAAATGCTTCTAGAACAGGTAACTTCTTCTTGTGGGATAATTGCGGTAGCTGGCCTTTGCCTATGACGTCATCTAATTCATTATGAATGCGTTCTTGGACATCCGAGTCATTTAGGAGGTAGACCACTGACCATGACAACGTCGAAGCGGTTGTTTCAGAACCTGCTAAAAACTGAGAAGCCAGGCCTGTTGAAATGATGCCATTTTCTGTTAACTTGTGGCTGTTTTTTTCGCTGAGTTTAGCGTCTATAAGTAGATCAGTGTAGTCCCTTATCACTCCGGGTGTGAATGTTTGTTCATGCTCTTTGTATTTTCGCCAAATTATGGTGTATCTCTCCTGGAGTAGTTCTCTCAGCTCCCGCCTTTCTTTGCTTTCTGGAAGGATGTTCACGAGAAAGGGAAATACATCCGACAGCGACCGACTACTCATTACAACGCGGGAAATCTTATTGTGAATCTCGTAGATTCGCAAGAACTCGGGATCGTGAACATCATAACGTGATCCAAACAACCGAGCGCATATCACATTTGTTGTAGCGATTCCAAACTCTTTAGAAATATCCACAGGTTGACCATCTAGGGAGTCAAGCCTGCGGCAAACTTCATCTACTTCCACGCGGATTGCCTCATTCAAGCGGTCTGTCCCATGTACTCGGACAGCGCTGTGTCCGAGTTTCTTGTAAAATTTCCATAAAGGCCCATAATCAAGCACGCCATAATCGGGATCCATTCCAAAATCTAATGATGGGGGAAGGGTAGGCCTGCCTGCAAACACGCTCGGCTGTCGAGCCAAGGAATCGTATATTGCTTTTCCATTCAAAACCACAACAGGCTTGCTTCCCAAATACAGGCGAAAGACACCTCCATATTTATGGCTCAGGTTGGTGAAGGTTTTATAGAGAGCTTCTTTACGGATGAGTAAATCGAGATTGCCGATAATCGGCCATGGTGCTGGTCCGGGTGGAAGCCGTTCCTTGCGAGAGTAGAAAATATATATTAAAGCCAGAGATATCAGCAAAGCAGGCACGCATAGCTCGATCATCTTCCAGCGCTATGCTCACAGAGCCGCACATTCTCTAATTGTGAAAGCTATTAATTTGATAGAAATTCAGCGGGGGCTCTTGTCATTATTTCAGTGAGAGTCTTTGATATTAAAATTATACAATTATATTATTATGCATCTGACCTATATTTGACCTATCGCTTTGAGATTTCTAAAGGTTTCAGATTTTTAATTTTGTTTTAATTTTGTTGTATGAGTAACAGCTAAATTAAAAAGTTAATAAGTCAACAATAACACGAGTCAAATAGTTGAATCACGCTCGCCTTTGCGGTAAAATGTTTTGTATTTTCACATTGCTAAACCAATAGGAAAACACTTGTGAAATTGTCCCTATGACGTCACGGGACCAGTACTAAACTCGCCGCGCGCCGATGGTGCGTAGCTAAGCCTAAGAGGAGTGGTGGTGGTGGTGGTGGTGGGGGGGGGGGGGGGGGGGCACGGTGTTTATTTGTTGTTGAACATTTATTTATGATTTCCTTGCTGATGTGTGTGGAACTCTTTGAAAAATTTGCCTCTCCTTTAATGTTAGTAGTAACGACAAAACAAAAACATCAACAATGAAAAGGACAACAACATTTTGTTTTTCATTTTCAATAAGAGAATAATAATAAAACTGCTTAAGCTCAGTGTTGTTGTGTCCCTCCCTTTGTTATTAGTATTGAAATGTTTCCACTGTGCTCTCCAATACTACACTAAGTAAAATGCTTTCCTAATCGTGATATTTATCGTGATCCGCATGACCCTTAGGAAAATTCTTTACACATCACTTCCCTTGGATACGTGACTCCATCCTCTGGGACCCAGGGCGTCGCGGAGATCGGACTCACAGTCCTCCTTTTTTTTCTCGCGCGCTCCCTGTGTGTCCGATCTCTGCGGCGCCCTGGGTCCCCGAGGATTGCGTGACTTCGGATCGGTGGATCCGGCCTAAAATGGCACGCGGATTACGGATTTAAAGAAAAAAATAGAACGGATCCTCGGATTGTTAAAACTTACCGGATCACGGATCTTTTGAAAATTTAACGCCTCTGATACCCAGTGTATTAATCATGCGTTGCGGATTTTAATTTTGTGAGCATCGGCGGATTTAAAAAAAGTGTGCGATCAGCTGATTTGGAGACCACTATCCCCCCTCCCCCCCCCATTAGAAATGTTATGATTTTGCCAGTTCGCAATTCGTGTATTAAGCCGTGTTATACTTGCCGCCGCGAAGCTCAGAGCCTCTGGTACCCAGGGTATGTATAAATACTCCCTCCTAATAATTGGATTTGATGAGTAACCCTCGCTGTGTTGACTTGGAAATCCTGTGTAATGAGCCTTCGTTAGTCAGCGGTTACCCTCTCGAACAAAATAGTCGGCCATTAAAAAATGGAACTTTTCTAGATGTCTTAGTACTAAAGATAATCAGGTAATTATAAACTTATTACCCAAAATGGGTCAAGGAAAATCTAGAGAGCGTTATGAAAAAGCAGTTCGAAAGCTAAGCTCTCTAGAACTGGCTAACCTTGAAGGCGTTTTCAACGAGATATCTACGAAACGCGAAGACGGTAGCAGACATGTTGAGATTTCCCTGGTAAATAGACAAGACTTCGCCGAGAGATTTCGACTGCCTGGGTTTGTGACGGAGAGATTGTTTCATGCCTTTGACAGATCAGAGGTAAGATCTGGTGAAGAGGTTGTTAAATCTATGCAAAACCCACCCAATATGACAGGCTCAGCCTTACAATATACAGGGGGTATATATATATATATAATGCGTGAGTGCAGGCGTTCATATAACAGTGCTCAATACATTGGTGTAGAGCGGGATATATCTTGGTTTGTAGGAAAACAACACGTGAACTATCGTTTCATCTCTACAAGCCTGTAGATATATCTTGGTTTGTAGGAAAAAAACACGCGAACTACCAAGATATATCCCACTCTACACCTATGTATTGAGCACTGTTATATGAACGCCTGCACTCACGCATTATATATATATATAGGGGATATGTATATATATATATATATATATATATAGGGGGTATGTATGTTTGGTATATATATCTTGGTTTGTAGGAAAAAGACCACGCGAACTACTGTTTCATCTCTACAAGCCTGTTTCGTGGTTGCCCACTCATCAGGAGATTTATTAAGAATATATTACTACCATCAATTATATACTATCTTTATACAAAATTTACATAGGGCGCGAAATTTGAATGGCTGTTTTGATTAAATTGAATAGTTTAGCTGTTGCAGTACAAGGCTTTGTTCCTTTATTCCATTTTTTATGCTGTCATTTTTATGCGACCGCAAAAAAATGAACTGAAGCTCCTAGTCGCTGCCGACAAAACTACCAACTTCTATAAACTAGAACTGTCAGCTTACAAGAATCTCAAAGAAAAAGTCATAACGAAATCCTACAAGAAAGCTCCAGCCAAGACTACGCAAGCCATCCACAAAGAAAGCAAAAACATCACGACAAAACTAGGAATCGACAATAGAATGGGTGCCACCGCCAACAAACAAGCATTTATAACACTCAAAGACCACAACACCACAAGACCACAAGCCGAACTTCGCTAATAAACTGACCTGCAGACTCATCAACCCTACCAAGTCTGAAATAGGCAAGATCAGCAAAAGTATCCTCGACCGGATCAACACTGCCATCGCAACAAAACGTAACTTTCACCAATGGAAAAGCACTAAGGCCGTAATCGACTGGTTCACATCAACAGAAAACAAGACAGCATCCAACTTTATATGTTTCGACATAGTGGAATTCTACCCATCCATCAGCCAAGAGCTCCTAAACAAAGCCCTCGACTTTGCTGCTGACTATGACTGCATCACCGCTGAAGAAAAAAAACATCATAACCCACGCCAAGAGCTCTATCCTAGGACTCTACCGCGACAACGGACTAGCCATCACAAGCGCCACACCTAAAAACACAGAGAATATCAAGAAAGAACTATGCTGCATCTTCAACAGCAATGGACTGCGAATCACCATAGAAGCCATCAAGCGAGTAGTCAACTTCCTAGACGTCACATTCGACCTGAACCGCAACACCTACCAGCCTTTCACCAAACCGAACGCAAGAGCAACCACCCGCCTACCATCACAAAGAATATTCCTGCCAGTATTAACAAACGCTTATCTACACTATCATCTGACAAAGAAACCTTCGGCCAAGCCGCCCCGCCATACCAGAAAGCACTCGACGAAAGTGGGTATAACTACACGCTGCACTACGAACAAAACACCACAAGCAAATGTAAGAACCGTCAGCGCAAAAACATCATCTGGTACAACCCCCATTTCAGCAAGAACACAAGCACCAACATCGGCCACAGATTCCTCTCACTCATAGACAAGCACTTCCCTAAAGACCACAAACTCAAAACATTTTCAACAGGAACACAATCAAGATCAGTTACAGCTGCATGAGCAACACCAAGCAGATAATTGACAGCCACAACAAACGCATAATCGCCTCATCAATGACAACCGAAGATGCCCCTACCTCCCTTGCCACCGCCAATAACAAAACATGCAACTGCAGACAAAAGAACACGTGCCCCCTCGACGGAAACTGCCTCCAATCATAATCTACCAAGCTACTGTAACAAGAAAGTACAACAACACCTCCAAAACCTACGTAGGACTTACCGAGAACGAATTTAAGACAAGATATAGAAACCATATGTATGGCCCATGTGTATGGCAAAGTCTACAAGCCCCATATGTATGGCCCATGTGTATGGCAAAGTCTATCAATTCCCCATACGCATGGCCCATGTTAAATGTATAAAAAAGGTTACAGTACTATCTTAATGTATGTAGTTTCTGGTTGAATTTTCAAACATCCCTAATAACATCAGTGTTTGATGGTAGAGAGAGACAATCTAGCAAAAAATAAACATAGCTATCAAATTCTGATAAGAGAAGTGAAATTTTGCATTGCAATGGGAAAAAAGCCCTGTAAAAACAGGGGAATTGAAATACGAATAATAAAATATTATTTTCTGTAGGTTTAAAAAACAATGTGGGCTCGTTGGAATGTTGCCATTCTTGAATGGGCGTGCAGCCTGTGCTCTAAAAGCAAAAAACAATTCACAGATTTAAAAATGTTACCTAGATTTTGTAGGTTTGTTTTCCTAAAGTTGAATAATCATGAAATAAACAGGAAGACAGGAATTAGTATAGTGCGTGCATATATTTTTTTATGTAATATGATTGACATCTCGATCTACGTCACAAATGACTTGAGCCAGGCCTTTTTCCTGGAGGTTGACCAAAATACCTAAATACCAAAATACCTCAGATGTGGCATTGTTCACTAAGGTTTTTATTGCCTGCCTTTTTACCAACAACATTAATTATTATGTGTTTTTGTAGACTGGGACAATTGACCTTGAAGAGTTCATTGGTGGAATTGCCCTCTGCCTTCATGGCTCTGTGAGAGACAAGTGCAGAGTGTTGTTCAAGGTTTTTGATTTGGTAAGGCTTTTTTTACAAGATTAAAAGTTTTCACCAGGTTTACCTAAGTAGTACCTAAAAGTAAAAAGAAATGTACAATGTCATATATAATCCCCCCATAATTTAAAAAAGGGTGAACCCTTTTCACTTGTTGTTGTGTAATTACATTAGGGTGAAAAAAGTCTTCAAATTGAATTTGGTTAATAAAAAAGGGCAGGATTGCAAAAACAAAGTGCCTAGGAAGAAACTACTGCACCCAGTGATCATTATAAGTGTGCCTTTTCAGAGAAAAACTCACTTTTTTAAAAGTTTATTGTTTTATAAAGTTTAGTAAAGTATGCTCATCTTTCTTCTCTGTTTTTTTTCCCTTAAAGGATGAAGATGATGGAGTGAGTAAGGATGAACTTACAGCTGTTCTGTTAAGCTCTCTTGAATCAGCTGAGAAAATTCTTGATAATATGGAAGAGCCCTCGAGTGGCTGTACAGCTGACAATACAGACAGACTTATTGAGACAGTCACAAAGTGAGTTCAAACGGAATATAATATATCTTTGTTGCTTGAAGGGAGTCTATGTATTGTTAACTCCTGAGTGTAAGCTTACACAACAGGGTTAAACATGTGCACGTAATAAGCTAGCTTTTATATAATTGGTGTGCTCATGAAGCCAGATACATGTAATCAGTTTTTAAAATTCTGTACTGTCGAATCACATGTAATTTTTTTTACAATTCAATGGTGAATTTTAGGATTTTATCACAAATTTGTCTACATACTAAGAAGATGGTACTACTTAACTAAATTGTAATTATTATAGAAAAAATGTAAGAGAGAAAAAAAGTGATCAAAATCATTATTTTGGTGATGTGAGCATGTTAGACTAGATAAAAGGTTACCTCATCCAGAAGTCATTTGAAAAAAAAATACTGTCTGGTTAAAAAATATCACAATTTCAATTTGCAAATGCAAATGCAAATGAAGTAGTTCAAGTCACAAGGTCTGAATCTACCCTTTTATTCCTTCCGAAATGACATTAGATTTTTTGTTAAAAATAGGTGACTTGATGAGTTTTGGGTTACCCTGTATTAACATAACCTCTAGTACATAGCATCATTTAACACCATTCTGTTTTTGTTCAGGATTGTTGACGAGGCATTTAAAAAAAGTCATGTTTCAAAAAGTGGAAAGCTGTCTGCTAAGGTAATTGATGCTTTTTACATACATATAACACACTAATAGCCAAGCACCTTTGAACCCAATAATATGTTGACTGACTCACAAATAGCCAAGCACCTTTGAACCCAAGAATATGTTGGCTGACTCACAAATAGCCAAGCACCTTTGAACCAAAGAATATGTTGGCTGACTCACAAATAGCCAAGCACCTTTGAACCAAAGAATATGTTGGCTGACTCACAAATAGCCAAGCACCTTTGAACCCAATAATATGTTAGCTGACTCACAAATAGCCAAGCACCTTTGGACCAAAGAATATGTTGCCTGACTCACAAATAGCCAAGCACCTTTGAAACCAAGAATATGTTGGCTGACTCACAAACAGCCAAGCACCTTTGAACCCAAAAATTGTTGGCTGACTCACAAACAGCCAAGCACCTTTGAACCCAAAAATTGTTGCCTTACTCACAAATAGCCAAGCACCTTTGAACCCAAGAATATGTTGCCTGACTTACAAATAGCCAAGCACTTTTGAACCCAAGAATATGTTGGCTGACTCACAAATAGCCAAGCACCTTTGAACCCAAGAATATGTTGTCTGACTCACAAATAGCCAAGCACCTTTGAACCCAAGAATATGTTGCCTGACTCACAAATAGCCAAGCACCTTTGAACCCAAGAATATGTTGCCTGACTAACAAATAGCCAAGCACCTTTGAACCCAAGAATATGTTGCCTGACTCACAAATAGCCAAGCACCTTTGAACCCAAGAATATGTTGGCTGACTCACAAATAGCCAAGCACCTTTGAACCCAAGAATATGTTGTCTGACTCACAAATAGCCAAGCACCTTTGAACCCAAGAATATGTTGCCTGACTCACAAATAGCCAAGCACCTTTGAACCCAAGAATATGTTGCCTGACTCACAAATAGCCAAGCACCTTTGAACCCAAGAATATGTTGTCTGACTCACAAATAGCCAAGCACCTTTGAACCCAAGAATATGTTGCCTGACTCACAAATAGCCAAGCACCTTTGAACCCAAGAATTGTTGCCTGACTCACAAATAGCCAAGCACCTTTGAACCCAAGAATATGTTGCCTGACTCACAAATAGCCAAGCACCTTTGAACCCAAGAATATGTTGCCTGACTAACAAATAGCCAAGCACCTTTGAACCCAAGAATATGTTGCCTGACTCACAAATAGCCAAGCACCTTTGAACCCAAGAATTGTTGCCTGACTCACAAATAGCCAAGCACCTTTGAACCCAAGAATATGTCGCCTTACTCACAAATAGCCAAGCACCTTTGAACCCAAGAATATGTTGCCTGACTCACAAATAGCCAAGCACCTTTGAACCCAAGAATATGTTGGCTGACTCACAAACAGCCAAGCACCTTTGAACCCAAGAATATGTTGCCTGACTCACAAATAGCCAAGCACCTTTGAACCCAAGAATATGTCGCCTTACTCACAAATAGCCAAGCACCTTTGAACCCAAGAATATGTTGCCTGACTAACAAATAGCCAAGCACCTTTGAACCCAAGAATATGTTGCCTGACTCACAAATAGCCAAGCACCTTTGAACCCAAGAATTGTTGCCTGACTCACAAATAGCCAAGCACCTTTGAACCCAAGAATATGTCGCCTTACTCACAAATAGCCAAGCACCTTTGAACCCAAGAATATGTTGCCTGATTCACAAATAGCCAAGCACCTTTGAACCCAAGAATATGTTGGCTGACTCACAAACAGCCAAGCACCTTTGAACCGAAGAATATGTTGGCTGACTCACAAATAGCCAAGCACCTTTGAACCGAAGAATATGTTGGCTGACTCACAAATAGCCAAGCACCTTTGAACCCAAGAATATGTTGGCTGACTCACAAATAGCCAAGCACCTTTGAACCCAAGAATATGTTGCCTGACACATGTTGAGAGGGTTGATTCTGCTGTTTTTCCTTGTTTGATCTGAAATTTGTCAAAAAACCTGAGCTATTATTCGGTGATAGTATCTTCAAGACCATTTATCACTTAGACTGATGCCTGAGTATCTTCACCTTGTTTTGTTTATTTTGCATTTGTGTTTTTTTTTTGGGGGGGGTGGGTACTACTCACGGCCAGAACAGGCCGGATAAGGGGTAAATGGGTTAAAGTACAGGCCGGATAAGGGGTGAATGTGTTAAATTACAGGCCGGATGAGGGGTGAATGGGTAAAGTACAGGCCAGATGAGGGGTGAATGGGTTAAAGTACAGGCCGGATGAGGGGTGAATGGGTTAAAGTACAGGCCGGATAAGGGGTGAATGGGTAAAATTACAGGCCGGATGAGGGGTGAATGGGTTAAAGTACAGGCCGGATGAGGGGTGAATGGGTAAAATTACAGGCCGGATGAGGGGTGAATGGGTAAAATTACAGGCCGGATGAGGGGTGAATGGGTTAAAGTACAGGCCGGATGAGGGGTGAATGGGTTAAAGTACAGGCCGGATAAGGGGTGAATGGGTTAAAGTACAGGCCGGATAAGGGGTGAATGGGTTAAAGAACAGGCCGGATAAGGGGTGAATGGGTTAAAGTACAGGCCGGATAAGGGGTGAATGTGTTAAATTACAGGCCGGATGAGGGGTGAATGGGTAAAGTACAGGCCGGATGAGGGGTGAATGGGTTAAAGTACAGGCCGGATGAGGGGTGAATGGATTAAAGTACAGGCCGGATAAGGGGTGAATGGGTAAAATTACAGGCCGGATGAGGGGTGAATGGGTTAAAGTACAGGCCGGATGAGGGGTGAATGGGTTAAAGTACAGGCCGGATGAGGGGTGAATGGGTTAAAGTACAGGCCGGATGAGGGGTGAATGGGTTAAATTACAGGCCGGATGAGGGGTGAATGGGTTAAAGTACAGGCCGGATGAGGGGTGAATGGGTTAAAAGACAGGCCGGATGAGGGGTGAATGGGTTAAAGTACAGGCCGGATGAGGGGTGAATGGGTTAAAGTACAGGCCGGATAAGGGGTGGATGGGTTAAAGTACAGGCCGGATGAGGGGTAAATGGGTTAACCACGCTGCAAGGATGCCCTTCCTTTATGGGCTGCATCACGTAGAACAAAGGCCTTTTGGTGGCATCATTTATATCTAGAGAATTATGTAATTTTTTGGGTCCAAATTGTTAATTTTGTCTGCTCTCTTAAGCTTGATTACCCTCGATTCAAACCTGTGGTGTTTTCTTTCCTTGACGTATTCTAGCAGTAAAACTCACATCGCAAAGCTACGTTTTTGTTTGTCTGCCATTGTTGTAAAATTGGAACCATGTGTGTTTCACTAGTGCGACGTGACAAGAAAAACAACTGATTGGCCAAAGTTTTCTGGTGCGGATTGTTTCAGGATTTGGAAACTAAAAGCTGAGTTTTCGAGAAACAGAAAGGAATGTGTGTCATTAGTGTGTGACGAGTCCAGGACTGCTGTAAGGGAGGCTACAAATCATTAGTTTTAGCACCTTAATGCATATTTATATTTGTTATCCATTTCTAGGAGTTTGAGAATTGGTTATACCGCACTCCACAAATTATGGACAATGTTTTTGGGTGGCAATGCCCAAGACCAGAAGGTTTGAAAGAACAAGTTTATTCTTTTCATTTATTTACTATTTTTTATTAAGTATGCTTTTGTATTTTCCAGAAGGCCATTGGATGAATGAGCAACCTCCCCACAGTCCTACAGCAAAAATAGGCATTCTAGAGTCTCACTCCCCGGTAGCCACAAGCCCATTCTCACAGCACTTAGAGTCTGAGCCCCTAGCCACACGTCATGATTTGCTATCAGGCTATCCAGATACCAGTGATGAGGCGCACTTGTTTGGTACAGTTCCTATCGGGGGTGATGCATTTGTGGAAACCCCCTTGCCAATTCAAGGGCAAAACCCCCAGGACTTCCTAGAACCTGTGCAGATTTTAAGTGACTCATTTCCAGTAGATGAAGATTCTGATCAGTTTGCCCAAGACCCAAGTCTTTTCCAAGCTAGAACCTCAGTCACTGACCTGCCAAAGACTTCTCAAGATCAATTACAGGCTTGTCAGAATCCCCAGGATTCACTTCAAACACCACAAACACAGAGTCTGGAAAACCCAACTCTGGTGTCAATCCACAATGATAACCAAAGCTCGGGACTGCAACAGGGTGCAGAAGTAGTGAAGTCTGAACAGCAGTATACTTTACAGTATATCCAGCAACCATACACATCGCCACATATCACCCCGCACCATCTACAGTCAGTTGGCACAACGCAAGATGCCTTTCAAACTGTTCCAGCTACTATAACGGGAATTCAGATGGTGCAGGTATCCCATGATCCTTTCCTGGGGCTTCACCCTGTGATGAAACCTACGTTCGACCTCCATGGCCTGGATCATCCAAAGGATCTGCAGCACGTCTCGTTGCCAACTACCCCAGAGATGGAGGTTTGTGGAAAGGAGACGGAGGAGGATCGTCGGTGCTCTGCCTGGATTCCCTCACCACAGACCAGGCAGCTACTGGCTACTATTGGTTCTGGCATGATGAGTAACATGGATGTGGACCAGCAGTTTCTGACATCTCCAGGGATAGTCATCGATGGACCTCAGGTGAGAGATAGTCATCGATGGACCTCAGGTGAGAGATAGTCATCGATGGACCTCAGGTGAGAGATAGTCATCGATGGACCTCAGGTGAGAGATAGTCATCGATGGACCTCAGGTGAGAGATAGTCATCGATGGACCTTAGGTGAGAATAGGAGAATTAGGGAACTCAGGTGAGGGAGGAGAATTAGGGAACTCAGGTGAGAATAGGAGAATTAGGGGGCTCAGGTGAGAATAGGAGAATTAGGGAACTCAGGTGAGGGAGGAGAATTAGGGAACTCAGGTGAGAATAGGAGAATTAGGGGACTCAGGTGAGAATAGGAGAATTAGGGAACTCAGGTGAGGGAGGAGAATTAGGGAACTCAGGTGAGAATAGGAGAATTAGGGGACTCAGGTGAGAATAGGAGAATTAGGGGGCTCAGGTGAGAATAGGAGAATTAGGGAACTCAGGTGAGGGAGGAGAATTAGGGAACTCAGGTGAGAATAGGAGAATTAGGGGACTCAGGTGAGAATAGGAGAATTAGGGGACTCAGGTGAGAATAGGAGAATTAGGGGACTCAGGTGAGAATAGGAGAATTAGGGAACTCAGGTGAGAATAGGAGAATAAGGGGACTCAGGTGAGAATAGGAGAATTAGGGAACTCAGGTGAGAATAGGAGAATTAGGGAACTCAGGTGAGAATAGGAGAATTAGGGAACTCAGGTGAGAATAGGAGAATAAGGGAACTCAGGTGAGAATAGGAGAATTAGGGAACTCAGGTGAGAATAGGAGAATTAGGGAACTCAGGTGAGAATAGGAGAATTAGGGAACTCAGGTGAGAATAGGAGAATTAGGGAACTCAGGTGAGAATAGGAGAATTAGGGAACTCAGGTGAGAATAGGAGAATAAGGGAACTCAGGTGAGAATAGGAGAATAAGGGAACTCAGGTGAGAATAGGAGAATTAGGGGACTCAGGTGAGAATAGGAGAATTAGGGAACTCAGGTGAGGGAGGAGAATTAGGGAACTCAGGTGAGAATAGGAGAATTAGGGGACTCAGGTGAGAATAGGAGAATTAGGGAACTCAGGTGAGAATAGGAGAATTAGGGAACTCAGGTAAGGGAGGAGAATTAGGGGACTCAGGTGAGGGAGGAGAATTAGGGGGCTCAGGTGAGAATAGGAGAATTAGGGGACTCAGGTGAGAATAGGAGAATTAGGGAACTCAGGTAAGGGAGGAGAATTAGGGGACTCAGGTAAGGGAGGAGAATTAGGGAACTCAGGTGAGAATAGGAGAATTAGGGAACTCAGGTGAGAATAGGAGAATTAGGGAACTCAGGTGAGAATAGGAGAATTAGGGAACTCAGGTGAGAATAGGAGAATTAGGGAACTCAGGTGAGAATAGGAGAATTAGGGAACTCAGGTGAGGGAGGAGAATTAGGGGGCTCAGGTAAGGGAGGAGAATTAGGGAACTCAGGTGAGGGAGGAGAATTAGGGGGCTCAGGTAAGGGAGGAGAATTAGGGGACTCAGTTAAGGGAGGAGAATTAGGGAACTCAGGTAAGGGAGGAGAATTAGGGGACTCAGGTAAGGGAGGAGAATTAGGGGACTCAGGTAAGGGAGGAGAATTAGGGAACTCAGGTGAGAATAGGAGAATTAGGGGACTCAGGTAAGGGAGGAGAATTAGGGGGCTCAGGTGAGAATAGGAGAATTAGGGGACTCAGGTGAGAATAGGAGAATTAGGGAACTCAGGTGAGGGAGGAGAATTAGGGAACTCAGGTGAGAATAGGAGAATTAGGGGACTCAGGTGAGAATAGGAGAATTAGGGAACTCAGGTGAGAATAGGAGAATTAGGGAACTCAGGTGAGGGAGGAGAATTAGGGAACTCAGGTGAGAATAGGAGAATTAGGGGGCTCAGGTGAGAATAGGAGAATTAGGGGACTCAGGTGAGAATAGGAGAATTAGGGAACTCAGGTGAGGGAGGAGAATTAGGGAACTCAGGTGAGAATAGGAGAATTAGGGGACTCAGGTGAGAATAGGAGAATTAGGGAACTCAGGTGAGAATAGGAGAATTAGGGAACTCAGGTGAGGGAGGAGAATTAGGGAACTCAGGTGAGAATAGGAGAATTAGGGGGCTCAGGTGAGAATAGGAGAATTAGGGGACTCAGGTGAGAATAGGAGAATTAGGGGACTCAGGTGAGAATAGGAGAATTAGGGAACTCAGGTGAGAATAGGAGAATTAGGGAACTCAGGTGAGAATAGGAGAATTAGGGGACTCAGGTAAGAATAGGAGAATAAGGGAACTCAGGTGAGAATAGGAGAATTAGGGGACTCAGGTGAGAATAGGAGAATTAGGGAACTCAGGTGAGAATAGGAGAATTAGGGAACTCAGGTGAGAATAGGAGAATTAGGGAACTCAGGTGAGAATAGGAGAATTAGGGGACTCAGGTGAGAATAGGAGAATTAGGGGACTCAGGTAAGAATAGGAGAATAAGGGAACTCAGGTGAGAATAGGAGAATTAGGGAACTCAGGTGAGGGAGGAGAATTAGGGAACTCAGGTGAGAATAGGAGAATTAGGGAACTCAGGTGAGAATAGGAGAATTAGGGGACTCAGGTGAGAATAGGAGAATTAGGGAACTCAGGTGAGAATAGGAGAATTAGGGGACTCAGGTAAGAATAGGAGAATAAGGGAACTCAGGTGAGAATAGGAGAATTAGGGGACTCAGGTGAGAATAGGAGAATTAGGGAACTCAGGTGAGAATAGGAGAATTAGGGAACTCAGGTGAGAATAGGAGAATTAGGGAACTCAGGTGAGAATAGGAGAATTAGGGGACTCAGGTGAGAATAGGAGAATTAGGGGACTCAGGTGAGAATAGGAGAATTAGGGAACTCAGGTGAGAATAGGAGAATAAGGGGACTCAGGTGAGGGAGGAGAATTAGGGAACTCAGGTGAGAATAGGAGAATTAGGGAACTCAGGTGAGAATAGGAGAATTAGGGAACTCAGGTGAGAATAGGAGAATAAGGGAACTCAGGTGAGAATAGGAGAATTAGGGAACTCAGGTGAGAATAGGAGAATTAGGGAACTCAGGTGAGAATAGGAGAATTAGGGAACTCAGGTGAGAATAGGAGAATTAGGGAACTCAGGTGAGAATAGGAGAATTAGGGAACTCAGGTGAGAATAGGAGAATAAGGGAACTCAGGTGAGAATAGGAGAATAAGGGAACTCAGGTGAGAATAGGAGAATTAGGGGACTCAGGTGAGAATAGGAGAATTAGGGAACTCAGGTGAGGGAGGAGAATTAGGGAACTCAGGTGAGAATAGGAGAATTAGGGGACTCAGGTGAGAATAGGAGAATTAGGGAACTCAGGTGAGAATAGGAGAATTAGGGAACTCAGGTAAGGGAGGAGAATTAGGGGACTCAGGTGAGGGAGGAGAATTAGGGGGCTCAGGTGAGAATAGGAGAATTAGGGGACTCAGGTGAGAATAGGAGAATTAGGGAACTCAGGTGAGGGAGGAGAATTAGGGAACTCAGGTGAGAATAGGAGAATTAGGGGACTCAGGTGAGAATAGGAGAATTAGGGAACTCAGGTGAGAATAGGAGAATTAGGGAACTCAGGTGAGGGAGGAGAATTAGGGAACTCAGGTGAGAATAGGAGAATTAGGGGGCTCAGGTGAGAATAGGAGAATTAGGGGACTCAGGTGAGAATAGGAGAATTAGGGAACTCAGGTGAGGGAGGAGAATTAGGGAACTCAGGTGAGAATAGGAGAATTAGGGGACTCAGGTGAGAATAGGAGAATAAGGGAACTCAGGTGAGAATAGGAGAATTAGGGAACTCAGGTGAGAATAGGAGAATTAGGGAACTCAGGTGAGAATAGGAGAATAAGGGAACTCAGGTGAGAATAGGAGAATAAGGGAACTCAGGTGAGAATAGGAGAATTAGGGGACTCAGGTGAGAATAGGAGAATTAGGGAACTCAGGTGAGGGAGGAGAATTAGGGAACTCAGGTGAGAATAGGAGAATTAGGGGACTCAGGTGAGAATAGGAGAATTAGGGAACTCAGGTGAGAATAGGAGAATTAGGGAACTCAGGTAAGGGAGGAGAATTAGGGGACTCAGGTGAGGGAGGAGAATTAGGGGGCTCAGGTGAGAATAGGAGAATTAGGGAACTCAGGTGAGGGAGGAGAATTAGGGAACTCAGGTGAGAATAGGAGAATTAGGGGACTCAGGTGAGAATAGGAGAATTAGGGAACTCAGGTGAGAATAGGAGAATTAGGGAACTCAGGTGAGGGAGGAGAATTAGGGAACTCAGGTGAGAATAGGAGAATTAGGGGGCTCAGGTGAGAATAGGAGAATTAGGGGACTCAGGTGAGAATAGGAGAATTAGGGAACTCAGGTGAGGGAGGAGAATTAGGGAACTCAGGTGAGAATAGGAGAATTAGGGGACTCAGGTGAGAATAGGAGAATTAGGGAACTCAGGTGAGAATAGGAGAATTAGGGAACTCAGGTGAGGGAGGAGAATTAGGGAACTCAGGTGAGAATAGGAGAATTAGGGGGCTCAGGTGAGAATAGGAGAATTAGGGGACTCAGGTGAGAATAGGAGAATTAGGGGACTCAGGTGAGAATAGGAGAATTAGGGAACTCAGGTGAGAATAGGAGAATTAGGGAACTCAGGTGAGAATAGGAGAATTAGGGGACTCAGGTAAGAATAGGAGAATAAGGGAACTCAGGTGAGAATAGGAGAATTAGGGAACTCAGGTGAGAATAGCAGAATAAGGGAACTCAGGTGAGGGAGGAGAATTAGGGGACTCAGGTGAGAATAGGAGAATTAGGGAACTCAGGTGAGAATAGGAGAATTAGGGAACTCAGGTGAGAATAGGAGAATTAGGGAACTCAGGTGAGAATAGGAGAATTAGGGGACTCAGGTGAGAATAGGAGAATAAGGGAACTCAGGTGAGAATAGGAGAATAAGGGAACTCAGGTGAGAATAGGAGAATAAGGGAACTCAGGTGAGGGAGGAGAATTAGGGAACTCAGGTGAGAATAGGAGAATTAGAGAACTCAGGTGAGAATAGGAGAATTAGGGGACTCAGGTGAGAATAGGAGAATTAGGGGACTCAGGTGAGAATAGGAGAATTAGGGAACTCAGGTGAGGGAGGAGAATTAGGGAACTCAGGTGAGAATAGGAGAATTAGGGGACTCAGGTGAGAATAGGAGAATTAGGGAACTCAGTTGAGAATAGGAGAATTAGGGAACTCAGGTGAGGGAGGAGAATTAGGGAACTCAGGTGAGAATAGGAGAATTAGGGGGCTCAGGTGAGAATAGGAGAATTAGGGGACTCAGGTGAGAATAGGAGAATTAGGGGACTCAGGTGAGAATAGGAGAATTAGGGAACTCAGGTGAGAATAGGAGAATTAGGGAACTCAGGTGAGAATAGGAGAATTAGGGGACTCAGGTAAGAATAGGAGAATAAGGGAACTCAGGTGAGAATAGGAGAATTAGGGAACTCAGGTGAGAATAGGAGAATAAGGGAACTCAGGTGAGGGAGGAGAATTAGGGGACTCAGGTGAGAATAGGAGAATTAGGGAACTCAGGTGAGAATAGGAGAATTAGGGAACTCAGGTGAGAATAGGAGAATTAGGGAACTCAGGTGAGAATAGGAGAATTAGGGGACTCAGGTGAGAATAGGAGAATAAGGGAACTCAGGTGAGAATAGGAGAATAAGGGAACTCAGGTGAGAATAGGAGAATAAGGGAACTCAGGTGAGAATAGGAGAATAAGGGAACTCAGGTGAGGGAGGAGAATTAGGGAACTCAGGTGAGAATAGGAGAATTAGGGAACTCAGGTGAGAATAGGAGAATTAGGGAACTCAGGTGAGAATAGGAGAATAAGGGAACTCAGGTGAGAATAGGAGAATTAGGGAACTCAGGTGAGAATAGGAGAATTAGGGAACTCAGGTGAGAATAGGAGAATTAGGGAACTCAGGTGAGAATAGGAGAATTAGGGAACTCAGGTGAGAATAGGAGAATTAGGGAACTCAGGTGAGAATAGGAGAATAAGGGAACTCAGGTGAGAATAGGAGAATAAGGGAACTCAGGTGAGAATAGGAGAATTAGGGGACTCAGGTGAGAATAGGAGAATTAGGGAACTCAGGTGAGGGAGGAGAATTAGGGAACTCAGGTGAGAATAGGAGAATTAGGGGACTCAGGTGAGAATAGGAGAATTAGGGAACTCAGGTGAGAATAGGAGAATTAGGGAACTCAGGTGAGGGAGGAGAATTAGGGAACTCAGGTGAGAATAGGAGAATTAGGGGGCTCAGGTGAGAATAGGAGAATTAGGGGGCTCAGGTGAGAATAGGAGAATTAGGGGACTCAGGTGAGGGAGGAGAATTAGGGAACTCAGGTGAGAATAGGAGAATTAGGGAACTCAGGTGAGAATAGGAGAATTAGGGGACTCAGGTGAGAATAGGAGAATTAGGGAACTCAGGTGAGGGAGGAGAATTAGGGAACTCAGGTGAGAATAGGAGAATTAGGGGACTCAGGTGAGAATAGGAGAATTAGGGAACTCAGGTGAGAATAGGAGAATTAGGGAACTCAGGTGAGAATAGGAGAATAAGGGAACTCAGGTGAGAATAGGAGAATAAGGGAACTCAGGTGAGAATAGGAGAATAAGGGAACTCAGGTGAGAATAGGAGAATAAGGGAACTCAGGTGAGGGAGGAGAATTAGGGAACTCAGGTGAGAATAGGAGAATTAGGGAACTCAGGTGAGAATAGGAGAATTAGGGAACTCAGGTGAGAATAGGAGAATAAGGGAACTCAGGTGAGAATAGGAGAATTAGGGAACTCAGGTGAGAATAGGAGAATTAGGGAACTCAGGTGAGAATAGGAGAATTATGGAACTCAGGTGAGAATAGGAGAATTAGGGAACTCAGGTGAGAATAGGAGAATTAGGGAACTCAGGTGAGAATAGGAGAATAAGGGAACTCAGGTGAGAATAGGAGAATTAGGGAACTCAGGTGAGAGAAGGAGAATAAGGGAACTCAGGTGAGAATAGGAGAATTAGGGAACTCAGGTGAGGGAGGAGAATTAGGGAACTCAGGTGAGAATAGGAGAATTAGGGAACTCAGGTGAGAATAGGAGAATAAGGGAACTCAGGTGAGAATAGGAGAATTAGGGAACTCAGGTGAGAATAGGAGAATTAGGGGACTCAGGTGAGGGAGGAGAATAAGGGAACTCAGGTGAGAATAGGAGAATTAGGGAACTCAGGTGAGGGAGGAGAATTAGGGAACTCAGGTGAGAATAGGAGAATTAGGGAACTCAGGTGAGAATAGGAGAATAAGGGAACTCAGGTGAGAATAGGAGAATTAGGGAACTCAGGTGAGAATAGGAGAATTAGGGGACTCAGGTGAGGGAGGAGAATAAGGGAACTCAGGTGAGAATAGGAGAATTAGGGGACTCAGGTGAGGGAGGAGAATTAGGGAACTCAGGTGAGAATAGGAGAATTAGGGAACTCAGGTGAGAATAGGAGAATTAGGGAACTCAGGTGAGAATAGGAGAATTAGGGGACTCAGGTGAGAATAGGAGAATTAGGGAACTCAGGTGAGAATAGGAGAATTAGGGAACTCAGGTGAGGGAGGAGAATTAGGGAACTCAGGTGAGAATAGGAGAATAAGGGAACTCAGGTGAGGGAGGAGAATTAGGGAACTCAGGTGAGAATAGGAGAATTAGGGAACTCAGGTGAGAATAGGAGAATTAGGGAACTCAGGTGAGAATAGGAGAATTAGGGGACTCAGGTGAGAATAGGAGAATTAGGGAACTCAGGTGAGAATAGGAGAATTAGGGGACTCAGGTGAGAATAGGAGAATTAGGGAACTCAGGTGAGAATAGGAGAATTAGGGGACTCAGGTGAGAATAGGAGAATTAGGGAACTCAGGTGAGAATAGGAGAATTAGGGAACTCAGGTGAGAATAGGATAATAAGGGAACTCAGGTGAGAATAGGAGAATTAGGGGACTCAGGTGAGAATAGGAGAATTAGGGAACTCAGGTGAGAATAGGATAATAAGGGAACTCAGGTGAGAATAGGAGAATTAGGGAACTCAGGTGAGAATAGGAGAATTAGAGAACTCAGGTGAGAATAGGAGAATTAGGGGACTCAGGTGAGAATAGGAGAATAAGGGAACTCAGGTGAGGGAGGAGAATTAGGGAACTCAGGTGAGAATAGGAGAATTAGGGAACTCAGGTGAGAATAGGAGAATTAGGGAACTCAGGTGAGAATAGGAGAATTAGGGGACTCAGGTGAGAATAGGAGAATTAGGGAACTCAGGTGAGAATAGGAGAATAAGGGAACTCAGGTGAGAATAGGAGAATTAGGGGACTCAGGTGAGAATAGGAGAATTAGAGAACTCAGGTGAGAATAGGAGAATTAGAGAACTCAGGTGAGAATAGGAGAATTAGGGAACTCAGGTGAGAGAAGGAGAATTAGGGAACTCAGGTGAGAATAGGAGAATTAGGGAACTCAGGTGAGAATAGGAGAATTAGGGAACTCAGGTAAGGGAGGAGAATTAGGGAACTCAGGTGAGAATAGGAGAATTAGGGGACTCAGGTGAGAATAGGAGAATTAGGGAACTCAGGTGAGAATAGGAGAATTAGGGGACTCAGGTGAGAATAGGAGAATTAGGGAACTCAGGTGAGGGAGGAGAATTAGGGAACTCAGGTGAGAGAAGGAGAATTAGGGAACTCAGGTGAGAATAGGAGAATTAGGGAACTCAGGTGAGAATAGGAGAATAAGGGAACTCAGGTGAGAATAGGAGAATAAGGGAACTCAGGTGAGAATAGGAGAATTAGGGAACTCAGGTGAGAATAGGAGAATAAGGGAACTCAGGTGAGAATAGGAGAATTAGGGAACTCAGGTGAGAATAGGAGAATTAGGGAACTCAGGTGAGAATAGGAGAATTAGGGAACTCAGGTGAGAATAGGAGAATTAGAGAACTCAGGTGAGAATAGGAGAATAAGGGAACTCAGGTGAGAATAGGAGAATTAGTGGACTCAGGTGAGAATAGGAGAATTAGAGAACTCAGGTGAGAATAGGAGAATTAGGGAACTCAGGTGAGAGAAGGAGAATTAGGGAACTCAGGTGAGAATAGGAGAATTAGGGAACTCAGGTGAGAATAGGAGAATAAGGGAACTCAGGTGAGAATAGGAGAATAAGGGAACTCAGGTGAGAATAGGAGAATTAGGGAACTCAGGTGAGAATAGGAGAATAAGGGAACTCAGGTGAGAATAGGAGAATTAGGGGACTCAGGTGAGAATAGGAGAATTAGGGAACTCAGGTGAGAATAGGATAATAAGGGAACTCAGGTGAGAATAGGAGAATTAGGGGACTCAGGTGAGAATAGGAGAATTAGGGAACTCAGGTGAGAATAGGAGAATTAGGGAACTCAGGTGAGAATAGGATAATAAGGGAACTCAGGTGAGAATAGGAGAATTAGGGGACTCAGGTGAGAATAGGAGAATTAGGGAACTCAGGTGAGAATAGGAGAATTAGGGGACTCAGGTGAGAATAGGAGAATTAGGGAACTCAGGTAAGGGAGGAGAATTAGGGGACTCAGGTGAGGGAGGAGAATTAGGGGGCTCAGGTGAGAATAGGAGAATTAGGGAACTCAGGTGAGGGAGGAGAATTAGGGAACTCAGGTGAGAATAGGAGAATTAGGGGACTCAGGTGAGAATAGGAGAATTAGGGAACTCAGGTGAGAATAGGAGAATTAGGGAACTCAGGTGAGGGAGGAGAATTAGGGAACTCAGGTGAGAATAGGAGAATTAGGGGGCTCAGGTGAGAATAGGAGAATTAGGGGACTCAGGTGAGAATAGGAGAATTAGGGAACTCAGGTGAGGGAGGAGAATTAGGGAACTCAGGTGAGAATAGGAGAATTAGGGGACTCAGGTGAGAATAGGAGAATTAGGGAACTCAGGTGAGAATAGGAGAATTAGGGAACTCAGGTGAGGGAGGAGAATTAGGGAACTCAGGTGAGAATAGGAGAATTAGGGGGCTCAGGTGAGAATAGGAGAATTAGGGGACTCAGGTGAGAATAGGAGAATTAGGGGACTCAGGTGAGAATAGGAGAATTAGGGAACTCAGGTGAGAATAGGAGAATTAGGGAACTCAGGTGAGAATAGGAGAATTAGGGGACTCAGGTAAGAATAGGAGAATAAGGGAACTCAGGTGAGAATATGAGAATTAGGGAACTCAGGTGAGAATAGGAGAATAAGGGAACTCAGGTGAGGGAGGAGAATTAGGGGACTCAGGTGAGAATAGGAGAATTAGGGAACTCAGGTGAGAATAGGAGAATTAGGGAACTCAGGTGAGAATAGGAGAATTAGGGAACTCAGGTGAGAATAGGAGAATTAGGGGACTCAGGTGAGAATAGGAGAATAAGGGAACTCAGGTGAGAATAGGAGAATAAGGGAACTCAGGTGAGAATAGGAGAATAAGGGAACTCAGGTGAGGGAGGAGAATTAGGGAACTCAGGTGAGAATAGGAGAATTAGAGAACTCAGGTGAGAATAGGAGAATTAGGGGACTCAGGTGAGAATAGGAGAATTAGGGGACTCAGGTGAGAATAGGAGAATTAGGGAACTCAGGTGAGGGAGGAGAATTAGGGAACTCAGGTGAGAATAGGAGAATTAGGGGACTCAGGTGAGAATAGGAGAATTAGGGAACTCAGTTGAGAATAGGAGAATTAGGGAACTCAGGTGAGGGAGGAGAATTAGGGAACTCAGGTGAGAATAGGAGAATTAGGGGGCTCAGGTGAGAATAGGAGAATTAGGGGACTCAGGTGAGAATAGGAGAATTAGGGGACTCAGGTGAGAATAGGAGAATTAGGGAACTCAGGTGAGAATAGGAGAATTAGGGAACTCAGGTGAGAATAGGAGAATTAGGGGACTCAGGTGAGAATAGGAGAATTAGGGAACTCAGGTAAGGGAGGAGAATTAGGGAACTCAGGTGAGAATAGGAGAATTAGGGGACTCAGGTGAGAATAGGAGAATTAGGGAACTCAGGTGAGAATAGGAGAATTAGGGGACTCAGGTGAGAATAGGAGAATTAGGGAACTCAGGTGAGGGAGGAGAATTAGGGAACTCAGGTGAGAGAAGGAGAATTAGGGAACTCAGGTGAGAATAGGAGAATTAGGGAACTCAGGTGAGAATAGGAGAATAAGGGAACTCAGGTGAGAATAGGAGAATAAGGGAACTCAGGTGAGAATAGGAGAATTAGGGAACTCAGGTGAGAATAGGAGAATAAGGGAACTCAGGTGAGAATAGGAGAATTAGGGAACTCAGGTGAGAATAGGAGAATTAGGGAACTCAGGTGAGAATAGGAGAATTAGGGAACTCAGGTGAGAATAGGAGAATTAGAGAACTCAGGTGAGAATAGGAGAATAAGGGAACTCAGGTGAGAATAGGAGAATTAGTGGACTCAGGTGAGAATAGGAGAATTAGAGAACTCAGGTGAGAATAGGAGAATTAGGGAACTCAGGTGAGAGAAGGAGAATTAGGGAACTCAGGTGAGAATAGGAGAATTAGGGAACTCAGGTGAGAATAGGAGAATAAGGGAACTCAGGTGAGAATAGGAGAATAAGGGAACTCAGGTGAGAATAGGAGAATTAGGGAACTCAGGTGAGAATAGGAGAATAAGGGAACTCAGGTGAGAATAGGAGAATTAGGGGACTCAGGTGAGAATAGGAGAATTAGAGAACTCAGGTGAGAATAGGAGAATAAGGGAACTCAGGTGAGAATAGGAGAATTAGTGGACTCAGGTGAGAATAGGAGAATTAGAGAACTCAGGTGAGAATAGGAGAATTAGGGAACTCAGGTGAGAGAAGGAGAATTAGGGAACTCAGGTGAGAATAGGAGAATTAGGGAACTCAGGTGAGAATAGGAGAATAAGGGAACTCAGGTGAGAATAGGAGAATAAGGGAACTCAGGTGAGAATAGGAGAATTAGGGAACTCAGGTGAGAATAGGAGAATAAGGGAACTCAGGTGAGAATAGGAGAATTAGGGGACTCAGGTGAGAATAGGAGAATTAGGGAACTCAGGTGAGAATAGGATAATAAGGGAACTCAGGTGAGAATAGGAGAATTAGGGGACTCAGGTGAGAATAGGAGAATTAGGGAACTCAGGTGAGAATAGGAGAATTAGGGAACTCAGGTGAGAATAGGATAATAAGGGAACTCAGGTGAGAATAGGAGAATTAGGGGACTCAGGTGAGAATAGGAGAATTAGGGAACTCAGGTGAGAATAGGAGAATTAGGGGACTCAGGTGAGAATAGGAGAATTAGGGAACTCAGGTAAGGGAGGAGAATTAGGGGACTCAGGTGAGGGAGGAGAATTAGGGGGCTCAGGTGAGAATAGGAGAATTAGGGAACTCAGGTGAGGGAGGAGAATTAGGGAACTCAGGTGAGAATAGGAGAATTAGGGGACTCAGGTGAGAATAGGAGAATTAGGGAACTCAGGTGAGAATAGGAGAATTAGGGAACTCAGGTGAGGGAGGAGAATTAGGGAACTCAGGTGAGAATAGGAGAATTAGGGGGCTCAGGTGAGAATAGGAGAATTAGGGGACTCAGGTGAGAATAGGAGAATTAGGGAACTCAGGTGAGGGAGGAGAATTAGGGAACTCAGGTGAGAATAGGAGAATTAGGGGACTCAGGTGAGAATAGGAGAATTAGGGAACTCAGGTGAGAATAGGAGAATTAGGGAACTCAGGTGAGGGAGGAGAATTAGGGAACTCAGGTGAGAATAGGAGAATTAGGGGGCTCAGGTGAGAATAGGAGAATTAGGGGACTCAGGTGAGAATAGGAGAATTAGGGGACTCAGGTGAGAATAGGAGAATTAGGGAACTCAGGTGAGAATAGGAGAATTAGGGAACTCAGGTGAGAATAGGAGAATTAGGGGACTCAGGTAAGAATAGGAGAATAAGGGAACTCAGGTGAGAATATGAGAATTAGGGAACTCAGGTGAGAATAGGAGAATAAGGGAACTCAGGTGAGGGAGGAGAATTAGGGGACTCAGGTGAGAATAGGAGAATTAGGGAACTCAGGTGAGAATAGGAGAATTAGGGAACTCAGGTGAGAATAGGAGAATTAGGGAACTCAGGTGAGAATAGGAGAATTAGGGGACTCAGGTGAGAATAGGAGAATAAGGGAACTCAGGTGAGAATAGGAGAATAAGGGAACTCAGGTGAGAATAGGAGAATAAGGGAACTCAGGTGAGGGAGGAGAATTAGGGAACTCAGGTGAGAATAGGAGAATTAGAGAACTCAGGTGAGAATAGGAGAATTAGGGGACTCAGGTGAGAATAGGAGAATTAGGGGACTCAGGTGAGAATAGGAGAATTAGGGAACTCAGGTGAGGGAGGAGAATTAGGGAACTCAGGTGAGAATAGGAGAATTAGGGGACTCAGGTGAGAATAGGAGAATTAGGGAACTCAGTTGAGAATAGGAGAATTAGGGAACTCAGGTGAGGGAGGAGAATTAGGGAACTCAGGTGAGAATAGGAGAATTAGGGGGCTCAGGTGAGAATAGGAGAATTAGGGGACTCAGGTGAGAATAGGAGAATTAGGGGACTCAGGTGAGAATAGGAGAATTAGGGAACTCAGGTGAGAATAGGAGAATTAGGGAACTCAGGTGAGAATAGGAGAATTAGGGGACTCAGGTGAGAATAGGAGAATTAGGGAACTCAGGTAAGGGAGGAGAATTAGGGAACTCAGGTGAGAATAGGAGAATTAGGGGACTCAGGTGAGAATAGGAGAATTAGGGAACTCAGGTGAGAATAGGAGAATTAGGGGACTCAGGTGAGAATAGGAGAATTAGGGAACTCAGGTGAGGGAGGAGAATTAGGGAACTCAGGTGAGAGAAGGAGAATTAGGGAACTCAGGTGAGAATAGGAGAATTAGGGAACTCAGGTGAGAATAGGAGAATAAGGGAACTCAGGTGAGAATAGGAGAATAAGGGAACTCAGGTGAGAATAGGAGAATTAGGGAACTCAGGTGAGAATAGGAGAATAAGGGAACTCAGGTGAGAATAGGAGAATTAGGGAACTCAGGTGAGAATAGGAGAATTAGGGAACTCAGGTGAGAATAGGAGAATTAGGGAACTCAGGTGAGAATAGGAGAATTAGAGAACTCAGGTGAGAATAGGAGAATAAGGGAACTCAGGTGAGAATAGGAGAATTAGTGGACTCAGGTGAGAATAGGAGAATTAGAGAACTCAGGTGAGAATAGGAGAATTAGGGAACTCAGGTGAGAGAAGGAGAATTAGGGAACTCAGGTGAGAATAGGAGAATTAGGGAACTCAGGTGAGAATAGGAGAATAAGGGAACTCAGGTGAGAATAGGAGAATAAGGGAACTCAGGTGAGAATAGGAGAATTAGGGAACTCAGGTGAGAATAGGAGAATAAGGGAACTCAGGTGAGAATAGGAGAATTAGGGGACTCAGGTGAGAATAGGAGAATTAGGGAACTCAGGTGAGAATAGGATAATAAGGGAACTCAGGTGAGAATAGGAGAATTAGGGGACTCAGGTGAGAATAGGAGAATTAGGGAACTCAGGTGAGAATAGGAGAATTAGGGAACTCAGGTGAGAATAGGATAATAAGGGAACTCAGGTGAGAATAGGAGAATTAGGGGACTCAGGTGAGAATGGGAGAATTAGGGAACTCAGGTGAGAATAGGAGAATTAGGGGACTCAGGTGAGAATAGGAGAATTAGGGAACTCAGGTAAGGGAGGAGAATTAGGGGACTCAGGTGAGGGAGGAGAATTAGGGGGCTCAGGTGAGAATAGGAGAATTAGGGAACTCAGGTGAGGGAGGAGAATTAGGGAACTCAGGTGAGAATAGGAGAATTAGGGGACTCAGGTGAGAATAGGAGAATAAGGGAACTCAGGTGAGAATAGGAGAATTAGGGAACTCAGGTGAGGGAGGAGAATTAGGGAACTCAGGTGAGAATAGGAGAATTAGGGGGCTCAGGTGAGAATAGGAGAATTAGGGGACTCAGGTGAGAATAGGAGAATTAGGGAACTCAGGTGAGGGAGGAGAATTAGGGAACTCAGGTGAGAATAGGAGAATTAGGGGACTCAGGTGAGAATAGGAGAATTAGGGAACTCAGGTGAGAATAGGAGAATTAGGGAACTCAGGTGAGGGAGGAGAATTAGGGAACTCAGGTGAGAATAGGAGAATTAGGGGGCTCAGGTGAGAATAGGAGAATTAGGGGACTCAGGTGAGAATAGGAGAATTAGGGGACTCAGGTGAGAATAGGAGAATTAGGGAACTCAGGTGAGAATAGGAGAATTAGGGAACTCAGGTGAGAATAGGAGAATTAGGGGACTCAGGTAAGAATAGGAGAATAAGGGAACTCAGGTGAGAATATGAGAATTAGGGAACTCAGGTGAGAATAGGAGAATAAGGGAACTCAGGTGAGGGAGGAGAATTAGGGGACTCAGGTGAGAATAGGAGAATTAGGGAACTCAGGTGAGAATAGGAGAATTAGGGAACTCAGGTGAGAATAGGAGAATTAGGGAACTCAGGTGAGAATAGGAGAATTAGGGGACTCAGGTGAGAATAGGAGAATAAGGGAACTCAGGTGAGAATAGGAGAATAAGGGAACTCAGGTGAGAATAGGAGAATAAGGGAACTCAGGTGAGGGAGGAGAATTAGGGAACTCAGGTGAGAATAGGAGAATTAGAGAACTCAGGTGAGAATAGGAGAATTAGGGGACTCAGGTGAGAATAGGAGAATTAGGGGACTCAGGTGAGAATAGGAGAATTAGGGAACTCAGGTGAGGGAGGAGAATTAGGGAACTCAGGTGAGAATAGGAGAATTAGGGGACTCAGGTGAGAATAGGAGAATTAGGGAACTCAGTTGAGAATAGGAGAATTAGGGAACTCAGGTGAGGGAGGAGAATTAGGGAACTCAGGTGAGAATAGGAGAATTAGGGGGCTCAGGTGAGAATAGGAGAATTAGGGGACTCAGGTGAGAATAGGAGAATTAGGGGACTCAGGTGAGAATAGGAGAATTAGGGAACTCAGGTGAGAATAGGAGAATTAGGGAACTCAGGTGAGAATAGGAGAATTAGGGGACTCAGGTAAGAATAGGAGAATAAGGGAACTCAGGTGAGAATAGGAGAATTAGGGAACTCAGGTGAGAATAGGAGAATAAGGGAACTCAGGTGAGGGAGGAGAATTAGGGGACTCAGGTGAGAATAGGAGAATTAGGGAACTCAGGTGAGAATAGGAGAATTAGGGAACTCAGGTGAGAATAGGAGAATTAGGGAACTCAGGTGAGAATAGGAGAATTAGGGGACTCAGGTGAGAATAGGAGAATAAGGGAACTCAGGTGAGAATAGGAGAATAAGGGAACTCAGGTGAGAATAGGAGAATAAGGGAACTCAGGTGAGAATAGGAGAATAAGGGAACTCAGGTGAGGGAGGAGAATTAGGGAACTCAGGTGAGAATAGGAGAATTAGGGAACTCAGGTGAGAATAGGAGAATTAGGGAACTCAGGTGAGAATAGGAGAATAAGGGAACTCAGGTGAGAATAGGAGAATTAGGGAACTCAGGTGAGAATAGGAGAATTAGGGAACTCAGGTGAGAATAGGAGAATTAGGGAACTCAGGTGAGAATAGGAGAATTAGGGAACTCAGGTGAGAATAGGAGAATTAGGGAACTCAGGTGAGAATAGGAGAATAAGGGAACTCAGGTGAGAATAGGAGAATAAGGGAACTCAGGTGAGAATAGGAGAATTAGGGGACTCAGGTGAGAATAGGAGAATTAGGGAACTCAGGTGAGGGAGGAGAATTAGGGAACTCAGGTGAGAATAGGAGAATTAGGGGACTCAGGTGAGAATAGGAGAATTAGGGAACTCAGGTGAGAATAGGAGAATTAGGGAACTCAGGTGAGGGAGGAGAATTAGGGAACTCAGGTGAGAATAGGAGAATTAGGGGGCTCAGGTGAGAATAGGAGAATTAGGGGGCTCAGGTGAGAATAGGAGAATTAGGGGACTCAGGTGAGGGAGGAGAATTAGGGAACTCAGGTGAGAATAGGAGAATTAGGGAACTCAGGTGAGAATAGGAGAATTAGGGGACTCAGGTGAGAATAGGAGAATTAGGGAACTCAGGTGAGGGAGGAGAATTAGGGAACTCAGGTGAGAATAGGAGAATTAGGGGACTCAGGTGAGAATAGGAGAATTAGGGAACTCAGGTGAGAATAGGAGAATTAGGGAACTCAGGTGAGAATAGGAGAATAAGGGAACTCAGGTGAGAATAGGAGAATAAGGGAACTCAGGTGAGAATAGGAGAATAAGGGAACTCAGGTGAGAATAGGAGAATAAGGGAACTCAGGTGAGGGAGGAGAATTAGGGAACTCAGGTGAGAATAGGAGAATTAGGGAACTCAGGTGAGAATAGGAGAATTAGGGAACTCAGGTGAGAATAGGAGAATAAGGGAACTCAGGTGAGAATAGGAGAATTAGGGAACTCAGGTGAGAATAGGAGAATTAGGGAACTCAGGTGAGAATAGGAGAATTATGGAACTCAGGTGAGAATAGGAGAATTAGGGAACTCAGGTGAGAATAGGAGAATTAGGGAACTCAGGTGAGAATAGGAGAATAAGGGAACTCAGGTGAGAATAGGAGAATTAGGGAACTCAGGTGAGAGAAGGAGAATAAGGGAACTCAGGTGAGAATAGGAGAATTAGGGAACTCAGGTGAGGGAGGAGAATTAGGGAACTCAGGTGAGAATAGGAGAATTAGGGAACTCAGGTGAGAATAGGAGAATTAGGGGACTCAGGTAAGAATAGGAGAATAAGGGAACTCAGGTGAGAATATGAGAATTAGGGAACTCAGGTGAGAATAGGAGAATAAGGGAACTCAGGTGAGGGAGGAGAATTAGGGGACTCAGGTGAGAATAAGAGAATTAGGGAACTCAGGTGAGAATAGGAGAATTAGGGAACTCAGGTGAGAATAGGAGAATTAGGGAACTCAGGTGAGAATAGGAGAATTAGGGGACTCAGGTGAGAATAGGAGAATAAGGGAACTCAGGTGAGAATAGGAGAATAAGGGAACTCAGGTGAGAATAGGAGAATAAGGGAACTCAGGTGAGGGAGGAGAATTAGGGAACTCAGGTGAGAATAGGAGAATTAGAGAACTCAGGTGAGAATAGGAGAATTAGGGGACTCAGGTGAGAATAGGAGAATTAGGGGACTCAGGTGAGAATAGGAGAATTAGGGAACTCAGGTGAGGGAGGAGAATTAGGGAACTCAGGTGAGAATAGGAGAATTAGGGGACTCAGGTGAGAATAGGAGAATTAGGGAACTCAGTTGAGAATAGGAGAATTAGGGAACTCAGGTGAGGGAGGAGAATTAGGGAACTCAGGTGAGAATAGGAGAATTAGGGGGCTCAGGTGAGAATAGGAGAATTAGGGGACTCAGGTGAGAATAGGAGAATTAGGGGACTCAGGTGAGAATAGGAGAATTAGGGAACTCAGGTGAGAATAGGAGAATTAGGGAACTCAGGTGAGAATAGGAGAATTAGGGGACTCAGGTAAGAATAGGAGAATAAGGGAACTCAGGTGAGAATAGGAGAATTAGAGAACTCAGGTGAGAATAGGAGAATAAGGGAACTCAGGTGAGGGAGGAGAATTAGGGGACTCAGGTGAGAATAGGAGAATTAGGGAACTCAGGTGAGAATAGGAGAATTAGGGAACTCAGGTGAGAATAGGAGAATTAGGGAACTCAGGTGAGAATAGGAGAATTAGGGGACTCAGGTGAGAATAGGAGAATTAGGGAACTCAGGTGAGAGAAGGAGAATAAGGGAACTCAGGTGAGAATAGGAGAATTAGGGAACTCAGGTGAGGGAGGAGAATTAGGGAACTCAGGTGAGAATAGGAGAATTAGGGAACTCAGGTGAGAATAGGAGAATTAGGGGACTCAGGTAAGAATAGGAGAATAAGGGAACTCAGGTGAGAATATGAGAATTAGGGAACTCAGGTGAGAATAGGAGAATAAGGGAACTCAGGTGAGGGAGGAGAATTAGGGGACTCAGGTGAGAATAGGAGAATTAGGGAACTCAGGTGAGAATAGGAGAATTAGGGAACTCAGGTGAGAATAGGAGAATTAGGGAACTCAGGTGAGAATAGGAGAATTAGGGGACTCAGGTGAGAATAGGAGAATAAGGGAACTCAGGTGAGAATAGGAGAATAAGGGAACTCAGGTGAGAATAGGAGAATAAGGGAACTCAGGTGAGGGAGGAGAATTAGGGAACTCAGGTGAGAATAGGAGAATTAGAGAACTCAGGTGAGAATAGGAGAATTAGGGGACTCAGGTGAGAATAGGAGAATTAGGGGACTCAGGTGAGAATAGGAGAATTAGGGAACTCAGGTGAGGGAGGAGAATTAGGGAACTCAGGTGAGAATAGGAGAATTAGGGGACTCAGGTGAGAATAGGAGAATTAGGGAACTCAGTTGAGAATAGGAGAATTAGGGAACTCAGGTGAGGGAGGAGAATTAGGGAACTCAGGTGAGAATAGGAGAATTAGGGGGCTCAGGTGAGAATAGGAGAATTAGGGGACTCAGGTGAGAATAGGAGAATTAGGGGACTCAGGTGAGAATAGGAGAATTAGGGAACTCAGGTGAGAATAGGAGAATTAGGGAACTCAGGTGAGAATAGGAGAATTAGGGGACTCAGGTAAGAATAGGAGAATAAGGGAACTCAGGTGAGAATAGGAGAATTAGAGAACTCAGGTGAGAATAGGAGAATAAGGGAACTCAGGTGAGGGAGGAGAATTAGGGGACTCAGGTGAGAATAGGAGAATTAGGGAACTCAGGTGAGAATAGGAGAATTAGGGAACTCAGGTGAGAATAGGAGAATTAGGGAACTCAGGTGAGAATAGGAGAATTAGGGGACTCAGGTGAGAATAGGAGAATAAGGGAACTCAGGTGAGAATAGGAGAATAAGGGAACTCAGGTGAGAATAGGAGAATAAGGGAACTCAGGTGAGAATAGGAGAATAAGGGAACTCAGGTGAGGGAGGAGAATTAGGGAACTCAGGTGAGAATAGGAGAATTAGGGAACTCAGGTGAGAATAGGAGAATTAGGGAACTCAGGTGAGAATAGGAGAATAAGGGAACTCAGGTGAGAATAGGAGAATTAGGGAACTCAGGTGAGAATAGGAGAATTAGGGAACTCAGGTGAGAATAGGAGAATTAGGGAACTCAGGTGAGAATAGGAGAATTAGGGAACTCAGGTGAGAATAGGAGAATTAGGGAACTCAGGTGAGAATAGGAGAATAAGGGAACTCAGGTGAGAATAGGAGAATAAGGGAACTCAGGTGAGAATAGGAGAATTAGGGGACTCAGGTGAGAATAGGAGAATTAGGGAACTCAGGTGAGGGAGGAGAATTAGGGAACTCAGGTGAGAATAGGAGAATTAGGGGACTCAGGTGAGAATAGGAGAATTAGGGAACTCAGGTGAGAATAGGAGAATTAGGGAACTCAGGTGAGGGAGGAGAATTAGGGAACTCAGGTGAGAATAGGAGAATTAGGGGGCTCAGGTGAGAATAGGAGAATTAGGGGGCTCAGGTGAGAATAGGAGAATTAGGGGACTCAGGTGAGGGAGGAGAATTAGGGAACTCAGGTGAGAATAGGAGAATTAGGGAACTCAGGTGAGAATAGGAGAATTAGGGGACTCAGGTGAGAATAGGAGAATTAGGGAACTCAGGTGAGGGAGGAGAATTAGGGAACTCAGGTGAGAATAGGAGAATTAGGGGACTCAGGTGAGAATAGGAGAATTAGGGAACTCAGGTGAGAATAGGAGAATTAGGGAACTCAGGTGAGAATAGGAGAATAAGGGAACTCAGGTGAGAATAGGAGAATAAGGGAACTCAGGTGAGAATAGGAGAATAAGGGAACTCAGGTGAGAATAGGAGAATAAGGGAACTCAGGTGAGGGAGGAGAATTAGGGAACTCAGGTGAGAATAGGAGAATTAGGGAACTCAGGTGAGAATAGGAGAATTAGGGAACTCAGGTGAGAATAGGAGAATAAGGGAACTCAGGTGAGAATAGGAGAATTAGGGAACTCAGGTGAGAATAGGAGAATTAGGGAACTCAGGTGAGAATAGGAGAATTATGGAACTCAGGTGAGAATAGGAGAATTAGGGAACTCAGGTGAGAATAGGAGAATTAGGGAACTCAGGTGAGAATAGGAGAATAAGGGAACTCAGGTGAGAATAGGAGAATTAGGGAACTCAGGTGAGAGAAGGAGAATAAGGGAACTCAGGTGAGAATAGGAGAATTAGGGAACTCAGGTGAGGGAGGAGAATTAGGGAACTCAGGTGAGAATAGGAGAATTAGGGAACTCAGGTGAGAATAGGAGAATAAGGGAACTCAGGTGAGAATAGGAGAATTAGGGAACTCAGGTGAGAATAGGAGAATTAGGGGACTCAGGTGAGGGAGGAGAATAAGGGAACTCAGGTGAGAATAGGAGAATTAGGGAACTCAGGTGAGGGAGGAGAATTAGGGAACTCAGGTGAGAATAGGAGAATTAGGGAACTCAGGTGAGAATAGGAGAATAAGGGAACTCAGGTGAGAATAGGAGAATTAGGGAACTCAGGTGAGAATAGGAGAATTAGGGGACTCAGGTGAGGGAGGAGAATAAGGGAACTCAGGTGAGAATAGGAGAATTAGGGGACTCAGGTGAGGGAGGAGAATTAGGGAACTCAGGTGAGAATAGGAGAATTAGGGAACTCAGGTGAGAATAGGAGAATTAGGGAACTCAGGTGAGAATAGGAGAATTAGGGGACTCAGGTGAGAATAGGAGAATTAGGGAACTCAGGTGAGAATAGGAGAATTAGGGAACTCAGGTGAGGGAGGAGAATTAGGGAACTCAGGTGAGAATAGGAGAATAAGGGAACTCAGGTGAGGGAGGAGAATTAGGGAACTCAGGTGAGAATAGGAGAATTAGGGAACTCAGGTGAGAATAGGAGAATTAGGGAACTCAGGTGAGAATAGGAGAATTAGGGGACTCAGGTGAGAATAGGAGAATTAGGGAACTCAGGTGAGAATAGGAGAATTAGGGGACTCAGGTGAGAATAGGAGAATTAGGGAACTCAGGTGAGAATAGGAGAATTAGGGGACTCAGGTGAGAATAGGAGAATTAGGGAACTCAGGTGAGAATAGGAGAATTAGGGAACTCAGGTGAGAATAGGATAATAAGGGAACTCAGGTGAGAATAGGAGAATTAGGGGACTCAGGTGAGAATAGGAGAATTAGGGAACTCAGGTGAGAATAGGATAATAAGGGAACTCAGGTGAGAATAGGAGAATTAGGGAACTCAGGTGAGAATAGGAGAATTAGAGAACTCAGGTGAGAATAGGAGAATTAGGGGACTCAGGTGAGAATAGGAGAATAAGGGAACTCAGGTGAGGGAGGAGAATTAGGGAACTCAGGTGAGAATAGGAGAATTAGGGAACTCAGGTGAGAATAGGAGAATTAGGGAACTCAGGTGAGAATAGGAGAATTAGGGGACTCAGGTGAGAATAGGAGAATTAGGGAACTCAGGTGAGAATAGGAGAATAAGGGAACTCAGGTGAGAATAGGAGAATTAGGGGACTCAGGTGAGAATAGGAGAATTAGAGAACTCAGGTGAGAATAGGAGAATTAGAGAACTCAGGTGAGAATAGGAGAATTAGGGAACTCAGGTGAGAGAAGGAGAATTAGGGAACTCAGGTGAGAATAGGAGAATTAGGGAACTCAGGTGAGAATAGGAGAATTAGGGAACTCAGGTAAGGGAGGAGAATTAGGGAACTCAGGTGAGAATAGGAGAATTAGGGGACTCAGGTGAGAATAGGAGAATTAGGGAACTCAGGTGAGAATAGGAGAATTAGGGGACTCAGGTGAGAATAGGAGAATTAGGGAACTCAGGTGAGGGAGGAGAATTAGGGAACTCAGGTGAGAGAAGGAGAATTAGGGAACTCAGGTGAGAATAGGAGAATTAGGGAACTCAGGTGAGAATAGGAGAATAAGGGAACTCAGGTGAGAATAGGAGAATAAGGGAACTCAGGTGAGAATAGGAGAATTAGGGAACTCAGGTGAGAATAGGAGAATAAGGGAACTCAGGTGAGAATAGGAGAATTAGGGAACTCAGGTGAGAATAGGAGAATTAGGGAACTCAGGTGAGAATAGGAGAATTAGGGAACTCAGGTGAGAATAGGAGAATTAGAGAACTCAGGTGAGAATAGGAGAATAAGGGAACTCAGGTGAGAATAGGAGAATTAGTGGACTCAGGTGAGAATAGGAGAATTAGAGAACTCAGGTGAGAATAGGAGAATTAGGGAACTCAGGTGAGAGAAGGAGAATTAGGGAACTCAGGTGAGAATAGGAGAATTAGGGAACTCAGGTGAGAATAGGAGAATAAGGGAACTCAGGTGAGAATAGGAGAATAAGGGAACTCAGGTGAGAATAGGAGAATTAGGGAACTCAGGTGAGAATAGGAGAATAAGGGAACTCAGGTGAGAATAGGAGAATTAGGGGACTCAGGTGAGAATAGGAGAATTAGGGAACTCAGGTGAGAATAGGATAATAAGGGAACTCAGGTGAGAATAGGAGAATTAGGGGACTCAGGTGAGAATAGGAGAATTAGGGAACTCAGGTGAGAATAGGAGAATTAGGGAACTCAGGTGAGAATAGGATAATAAGGGAACTCAGGTGAGAATAGGAGAATTAGGGGACTCAGGTGAGAATAGGAGAATTAGGGAACTCAGGTGAGAATAGGAGAATTAGAGAACTCAGGTGAGAATAGGAGAATTAGGGGACTCAGGTGAGAATAGGAGAATTAGAGAACTCAGGTGAGAATAGGAGAATTAGGGAACTCAGGTGAGAATAGGAGAATTAGGGAACTCAGGTGAGAATAGGAGAATTAGGGGACTCAGGTGAGAATAGGAGAATTAGGGGACTCAGGTGAGAATAGGAGAATTAGAGAACTCAGGTGAGAATAGGAGAATAAGGGAACTCAGGTGAGGGAGGAGAATTAGGGAACTCAGGTGAGAATAGGAGAATTAGGGGACTCAGGTGAGAATAGGAGAATTAGGGAACTCAGGTGAGAATAGGAGAATTAGGGAACTCAGGTGAGAATAGGAGAATTAGGGAACTCAGGTGAGAATAGGAGAATTAGGGGACTCAGGTGAGAATAGGAGAATTAGGGGACTCAGGTGAGAATAGGAGAATAAGGGAACTCAGGTGAGAATAGGAGAATTAGGGAACTCAGGTGAGAATAGGAGAATAAGGGAACTCAGGTGAGAATAGGAGAATAAGGGAACTCAGGTGAGAATAGGAGAATTAGGGAACTCAGGTGAGAATAGGAGAATAAGGGAACTCAGGTGAGAATAGGAGAATTAGGGAACTCAGGTGAGAGAAGGAGAATTAGGGAACTCAGGTGAGAATAGGAGAATAAGGGAACTCAGGTGAGAATAGGAGAATTAGGGAACTCAGGTGAGAATAGGAGAATAAGGGAACTCAGGTGAGAATAGGAGAATAAGGGAACTCAGGTGAGAATAGGAGAATTAGGGAACTCAGGTGAGAATAGGAGAATTAGGGAACTCAGGTGAGAATAGGAGAATTAGGGAACTCAGGTGAGAATAGGAGAATTAGGGAACTCAGGTGAGAATAGGAGAATTAGGGAACTCAGGTGAGAATAGGAGAATTAGGGAACTCAGGTGAGAATAGGAGAATTAGGGAACTCAGGTGAGAGAAGGAGAATTAGGGAACTCAGGTGAGAATAGGAGAATTAGGGAACTCAGGTGAGAGAAGGAGATTTTGGGGACAGCAAAGGTCGTGTGGTCAGTGTGAAGCACTTAACTGGCTTGTAGTCAGATGCTCCTGGTGAGTGCAAAGCTTAACAATTTTCCATCTCTTTGTTAGATTGACCCTGTCAAAGACATGCTTCAGAGATTTATAAGTGAGCAAGCTGCAGAGAAGAGACAAGTTCTGACTGTTGACAGCGTCCCACTAGATGAGTCTGGGCTCAAGGAGTTATTGGTACGTCCATCCGCCATGTGCTCCTTTCTGTCTCCTCTTTCTCCATCCGCCATGTGCTCCTTTTTGTCTCCTCTTCCTCCATCCTCCATGTGCTCCTTTTTGTCTCCTCTTCCTCCATCCGCCATGTGCTCCTTTTTGTCTCCTCTTCCTCCATCCGCCATGTGCTCCTTTTTGTCTCCTCTTCCTCCATCCGCAATGTGCTCCTTTTTGTCTCCTCTTCCTCCATCCGCCATGTGCTCCTTTTTGTCTCCCCTTCCTCCATCCGCCATGTGCTCCTTTTTGTCTCCTCTTCCTCCATCCGCCATGTGCTCCTTTTTGTCTCTTCTTCCTCCATCCGCCATGTGCTCCTTTTTGTCTCCTCTTCCTCCATCCTCCATGTGCTCCTTTTTGTCTCCTCTTCCTCCATCCGCCATGTGCTCCTTTTTGTCTCTTCTTCCTCCATCCTCCATGTGCTCCTTTTTGTCTCTTCTTCCTCCATCCGCCATGTGGTCCTTTTTGTCTCCTCTTCCTCCATCCGCCATGTGCTCCTTTTTGTCTCCTCTTCCTCCATCCTCCATGTGCTCCTTTTTGTCTCCTCTTCCTCCATCCGCCATGTGCTCCTTTTTGTCTCCTCTTCCTCCATCCGCCATGTGCTCCTTTTTGTCTCCTCTTCCTCCATCCTCCATGTGCTCCTTTTTGTCTCCTCTTCCTCCATCCGCCATGTGCTCCTTTTTGTCTCTTCTTCCTCCATCCTCCATGTGCTCCTTTTTGTCTCTTCTTCCTCCATCCGCCATGTGCTCCTTTTTGTCTCCTCTTCCTCCATCCGCCATGTGCTCCTTTTTGTCTCCTCTTCCTCCATCCGCCATGTGCTCCTTTTTGTCTCCTCTTCCTCCATCCTCCATGTGCTCCTTTTTGTCTCCTCTTCCTCCATCCGCCATGTGCTCCTTTTTGTCTCCTCTTCCTCCATCCGCCATGTGCTCCTTTTTGTCTCCTCTTCCTCCATCCGCCATGTGCTCCTTTTTGTCTCCTCTTCCTCCATCCGCCATGTGCTCCTTTTTGTCTCCTCTTCCTCCATCCTCCATGTGCTCCTTTTTGTCTCCTCTTCCTCCATCCGCCATGTGCTCCTTTTTGTCTCCTCTTCCTCCATCCGCCATGTGCTCCTTTTTGTCTCCTTTTCCTCCATCCTCTATGTGCTCCTTTTTGTCTCTTCTTCCTCCATCCGCCATGTGCTCCTTTTTGTCTCCTCTTCCTCCATCCGCCATGTGCTCCTTTTTGTCTCCTCTCCCTCCATCCTCCATGTGCTCCTTTTTGTCTCTTCTTCCTCCATCCGCCATGTGCTCCTTTTTGTCTCCTCTTCCTCCATCCGCCATGTGCTCCTTTTTGTCTCCTCTTCCTCCATCCGCCATGTGCTCCTTTTTGTCTCCTCTTCCTCCATCCGCCATGTGCTCCTTTTTGTCTCCTCTTCCTCCATCCGCCATGTGCTCCTTTTTGTCTCCTCTTCCTCCATCCGCCATGTGCTCCTTTTTGTCTCCTTTTCCTCCATCCTCTATGTGCTCCTTTTTGTCTCTTCTTCCTCCATCCTCCATGTGCTCCTTTTTGTCTCCTCTTCCTCCATCCGCCATGTGCTCCTTTTTGTCTCCTCTTCCTCCATCCGCCATGTGCTCCTTTTTGTCTCCTGTTCCTCCATCCTCCATGTGCTCCTTTTTGTCTCTTCTTCCTCCATCCGCCATGTGCTCCTTTTCGTCTCCCCTTCCTCCATCTTCGTTCACCATGTGCTTGGTGCTCTAACAATTTTCAAAACAGCAGGATTCAGGATTTGGGATTCAACGTGCATAACTTCTGATTCTGTAACTTTATCCAAGCCCTCTTAGAACTCTTCAACTTGCTTGTCCTCTTTATGGGATGTCTTGACTAATGCGCTGTACGCCCTTTATGTACACTTTACGTTCTTGTGTTGAAGTATGTAAAATCCGTGACATAACAACATAACATCGACCTTTGAAAGACATGGACATTCACCTATCATGGACTACATTTATGTCGTTATGTTGTCAGTGTGTACCATGTTTATGTCGTCATGTCGCCAGTGTGTACCATGTTTATTTCGTCATGTCGCCAGTGTGCGCCATGTTTATGTCGTCATGTCGCCAGTGTTCACCATGTTTATGTCGTTATGTCGCCAGTGTGCACCATGTTTATGTCGTTATGTCGCCAGTGTGCACCATGTTTATGTCGTTATGTCACCAGTGTGCACCTTGTTTATGTCGCCATGTCGCCAGTGTGCACCATGTTTATGTCGTTATGTCGCCAGTGTGCACCATGTTTATGTCGTTATGTCGCCAGTGTGTACCATGTTTATGTTGCCAGTGTGTACCATGTTTATGTCGTTATGTCGCCAGTGTGCACCATGTTTATGTCGTTATGTCACCAGTGTGCACCATGTTTATGTCGTCATGTCGCCAGTGTGCACCATGTTTAGGTCATTATGTCGCCAGTGTGCACCATGTTTATGTCGTTATTTTGCCAGTGTGTACCATGTTTATGTTGCCAGTGTGCACCATGTTTAGGTCATTATGTCGCCAGTGTGCACCATGTTTATGTCGTTATGTCGCCAGTGTGTACCATGTTTATGTTGCCAGTGTGCACCATGTTTATGTCGTTATGTCGCCAGTGTGCACCATGTTTATGTCGTTATGTCGCCAGTGTGCACCATGTTTATGTCGTTATGTCGCCAGTGTGCACCATGTTTATGTCGTTATGTCGCCAGTGTGCACCATGTTTATGTCGTTATGTCGCCAGTGTGTACCTTGTTTATGTCGTCATGTCGCCAGTGTGCACCATGTTTATGTCGTCATGTCGCCAGTGTGCACCATGTTTATGTCGTTATGTCGCCAGTGTGCACCATGTTTATGTCGTTATGTCGCCAGTGTGCACCATGTTTATGTCGTTATGTCGCCAGTGTGCACCATGTTTATGTCGTTATGTCGCCAGTGTGTACCATGTTTATGTTGCCAGTGTGCACCATGTTTATGTCGTTATGTCGCCAGTGTGCACCATGTTTATGTCGTTATGTCACCAGTGTGCACCATGTTTATGTCGTTATGTCGCCAGTGTGCAACATGTTTATGTCGTTATGTCGCCAGTGTGCACCATGTTTATGTCGTTATGTCGCCAGTGTGCACCATGTTTATGTCATTATGTCGCCAGTGTGTACCATGTTTATGTTGCCAGTGTGTACCATGTTTATGTCATTATGTCGCCAGTGTGTACCATGTTTATGTCGTCATGTCGCCAGTGTGCACCATGTTTATGTCGTTATGTCGCCAGTGTGTACCATGTTTATGTTGCCAGTGTGTACCATGTTTATGTCATTATGTCGCCAGTGTGTACCATGTTTATGTCGTCATGTCGCCAGTGTGCACCATGTTTATGTCGTTATGTTGCCAGTGTGCACCATGTTTATGTCATTATGTCGCCAGTGTGTACCATGTTTATGTTGCCAGTGTGTACCATGTTTATGTCGTTATGTCGCCATTGTGCACCATGTTTATGTCGTTATGTCGCCAGTGTGTACCGTGTTTATGTCGTTATGTCGCCAGTGTGTACCATGTTTATGTCCTTATGTCGCCAGTGTGTACCTTGTTTATGTCGTTATGTCGCCAGTGTGCACCATGTTTATGTCGTCATGTCGCCAGTGTGCACCATGTTTATGTCGTTATGTCACCAGTGTGTACCATGTTTATGTTGTCATGTCGCCAGTGTGCACCATGTTTATGTCGTTATGTCGCCAGTGTGCACCATGTTTATGTCATTATGTCGCCAGTGTGTACCATGTTTATGTCGTTATGTCGCCAGTGTGCACCATGTTTATGTCGTCATGTCGCCAGTGTGTACCATGTTTATGTCGTCATGTCGCCAGTGTGTACCATGTTTATGTCGTTATGTCGCCAGTGTGTACCATGTTTATGTTGTCATGTCGCCAGTGTGCAACATGTTTATGTTGTTATGTCACCAGTGTGTACCATGTTTATGTCGTTATGTCGCCAGTGTGCACCATGTTTATGTCGTCATGCCGCCAGTGTGTACCATGTTTATGTCGTTATGTCACCAGTGTGTACCATGTTTATGTCGTCATGTCGCCACTGTGTACCATGTTTATGTCGTTATGTCGCCAGTGTGTACCTTGTTTATGTTGTCATGTCGCCAGTGTGCAACATGTTTATGTCGTTATGTCGCCAGTGTGCACCATGTTTATGTTGTTATGTCGCCAGTGTGCACCATGTTTATGTCGTTATGTCGCCAGTGTGCGCCATGTTTATGTCGTTATGTCGCCAGTGTGTACCATGTTTATGTCGTTATGTCGCCAGTGTGCACCATGTTTATGTCGTTATGTCGCCAGTGTGCACCATGTTTATGTCGTTATGTCGCCAGTGTGCACCATGTTTATGTCGTTATGTCGCCAGTGTGTACCTTGTTTATGTCGTCATGTCGCCAGTGTGCAACATGTTTATGTCGTTATGTCGCCAGTGTGCACCATGTTTATGTTGTTATGTCGCCAGTGTGTACCATGTTTATGTCGTCATGTCGCCAGTGTGCAACATGTTTATGTCGTTATGTCGCCAGTGTGCAACATGTTTATGTCGTTATGTCGCCAGTGTGCACCATGTTTATGTCGTTATGTCACCAGTGTGTACCATGTTTATGTCGTTATGTCGCCAGTGTGCACCATGTTTATGTCGTCATGTCGCCAGTGGTACCATGTTTATGTCCTTATGTCGCGAGTGTGCACCATGTTTATGTCATTATGTCGTTATGTTTGTGTCTGACAGGCTGCGCAGTGCTGGAGAGCTGGGCTGGAATTCACTGGACGATTCCTGACGGCACATGGTCAGGGTGTAGGTCAACATGGTCAGCGAGCCATGCACACTCATAAAACATTACAGGTACAGAACAGTTAGCGAGCAATTTCATCTTTTTTTTTCGGTCGATTACGTAACAATCTCGGATTATTTTTAACGGAAAACGCGAAAAATATTTCAAAATCGTAAAAGCGTATTGGAAGTTTCTTTGAGGATGTGACTGATAATTTAGAGCGGATGGCCTGTTAAATAGCGCGGGTTCTAAAAGATTATTTTGTCTCTTGTCGGTTGAGGTTTTCGTCGGCCCTGCGGAAGTAAACTGATGACAATGCTGGTTTAACACTACAAGTCTTGATATCTTCAATAACATCTCTTGTTTTGCTCTTCATATGTTGGTTTATTTATGGGTAATATGACGAGTTTGAGGCTTGTTCATCAGATGTGGTTTTGTAGTTATCATAGATCAACCTGCACACCACATAATTTAATGTCGGTGGATTTATGGGTAAAATGACTGCTTCTGGTCTTGTTCATCAGATGTGGTTCTGTAGAGTAGCTATGTTGATCAAGCTGCAGATGTATAGTACTGCCGAGGCGGAGCTGGATGCGTTCAAGACCTTCGATCAGCCTGACTTGTATTACGAGTACTACCCAGAAACTTACCCAGCACGGAAAGGTAATCAAATCTCTGAGCCAATTGTTCAGAATTCATTGAGAGTCTATGGAAAAGGAGTATGTTTTTTATAATGCTACATTTGTTTTATAATGCTCAAATTAAGGAAAGTGCACATGTTTCTAATTGACTGTTTGAATATCTCGCGATTGATTGGTCGGTCCAAACATTCTATACATATTTCCGGTGTTCATTGTTTTACCGGTGGCGGTATAAAAGGCCATAGTAGAAAGCGAAGTCCATCTCCAGTGTATGTGTTTGGCAGCATAGCTAAAGGGGCATAATGGTACAAACACTTCAGACATTCGTGTGAGCTGCATGCTCTCACAAGTGCATAATGGTACAAACACTTCAGACATTCGTGTGAGCTGCATGCTCTCACAGTGCACCTTTAATGGCAGTGCGAATGAGACCCCGTATATTTGGAAACGCGGTCCAGTCAGCCTATAGATGAGTTGTACTCAGATCATGTGACTTTTGGCTGGCTAACCCACATCACTCCGGCTCTTAGCGGCAAAATAACAAGTTTTTCAGCGATAATGAAATCATACAGAAGGTCCAAACATTCTATACATATTTCCGGTGTTCATTGTTTTACCGGTGGCGCTATAAAAGGCCAAAAAGTGAAGCTTTAATAACGACATACATAATCCAATGTGCTATTTATCGTATTTCGAAAGATTTGTACTGTTTTCTCACTCAGAACTAAAGATATCGACTTTTTTCCCACGGTCACGTGATTGATGTCATATATTAAAAGTTCATACTTGTAAAATCCCATGTGCTATTTGTCATATTTCGAAAGTTTTGTAATGTTTTCTCAATAGGAACCCGAGATAATGATTTTATGCCACGGTCACGTGATTGATGACGTCATGTAAAAAAAACAAATACGGCGTTGTTTTCGTTATTACATTTGTACACTTACTTTACGGTTTGATGATTATCGGTGAAAATGGGACGTAGATATTGCCACAATTGTGATGGAACGACTTGCCTGCTGGCACGATCAACGTCACACAGTCACGTGATTAATAATATTTGATATCCATCATGCATGAATATGTTCGTTATATCATTTGTACAATCGTGTCAAAATCTAACGACAATCGGTAAAATACCTGCCGAGATATTACACAAATCATCACATTTGAGTTGCCTGCTAACTTGACCGAGTTGCCTGCTGAGTTGCCTGCCAGCTTCACTATGGTAACCACCTTTGAGCGACTCTTTTTGTTAGGCTGCATGGTGCCATTCTCCCTCCGTATCCTACACGCTGAGCTCCCCCAATATATCGGGAAGCCGAATGAAGCTCTCGATCGCCTTTACGAGCTGAACCGAACCTGCACTCAAATCATCGGAAACTTGTCGGCTGGTCTTGCCGAGGATGGCTCGGAATGTAGCAGAACCGACGAACAAAAAAAAGGTAGGAATGTTTCCAACTTCTTCATGGGTATTTCTTGGTAGAATTGGATTTCCTGTTCATGTGAAGCAGAATGGCGACGCGCTTTTGTTCATTTCTACAGCTGCGATTGACCTTTGGAGGGGAAGAGAGCTCCGAGTTATCTTCTCAATTGGCAACTGCTTCTTAGCTGTGAAGGTAACCTCATTCTCAAAACCTTAAACCTTTACTAAATCTAGCCAAAAGAAAGCATAGATAAACTTTCAAACTCTGAAAAGGGAATTGAATTTGATTGAAATGCGATAAAGGAAAATATCGTTTTGTTGTAGGTTTCAAAAACAGCGCGCGCTCGTCGCCGTTCTCGGTCGCGTATGCAGCGCCCGCACAATGCAAAAACAATTCATAGACTACAAAATATCTGCTAAATTTTGCAGATTTATTTCCTGAAGTTAATTAATCATTTGACTACCAGGTTGAGATATAAAGATGACGGAAAACTTGTAACCACACAACGATCTTTAGCAATAACTAAGAAGGCATGAAGACGGGAACTAGTTTAGCGTGCGCATATAATTTCTCTTGTAATTTGATTGACATCCCGATCTACGTCACAACTGACTGGACCCGGGCCTTCCAGTTCACAGTTTTTTTTTTTAATTATTTTTATATTTGATGTTTGTCTTTTGCCTTTGCAGGACTATAATCTGGCAGTTGCCATCTTCGAGTCAATAAAAGATAGAGACGCGACACACAGTCTAGCTCTCAACTCAGGCATCGGGAGAATCTACTTACAGGTGCTCCAATAGTGCACTAGAGATACTCAAAGATGGCCTGGGCTAGTGGACTAGAAAATAAGACACTAAAATAGATTTGATCTAAAAAATGAAAGATTTTACATACAAGTATCGAATGTGCTTGAATTGCTTGGTTTAGATTTGTAGGCACTCTTCCGTTGAATCGGCGCGAATTTGTAAGCTAAAACTATTGCCTGTTGGGACCAGCATTCGGGCTACTACTGGTAGGTGCTCATATCCTGTTGTGTTTATTGCAGCTGGGTGACCTAGAGCAGGCGGAGAGCTTTTTCAAGGCAGTAGATGCCAACTCCTCGGGTGAGCCCGAAGCGCAGGGCACGGTTGTCATGAACAAGTGAGTATCAGTTACGGCGTGAATCGCAATGAGCCAACTTGACAGAAGCAAAGAGAAGGGAGAAGACATCTACCCATGAAACCAGGGGCCCATTGTAGCAAAGATAAGGGAGACATTTTCAAATTTTATTGATTTCTATATTTTTTTCTGTTTGCACATAGTGGTAGTAGTTCCGTAGCAGCGGTTATAGTTCGGTATCACTAAAAAAATCTGTCTTAACTTCGCAATGCAGCAGATTAACAAACCAACAATCGTCAATGGGTTTTCGCTCGCGTGTCGCTAACAAATCCATATTGCAAGAAGCAAAACTGTCTGATAGAATTCTTCCGAAATAATAGCCACAACCCACACAAATACTGAACGGCAAAATAGACAAAATGCAAAAAAAAATTGAGGATAATGTGAGACCTAGAATTGGGTGATTTATTTTGTTAATTTTCGTGCACGAGAGCTCTACAAAAAGCCGTTTCTATTTACAAGAACAAAATGTGAATGCAACGGCCGCCAATACGTTGTTGTCGTTAATTTAAGAGTTCTGCAATAACAATCTCATATCCCTTTTTAATCATCCTAGCATATTGATATATCAATCACAGTTTCAGTAATTATTTGAATATAGAATAATATTTTATCGAGCACTAACAATATCAAGGAGGTTGTCTTTAAAATGAAGTTCTTTATTCAGCCGAATGACTGAAATAAAAGGCCCACATGATAAAAATTTACCGTTTAGAAAGGTTAGTAGTTTTGTATCATTTAGGTAGTTTTGGATTGTCTAAATCTACAATATTCGAGGCAAAAAGATAAAAACAAATGCTGAGTGATACGGAACTAGGACTGCTACGGAACTGGTTATCGTACTGTACGAAACGCAAATGTGATTTTTTTTAAATCCTTGTTGTCCGAAATTCCAATGGTCAATAGTTAGCGTTTTTTTAGTTAATTCAAAAGCTATTTTTCCCATCTCGATTGATGAGCATGAATTTTAAGCCACTCGAAGGTCGTATTTTCGCGGATCTAAAAAGGAGTAGGCGTTGGGGGTGGATGAAGTAAACTAACAGGGACGGGTGAAGTAAGTGTACGTAAGTGACATGCTCGCGTGACATGACGGTCGGCTTTTTTTTCAGAGGTTTCATGGCGCTGGCGAAAGGATCGTATGAAGACGCACACAAGCACTTTGTCGCGGTCACTAAACTCGATCCCGAGAACTCAGTTGTAAGTAGCTCGCGGTTAGAACCGAGATACCCTGGATCCGGAAGCTTGTGGCTTGAGTTCATGAGGGGTTTGCCAAGGTTCTTAAACTAGCAAAGTCGTTACCATCCTTTTGTCTTCTCAGGCCATCAACAATGTCGCCGTGTGCTTGCTATTTCTTGGAAGGTTGAAGGAGGTACGTTGGCTGATCAGCTCACCATTTTACGCTCTCGCACAAAGCGTAGTAACTGAGATAATACTTTCAATCAACTATCGTTCCAGAGTATCAGACAAAGTTTTGTTGCAAGACAAATTATGTGATGAGACCTCAAGGAAACTAGCTAAAACGGTGCATGTTAGGAGTGGTGTTATCGCTAGACTGCTAGGGTGACCAAATGGTGCATGTTAGGTGTTATCACTAGACTGCTAGGGTGACCAAATGGTGCATGTTAGGTGTTATATCGTTAGACTGCTAGGGTGACCAAATGGTGCATGTAAGGTGTTATCACTAGACTGCTAGGGTGACCAAATGGTGCATGTTAGGTGTTATCACTAGACTGCTAGGGTGACCAAATGGTGCATGTTAGGTGTTATCACTAGACTGCTAGGGTGACCAAATGGTGCATGTAAGGTGTTATCGCTAGACTGCTAGGGTGACCAAATGGTGCATGTTAGGTGTTATCACTAGACTGCTAGGGTGACCAAATGGTGCATGTTAGGTGTTATCACTAGACTGCTAGGGTGACCAAATGGTGCATGTAAGGTGTTATCGCTAGACTGCTAGGGTGACCAAATGGTGCATGTTAGGTGTTATCGCTAGACTGCTAGGGTGACCAAATGGTGCATGTTAGGTGTTATCACTAGACTGCTAGGGTGACCAAATGGTGCATGTTAGGTGTTATCACTAGACTGCTAGGGTGACCAAATGGTGCATGTAAGGTGTTATCGCTAGACTGCTAGGGTGACCAAATGGTGCATGTTAGGTGTTATCACTAGACTGCTAGGGTGACCAAATGGTGCATGTAAGGTGTTATCACTAGACTGCTAGGGTGACCAAATGGTGCATGTTAGGTGTTATCACTAGACTGCTAGGGTGACCAAATGGTGCATGTAAGGTGTTATCGCTAGACTGCTAGGGTGACCAAATGGTGCATGTTAGGTGTTATCACTAGACTGCTAGGGTGACCAAATGGTGCATGTAAGGTGTTATCGCTAGACTGCTAGGGTGACCAAATGGTGCATGTTAGGTGTTATCACTAGACTGCTAGGGTGACCAAATGGTGCATGTAAGGTGTTATCACTAGACTGCTAGGGTGACCAAATGGTGCATGTTAGGTGTTATCACTAGACTGCTAGGGTGACCAAATGGTGCATGTTAGGTGTTATCGCTAGACTGCTAGGGTGACCAAATGGTGCATGTTAGGTGTTATCACTAGACTGCTAGGGTGACCAAATGGTGCATGTAAGGTGTTATCGCTAGACTGCTAGGGTGACCAAATGGTGCATGTTAGGTGTTATCACTAGACTGCTAGGGTGACCAAATGGTGCATGTAAGGTGTTATCACTAGACTGCTAGGGTGACCAAATGGTGCATGTTAGGTGTTATCACTAGACTGCTAGGGTGACCAAATGGTGCATGTAAGGTGTTATCACTAGACTGCTAGGGTGACCAAATGGTGCATGTTAGGTGTTATCACTAGACTGCTAGGGTGACCAAATGGTGCATGTTAGGCGTTATCGCTAGACTGCTAGGGTGACCAAATGGTGCATGTTAGGCGTTATCGTAAGACTGCTAGGTGACCAAATGGTGCATGTTAGGTGTTATCGTTAGACTGCTAGGGTGACCAAATGGTGCATGTTAGGTGTTATCACTAGACTGCTAGGGTGACCAAATGGTGCATGTTAGGTGTTATCACTAGACTGCTAGGGTGACCAAATGGTGCATGTTAGGTGTTATCACTAGACTGCTAGGGTGACCAAATGGTGCATGTAAGGTGTTATCGCTAGACTGCTAGGGTGACCAAATGGTGCATGTTAGGTGTTATCACTAGACTGCTAGGGTGACCAAATGGTGCATGTAAGGTGTTATCACTAGACTGCTAGGGTGACCAAATGGTGCATGTTAGGTGTTATCACTAGACTGCTAGGGTGACCAAATGGTGCATGTTAGGTGTTATCACTATACTGCTAGGGTGACCAAATGGTGCATGTTAGGCGTTATCGCTAGACTGCTAGGGTGACCAAATGGTGCATGTTAGGCGTTATCGTAAGACTGCTAGGTGACCAAATGGTGCATGTTAGGTGTTATCGTTAGACTGCTAGGGTGACCAAATGGTGCATGTTAGGTGTTATCGCTAGACTGCTAGGGTGACCAAATGGTGCATGTCAGGTGTTATCGCTAGACCGATGATATCTTGTTGTCCTTGACAGGCTCTGAGCGTACTGGAGACGGCTATCTGGTCCAATCCCCCGCGCAATCTGAACGATGGCCTTCTGTTTAACCTGTGCACTATTTATGAACTTGAGTCCTCCTGGAGTCTCCAGAAAAAACACAAGTTGCTAGAACTAGCTGCTCAGTATAAAGGCGACGGATTCAACGCGTCGTGCCTCAAAATAGGCTGATGGTAGAGCAATCCCTGGTCGTCACACCGGGATTCCTGTGGCCGTAGATCATCGCAAGGAAGCCTGGAATCTGAGAGGACCAGAACTGACGCTTGAGGATTTTGCATAGAAATCAGCTCAGTTCTTTAAATTTAAAGCCTGAATTTCGTAGGCTTTAAAACCTTATGCAATCAGACGTTCGTCCGTTTGAATAACGGTGAATTTCAATCAATCCTACAACTAAATCAAATTGATATATATTGATATAGTATCAAATAATACAGGAGAATGAGAAGAGGTCTCTAAGGTCTTGATGACTTGTAAATAGCTTAAACACCCCGAGCTTCTCTTTAACTCGAGCTTTGGAAGTAAAACTGATATCTTGCATACAATAGTAAGTGTAGCCTCATAAACACTCGTGTATATTATTGCTGTACACTCATGATACTCCCTAGGTTATCACACATCATGTCAGCATGAGTGACGTCACCAGGAGATGTCCCTGGCCATCCTCTGGACGAAAACCGGACAGTGTCGCGACAGAAGCCAGGCAACTGCACTAGGCGAGAGATGGCAAGAATCTGGCTTAGAATAATTTGACTGGCGAAACAGAAAATCCCTAAAGAAAAAAACAAATCGATGTTTTGAAAATGCGGCGTCGCGATACAACGGATTCAACAGGAATAAGTGCGTGTGTTTGAATCCTGTCTGAGAGAGTCTCATAATCTGACCAAATTTACACAAATGCATTTCATACGACACTTGAAATCTCACAGCAACAAGACAGACATCAAAGGCAATAGTATTAGGCTCGTTAGTATACTTACAAAAAGAGAGTCGAAATTGTATTACCCGGATATGTAACAATCAACGGGATATGTAACAACAACCCACCAGACATGTAACAGCAACCGGATTTGTAACAAAAATCAACTGGATTTGTAACAACGGTTTACAACCGGATTTGTAACAACTAGGATTTCGTCAAATCGTTTGGATACAAACTCAATTGTCCATAGCAAAGCTCACTCAGATGGCTCGATGACGTAGTGTCATGTTGGTGTCAAGGGGGTGCAACAATATTGTCACGTGATTTGTGACGTCATCAATTTACTAGAAGCTAAAATATTCACTAGAAGCCTAAATATGCTGAAGTCATAAAAAAACATTCATATCTCGTGAAAGAAACATTGTATAACAACCAAACTTGGTGGGTGTCATGTATGTGTCATGGGCGGTGCCAAGATAAGGTCACGTGATGTATGACGTCATCGATGACGTCTTTTTAAGCAAATCTATCCCGATGTCATCTATATTCATCTCCTAAACGAAACATTATGACAACCAATGGTGTCACTTAAAGCAAAAAAAATATCCTGACGTCATCAAAATAAACAAATATTTCTTTCATGAAAGAAACATCGTACAACAACCAAACTTGGTAGGTGTAATGTATGTATCAAGTACGGTGCAATGAGATTGTCACGTGACGTCATCGACGACGTCACAAAGTAAAACACCCTGACGCTGAAACAATGTAAAACAACTTAACTTGTCATGTTTCGTGTAGATGTCAAGGGGGGTTAAAAATTGGTCGCGTGATCTGTGAAATCGTTGATGTCGTCAAAAACAGAAATATAATAATAATATTTAATATTTTTTAAATTATTAAGCGAAAATAGAAAAGATTTGGGGCAAAGCCTAAATTTATATATGTGTTTTATAATAATAAACAATTCCCAATTCCTTTTTCATCTATTCCCAAATACCGTAAAATACTTTGAGCTTTGACTTTGAGTGCTCTGATGAGCACAGACAAAAACATTCAATTATCGCAAATACAATATTCTTAGGTGGTCTAAGGCATCTCGAGAATATACGGCAAAATCACATAAAATGGCGTATCTTCAAGAGGTTTAGAATTAAATGCGAAACGGAAAAGGACTATGTATTTTGAAACTATGAAAACTAAGGTCACGTGACTAAAAGATGGCCACCTTTAAGTCACGCGACCTTGGTTTCCATAGTTACAAGATACATATTTTGTCTACGTTTCAAAAGACAAACTCACTTGAAAGTTTCATGCATTTTTGTTAAAACCCCATAAAGATACGCTATTTTCTGTGATTTTCCCGTATGAATCCTTAGAGCCATGCCTTCGATCCCCTGAGTTGCTCGTCTGTAATTTTAATACACAATTTTTCTTCAAGTTTTTTTTTCAAAAACCATTACTTATATTGTACTGCCTATATGTAACTGCTCACAGCACTCCACGTTTGCAAACGCAAGATATATCATATTATTCTATGCTATCATTGTGCTAAGTATCTAAGTGCCTGCAATTCTACAATCCTACACAATCTACTAGCTCATCAACTAAGGACTAAGAACATTGCTTCCCACGAACATTGCCCAGTGCAAACTTGCTACTTTCCGATTTAGGTATTGCAACCCCAATTGCGTATTCTATATCTTACCATTCACATAATCTACTATTCAGCATTTGATTATTTGTGTGATTCCGTGTACATAATAAATCGTTTTTAAATCAACCCGTTTGAGTTCGAATTACGCGAACTTTCATCATTAGACAATAGACAAGTTAGGGCTTATCGAGAATAACTGCTAGTCACTATTAGTTATAACTGCGATCTTTCTAAGTAATAAGACAATTGAATGCACGCTAGGTAAGATTTACACTTATCATTGCTATGCACACAATTCTCAACGTCAAAATAAACGTAGGACCACAGGTAGCCCGACCAGTAGAGGAAGTCTTCCCTCCATCGAGGCTGTACACTCGGCCAAACAGCGTCGCGCTTAACAGGCCCTTGCTCAGGCGCCGCTTACTCTCGACTTGCTTGACAGGCACATCGTGATCCCACTCGTCACGCAACAATGTAACGCCATGCGCGACCACAGCCGGGAACACGTGACTGGCGTTTAGCTCTGCTCTTAGGGCAAAGGAGTCAAAGATAGTGCTCGCGCTGGAGACCTGTGACCCGCAAGAACTTCGGGACATCCCGAAGCACTTGATAAGCGTGCAGACCCGAAGGTAGTACTGCCCTTCCAGTGTGTGCAAACCGTCGAACACTCCCAGCGCGTACAGCTCATCAGGAAGTTTGGCAGCCATCTTGTAATGCAATGTACAGCACGACTTACTTCCTGGGTAACACACGCGAATGATGGCTTCCGCTTTGTCGAGTTCCTTGAAAAGGAACCGATCGCCAAAGAGGTCAGAATAGAACACATCGTCGTTTGTGTTACCGGGAGTCTTCACATAGGTCATGTTACTGGGCGATTTCTTGGGTGATTTGGGTAGAGAGGCGATCAAGAGTTTTCCGCTTGCTGAAAAGCTACGGTAGTACTCCCTGGCTCCGCTTGAGCTGTAAATGCCACTTCCGGTGTTAGCAAAGCTCGGCACGTGGGTATTAGCGGCCAGAAAGTTGACCCCTATCCCACGCGCCCAGGAACTGTGAAATCCAATAGCGGGGAACAAAGGTAGTACATCGAACCACGCGGTGGGGAAAACCACGTGATCAATCCCTACTGACGTCACTAATTGAACAGCAGGGGCCTGGAACAGAACATCGAAACAGACGAAGGTGCCGAACTTGCCAAATGGTGTCTGGAATGTAACAAGCTCTGGTACACGCGGTCTGTTTACGACTTTCATCTCGTTCATAAATGGGTGCTGCTTGTGATACCTGGCCACAAGGGTGCCGTTGTCACTAAACACCACGTTGGTGTTGTACTGGTAGCGACCATCACCTGGACAATGCGGGTCAGAGGCTTTCTGGCAGGGCTTGATGTCACCCATGTTAACGACAAGGTACATGGCATATTTCCTGGCCAGGCAACTTAGACGGTACAGGATGGGTGTGGTCTTGTTTATGCCAGGATCCAGACACGGATTCGAAGAAATCTTTGGATCGGGGATGTTCTCCAAAAAGTGCTTGAAAACGGATCGGGTTTGGTTCCAACCTGTGAGGCCATACTCTGGGAATACAATAATGCTGGAATTCTGTAGACGAAAATAAACAAACACTCAATAAACAAAGATGGAATCGTCCACGCACTCAGCTTGAGTTTGGCCATTAAGGTCTGGTGTACATACCTTATCTCTGGTCTAGTGTACATACCTTATCTCTGGTCTAGCGTACATACCTTATCTCTGGTCTAGTGTACATACCTTATCTCTGGTCTAGCGTACATACCTTGTCTCTGGTCTAGTGTACATACCTTATCTCTGGTCTAGTGTACATACCTTATCTCTGGTCTAGCGTACATACCTTATCTCTGGTCTAGCGTACATACCTTATCTCTGGTCTAGCGTACATACCTTATCTCTGGTCTAGTGTACATACCTTATCTCTGGTCTAGTGTACATACCTTATCTCTGGTCTAGTGTACATACCTTATCTCTGGTCTAGTGTACATATCCCTGGTCTAGCTTACATACCTTATCTCTGGTCTAGTGTACATACCTTATCTCTGGTCTAGTGTACATACCTTATCTCTGGTCTAGTGTACAGACCTTATCTCTGGTCTAGTGTACATACCTTATCTCTGGTCTAGCGTACATACCTTATCTCTGGTCTAGCGTACATACCTTATCTCTGGTCTAGCGTACATACCTTGTCTCTGGTCTAGCGTACATACCTTATCTCTGGTCTAGCGTACATACCTTATCTCTGGTTTAGTGTACATACCTTATCTCTGGTCTAGCGTACATACCTTATCTCTGGTCTAGTGTACATACCTTATCTCTGGTCTAGCGTACATACCTTATCTCTGGTCTAGCGTACATATCTCTGGTCTAGTGTACATACCTTATCTCTGGTCTAGTGTACATACCTTATCTCTGGTCTAGTGTACATACCTTATCTCTGGTCTAGCGTACATACCTTATCTCTGGTCTAGCGTACATACCTTATCTCTGGTCTAGCGTACATACCTTATTTCTGGTCTAGTGTACATACCTTATCTCTGGTCTAGCGTACATACCTTATCTCTGGTCTAGCGTACATACCTTATCTCTGGTCTAGCGTACATACCTTATCTCTGGTCTAGTGTACATACCTTATCTCTGGTCTAGTGTACATATCTCTGGTCTAGCTTACATACCATATCTCTGGTCTAGCGTACATACCTTATCTCTGGTCTAGTGTGCATACCTTATCTCTGGTCTAGTGTACATATCTCTGGTCTAGCTTACATACCTTATCTCTGGTCTAGGGTACATACCTTATCTCTGGTCTAGTGTACATATCTCTGGTCTAGTATACATACCTTATCTCTGGTCTCGCGTACATACCTTATCTCTGGTCTAGCGTACATACCTTATCTCTGGTCTAGCGTACATACCTTATCTCTGGTCTAGCGTACATACGTTATCTCTGGTCTAGCGTACATACCTTATCTCTGGTCTAGGGTACATACCTTATCTCTGGTCTAGCGTACATACCTTATCTCTGGTCTAGTGTACATACCTTATCTCTGGTCTAGGGTACATACCTTATCTCTGGTCTAGTGTACATATCTCTGGTCTAGTGTACATACCTTATCTCTGGTCTAGCGTACATACCTTATCTCTGGTCTAGCGTACATACCTTATCTCTGGTCTAGTGTACATATCTCTGGTCTAGTATACATACCTTATCTCTGGTCTCGCGTACATACCTTACCTCTGGTCTAGCGTACATACCTTATCTCTGGTCTAGTGTACATACCTTATCTCTGGTCTAGCGTACATATCTTATCTCTGGTCTAGCGTACATATCTTATCTCTGGTCTAGCGTACATATCTTATCTCTGGTCTAGCGTACATACCTTATCTCTGGTCTAGTGTACATACCTTATCTCTGGTCTAGCGTACATACCTTATCTCTGGTCTAGTGTACATACCTTATCTCTGTCTAGCGTACATACCTTATCTCTGGTCTAGGGTACATACCTTATCTCTGGTCTAGGGTACATACCTTATCTCTGGTCTAGGGTACATACCTTATCTCTGGTCTAGGGTACATACCTTATCTCTGGTCTAGGGTACATACCTTATCTCTGGTCTAGGGTACATACCTTATCTCTGGTCTAGCGTACATATCTCTGGTCTAGCGTACATACCTTATCTCTGGTCTAGTGTACATACCTTATCTCTGGTCTAGTATACATACCTTATCTCTGGTCTAGGGTACATACCTTATCTCTGGTCTAGCGTACATACCTTATCTCTGGTCTAGCGTACATACCTTATCTCTGGTCTAGCGTACATACCTTATCTCTGGTCTAGCGTACATACCTTATCTCTGGTCTAGGGTACATACCTTATCTCTGGTCCAGCGTACATACCTTATCTCTGGTCTAGGGTACATACCTTATCTCTGGTCTAGGGTACATACCTTATCTCTGGTCTAGCGTACATACCTTATCTCTGGTCTAGCGTACATACGTTATCTCTGGTCTAGCGTACATACCTTATCTCTGGTCTAGGGTACATACCTTATCTCTGGTCTAGCGTACATACCTTATCTCTGGTCTAGTGTACATACCTTATCTCTGGTCTAGCGTACATACCTTATCTCTGGTCTAGGGTACATACCTTATCTCTGGTCCAGCGTACATACCTTATCTCTGGTCTAGGGTACATACCTTATCTCTGGTCTAGGGTACATACCTTATCTCTGGTCTAGCGTACATACCTTATCTCTGGTCTAGCGTACATACGTTATCTCTGGTCTAGCGTACATACCTTATCTCTGGTCTAGCGTACATACGTTATCTCTGGTCTAGCGTACATACCTTATCTCTGGTCTAGGGTACATACCTTATCTCTGGTCTAGCGTACATACCTTATCTCTGGTCTAGGGTACATACCTTATCTCTGGTCTAGCGTACATACCTTATCTCTGGTCTAGCGTACATACCTTATCTCTGGTCTAGCGTACATACCTTATCTCTGGTCTAGCGTACATACCTTATCTCTGGTCTAGGGTACATACCTTATCTCTGGTCTAGTGTACATACCTTATCTCTAGTCTAGTGTTCATACCTTATCTCTGGTCTAGCGTACATACCTTATCTCTGGTCTAGCGTACATACCTTATCTCTGGTCTAGCGTACATACCTTATCTCTGGTCTAGCGTACATACCTTATCTCTGGTCTAGTGTACATATCTCTGGTCTAGTATACATACCTTATCTCTGGTCTAGCGTACATACCTTATCTCTGGTCTAGCGTACATACCTTATCTCTGGTCTAGCGTACATACCTTATCTCTGCTCTAGCGTACATACCTTATCTCTGCTCTAGCGTACATACCTTATCTCTGGCTATTACCATCTGCTCCTCGTACGTATCAATGTTTCGCATCATAATTCCTAAGGCGTTCGCCCTTGTTATCTCCTTTGGCCTATTTAAGGGTGGCACGTGTTCGTATACAGCAGCGATAAACTCGCTTTCAGGGACTGATTTGATGTGGGAAATGATTACCAACGCAAGAAGGCTAAACTTGGCGACAAACCACCGGAACATTGTCTTCAAGAAAAAGAGGGAGATTAATGTTACAATCAAAGTAGGGCGGCATTCTAGGGTATACACCTATTTCAATAAAGGTTGTCAGCGCGAACGGCGAATGGCAATTGCCAAATGGCAGTTCTACGACGGAAAGGTGTTAATGGGAAGTAAAAAGTCGATTTTACTCATTTGGCGAATTAAAAGTTTCCGTCGGTCAACGTCAAATTGAGGGATATCATTCACCTTTTTCTTCACTAGTTTTATGTTATCTTCAAATCCCGGAGGAAGTGCCCCAAAAACTCTTTGAATTGCACCGAAATCTATGGATTGCGCCATGTTTACACATGGCTTGGCATGCGTTCTCCCGCGTACTACTTCACGTGCTTGACCTATGAGACGAGACACGCAATTGGCTAGTCAATCAACTCAGCTGATACATTCTCTATTTCTATTACGGTCTTACATCCCCTGTCTGGCGTCGGTCTCTCGACGTTTCGCAAAAAAAGAACTCTCACGTTGGGATTTTCAAAACATTTTATTTATCACCACGAAGTTTTCAGGCAATTACAAGTCTCCGATGATATTACTTAACCTGGGGATTTAGCGTTAAACCTAGAGACCTGGAGATTTGCTGCAAAACCTGGAGACTCCCCCCAGTTTATCCGGGAGAGTAGACAGGTCTGCAAACGGTGCATGCATGGATACATACATACAAACTGCCTCCCGTACCCTACCCGCTAAGCGCAAAGCCATTGTTCTCACTGACCTGTTGTCACTAGCGGGGAAGGTACGGGAGGTAGTTTGTGGCGACCGTTGGTCGCGTATCGAGTGAGATGGTCTGAAGCATATTCGGATGTCGATGAGGATAGCTAATGTGTGATTTCGGAGCGGATAGGATTTAGATATCGAAGTATGATTTTGCCAAAATATTGAATTCCGAGCGAAGTAGAGGCGAAATACTTCAGTTTTAACGGCAGCCGAGGGGCGGAAAGCAGCGGTCGAATCGCGTGACCTCGGGCCCATGCACAAGTCGCAGAGTTGTGGGAAGGTCTAGCTCCGTTTCCCCCCCCCCCCCCCCCCCCCCCCCCCTTGTCTGAGAGCAGAAGACAGCGCGCGGAAAACATTTCATTGCTTTTATATTTGAAGGGGGAATCTCGTAGCCTGTGTAAAGCCCTTATAATGGTTGGGGGCACCATAATTTGGTCGAACATGTTGTTATTATTTTATTAGCAGTAACATTTTTCCGAATTTTTTTTAAGTTGCTGGTTACGCTGGTTAAAACAACACCACAGATATTAGTCAGGGCTAACTTAAGGGACACCGGGTCGACATCTTCACCTAGGACGTCATCTGTATTGCTAACGTAGTCGGAAACCTTTTTTGTCAGGCAAGCGGCGATGGCATGATAAGACCTTGTAGCTTTAGATAATACCTTGGAGTTTTCTCAGTTAACACCTCAAGCTTAAACAATAAAAAAAGAATGTGATTTTCATTCCAAGCCCTCGTTTTTAATTTGTAATTCATTTCGAAAATTAAATTAGAAGTACCTGTGTAACACTCCGCCATTCAATATGTGACGATTTTCAAAATAAATAGGTTAAAAAAAGAGAAATGGTGATTTTATAATTTAAAAGTTCCGTAAGAAATTAAAAACCAGCTAGAAATTAAAGCTTTTTTATATTTGTGTTTTTAAATGTAAAGGCAATATATCCTCCACTGCGCTTGGATACAAAGAACTGGTTATTACGATGGCAACGCATGTGCCTCACGGGTGGTTGCCGCCTCCTGGCACGAACAACTAGCTAGTGCGGGGTACTCTAAGGAATCGCGTGCCAGCGCGACCAAGGACTGAGATTTCTCAGTACGGACCGGGCAAGCGAGGTTAATAAGTCATTTATTATATGGCTTTTTACTCGGGCTTCCTGCTTCCAGACGCAAATCGACACTTTTTTATTAACAGGTAGCGAGAAATCTCCAATGTGCAATTCAGTGTACTCACTATGACCTTACCAAGGCCTTTTCCTTACACGAAGTATACAAGCCTATGATGTCATCGCAATTCAGGCTGAGGTAGTCGCCATCATGGAATTTAGAATTTCACATCTACGATTTATGTATTTGTGCAGAATCAAGGCCTAATTGGCGATTTTATTGCTGCAAATTTACCATAGCTTTACTCTCTATCAAGTTATTGTGGAAAGTCGTGCTTATACATTTGCGTAGACCCGTAGCGTATAAAGGAGGACATAACAAACATGTGCTGACTACTTTAGTAAGCTACAGACAGCTTCAATACCTAATCTTGATGTGATCTGAATACAACAGAATGAACCAAAGGTATTTAACTAAATTGCTTAATCTTTTAAAGTTATCTGAGTGAAAACTCACTTCTGTACTAAATCGCTATGGTATTATGAATAAGCTACTTGGCCGCTTTTCAGAGTCTTCTGGTTAGTCTCTTAGAACACCTGCTCTCTTTAGATAAGTTTCTTTTTCTTTCTAAAATACCTTTATTCCTCATTGAATGAAATCATATTTTTATGGAACAATTTCAATAAACAACTAGATAATTGTGTTGTCTTTGTAGTGTTGTTGATCTTGATCCTTGAAAAAAAATGTTCTAATTTCATGTCTGGATATTCTAAATGATACAAAACTATTCACCTTTACTGAGATATAAATCCAGCTTATTTCATCCAATAGTTTGTTCAGAAAGTATCGTTATTTCGAAGCGATTTTCATAATTGTTGCTAAAATGAGCGGCGTTTACTGCACAGTGAACTGACTGGCGTCACGAAAGTCAGATGAAAACAATACCTCCTTTAACAAAAATGTCCTAATTTTATACAAATGCTTAGAAGAAAGAATGTCTGTTAATGTGTATGGGTTTTTTCTGGCTTGATGCTATTTTTTTATTAACATTGCTTTTAGTTTTTCGCATCCCGTATCACCTTGCGCCCACAGTGTGTTTTTGGTTTGACTGCAGATATAAAGCCGCAAAAAGGATTGATTTGATTATCCCGTTCTCAATCATTTTATTCCCAGTAATGTTAATTCTGAACGGTTAATCTTTATTATGTGGGCCTTTTATTTCATAAATGTGGACTTTAAAAGCATACTAGCATACACACATTGGCACCAGTCGGGCCAAGACGGGACGCTAGCACAGTCTATTACCCGTGCAGTTCGGCAACCATGGACAGCTGTTTCGTCCTTATTAGGACTCGTCAGCATGGCATAGCCGGTTTGCCTCAGTTAAACTTCATCGGCAAAAAAACTGCAGGGCGACTTCGACTCGAACGAAGTGCTTTAAACCACAGCTCAGATCCATGTGGGATCTAGAGCTGCGACTGGGCTAGCGTGATGCCAATTGTGCGGATCACGCATGCGACCTTTGTCGACTGTGCTAGCGTCCCGTCTTGGCCCGACTGGTGCCAATGTGTGTATGCTAGTGTGCTTCTAAAGTTCACTTTTATTTCAGTCATTTGGCTGAGTAAAGAACTTCATTTTAAACCTCCTAATGATATTAGTTAGCGCTCGATAAAATATTATTCTATATTAAAATAATTACTGAAAGTGTGATTGATATATCAATATGCTAGGATGATTAAATAAAATGGCCAAGATTAACCATAGTTAAATCATTAGCTGGCTAACTTACAAAAGGGATATGGTATTGGCATGTGCAGCAAATCGCTGGCGAGATATTCGTAATTTTCCCACGGTCACGTGATCTGTGACGTTATCACCTATAACTTTTTTTGCTTGTCCATCTACAGTTATACATTACTTGACCCAAGTTTGGATGATGTGCAGCAAATCGCTGTCGAGATATTTGTAATTTTCCCACGGTCACGTGATTGCATAGGTATAAACAAGAATATGAGTATTCGATATTTCAACGCGTCACGTGAGCCGTAGAAATTGAATGAAATAGAGAAAGCTAAAAGAAAAAAGAAAAATGTAAAATCATCCGACCTGCATTTTGTGCTCAACATGAATCCGATCTGCATCCGACCTGCAACCTGCATTTTGTACCCTCCGGTTTAAAAAGAAAGGTAAACAATGTTGGAAATTATATTGAGGAAAAAAATAAATAAGATAAGTAAGTATGTAATAAAACTCACTGTCTAAATAAAACTATTGAAACTCATCCTTGCAGATAAGTGGCAACAAATTGCTATTACAATGTTGTTGATTTTCTCGAGTGAGTCGTCGGTCCGGAAACTTTTTTTTATCGACAGCGGTTGTTACAGGAGGATCCGGACCGCTCAACAGCCAACCAAGGCACGCCATTCCACCGGAAGTGGTTGTTGCCATATAATATAAGCAAATAATGAATTGGAGTAGCTAATCTCTCTCATCGCAGCTAGATGCTTAAGGCATAGGAAGGCGCCTCACATGTCTGACCACGGATCACAGATAAGATCGAAATTGTTGGTTTTGGGAGGCGTGAAAAAACCGGAGAACCCGGAGAAAAAAAACCCGGAGCAAAGGCGAGACAAACTAACTTCACAGGTAACCCAAGCACGCGGTTTGTATTCTAGTACGCAAGAGAATTTGTATAGTGATGAAAAAAGGGAAAATTAAAGAAAATAGACTTCATAGTGGAGTCTCTTTATTATTGTTTATTTCAGGGATCTCTTCTGAGTATTATGGGCCCATTTTACTCACTCGTATCACGATGTATACAGCTCGGGACTTTACCGCGATATTTCTAAATTCTTTACCTTAAATGTATTTATATTTGTAAAGAATAACAAGGCGCTACCATTAGAATAAACTAACCGAGCAATGTGAGATGATTAAATCAGGGCACAATCGACCCCTAGTGTAGTAATATTTACCAAATGGATTGTCGTCTTCTGTTCGCCTTCTGTAAATGATCTCCTTTGTTGCGTGTCAGCAAACACAAGACATACGACTAGCAAAAAAGGAAGAGGAATACAGTTTGTTAGCCCAAATTCTTACCACGAATTTCCCCTTTAATTCGACTTACACGAACATTGCCTGTCTTGTGTTGCGCTCTCCTTATTTACTCAGGAACCCGATCTAATTACGTTCATTTATCTAATAATAAGTACTACCCCATGGCGAGCCCCGACATGCTAGCCGACACTTCCCCGACTTCTTTTTTTGTACAAATATTTTCTATATAAAATATATACATAAATAATAATAAATAAATATATAATAATAAATCAATTTTGCATTTTTTTAGTTGGTGGTATTCATTCCTATTCGCAGGGACCTAGAGAAGAGCTGCCAAGGTGTGATATTATTAAACCGGTTAGTTATTGAAATCAAATGGGGGAGGGTGGGGGTAAACAAGTAGAGTATTTATTTGTTATTAACACCGGTTAGTTATTGAAATCAAATGGGGGAGGGTGGGGGTAAACAAGTAGAGTATTTATTTGTTATTAACACCGGTTAGTTATTGAAATCAAATGGGGGAGGGTGGGGGTAAACAAGTAGAGTATTTATTTATTATTAACACCGGTTAGTTATTGAAATCAAATGGGGGAGGGTGGGGGTAAACAAGTAGAGTATTTATTTATTATTAACACCGGTTAGTTATTGAAATCAAATGGGGGAGGGTGGGGGTAAACAAGTGGAGTATTTATTTATTATTAACACCGGTTAGTTATTGAAATCAAATGGGGGAGGGTGGGGGTAAACAAGCAGAGTATTTATTTATTATTAAACCGGTTAGTTATTGAAATCAAATGGGGGAGGGTGGGGGTAAACAAGCAGAGTATTTATTTATTCTAAAGTGTATTTTAAAAGGTATTAAAGATTCATGGAAAAGCTAGAAATGGCCAAACTAAGGAGGTACGGAGGTAATTGTATAGGAGGTTATGAAATGAGTGGGGTCAAGAGACCAAGATATAAGAGAACGAATCCCCGTGGCCCATGATGTCGTCCATGAAAGCTATTTTTAGATTGCGCGAGCTTGTCAATCATAGCATCCATACATGGTTCGTCGCGCCTTATTTGGTTATGGGCACCACGAGCTATTACAATTTAACCAATTTTTTTTCCCTCTGCACTTCTTTACTTCGTTCGCTACCTGTTTTTATCCTTTTAGCTGCTCTTCAAGGGTCATGATCACAATGCTACTCATGGGGTGGTGTCCTGTTATCTGTTAAGTTATCTAATGTTCAGTTATCTAAATGTTATATAAATAATTGAACGGGAAGATGTCGGGGAGACGGTAAGTTTGGAGTTCATTCAAGAGGCATCGTGCAGACTCCTAAAAAGTTATTTTTCTCTGCAATTCGGTGAGATAGAATACCTAGGAATTCTCAGAGTCTATGTTATGTATTATAATACTAGAAGGCCTTTATTTTTCTTTGATTTATAACCTTTTTAGATGAATGAACTTCAATTTTTCATGGAAAATTTCAGAAATCATGTCACTCAAGAAACCGTTGTCACTGGAATATGATTTAATTCATTATAAAGACTTGAAATATTTTATTTGTAATATCGGTGTGAATATAATGGTATTAGGTTCTGGATGTATCTTTTTCATTAAAAAGAAGAGAATTGTGTTTTGTAAACACAGATTTATGATTGATTGTTGTGTAATTTGCGAATAGCAGTGAAAACTTTTACTTGGGAAGTTGATCCCAAAGCCTAAAATCACGCACTTTATGCATTTCAATGTCCCAGAAACGGATATTTAAAAAAAAAGCAGGTAAATGCTTGTTTAGGATCTAGGGCTAACAAGACAGTAGTGTGCGCGGTGCTTTGTAAAGATTGTAACATAGTAATGATAGTGATAATAATTTATGGCGGTGTGGGGAGATGTAAGTTGTTGTGAGTGGTGGAGGAAAACTGCAGAACGCCAAGTCTTCTGGGGATGAGCTACGGCTCAAACAAAAGCTGCGGATAAACCTGTACCATGTCTTATTGTCAATGCGCCGATTTCAGCCCATAGTCACAGATTTGCTTCAGAAGTGCATCTGAAGGAATAAAACCGATATCCTTCAAAACGGCTCAATCATCGATTCATCGGCTCAAATATCTCCTATGCTAGAAAAATCTTTATTACCTAAATTCGCCGATTTTTTTACAGCCCTTTGAATATACCAGTCTGTAAAACACCTTTGTCGCTGACCGACAAACGTATTGCCGGCGCGTGGCGCGATAATCAAACTTGTCAGCTCGTACGCAGTCTGCATCTTCATTCACGAAAATGAGCGCTTCTCCCTGTGAATCAACAAGCTCTGCCGACAGAGAAAGCGATTCCAGGTGGAATTGCTGTTACCCACACAAAAATGGTGCCGTGTTTTTGTCACGCAATACGACGAGATGAAATGGTTAGAAAAAATAAAACTGTTCAAAGAGTCTTCATTTTCATTCACGACTATTCTAAAAAAAATGCATATTGAATGCTTTATATTTATATTTGGTCAGAGCACTGAGAGGACAAATACGACAAGAAGAATTTAGCGATTATTACCTCTCTACATCTCTAGTGAGACGGAACAAAAAATGATGTTTACCTACACAGCAAAAATGTCTAAGCAAATTAATCACCAGATCACTGTTTGTGCAAAAAAATAAGGGTCCTTTAGCATTTCATCCAGGTTTGGGGGGTTATACATTATCTAAATTATATGTAAGCTATATCGATATCTACAAGACTCATCTTTTAGCGAGATAATCAGCATCTCGTACAACTAGTTTAGTAAAAAACTATAATAGCGGCAATGGCACCATGTTGGGACAAGATGCAAAGTAAAGTTGCAAGGTAAAGACGCCGCATGTAGCCAAAATTGTTTTCTTTCACGCAAAATCACGCGAGCTCTCGCAATTCTCCTTATTCGGTGATCATTTCGCGCCAACCCGAGCTTTATCCGTGAGCGGACTGGGCAAGTAGGTGTTTTACATAGCTAGAAAAGCTGTAAACTTTGACTAAAAATCTACGTCAAATAACGTTAACTGTTATCCAAATCGTGCAGAATTATATATTTTTTTATCAACTATAGTGGTATAAATAAACTTTTTTCTATAGTAATATTTTTTCTTTTTTTATGATTTGGGATCCCTGTGGTTTTTCATACAACAAGCCTTGTATTGGGAAATTCGATGCGGTTTTTCGGGATGTTTGCGAGCTCCGATTTTTTTAAACTTTTAATATGTTATGAAGGTTGACGTTTTAAATACATAAACCTTGTGTTGCAATTAGTCCGATGTGAGACAGTAGATTGAATGGACTTCAGCCATAACACGAGAAGAAACTCTGACCTACATCCACCAAACCTCGGCTTACTCTTGGCAAAAAAACATTCCGCTATACTGGCTCTCTGATTTATAAAATCCTCACGAACGATGTGAAATCATCTACTTCACTGGCTGTTTTTTAAAAAAAAAACGGCTGAAATTGGACTTATATTATTATTTTATTATATTATTATTATATTATTGTGGCCCTCTTATAAAAACTGCCCCCGCTAGTTCGAAGTTTGCCGCCCTCTTATAAAAACTGCCCCCGCTAGTTCGAAGTTCGTCGCCCTCTTATAAAAACTGCCCCCGCTAGTTCGAAGTTTGTCGCCCTCTTATAAAAACTGCCCTCGCTACTTCTTCGTCGCCCTCTTATAAAAACTTCCCCCGCTACTTCGAAGTTCGTCCCATCTTATAAAAACTGCCCCCGCTACTTCAAAGTTTGTCGCCTTCTTATAAAAACTTCCCCTGCTAGTTTGAATCGTCGCCCTGTCTCAGTCAAGCGATTCTTAAAAACAATCACCACAGCTACCCCAAGCTCAAAGTTGTGCTCAAAGTTTGTCGCCCTCTTAGCGGGGGCAGTTCTTATAAGAGGGCGACAGAGGGTGTTTTTAATTTTGAAACAAACGGCGCGCCATACTCAAAACCCCACAAGTCCCCCAAGCTCACTGTGTGTGTAAATAGATAATTGGATCACGGTTGAAGTAAACATATGGAGTTAAAATCGCCATTATCATCACTTAGCGTTACATTTGTGTTACACTTGAGTCATTATTTTGAGTCGTTACATGGTGTCACGAGGTGTTCTTCGTTTTCTGTCACACCATGTCACGAAGTATTCTGTGTTGCGTTACGCGGGCTAAGAGCCTGCCGCCTAAATGTGTTCGTGTTAAGATCAATAGCTAACTGCACTTGTTGCAGCCAAGTCTTTTTGTTAAATGTCATGGCAACATCAAGGCTTGCTCTGGCCGAGTCTCGCCTATTGTTTCCAGTCACCTGCCTGTACAGCGCGGTTGTCTGTACACAGGGATCCTCACTGACCGATCTGTGATGGATTGCAGTTTTTTTGGAGGAGACGGCAGACGCAAAGCTTTGCTTATGGCGAAAAAAGCCCTCGCTTTTCGCTTTATGCGGCGAGTCTTTCCGTCTCCATTTTTTCGCCGGTTTGAGCTCTGCATCGTCCGCACCACCCGGTAGACCTGATAAACCGGTTTCCTGTGGACCTGATAAACCTGTTCCCGGTGGACTTGAGCTAGTTCTAATAGGCGGCATTCGATCAGATTCCATCTTTGTAATAGATGCTTCTTTTGGAGTCAATTCATTCTCTTCCTTTCGCTCCCACGCATGAATACGTGGCTTTCGTTCACCCATTATACGCTCTGTGACAAAAAACGTCTCTTGCTTTGTTTGTTTACCCTCAACTTCTCTCCCGCGATCAATGTTATTTATAGCAGGCATGCTAACTCTTCTCTCGCTCGTAGCGTGTTCGCCCTCTGCCCCGGCTACACTTTCTATATGCCTCTCATCATAGGAAGTTTGCTTCCAGCGGTAACTACTAAAAGCCGCTCTATCCGCTTTGTGTTTAGCTTTTCCCCGCTGCGCCGTCGATAGTTTCGATCTGTCTCCATAGAAACGCGACTCCAGGACAGCTGGCAGGGAGTAATTAGCATTTCCTTGTCTTTCTTTTGTCGTTTCGTCTCGCTGGTTTGATGAATGGTTTTCGCAAGCTTTATCCGACCCTTCATTCTCCGTTATTTCTGTTATTTCAGCGCTGGTTGTAGCGTCTGGACTTTGTTTAGCAGCCTTTGTTGACTTTCCACTTGTCACATCTAAAGCACCTGTTATCGCGAGCGCTTTGCTCGATTTCCCGGGCAGAGAAACTAGAGACAGCTCAATTGTTGGCGCGGTAGTCTGTAAACTCTTTCCAAATCCATCTACTTGTAGCTTCTGTCCGACCACTGCTTTACGATAAGTCCTTTTTTCCATCGCTAAAAGCAATGGACTTGGATTGTGCTTATGAAAAACTAGTGCACGATCGCGTGCCCGTTCGCACCATTTTTTAACCTTTGCGTACAGAGTAATGGTGAGCCCTTCCGTAGTTCTTGAGCGGAACTGCTCAGCAATCAGTAGCTTAAAACACTCGATGTGTTTGAACCTGCGTGCGATATTACAAGGCGTCAAACCCGAAGCATCCTTCACTAGAATACACGTATAGTTGTGATGTATAAACTGTCTCAGGCAGAGTAACTGGCCTTGCTGCGCCGCCTCGTGGATCGGGGTCTTATAATGGTCTAGATGAACTTGTTTGTTACACCATTCTCGGACAGGGTGCTCTCCAACCGCCTCGTCTGATCTCGCGCCTTGTTTTAACAGCAAAGCAGCTAGCTGGCTATACCCGAAATGCGCAGCAATAAACAGCGCTACTCTCTGTTGATATTTTGCGACTAGTGGGTCTTCGCTTATACTAAGCATGTGCTTTAAAGTCGGGGTTAGTTGGCCTTTGGTCGCGGCTTTGAGAAAGTCAGCCCAGCCATTCCATGTTTCGAGTCGGATTGTATCGCCCGTACTGATGTTGTAGTCTTTTAGGAGGTTACAGTCGAACATTTCTTTGCCTTCCGGGATGACGAGACGGAAAACGCTAACGTGAAGTCCTGTTTTATTGGTGACCATTGTTTTTAAATCGCCAACCGTAGTATCAAAAAGCGACATCGGCTCGGTGAATTTCACGATTTCGCCAGAGTACGCGCAGTGCACGTTAAGGTATGATTTAGTATTCTGTATCAATTCACATCTCAGAGTAACCCCTGGTGGAATTCCGATATCTGCGAAAATCCAGTCGTCTTCCAAAACACCACCGGCGTAATTCAACGACAAAAAAATGTCGTTTTCAGTTTCTTCGTTTTGAACCGTGTCTAAGTCAAACTTCTTGCGTAGAAGTTGCTTCATGTCTGCCACAGTTTGTGTTGGGCTCACGTCCAAACAGTGGCGAAAACCATGGAATAGTATGACCACTCGCATTCTTGCCAAAAGCTCGCAATGTTTGCGGTGTGATGGCTAAGGCAATTCCATGACTCGCTGTTAGAGGTTTGAGAGTGTGTCTCTAAGGAAACACTTACTCAATATAAAATATTAATCACGCTTTCGAGTCGGTCGACTGCCTAAATAATGAAATCCCCAGGAAGAGATAGAAGTCTAAATTATGAAATTTCTGTCAAACTCTAGACCAATCATATTAATCAGAATTTTTTTTATCGCTTTCAGATGACAATTTCTGGTTAGCAATCACAAGAGAGAAATCCCTTAATGACTGTCTTCATGTATACTTAACGCAACGCGCTATTGTTCCGTTAATTACAGACACTAGAGAAGCTTGAAAGATGCCAAAAAAGTGTTTTGGGAATTCGACAAATGTGTGTTTTGTTTTTGCTTTTGTTGCCATATTTTTAGCTATTATTGATAAAACCCTGCTGGCAATTCGTTTCCCAGCGATAATTTAAAATAAACAAAATTAAAGAAGGCTTTCTTAGCCTTAAATTTAACAATTCTATCAGACTGCTATTATCTACTATAAATTGTTTTGAATCCTTAAAACAAAAGACATAATGGGCAATTCATTGAGTTCGATGGGGGCTCAGAAATTTTAATTAAAAATTCAAAAAGAAGTCCAGAATTGCAAGTTCGCTTTCATTAACAATTTGATCTTGATGTCTCTGCTTTCTCTAAAAAGCCGACTAAATTATTCTTTCTCTTTACACTTCCAGCTTTCGCATTCTCCTGTACAGTTAACACACGCGCACAAGGACCTTGAATTTTCAAAATCAGGCTGAATAGGTTCTTATAAACTTTTGACAAATCAGGATCTAAATTTGATTTTTTCCTATTGTCTCTCCTTTCCCCCCTGCCCTGCGTCCGTTTTTGCGCTCGCCCCCAGGAACCACGCGGCTTAAAATACAAGATGGCGCCCGATCATCGAACGGAGAGGTTTTTCCACGATAATAACACCGAGTACTGCCTGCAAGCAGGCTAATTATTCTTTTCTATCCAAAGAAAAATAACAATCACTATAACATTTAAAGCAGAGCTTCCATGCGCAAAGCGCCGCGTTAGCGGAGCCCCATACCTAAAAAAAAAAATTGGTATAAAACAAAAAAAAAGGGCAGCAAATATTGGTAATAGCCCATCGACTCAAGATTTCGTGACGTGATGTCCGTCCGTCCGCCCCAGGAAAACGTGTCATGTAAGTTTCAAGGGAAGGGGGGACACAAAATGGTCACATGATTGTCATCGATGAGGTCACTATAAAAGCAAAACTAGTCAAAACGTGATTTAAATTAACATATACATATCTCATGAACGAATGATTATATTACATTTGAATTTGGTAGGTGCCATGTACGTGACAAGGGGGGTGCAGCAATGTGGTCAAGTCATTTGGGACGGAAAAGCAAAAATATGCTAACGTCATCAAAATAAAAAAAATATCTATACATCATGGAAAAAACATCTTATGGCAGCCGATAGGTGTCATGTAGGTGTCAAGGGGGGTGCAACAAGGTGGTCACGTGGTGTGTGATGTGGTGGACTCACTAAGAGCAAAACTACTCAAAACGTTTTGGAGGACTCGGAGGACTGAGGGGCATTGGGACTACAAAAGAGCACGTGTGTTTATTGGCAGCGATCAAACATCTGAGCATGCGCAATAAATTCCCCGGTTCTAATACGCTTCGTATAAGAAAGTCTCTTTTTGTATAAGGTCAACATTTCTCTAGTGTATTCTTCTGTTATTGTTTTAACTTTTACCAGTTAACAGATTTTTTTTCATTGTATACAGCCTTTATTTTAGAGCTATGAAGTAGGCGGCTTGCTCGCGCCATTTGTGTTCCACTTCGGCAATGGTGTCGCCAATACGACGTCAACATGTGCGAAAAGCTGTAGAACCCGAGCTACACAAGAGTGTGACACCGAGGACCATTATGTGGTTTAGGCCGACAAAGGTTGGCAAGGGTTGCAAAAGTCCATGAAGGTTCTCGTTGTGTTTAAAACACCGAAATGACGCTCGGAAAACTGATAAGAGATGCCCCTTTTCCTTGTCATCCGGCCTTCATTCGGCTGACTTTGTCGACTTACCTGAAAGGCTCTCCGAAGCAGTAGACTTCTTGGGTTATTCTGAAGCGAGAAATTACTTCCCTGGCACGAAATGGTGCACAAGTTGTCGGAAAACCGTGGAAGAAATTCTAAAGAACAACGCACCGGACAAATATATGCCCCTATCCCCCAAACGATTTTTTTTTATTGAAGACAGGTTTTCCGTCATACGATCGTTCTGTCAATATGGAAAATTTTAAAGCGATTGATGTTTAACCAATTATTTATAATGTAGAAACTTATCACGCTCGCCTTCTCCCACCAGGGGCGTGTCAATCAATGGCTGTCGTTTTCTAAATGGTCTAAAAGAGCCTGGGGCGAGGGAGATCTGTGATTGTAAAACATTAGGGACTAGGCTCCATTCCCAAGAATGCTGCCAGCAAAATCGTAGTAAACACGAATTCCTGCAAGTTTACGTGGAAATTCTCGACTTTAAAAGCTCTAGAGCGATAAAAAAGCGAAAAAAAATGATTGAGGTGGACTACCAAATACGGTATGTAATGCCTAATAAGGAAATGACCGAGCGAGCTAGAAAAAACGACAGTTTATAAAACAAGATTGACTGATATGGGGGGGGGGGGGGGTGGGTTACTTGGCTTGATATAGAATTTACTTTTCAGCTTAAAACAAGAAACTACTCTTTGGAAATTCCGGCTAAAAGCGTGTGCAAAAAAGTTAACCTCAGGGTCCATACTAGTCCAGATCAGGGACGAAAATATGAATTCTCAGCCTGCCTCAAAATTCCGTCCGCCATTTTGATTTTCATTTCCAGCGCATGCGCACTGTGTAGTGTGTGGACCGAGAGGAATGGGGACTACAAAAGAGCACGTGTTTTTACTTCTTTGGTGGACCGAGGGGCATGGACGTGCCTGGAGCGTGCGGGGGATCATGGGATTTCTCCCTCGTAGGATTTGCGAGAAAATTCCCACCTGCGCCCCTGCAGTCGGCCTCCCGGAAAATCAGTTCTTGTGATGTAGTGGGTTTGTATCTTGTCTAATATTTAAAAGTAATAGTGGCCTTAGCCTTGGCTCGGTATTATTTGCCACAACAAAGCTCAACAGCACAGCGCCTATCTACCCCTGGCACAAAAGTGTGAGCAAGCAATTGCATAAATGACGCTGATAAAGAGTTCAGAATCTTTAATCCTACCAAACACTCTTCTACTTTAAGTGGCTTCTCACGGTAAAACTGATAATGGAAGTTGACAAGGGCATTGAATTGGTTAATAATTAGACGTTTGCCCTCCGATAAATAACACTATATACTAACTGCAAGCGACGACTACTCAAAACGGATTCTATCTCTCACCATAATCTTTAGAAAAGATTCCATCTTATGGACATGAATATGAACTCTTAGACCTTAATTCCTTACTTCTGGCTCACGTGACATTCTTACCTAACTTTTGATCCTCGTAATAAATAACTATCGTCGTCGTTTGAAGAATCACCATATTTACTCTACAATACTTGGGTACAAGTCAAACTAGCCAAATAGTCGTGTTCGTTAAATAGAGTATAAATATGGTTCACCAAAAACTTGTACTCGACTCTACCAAATTTTCGTCTTTAATAAGACTTCTTCATGACAGACTTGGGGGCAATTAAGCACATATTTGAAGTTATATTTAAAGAGTCCTTTCGCACCATGCGCGCTCGATAACATTAAGACTTAAAGGGTGTCACATGATACCATTTTACAAGCAAGTTCCAATGGGAAGCCACTTATAACTACAATTTAATTAATTTTTTTAGTCTAGATTTGAAATGCAAATAGTGTGTATGCAAAGGTTATTTACGTCCATTCCAAGAAACGAAATGTGTTGAGGGTATACAGACAGAAACAGTCGTGTCCAAATTACCCAAATAGTGTGCTCGTTCACCAGAGTTATGAACATGACAGGCCCGTACCCAGGGGAGGTGCAGGGGGTGCGAACGTACCCCCCCCCCCCCCACACACACACACACACACACACAACGGCCGTTTCGGTTCCCAATGGACGTTCTATTTGTAGACAAAACTATAAAGCATAAGTTAGATCACTCTGGTACGTAGCCAAACCCGACAATAAACGTCCCGTGGAGATACTGCAAAGGCAGAAAAAAATGATGTTTTTGTTCTTTCGGAGATGGTCAGATTTTTATCCTGGGTCCGGGCCTGCATGATCCACAAAAAACTGGTACTCGAGCCACACTTCCGTCTTGAAGAGATTCATTTACATTAAAGGCTTGAATAAGTTTAAATTCGATAATACACTAGATATAATAATTAATATATTAATTTTTCGCTAATATCATAATACTCTCTTAAGTGAACTGGAATTTTCAGTAGTAAATTATAATTTATGTACGGCGGATTCCCGTTTATTACAGTCACCTTTCCAAAATCCAAACTATCATCATATTGTTTTTTTATATTTCCGGGCTATTCCATTTGGCATTTTACAACATTGGTCGGGAAATATTCATTGATTCACAAGGCTACGTAATCTGGAAATTAAATACGCCACGGTGTTCTTTTAGCGTATTCTACATGCGTTACTCTACAGCTAAAGTCAGCTAGGGTCTTGAATGACAGCTAGGGTCTTGAATGACAGCTAGGGTCTTGAATGACAGCTAGGGTCTCGAATGACAGCTAGGGTCTTGAATAAAAGTCAGCTAGGGTCTTGAATGAAAGTCAGCTAGTGTCTCGAAGGACAGCTAGGGTCGAATGGCAGTCGAAATTCGTAGGTACTATGAATCGTATGTCGGACCCCACAGGATTACGAAGCCAACAAGGCTTTCTAAATAGACTTTAAACTCGAACGCTACAAGTAAACAAGTCGACCTAATGCCTTGGCTACGATGATGGTGTTAATAAGAGCCACGTTATTTCTACAACGGCATGATCTCCAATTGATGCGGAAATCGAAAACCAAAAAAGACTAAAGGAGAAAAAAATAAAACGAAAAACACGAAAAAAATTTCAAACAATTTTAAAAAGTTTCGTTTTGGGTTAAAAGTAAATTGCTACTTTAAATCATGTAACAGTTCATAAGAAAAAACACGAGCTTATGGAGTTACTGAAAACCAATGTTTAAAATGCTTAACATCTATTCACTATCTACCAAACAGTTTCTTCTTTCACTTCTACACTTAATGCTATTCAAACCTGAACCAGCTCCAGTCAATCACACTGCGTCTCCATGGCAACAAACGCCTCAACTCCCTTCTCAGAAGGTGACGTCAGTAACGGCACTCCTCAAAACAGCTTAGTATGACGTCACAGGCAAGACACCTGATGCATGACGGTTAAGACTCGACCCACCGTGCAAGTCCACGATTCACCAGCTCTCTGTTGACCAGTAGAGTCTTCGAAAATAACAACAGCGAGGTTTGTTAAATAAACAAGAAAATTACCAATTCCTTTATAAAATGGTAAAAGCGTTGGTATCCGCCTTTAAGGACCTTTGTCAGCCACGACTTTGTTTTCCAACGATATTGGAAAACAAATTATTAAAAGAAATCTCTAAATAACCGTCTAAAATATAAATTTTGCTTTATTTACCTAATTTAATCGATAATATGACAACGATATACCAAATCAGCCGATGAAAATGGATGCGCTTTCTATCACTTCGTATTTTGGTAGGATGACAAAGGCGTCTGACGAAGACTTTTAAATGTAAATAACAATTCTAACTGAAATTGACACAATGCTGCACAAATAAAGTGTTCATCAGGCATACTGCACCGTTACTACTTTCCGGATTGTTAAGTCTTCTAATCTAGAATGGATGTAGAAACATCCAACACCTCCATCCCAGGTTAAGTTCATACCCAGTACCCCCTAGCCCTTCTTCCCTGGTAAGTTCGCCTACCTCTCAATCCAAGATAAGTTCATACCTTGTACCCCCTACTCCTCAATCTAAGGTAAGTTAATATCTGTTACCACCGACTCCTCAATCCCAGGAAAGTTAATATCTGGAACTCCTACCCCTCCATCCATGGTAAGTTAATATCTGGTAAATCTATACCTGGTCATTTTGAAGAAGGTAGAGTTCCAGGCATGGCAGCTGGTTTTGTTGTCCGACCACCCTCGCAGTAAGTACAGCATTCATTGTCAGGTCTTCGAGTACAGCTGATGCTACTGAACTGTACGAGTCCCCTGCGTAACATGAACTTGCTGAGCAATGTCACAATAGGAACTGAGTGGCAAAATCACACCAAAATATACACAAAAATTGTTCCAATCATCTCTCGAAATCTTTTTGACACAAAAACGTTTTGGCTGACTCGTAAGTGCTGAGAAATCTGCGGGGTTTTTTTGTTGTTATTTTGCCGCCAAAAGCTGGAACACACAAGTTTGCAGCCTAGAAAATCACTTGTTTCTTCGTGCATGTCGCCCAAGTAGTGAAGCGACATGATAGTGGCGAAATCTAAAATAGGAGAAGATCTAAATGTGAGTTTTTCCAATTGAGCTGTCTCTTTTAGGGTATGGTCAGGTCAGGGCATTTTTTTGGATGTTGTCTTTCTATCCTTTGTATTATTTTAGGTATTGACCAGTCTGGTTATAGCGTGGTGAGGTCTGCATGTTACCTTGCAAGGGTGCAACATTTGCTAGATAGCATTCCACTGCTTGGAACGGCAAACAACTCAGGAAATCACTCCTACAGGAACAACACAAATTTTCGACATTTATAAACGTATTTTTAGCATTTAGGCAAGCTTATAACGCCAACCAGGTCTCGTACTTGTTAAATAGACCCGAGCTTGGGAAATGGCGGCGGAGTGCACAAACGAGGCATGTGCGGCAAAGGTGCAACAGTTTACACAAACGCAATCGTTTTTTCCCGTGCTGGTAGCACGGGCGGGTGCAATCTTCGTTACTTTTAGTATCCTCCTGTAAGGATGGAAAATACTATTACTAAAAAAAGGTTTAACCAAATTTCGCGAGCTTGGATAAAGTATTATCGTCTATTTCACTTCAAACGAACCTGCAAGGATTGTGTTAATGACGAATCCCGTGGTATGTCCTCTTTTTTACTATAACTATAGCCCGAGTATAAGGCGGTTTTATTTTAGAAAAGCTGGAAAGGAAAAATAAACGCACAAATATTGTACGCGACGCCTGCCGCCCCTTTTCAGGCCGCTGTCAAAATATATCAGCTGTCAAAATTGCGCCGCTTCAAGACTATAAACAGTTTTTATGTAAAGCAAACTACAGTGGTAGTCATTTCAGGGTAATCATTTTAGTAACGACGAAGCCGGTGAGGGTAACTTTATTCAGAATGATTTGAATGCCTATCAATAGTATATATAGTATTTCTCTTCGAGAAACAATACTGTTGAGAAATAAACTCACGATATTAAAAGGGTGGGAAAGGAATTTGAATACACTGATAAGGGCCAATCAGAATTTCGCTTTGTGATCACTGTTTGATAAGGGCCAATCAGAATTTCGCTTTGTGACCACTGTTTGACTGCCAATCACAGTGGGCACAAAACATGAAATTCACCGTAATTCTAGCGTGATTCGTTACTGAAATGAACATCTCATTTGCAAAGGCCTTCAAAGCCTACAAAACCACGCGTCACGCAAGTTGGGTCAACTCTAATGTCACGCTTTCAAGAAATGCGAGTGGTATTCCAAAAACAGTTCCATCTAGAGTGACGCAGTTTGCACCCAGCAATTGGGACATACGAGCTCACGCGAATAAATAATTGAATCAAAATCACTAGTGATGTAAGCCTCCCCCGGATCACGGCCCGCGCCATCTGGATGCTGATGTTTTGGCAATAATTGTGACGGGGGAGGGAGTTATCAGCCCTGTCAAGGGGAAGGCATTTTATGTGTGGGAAATCGCCCCGTTGTGTAATATTGACATCCATGTGGGAAGCGCAAGCACATTTTGAAGTTATTAAGAAAACGGGTGGACGACGGGCAGTTATTTAAACGTAATTATAACTAGGAAAAGACTATTATGGGGATGAGGCCTACCATCACGTTCCTTAAAATGGCCATAATATACCTGTGTTTTGGGAACACATTTCAAAAAAGATAACGAGATGAACTTAAAAAAAATAAAAGATCGTATCCAAGTGAAGTCGACACAATCCAATCAACTATGATCCCAAAAAGTAAAAAAACAAAAAAAACAATAAGAAATGGGTTTCGTTAAAATAGCGATCCAAGCGTATATCCTAGCCAATGGAACTTCTTGGTTTTAACTATTGCCGCTAAATAAGAAAATCTGCAATCCTCTAATAACACTAGTTGTACGGGAATACTTTCCAGTAATTACTTGCCGTTTCTCGTTGAATGTTTTTTAAGCCCGTAATGGTTTAATCTGTAATCATTTTTGGTCAACCAACCGGATAAATAAACCAGAAAGCATGACTGGTGTTCTTAATATTCCACTAGCGTCTAAGATGTTTGAGCCATTTTATATATTAATCCCACGTTTACATATTCTCAGTTAAGAGAATTCTCTGGCTTTGTAAACGGTTGCCAAGTAACAGATGGCGACTTCCTCCGCTGAGCCAATTAAATGACCGCCCACAGAAGTAGTGCATTTTGGAAGGAAGTCTTACTCCAACACTTGCTAAAGGGGTTCAGCGTTTTCGTGTTGGGTCCCCACAATGTGCGATAGACGAAAATGCCTAATAAATGGTCCGCAAAATGGCCGAACTCCCTCCTGGGGCTGCGATAATAATAATAATAATAATAATAATAATAATAATAATAATAATAATAATAATAATAATAATAATAATAATAATAATAATAACATTGTGAATAAAACAAAAACAAAGAGAAATAAAAGGTCTAACAAGTTGTCTTATTGTTATTTTTTTGTGTGAGTTTACTGTATAATTATTGTGTTTCTGTACTTTTGATGTTATATTTGCATCAAATATTGTAAAAAATATAATAAAGACTGTAAATATTTTTATCCTTAATTAACAAAATATTATAATCATCATTATTATTTTCATTATAACCTTTTTTTAGGTCACGTCAAGCTTGGGTTTCTTAAAAATGAGCATTCTAATCGCTGGTCATCTATCATCACGATTATAACCATAACATTGGTATTTCCAATAAAAAAATAGGTAAATTTGAAACCTTTGAAACTGCTAACAAACATAAACAGAGAAACAAGTGTGAAATGAAGCCGAGAAGTGCCTGAAGCAAATAAATCAAGTTGATTTCTTGTCAAGGGATCTGCCAAAGAGAGACGAGACGAATTGACAAAGGATGCAAAATGGGTTATCCTGGCTGCACTGGGAACCTTAGTTACAATGCAACGATGGCTGAAATAATGTAAAAAAGGATTGAATTACCCTAACTTCCCAACCTGCTTTGTCACGGGCTTAACGCCGCATTGTCACCACTTTACTTCGGGAGGTCCGACGGAAACCTCAACAGTTAAAAGACAAAAGAATCTATTAGAATCCGATATATTTAACAGGCCATCCGCTCTAAATTATCGATCGTATCCTCAAAGAAACTTCCAATAGACACACTGCTTTCAATATTTTGAAATATTTTTCGCGTTTTCCGTTAAAAATCATCGGAGATTGTTATGTAATCGACCGGAAGTAAACTGGTGACAATGTGGCTTTAAGGATAGCAAGTAACGTTCGACATACGAAAAATACACAAAACAGTAAAGGGCTTGTTTGAATGAAGGCTATTCTGTACCAACCCATTAACAGACGATAGCTGATTAAGAAAGGCAAAGTGTATCCACTTTTATTGACTGTTCGATTATTCCATCGACGATATTTAGATAATTTCTTTCAAACGAAGGATGGAGCAATTTTTTTGGTTTGTTGCTTTATTTGTTGGCACGGTCTCAATAAATACAAATGTACGGACGAAGCCTACTTAAGGGAATACTTCTAGCATCAGAGCACTTAAAGATGTGATTAGAAGTGTGGTATCAGCGCGATGATAAGAATAGCAAGCAGCCGGGGCCTAATAGAGGGCTTAAAAAGTAGTGTATTCCATAGGCAGCACATAGTAAATAAAGTATTTGGCAACTACTCATATAAGAGTCACCAAGTTTCACAGTTTATCGACGACGGTAACGTATGTGCTTGTTTGGAACTATTTGAAATTATTTGATATTATCGAAACCACAGTTTAGAATTGAGCACTGGACATTACAGCATCTTTTATTCACGTTCTTCGCCTTTGCTTCAGTTCTCTAATATACCACATGTAACAGGTGGACTTTACCTTAACTGTCTCAGCGAAGACGCCGCGATCCGGCTGTAGCCGCCATAATCCAAATACTTGACTTCCACTTCGTCCGGGCTCGCTGTGGGCCCTAGCACCTGCGATCGGTACCATCCATTGTAGGTGTACGCAGGCGCAGCGCAATACGTGCCCACCATGATGGGCTGGTTGACTACGGGCCCGAGACCCTGGCCGTAACACTGCATCATGGTCTGATGTAGTTGCTGCAGCTGGCGCTGTACGAGGTCGTTGTGGAGTTGGATGAAGAAGTGATGCGCATCGATCACGCTCGTCACGACCACGCTCACGTTCACCATGGAGGGCAACACGGTCTGCACGCAAGGAACAGCGGGGGATGTGTTCACAAATTGTGGAGTTGCTGCGCCGGCCTGCAACGACGTTGCTGCGAGGTTGATGCGAGTGAGTGGAACCGTAGGAAAGCGGTCGTGAATGGAGTCTAGCGCGCTTTTGATTTGGGAGCTGTCTCCAGACAGTGAGATGATTCTATGAGTTGATACCTCTCCCGGTGATTGTGGGATCAAGCGAATCTTGGCACCGGACTGATCCGAGATGGCTTTAACGTTTTTCCCCTTTCGTCCAATCAATCGTCCGCAAAGGATTTGAGGGAATTCAATCTCCCAGATCTCTTTATCGGTTGTGTATTTGCCGCCAGCTTCGGGTTGCACCTCGGTGAAGCTTGCGAGCATAGCACTGTCTACGCTTCCCTCACTCTGTGTGTCATCAAATGATCCATTCATGTCCTGGAACGACTTGGTATCAATTCCCGAATCATGTTGTGTTGACTGTGAGTCGGACGAAGAGAGCTGACAGTTCTCTTGCAATTCTGGTTTACCTTGCGCAACCCTCTCATCCTCTTCCCCAGTAAAAACATTATTCTCAACCACATCTCTTTCGGATATCTCTCGTACGATTTCTTCCTCTCTTACTTCACTGATACTTAGTTCGTCGCTGCTCTTCGCCTCAATCTCTTGCACCTTCTTGTTGCAATGATCTGGCGAGTTGAAAGGAAAACTTAACTCAGTCCGGTCCTTTTTCTCCTCCGAACAGGGCTCCTCTCTGGGAAGGTTGCTCGGTGGTTTTCGCTTCCACAAGAACACTAATACCATCGTTAAGGCAGCCGCAGGGATGGCCAGAGTAGCGAGCATCTTGGCCTTCAAACGCATCTTAAACACTGTGCAGAACAAAACAAGACAATGAGCTAAACCTTTTGCTTAACGCCGCTTTAGTAACTGATACTAATATCAACCCAGGACAAATGACTGCGAGGGCCTGGACTCTAGTCAAACGAGCATGGATGTAGATTTTAAGAGCAGATACAATGTAAATATCTATGAAGTGTAGTGAAATGTTTAAGGTTCTAAAAGACCTTGGCGTCATAGAATGCCTCCCACGGCCGAACTGAACTAATGGACATTGTTTCAAGTAGTTTGTCTCTTTGTTTATTAAAAGAAAGGTATGACCTTAGCATAAAAAAGCCCATTTAGTGGTTCGCTTCACCATCGACACTACATGTTGTTACAAGACCTTACCAACAGACAATACGTACACCCATAAAAGCGTAAACCCAATACACTTGAAGCATGCATTGGGTTACAGACTACACGGAGCTACAAGATCTTGCCTTATTAAACTCGGTCAATTGTCATGTTCCATTTATAACTATAAGAAACATATCTCTGTATCACAAGACCAGACCCCTTCAAGATCGATTTAAACTCAACAATGAAAGTATGTTTAGGTAACAGTTACACTAAAGATAACAGGGGGGGCTACACAACTTCGCCACACGAAACTAGGCGACAGAACATGCTCTATTCAAATAGGAAAGTAACACCTCTCTTGACTAGTGTTCGTCCAAAACCTAAAACATTACTAACTACAACCCATGCGACATGAATCGGGAACTTATCGATGCCAGGGCGGTAAAAGTACTTACTAGACCGTGCTTACAAAAACTGAAAAACCCTCATGTAATAATTAGACAAAAACACGAAACATTAGAACCTCATGATGAACGAGGATTTGCACTGTCGCGTTTGCCTTAGTGAGTGACAATATACCACCGATAGATCAAGCAGATCTATTTGTAGCACACTCACTGAAGGACAACGAAAACCGGTTGAAATGAGCTCTCTCATGGGACTTTAGTTTACCTAAACGCTTTTATGGGACGTGAAAAGAACGAGTGAAGTACGAACAATAAAACGGACTGTGAGAACGATACAAAAAAGACGAAAATAAGTATCCAGTACAAGTATATTTGGTCAAACAACCTTAGAGTTTGTAAACGTCCCAACAACACAATCCAAGAGTATGTAGTGTTCTCATTCAACATGGTGCTCAACACGATAGCACTGGCACTCGACTTGCTGGTACACGGGTTCATTCTGCTTTTCTCCAATCATCCCTTTACCAGCCTCGTATTCTTGAAACTTTACTCAATTGCAAAACTTGTATCTTACAATACTTGTATGAACGAGCTTTTGTCGTCGCGTCAAGTGGAGAATGGTGAGGGCTTTCTAAACTAGTGTGTGAGATACGACATTAGTGCAAGTCTTGCTGGGTTCTGACAATAGACAATACGAGAAAAAGAAACTTCGCAAAGGATTCCTAGGATTCTAAATGTTCAAATACTAGATTTTAAAGTAAGTATCTTTACAGTTTATTTTGTTCATCGTATCACAGCATTTTTCTTCTTATAAACTTCTGTATACGTACCGAGGCGTTGACAAGTATAGCATCACGTCTGCTCAGTGTATCATTGAATATCACACATAGTTTAAACTAAGGCTGCAACTCCAGCAAGGGAACCTTTGACCATTTCCAATAAAGGTGACTCGCATGGACCTTTTGACGTCACAAGCTTGCTACTTCTACTTCTATTTTCAAGAACCAGCCTTTTGCCCCCATCTGGGAGCCATTGCCATTCACCTTCAAAGACCGGACAATCGCATTTTTAGAATTTCGGTCACTTGAAAGACTAACAAGACCTTAGCCGTCTTCTGACCGCTTAACTTAAAAGCACGAGCCAGGGATAAGCGTGACGTAAGACCTAGAACCCGATAGAGCTTTCGACCTTAAACAATACGCCTAAGCTTTGACCAGAAATAGATGACACTCGTCTGTGGTCCATTATATGCTTTCAAATTTAGTTGAAAACCTTAAGGTCCAAGTTACCGTTTAGCTCGAAGAAGTTATCCATGACTTCGATGTCCATGGCCACAAGACAACTATGCAACAGCCTCATTTTCTTGTTGTCTGTGATTTGCATAGAAGCAGCCTGGTACTAGCATATCTTCGATACAAGTTCGATGTCCCTGTCGTTTACTGTAAAAGTTATGTGCACTGCCTTTTGCAAGTTCTATGCAAATGATATGCTGAACATTCGGGGCTATCATGTGTATAAGACAAAAACTGCACAACACCAACAAACACTGAGAGGATGTATACAATACAAATGAAACGAGTCATTGCACTCAAAAGTCGACCGAGCCAAATCACACAATGTTTAATCAAATACAAACTGAACATTCGGGGCTACCATGTGTATAAGACAAAAACTGCACAACACCAACAAACACTGAGAGGATGTATACAATACGAATGAAACGAGTCATTGCACTCAAAAGTCGACCGAGCCAAATCACACAATGTTTAATCAAATACAAACTGAACATTCGGGGCTACAATGTGTATAAGACAAAAACTGCACAACACCAACAAACACTGAGAGGATGTATACAATACAAATGAAACGAGTCATTGCACTCAAAAGTCGACCGAGCCAAATCACACAATGTTTAATCAAATACAAACTGAACAGATCTATTCAGGGTCAAGAGGGTTTTTGATGTCTTTGGGCGGAATACTGTTGAAATATCAAATGGATTGAGATACTGAACTCAACAATCAAACAATCTAAACCACTGTACAATTTTCTCCTTGGCCATTGAGCCCAATGAAGCAATGTGGTAGAGAAATATCCCAAAACATCGACCAAAACAATAACAGAAAAACGATAAACCCTCTGACAAAAATCCATATTCGCAGTCTAATTCAGGCGATTATTTAACAAAATTAAAGATTTAGATATATGAATACTTATGTCACGCAGGAATAAGTCACACGTGTAGTGAAGACATATTAGCATATAGAAATTATATCCAAATTAGCTGCCAACTTGTCGGAATTTAACAGGACAACCAAGAACTTAAGCCACTGTAGCCCGAGGGTAAGAAACCGACACACCCAGCCAAGTGAGTTAGAGTGGCCATAGTCGGTCTAACCCAAAAAGTACCTGTTACACTTGCAAATAAAGGGCGAAAAAATAGAAGGTTTCGTTGACGAAACAAAGGGCCATTAGGTGCTTTTAGTTTATTATGGTTTGTGATGTTCAAGGAAAATACGAGAAATGGCGTCTTCGTGGTTTTACGGGGCAATGTTAATTGAAATGCTATGAGTTACTAGCACTAAATGCCCCTTGCTAAAAGTATTCAAAACATACTAGCAATAAAACAAAACAACTTCAGATCCTTTCAAACCTTTAGTAAAAATTTAAAAAGCTGAAACAACAGCTGTACCACAAACGAAAGTGGTCACGCGCTTAACAAAGTATATACTGTAAAATTCAGATGAACTTTCACTTAACCTTCAAATTACCGCAGTGAAATGTATGTTTTTCATGTAAACCCTGTTCACATTCAAACATTACAAGCTAACACCTGTCGCAAACTTGTATAAAAAATATGCTTCGTTGAGCATTCCTAGAACATCCTTGAAATAGGTTTATAAGCCTTGATTTCTAGGGAGGCACCGACCGCAAGCTGATATGGCACAGCTATTAGCATATTTTTGTCGGCAACGTTATGTAAAAATCAAGGCATTATGGAAATCATAGCTAATACAAAGATGATTTCCATCAAAGAAGAAAGCTAAACAAGAACGTAGACACAATGAACTCATTCTCAGAAAATGGGCAAGTGAAAAAAATCTGTAGTTTGGTAAAGAAAGTAGACAAATTTGTAATTAATTCTTGGTGGTAGCTGCACTTCACATTTACGAGGGCTATACATATTGGGGATTGCAAGCTTGTGGTGTGGATCTTTTAGGAATCACGCAATGCATTAAAATAGCTATTATATAAGTCCAAATGCTGACTGAAATTCTTGTAAAATATTAGGAATGGTCTGTTTAAAAGTTGCTTTAGTCCCATAGGTTATCAGGACAGCTTCACCCCACCCCACCCCACCCCACCCAAGCAGTTATCAGGACAGCTTATCTCACCCCACCCCACCCCACCCAAGCAGTTATCAGGACAGCTTATCTCACCCCACCCCACCCAAGCAGTTATCAGGACAGCTTATCCCACCCCACCCCACCCCAACCAAGCAGTTATCAGGACAGCAGTTGTCAATATTCTGCTAACGCTTTTCACGGATTTCCAACAACTAAATGGCCTTCTGCCTTCCATCATTCTTGAAGCCTTTATTGGCCAGCACTGGAATGGTTTACAATCACGCCATTCACCAATCACCCTCTTCTAGGGTTTCGACACCAAGGTTGAAAAGGTTGCCATTATTATTTTCAACACAGACCAGGATTAGAGTTTTTGCATGCTTATTACAAAGTTACTCAAATAAAAGGTATTACACAAACCAACAGGATAGTGCTGAATAGCAAAAGGTACCGAGTGTATTTCTGTGAGTCTGAATGATGGAAACCAGAAAGCAGTTTGTCAGTTGGGGATTTTTGATCAGAGTTTATAGATGAAAACCGCAGTTGTCACCAAGAAAGGCCTGAAAAATTACTACAAACATAAACATTCTGCTAAAATACCAAAAAAAAATATTACCTGTCCAGCAGTATTAACAAACCAGATAACTTCCTACTTATTTCTAGTTCTATACAGCTCATATAGGTGTATAGTACTTAGTCGACAAGTGCCCTAGGACACCATGCAGTATATTAGGTCTTAGTGAATGCTGCGCTCACAGATGTTTTCAAGCAGAGGTAGAATTATAGGTTTTTTTTGCAATGACTTCACAAAAAATAGCTTATTTCATAAACTTCTCCAATTCCTTAACAATGATGTCCAATAGTTATTTTCAATGCTTGTTTTTTAAACTATTTTGTGCTACTTAAATTTGTTTGATACCATTTTGTCTTAAAAACCTGAGCTATTATTTAACTGTCCAATAAATTCCACACAAATTAAAACGTTTTGGGGCATATTTCCCAGATTGGAAAACCTTGTATTATCCTATGCCTTGTCAGGAACTCCAAATCTTTAATTTTCTGAGCACCTCTGGAGACATTAGAAAAATGAAAATTCTGTGTGGAATTTTTGGTACATAAACATCCTCGTTACGCAGCCCAAGCGGGGGTTTGAGGGCATGCCCCAAAACACTTAATAATTGGTTTGCTTTTATAAAAAAAAAACTGCCATTTAGTATGTGGGAACCAAAAAATCCTGTGAGCAAAAAGCTAGACCCATGTCTGATTGGTCATGGTTTTCCAAATCCTTTGAACTTTGAAAATTGTCTTCTTAAGTAAAGAGGCAAGATGGTACAATGCAAAATTGTAAAATCTATTTAGAGAAAAGGCTGTTTATAAAGCTTTTGAGTAAAAGGGGAAGCTCCAAATGCTCAAATAAGCACCTTCCCACTAACCACCACAAAATTTTGTCATTGGAAACTTGTTGTGTTATGGTTCTGGGAGCAGTTATACTTCTTGCACGGTGTTAAACTAAGCACCTCCCCTGGGACATCAACCCAACCCTTAATTGAATAACAGTATGTGAAACAAGCAAAACTTAAAAAGAAAGCCAAATTCTTAAAATAAACACTTGATTCAACTGCCATCATGTTGCTTTCACACTTAAGTAGGATGGGTGGAGGGCGATGAAGATCTGGTGTGTCTCATGCAACATTAATTAAGACATGGTCCATTTAACTCCTCCAGGGATATTAAAGACCCTTTCACTGGTCTCGCTATAAAACATATTGTTACTGCATGCATCCAATTGTTGTTCAGGGCAAAACAATACACCTTCATAAGGCTACTGCATTTTAGTTACTTAATTTCAACTTGTCTCAGGCCTAAATAATCAATTTTTACTGTAATTTCACCCAAAATGGAGTTCCTACTTAGTTAATTACATTAGCCTTCATTTAGGCTTTTACATTTTTCACAAACAAAAACAAAAACTTACCAATATTGAAAAAGAATCTTTGCACCTAGTCTGTTTCTTGCCCTGACATTTTTCTTCTCATTTTTGCGTTTAAATAGTTTGTATCAGAAATTATTAGTGCATATTTTAAAGTTATCAATCACACGAGTAGACATCAGCACTGTAGATGCTTACACAGCTTAAATGTACAATTCGTAATTTTTTTAAAGTTCTTTAAAGAACCAAGGACCTTAAGGATCAGAAAAGGTTAATAAAATAAACAAGAATATGTAATACTTCAAGGACCATAGAGAAAATATTTATTGTACAGTAGTCACAATTTGAAAAACTCTTATTTCCTTTTATCATTTTGTAAACAAAGTACATTTTTTCTTCCAGCCTTTGCAGCTTAACATACATGCTGACAATTACTGCTAAAAAAATGGATATTTGCAGCATTTTAATTCGCCATACTTACTATTGTATAGGTTTAAAATTACACAGTCATTCATCGACCTCAAATAGCAAACAAAGCAGTTTTTAATTCATAAATTGTGGGTGTGATAATTTAAAGAATAGCTACTAGGTCTAAAGTAAAACTGCCAAAAATCTACACGAGTTAAGTCGTACTTTACTACCGTAGTAAAAACTTTAAAGGGAATTTTTATATTCGACAATAAAATACAAATGCACATTATAAGTATCAGCTTATGTTTATAGTAGTATTTTAACGAATTTTATTTCTTCAAAGATTCGATAGCTTTAACATTTAGTGCGGCATCTTCAGCTTTCATAAAAATACTTAGAGCAGCCACTCTATTGCAAATCTTGAATTGTCACTGTAGAGTGATTTAAATGGATGCAAGTAGAGTAAAAATAGAGGGATTACAACAGCCTACACAAGGAAGATTTTGTTACATCCGGTGAAGGAAAAAACCCAACTTTTTGAAAACCATGAAGAAAATACATGATAACTCGACGCAACACGTTTTAAACTTTCGCTAAGCTAAAAACAATCCAAAAAGTTTCTCTAGTGTTCGATTTTCTTACCTCTTTAAACGCTTGATTCCAAATCGCCAACAACAAGTGACATTAAATCACCAACAACAAAATTTGAATTTGCCGGTTGCGCTCCTTGTGGCGTGCCGTAATATCCGTACCTCCATTACACGACAAAAAACCCCACCAATATAGCGGTGACTCTGTCACTTCCCTCTCACACATCAACCTAAAGGCTTTAGACTCATAGCTATATGTTTAAAACTGCGATCGGTAAGCTTTTCGGGAAGTTTTTCGGTGTTAGCGAACATCCCACGTGCTACTGTATTGGTTGTTCGGAAAGATTCCCATGCTGCTTTGCGCACCGTGCTGTCGTCCCACGCGAAAACCACGCAACATTAATGTTTGGGTTGCAAATGAATTCAACCTTCTCTTGAACACTATCCACCGCCTACGAGGCACGCTAAAATCGACACGTATAACTTACGCAAGACAATTTGAATCTTAGATGAATTAATATCGTGCCGGTTGCACATGTGCTTTTGGATGACTCAACGCCTCGTCACAGTTCTTCAACGCTGATTATTAACCGAGGGAAGGCCGGATGAGCTCCGAAGTATTTCCCGGTTCCGTAAGAACTCTCACAAACTCTCACATGGAAGGGCGTAAAACTGCGAAATCCATTTGATAGTATCTTTAAGCATGTAGAGAAAGGGTAGGGGATGAATGATGTCAAAGAAGGTATCTAGGAGAAGGGAAGTGAGAGTTATATATTAAATTAGAGAAAAAGGATAGCGGGAAAAAGTGGGGGATTTTATTAGTAATGTCTGAGAACCAAAAAAAAAACACCCAATGCTATAAAAATAATAACAAAGTATTCATAAACTAGAAATAACCGAGTGATAAGCAAATTTGAGATTATTTTATTTGGTTAACCGTATGTTAAGGGTTATTGCTGTCACGGCGACTACTACTGACTTGGTGCTAAAAAGGACTTCTATCGAAGTAATTGCAAGAGATCATTTTTTTTTTTAATTCCAATCGTTTTGAAAATGATCTTTCCCTGCTAGCAGAGGACTAGCCCAGCAAAATACAGAGAAATGATCTTTCCCTGCTAGCAGGGGAAACTGATCTCCTTCCTATTTAAAATCGGAGTAATTTCAGGCTAATTTTTTTTTTTTAAGAATTAGAATATGTTGATAGTGTAAAAGGGAAAGTTCATAAATGCCGTAATAAATACTGTCAAGGGAGCATAAGATATCTTATTGTAATGATTTGAATAAGCGCCCTGGGCGCTTATTTAATTTTTCGGGTCTTGGGGGTGAGGAGGGGGCGCTTATGTATAGCCTGAGTTAACAGACCTCCGCTCAAAATTAAAACGAAACTTGAGCGAGAGTCTGAGCAACGAACTGGAATGTAACGTAACAATGTAACTGGATGGCGTGCACTGCCCAGATCCGGGTAGTGATTCTGATTGGTCGACGCGTTTTGGCTGTGTCGCGTGGTTGTTTATCCTTTAGTTTTCTAGATGGTCGTCGAGTGTGAGATCGGTAAAAGATTAGTTTAGACTTATTGTAAGCAGTTTAAAGTGGATGATTTATACGATATGATTTACAGCTCAACGCACTTTCGATTTTAGACGTAGGCATTCTAGAGCCGTAGGCGAGCAGTTCCCTATTTTGCGTCTTGACGAAGAAACATAAAACGCACGAGCCATAAGATATATTTTGAGATGAAAGGCCACAGGTTTTCCCCGAAGACTTACAAGGCAAGCCAAGTTGATCTCCTGTGCATTCAAGGCATTTATTCATCCCTTCCCTTTTCTTCAGATTACGAAAGCAAATCTTGCATAGATACGAAGAGTTTTTTTTACGACTTTCACTTGATGCTTGACGCGAACCCATGGGATGGATATTTCAACCGTCGTGGCAAAACAGCCTGTCTACATCCCCCTTCCCGAAAAAAGCAACAACCAACTACGAATATTCGATTAAGAATTTATAGGCTCAGATTTGGCATTTTGAGAACCTAATTAGCCTGGTGGGTTAGAATAGGTTCTTATTTGGAAGATAACTCAAATGTTTTGTCAAAATTCTGATTTGCAGATGATATCAAGAGAAAAATATACTACCTCATACTTTCATACTTTTTTGGTGCATTAAATAGTTAAGTTAAATACATCATGGGCTTATATGTTGTGATCAGCATCGATTGTTATTGTTATAGCGATTGTTATCGTTCGGTGTACAGGACCGTGCCCATAATTTTTTCATGGGAGAGGCGGGGCGGGGTGGAGGGGGGTGCGAAACCCGAAAAGTGGGCTTTTTTGACTGATGAAACGGGGGAAGGGGGAAATGGAATATGTGCAGCTTTAGAAGGCATTTGGAAAATGCAGAAATGTTTAAAACACCGTGCCATGTTGATTCGCGCCCCTGCGACTTCTAGCACAATCTGGCCAGGCGATTTCCTAGAGGTGTCCCTACCGCACGACAGCCCCGCCGACAACAAGTACGCCCCTGAGCCATGCATGATAAAAGCCACCCACCTTTGGCTCCCCTCTTCCGTAGTTACCAGGGTCGATTGGAACGTCTGCATTCCCAACAGCCCACCCTAAAGTGCTAAAAGAAAACGAACATTTCTGCCAGGTCACAACCATCTTTTGTCCATACGGATTAATGGAGCAGTTACTGACACTCACTCCATCCACGCGCCGTTCCTCGCAACCTACCGTAACACCGACCAACCACTCTAGTGCCGTTCCTCGCACCCTACCGTAACACCGACCAACCACTCTAGTGCCGTTCCTCGCACCCTACCGTAACACCGACCAACCACTCTAGTGCCGTTCCTCGCACCCTACCGTAACACCGACCAACCACTCTAGTGCCGTTCCTCGCACCCTACCGTAACACCGACCAACCACTCTAGTGCCGTTCCTCGCACCCTACCGTAACACCGACCAACCACTCTAGCGCCGTTCCTCGCACCCTACCGTAACACCGACCAACCACTCTAGTGCCGTTCCTCGCACCCTACCGTAACACCGACCAACCACTCTAGTGCCGTTCCTCGCACCCTACCGTAACACCGACCAACCACTCTAGTGCCGTTCCTCGCACCCTACCGTAACACCGACCAACCACTCTAGCGCCGTTCCTCGCACCCTACCGTAACACCGACCAACCACTCTAGTGCCGTTCCTCGCACCCTACCGTAACACCGACCAACCACTCTAGTGCCGTTCGCCGCGACCCAGACCACCTCCTGTCTGAAGAGCTTACCGCAAGCTTCCGAGACACTCTTAATAAGTTCAACGAGGTCTTTAAGCCCAAGATCAAGGGCTTCAATGGCGCCTCAGGTCCTTTCGTAACCAAGGTTAACATGGGGCCTGTCGAGCCCCTACAGCGCAAGGGCAGTCTTCCCTAATATCCGCGAGTTCGGCTCGTAGACCTTCAGCAGCACTTCGACGAACTTGAAAAACTAGGCGTGTTCAAACGATCTGAACAGCTGAAGATATCGGCGTGTCCGACGAGTACTTAAATCCCTCGTTCGAAAGTTTATGGCGGCTCACGACTAGTTACAGCCTTCTGCGAAGTAGGCCCCCAGCCATTTTTAATTCCAGACGTCAACTCGACCCTACGCCTTACTGGTCATTGGAAGCATATCGCAACAACCGACCTCACTAGGGCTAAGCTACACAGTCATTAATCCACGTGGCTAACATGCGAGGTCGAAGTTTCGGTATAGCTATTGTATAGCTATCCGTAACGTAAGGCAGCGAACATAGTATCGGGAGCAGCCCGACTCCCCTTCACAAGCAAAGCAGCATGGCTGTCCATCCAATCAAATTGCCCAGACCTCCGTAGAACACACGCCCATTTGCGACAGGGAACACGCCCCTCCAAGAAAACAACATATGTCAAGGACGTAAAACGCTACCTAAATGCCGTAACCACTGCCAAGGACGGCTTGGTCGTCGTGCATGTACTACTCAGTCATCCGTCCGCCCACCAGTTAAAGATGGTCACCCGCCGCCACATATTCGCCCTAGACATCGACAAGGCAATAGAACGTACCACGTCTAGCTGCTATCATTGCGCGTCACTCCGTAGCGCCCCTCACTCATTGAGCGGTCAACCAGGTGGCCAGGAATATATTTTACAACACAATGACACACTCAATCATGGATTATGGGGCTTAAGTCTGGGGAGACCCATCGAAGCAACATTCTGATGGTATTTTGCGAACTCAGAAGGGAGCTGCTCGAATAAATAAAAACGTGCAGTGGGACCACTCATCGTCTTCTGTGCCATTTCACACAGGGGTTGAGGGTATGAAATGCATTATGGTATTTAAGACTTAGAATGGCCTTACAACCGAATCGTTTAAAAAAATTCTCAGCATTCCGTTACTATCCTGTAACTCCTTAACTTAGATTCTTAGTAATGCTGTCCAATGCTGTCAGATGAGAAAAACGTTTCGGAATTAATGAACATCCATCCAAACTAACGGTAGTTTCCCGGGACTGGTTATGTAGTGATTTTATCGATATTAAGTAATGCATGATGTAAATGCTTGCTTAAACATACATAGTACCATTTTAGTACATACGGCATTCCTAAAAAGCGTATTTTTTTTTGCTTTTATGTATAGATATAGTGTACAGAGAGGTATTATAGTAATCATATTAAGCGAGTCTGGGTGAAGCCCAAAAGCTGGCTTACGAAGACACCTGTGAATGGTGGTCGCATTAGCGCGCACTTCAACCCTTTGGTATTAGACACACCTGCTAGACAAACTACAGGAAATTTCATCGTCTTGCGACAAATTGTCCCAAATTTGGGAATTCACATTGTCATAAATGTCGATATCCTACTACTCTTATCAGGATATCGATACATAAATCATATTTACGATATTTCAGATATATCGTTTGACTCTTGGCCAATCAGACTTTCGGGCTTTACCCAAACTCATACATCGGGGCCGTAGCAGGGGGTGGGGGTACCAATATGTTCAAATATTATAGGGAAATGACCAGTAGGGGCGTGGCTGTGACCCCCATTGTTTTTTAATGTTTCTGTATCGTGCCCCCAATAATTGGATGCCTGCTACGCCTATGTGCATAAACATACAGGCGAGTAGCTATGGGCGGACGATTTCAAAAGAAAACCTTATTAATAAAAAAACAACCCACATTTATAACAACCGTATTTATATTAAAAAGAACTTATTCATAAGAGCCTCATTCATAAGAGCCTTATTTATTTTTCCCGGGAGGGGGTTGGACGCTCGAAATTCGAAAGTTCCTTTAAAGCTAGCTCACACCCTAAAATATTATTGTCTAAAACAATTAACTTTGCCAAGAACAACTTCTAAAGAATTGGAAGTATTAAATAATTTAGAAGGCTCTTTTTGCGAACTCCTAGAATATAATTTCTAATAGTATAGCCTAATTTCTTACTCCTAAAGATACATCGAGCATCTCTATCAGGTCGACATGGGAAGATCACCCCCCCCCCCTCCAGGACCTTTATAATAAGAACCTTTTTGAGTGCGGTGGGTTTGTCAGAAGTTCTACTTGTATTTCTATGAGTAGTAGGGTTTTGGCGCAGCTGGCGCAACTTTTTGATCTCCCCAAATTTCATTCCAAAAATGGCGCAAAAGTCTCCGCGCACCTCCGCCAAGCCTCGCGACCTGCGCATGCGCGAGTTTGCCAGAGATCTCTTGCAATACCAAGCCCACCCGTCAATCACTTTGTCACGTGACGACCACGCCCACCCGTCAATCACTTTGTCACGTGACGACCACGCCCACCTGTCAATCACTTTGTAAAAAACCTGTCAATCACTTTGTCAAAAACCTGTCAATCACTTTGTCACGTGATAGCCACGCCCACCTGTCAATCACTTTGTAAAAAACCTGTCAATCACTTTGTCACGTGACGACCACGCCCACCTGTCAATCACTTTGTAAAAAACCTGTCAATCACTTTGTCACGTGTCGCACCTAGGGGGAGCTCGGGGGCTATTCTGGTCTAAAGACGTGTGGGGCCCTAGATAAAATGACATTAAAGACGGAGGTGAAGATTAAAAACGATGCGGCTACAGCCGGCGGTTGTTCGGTGCTGGAGGTGAATGTGAGTGACACTGCGGATGCGGGGCCTGAACACTGCTGTTGTAACGCTGATTACTATGAAGACTCAGAATACAAAAGCTTCGACCCCGTTGGGTTTGTGGCCGGAGCGGCGACAATTGTCCTTGGTGTTCTAGCAATGTTAATCTCCATGCCACGGTATGGCTAAAAAGGATGGGTGAGATACTAGTCCACAAATGTGGTGCGGAGACTTTAGACCCCACCCAGAGGGAGCTCGAGAGGCTAGCCTCTCAGCTTCACATCTAAAAAAGCCTTTGAAAAGTGGCTTAAAGACATGAACAGTTTAATAAAATGGAGGAACAAACGGTTAAACGTATGGTTGAAGATCAGTCACCACCACCATATAATATCCCCGGCGGACCGGTGCCTGAGATTAACGTCCCCACCCTCATGCCGGAATTTGCACTGTTTGACCGAGCCCTCACCGAATACGAGACTAGTAGAGCCTCCTTGGGAGACGAGGATAGTAGTAACACCCTTTGCAATCATGACGACCTGGTCACAGAAGACGGGGTCACTAGTTGCTTAGAGTGCGGGGAACAGATGCAGCGCGTGATCGCGCACGAAAGGGAATGGGGTTTTTACGGACATTCCGACGGCAAACGGTCTTCGAATCCAAGTCGGGTCCAGATACGTAGGTCTGAGGATAGAAATATTGACAAGGATGTGGAGAATATGGGTTTTAGTGGGGTAATTGTAGCCAAAGCTAACGAGATATACACTCAGGTGACGAAAGGCCAGATTTTTCGCGGCGACCCACGGAAGGCGATCGTCTTTGCATGCATTTACTACGCCTGCAAGATGTCCGGTAAGTGTCAGACACCGAAAACCTTAATGGAGACTTTTGGATTGAGCAGGAAGAGTTGTCTTAAGGGTCTAAAAATCTTTAGTGTTAACATGCCTAAAGATTACTTACTACACGGAACGTCTCCCACCGTCGTGGACCACATTCGCGATGTGATGGATAGATTCTCGGCGTCCCCCGCACAGAAGGGAGAGGTGGTCCAGCTCTACTACAGATCTAAGAATCGCTCGTCTGAGTTGAATCGCGCTCGCCCGCAATCCTTTGCGGTCGCTTTAACCTATTACTGGGTACGGCTAAAGGGGGTCGATATTACACTTAAAAAATTCTCCGAGAGAACGGGCGTCTCCGAGTTAACCATCAGTAGGAAAGCGAGAGAAGTGGCCACAGTCCTAGGTACGCCCGGTGTGGTATGATGTTTCCTGATTTCCAGAGAAATCAGGATTTCCAGAAAACTGCCGGTTCGGAGTAGATGTGAATTAACACGTCTAAAAAAATTCGAAAAAAGTGGTTTAAAGATTTGCGTGGATTGTATAAATGGTTGGAACAAGATTACTGGTGGGGCGTGAGACCACCCCAATGTCCGTGGTTGATGATGACATGAGTGATATATACTCCTGGGGAGACTCGTGGGGGGACCCCACTGACGACTACGATGGACGACCTCAATGGTTCGATGCGTTCTGTGGTGTGTCTGATGACTACGATCAAACCGTCTTTGAGTCAGTGGTCAACGCCGCCAGCGGTGGTGGTGTGGGGGAGATGGAGGAGTACTTCAGCGGTCCAGGCGACCGCCTCTGTGATGAGCTGGAGAAAGTCATGTTAGCCGCAGTGAGCTATAACAATCTTGAGGTCATGGAGGCGTGCCGCCGCTATGGGGTGGTCAACCTCGATGAGGCTTTGGCGTGCGCTTCCTCCCATGGTCATGTTGGTGCGGTGGGGAAGTGTCTGGAGTGGGGCGCTGGTGGGTTGGGGCGGGCGCTGCGCTGCGCGGTGTCTGGTCGTCACCTGGAGACTGTGAGGATGCTGCGTGGCGCCGGTGCTAAGATATCTGATGTGGAGTATGACATCGAGGACCCTGATGGTGATCACTGGGAGTGGTTAGAATACCTAGACTCAGAAATGGAGAGGGCCGGCAAGTACGGTGACGTCAGGGCCGTTAGAATGTGTTGTGAGTTGGGGGCCTGTTCGTTCTTTGAGCCGGCCACCGAGGCGGTCAGGTACGGTCATATAGGGGTTTTAGAGGTGCTGGGTGACTACTGCGACGATGTGTTTGTCTGGGAGGAGGCCATGATTGAGGCCGCGGCGTGGAACCGGGTGGAGGTCGCCAAGTGGTTGGTGGATAAGGGTGTTGGTGACAATGTCTCTGGTTACACCATTGCGGCGGTGTCCAATAGGTGCTATGAGTTTCTAAGTCTGCTGAGGGAGAGCTTTGAGGATTTCAGTCCAGACTTCGCCCTGTTAGAGGCCACTGAATGTGATAGTCTTGATATTATGAGGCTGTGCCTTGAGTGGGGTGCGGTTGACCTCGTTAGGCCTATGGTCTACGCGATCTACTGGTGGATGCGTGAGGCCCTAGATATACTACGCGAGGCGCAGGGATGGGTGTCCCTACATGAGGAGCTGTTTAGACACCACCACAAGCGAACGTTTCAGAAGCGCATTGAGGAGGAGTTAATGCCAGTAGCTTGGCACCCGGACAGGTTTATGGATTGGTGCATTGATGAGGACCAGAGGAAGGAGTTGGGGAAGCTGTTCCGGATGAAGTGAGAGCGTGGGGCTGAGGAGACGTTCCTAAATCTTTGAGAATTGATTTAAGAACATGGGGGCACCAATTGAAACGCGATGTCGTACTCGTGGAGCATATTCGACGGCTCCTTTGCGGAGCCGCCTGAGAAAGATCGTGGTGGGATATGCGGGGTTTGTGGGTCGGAGTGCAGGCCGGGCCAGGCGCTGGATGAGGTCGGGGATCTGGGGAAGGGTGGTTTGCTGAGGATGGACGTTGGCAGGCTAAAGTATTTGGCTCATAATATAGGTCTCAAAAACTTTGGTAGACTAGGAAAGACCAGACTCGTCGAACGTATAATAGAGGGTTCGGTCAGGTCCAGGGACGCGCACGTATTGGCCTCGTTCGGGCCGGCCGGGTCGTGCGTTAGGGATATCGTTAATGACTGGAGGACCGATGACTTCAACCGGTGTCTCCTCCTAGCTGTCGTCTACCAGAGATCTGACGTCGCGAAGGTGTGTGTTAGGCTAGGGGCCACCAATCTAAACAGTTTATCGCGGTTGACGGTCCGGGCTGGTACGCCCGGTGTGGCGAGGGTGCCCCACGAGTTGAGGTTCAAGGAGTTGGAGGGTGAATTGCTCCAGGTGGCCTGGCACCCAGACAGGTTTTGGGATTGGTGTATGGATGAGCAAGAGAAGGAAATGTTGGAAGAGTGTTTCGCTAGGTAGACGTCGGCCGGCTAGGAGGGCGAGTATCGAGGCGTAAAAAAATGAAAAGTGATTTAAGGACATGACCGGTTTGATAGAAATGGAGAACCAAACGGTGAAAGACTCGAAAGTATCCCCCGTAAAGCGAACAACGGATTATAAGTGTCTCCATGGCAGAGTGAAATATTATTGCAAAGATTGTCACGGATCGCAAATCTGCCCTCACAACCGGAGAAAAACGCGGTGCAGAGAATGTAACGGCGGTAGCATTTGTGAGCACAGACGAGCAAGATATGTCTGTAAAGACTGCAAGGGGAAAGGGATGTGTGAACACGGCAAACAGAGACCCTTTTGTAAGTTATGCGGAGGGTCTCAAATATGCGAACACGATAGACAAAAGCACCATTGCAGAACGTGTAACGGAAATTAACATTGACCCACTCAGTTTTGTAACGCGTCTCACGTTACAAAACGCATAAATTCCTAATCACCCTAACAACTAGCGATTCTGAAAATAGGTTTTGTATTTACATTGAGAGTTCGCGGTCGCCAGGGTGGTCTGGTATGCGCATGTGAACAGGTATTGTCTTCTTGCGGTACGTCACATCCGTCCACATGCATCCCGCATGTTACTGGAATAGATACCAAGCTAAACCAGCCGTAAAGGCTGTGATTGTGACAAGGTTATTTTCGTGCTGCGTGTTCGTGGGTTTAATCACGTCCGGCTTTGGGTTAGTTTTCGCCTCCGGTTCCGGTTTGTGAGCCGTGACTGACTCGGTATGAGGTAACACAATCTTTGAATGACCCATATTATGTTTTGGGATCGTTTTTATCTCGTTATTTATCGGATTCAGCCCCAGTTTCATATCAGTGGTGGCTTTTTGTAACTTGTTATTATAACCAGCGATTGAAGTGTTGTTATTTATCACAAGATACGATGGACTTAACCAACAGCCGAGGGCGAAAGCCAGGTCTAGTTTTTGTCTCGCCTGTTGTAAAGCAAACTGATACCGTTGTATACTTTTCGATATACTGTTTTCCACCACCGCGCTCTCAAAGAGTTTCGTGAAGACCTGTTTCGTTTCCTGAGCTGAACCGCTATCACCGACGATTGACGACCGGGTCTGAACTTGCGCGCCTAGAATACAGTAAACAAAGGCTTCGATGCTCTGGTTTATCCTAGACAACCCAGCTTTGGTTAACCCCATTGATTTTTCCGGAAAGAACCACTCATACTGAAACCCAGTTCTAAGGTCTTTCAGGTACTCGATCTCAAAGTGATTCATGTGTTCGTGGTCGCTTTTGGCAGCGTCCCATTCGTCGTGTAATTGATCAATGGTGCCATAAGGCTTATACTTGTCGTTAGAAGATGACAAGCCGTGATAATCATAATTATAAACGTTCCCTAACCCATGATTTATCGGTCCGAGGAACCGGAAATCGTCACCAGTTCGGAATTCTGTCCTTAATTTTTGGTAAGCTGCTTCGCTGTAAAAGTTTTTATTCCAACTAAAGAGCCTATCTTTTGGAAGAGGGCATTGTAGCTCGTTTAATATTCGTCTGATAGTGAAAATGATGTGGAATCTGTAGAACGACCCCACTTGAGAGTCGTCAATCATGTCACGCGTCACACCACATCCAGCAGTCGCGCAAAACATAGCAAAATTTAAGGCTTGACTCCAATAACTGAGGTTCGGGGCGTCGAGCCACCTACTAGCCTCCTTTGCTGTTCTGAATACTAGCTCGCTGTCGGTGAATATGTCCCTAAAAACAAAGTGTGTCTTCACCTTTGGTGTTATAAAAACATCGAAAGAGACGTAATTATTTCTCGTAGGGTTTTCGTCCCACGGCAATATCTTGTACTCTGCACGCGCGTCTAGTCTGTATTGTTTTGGGAACCCAAACAGTTGCTGGATCGTTTCCTTGTATGCTTGTGTGTCGTCGGCGACTAGAAAATCCTGGATATTCTCGGGTTTCCAGCTGTCACCGGGGAAGTGGTATAACGTCTTGACTAGATTCCCATTCTTGTCGAATGGATCGTATTCGTCCCCATTGAAAACGAATTGCACATCGCCATGCTCGTCGGCAGAGAACCTAAAGCGTGAATAGTAAGGGTACCTTTTCACAAATTCTGTAAACTTCATCTTATATGACATATAAGATGTTTTTAAATCAGTCCTTTACGCATCTCAATTCATAGATCCATCCGACGGGAGTTCTCTCGTACAGAAATTTCACCGAGCGGGTCGACTCGCCAGGTCTTTCAAAATCTCTTCTCTTACTGTTTCCCTCAGCTTGGTAATGTTTACGTTTTTTTCGTCCTCCCTTACCGACTTTTGACGGATCTGGAGCTTTAGAGCCTCAAACTTATCCACCTCGTTCAAGATTAAAGAGAACTCTTCGTCTGATATTTTGTTGTCTTTTAAAGCTTTAGAGACCAGGTCGCGTATGCTATTTACTTTTGCCTTTGCCATCGCCGCTGTTTGGTCGTGCTTGGAGACTTTTTGCGACAGCCGTTTAGAAACTGCCGCACAGCCTACAGAGGTGAGACCGAAAACACCAGCCAGAGCGCCTAACGGGACTCCGACGATGATACCAAAACCCGACAGAGAAGTTCCTAAACCACTAGACCCAAGAATGACGGATAAGAGTCCTAAGACCACACTTAACTTTGAAAACACGCTCTGCCCTCGTTTATACTTTTTCCTCACGTTCTCGTAATGTTTAACTTCTTGCTCCAAACTTCCCAAAACATCATGAGTCTTTTGAAGCCTGAAGTTATCACCTGAGGGGCTGACCCCTCGGGGTACGTTCGGGTAGATTGAGTTGTACTCTTCCATAGCTTTATTATGGGGAGAGTTTATTCTTTAAGTGATTTCTAAAATCAGACGTATCGGGTAGAGACCGCGCTCTATTGTGTTTCCGTCACCGCCCTTTATACTAAGACGGAGACTACTCACGTAACCGACTGATGTGGTGCTAACCCGTACCGGATCGCTTGGATTGAGGTATATCTTTCCTTCATCAAGCTCTACACTTGCTAGGATTTGTGAGGGCGCCCCTTGTTGGAGGGAGTCAGACGCGTTCACAAGATCGCAGTGGATAAAAATAGCCTCGTGACCTATCATCTTTATCTCGTGGCGAGTGTTTGCTTCCAGCTCCCTGGTCTTGAGTCCTAACAGGCAGGCGAGCGGCTCATTCAACACGACGTTCCGGTGAACTTCGAGTGACGAGTCTCTAATAGAGACTGACTTTTCACCAAGACGCATACCCCCATCTATTTGAAGTTTTAGCGTCTCGATCGTATACTGCCCCGCGGGGATCCTGAGGATAATGTTCTCACCGTCGGAGACCGTTCCCTCGCTTGAGAGACTGTTACAACGATTATGAAACGCACATCCTCGCAGCGCGATAAACCGCGGCTTTTCAATAGGGTGTTCTAAATAGACGGTAAAGTCACCAACGTTCCCTTCAATGTAGAGTAATACCATTTGTTATGATTTCCGTCTCCTTTTAAATCGTTCTACGAAATACAGGACGACAGCGACGATGAGAAGCCATGCGTTTTTAGCTAAAAAGCCTACGACTTCACCTGCCGTTCTAAATATGAAACTAGCTATAGCACCAACCATTCCTGGGAGTATTTCTCCTAATTTTTTGCCTATTGTTTTCAGACCATTTCCAACACCTTTTGCAACACTTGTCAAACCCGTCTTCAGGTTAGAGACGATAACACCGATAACAACACCCACAGCGGTAACGACAGCAACGGTGGTAAATCCGTATTTCTTAAAAATCGCTTTGACACGATCTTTCAACGACATTCTCTCTTCAAGATTTTCTCTCTCCAATTGATTCTCTTCCAAAGTTTCATCTATGACAGAATTTCTTTCGCTGAGCTCTTCATTTTTACGATCTATAGCTCTTAGTCTTTCTTGGTTAGTTGTTTCACTTCGTTCCTCATTATTTTTTCTCATTTGCTCGGTGTTTCTCTCTTCTTCTTCTCTGAGTGTATTACCTGTAGCGTCTAGTTCATCGAGTTGAATCTGAATTTGCTTGTACTTTCCGGATCTGATTTTGTCGTCAACACTCTTCCGCACCGTTCTATCCTCATTATACAACCTTTCTGGTCTAGTCCAACCACCTTTTCTCGCAGAATAGAAGGAAATGAATTGTTTCCCTCTTTCATCCGTTGAAATCTGAACTAAATTTTCATCAAGATCTGGATATTTCGATAACAAAAGGTCTACCCTAAGTGCGTCCGTTGAAGAAGAACCCCCCATATTCTGTAACTCCATGTACTCGGGGACAGCCTTCCCAGGGTTTCGTGTTTTCCATAAATCACGCAACCTCCCTATCACGTGGCTTGTAGCTCTACCGAATCTGGTTGAGATCCTTTTAATCCATGGTTCTACCCCCTCATCATCGTTCGGAAGAAGAGAGTCATAATCTTCGTCCACGGTAGTATTCAAATCTTCTCTACCTTCTTCTGTTGTAGGATCGAAATCTATACCCATTTCTTATTTTGTTTGAAAATAAGAAATCTTTAAGTCGTGCCGGCTCATATCCACCTACTCGCTACATAGCCAAGAGCTAACATTCCACCTCCAACATATGCCATCTCTCCCATCTTTTGGTTGCTACTTGGTCTGTAGTAATCTGAGAGCTCAGGCTCTTTCAAATCAAAATCTGGATGTGTTTGAGCGTATAGTTTGAAAGCCTGATCGGTCTCCTTATCATTCTGGTCTGCACGAAGTTTATTATTATATTCTTCCCCCAACCAATCCTGATATTCCTGTCGTTTTTTCTGCCAATCACCCATTGCTTGTTGATACTTTTCAAGCGCTTTATCGTGTCTTATTTTTTCTTTATCAACATGAGTAGCGTCAGAAGATAAGTATCTCGCTAGGTAACTCCCTCCAACGAATGCCGTCGCATTAAGAATAGCTCCACCAATCATAAATGCTATACTCGCCATTTATTAATCAATCTATAAGATCTTTAAGTCGCCTACAGCGGTTTTGGCAAAATCTTTTGTGTTTCCAGATAATCTTTCAGATACATACTACCGGACAGGACAGCAACCCATTTAGCGTAGTTTGTAACACTTGACGAAGGGTCGCTGATGAATGACTCTTTCATAGCCTTTTTAGCAACATAACCCATACCGGCGGCTAATCCGATGATGACTGCTGAGTCGGTGATCGTTTTCACAAGTTTGTTTTCAGTTGACATGATTTTATTTATTACAGATTCAGATAATCTTTAAATCACAACATTCCTATTTTTGGCGTCGCGTTCGGGAGGCTAGCCCCTCGAGCGGCGGGCCTCTCGAAAGTTTCAGTCTCGTTGGCGTTGATCTTGGGCGTCTTTTTGTAAAAACGCATATACATATCCAATGCGGTGAGCCCTATTCCAACTAGAGCCAGTACAGTTGTAAACGATAGCTCTGGAATCCAAGCGTCCGAGAGGCTATCCCCTCGAGCTCCCTCTTGGTGGGGTGTCTCTGCTCGTGCAGCGTCTTCTGAACTCGCCTCCGCCTCGCGTTTCATCTCCCTAGCGAGCGCTTCTCTACACCTCCTATTATATTCGGCAACTCTCTTACCAGAAGCGACTTTTATAGGATCTTTCTCCTTAGCGGCACTCTTCTTCCTGGGGGGAGGGTCCTTTGTAATTTGTTCAACCTCTTGATTTTCGTCAGACATGATTCTTTACTCACTGAATAAAGAATCTTTAAATCACATCATGCTTAAGAGCTTGCTCAGTTGTGCTCAAGAGCTTGCTTAGACGTGCTCAGGTGTGCTCAAGAGCTTGCTTAGGTGTGCTCAGGTGTGCTCAAGAGTTTGCTCAGTTGTGCTTGAAACTTCTTGAAGTTTGTTGGAAGTCTCCTGTGAAGGTGTTAGTTTAACATGCTTAGCGACCCTAAAGAGGGCACTAGCAAGTGCTACCATCCTTCCTCCCTTCAATACCAAGAGACCTGCAAAGTTTGACAATTCGCGTTTAACCAACTCGTCGTTCTGTAAGTCTTTGCTAAGCGCTTCGGTGTCATCTACAGGAACCACGTAGGAAATGACTTGAGACACCACTTGGAGTGCTGATTCTACTAATCCATCAGTAACTTGTTTGCCTAAGACAGTCTGGTAGCGAACAAAGTACTTTTCGACGTCTTTCGCCGAGAGCTTCTTGATATCCCCTAAACTCATGTCCACACCAAGAAATTCCTTCGTAGTCCCAAGAGATGCGAGAATAGCCAGCGATTCTCGTTTGACTTCAACATCGTCTTCGAGAGGCTCACCCTTCGAGCTCCCCTTAGACTTAGGCTCCTCTTCCATATAATCCTCAATGCTTGCCATCTTATTTTGTAAGTAGACCAAGATGTTTTTAAACCACTTCGAGGGGTCAGCCCCTCGAGCTCTCACCGCGTGGCAGGAATCTCCAAATAACGTTGGAATGGATGTCGTAGGCAGAAACAGAGTCTGGAATACTTCTCAGTTTTCAGCAGTTCTACAAACTTTTTACGAGTCTCGACGTCTAAGTCACCCCCATAATCTTCAAACAGTGTTTTGGTACCGATTTGAGATGGATTATGGAATGTAACCACACAGGCGACGTTATCACGGAAGGGCTTTGCTATGGATGTTAATTGTTGCGTCAATACCCACACTGATAATCCTTCGTGTCTCCCTGAGAACGCTAGATTGATAAACTTGTTCGAGCGTTGCTTTAGATCTTTCGATACAGCACAGTCATCCAAAACGAGTAACGTATTTGTACCAGAAAATAGCACCGCACAATCTGTTAGTAACTCGTTAATCTCATCGGTGTTACTAGCATCCGGCGATAATACCAAGAAACGTTTATCTCCGTGAGCAAATCTACGATAGGACTTGTTTTTCGCATAAGTCGGACAAATCAACACAATGTATTCAAACACATGCCGGAACGGCCCTCGGAGCTGTTCCGTGAGGTACTTTGTCTTCCCACAATTAGTAGGTCCTGTGATAATACAATGAAAAGGAACTTTTTCCCGTAATTCTTCCATTCTTTTTGTATTATCACACAAGTCCTTTTTAATACATGATTGCTCTCAAATTCGAGTTCATGACCTCCATCAACGCGTCGGCTACTACAAACATGTAGCAGGTGATGTTTCCCGTTCCTCCAACTTTTCGTTTCATTTCTAGTTTTACTCCGTCCCGCGTGTTGTTCAAGACCAGACCTCCTCCGTGAATGCTGTTATCTGGATGTGCCCTCAAGTCGACCCACAGAGCAAACTTGTTATTAGCGTAAAAATCCTTTTGCTTAACACCCTCTCTACCGAAACGTTTCTTTACCGACTCCCAGAGGTCCGGCGGTGTCATCCCCTTGGAGTAGAGACGGTTTGGCATGCCATCCACATTAATGTTGATCGATGTGATACTTGGATTGACAAACTTTTCGGAATCCCTTGCTCCTCCTGTGTAGCTCTCTGTGAACAGACACAATATCCCTGTCATTGACCTCCTCGGCAGATTAATGTGCTCGTTTATGACACCATCATTAGGTTTGGAAATGGTGAACGTTTTGTGGAGAATGACGTTCTCGTAAAAGAATCCTCTACCAACCTGATAAGCCGACAACGCCTCACGAGCCAAGTATTCACTTGAGATGCAAGCATATTCCAACTCGAGGTTTGTGATTGTGTACGTTGGAGTCTTGACCGTGTCAGCATAAACAACGACGTCGGAAACTGGGGCTAGAGTAATTTCAAAGATTAGCGGATGAGGTAACGCCTTTGGATAAAAGACCCCATGCTCGCCGAGAATAGGATGGTCGAGTGGAATGCAGTACTTGGTGTTGTGAACTGCTGCAAGAGCTACTTCCTTAGCATCTGATGTCGCTTTGTCACCTGCATTTGTCCTGAGCTTCCTCATGTTTTCAGAGGAGATACCTTGTTTTATTCTATCCTCACGATCTTCAGCTTGTAAGTATAAGTCGTGATAGGTTTGGAAGAGATCGTATCTTTGAGTATCCTGTAGTGTTTCTCCACCGAAAAGAATCTTGAGCCTTGACACTAGGTTCCGGCCAACGTTGTTGACGAGAGTATTATTCGCGTGTCCTGTGACGTTTAAGTCAAATAGTAAGGATACACTACCTGGAACAATCACTACATTTTCAGCAAGTTTTGGAATATTTATATAGAGGGTTTCTCCAGGACTTGCCGATGAGGGATTGAATGTAATCCGATTCAGCGACGATTCCGCTTTCAGGCCGAAGGGTTCCCGTGGGATCCTGTTTGGGTTAATTTTTTCTGATATCGCTTGTGCCATCTTTTATTTTAAGAAAAGAGAGATAATCTTTAAATGAGTAACGAAAGCAGGTTATCAAAAATATACTATTCCACCGATGGATACTGGAAAGGGTATTCAGCTATTTATAAGTTAGCTAGTGTCGCTAAAGTCAGTGAAGCCGAGGCTAAGAGGTGGCTTGAAAAACAGGCGTTGTGGCAGATCTATCTCCCAGCTCCAAAGTATGTCCCCAGACCGCATTGGACTGTGAATAAACCTAATCAGATTCACCAAGCCGATCTGTTGTTTATGCCCCACGATAACGTAGGCAGAAAAACCTACCGTTACGCGTTGGTCGTGATTGATATTGCCTCGAGATATAAAGATGCAGAAGCACTGACTACCAAGGATTCGAGTGGAATTGCTAAAGGGTTTGAAAAGATATACTCCAGAAAACTTAAATGGCCTCATACGGTGATTGTCGATCCGGGGACAGAATTTAGGGGAGAGGTAACGAAGATTATGAAAAAGAAGGGGGTTACCATCCAGCGAAGCGAAGCTGGGAACCATCGCGCACAGGCTTTTGTCGAACGCGCTAATAGAACACTGGCGGAGAGGTTGTTTTCTCATCAGTATGCTCAAGAAATGATTAGCGATGATCGGTCCAGAGTTTGGGTGAAACGATTGCCAGATGTTTTGAAGACTCTGAATAGTCAACCCATAAGAATTACTGGCAAAGAGCCTGCAAAATCTATTGGTTTGAAAGAGGTTGATATTGATCCTCCAACGTATAAGCGGCCTGTTGGACTTGACGAAGTTAGACTACCACCAGGGGTTAGAGTTAGATATCTATTAGCTCCTGGAGAAGAGGAAGGAGGTGAACGCAGACGAGCCACAGACCCTATTTGGAGTTTAAAAGTGTTTGATCTATCACGCAGTGTTGTTTCAGTTGGACAGCCTGTGTTGTACTACCTCTCCGAAGGCGCTCCAAGGAGGTCGTTCGTTAGGGAAGAACTTCAAGTCGTCCCTGAAGATACTGAGCTACCACCTAATAGCGTTCTGAAATGACCGTGAGCGAAGGTGTGAATACCATCATCACAGATGACCCGTTTATCATCCTCATGAGATAGAGCGACCTTGTTCACCGTTTCAGTGTAAACATCATGCTTATGACTTCTGATGACATTCATAAGTCTCATCTGAGGTTTCTTACCAAATAAGCAATCCTTGTAGTCATCGAAACCGATGCTCTTCTTGACGACTGCTCTCTTGACGCCCTTGCATTTCTTTTCTTCTTTACCTTCATCCATCTTGTACGAGTAAAGTTTGGCCCTCAGTCCTACAAATTCTGTGATTTGCTGGCCCCCAGCCTCATCTTTAAACATTCCGATGACTTTCTTGTTCACACCCACCTCAATACCAGATGGGTGACCCTTCGGAAAGTTGCTGGTGTCGAACATGGACCTCACATCCCCGCTGATGTCCTCGTAAAAGTCTTTCGTCTCGATCTCATACATCAGGCTGTCAGTATCAGTGAATAAGAGCTTTGCATCCTCACCGTACTTGGGCTTGACGAAGTTGTAGTGGAAACCGTACATGAGCGTCTTACTCAGGTCCAGAATGGACATACCCAAGTAGACAGGCTTGTTGAAGATCAGCTTTGTCTTCTTCATGTGGATGGCGGCTAGATTCTCGCAAAAGATGGTGCGATGTTGATAGTTCGGCTTTGATATGAGCTTCTTGGCCTGCTTCTCGTCCGTCACCAACCGAATGTCCACCCTGTTCCTAATGTTCTCCATAGTCTTACCAAAGACGGAGTTGTTCATTAACTTGAAAAAATCTTTCTCAAAATCGTTTGTCGCCTTGGCTCTCAGATCGGTGTTCAAGTCAATGTAGGGCTCCAGCCAAGCAGACTCCTCAAAAGTGACACCCCTGTGAATCTTGGTGACTTTTAGCCCAAAACTCACATAAAGTCTCAGAGTCTCATGGTGGATAACGTACTTCGTCTTGTCGTTAAGGTTTGGGACCAACTTGTCCACATTGCCTAGCCCGATAGATTCCGGGGCTAGTGGGTAATCGTTGTGTAAGTCATGTAGGTGGTGAGGGTACTCCAAGTCAACCTCCAGAATGCATGGGCGGTCTCTCCAACCTGACAGCTCTTGGTCACCCATCCACCTGAAACCGTGAGTCGGTAAAGGGTTGCTCATCGCCCAGCCATACAAATTGTTAGCATCAAGGTAGGTGATATATTTTGTGGGTAGGTCAGGGTCATACTCCTTCATGTAAGGGTTATTTGCCTCCCCATGTCTGTTGCTTATCATGGAGACACCCCCACGGATGCCCTTCTCAATCATGAGCAACATGTCATAGTCCGTTAGAAGCTCTAGCCTCACCTTGGTGGTCTTCAACGCGGCATCCCAAGCCAACCCTGGCGCTGTGTAGTACCAAGCGGGGTCCAGACCGTAATTCTTGAGACAAACGTCCCTAAAGTTCTCGAAAACGTCAGCTAAAAGCAACACATCTGACTCTAGGTACAGATTGTGGTAATCCCTCATGGTCCCCATCCCAAAGACCTCCCACACTCTCCGCGCGTGCAGGTGATCCCCCTCCGATATGTCGGTGTCGTTGAGTTTGGAGTGGAACGCCTCTCTCTGTGGGAGCTGTGTTGCGTCGAGCTTGCTAAAGCCGTCGAACCAGTCGTAAGGGAAAACACCCTTCCTCAACAACAGCTGAAGCTCCTCCCCCTCATAGTACTCCGCCAGGTTTTTGAAGCACTCCCTTGACATATTACCCACTAGACTGTCGAGACTGGCCGACATAAACCTGAAACTGTCGATAAATCTGATATCACGTTTAACATCAATCTTGTTGCCCTCCTTGTTCGTGAAACTGTCGACTACAATCTGTTTTGTGAAAGAAATATACTTTTCCTCGTTATTAGGTATACAGTTTATTTTACCTTCCGATGTACCAAGGTTCTTGATAAATAGATGGCTGTCGTACCCAGACAGATTGTGAAAGATAACAGGAAAGAACTTTGGAATTTTGTGATCTAAGTTGCATGCGTTGTGAGCAGCACCTCTGTACTTTCCGGTGAGGTGGCAATGGTCCAAAACCTTGTCTTCCCCTAATTCACCCTCACAGATGTGGCAGTGAGTGGCGTCGTTATAGACGATTTTGTCCTTCGGAGTCATTTTCACCTTCTTAGGGAACCTGAACTTATCATAAATTTTCTTAATGTCTGACTCCAAAGACTCTACGAAAAGCTGTGGGATATCTTCGTCTGGAGATTCAGCTGTGTATCGTACAAGCTCGGATGGGGATATATCTCCGTCGAAACACTTGATGAGATAGCAGAAACCAGACGGTTTGTGTTTCTGGTATTGCTTAGTGAAGCTTTTACTCCCATCTGGGGAGCAAGTGTCTATATTCTCTGTGAAGCTCTCAAAGTCGGCATAGACAACAAAGGGGACACGCATTTTTCTGTTGTAGTTTTTGAATTTAATGTGGGGTAGATTTCCATCCTTATCTATCTTAGGCATCTCTATTCCAACCGCTTCATGATTGCCGCAGCATTCAGAATGTTTTTCTAACGATTGTTTGCACCGAAACGAGTTCAGACATCTACAGCATAAAAAACGAGTATGATGAAACTCATCAATTTGAGTAGATACTAATCTCATCATATTCTTTATCCAGCAGTAATGATTCGTCTCATCATCCGAGATGAGAAGTAAGTTGATTGCATTATCTGGATCCTTCTCACTGATTCTCAATGGATATATTTTGGTTTCGTATCCAAACACATTAACCGTATACTGGTTCTGTTTCTCGAACTTGTCAATCTGTTTTAGTGAGACGGGGAACTCTATCCCTGACCAGTCGAATTTCTCAGAGTTCTCTATCATTTGTTTACTGAACCTTTGAGGATCTTTCTCCCTAGGATACACAGCAGAGGTTACTGCCCACTTGAAACATTCGTGATCATTCTCGTTCTTAACATTGATGATCGCCTTCTTAGACGCTAGTTTCGGCGGCAGCGGAATATAGGAAGACCCAGAAAGCGGTTCAAAGGGATCTATGTTGATGTCAAAGTATTCCACTTGGTCAAACTGCCATCCGGAGCCTTGCTTCTGGAACAGCTCAACTAATCCGAGTAAATAATTTGTCATCGTATCGAACAAATCAGAGAGATCAGTCGACTCTGTCACAATCTCGGGCTTTTCTGTATGAAAATATCCCAGTTCTTCTTCGATCTGAGCTGTAGCCGGATCCTCTTTTATAAACCCGCAAGTAAAGATAAACTTCACTTTGATAGGCTTTTTTTGTTGACTGATGAGCTCTAAGACTTTCGGTTTGATTCTGGCGATGAATGTCTTGGGGTCGTAACCTCTCTGCCCGGCTATTCCGTGGGTTTTAAGATACCCCTTCAACGCCGTCTGTTGTTCCTTGGGTGTGAAGCGATCTTCCACCTCCTCGTGTAGACGCTTAATCCTCTCCTTCAGACGTTCGACCCGTTTATCTGCAGCCTCTTTGACGGTCTTTTTGATGGGCTCAGGGACATAAGATAGTATCCAATCCGCAAACTTGTCTAACTCGCTCTTGATCAAGTTGGCCGCCCTGTTTGCAAAATGCTTGAGTGATTGGACGCGGGAACTCCGTGGGGGTTGGGAGGGTTTTAGAATAGGGACATTAATCTCAGGTATCGGGCCGTCGAGAATACTCTCCGACGTGTTGGACGGGGTAATGCGGGGTGGTCGTGGCAGCCCTTTGACAAGTTTGGGTAAAGGAACCCGTCGGGGTGGTGGTGGTGGTGACGTGCTGGTCAGCGCCCCGACGAGCTCGTCTCTCCGCATCCAGTAATATCTTGGGATACCCCGCTCCTTGGCGAGGGCTTTCAGATCTTTCACCTTCAGGTTCTCCATTTCTATCAAACCAGCCATGTCTTTAAACCACTTTTCAAAAGCTTTTTTAGATGTGAAGCTGAGAGGCTAGCCCCCGAGCTCCCCCTAGATGCGACACGTGACAAAGTGATTGACAGGTTTTTTACAAAGTGATTGACAGGTGGGCGTGGTCGTCACGTGACAAAGTGATTGACAGGTTTTTTACAAAGTGATTGACAGGTGGGCGTGGCTATCACGTGACAAAGTGATTGACAGGTTTTTGACAAAGTGATTGACAGGTTTTTTACAAAGTGATTGACGGGTGGGCGTGGTCGTCACGTGACAAAGTGATTGACGGGTGGGCGTGGTCGTCACGTGACAAAGTGATTGACGGGTGGGCTTGGTATTGCAAGAGATCTCTGGCAAACTCGCGCATGCGCAGGTCGCGAGGCTTGGCGGAGGTGCGCGGAGACTTTTGCGCCATTTTTGGAATGAAATTTGGGGAGATCAAAAAGTTGCGCCAGCTGCGCCAAAACCCTACTACTCTATGGCTTAACTTTTCAGGCCAAAACCCCTTTTTAGCAGTACTTTGCCCAAGTTTAAAACCACCCTCTGCACATATAGAGAGGGGGATGGCTCTAGTATCTTCAGCTGTTTACTCAGCAGGGTACCAGTCCCCGCGAGCTGCCCTTACACCAGGCCAGGTGGAGAAGGCCTCAGACAGATGTAACTAATTGGTACGTAGTGTAGTTATGGACAGCAAGTAATGAGGGGTAATCGTAATGCCGAAGGGTCTCTGGAAGATAACAATACTTTTTGCTCTTGAGGGGTACTAGGGGATGGTGCGAGCTGATGCCAGACTGAGAGAAAGTGTGTCGTGGCGACCACGGATGCAGAAACAGGTAGAAGAGTGCATGTCACCGTGACGGTCCGAGGCAAAAACCAGAACCTGTAAGGTCCACAAAGCTACTGTGAGGGCCTTGAACCGACATCGTAGCCAACCTCAACCTGCTGGATGTAACGGCAGCACTTAGTGGTTGTACTGAGTAAGCATAGAGCACAGAGCACAGTGCCATATTTGCCACAAAGCAGGGGCGGCGGACGGGAAGGGGGCAGGGGGGGAGGGAGAAAGTTGTTATCTAGTCTAGATGAAGGGAGATTTTGCTCTTTTTTGTGTATTATTGAAGTGTATTTGTGAGCTATTGTCAAAATATATGGATATGTGTACGACTTCAATGCATCTATATGGAATTTTGGGGGATAAACATTTTAGCATGGAATAAACGTAACACGAGAGTCCTACAATTATTTAGCAAAAGTGCCAAGTCTAAGGGGGCTTTGTGTATATTTTCGACAATTGATATTGACATACTATTGATACTATAGAATTGACATACTATTGATAACGGACACACCGTAATCAATAGTATGACGGAAGGAAAACAACTACTCGATTTTTGTTTTTCTGTAAAATTTGACTCATGCTTTTTAGCCAATGTTTGCTTGATTTGGTGTCTTTTTGTTTACTGACCGGTGGTCAGATATGCCTATTTGGCCACGCTTTATCAAAACAGTTCGAAAGTTATTCTTAGTTTGTATGCTAAGCCTACGCTATGTGATACTGCGAGTATACTACCAAATCTTCCACTTGCTAAGCCTAAGCTATTGCAAGTATACTACCAAACCCTCAACTTGCTAGCCTAAGCTATGTGAGACTGCGCCAGCATGTGTAGTTAATTTATGCATAGACTAGTTGTGACACCGCTGGTGCCCGCGGGCTCAGTCTCTCGGTTCAGGCAATCTTGTTTTGCTTGTAGTCTCGGCTTGTTTCCTGAAATAGATTTACGTTTATTCTCGCTGGTTGCTAGTGTACATCGTCCTCACTGGCGTGCTGGCAGCGCATCGACCCCAAGACGCCCAAGGAGACTCTCAAAGATCATTGCTTTGCCTAAACTATGGCAACAACCCCCAACTTTCCCCTGTTGGTTTTCTGGCGAGTAATCGTGTCACGAAGGTATGTCAAGCACTCTAAGAGCCCCAAAGCAGTGGTCACTGACCAAAAACGAGACAATAACCTCATTTGAAGCCTGGCGACAAAATTTGCAATGTACGCTTTCACTCGATTCCAATTTTGTCCCATTCCTTGTCGACAGTTTAACCTGGCAAAACAAGACCGCCCGCCACACCCAAAGGGGACTAACAAATGACCCTGAATCGGTCCCTGAAGCTAGCCGCCGCACAGGCTTACAAAAGAACATGCACTTGAAGTTGATGCTCGGGGAAATTGCTAACTTTTGCCCCGTAATTTTCCGGAACACGATTTAAAAAAATCCCACGTCTGTCAGTTCCATCTGGTAATCCGTCAGAACCTTCTATGGGTTCCAGTCCACTGGAGCACATTTCCTAGATCTCTCCAGTATAAAGTTAGAAGTAGGGGAAAAACCGGAAGACCTTTTTCAGCGACTAATGTCATTCAGATAACTTGTAGATAACTTGCTCATTGGGAATGGGGGGATTACTCATCATGGGGAGGTAATAACTAGCGATAAGGAGTTAAGTCCCACCTTGAAAACATGATCGTATTAACTTGGCTGAGACTAATCCATCAGGACCACCCACAACTCGTTAAACAACGATACGGGACTGAACTCAGTTCCAGAACATAAGCATCACTGAGAGATTTTTCAGGCGCTAGATTTTGTGCTTGATGAGATGCGTACAGCCGCTGACTTCAAGGTACTGCGGACGACCGGTTCGCGCTTTAGACAAACTGCCCCCCGCCTGCCCCAGAAATCTAGCACCCAGTCTTCGCGTCAGAGCAGAGGCACCAAGTCATGCCCCCTGTGCAAACAGGCCGGTCGCCCCTTTTTGCCGGCGGACGACCGCGCGTACCTAACCAAGGCCCTCCTTACCTATGCTTGTGACAAAGACGAGATTCCCGAGATAGTACACCTACAACTGCAGGATGCTATCGACGAGGACACCCCACTACTGCACGCTGTACTACACTAAGGGCTTGCACTAAACAATCACTTACTTCAAAGCCTTTTCCGAAGACCAGCTGCTTAAACTAACACTCGATACCGGCGCGGAAACAAGCATGATTCGAGCTTCATTTGCCCGCTCTATCGGCACACGCGTGACCAAGTCAACACAACAAGCTTTTCAAGCCGATGACATGACCCCCTTAACGTAATTGGCGAGCTTTAACTAGCTTACGCGCGCATATAAGGTATTGGTTCTTGATGCTCTAGTCGTCAATGACTTAGACGTTGACGTTTTAGCGGGTTCACCCTTTACTAATGATATCACCGTTCGCCCCGCTCTCAACCAAGTGCGCATACAAGACTCTAAGACTATTCACTACACTCCAGGAGGCAACTCCAAAAACGCCTCACACGCCGTCCGCCGCACCCAGAGTTCCGCTCGTCTTCACCCTCAACTGTGGTATGGCCAGGCGATTTTATCGAAATCGATGTTCCCTATGAGCCCGAGCAAGACAACTTCATCGCAATTGCACCCCGGAGCAGCAATCTGCCACCTTCTCAAGACAAGTCACGTGAAGTCTGGCCCAAACCACAGATCCTGGAAACCGTAGGTCGTAAAGTGAGAATCTCCAACACTTCCAGCGAGCCGAGGACCGTTCGCAGCCACAAACACATCTGCTTAGCTTTTCGCACCGGGGAAAGTCCATCCCAGCCCTCCACCACAGGGTACCCAAGACATCAGGCCTCATCCACTCCCAAGAGCGCTGCGCCGTTCTCGTCCACGACCAGTTTGAACCCAGTCAAGATCCTGCCTGACGCCACTCGACAAGCCTTCCGCGACAAGCCTTCCGTCATGCTTGAGTTCGACAGCTTCTTCAACCCCGCTATCACTGGCTACAACAGCGCCGCTGGTCCTCTCAAGGAAACAGTCAACATCGGTCCTGTGCAACCACCCCAGCGTAATGGACGCGTTCCCCGATACTCTCGTAACCAACTGGTGGAGTTGCAGACAAAGCTCGAGCGCGATCATGTTTTTCGCTGTCCAGAAGATATTGGCGTGACTGTTGAATACCTGAACCCTTCTTTCCTCGTAAAGAAGCCCTCAGCAGGCTTTCGACTGGTAGCGGCATTTGCTGACGTCGCCCGCTATGCCAGACCACAACCATTATTGATGCCGGATGTTGATTGCACTCTTCGTACTATCGCCCCTTGCCAGTCCGCATCGCATCTCAGTACCATCTAGCTGCCCTCCAGCAGATAACGTAAAGGGTCTCCGATCCTTTATCGGCGCCTACAAGGTTCTCAGCCGTGTACTAATTGTTCGGACGTCATAGATTAAATTGAGTGCGCTATCGCCGGCATGTTGTTCCAGGATGCCCTACGATGGGATGAAGAACTCACCGCTAAGTTCAAAGCCGCACAACAAGCCCTCGCAAGTCACAAGTCAATCGTGCTACCACGTCCGTCTGATACTCTCCCTCACTCAGGCCCAAGTCTTGACTGACAGCAAACCTTGCGTACAGGCTATTGACAAATTGCGCCGTGGATAATTCTCCGCAAGTCCTCGAGTGACGTTCTTCCTAACCACCGTCAGTCGTTATCAGGATTCTCTTCAGCACCTTACGGGCAGAGCCAATCTCCTGTCTGACTTTGCTAGCCGCGATGCTCCCGAATGGTGTGAACCCAGATGCCAGATATGCTCATTTATCCAGCAGAACGAAGACTCCGTGGTACGAAACCTCTCTTTACAAGATATCTTGACCAATCACGCCAGGCTCCCTTTCGCCTTACGTAACGATTGGCGACACATCCAGAGCGACTGTCCTGACCTGCGAAGAGTCTACGCTCACCTCACCCAGGGCACGAGGCTCTTTCGCAAAGAAACAAATCTCAAAGATGTCAACCGCTATCTTCAAACTGCGTCGATATCTAGAGACGGTGTTTTAGTCGTAAAACGCAACCATCCTTTCACAGCCACCTCCGAGGCAATCATCGTACCACGTTCGGTCCTCGACGGCCTACTGACCGCCATACACTTGAAGTTGAACCATCCCAGTCGCCACAAGTTTTTTTTATTGCGGTTCATTGACAGTTCCACACGCTCGATTTGCAGGACGCCATTCGCCGCTGACTTCATGAAGCGAAACAAGCAACTGGTACTTGTGTTGCGTGAATGCAGAACCTTAAGGGTTACACTTGAGTTGGAGCCGTGTTCTGTTGTGTCAACCTTACCGCTATTTCAATATGTGTTATAGTGGTATAACCCTTATAAATAAAATAAATAAATAAATAAATAAATAAACCTCATTCACAGCGTCCTCTCTCATCCCTGACGAAAAGCACGATACCTTACACGATGCCCTCACCCTCCTTATAGTTGATCTTTGTCCCATGGACGGCCCAAAGGCGGTAATTCGCGTAGATCTCGCATCCTGCTTCAGAGCTTTAAGCATCCATGACTCCTTCGGTCACATCAACGCCTCTGTCGATCTCGTTCGAGCAATGAACCCGAACAAGAACCTTGTAGCCGAGAAAGCCGTCCTTGAGCTCGTGGAAGAGCTACTTCGCCAGCAACCCGGTGGCTTGGGTCTCTCTGCTAGAGAGCTGTGGACGCAGCGGAGCCAGTATACTAACGAACAACTCCCGATCAAAGATATTCAAGTCATCTTGGCTAAGCACGAACAGCGCATAGTTAACCACCCGTACAGCGAGAAAGCTAAACACCTTTCGCGTCGTCTAACCTCAGAGCCTGCAGTCCGGGTTGGTAGTATTGTCTATCTCTCCTGTGATAAAGACAAGACCAAGGCCCGCGATCGATACCTTGTTGTCAACATCGATCACCCGTGGTGTTTTGTCGGATCCCAACTTCGGGCCACTTCCTACAATGTAAAACTCACCGAGTGTTTCACCGTTCCTGTATCTGTGGTCTCCTCTGAGCAACCGGCCTTCAATCCCGCCACAGACGAAGTGGAAGGTGATCTCCCAGCGACCCCGTGTTATACTCCATCGCCTCTGAACGACCTTCCTTTTTCTGCCCCTTCAGAATTAACCACTCCACCTGAGGAAATGGAATACTTAGCCGGTGTCCTGTGTCCTATGTTCCCGCAACAGTCTCCTGATAATCCTGATGAGCATGGAGATGTTTGCTCACGCTAACGAGGCGGAGAGTGCGTCCCCACCCATACAACCAAGACCCCATTGACAGAGAAGACAGCCGTCATACTTGAAGGACTATGTTACGTACTAACCGTTGTATAGGTTATGATACCCGTTTGTATTCCTTGATTGACTTGTTCCACACTATTATATGACTATGTTGGACTCGTAGTTCGGGTTTGTTGGCTAGCCCACTACACCCCGTAACATAGGTAGGCAGTTCTTCCACATAGAAAGAAGAGGTCGCGCCAGTAGTTGTAGTTAATTTATGCATAGACTAGTTGTGACACCACTGGTGCCCGCGGGCTCAGTCTCTCGTTTCAGGCCATCTTGCTTTGCTTGTAGTTTCGGCTTGTTTCCTGAAATAGATTCACGTTTATACTCGCTGGTTGATAGTGTACATCGTCCTTACGGGCGCTGCAAGTATAATACCAATCCTCCACTTGCTAAGCCTCAGATATGTGATACTGCAAGTATACTTCCAAACCCTCCACTCGCTAAGTCTAAAGCTATGTGATACTGCAAGTATACTACCAAATCGCCGGTGAAGTACACTACCAAATCCTCCACTTGCTAAGCCTAAGCTATGTGATACTGCAAATATAGTAGTTTTAGCACACAGTTTGAAATACGGCCCCAACTTCGAATTTCCGTCCGCAATATAAAAAACGCCTCCTTTAAATAATCGCCTACCGAACTATTTGTTGATGCCTACCAAACTATTTGTTGACGCCTACCAAACTATTTGTTGAAGCCTACCGAACTATTTGTTGATGCCTACCAAACTATTTGTTGACGCTTACAGAACTATTTGTTGACGCCTACCAAACTATTTGTTGACGCCTACCGAACTATTTGTTGACGACTTCCAAACTATTTGTTGACGCCTACCAAACTATTTGTTGACGCCTACCGAACTATTTGTTGACGCCTACCAAACTATTTGTTGACGCCTTCCAAACTATTTGTTGACGCCTACCGAACTATTTGTTGACGCCTACCGAAATATTTGTTGACGCCTACCAAACTATTTGTTGACGCCTACCAAACTATTTGTTGACGCCTACCGTACTATTTGTTGACGCCTACCAAACTATTTGTTGACGCCTTCCAAACTATTTGTTGTCGCCTACCGAACTATTTGTTGACGCCTACCAAAATATTTGTTGACGCCTACCAAACTATTTGTTGACGCCTACCGAACTATTTTTTGACGCCTACCGAACTATTTGTTGACGCCTACCAAACTATTTGTTGACGCCTACCAAACTATTTGTTGACGGCTACCAAACTATTTGTTGACGCCTACCAAACTATTTGTTGACGCCTTCCAAACTATTTGTTGACGCCTACCGAACTATTTGTTGACGCCTTCCAAACTATTTGTTGACGCCTACCAAAACATTTGTTGACGCCTACCAAACTATTTGTTGACGCCTACCGAACTATTTGTTGACGCCTACCGAACTATTTGTTGACGCCTACCGAACTATTTGTTGACGCCTACCAAACTATTTGTTGACGCCTTTCAAACTATTTTTTGACGCCTACCGAACTATTTGTTGACGCCTTCCGAACTATTTGTTGGCGCCTACCAAACTATTTGTTGACGCCCTAACGAACTATTTGTTGACGCCTACCGAACTATTTGTTGACGCCTACCGAACTATTTGTTGACGCCTACCAAACTATTTGTTGGCGCCTACCAAACTATTTGTTGACGCCTACCAAACTATTTGTTGACGCCTTCCAAACTATTTGTTGACGCCTACCGAACTATTTGTTGACGCCCTAACGAACTATTTGTTGACGCCTTCCAAACTATTTGTTGACGCCTACCAAACTATTTGTTGACGCCTACCGAACTATTTGTTAACGCCTACCAAAATATTGGTAAGCACATTCTCTCACAAGGGAAGAGTTCCAGAAAACTCGCAGAGACAAACAGGTCGGAGGTTGTACTTGTTTCCACGTTGGTTGCCACATGTGTGCGTTGAAAGTGAACTTATTGATGTAAATATTATGCATTTTATAAAAATCATTTGGATTCTTTTTGTTTTTAGCACCATAAGGATGCTTGGGGTTGCGCCATATTTTCAGATACTAATGACTAGTTTGATTAGTTTTTCTTTGTTTGTTGAATTTTAAGCAAAATGCCATCAAATGGTCTCATAGGACACGGGTCTGACGGGTCATTTGAGGAAAAATCGAACGGCTTCAAGTCATATATCTGTCAGTATCTGCGTGTCACAGGTCTGTGTGTAAGAGCCCAATATGGTGTGGGTAAAATTCGCTTTGTCTACGCCCTGGATAACAGACCAAGATGCCCGACATGGAGGATTGAGCAGTTGTATATCATAATTAATAGCAGTTCGCTGTTTTTTACATTTTTTTTTCTCCGTGAGTACCACTTCCGACTGCGTTCTCTGAAGAAAAATGGGTTTCCGGCGTTCCAAATCCGGTCAAAGTTTTTTGCTATGTTAGCATTTCGGCGCCGGTTTATTTACCTTGTCTACAGACTAACAACTTCCAGTACAATAAGTGTGTTGATAGAACGATGACATGCCTCCATCAATCATACCATTTTCGGTATTTTTCACACGAGAAAACTTTGAAATACGGAATATACGATTCAATTATTTTTCATAAGTAAAAAATCCTTCATTCAGCTGCCAATTTGCGCATGTCTTGAATATATCCTGTTTTCCAAGCTCCTGCCTTCTAACAGAGCTTTGTGAGAAAATGCACACGGGCGCTTCCATGATCTCATATGATAGTACACAAAACATCTTGTTGGAGATAAGTTGGAGATATAGTGCGCATCCATCTCAAAACCCCCTCCCCAAAATGGATCTTAGGCTAAACTGCAGAATACCCGTCCACTTATTTGCATTTTTCTTGTATTTACTGCCTCGTTCTATAGAAATCGAGGTGTGAAGTCTCATTGTTAACTCTTTGTGGACGGGTATTCTGCAGTTTGCACACATTTTGCTAACCAAATGATTGAGCTATATCGCGTTTTTAATAAAAAGTCAAGTCTTATTAAAGACGAAAATTTGGCAGAGTCAAATACCAGTTTTTGGTGTATTGCGTTTTTTTTGCAAGGTTATTATTAATATAATCAAGGTGTACTATTAACATAATCTAACTCTATGGTAACAAATCACATATAAATCACGTGGAACCTAGTTACGTCAAATAAAAAAAAAGATCATAATAAAAATAAAAATGATCTAAGCTTCCTGGGATGGAATATATACAATATCCTATCCTTACGGTACGATGCGATCGCACGGTTCCCATCTACAAATCAGGACTGGTTTCAGTTCTAGTCTTATCTCTCTACGTGACTTTTAAGCAAGTTCCCGATGACTGCTGGTGCATATTGCGAAATCTTTGAAATGGGATGCGAACACTTTGTTTCAAAGATATCGCCAAGAAACGGGCTCATCCGAACAAGAAGGATCGAGCAAGTTGAAATCATAAAGCGATACAAAATGATAAAAGTCTTGTTTGATACAGTGAGACTGAGTTCAGTCCCCTTCGGTGAAAATATCGATACTGTGATACGGCAAAGAGGTTTAGAATCTTCTTGGCGGTTGCACACTAATTAAAACTTATACAAAAGGAAAGGAGCTGTTATTATTGGATTTGCAAATATATGAACAAGAGATTTTGAATAAGATAAGTCACGAAAGTTAATGGATGAGTAGGTAAAGGAAAATATCGCATGCAAGACCGAGATTGTAGTAAACTGACGTGGCGTAGAATGTTTGCTTTGAAACAAAGATCAGCAAACTATTTATCATATAAAATACACCAAGCATAACAACAAAGAAACATGTCATTAAAGTTCTTAGTTGTTCAGATACGTGGAATATTTGCTTTGTGACACTCGTTTGACTTGCGCAACCCTAACGATTGTTATAAAAGGGCGGAAGCCTGGTGAACAATTTTACGCATAATAATAAATATCATGAATGTAATGTAGATTCTTTTACCCTTTTTTTCTTTTTACAAAATCAAGAGAAATTACTGATATAAAATGATGAAATATGAGGAGTATGTATAGAATATTCTGTTTTTTTTTAGTTATGCGAGGACGATAACAAAAACAGCTTTTATACAATGGGCTATTCTTAATTCGTGTGCATAAAAAATCTTAAACATTTTTTGACATGACCATGTGCTGGCAGTTCCCTTCAAAATTAATAGCACAAATATTTGACCCTGGTGATATTTATGTTGATATTTATGTAACAGAATATGCGAGTGTTATGTTGGCGAAACATGCTCACATACCTAACAGTAAAAAGAAAGCCCTGTTATCAATAGTTAACAATAGCTACTTTAAATGCGGTAACAGTGTTGCAAACTTCTAATGCACTGGCTACATGCAAAAGTATTTTTAATCAAACCAAAAGCATTTAAACTTATCTATATAGATTTTTATCTTTGGAACATAAAACCTCTTAGAAACAAAGAACTTTTTTAACGTCAGAAGCTGGAAGGCAACCTGGCAACAAATTGACAGGAGGGTCTGTTTGTCGTTTTCTCTCCGATGCTCTGGGATTTTTAGGTTGAAACGCTCACTTCACTTGAACTCATTCGCTTAATCCACTTGGACTTATCGCTTTGTAACGAGGACTTTAAATTGCTTATATTCCAGTACATGATTGAGAAAGCAATTCATTTGATAAGAGTAGAGAATGACCACTATTTTTGTTCGTTGGACAGCCAATTAAAATCCAGCAATTTCAGAATAAACATCAAATCACAGAACAGTCGTATAGGATGTATATTACTTCAGCATCTTTAAGCTATGCAAAATCATACCCATATCTTCTCAGATGATCAGATAAAAGCATCGGGGTCGTTTGTGGGTTCTTGCGATTGATGATTTCTTGCATCTCTTTTATATGTTTAAGTAGAAATATAATTATACCGATTTTCAAAATTATGGTTAGTATTGTGATAGTTACTCAATCCATTTATCCTTTCTTTGCTGATGTTTGGTTTCTATGTGGTGGGGTTTAGCAATTAAGCCGTTTGCTCGGGCGTTTACGATAACAAAGGTCAAATTTTTAAGGTGTCGATATTTTTCTGTGAGTCAGCCTGAATCTCAGAGTAACACACACAAAAACATGTTAAGATCAACTCCTGTAGACTCGTATAGAGGGTTTGCATGATCACGTGACTCCCTTAGCGACGGTAAGTATAGTTCAGCCCATAATCTCCTCGCTAAGGCTGTCGCCAGCAGACTCCTGGAGGCAGTGGTTTTATGCACTTAGCAAAACTCGATACTGTCGAGTGTCCTTTTGGCTGCCGCGCAGCTGCCAAGTATTGATGTCGAATACTAAATCCTTGATACACTTCAATGGGAAGAAACAAGCCCGCACCCAGGATTTTTCTTGAGGGGGGGGGGGGGGGCGAAATCCGAAAAAGTTGACCTAATTTTACCGGGGGTGGGGGGAGGGGGGCTGAGTTCTCTGATAAAAATCTGACCATCCCAAAAAAAACAAAATGGGATTTTTTATGCCTTTGCAGTATCTCCACGGTACGTTTATTGTCGGACTCTGGCTACATACCAGAGGGATCTAGCTTATTCTTTTAGTTTTGTCTACAAATAGCACGTCTATTGAGAACCGAAAGTGGACCTTCGGCCGTTGTGGGGGAGGGGTGCGTTCGCACCCCCTGCACCTCCCTGGGTACGGGCCTGAGAAAGTATAATTTTCATTTGAATCTGGGCCGTTCGTGATAAATGACGAACGTATTTTAATTCCCTATTATATTCGATTCTTCATTTGAAGATAATATATATATTTTTTGCTGCTATCTGAACCTCGGCTTCTATTTGAGCGTCGAACGTCCTTACAAAATAGGTGTATTTTATTTGCAATTAAAAGAAAAGAATGCATATTCTATGATTGCATAAAACAAATGCATGGGAGGCCAAGATTCACCCTCCCCTCCCATCGTGAATACTCACATACATAAATATACCCCTCTCCCGAATCTCGTAGAAACTATTTCTTTTGGTTACATTTTAAACTAAATTAATTTTGAAATATTCATAAAATCACCCAAAAGTATGTTAAGATTCTTGTTATTCATGCTCATGTTAACTTATTGTCTGACGAAACGGTATCTCTTTTTGTGCTAAAAACTTATCGAATCGGGGGCTGGCCCATGTAGCATAACCAGCATTATGAGTTGCCAACATTAAAAATGTCAGAATGATTATTATTATCATACCTTACAAATATAGTAATAGACTCTCAGTTTCAAAACTGTTCTAGCTGCGTGATTACTCGCAATTCACAGTTTTTAAACTCGCAGACGAGGGTATAAACGCCCTCTAACGTTTCCTTGCCCCGGCAGTCATCTTTACAGGATCGTGCGGGGGACGACCCAAAGAGTGAGCACATATGTTTCAATTTACCGCTTAACCAATATCAAACCCGCTTAATCTACTACAGACCTGTAGCAGAAACCCACCCAGTATTCAACAGTTGTAAACAGACCCAATTGGACCTTGTACAGAGCGGTTTATCAATCGCGTGTGTGAAAGTAGTCAAAATTTTATTTTCCAAACAATGAATGTGATGCTTCGAAGCTATTTGTTTAATGGTATAAAAAGATTCGCTGAAGGGTAAACTAGCGGTAAGAGTAACCGATCCGTTAAATGCTTGAAGCGTCCATCCAGCCGCAAGACAACACGCACCGCTCCCCCCTGGGGATAAGGAAGCGGTACCCCCTTGGTGTGAATCACACCGGGTGTCGAGCCGACTGTCGGCGAAATCGTAGAATTGTGTGCCACGAGATTTCGTATGCTCGTTTTGCGTGCAAGGTTCGGATTTGTTGTTTTGACCTTTAGGCCTTGAAGCTATTTAAAAGCTCTGCGGAAACCCCGCGGAAAACCTCAACACACATACAGAGATGACGTGTTGTGGGTGACCCGTGTAAATAAAACGTGCTTGCACGATATTACAGCGTCAATATCATGGTCAAACTTAGGTCTCTAGGAAAAAAAATACAGGTCGCGTTTAATGAACACGAAATGGCTAGTCACCCACGTATACGATTCCTGTCAAACCTTCCCTTTTCTTGTCTAATCCGTTTTCTTTGTTATGATAAAGTGTAAACATTATACTACTCTAGCAGGGCTCAAATTGCAGGGACAGGATCCAGCGGTGGTATTTGACTGGCTTATTGAACGCAGCTTGAAAAATTCCCAGTAAAACGACAACACATGGGATTAACTCTTGCCCAAAACAAACTTAAACTGGTAATTTTTTACGAAGTTCTCTACGCCCTTTGGCTTTCCGCCGGTATAAAACGGAAGCTAGTGATCAACTCAAACAAATAAATAATAACAATGCGCGCGCAGAGTTATCCGATGTCAGTCATTATTGCACGCTTGGGACCGGCTTTCAGAGTATTATTGGCAGCGATTCGGTACAGACATCAAGCGTAGCCGAGGAGATTGCTATTGCACCCGAGATGTGAGTAGCTTTATTATCAACTTTACCCAGTGCGGGACGCTCCCCTGGATCTCAAGGGCGGTCACAGACATTACCTAACTGATCTTTCTAAAGGGAAAACTGTGATATTTAGTATGTTTAAACGAAGCGACTTTACGAACAGTGTGTGATGAATATGATACTTGTTGCTCAACTATACTCCAAGTTTGCAGAAATAATTAGAGGAGGTAGATCATTATGGCCACCGGCCTATAACATTAGGGTTGTTATATGATTTCACTCCATTGCCCCTTTTGATTGCACACTTGCATTTTTTTCAACCCTGTCACCCGGCGTGTGCCGTCACGTGACTTTTGTAGTAAATTTTGGTTGATTTCAATTTTGAAATTCGATGCGCGGGTACTGGCTCCATCAGCATAATTATCACACACAATCTCCAAAAATAATATTCGACTTTGTTTCATGCATTAGTATGCCTTTGGGCCAATCACAAACCAGTTTACAAACCGGCATAATAGATGACGGTTGGTGTTACGCAAAAAAATATCACCTCGACTCCAAGCCGCAATATAATAAGAGTAACCATTGTGACTAAGAACTTATCTACGGACCGGCTCTTTACAAAACAAGAAACCGCAGCGTTCACAATACATACATTCTTTAGTTCCGCAAGACAAAAGGAAATGCCTTATAAACTTAATTAATTTGCACATCTTGCATATCACAAGGATTTTGAAATCTAGTTCTTTTCTGAAGACAAAAACCACACACAAAGCGATGGGATCAAAGCCGGATTTTAGCGTAAACATGTCCCTTAAACACTACTAAAAACTCAAGCTCTTGATACCTTTAGCTAATCTTGTATCAAGAAAATAGTCTGACGAGAAATAAAACGATAATGAAATTAGAATAATTACCAGAAAATTACTGACACTTCATTAGACAGTGAAGTGTGAAAAGCTGAAACACAAACTCACATTTATAGTCATCTATAGTTAGACCATTGTGCAAAATTCTGTCACAACAACCAGAACTTTTGTCACAAAAAATATAATATCAATAAACCCCCTGTTAAGCTTCCTGGTCCCTTCCTGGACTCACTCTTTGATTGATAGCGATGGAATGTCAGTTATTTGAGTGCTATGTCCAGACATTACGGTGTCGGGTTAGTTTTGCGATAATATGCAGTCCAAGCGTCTTCGCGTCCTAACAAGAGCGTCGATTTGTTAAAAGTACTTGAACGCTCTTTTCAACAAGTTAAAGTAATTTCAAAATTTGCTAAAATAATGAGAGTGGTCGCGTAATTTAGCTAGCGCCACCTGTTGCGTTACAGCAGGGCGCGAGTGCGCGCTGTAGTAGTACGTGCGATCTTTGGAACACTACGGAAGACATCTAGAGTCGCACCGATAAAACAGGGGAGAGAGAGAGAGAATAAATTATGTTCCATTAAGGCCTCTTAAACAACCACAAAGTTCGTTTACCGTCTGTCTATCGTTTTCCGCATTTATTTAGCCTTATTTATATGCTGGATCTCTTACAATCTACGACGAATTAGTTCTTTGCCGGCTAGTTATTTTAAATTTTAAGTTCACGGAAAGTAAAAAAGGCAATAGGGCAATAGAATGCTACTGCAATAGAACAAAACCTGCTGTGGCGATACGCCATTTGTTTTACTAGATTGCTTTATTCCATTTTAACCACAGGCGAGGAATGCACTACTTTGAAGCGTAAACAGTTTGTTCTTTTTATCTATATGTAAAGATTTTAAGACCGGCGTTGCGCGTTTAATCGGTGGATGACCTAATTGACCTTGGTTCGGATGTTTGTAAATCTCGGCTGCTTTTTAAGTAAAGTGCATAAAATTGGGATATGACTAGTTTCCGTTTTATTGAGTTACACGTTCCAATTTCTAAACCTCTTAGTTTGATACTTCCCCGTTTATATGATTCGAATATTAACAATTCAAAATCCAGTAGACTCAACGGCTCTTGTGGTTTTGTATTACAATACCTTTTATTCCGCATTTCAAAAGCCTAATGTTTTTTGCCACTGAAAGCATCGAAATCACTGAGGAATGCTAAAGTCCTAAGTGATATGCGCGTGCGACCCTTTTGTTGGAAAGCCGTGTGCAAACAAACGAAAGAATGTGCACAGGCCGCGCAAAACAGATGAAGCTCAGCCCAAGGTTGACTTTACAAATTTTAAATGTTATGTTATGTAATTCTTTAGATTAAAATCTGGCCCTTGAGATGATACAAGGTCGAGATATTGTGTTTCCGCTTCATTTTGCAAGAAGAATTGGGTATTGATAGTCTCCTTAATGCGGCTGCGAGGAGACTAGGGTATTGAATGCACGGCCCGTGAGTTTAGGTCGAGCGTTACACCAACACAGCTGTCAACCAGCTGCCCTCTTCGACTGTGACGAGCCAAAAATTGATGCCAACTTCGAATAACTTTTTAATCGTTGGGTTTCCCTTCGTGTTGAAATGGAAAACAGACAATTTCCTCTCACATCGGTAATTGATTACAATAATAAAGCCCAATCTTATTAAAACAAAAGTATACTTTAACAAAAAATCATTTGTTAAACACTTTTACTGCTTAAAAGATAAACAAGAGCTCGTACGATTGAATTACAATACTGTTTAGAAATGGCTTTGGACTTCTGTTTATTTGCCTTTTGGTGATTTTTTTTTCGTTCCCTTTTCTAAGGTACTATAAATAGATTACTATCGTCAAAATATGAGTAACCTTTTGAACATCACCTAATCCTTCGTCTAAATAGCTATCTCTCGAGTATTCCTCTGCCTTGAGTTAACGAGTGCTGGGATTATTTTCGAAAGGTTAAGGTTATTTTGGGTGTAAGATATTCAAAGTTTCGTCTAAATATTCGCATACCGGCAGACCTGACTCTGCAAATTGTCACGTGAATAGTAATTAAAGGCGGGACGTTACCATGGAGAAAAAACCTCGCGCGCTTTGATTGGCTAAGATTAACAATTGTATTGTAAAACCAATGTTTGTCACTGAATTGAAATTTCTATCGTAGTTCAAACCCGGCCTCTTTTTAGGCTGTAGTATTTCGAAGACAGTCGCATAAATCGGCTCACCTTCGGTACACCCGGACAAGCAGTAATACTGCTGGGTACAGCTACCACCAAAGGTACTGATTGAAGATTGCTGCCAAAAATGAAATATTTTTACCGGCTTATGGATAATTCTTGGCAAACGAACTTCATTCATTCATCACTTGCAGAATTAATCAATTTAAAAGGACTACCGGATTTTTATACGTCTATTTGTTGGCCGTTTTGGTTAGCTTTGAACAGGTGACTGTTCGAATACTGTTTTGGTTCTATTAGGCTTGAATAAAGCGTCAAATAACGTTACAGTCTCAGCTATGGAACGCCTTCAGATTGGGGGAGGAGTGCCGCTGCCATTTCCGTTTCTGATTGCACTAATTTGTGTTTGTAAAAAATTCCACAGGATGATGGTGAAGATTGAACAAATCAAACCGTTTGCTTTGGACCAGGACGCGACATACTTCTTTCACCCGGAAAAAGACGATGACAAATCCGATAGCTACACAGCTACGGTACCTATGGATATTTGGAAAAAGTTCGAGCTTCTTCCTACACCCCCGAGATCTCCCTCAAGGTCCCCTTGTGATTCACCGGTTCATATGATTTCTAGTTCCTCTGTAGCAGATACACTACAGATCGTTTCTGAGATCTTAGATGACGACGAAGCTCAGTCTACACCGACGGTAGAGAAGAATTGCTCAAGCCTTAAATCGAAATTAATCCAGGACTGTATGTGGAATGGATCGGCGTATGAAACGTTTACAGATTTACGACAACTTGTGACACATCCCAGTGAAGACCTGTACGAGACGCCGTGCTCGACACCTCCGCCGGTTGAATACATCAGTTCAGATTGTGTAGATCCTTCCACAGTATTTCCATACCCTATGAACGATACACAGAGCTTTTGCAGCTCACACTCCAGTGATTCCGGTAAGCGAATGTTGATATTTGATTCACGAATTCGAACGGGTCAAAAGTTGTGCAAGATTATGTGTATGGCCTCTATTGTTGTGATCAGTGCCGTTTTGTTATCATGTAGGTTTCTCCGATTTATTTGTGCATTTAGCAAATTTATGTGATCTAGTCAGGTTTAATGCTTCTTACTGAAGAGCTTCTAATTTCCCTGCAAAGCTAATACGTTAATCATTTTTCATTCACAGAAGAGGAAATAGATGTTGTCACAATCGAGAAGCCGACCATCAAAACGAAGAGAAAGCTGAATGAAAGGCCGGCGACCACCGCTACTAAAGAAGAACCCCCGGTGAAAAAGCTGAGACCGGTTGCAGTGAGGGCCAAGCCAGTGAATCAGACCACCTCTCATTCGAAAACGAAACGACACGTTAGTAGTGGATCGGAGGAAGAGCATGATTGTGAGTCCAAAAGAGCCGTCCACAATGTCCTCGAGCGGAAACGAAGGAATGATCTAAAGACGAGTTTTCATCAGCTGAGAGCGGAGGTTCCAGAGCTCGAAGAGAACGAACGATCACCGAAAGTGACAATTCTCCGAAAGGCCCGGGACTATGTTGAACAATTAAAAGAGGAGGAAACTAAATTGTTAGCTGAATTAGACAAGGAGAAGGAACGGAAAAAGGAACTTATGAAAAGGTACTCTGCGCTAAAGCGAAATTAACACACGTTCGGCGTCCGAGATCGTTCAACCAAGGGTTCATATTAAAATCATGTAGATTAACTTGTAAATATCCACATTCTGTTAGGAAAGAGGTAGAAGTAAGGATTTCTTAGATAACCTACACATTCCTTATACGTGAAACCGGCTATTATATATTTAGTGATCCTTGATTCTCACTGCTCTTAGTGCCGGGCTGTTGTTTGTTGTGAATTTTACGCACATTCAGCGTTATAAAAGTCTTGAGATCGCTTTGCTTTTAGCCCGATCTCTAAAAACCATTAGTAAATTTTGACTGCATTTTTTGAAATAACATTTCCCATTAATTGATTATTGAACATTGTCGCTTTAGAAGCTTGTTATTGCACAACAGACGTTTCGATGAATGAAAATAGTTTTGCATAATGAGGGCAAGCGCGCGAAATGGTCGGTTCTAGATTTGCATCTAATTATGATAGCCTCAATCAGTCGCGCGATTCTTTGATTTCGGTGCGTAAATAAGAATGACTTGTATATTCCATAGCAACGTATTGTTGTGAATCCATTCACCGCAATTGCACAAAAATAATCTATTTTACAATGTAAAACTTGGTATATGCCTTTATGGCTGGTTCGTCAAGATTAGCGCATGTTTCAGCGGCTGACTGGTATAGTAATGGTGTATGAGTGCTCGACGCACCTCGGCCTCTCGTCAAATTCTATTTTTCTAGGAAAAAAATCTATTTTAATCCAGTACGTAATAGCTATGCCTGACGTGTTAAAGTAGGAGATATTCCTACTAAAATTGTACATTCAAATCCACATATATATATGATATATTTAGAATGAAAACACTTGAAAAAATAGAGAAGTTAGTTGAGCCAATTTTCCAAAATGATAATCTTGTTACTGTTTTGAACGTGACGTTTTGCCCCTGGTAGTTGTTGTTTTAAAAAAATAAATTCCACAGGGTAAAGATTTACATGGCGTATGCCTGGTTTGTTGTTCATAGGTTTATTCGTTTGGATGGATTAGTAGCAGTTGTTTATATGGGATTAGGGTGGATAGTGAAATGGTTTTTTATGGTTTTTAGACTTGGCAGCATCGCTACAGGTAAATGGGTAGTTGCCGATAGGTCGAACTAAATATTTGGAATGTTCTATAAGGTCTCGCTCGAAAGAATTGCAAAGACGGAAAATTCAAAGAGATCTCGGAATGATATTTTTAAAGCTACAATTAGAACATAATTTACCTACCATTGACGGATAATAAATGTTGAAAATTGTTCTTGTTATTTTTGGCAATTTAGATCGATCGAATAGCAAAAATCCTTGGGTATAAACTTTTATTCAGAGTGGTTTCCACGGATTGCGCAAAATTTATCTAACACAGTAAACAAGCTATTTAAAACAAACAAACAAAGGAAGATAAGTTGATTGCATACTATGCCTATATATTCGCATTAAAGACAAGTAAGCTCAATCAGACTACACGACAAAGGGCTCGCTCGACCGATAACAAAACTCTTATTTTCACAAGAGCAAAATCCCAAGGTTGAGCGTAAGCACTTGCCGATAACAGTAAAATAACACCATTTGAAAGAATAAATATTGCGGTTACATTTTTCCGGTTTGCCACCTAAGAGTTGTACAGAGGCGTGGGAAAATATTACGGTCATTGGAATCCCTATACTAGGACATACCAGCCTCTAAAAGCCGGAGTTCCCTACTCTAGCGATTGGTTTGCGCGCTCAACAGTAGGACCGAGTCCGTCCTTTAATAAGTTTATTTTATGTTCACTGAAGGGCTGGATTTGAGGAGCTTTGCATCTAGAGTCCTGAACGATAACACAAGAGGATTAGGGGAGAGTCATCAACCCCATTTCTAATTTTTCCGAGTCTTAGAAGTTTTCCCGAGTTGGAAAAAGATATTCTTAAGAGTCTCAAGAGGTATTCCCACAAACAAGGGGGTGAACAACTGGAACCGCACTTTAGATCTAAGTGGTTCCGCAATACGCCGAGCTCTGTGTGCGGAGATTATTTACAGGGGTATTACAACACTGCATGCCAGATTGCCACCTTTGTGCGCAAATCCAGTGCAAAGAAATGGCTTTTCTTATGAATTATGTGTCCCTTGGCAACAATTTAATTCTGAAATAACCGGAAATGCATCGGTCGTAAAGAGGTCAGGAGAAAAAATGGAGCGCTTTTGATAAGAGCATTCCCTCACGGCAGCGAAATGCCACTTATACATATTAAAACATTAACACTGCGAGTCTGTACTGAGCTGTGCGCGTTGATAGAGAGGAAGAACTACTTGTACCAGGGCCTTGTAGGCGTCATCTCCAGGCGCGCGTTTGCCGTGCTTTTTATACTGAGTCATCAGTCTATCGTCCGATTGTCACACGATGAGTGAAAAGCAAGAGCGACCCCAACGGTGCATTCCTCCGAACCCTCACACAGGGAGGCAACCTCCAACTTGATATGAGCTTTCTGCGAGTATTCCGTTAGCAAAACGTTAATCCAAAACAAGTTAAAGAAAATTTCTTCTGACCAATTTTACTTCAAATTACTTTTGCGTTTCGGGGTTTTCTAGCTTCGCAGCCACTAAAATAAAGATGAGATCCAATTTAGATGCGCGCCTATCTATATAGACGCAGTGTTTGATTGGCACGACTCGTACTCGCGATAAAACCCTAATTAAAGTTATCAATCTCGCGTCCTAGTGTTTGTTGTAAACGCGGTAGTTTATTCAAGAAGATAACTTCGTACCGGCACTTAAGTGAACCTTTCACTCGTCTTTGCGGAACATTACCCAGATATTCTCCGGCTCTTGATGGAATACTTGAAAGTCTCTTATCACTATTGTGGACGGAAGCCCGGCTAGTTATAGGAAGGAACGTTGGAGATTTGATAAGCACTCCCTAATATAATCGCTACTTTGCTGTCACAGTGGGCTTTGGAATTATTGCTCACAAACGGAAAACAATTTGCTAATTACAAATCAAAACATAGCAACCGTCACTACCGCCTCCCCTCTGGGAGTGCGTCTAAAGTGTAGTTTTTTACCATAGGAATGTCTACGATTCTAACAGCCAAACACACATTATGGAACTCGTCGTCGTTCCGTGTGCTTCGCCTTTGTAATGTACACAGACACAGACAGGTGAATCGTACAACGAAATGGATATGCACTTGACCAACCCGGTTAGGTGAAAAATCCACAACGCTCTTTGTGTGTGTACAAACAACAACCCATTATTTTTGTACAACTGTTCATATTCACCACCGCATTCTCTTGAACAAATAAAGAACAACAATACAAACCCAGCAGTAATATTGTATGTGTACTATTAGGTACCACGGTCTGTACCCCTAGAGGGAATAGGCTTCCTGTGGTACATTATCTAAATTGTGATACTCTAAAGGACAACACGATTTTTGTGCAATTTTTTGGTCAGCTTTTAACCCAAAAGCGAAGACAGGCGTTTTTTTGAAAACGTAAACGGAATGCATGTAGAGCTAGTACAGTGGCAAAGGTTAAAATGTTTGGACTCCTCTCAACAAGACTAGTGACAAGAATACAGATCGAATTCCCAGAAATAGTAGTTTCTATTGCGTCATATTACGATTATATGTTTCCTTCATTTCAAAGAATTCGCTTATTTTCGCATTACCGGATTTTAAGGGTAAGCCTTCAGCTCAAATTGAAAGTCGTAACAACAAAAGTTGCCGTTTATCGAAATGACATCGAGACAATATACAAGCCCACCTACAGAGTAGAGAGAATGCAATTACGGATGTGACGTCATTTGGTAAATGAACAAATAAAGATGAGCTTTGAGTGAATGTTGACCGGCGCGACAACAATTCAAATTGATCTTGTGTTTCCTAAAAATACAAAAATAACAAATACTTTAATGATGTTGGTATATATAGGATCAAGTCCATGCCCCTCCCACTAGATTTTAATTCCCTACCGACCTAATAGAGATGCAAGTCGTATTTTTCAGCGGTCGAAATCGGGCCTCAGGTATGGGGGTATTGTAGGTATCTGGCAGAAAATTGTTTTTCTAATAAAAATGGTATTTTTATTATGGTATTTATTGCAGAAAGTGGTGCTACATGCAAACGTAGAAAAAAAAAATTAGGACACCGTGCTGGCGTGATTAGTCAGTGGGCAAAAGTTTGTCCTAAGCATGTATATGTAAAAATGTATATGTATAGTGAGACTGCGAGACTGGACCTACGCGGATTGGACCTCTGCGGACCGTGCTTATATAATCCACACAGGTATACCAAGCTCTCTAATGTTAATAAAATAAAGTTGTATCATGCTTACATTTTAGTTGTTCTCTGGACACAGGGATACCGTTACAGACATAACCATCCCCGTTTGGTTTTAGTTTATGTGTTCCGTTGTTGTTGTTGTTATATATATATATATTTTTTTTTTTTTTTTTGAGGGGGGGGGGAGCGAATATGTGACAGAAATTATTACGGACTCATCATATGCTAATATCTAAAATCATGAACACGCAGATTAGAACTGCCTCAGAATTTCGTGGTTTATTATCAGAGTTAACCAAATATGACACCGCGGCGAGGGAACCGTCAACATACACTGGAACGCTCACGGACGCAACTTCCAAGAATCCAACGCTACTTTTGCAGGTCTTATGGCTCGTGGCAACTAAACCTGACACTTGCATTCGGAACAGGAAACCACCACCTGTGAAGATGGTTTCAATGGCCTTGGCAAAGAACCATGAAACTGATAACAAACAGAGATCCCAGGTAATTAAGTGATAATTTGCCGTGGACTGAAAAGCGTGGGATCACACTCCATAAAAACAGACCTGGAATGCAGAAATAAAAAATTCGCAGTAGGAGCTCTTCTATCACGGAACTGCAAACAGACCCATGAAATTTTGCAAGCTCGATCATATGTAATAATCACGCTGAATACCAACCCCATTAAAAAAATTGGGTTGTAATAACCCTACAATCACTTTTTCCAAGCTCACGATGACATGATCTCTTAATCTTCACCTTCCTCTGTTTTATGCTCCACTCCCTCGAAAAAATAGTTTCAGCCGGCAAAAATATCGGATCTAGGACGTCAGACGTGCCAATCACTCAAACCTCCAGCTTGTATTGGGAGAGGAAGGATGGAATCTCTTTTTAATCTACGGCAAGGCCCGTGTTCCGCATTCCTTTAGCTCCATAATCGGTCAAGTGTTGTTAAGTACCGCTGGGCTGAACGATTTTGATGGAATAGAACAGCGCCATAGCAGGGAGTGGGGCACTTGGGGAAATGACCAATAGGGGCGTGGCTGTGCCCCCCACTGTTTTGTTAATGTTTCTGTGTCTTGCCCCCCTCCCCCCCCCACCCAATAATTCGAGGCCTGCTACGGCTATGCAGGAGCATCATTTTTCAAAATCAAAAGAAGCACGTGATGCAGACAAGGGTATTGAAAGTTATCTTCTCTCTAGTACGAAATCCCCGATTTCAACTGTCAAATTGCAATCTCTAAGCGAACTTTGAAATCGCTCCTTGCCAACATATAATAAATGCTCCTTGCCAACATATCATGAATGAATGCTCCTTGACAACGTATCATGAATGTATTCTTCTTTACAACATATCATGAATGAATGCTCCTTGACAACATATCATAAATGAATTCTCCTTGCCAACATATAATAAATGCTCCTTGACAACGTATCATCAATGAATTCTCCTTGACAACATATAATAAATGCTCCTTGCCAAAATATCATGAATGAATGCTTCTTGACATCGTATCATGAATGAATGCTCCTTGACAACATATCATGAATGAATGCTCCTTAGTGACAACATATCATCAATGAATGCTCCTTGACAAAATATCATGAATGAATGCGCCTTGACAACGTATCATGAATGAATGCTCCTTAGTGACAACATATCATGAATGAATGCTCCTTGACAAAATATCATGAATGAATGCGCCTTGACAACATATCATGAATGAATGCTCCTTGACAACATATCATGAGTGGATGCTCCTTGACAACATATCATAAATGAATTCTCCTTGACAACATATAATGAATGAATGCTCCTTGACAACAAGTCATGAACCTTCCTCACCACTTCATCTCCTGTCCCCACTGACTCTACCTCCCTCCATCCTCGCCACCCCCTCTCCTGTCCCCCCTGACTCTTCCTCGCCTCCCTCCACTTTTCTGCGCGGATGTTTCTTTATATATAAACGTACATATGCAACCGACAACAAATTTGTTGAGCAGTTTAAAATCTCGTTTATAAAAACCTAGGTTATTCCCCGCTTTCTTGAACCACCACCCACCCCCCCTGAAACCAACACCCTCCCCCTGAAGAAACCACTACCCACCCCTCCCCCCAACTTTCGCCCCCCACTTATGATGGGACAGCCCCTGCTAATTACTAAATCTATAAACAAAAAGGAAGAAAAAAAGGATAAAAGACTACGCAGTATTGACTGAGACTTGGCTACGTGACGTTGTAGCTTCTCAGAAGCAGATGTCTGTCCAACTTGCCTACAGCTTTGTTCACATACCTCGAAAATACTCTCGAGGGGGTAGGGCTAAGTAAAAAAACAAGTCCATACGGGCCCAAATCTTTCGAGTACCTAGATGTCATGTCTTGCATGTCTCTCGCATGATAATGTAGAATTGCCTACATCGATTTAGTAAAACACACTGTCGACAACAAAATGTATTCACGATTTGCACAGGGTCTAGGCCGCCACTTCTCTCACAATCAGAGGAGGGTAGACACGAGTAACGTGTGTCGGCTCGGCCAATCAGAAGGCGCCAAAAAATCCCATCGTGCCCCAGGCCCAAGTTGCATTGCGCGCAAAAAATCACTAATCTGTTAGCTGATAATTCATTATTATTATAATATATCATAATAATATATCATTATCATTATCATTATCATTCATTATCATTATCATTATCATTATCATTATCATTATCATTATCATTATCATTATCATTATCATTATCATTATCATTATCATTATCATTATCATTATCATTATCATTATCATTATCATTATCATTATCATTATCATTATCATTATCATTATCATTATCATTATCATTATCATTATCATTATCATTATCATTATCATTATCATTATCATTATCATTATCATTATCATTATCATTATCATTATCATTATCATTATCATTATCATTATCATTATCATTATCATTATCATTATCATTATCATTATCATTATCATTATCATTATCATTATCATTATCATTATCATTATCATTATCATTATCATTATCATTATCATTATCATTATCATTATCATTATCATTATCATTATCATTATCATTATCATTATCATTATCATTATCATTATCATTATCATTATCATTATCATTATCATTTTCATTATCATTATCATTATCATTATTTTTATCATTATCATTATCATTATTTTTATTATTGTTATTTTTATTCGTTATGATGGTATTATATAGTGATCTCCCTTACCACCCCTCTCCTCTCACTTTTCATCGTAGTAATCAAACCACAGGTCACGTGACGCGCTCGCGCCAAAGGAGCAAATCATTACGTGCCTCCTGGCGTCGAGAGAAGATTGCTGTGAAATATTGTTGGTTTCGTGCACTTTAGACGGGCTTCAACATTCTGATATTACTATTAGTGCTATCGAGAGTGAAAAGGGCAGACCAGCCATGTAATCGGTAGTGCAGGGCTCAAACATTTCGATGTATTTCTCGTTGTTGTCATCATGTCGTCTGTGAGGTCAGTTCTGCCTAAACTTAAGTACAAATTTATTACAAAGCCTCGTCTTTTTGGCTCTTAGTCCCAGTTTAGCGATCCATGGAATAGCATTGCAACTCTTGTCAAATGCTTTGTGATAGGTACATTCTTGATTGGTTTCGGTGCACGCATGGTTGCTTGGTTGGATTCGATGACTTGTGTGTTGTGTTTTTTTTTGTTGGGTAATACTAAGTAGTGATAGCAACTAGAGAAATATTTTGTCATAACGCCGTCCAAAACATATTTGTTGTTTAGATTGTCTTTTTAGATAAGTTAAGTGTAAGGACTTTTTGCTCGTAAGGTTGTTGAAAGCGAGCTAGCAAGGATTTGATTGATAAGCTATACAATTATGAATTTTCTGTGTTTTGCTTGGTCTTCCATTTGATCGTAAAAAGCGTAAAATCATTTGTCTCTGGTTTCTGTGTAAAACATACTTATATACCAAACAGGAATCGTAAAAAAATCAATTTCTAACAACTCGAGCTAACAGGCAATCGGTTCTTTTTCTGATAGTACGATAGGGAAAAAGTAGAAAAATCATTATTTACAGAATTTGTTTCGTAAAAAGAATTGCCGTGATTAGTTATTCTATCGCATGCGGGCAGGCGGTCTTCTAATCTCAAAATTTGACTTTTCGTGTGGTAAATTTGTCAGATGAATGTAGTCCCTCTTCCCCCTAAAACCACCATTCCTCGCCCCCCACCCACACACAGACACATTTTTACACTGTTTCGCACATTCTCGGGACCAATCCGATGCCGCTGTTGTTACTGAAGGGTTTAAAACTAAAAACTTGCATGGCTCAAGAGGTTTTACAGAGAAAAAATTATAATACTTAAAGATATATAAAATGTAATTTATAATATTTAAAATGCACAAATTTTTGTGTATGGTGGATCTTAAGGGACATATAAGTATATGATAAGCATCTGTAGATCTGATAATGGTCCAATGCTTGATGTGCTCCACAACTTGTTTTTTTTTGTCAGGTTTTGCTGAGGATTGACAACAAACCTTCATGGTCCATTGTAATGGTGAGTGATTTGAAACTGTTATACAATGCTTTTACCATGTATTCACCCCGCCCCCTCCCCTTAGTAGGGAGTCATGAAGCATATCAAAACAATGTGGAAAGGATTGGAGGGGGTGCTTTTCCAAAACACAGGCCTTGATGGGACCAAAATACAGGCCTTGATGAAACCAAAAAACAGGCCTTGATGGGACCAAATTACAGGCCTTGATGGAACCAAAATACAGGCCTTGATTTCTGTAAATGTAGTAAGTGCCCCCTCCCTTTTTAAGAATTTTTAGTTTAAACTGGGGAAATCAACTAAAAGTCCTTGTAAATTTTAGGACATCCAAGAGCCGGGAGCTGGGTCACCTCAATATTTGAGAATAGTGTGTGACTGAGACAACATGGGCGCAGGCAAGTGAATAAATGATGTGTAGGCAGAGTTGCCATCTAATATTTATGTGTCATGATAATCAGTTAATTCTTAACTTTTCCCTCCATTCATCTGTCAGTAATTCCTCTTTTATTACTGGTTAACAATAGCTTTCATCTGCTGGAATGGGAAATATGTACTAGTCTATTCTGATATGAGTTATTGTCTCTTTTTAGTCTGTACATGCCAGCCATGTATTTCCACTCCCATCAACCACTTCAAGGCCTCTTCTACAGGGTGAGTCACTAAGTAGTGAAGGCAGTGGAAATCAGGCTTTCAGGAATATGTCTACTGGTTGGCTTTGAAGAATGATTTAGTTAAATGTAGTATAAACAACCTTATTTAATGGAGTGCTAACAAGGCAAAATTCAGCTGGGGATAACCATTTCCCAGATAGCCAAATTCACTGGCTGTGGCTGGCTAGTGACAACTCTGAAATGTGACAACCACTAAAGAAATTGGCTTTACTGAAGCTAAGTCCATAACTTGATATGTAAGTACTTGAAACTTGTAGAAAGCCTGCCACTTGTAATTGGAGATTGGATGCTGACAGGATGATAAACAGTTGAATGTTGTGTCTTCTGATTTCTAAGCTAGAGGATAAGTAGATTGTAGTAATCAAATATTATTATTATTGCTTAGTTTCTATGACCCTCAGCAAATCAGTGAGTAAACTAGATTTTGATAATTTAAATGGGCCTTCTATTGAGCTCAAATTCCTCATAAAATTTTCTTGGATCATAATAGTCTTGGTTGTCTTCAAGGAAAGCAAAAATTATTTTTCTTTAATGTGTGTATTTTATAAATTTTCTTACATAACGTTTGATATTTGTTAATTATATTTTTGTTTATATATATTTATATGTGTTTATAAATTAACAGTTGACCAGAATATTTTTGTGAGGTTTTGTATATCTTACCGACTTTGTTGTGGTCTCACTATGTGAGATTAATACAAATTTATTCATTTGGATATTACTGAAACACTTATCAATTATTTATGAATAATAAAAATTAAAATTATAAATTGATGAGTTGGGCCTAAATATTTGAAGCACAATATGTTTTTGTAACTGACTCAAATCACTAATCACAGTAGTTTTTCTGGGAACTATTTATGACAAACTTCCTCTGAAGGTATTTCAAATGCTCTTACTTTATTTGATCAACAATGAGATACAGTTTTAAAAGGTTGTCTAGATTGAACTATAATCATTTAAGGTTTTACATACTCATTTAAAGCTATTTATCATACCGTTTATTTGTTCTCATTGAAGCATTTTGAAGAATATTATTCTTTCTCACTTTACCTTAACTAGATTTTTTTTTCCATGCTGGATTGATGCTTTTGATTATTGCACAGTAAACTCCATTCTATAAGTTGTTTATATAAAAACTTTTAAATTGCTGTTGGTTCCTCTTTTTTTTTGTATTCTGTTTACTGCAGGATAAAAGTGAGTGATATGTTTTTGTTTGCCAAAGACTACTGTAAGTATGGATTTCACAAATAAGGCAACATGAAAAAATATGTGATTTTGCACCTCATAAGTATCTGTTGTGTCTTGGATTATTGTTTGTAGCATAGGAAGTGCTTTTATGTTTCTTTCTAGATCTTATCAAGCACAGCTGCATGTATTGTATGGAAATGAGAACCATGAACCATGATAGTTTATGTTAAATACAGGAGAAATGAATATTTAAATTTACCATCAGAAGACTGTTCGTTTAGCAAATTTGCACTATATAACTACACAAGCTCACTCAAAAGTGCCAAGTGCAGTAAAATGAAGTGTTTCTCCCACTTAATGAATGGTATCTTCCCCGGAAGGTAATTAATTGTGGAAAAAACTATACAGTATGTTTTGAACAGGCATGCTTTTTTGAGTGAGTTTTTTTGTCTTAGTTCAAAATGCATAGGGTTTCTATGATGTAATACTGTGCTGCGCTGTATTTTGTTTTTATAATTAAAGTGATTCGGCAGGATTATTGCAGAAAGAGAGGGCATTTTGCTGCATCCTTTGATGCAGATAGGGATCTATTCGGAAGTATTCTGAAATTCCTGGTTCAATTAGCCAATATTTTGTATCAAAGAAATTCTTGAAGAAACTTTTGCAGAATTCTAAGCTTGCAAAGTGATATACATCTTTGTTCATTGCTAAAGCAGGTATTGAGCGCTTATTAGTGGATACAAAAGGATGTTTAACACTTCATTGAACTCACAAACCAAGTTTTTGAAAATATTTTAATTATATGATAATTATTTCCTCTACCTCTTTCAAAACTAAGTAAAGATTCAGGCCAAGTTTGTTTTTCTTTCTTCTCTAGTTTGGGGACAATTTTGATTCATTTTTTATTTATTTACTATATTATAATTATTCTGTTTTTGTGCATAATACTAATTAGGGATACTGTCATGTATTATGCTTACTCTGGTAAAAAAAACAAGGAATATTTTATAACAAGGGTCTTGATGAAAAGTTGATTAATTCTCATTCCATAGGAGGTCACAAAGTCAACAGAGAATGTCAGACAGCCCAGTTAACAAGAGGGTGCTAACCAAACTTCACAAACACAACTCTGTTGAGCCAAGTAAACCATCCTCACCAGCAGGACGGAGCTACTCCCCTGAAATACACATCAATGACCGTGAAAATGGAGTGGGCTTAACCACTAAAAGGCCTGCTTCACAAGAAAAAAATGGTCATGTGTTATTACAAGGAGAGGAAAAGGATAATAGCCCAGATTCAGGACAGGCCGGCAGTGCCAAGACGCATTACACAAATATTTGTTTACCAGCATCTGCCAGGCTGACACCGTCACCTGGATCACAGCTACTTGTAGTTGGGCTTGAAGGGAGCTTTGCTTCTTTGCGAAGGAGCTCTGCAACACCAGACTTGATCAACAAGTCACTGTTAAAAGATCAGAATAATTCTTACAGCAAGTCTGAAGGCAGGAGATCAAGTTCAACTTCCTCTTCACCTAGACTACCACGCCCTCCCACTGTGGAATCACAAAGTGTGTCAATCAAAGAAACAGAGGTGGGTAAGAGGTCGCACTGCATCTGAAGTCCAGTTTTGAATTACACTTTGTTTCCAAGACAGATACTAAGGACCAGAAATACAGTGGCATGCAGGTGACTTGTTCACTATGCTGTAAGCTGAAAGGGTGTCTTACTGGTACTCTATGTGTGTATGATTTCTCTCACTAATTATGTGTTCTTAGTCTGTTTATCCAGCGGGCAAAGTTTGATTGAAAACTTGGTAATTGAAGTTGACTAGTAGTCTGAACTGTATTGACAGGCACTGCAGAGGGGGAGGGACTGGGGGGCTGCCGCCCCACCATTTTTTGCAGCAGAAAAAAGTCAAATGCTATGATTTATTCCTTTTTTGTTTTTCAGTGTTATAATTTTTTTTCAATTGTCAGTCCACCTACCTTTCAACATGTCCCTGATTTATAGATCTTTGTGGAGCTAAATTTAGCCCACCCATTTTTTGTTACAGTTTGTAACAGTTTTAATGATGATAGCACATTTCAATTACACTAGTTTTGCTTGATTTATTGATCAAGTGATTTGGTTTTTACAAAAAAAAAATAAAGTAAAATAATTGCAATCCCATAGTTTTTGATATCGTGAAAATTAAGTGTAATAACAAACGTAATTTAAAGTATTTTCATGTTGTTCTTACAGAATTTTACTCAACTTAACCAATACAAGTTGATGGATGAAATTGGCAAGGTAAATATATTTTCTTTGCTCTTGTATTTATCCTATTGAATAATCCTGATATTTTCTTTGCTGTAGTATTTATCCTATTGAATAATCCTGAAATTTTCTTTGGTGTAGTATTTATCCTATTGGATAATCCTGTTATTTTCTTTGCTGTTGTATTTGTTCTACTGAATAATCCTGATATTTTCTTTGCTGTTGTATTAAATTTACCCTATTGAATAATCATATTGAATAGTCTATTTTTCTGTGAACATTCCAGGGGTCTTACGGTGTTGTTAGACTGTGCTATTCAGATTTTGACCAATCTAGCTATGTGAGTACTATGCCCAGTCTAGCTATGTGAGTACTATGCCCAGTCTAGCTATGTGAGTACTATGCCCAGTCTAGCTATGTGAGTACTATGCCCAGTCTAGCTATGTGAGTACTATGACCAATCTAGCTATGTGAGTACTATGCCCAGTCTAGCTATGTGAGTACTATGCCCAATCTAGCTATGTGAGTACTATGCCCAATCTAGCTATGTGAGTACTATGCCCAATCTAGCTATGTGAGTACTATGCCCAATCTAGCTATGTGAGTTTATTCCCAGTCTAGCTATGTGAGTACTATGCCCAGTTTAGTGTATCAGCTCTACAGTGCAGAGAGACTTTTGAAAGCTTGTAGTATTCCAAAAGGCTTGAGAATTTAGCATCTAAGAACTTGGGAAGCTTTACAGTAAGCTTGGTGTGGGGCTGTGTTAGACCCTCACCTGTCAACCTAAGGGGATTTACACACTTGTGGGTTTTCTTGTGAGATGCAGGTGCGTTTACACCCTGTACCTGAATTCTCTGACATGTCTCTGGTCTTCATGTGATGGGGGACCAGTGTCATGCCACCTTGGTTTTAATGGGTTTTCCTTTTTTTGTGTGTGGCTATCTGTGATTCTAAGAATTATTGTTTTTTTTTGAAGGCCATGAAGATCATTTCCAAGAAAAGGATTATGAAGAAGGCAGGACTTAGTATGTAGAATTTGTTCCTGTAAAACTTTGTTGAGCTTTTTGAATCAATTATGTAAGATATTATTGACATGTACTGTATCTTAGAAAGGATAAAAGTTAAAAAATGTTTGTGCTTTTTTCGCTGGGACAAGACTAATGCCTTAACATTCTTTGGATAAAAAGAGGATTTATCTCTAAAATGGTGCCATCCTTCTTGCTAATAGCCATAGTTACCAGAGTCTCTTACCAATTTCTGGTGGCTTGCACTTTGAGACAGCCCTCCTACCATTTGCAGACAGCTTCACAAACTCTCAAAATAACCACTGGACCCTGGGCATATAAGTGATGTAAGTGATGTACTTTTTAGGGAGACCAGGTGATAGAGGAAAGAATCCTGGGTTGGAGAATCTTCAGCGTGAGATAGCAATACTCAAGAAGGTGGATCACCCTAATGTGGTCCGTCTGAACGAGGTAAACATACATTGTATTCAGTGAACAGACCTTAAACAGTACTGTTGGTGGGGGGCACAGTCATAGGTATCATATGGAAAATTGATAGTATTTTTTTAATAAGAAATAACCAACTTTTGGCAGCCAAGGGTATGTGTGCGCACTCTGCAACCAACCCTCCTTGCTGTGTAGGATTTTACATTCACACGTGAAGAGTCCTGTTTAGGCCAACTCTATAACTCTCCAACTTTAAAATGCTAGCCCTAATTGCCTGCATTAGACGCCATATTCCTTAGGGCCAGCTGCCCTTGCTTTTAATAAATACCAAAGATTTGAGCAGAAACGGCCAAAAAACACCCATGCATTTAATGTCATTTGAAAGAAACCCTTGCTGATGTGGTTACATCTTGTTATAAAGGTTTTAGATGACCCAGCAGAGGACAATTTGTATTTGGGTAAGTTATTGTGCAGTGTTATATCTTCATTCTCGAGGTTGATGATGAGTGCATTACTGTTCCTACTGTAAAGTTCTGGGCTTGTGCTAGTTTTGTATACACTTCAAGCCTATACCATGAAAATCATTATTACACACCCTACCTACAATTTGTTTTTGTTCTTGCAGTTTTTGAGCTCATGGATAAAGGGTAAGCAGGGAGGTGATTTGATCTCTTTTTCTCTCTTTTCTTTGCACTCTAACTAACTTGTCTTTGTAATATTTCTTCACTAGGGATGTCATGGAAGTGCCAGGCCCACCTCTACAACAGGAAACTGCACGAACACACTTCAGAGAACTGGTTTTGGGAGTAGAATATCGTAAGTCTTGAGAAAGTGTTCTGCAATTTGCTATAGCTCCCTGTAGGCTTGTATAACAAGAGGGTTTTGTGGGAAGTTATCTATTTAGGTAAAATAGACTAGCTAAGCATTATATGTACTTTTCCTTTCAACAAAAAAATGTGCTATGTTTCATGGCACCAAATGTACATCAAATTCTTTGTTCCATAGTTACTTGTACTTGTTCTCAGCACAATTTGAGCTCCCTGAGTCTAGATTTATAGCTCTGTGTGAAATTGCTGAGTCAACCTCAAATCTCTGATAAATAGTTCTTTTTCTATAATATTAATAAAAAAATTACAGGAAAAGTTTTTTTTTTAAGTATTTAATCTAGTCCTTACCCTCAAAAGTGGACCTTTTACCTTTTTCTTGTGTGGATGCAAACTAGTGTGGATGCAAACTAGTGTGGATTGCCTTTTTTTAAGTTCATCACCACAAGATTGTCCACCGCGATATCAAACCATCAAATCTACTGGTCAGTGAGTCTGGGAGCATCAAGGTGAGGGTGATAAATGTTTCCCTTCTATCACATTAACCATTAGCTGTTTATTATACATTAAGCATCGATTTGATGTTACATTAAGCACTAGTACCGTATTACATTAAGTGGCAAATTTTATTATATTAAGCGGTAGTCATTACATTTAAAAGCGTTAGCATTAAACTGAGCGTTGATTTGTTATTACATTAAGTATTAGTGTTACATTAAGCACGGGATTTTATTACGTTAACCTGATACACCTTCTTCTTGTTCTTCTGTCTTGTCTGTCTGTTTCTTTCTGTCTTGTCTGTCTGTTTCTCTCTGTCTTGTTTGTCTGTTTCTCTCTGTCTTGTCTGTCTGTTTCTCTCTGTCTTGTTTGTCTGTTTTTCTCAGTCTTGTTTGTCTGTTTCTCTCTGTCTTGTTTGTCTGTTTCTCTCAGTCTTGTTTGTCTGTTTCTCTCTGTCTTGTCTGTCTGTTTCTCTCTGTCTTGTCTGTCTGTTTCTCTCTGTCTTGTCTGTCTGTTTCTCTCAGTCTTGTTTGTCTGTTTCTCTCTGTCTTGTTTGTCTGTTTCTCTCTGTCTTGTTTGTCTGTTTCTCTCTGTCTTGTTTGTCTGTTTCTCTCTGTCTTGTTTGTCTGTTTCTCTCTGTCTTGTTTGTCTGTTTCTCTCTGTCTTGTTTGTCTGTTTCTCTCTGTCTTGTTTGTCTGTTTCTCTCAGTCTTGTTTGTCTGTTTCTCTCTGTCTTGTTTGTCTGTTTCTCTCTGTCTTGTTTGTCTGTTTCTCTCTGTCTTGTTTGTCTGTTTCTCTCTGTCTTGTTTGTCTGTTTCTCTCTGTCTTGTTTGTCTGTTTCTCTCTGTCTTGTTTGTCTGTTTCTCTCAGTCTTGTTTGTCTGTTTCTCTCTGTCTTGTTTGTCTGTTTCTCTCAGTCTTGTTTGTCTGTTTCTCTCTGTCTTGTCTGTCTGTTTCTCTCTGTCTTGTTTGTCTGTTTCTCTCTGTCTTGTTTGTCTGTTTCTCTCTGTCTTGTTTGTCTGTTTCTCTCAGTCTTGTTTGTCTGTTTCTCTCTGTCTTGTCTGTCTGTTTCTCTCTGTCTTGTTTGTCTGTTTCTCTCTGTCTTGTTTGTCTGTTTCTCTCTGTCTTGTTTGTCTGTTTCTCTCTGTCTTGTCTGTCTGTTTCTCTCTGTCTTGTTTGTCTGTTTCTCTCTGTCTTGTTTGTCTGTTTCTCTCTGTCTTGTTTGTCTGTTTCTCTCTGTCTTGTTTGTCTGTTTCTCTCTGTCTTGTTTGTCTGTTTCTCTCTGTCTTGTTTGTCTGTTTCTCTCTGTCTTGTTTGTCTGTTTCTCTCTGTCTTGTTTGTCTGTTTCTCTCTGTCTTGTCTGTCTGTTTCTCTCAGTCTTGTTTGTCTGTTTCTCTCTGTCTTGTCTGTCTGTTTCTCTCTGTCTTGTCTGTCTGTTTCTCTCTGTCTTTTTTGTCTGTTTCTCTCTGTCTTGTTTGTCTGTTTCTCTCTGTCTTGTCTGTCTGTTTCTCTCTGTCTTGTTTGTCTGTTTCTCTCTGTCTTGTTTGTCTGTTTCTCTCTGTCTTGTTTGTCTGTTTCTCTCTGTCTTGTCTGTCTGTTTCTCTCAGTCTTGTTTGTCTGTTTCTCTCTGTCTTGTCTGTCTGTTTCTCTCTGTCTTGTCTGTCTGTTTCTCTCTGTCTTTTTTGTCTGTTTCTCTCTGTCTTGTTTGTCTGTTTCTCTCTGTCTTGTCTGTCTGTTTCTCTCTGTCTTGTTTGTCTGTTTCTCTCTGTCTTGTCTGTCTGTTTCTCTCTGTCTTGTTTGTCTGTTTCTCTCTGTCTTGTTTGTCTGTTTCTCTCTGTCTTGTCTGTCTGTTTCTCTCTGTCTTGTTTGTCTGTTTCTCTCTGTCTTGTTTGTCTGTTTCTCTCAGTCTTGTTTGTCTGTTTCTCTCTGTCTTGTTTGTCTGTTTCTCTCTGTCTTGTTTGTCTGTTTCTCTCTGTCTTGTTTGTCTGTTTCTCTCTGTCTTGTTTGTCTGTTTCTCTCTGTCTTGTTTGTCTGTTTCTCTCTGTCTTTTTTGTCTGTTTCTCTCAGTCTTGTTTGTCTGTTTCTCTCTGTCTTGTTTGTCTGTTTCTCTCAGTCTTGTTTGTCTGTTTCTCTCTGTCTTGTCTGTCTGTTTCTCTCTGTCTTGTTTGTCTGTTTCTCTCTGTCTTGTTTGTCTGTTTCTCTCTGTCTTGTTTGTCTGTTTCTCTCAGTCTTGTTTGTCTGTTTCTCTCTGTCTTGTCTGTCTGTTTCTCTCTGTCTTGTTTGTCTGTTTCTCTCTGTCTTGTTTGTCTGTTTCTCTCTGTCTTGTTTGTCTGTTTCTCTCTGTCTTGTCTGTCTGTTTCTCTCTGTCTTGTTTGTCTGTTTCTCTCTGTCTTGTTTGTCTGTTTCTCTCTGTCTTGTTTGTCTGTTTCTCTCTGTCTTGTTTGTCTGTTTCTCTCTGTCTTGTTTGTCTGTTTCTCTCTGTCTTGTTTGTCTGTTTCTCTCTGTCTTGTCTGTCTGTTTCTCTCTGTCTTGTTTGTATGTTTCTGTCTGTCTTGTCTGTCTGTTTCTCTCTGTCTTGTCTGTCTGTTTCTCTCTGTCTTGTTTGTCTGTTTCTCTCTGTCTTGTTAGTCTGTTTTTCTCTGTCTTGTTTGTCTGTTTCTCTCTGTCTTGTTTGCCTGTTTCTCTCTGTCTTGTTTGTCTGTTTCTCTCTGTCTTGTTTGTCTGTTTCTCTCTGTCTTGCTTGGTTCTTGTTTAAAAAGAACCTCTCAAGGTAAGCTCTTGCTTTTTGTGATAATTGTTGGAAGAAATACCATACTCACATAATACAAATAGCGAAAGCTAGTGCGAGTTCATCGCTATAATTGCCTTGTGTTAATTGCCTTTTATTTACACCTTTGATCGATATCCAGCGAATAAGAACGTCATTTCTTGACATTTTTGCAGATTGCTGATTTTGGTGTAGCGGATGTGTTTGAAGGCGATGATGCACTGCTGTCCAAGACTGCAGGCTCACCTGCCTTTATGGCCCCTGAGTCTTTGCAAAGTAAATATTCACAGATGCGGCCATTACTCATCTATAGAACAGATTTTCTTTCCGCCTTAAAAACGTGCTTAAATACGATGTTTGTATGGATATTACAGAATGTCCGTCCACTTATTTTGATTTTCCTTGTATTCACTGGCTCATTCTATCGCAGTCGAGGTGTGAAGTCCCATCATGGACTTCTCGGTCCCCTTCACGTACTGATGTACTATCGTCTTGTGTCTCGCTAGCGTCCCGTGATAAGTACAGTGGCAAGGCAGTCGATGTATGGGCTATGGGCATCACATTGTACTGCTTTGTCTTCGGAAAGGTAGATATTCTTACTTTTTTTCAAGGGCGCGCGGAGGGTTCACTTGATAGAGATGCCACCGTGTTTGTAACATAGGTTTTATCTTGCCTTTTTCTGCAGTGCCCATTTGAAGACGAAAACCGTATGGGACTTTACGAGAAGATCAGGACAAAAGAGTAAGAACAGCTCACAGCACCATACAATTTATTCATCTTTTGTGCAGTTCCTTAATTGACTTTTGTTATGTTTTTGCAGGTTGGAATTCCCAGAAGAGTGAGTAAAACTATTCTCTCATACCCTCTCACCATTTTACTACATTTGTTGATAACTTTCTAAAATCCGTCCAATTGTAGAGCTACAGAACGTCCCCGCCTTTTGGACACAAATCAGTGTTGTTTTTTGTAATAGACCTGTGCTGAACCCGAAACTAGAAGATCTTCTGCTGCGTATGCTGACCAAAAACCCCAAGGAGAGAATCACGATTCCAGAGATCAAGGTATGAACTGGACCGGGCTTAGTGGGTCAGTACGCAGCTCTTACAAGCTGCAATTTGATTGGGCAAATGAACAATATCCGCACCTCGATACAAAGAACGAGAAGAATAGAGACAAAAGAACTCCTGCATACACTCGGCTTAGTCGGTGTTTCCCATAGGAGAGGGATAATGTAGGTATCGTAGGGAATGTGTACTCATTCTCGCTGCATGACATGACGGAAAAACACGACTTGACGTTTCCAATAAGCTCATTTCACATCAAATAATGCGGGAAATTCCCCTATCAAACAAAATATGAAATGCGACTTCTTTAAATTGATGCGACTTTTTGTAAAGTGTCATTGAAATTTGAGCTTTTCGTCTCTCTGAGCTCTTTTTGTCCCTGAGCTCATACATAGCGCATGATCAAGGAAAAAATTATCTTAAAAAGCCAAAATCTGGGTATGTGCATTTCGGCCTCACGTTATTTGTGTCTTGGAAAGAAAATTAGTCCGGATTACAAGGAACTGATGCCCATTGTAAGATATTGTATCTTCTTTCTCCATCTCCTCGAAGTGCGCATGATCAGAGTTTTGTCGTCATGTCTCGCTGCATATGTTATGGGCGCATCCCGTAAAGGCTGGTTCTCACTAGAACACTAATGCAGCGCAGGTTATCCGGTTCTCACAGGAACGCGAGAGCACGCGCAAGTATTTTCCGCCCTTATTTTTGACGGACTCTCACTTGTGTTGCACTTGTTTGACCGATTCTCACTTGTGTTGCACTTGTTTGACCGACTCTCACTTGTGTTGCACTTGTTTGACCGACTCTCACTTGTGTTGCACTTGTTTGACCGACTCTCACTTGTGTTGCACTTGTTTGACCGACTCTCACTTGTGTTACACTTGTTTGACCGACTTTCACTTGTGTTGCACTTGTTTGACCGATTCTCTCTTGTGTTGCACTTGTTTGACCGATTCTCACTTGTGTTGCACTTGTTTGACCGATTCTCACTTGTGTTGCACTTGTTTGACCGATTCTCACTTGTGTTGCACTTGTTTGACCGACTCTCACTTGTGTTACACTTGTTTGACCGACTCTCACTTGTGTTGCACTTGTTTGACCGATTCTCTCTTGTGTTGCACTTGTTTGACCGATTCTCACCTGTGTTGCACTTGTTTGACCGATTCTCACTTGTGTTGCACTTGTTTGACCGACTCTCTCTTGTGTTACACTTGTTTGACCGATTCTCTCTTGTGTTGCACTTGTTTGACCGATTCTCTCTTGTGTTGCACTTGTTTGACCGATTCTCACTTGTGTTGCACTTGTTTGACCGATTCTCTCTTGTTTTACACTTGTTTGACCGACTCTCTCTTGTGTTGCACTTGTTTGACCGATTCTCACTTGTGTTGCACTTGTTTGACCGACTCTCACTTGTGTTGCACTTGTTTGACCGATTCTCTCTTGTGTTGCACTTGTTTGACCGACTCTCTCTTGTGTTGCACTTGTTTGACCGATTCTCACTTGTGTTGCACTTGTTTGACTTGTTTGAACTTGTGCACATTTCTTGTAATTTCGTCTTCTCGCGCTCTGTGTCCAATCCACCGCCCCCAGCAGCGATGAACGAGTGCCTTACCCAGCTGTTTTGTACCTACCACTGCCCCTCCCCCTCCTCTGAGGCCGATATTGAATTCGTTCCACTGGTAATGCTAAATTGAACCGATCACGGGGCGATCTGTAGGTTTTTTGTGGCTGGATATTAGCATGATTGACTTATTGGGCGTGGCTATGCGGTTTATCCTGAGGTAGACCTTCATAAGGCGATTGTTGGTAATGTACCGTACCGTACCATTGAAGGTGTTGTACTTCCCATAGGAGCACCCATGGGTAACCCGAGGTGGGAGTGATCCGCTACCTTCCACTCAGGAGAACTGTTCGCATATCGAAATTACAGACGAGGACATCGCCAACAGTGTAAGGACCATCCCCAAGATCAAGACACTGGTACGTATTGCTTGAAGGGCACAACTCGCACCAACACCCTGTGTGAATGACCCGTGCGAATAGCGCCAGCATTGTTGGTCCTGCGTTATTTGTACACCATGCAATAACATGTCATGTGGTTAACATAGCAAGGCGGTGTCGGCTGTTCGCACGGGGTTCTAGCTAGATGTGGGCGATGTTCCAACGGCAGGGCTTCTGGAATTACGCGGAAAAAAACTCAAAATTACGCGGGATTCTTTGCTAAATTACGCGCTAAATTACGAAATCAGTCATTACGCGCTAAATTACGCGGAATTTTGCAATACATTTTTCTTCAAAAATCAAAATTTTGCAGGATCCTTTACTGAATTACGCGCTAAATTACATGGAATATCAACTGTTACACCCAAACTACATTTTGTACCGAAGGAAAGCACAAAATAACTTGAAAAAGTTTATTTTTTTGCGCGAAAATATCTTAGGCGAGTTTTTATTGGCTCCTAGCCACCAGCCAATTAAAAAATGTATTTTATTATTAGTCCTAGGCTTTCGCGGTTTAGCAAAGAACGTCTAGTCATTTTATTTGTTTTCGAAATTCATTTCGAAATATCGCACTCTTACGAAGAATATCTGTCTTTTTTTTTTACGAGAAATAGAAGTAAAAACCCTAAAAGAACACATCAGCTGTGCGCTTAAATGTTTTGTCTTTCAAAATTAAGCCAAATTACGCTGGATTACGCGGAGAAAGCCAAATTACGCGCTTCCGCACAAGCGGAAGCCCTGCAACGGGGTTCTAGCTAGATGTCTATCATCTTCGCACGAGGTTCTAGCTAGATGTGTGCGATGTTCCCATGGAGTTTTAGCTAGATGTGGGCGATGTTCGCACGGTATTCGAGCTAGATGTAGGCGATGTTCGCATGGGGTTCTAGGTAGATGTGGGCGATGTTCGCACTGGGTTATAGCGAGATGTGGGCGATGTTTGCACGGGTCTCTAGCTAGATGTGGACGATGTTCGCACGGGGCTCTAGCTAGATTTGGGCGATGTTCGTAAGGATCTCTAGCTAAATGTGGGCGATGCTCGCACGAGTCGCTAGCTAGATAAGGGCGATGTTTGCACGGGATTCTTGCTAGATGTGGGCGATGTTCGCACTGGTCTCTAGCTATATGTGGGCGTTGTTCGCATGGGGCTTTTGCTAGATGTGGCGATATTCGCACGGGTTCTTGCTAGATGTGGGCGATGTTCGCACGGGTCTCTAGCTATATGTGGGCGTTGTTCGCACGGGGCTCTTGCTAGATGTGGCGATATTCGCACGGGGTTCTTGCTACATGTGGGCGTTGTTCGCATGGGGCTCTAGCTAGATGTGGCACTGGTTTTTGGCTACCTGTCTTTCTCGTCCTTGATGGCCTTCATTAATCGTTATTTTGATGGGTTCCAGATTCTGGTTAAGAGCATGCTGCGTTACAAGACGTTTGGCAGTCATTCAAAGCTTCAGAGACTCCGCTCTCACTCCCAGCCAAACATCGCCTCCATCGTGGAGCAGAAACGTCTTCAAGAGCAACGCGCCAAAACGAATCTTCAAATCGATTCGCAAGAACTTCAACCACATGACGAGCACGGTCATGTGACCGAGGAGTGATCGATACGCAACGCCATACACCACGTGACAAACACGGTCATGTGACCGACGAGTTATTGGTACGCAACACCATACACCACGTGACAAACACGGTCATGTGACCGACGAGTTATTGGTACGCAACACCATACACCACGTGACAAACATGGTTGAGTTACTGATGTGTCATTGCTTTGACACACAATGGTCGCTTGATCAAGTGTTCTGAAATGGCCACATATTATAAACAGCGTCATCGTCATGTGAAGCATGAAACAAAACGCATCGCTTTCCTCGGTTTGACGGTCACGGGACAGATGGCTTGGACAAAAAGTCATTTGACTTATTGAACATAAATAGCAGATTTTAATATCTAGATAGAATAGTTTTATTTAATTCAGTGTATCGCCAATTACTCTGAACGTATAGTAGGGCAGAAAGAAACAAGGATGCCATACAGTATATTTTACACAGAAAGCTTGCAACCACTAAATAATAAAACGATCGGCCAAAAATACTCATTATTTGGTCGAAATAATTTAGAGGCAAGAAAGAAAAAAAGTATGCATGACAAAATAATTACCCCCCCCTACATGACTGGTCTCTTAGAGGTCCATCCCTTTATGTACTCTTTCAAATGCAATATTTCTTATTGTATTATAACACATTCTTAAAAGACAATACCAATTGTAATATATATATATATATTATTGTATGAAATATATCATTGTATAAAGCACCATCAGCCTTTTAAAAAATAATAAAACTGAATTGAATAAGATTTGTATATTCAAGTTAGCAGTTGTCAACCATTATCCACAATACTTTCTAGGGCAATGCCTGCTAATCCTGATTGTTAATTAAGGTGGAATATGGCGATGGCATTTTGGTTTGATATGTAGTAGTAGGTTTTGTTGTAGTGGGGGTTTGTGGTGGTAATGTCATGGGGCAACTCTTTTATTTAGTCGTTCTGGTTAAAGTCTTGTTAAATTTCGCCTCAGCGAAATAAATATATCACTAACCACAAGGTGTAAATTTGCTACCCTCCCCCCCCCCCCCCTCCTGTGAAACGCCTGTGAAAAATGATTGCAAGACTCTGGGACCAGGCTTATCTCTATAGAGCTGAGCCCGCGAACCCAGCGAGTGATTTATTGAGTTTTCCAGGCATTACTAAAAAGCGGAACCGCCGGAAGCGGCGGAACCAGTATATTTCGCTTAGTTATAGGGGTAGGGATGTCATACTAGGATCACCGTTTATTTCATTTCTAATCTGAACAGGAAACTATGAACAACGCTACTAACAAGACGCGCTTCTAAACAAGGATGATTTTTTGGTTCTTTTTCGGAACTTTCAACGGAAATCGGAACGCTAAACCTACGAAGGCTAAAACTACGAACGCTTGCATGTGTTACCTCTAAGGAGACGCGCTTCTAAAACAAGGTTTTTTTTTGTTAATAATCCGATACAAATTGCATATGACATAATGTCAAATATGCGTGAAATAACGTAGCACATCAGCGCTTAGTGATGTTGTCTTAGCATCTCACAGCGGAATGTTTTTTTTTTGTTCAGATTAGAAAGGAAATACAATGTGATCCTATGACATCCCTACCCCTATAGCTAAGCGAAATATACTCCGCCAGCCCTTGATTTTTCATCATTCTGACCTCTCTTATACATAGCTGTCAACCCAGCTTGGACAGAATTCTTGTGAAATCGGGTGAAATACAGTAAATATATGAAAAAAAAGAGCCAATGCGGGTGGATACAGAGAATGTAAGTTCCTTAATCTTCTGACACCCGCCTAATGTCCAAGCCCGCAGTTTTTGGATTTGGGCATCGTCGGTAGCCAGGGCGTCGAGGTCAGTTTAACGAGGATGTGTTTTGGGGATTTGTAAGAAATTCACAATAAAAACTTACTCGTCTCGTGTGTTTTAATTTGAATTTCTCACAAATCTACGAAACCACAAAATGTAAGCATGGGCTTCCTGTGGAAGCATGTGACTTGTGAAGCCTGGCTACAACCGGTTCGACATTTAACAAAACAGGTAGTGCGCTAGATAAACTTTATTGCGCGACAGTTCTATAAACAAAGAACGTAGGTAAATGATTTTTCTGGCTTGAGGGAAAACGTAATGGCTCCACCGCCTAAAAACCAGGTGAGACAACTCTTCAATCGTCTTGACTGCTGTCATATATTGGAGTTTTCTCCAATATGTTACTTACATTACCGAGGAAGAGTTCGGTGAAGTTAGCACCGATTCTTGTCTTCGCATCGATAACCTTACTCTTGTCTTCGTGGTTAATGATAAATGATTGTTGCCGATCGAAGTTTTGAATAGGTGGATTTAGTATAAGATCCTGAATGTGGTCCCAGAGGAATGGTATAACGTCAGATCCTGAGAAGCTCTATGAACATATCAACATTTCCATTATTAGACTGACCACAAGTCCAAGGACTTTCTGTGGTTATTCTACGCGAGCGAAAAAAGCCTTTGCTATCCGAAAGAGATCTACTTGCTCCGCTTGCAGGTTTTCAAATCACTATGCAGCTACTCCACGGCCCTTCTCATGTTTTTTTTTATCAAGGCCGTGCTGTAGCTAGAAAACTTTGTTCAGGGAGGCAAGCCTCAGATATTTCTTTTATTTGCAATTACTCAGTTACCTTTTAGAGTTCTCCTATTTAAGATCCTGGCCTGGGGGGTTCTTCGGGGTAAAAGTGATAGGGATGTTCGCTGGGAAATTCGAAATATTCCCCTAAAAATACCTGCACACCAAAACTTACTAATAATACCGATTCTAAGAGAAAAGTCTATTTTTTCTCGGATACCCCCTAAAAATACCTGAGGCCCGATTGTGACCCCTAAAAAAATTGACGAGCATCCCTATCAGGTCGAAATGGGAAGGCCCTCCCCCCAGTCCTTGGTTTTTTGTTCAATTTGGTTAAGGCATAATGTAGTTATGTCAGTGAAATAATGAATATTATTTTTCTAGATCGTTCTGACTGACCCCTCCCAGCTTCACCGACCTGAGGAACAATATCAAGAGTTCAACAAGAAGAAAAAGGAGATATCAAGAAAAGACAAGTCAAAGGAGGAATTTCGTAACTACAACATTAACCTGCAGACGGATGTTGTTCGGGAAACATACAAACTAATGCATAAATATCAGACAGTAGAATTTGTACAACAGAAGGTTTGTATATTGTCTTTATTTTGTCCATTGGTATTAAAATGTAAAAAGACTTGGTAGTTGAGAATGAAATCATTTGCAGGGTTGAACAAGCACATCTTGAATCTTGTGAAGAGCTCGGATTGTTAAAAAGGTTTTATTTCTGTTTTCTTTTAGATAAAAGGTTTTATTTTTTTTGTTGTCTTTTAGATCAAGAAATGGGGTTCCCTTTCAAAAACAGAGATGACAGTGATGGAGGCGGTCTTCATGCTAGATGCACTTGTTGATGAGAGTGACCCGGACACAGACCTTCCCAACTCAGCCCATGCATTCCAGACTGCTGAGCGTATCCGAGCGGACCACCCTGACAAGGACTGGTTTCAGCTGGTTGGGCTACTGCACGACATGGGCAAAGTGTTGGCCCTCTGGGGGGATCCCCAGTGGTGTGTGGTTGGGGACACGTTTCCTGTTGGATGTCAGTTTTCCAACAAAAATGTGTTCCCTGAAACATTTGAAGACAACCCTGACACTAAAGTTCCTGAGTACAGGTTAGATATATTTTGGGTGAGGAAATGGACAAGGAGTTTATATATAGGTGTTCTATTTCTTTGTTCACTGGATAAGTTTCTTTGCACATGTTGTCCTTATTTGTATAAAAGTCTGGCTCATATTAAATAGAACTCTTACACAGACAGGCCTTTAGTAACATACATAACGTCTACTCCAAGTCCTAATATTATATTAGAGGATGACTCAAGAAAATCCAAACGTGGAATATCTATATTCACTTGTACACAAAAATCCTTGTTGCACTAAATCGTAGTACCCAGCTCTGCAGGGGCGGATCTAGCTTTTTGGCTCAGTGACAAAGGGTGGAGGGGTTAATTCTTTTGTTACATATGGCTTTCTGGCAGCCCAAAGGGGGGTTTAAACCCCCTAACCCCCCCCCCCCCCCATGGATCTGCTATTGCTCTGGTGGAAATATTTATTCAAGTGACACCATACTCTGACTCAGGTCCAAGATCACACATAACATCCCTTTACACATAACACCCCTTTACACATAACACCCCTTTACACATTGTGCAAAATCAAGATCACACATAACATCCCTTTACACATAACACCCCTTTACACATTGTGCAAAATCAAGATCACACATAACACCCCTTTACACATTGTGCAAAATCAAGATCACACATAACATCCCTTTACACATAACACCCCTTTACACATTGTGCAAAATCAAGATCACACATAACACCCCTTTACACATTGTGCAAAATCAAGATCACACATAACATCCCTTTACACATAACACCCCTTTACACATTGTGCAAAATTAAGATCACACATAACACCCCTTTACACATTGTGCAAAATCAAGATCACACATAACATCCCTTTACACATAACACCCCTTTACACATTGTGCAAAATTAAGATCACACATAACACCCCTTTACACATTGTGCAAAATCAAGATCACACATAATGTCCCTTCACACATTGTGCAAAATCAAGCACCATTCTTTAGATGTTGAAATCACCTTTCTTGTATGGGAAACTGGATTAAAAACACTTATTCATTGTTGGTTTTGGGGGTTGACTTATCTTCTTTTATTCTCAAAAAGCTCCAAGCTGGGGATGTACCAAGAAAATTGTGGCTTGGAAAACATTTACATGTCATGGGGGCATGACGGTTAGTTTTCTTCAGCCAAAATGCATTGTTTATTAATGGCCATTCCTAGCTCCATCAAAACTAGAAAAAGTTTTTTGAATTCTTAATATAGTAGAAAATCATAGTCATATCATCATTATATCACAAATGATTGTTGTAAAATGCAAGGTGTCCATCTTTTTTAAAGCTGTCAATTAACATGTGCTGATATCAGCAAATGCATATACACCTGTTCCAAATAAGGTTTGCACTCGAGAATCCATGTGTCGTAACCCGCGGTGGTTCATGGGTTTTGTATAAACGCCTGAATCCTTGTATCTGAAAGCTGTGTAAAGATTCATAAGAACATAAACAAGAACTCTACAGCTTTTAAAACATGAATTTGTATTTTATTTACGCTTATTTGCTTATTAACTTGATACCCATGATTCATAAGAACATAAAGACAAGAACTGTACAGCTTTGAAAACATGAATTTTTATTTTATTTACGCTTATTTGATACCCATGAAGCCCTGCAGGTTACGATACACAGATTCTCCTAATTTGAAATAGGTGTATTAGTGTAGAGGCTGTGTGAAAGATATGACATTTATAATCTAATGGTATGTCATCATGTTAATGTTATTTCTGTTCTCTACAGAATACATGTACCGTGTGCTGAAAGGAAATCAATGCAAGATCCCAAAAGAGGTACTGATGTTAATTCTTTCCTTATTACAACAAAAGTGTAACGCAGAGAAAATAGATTTACTGGATTGATTCTAAAGTATCAAATTCTATAGATGTACAGGCTTGAGGAACAGAATTTAGATAATAATAACAATATAATAATAATTCTGATAATAATACAGTATAATAATAATTCTAATAATGAAGTAGAAATGCATTCACTTAGCTATTGTTGGTCCAAACAGATTTAAATAGCATAATATGATTGATTATTACCTTTGGCCACGAGTTGTCAAACGAATCTGGAATCTTTTGTGACTTTTTTGCAAAATCATGGTGAAACCTATTCATCCACGAGCTTATGAGTTTACGAGAGCCAGAAAATGGGTTATAAATTTATTTTGCAGTCACAGAGGTTGTTTTTGTGCTCAGGACATTACTTTAGCTTGATCCTAGCCATCTTCGGTGACCCTGAATAAGCATAGATCCTATTCAGCTTGATTACTTTAGCTTGATCCTAGCCATCTTCGGTGACCCTGAATAAGCATAGATCCTATTCAGCTTGATCCTAGCCATCTTCCGTGACCCTGAGTAAGCATAGATCCTATTCAGCTTGATCCTAGCCATCTTGGTGACCCTGAATAAGCATAGATCCTATTCAGCTTGATACTAGCCATCTTCGGTGACCCTGAATAAGCATAGATCCTATTCAGCTTGATCCTAGCCATCTTCAGTGACCCCAAATAAGCATAGATCCTATTCAGCTTGATTCTAGCCATCTTGGTGACCCCAAATAAGCATAGATCCTATTTAGCTTGATCCTAGCCATCTTGGTGACCCCAAATAAGCATAGATCCTATTCAGCTTGATTCTAGCCATCTTCGGTGACCCCAAATAAGAATAGATACTATTCAGCTTGATTCTAGCCATCTTGGTGACCCCAAATAAGCATAGATCCTATTCAGCTTGATCCTAGCCATCTTGGTGACCCTGAGTAAGCATAGATCCTATTCAGCTTGATTCTAGCCATCTTGGTGACCCTGAATAGGCATAGATCCTATTCAGCTCGATCCTAGCCATCTTGGTGACCCTGAGTAAGCATAGATCCTATTCAGCTTGATCCTAGCCATCTTCGGTGACCCTGAGTAGGCATAGATCCTATTCAGCTTGATCCTAGCCATCTTCGGTGACCCTGAATAAGCATTGATCCTATTCAGCTTGATTCTAGCCATCTTCGGTGACCCTGAGTAAGCATAGATCCTATTCAGCTTGATCCTAGCCATCTTCGGTGACCCTGAGTAGGCATAGATCCTATTCAGCTTGATCCTAGCCATCTTCGGTGACCCTGAATAAGCATAGATCCTATTCAGCTTGATTCTAGCCATCTTGGTGACCCTGAGTAGGCATAGACCCTATTCAGCTTGATTCTAGCCATCTTGGTGACCCTGAGTAGGCATAGATCCTATTCAGCTTGATCCTAGCCATCTTCGGTGACCCTGAATAAGCATAGATCCTATTCAGCTTGATTCTAGCCATCTTTGGTGACCCTGAGTAGGCATAGATCCTATTCAGCTTGATCCTAGCCATCTTGGTGACCCTGAGTAAGCATAGATCCTATTCAGCTTGATCCTAGCCATCGTGGTGACCCTGAGTAGGCATAGATCCTATTCAGCTTGATCCTAGCCATCTTCGGTGACCCTGAATAAGCATAGATCCTATTCAGCTTGATCCTAGCCATCTTGGTGACCCTGAGTAAGCATAGATCCTATTCAGCTTGATCCTAGCCATCTTAATGTGGGGTTTTAGACCACTTTTTAACCAGAATATGTCAATAGGGTTGTGGTATTGACTGTTTTTGACTCTTGGAAACAGGCTTTTATTAAAGTCTAATCCCCCACCCTTTCCTGGGACCATGGGTGTGGGGGTATCAAATAACTAGTGAATAAGAACTCCCTACTTTTATCTTCAAGACATGGTTTTCAATTCTCATTTCTTCAAGTTTTTAGCATTCATCTTGGCTTTCAGGTAGTCCCTGGTTCATGAAAGAGTGAAAACAATTATTTCTTATTTCTTTCAAAACAATCTTTTCATCAAGCCATTTATAATCTAACTAATTTTCCACAACTATTTGAAAAAAAAAACACGTGAGATGCAAGATGCAGACAATAAAAACAAAACATTGACAATAGGGGTTGAATTTTTTTTTATCCTCGGTAAGGAAAAAATTCTCTTGTAAGTTGAAAAAGTTGTTGTATCTTCTAAGGATATGTATCTTCTTATAACTAAGACCACAGGATATAAAGACAAGAACGGTCTTCTTTAGCAGTATATGACAAATTCAACACGATATTGGTTAGCCTTTATGGAATATCTCAACACAATCAAGAATATATAGATAGAACGAAGAATGTCAAAACAAAACCTGTTATGCTCAAATAATTTGATTACAGTACTCACATTCTCAAAGCAAACAAAAAGAAGAACAAATAGCCTAATAACTGTCATATCCTCAACAGACAATACAAATCGTCGTCCGAAACTCACCTTGCATTGTATTTTTTTTTGTCGCTTTCTTGTGATTGTGTTCGCTATTTAATGTGAACTGTTACTTGCTTGAATTTACAAGCTAAAACCAGACATATCCTCACATAAATCTTGGCGTGGATGGATGTTAGTAGATCTCCTCTAGCTGACTTTATCCTTAAGTCACAAAATTTGAGGCAAAATAAATAATCATTGCATAATCGACAAGAACTTTTCCCTTGCTCCGTGCTTGTCGCCATTTCGGGGCCGAGTGGGGCCTGGGAGTTGCACGGCTGACTGACTGGCGAGTGACACCACAGGGTACCCGCGCGATGACCACAAAAACCAAGTTGCATAGCTATACCATATTTTTATACCTATGGAGCTCCGCGCTGGCTCCGCTATGAAGGGTTGACCATTAGACTTTTGAAAAATCTGTCAAGATGCGGTAATATTAACTATGCAGTACATTAACAAACACAAACCCGTGTGTGCTCAACGCTGCCTCCGCCTTTAGGCAGCGCCCAAGTCTATATGTTATGATTGATCACAGGTATACTTGACATGCATGTATGTTTGTTGGTATCCTTGCTGCTTTTGTATTGATATAAGTGACTTTCATCAGGGCCTTTATATGGTGAAGTTTCATTCATTCTACCCATGGCACTGTGCTGGTGACTATAATTACCTTTGCAATCAGGAAGACATGGAAATGCTACCTTGGATACGAGAATTCAAGTAAGTCATGAGATGTCAAGTGTAATTTAAAGGCCAGCAGCAGTCAAGCAAAGATTGAAATGAGAATACTGTACAATACAAAACAAATCAGGTCTCTCAAAGTACACCAGTCCCTTTGAAACCATATTTGAAAACCCTTTTTCTCTTTCCACAGCAAATATGACCTGTATTCCAAATCGGATGATGTTCCGGACATTGATGATCTGGTCCCATACTACGAGCATCTAATCAGCAAATACTGCCCTGGGAAACTTCGTTGGTGATCCTCAAAACAGACAATCTATAGAAAGGGCTCTATAAGTATGTGCTGGGAAAGGACCTCTTAAAATGCCTTGCTTTCTAGCAGCTGGTACTAAGTGAACTTGGATATACCAAACTAAATGGATAATGACAGAGACCAGATAGGTACAAATAATATCATGACCAGTAGACATGTCATGTACACAAAATATGGATATGACACTCAAACACTGCAAACACGCTTTTACTTTTTTATTTTTTTTAAAAAAGAAAGAAAACAATAGAAAAAAGATAAAGGCGAAATAAAAGAAGAAAAATATTTTTTTCCCCTCTATTTAAAAAACGAAGAATTGTAAATAACGACAAGTAAAAGTAAATTGTGTTATTTAGACGGTGCACTCCTGTTGTGATCTAGCAAATAAGTGTTCATGTTCGTCACATAAACCTGACACCATACGGTATGCTTGTAGACATCATACGCTAGGCAGGTAGACATTATACGGAAGGCCGGAAGTCATTATACGGTAGGCAGGTAGACATACGGTAGGCAGGTAGACATTATACGGTAGACAGATAGACATAATATGGTAGACAGATAGACATAATACGGTAGGCAGGTAGACATAATACGGTAGGCAGGTAGACATAATACGGTAGGCAGGTAGACATAATACGGTAGGCAGGTAGACATAATACGGTAGGCAGGTAGACATAATACGGTAGGCAGGTAGACATAATACGGTAGGCAGGTAGACATAATACGGTAGGCAGGTAGACATAATACGGTAGGCAGGTAGACATAATACGGTAGGCAGGTAGACATAATACGGTAGGCAGGTAGACATAATACGGTAGGCAGGTAGACATAATACGGTAGGCAGGTAGACATAATACGGTAGGCAGGTAGACATTGTACGGTAGGCAGGTAGACATTGTACGGTAGGCAGGTAGACATTGTACGGTAGGCAGGTAGACATTGTACGGTAGGCAGGTAGACATTGTACGGTAGGCAGGTAGACATTGTACGGTAGGCAGGTAGACATTGTACGGTAGGCAGGTAGACATTGTACGGTAGGCAGGTAGACATTGTACGGTAGGCAGGTAGACATTGTACGGTAGGCAGGTAGACATTATACGCTAGGCAGGTAGACATTATACGCTAGGCAGGTAGACATAACGTCACACAACGGTACGCACACACTGCACACATAACGACACGCGCAAACTGGGCACATAACGGCACGTACACACTGGGTACATAACACGCAAACACTACGCACTGATCGGTAAGCACACTGCGCACATAACGGCACGTACACATTGGGCACATAACGACACGCACACACTGCGCACAGCGACAGGCACACTTGCGCGCAAAACAAGCACACAATGCGCAGATAACGGCATGTACACACTGGGCACAACGGCACGCAAACACTGCGCACATAACGACACGTACACACTGCGCACATAACGACACGTACACATTGGGCACATAACGACACGCACACACTGCGCACATAACGACACGTACACACTGCGCACATAACGGCACGCACACACTGCGCACATAACGACACGCAAACACTGCGCACATAAGACAGGCACACTTGCGCGCATAACAACATGCACACAATGCGCACATAACAACAGGCACACACTGGGCACATAAGGACACGCAAACACTGCGCGCAGATCTATACGCACACACTGCGCACGTAACGGCAGGTACACATTGGGCACATAACGACACGCGCCACACAGCGACAGGCATACTTGCGCGCATAACAACATGCACACAGTGCGCACATAACGGCACGTACACATTGGGCACATAACGACACGCGCACACTGCGCAAATAACGACACGCACATTCTGCTCACATAACGGCACGTAGACATTGGGCACATAACGACACGGAGACTGCGCGCACATAACGGTACGCACAAATTGTACACATAACGACACGCACACACTGTGCACATAACGACACGCACACACTGTGCACATAACGACACGCACACACTGCGCACATAACGACACGCACACATTGTGCACATAGCGGCACGCACACACTGTGCACATAACGACACGCACACACTGTGCACATAACGACACGCACACACTGTGCACATAACGACACGTACACACTGTGCACATAACGACACGCACACACTGTGCACATAACGACACGCACACACTGCGCACATAACGACACGCACACATTGTGCACATAACGACACGCACACACTGTGCACATAACGACACGCACACACTGTGCACATAACGACACGCACACACTGTGCACATAACGACACGCACACACTGTGCACATAACGACACGCACACACTGTGCACATAACGACACGTACACACGGCATATAACGGCACCCACACTTTGCGCATATAACGACAAGCACACACGGTGCACATAGTAATAATAGTAATAATAATAAAATAATAGTAATAATAATGATAGTAATAATAATAAAAATAATAATAATAGGAAAAAAATAATGAAAATAATAATAGTAATAATAATAAAAAACAATAATAATGAAAATAATTATAATAATTAGGGGGTGAGTTGACAGGTGTACAGGGTAACAAGGATTGGTCACAGGGGTACAGGGTTTCAAGGGCTTGGTAAGGGGTCAATGATATCAAGAACTAGGTCATAGAGGTGCAAGTTATGAATGAGTGGGTACACAGGGGTACAGGGTATCAAAAGCTGGGTGATAGGGCTGGGTGCACAGGGGTACAGGGTTGTTTCGGCTTGGTCACATGGGTGTATGTTGATGGGGGAGACACAGGGGTGCAGGGTATCAATGGCTTGGTCTTGGAGGTGCAGGGTATTTAGGGATGGTTCAAACGGGTACAGGGTTTCAAGGGCTAGGTAATATGGGTGCAGTATAATAATTAATAATAATAATTAATAATAATAATCATAATAAATAGTAATAATAATAATAATAATAATAATAATAATAATAATAATAATAATAATAATAATAATAATAATAATTAATAATCATAATAATAATAATAACTAATAATAATAATAATTAATCATAATAATAATAATAATTTAAAAAAGTAATTAATAATTATAGAAATAAATACTAATTAACAATACTAATTAACAATAATAAATAACAATAGGAAATAATAATAATAAAATTAATAATAAAAATTAATAATCATTAATAATAATATTAATTATACATAATGATAATTAATTATAATTAAAAATAATAATAATTAATACTTAGGGATGGTTCAAACGGGTACAGGGTTTCAAGAGCTAGGTAATATGGGTGCAGTATAATAATCAATAATAATAATAATAAATAATAATTAATATGAATAATAATAATTAATGATAATAATAATTAATAATAATAATTAATAATAATAATAACTAACAATAATTAATCATAATTAATAATAATAATTAAAAATAGTAATTAATAATTATAATAATAAATACTAAAAACTACTAACTATAATTTATAATAATAAAAATTAATAATTAATTATAATTTATAATAATAAAAATTAATAGTAATAACAATAAATAATAATAGTAATCATAATTAATAATAAAGACTCAGGCCTTGATAGCTTGTACCCTTGTTTAGCCACCTATAAGTAAGCTGAAACCCAATAGCTCAGCCTTTGATACACTCTACCGCTGTGTACCCACTCCTAACTAACCTACCTTACTATGATTTGCTACTTACTACCCTATACACCTGAATACCCACCCCTAGCTAATCTATACCCTATGACCTAGCACTAACTAGCCTATACCCCTAAATACCCACCCCTAAATAAGCTGCACCCCTATGACCCAGCACTTACTACCTTATTACCCTGAGTACCCACCACTAACTAAGCTACACTCGTATGACCTAGCACTAACTAGCCTATACCCTTGAATACCTACCCCTAAGCTACACCCCTATGACTTAGCACTAAACTAACTCCCCTTTACCCCTGCCTACCCATCCCTAACTGACCTACACCCCTATGACACCTAATCACATAACTACCCTTTACCCATGTATGACCAAGCGCTTACCAGCTTGCACCCATGTGACCCTGCCGTTTATATCCTGTACCCCTGTGCACCCACCCCCTAAAGCCACCGTCCTTACCTTAACACCCCTGAAAAAGTCCCTAGTTGACCTTACCTGGATTCGAACCCTGGCCCTTTTGCTTGAGAAGCGCAGCCTGTACCACTGAGCTATCGCGCACCTCTCGAGATATCTAGGAATAACTACTCTATACCTTATAAGGCTTGGTAAACAAGGCTATACGGTAGTTACTTCTAGTTTTCCAGAGAGTGGCGCGATAGCTCAGTGGTACGGGCTTCGCTTCTCAAACAAGAGGGCCGGGGTTCGAATCCAGGTCAGATCAACTTGGGATTTTTTCAGGTGTGTTAAGATAAGGACGTTAAGGGGACGTTAAGATAAGGGGAGTTAGTGGGTGAGTTGACAGGTGTACAGGGTAACAAAAGTTGGTCAAAGGGGTACAGGGTTTCAAGGGCTTGGTAATAAGGGTCAATGATATCAAGAACTAGGTCATAGGGGTGCAAGTTATGAATGACTGGGTACACAGGGGTACAGGGTATCAATGGCTTGGTCTTGGAGGTGCAGGGTTTTTAGGGATGGTTCAAACAGGGGCAGGGTTTCAAGAGCTAGTACTTAACAGCAGTACTTAACAGTAGTACTTAACAGCAGTACTTAATTAATAATAGCAATTAATAGTAATTAATAATACAAGCCGACCTAAACACCCTGGACGGGTCGAAGCTGGAAGGCGCTTGGCAAAGTGGAACCGACTTAACAGAGTGAAGACACGTTGAGTCGACGGTCGCTAGCGAGTCGCAGGGACGCGAGGGCTATCATGCCGAAGGCATACACACACCAGTCCCGGAAAGCAACTCTGCTTGCTCGGTTATCGGGGTCGCTGGTCTTCTAGTGTCATTGATCGGCCTCTACACACGTAGGCGGGAGCTAGTTGCCGCGTTCGTACACCCACAGCTACCGAAGGTACCGACGACGTGACTCCGCCCGATAATGAACAGCAACCACCGCTTGCCGTTCCGGCGAGCCGACCCGGACAATGCAAATCTCGACTGTTAGCCATGGAGTAAGCAGACATTTAAACACGGGGGCCCCACCCATATCCGCACGTCCGTGCATCGCAATGTCGACGACGCAGCAAAGCAAGATTACAAAGACCATCACCGACGCCGCAGTCACAACCGGCCTCTTCGCCGGTATCGGCTGGGTTGGGCGCAAGGTCTTGCGCCAAGACCTCACCAAAGACCCCTCCGCGAACGCCATGAACTAAGCAAAAATGACTGCCACCGTCGCAGGGTTACCTTGAGGACCAGAAGATCCTGTCCATGTAGTATTGTGTAGGCCATGTATTAGACTCGTGTTCACGTACACAGCATCACACACTACTCGATGGCCTCCATCGCAATTTTGGTTGGTGGCGCCGTCCTAAACGCGTTTGCATTCGTTGGTGGCAACTACCTCGCAAAGTTCCTGTCGAACAATGAGAGCCCTGCCTTAGCTGAGGAGAGGCACGACAAGGTCCTCGAGAAATACCAACAAGACTATGCACGCTACCAACAGCGGCGACAAAAAATCCTCGATTGGCAAGCGCAAAGTCGCGAGAGAGGGGCCCTCGCAAAGCAAAACTTCACCGACACTGACTACGCGCTCAAACTTTACAACCAGACCCGACCAAAGCAATCCCTGGAGTCAATGCGGGCTCCTGAGCTGTCCGACTACTACGTCCCCAGTAGAACGCAGAAAAACGCCGAGTTGGCGTACATCGGCACCGGCGCTCTCGCCATCGGCTACACAGCTAGCCGCTTGCTGTGATTTAGATCTAGGCGGCCCTTTTCCATACTGCGCTTATACGTATACGCATACGTATACGTATACATATAAGATGATTGCAGACCGGTTGTGGAGTGCTATGCACGAGGTAGCAGCCGCTGCTAAGCGACACAAGTCGATGACACCGAAGGTTTCTTAGCTTTGGTGACATTGCTAACCGAAGCCTCGAGTTGTGGCGCGCAGACAGCGAGTGCGTTAAGAGATTCGCCAATGTCGTTCTCCGAGGGCCTACCGACCTCAGAAAGACCGAGCGCTTCGCGCGGCACTACCTAAGCAGAAGGCAACCGCCTGTTGGAGACTGATACACCTGTTGCAATGTATTGCCGACACATAATGGCGACGAAGCGCATGTCCGACGAAGAACTCAATGCGTTCCTTCGTCCTATATACTACGCCAGAGTATGCATGCCAAACTTCCCAAGGGCTCAGCCTCCATAGACCGAGTGCGCAAGTGGGTAAGCTCGCAGCCCGTCGGGGGCTACACGCAGACACCCCCTCCTCCGACTACCTACGCCCATTTCTCGGAGCAGATACCAAACCGTACCCACCAGTCGGACCTGCTATTCTTGCCAACCGACCGCGGGTACAAGTATGCAATGACTGTCGTTGACGTTGCTTCACGATATAAAGCCGCCCGCCCACTGAGGACTAAGAGCGCGGCCGTCGTCTCCCGCGAACTCGCTGACATCTATGCCTCTCAAAGCCGAAAAGCCCCCCCTCCCCCCCAGAGGTCCCCTTAGAGGTCGGAACGGAGGTGTACATCGCCGTAAACGAGGAAAACCTCCAGGACAAGGGCCGACGGCAAGCGACGGACCAGTGGTGGACAAGCAAGGCATACCCAATGAGGGTTATGGAGCCCGGACGGCCAGTGTTGTATTACACGGCGTACTTTAAGCACGGCTTCACGAGTTCGCAGTTGCGCGTTGCGTGATCAGCGCTTGTGCCTTCTATTGCAGCTAAGGCACGTGAGTCTGACATTCCACTTTTAGTGACCCTGACTGTCGTCCAGCCGGTCGATACTGAAGCATTGGGGATGGCTCTTGGTGTATCCCTGAAACAGAAGCTGAGTGCCACAGACCGTGCACTTTTTTTCCGCGTCAGCAATCATGCCGAGTACGTGGTCTACCGTCAAAACGTGGTGCGATCCCGTGTACTTTGTGCTACCCTTTTGCCTGTCGTCTATAGCGTATCGCTTGATTCGCGCTATAATGAGCTGGGCGTAGGCGCTACTGGGCGTAGCCTGCAGTCCTGTGGGAACCAAGGCACCGGGGGCGTTATCGGGGGGGATCACGCGGACTATCTGGTCGGCTGCCGCACGCGAGAGATGCCGGTGTATACAGCATTCGTGATCCAGCCCTCTAAGCTGTGGTCTATGATAAACAGACGTCTTGGAGTCTTGATGGTCTTGCCCTGCACCCGGTGGACGGTTCCCAAGCCCGCGTATTTCCACTCGAGGGGAAGCCCGTTAAGGACCGCGTCGAGAGGAACCTCGACTACCGTGCCTTTGTATGCGTCGACCTTCTCACCCCTTTTGCCTGGCACGGGCACTGGCCGCCCTTGCTTGCGATAACGATGCGCGACTCTAGGATCGGGGTCAAAGCGGATGGTTGCTGGCAATCGGGGGTAGTTTTTCCTGTGGTGCTCTATCAATCGCTGCTGAACAAGAGCCCCCATCTTGTTGGTCGAGCACACCCACATATCGCTTGGGTGGGCCTGCTCGATCGCCGCGTCGAACGCTACCCCCATCCCACTCCTCTCGAAACAGCTCAAGCTGTTGGGAATCTGGCCGACACCAAATCCGGTCCTTTATGTCGTGGAGCCGGAGGAGGGCAGGCCGTCGCATGTACTGTACGGCTTTCCGCAGTCTTCACACAGGCAGCGGTAGTCGGACTCGAACCAGCGGATGTTCCCTTGTGCCCACTCCTCGAGCATATCGTGAGGCCCCTCTTTATCTCCCCAGGGCGGGACCTGCCCATAGTCACCATAACACACTACCTGACACGGCCGCGTGGCGAGATACTCTAGGATGGCGCGTAGCACTTTAGTCTGTATCTTACAGCACTCGTCAATGATTATTACTTCTGCGAGACGGTCGAGTTTGTGCCCCAGCTCGGAAGGTCTCCACTCCTCTATCGGCTTCTCCGCTGGTATGCAGAGGAAGTGGTGGTAGGTTTGGGCCTTCACGGCGAGGCGCTGGTTATTGCGATGGTCGTGGGCGAGGTCGTTCTCGGGAGTGAGCACCACAACGTTGCGGCCGCGGAACATGCTCACCGCCCACTCGGTCTTCCCCGATCCTCCTTGGCCGGCTAGATACATCTTTGCAGAGGTTGCGGCCACTAGATCGCACGGCAGACTCGGCGCAGTGCTTGGCTCTTTCGCCAAGCTACCCGACTTCTTCGGATCCCAAGCCGCTTCGGGTCGCCACTCGTACCCAGGCTTCTTGTGGCGCCACTCTCCATACCTCGGATTTCGCTCCACGAGCTTTACACCACTGGGCACCGCCTTTGCGTATATGGCATCTGTGCACACCCGGAGGAGGTCTTCGCGAGGAATCCGCCTCAACATGCGTCGCAACGCTATGTTTGTGTACGCCAAGACGAAGGCCCTGATATGGTACCATTGTGAGCGTCGGACACCGTCTTTGTATTGGATCAGATGAGCCCCGTCGGCATGCCCGAAGTTAAGTAAGCCGGTGCCCGCAAGGAGGTTTGTCAGATACGGGGCTTCTTCACGGTCGCAAACTACGATCCAGGACTCGTCGCCATGGCGAGCGCACTTGCCTACAAAACGGACAGCGAGATCTCGACCCTCAGGATACTGCGAGTCTTCGCTACTTGCGATGGAGTGGGGGAACCTAATGGAGTCCTTTTTCCGACGCTGTACAACACCTCCCTCGCCGTGGCCATGACGAGGTCACCCGAGTCTAACAGGTCCTTGAGCTCTGGCGTAGTGATCCAGCCCTCGTTTTGTTCCAAGTGCTGCCCTACCCTCCCGGAAGTGTAGGGGTGGCAGGCCTCAGAGAACTCCCACTCGGTCAGCTGAATGACCCCGGTTAGTTGAAGAACCAGGCTCAATGGCCGTCCCGCAACATCCGCGATACGATGCACGTTCGTAGGGAAGCCGTATTTCCGTACCAGATCAATGGCGTCCGAGGCGCCGCCGAAGACACTGTCCTCGCATCCTAGGTACGCCGCACGCATGTCGATGTGCGCATGAGGCTGCGCCCCTAAGTTTTCCTTGCTATTCCACACTTTGGACTCAACCTGCGCCGCTTGCCAGACGTCCCTGTATTTAAGAGGCATTGGCCTGATGTTCTCTCTTTGGACCACTTCTTGAAACGATACCCTATTGCGCCGCCCATCGAGTGCGTAACTTCGGTGTACTCTTGGTAGGCTGGGTGATCATCAGGGAGCCATTGAGGATCATGTCCTGTCTCGTCTGTAAATGCCCTGTCGATAGCCACTCTGTCCCGTCCCGATCGGTACAGTTTGCCTTCGTGCGTGACTATAACGCGCCCGCATAGCCAGATCCTCGTGCTTCTGGGGATCGCCCTGTTTATAAAGCGAATGAGCACCTCTCGCACTTTTGCCTCGCGCGTTTTTGCGGCGGCACTGGTTAGAGCCTTCTCCTGACATAACGAACGAAGCTCACCCTCAGCTTCGAAGTCTAGGCCGTGGACGCTCGTGATCGCAGGTGGTTCAGTCGGAAGCTCCGCCCAGGCGTGGTTATTGTGGCAAGGGATAGTGACCCTCGCCTTAGTCTTGTACTTCCCCGAGTCCCACATAACGTTGCCCAGGGCGTCCACGGCTACTAGCTTTATCTCGAGCTGCTTTTCCATCTCAAGGAGGTCTTCTTTGGTGCATCCCGTAGTAGCCAGCTTTTTGTCAAATCGCTCGAGGATCTTGCCTCGTGTCTTGGTTAGACCAAGTGAACGTGAGGTACTGCGATTCCTCAAGAAGTCGGCAACATAACTCACAACACAGTTAGCGAAGGCGTCACTCCCCTCTCGCTCAAACATTGGCCCAGGCTCCCCATTTTGCTCAGGTAAAGGGCGAAGCTCGTATCTCACGTAAACGAGGTACTCTCGTCCTTTCTCCCAAATACCCGCATCGATACCTTCCAGGGCGCCGACTGCGATTTGGTCCCCTATTTTGACCAATGAACCACCAATCTTGTGCTCCGAGCACCCTTCCTCCTCTGTGATTGGCGCCAATGGCTCTGCGGGGGCCTTACCAACGACCGTAAAGAGTCTGTAACGCCGGTCAGGGTCTACCATCTCGAGCACCAGTGGCAACAACGCAGAGACTCTCGCTCGTGCGAGACCCACCACACCGAGCCATCGTCATTGATATCAGGCCCCCGCATAACCAGCTTTGGAGCAATGACTCCTGCTCCACCAAGATCTCGTATCTCCTGGTAAACACCGGCGCTTATGTCTTGGCCCCGAAGAGTGGCATCCACGCTTGGGAACCGAAGATGGGCGCCGCCGACGAAGAGAGAATAGTAGTTCTCGGGGTCTAAGCCCTCTGGGCCCTTTTGCTTTAGAAGCGGGTCGAACTCGCGGCACGGCTCCTGCTTCGCGGCCTCTTCGTCAGCCTCTCGCCGACGCGCTTCTGCCGGAACGAGCGGCTTAAGCAGCTTGTGCTTGACATCCTCGGGGATGTCCTCGTCCAGGATGTTCTGGACCAGCCCTGCTAGTACGGCAGGCGCCTCTTTGTCAGGCATGCTATTCAGAATCTCCTCTATGTAAGCGTCGATGTTTGGGTAGGCCTTGTGCCACCCAGTCTCTAATTGCCCGTATCGCGGGCTGCGATGTCAGACAGGACGAGTGCGAACCGTTCCCGAGCACGCCTCTCGGTGCCGCGCATCCTCTGCCCTACACGATTCGCTCTGCAGGTGCGGCACAACCGCTTCTCCGACTGCGTCCCTATGCCGCAGATCCTGCACGGCACGGGGAGGGGGCTGTCCTTACGGAGCCTTTGGAGGTGCACCTTGCAGTAGGTGTCCATGCACCTCTGGCCACACGTGTTTGCATGGCCGACCTTTAGCCACCCGCAGTAATCTCTTCCGCACTTCATCCTCCGAATGCTCTGTATACTACAGGACAGACGGGGGTCTAATTGCAAGGTTCCCACATGTTACCACACAAGGGGGGCCAGCCACCCTGTCATCGCGCCGCCCGGCGCGCGCTAGGCGCTTTAAGCAAACGCTTTAAGCGACCCCTCTCCCACGAGGCCCCCAGACGGTATACCCCGGGCGTTGGCTATGCCCTAGGGCATACGGAGAACGGGCATTTCTATGAAACCCCCCAGTCCCCCAGACGGTATACCCCAGGCCTTGGGGGCCTTACGTGGGGCGCGCCAGGCCTGCATGCGCAGTCGCCCCGAGAGGCTGTGTACGCGGGGCGCGCCAGGCCTGCGTGCGCAGCCGCCCCAAAAAGTCGTGTACGAGCTGCCAATTCCTTTTCTACCCGAACCCCGCCCGCCGTAGATTGATGATTGCTAATTATTGCTAATTATTCATCTACGCGATCCCTGATCTGCTGTCTATGAAACCACCCAGTCCCCCCTCTTGTTGCTGAACAAAAAGACAACAAAATCGCCAAATTCGGGACTGAATAAGCGTTATTCCTATCCTTTTTATCGGAAAATTGATAAACAACCTAATTCAATTTGATTTTACGTAAGTAAATAAAGCGTCTTTTAAGGGTTTTGTAGCTTTTTTTCATGGAAAAACAGGTTTATCTACTACTGACAAACGATACGTTTTCGCTTGTTGCTGAAGAAAAAGACAACAACAAAATCGCCAAATTCGGGACTGAATGAGCAATATTTCTATCATTTTATGGGAAAATCGATAAACAACTTAATTCAATTTGATTTTAAGTAAATAAAGCGCCTTTTAAGGGTTTTGTAGTTTTTTTCATCGAAAACCAGTTTTATCTACTACTAACAAACGAGGCAATTTCGTATTTAACTTAGTTTAACTTATACGCTAAAAAATACAACCTTACTTACCTCCTTGTTCAGACTCGAACGTTTGTTCCTCCATTGTAATTCTGTCCTGTTGTTGTTGTTTTATTGTTTGTCTTTTCTTTGACGCGACGAAGTGAAAGATATTGTATTATTATTATTATATATATTTTGTTTCTCGCAACTAAATTGAAAATGAAATGCTCGCATAAAAATACGGTGTGTGTCGGCTGCGAGTTAGGGCTAAAGCACGCCAAAATAACAGACGCAGGGTTCCCGTAAGTGAAAAACGAAAACACAAAAAGACTAAAAGTCAAATTATTGTAAGTTTTAATGCAACTGTCGGGGTTTAATAAAGACACTAGCATTCTCGGATAGCGGAAAAGTGTTTTCATGTGTAATTATTTTACTGGTGAGACTTTTTGTGAAGTCATCGCAAATTGTGCTGGCTCCACGGGCAGGCGGGCGACATCACAGGGTACCCGCGCGATGACCAAAAAAACTGAGTCGCATAGTTACATACAATTTCTCTATAATTATGGGGCTCCGCGCGCGGTTTGCGGCCGCGCTGGCTCCGCTAAAATAGGGCTTGGTGTGGCATTACAAAAAGATGCAGTTTGTTAAAAAAAGGTAGCTATATCTTCATTTCACATCACTTCCATGTACAGTGCTAAATTATATTTATTATTATTATTATGTTGATTTTTGCAAATATCATCTCAGATTCCTAAGTATTGAGCTGTATTCACATCAGCTATTCGAAAAGTAGATTGCTCACAAAACCCACAATATTTTTTTTACTAGAAAACCATTCAGTCAATTTGCAATAAGGGCCAATGTTGGTCAGTGTTTTGTATCAGCCACTTTGTCAAAGGGTGAATGAAATAAACCACTCTAACCACTCTTGTAAAAGAACCACTGGGGACGCAATAAACCCTCTGGCAGTGACCATCCCCAGTGACAGTGCTTACAATGCTTACTAACAATACACTCAAGGGGGCACTTGAATTGGAGCCTAGCTCTGTTGTGCCTTCCGCACCAGTATAACTGGTGGAAATAGAATAAAGAATAAAGTTTCTGACTACTTTTAGTTTATTTTATTAGCCTGGTTCATTTTTTTATAAAAAGGTTTTCATTTGTAACTATTATATATCTTTTTGTTACTTAGCTGTATTGATGAATACATCCTGCCCTAGCATCATGCCTTTAAAGCTGGCAGCTTGCTTGAGTTGGGATTCGCCTGAAAAAATTGGAGAACAGTGACAAAACGTTATGGAAGAATACTTAGATATAAATGTTATGCTGCACAAAACCTAATTGATAAACCTTAAATTAAAAATAATTCCAAGTAACCTTTAAAATAGAACCTTGATGAAGTCTGTTTTTATGGGCTAATGAGCCAGAGGTTGAATTGCCTTCTGACCTTTTTCTTAGGAAAAACTGTAGAAGTAAAACTATAGGTATCGAACTAAATGCTCCCAACAAAAAGCTGACTTTCGTTTTCTATGAAAATTGAAGAGATGGGAGTTTTGAGATGTTGTATGAAAACGTTGAGCTGGGATATTCAAGATATATTTTTGTGAAAAAGACATGAAAAAACCCCAGATAAGAAATCGTTCTTTATTTACAGTTAAAAAGTTATCCCATAAAAAGCTTAAGATTTCTTAACTTCTTGAATGAATTAACTCATTGACTCCTGGCTATTTTTGAGCTGAATTTACAAAAAAAACAGACTGAATACAGATACCTCCCCCTATTCAGAGTTTTATACAGCCCGTCAAAGTTAAACACAGCTGCACCTAGTCAGCGGTATCCAAGCTTTCCAACAGTGCTTTGCGGTCCCCACTTTTAATCCCTCGTTGTTGTGCTGAAGCCAGCACAAGTTGATGGTTGCTTGTATTTTTCATCAAAAATACAGCTATGAGCATATTAGGAAAGTGTCCCAAGACATCATGAAGTCTTTTGGGGCATAATTGAGTGCTTTGCTTATGTATATTTGCAAGCAAAGGTGGATTCATGATGATTTTTTCTTGTTTGGCTTTGCCTGGAAGAGAAAATAATTTTCTAATGAATCACCACAGCTCTCCTAAATGCTGTCTTTTCTGAAACCAAATTGATTCCAAAATTGTTTACACTGCTATTCTGGGTCTGTATGACCTGGAATTGATTTGTTTGGCTTCGGGGTGAAAAGACTTATAAAAAACCATCTGACTTTGGGGAGAGGAGTGTTGACTGGCCCTCCCCTCGTGAATTTTCCCCTGGATCTCCCAGAATGCTTTGCAATACGTAAAGATATTTTCGTGGTTGTACAATCCTTCAAGGAATGGACATTGTGTTTTGAGGCCATGAAAATGAACCTGGAGGATCAGAATAAAGGTATCTATTTGTGTCTTTAGCTGTGTTTGCTGATCTCTCTCCCTTGTGTGGTATTTTGACCGTTTTATTGAGAGGGGTGATTCTGCTTTTCTCTCCTTGTTCGATTTGAGATTTGTCAAAGAACCTGTGCTATTATTTGGCTTAAGAGTAGTTGCCAACACCTTGGTTGGATGCATATCTTCAAGACCATTTATCCCTTAGACTGATGCCTGAGTATCTTCATCTTGTTGTGTTTAGTTTGCATTTATGAATTTTTTTGGGTTGTGGGTACTTCCCAAAGCCGGTACAGGCCGGTTGAGGGATCAATGTGTTAAAAGCAAAGAAATAACAACATTTTCTAAAACAAACGCGACGTTTGTTTACGAACAATCAATCGCACAATTTCTATCCTTTTTATGGGATAATGTATGAACAAACTAGCTGAATTACTAGTTAGGAACTAGGTATTATAGAACATCAACATCCCATCATGGCTTTAAGTGCTAGAAATATATCAGAGTGTTTCATAGCTCCGACGAAGTTTATAAAATTGACGTCTTACTTACCTACTTTTTCCAAACCCATCCTTTGTCCTTCCATCCATCGTTTGTACGTCTTTTTATTATAAAAGTGTTAAGATGTGTCGAATTTCTTTCTTGGCTATAGCCACGACAAAAATAATGCAAAAACTTTATCAAGTCACGGTGTCGGCCGCGAGTTAGAAGAGCAAAACGCGGGAAAAATTAGACGCAGGGTTCCCGTGAGTGTAAATACAAAAACACTAAAAACAAAATAATTGTAAGTTTTGATGCAACTTTCGGGGTTTTATTAAGTATGTAGCATTCTCGGAAAGTGCTAAAATATATTCTTGTATAATTATTTCACTAAGGTGGCGTTTTGCTAAGTTATTGCAAATTGTGCTGGCTGCTAGCTGGCTGCACGGGCAGGCGACACCACAGGGTACCCGCGCAATGACCAAAAAAACTGAGACGCATAGTTATATACCATTTCTCTATACCTATGGAGCTTCGCGCGCGGCCGCGCTGGCTCCGCTATAACAGTTGTCGCCGGACCGACCACTAACTAGCCTATACCACTGAATACCCACCCCTAACTAAGCTACACCCCTATGACCTAGCACTTACTACCCTATACCCCTGAATACCCAACTCTAACTAAGCTACACCCCTACGACCTAGCACTAACTACCCTATACCACTGAATACCCACCCCTAACTAATCTTCTCCCCTACGACCCAGCACTAACTAACCTATACCCCTGTGTACCCACCCCTAACTGACCTACACCCCTATAATACCTACCTAAATACCCTATACCAATGTATGACCAAGCGCTAACCAACTTGCACCCCTATATCCCTGCCGTTTATACCCTGTACCCCTGTGCACCCACCCCTAACTGACCTACACCCCTATAATACCTACCTAAATACCCTATACCAATGTATGACCAAGCGCTAACCAACTTGCACCCCTATAACCCTGCTGTTTATACCCTGTACCCCTGTGCACCCACCCCCGAATGCTAGCGTCCTTACCCCTGAAAAAGTTCCTAGTTGATCTTACCTGGATTCGAACCCTAGCCCCCTTGCTTGAGAAGCGAAGCCCGTACCACCTAGCTATCGCGTCACTCTCTAGAGATCTAGAAATAACTACCCTGTACCCTGGAAAACAGGACCATCGAAATGTCATTGTAGTATTAAGAAGTGTAGTGGCACCGCCCTTCGCCAGTTTTAATATTTGTTTTATTTATTGAAATAATTACAAAAGTTGCTGTTATGAATAAAAAAAACCTTTGAGCTATCGCTTAAGACTATTACAATTTACTCTAAGAATCGCAAAAAGATTCAAGCATGAATCGCCGATTCGCGTTTGGTACATTTGGAGCTCACTAACGATATGTCCTTATGACACCGAGTTGTCATTCCAGCTGAGGGTCGTGGGATAGAGATTATGTTTGATAAGGGAGTCTTCATTAAATACACCGAGGGTCGGGGGGAGGGAAGATATTGAAGGGGGCTCCGAAAATCTTTACAATACAATACAATACAATACAATACAATACAATACAATACAATACAATACAATACAATACAATACAATACAATACAATACAATACAATACAATACAATACAATACAATACAATACAATACAATACAATACAATACAATACAATAAACTTTATTTAACGAGGGTTTCATATTAACCTTTTACAGTTTTATAATATATGGCCCTCCCTATATCTAAGTACCTATGATAATAATAAAAAAAACTATGTTAGACATTTACGGAAATACAAAGGGGAAACTTGGAAATTAAACTATACAAGACACTAATACTACATCTTGATAAAGCAACTAAAAACTAACGACCAAACAGGCAGACGTCAACATAGAAACAAGTGCAAACAGACAAACATTTTAATTTAAAATTAACATGCAATAACAATTAACATGAGAATGGATATCCGGTTTTAGGAAAAGTAGCAGCGGCAGTCAATATAAAAACGGCATGCATGGCAAAAAAGTTGTTCTAAGTGAGATACCGAGTTAAGGTGAGAGTGGAAAATATCACGGACTTTTTTTTAGCAAGACTTGTAACATTTGGTAGTTGATTGAAAAAACGGGAGAAAGCAAGTTGTTTAAGGCTGGGGAGTAGGAGGTTAAAAAGAGAAATTGCAGAAAAGGAAAAGGTGCGTTTGCCAGCATCAGTCCTGGGCTGGGGGAGCACGAGATTGTTTGGAGTCGATGACCTTGTTCACCGTTCATGCGAAACAAAAGAAAACTTTGAACGCAAACAAAGAGGGCAATCTGGATTAATAAGAATTGAAAAAGAGTCCATAATTTCCTTTGCTTTATCAAATCACAAATGTAGAGCCAGTTTAGACGAGAAAAGAGCGAAACAGACGGGACGGAAAAATCTGCAGACAAAATAGTGCGCGCAGCGCGCTTCTGAGAGCGTAGAAGTAAAAGCTGGAGGGTTTGTGAGCAGTTGCCCCAAACGCTAGCACGGGCGTACGCAGCCTATAGGCCTGCAGTCACTGGACTGCAAACAAAAAAACAAAAAAATGGCGATCTTACTTGCGTTACGAGGGGAAAAAATCAAATGTTTACTGATTGATTTTTATGTACGTAGTTATATATATATGATGAGGAGAAAAACTATGATTTTCTTAATCATGGCAGTCCACAGATGATTTTCAAATATATTGTTATGTCGTTCAGTGCCATGCGACGACCGAAGTCCTTTCTGAGATCGAGGATGACAGAGGATCGTGTAATATTCTCAATATTCTGACGCATTGTCGCCAATTTCCAACCCAAAAGCGGGAGCTATGAGATGTTAACGGGGATGAGGGGCCACGCCCTCATCCAGCTTCTGAACGCTTTGACTGCAACTTGTTAAAATCCTGCGTACGCCCCCTAGCTAGCACAGTAGAGGAACTGACTATGAATACAGGCATTGTAGTAATGTATTGCACTAGCTGGCGTCAGAAAGGGAGCAATACGGCGTAGTAGGGATATGCGGCTGTTAATCAGGTGAAGTGGTTATCAAACACCACTCAAAGAACCCGCGCAATGTTTACTTGCTCAATTGGACAACTGTTTAAGGTTACTGAAAGAGAAGATTCAGCCAGATTTGATACTTTTTGGTGGGAACCAATTAACATTGATTTAGTTTTCTTGGTGTTGAGTACCATGCGATTGAGTGTAGCCCATTTATGTACATCAGTTGCCAGTTTATTTAGTTTAAGTTCAATATCAGGCACACTGGCGCCGGAAATCAAAAATGTGGTATCGTCTGCAAACATTGTAGTATCGGTAACAAGGTCAGAGGAGAGAAAAAGGGGCAAGTCATTGATGAATAGAAGGAAAAACAAAGGACCGAGAATACTGCCTTGAGGAACTCCCACATTAATGGGTAGTGCATTCGATAAAACTCGTTTTCTGAGTGCGTCCAGAAAGGTAAGACTTAAACCATTTGAGTGTTAGTTCATCGCACCCATACAAACCAAGCTTCAATAGGAGGGTGTTGTGATCAACCAAAGCAAAAGCCTTCTTTAGTTAGGTCAATCAAATAAATGGAATCAGAATGGAATCAGAGAGATTTATGAACGGAACCAAGTTGAAAATCTGTCAGAAGGTCTTGTGAAGTAAGAAAATAATAAAAACTAGTATGGATGTGGCGCTCGAGAACTTTTGATAGGATCAAAGTACGGAGATGGGACGAAAATTCGTACGGTCAAAAAAGACCCATCTTTAAAAAGTGGTGGCACTTTCGCACTTTTCCAAGGATCAGGAAAAACACAAGAGGAAATACTCAGGTTTAAAATTTTAGTCAAGGAGCGGAAAATTTCAGGAGCTGCTGATTTGAGAAAAAAAAACTTTCAACTCGTCCAACCCGGCAGCCTTACCAAAGTCTAAACGAGAGGGGCTAGGACAGTCCTCTGAAATCGGAGGAATTGAAAAGTAGGACAGGTAGGAACCAGGTTGATGTTTAAAATTAATAAAATTAGTTAGGACAGACCGGTCCGGAAATTCAGGGACAGCATCATTACAAACTTGAGAAGATATATTGGAAAAATGTTCATTGAAAAAATTAGCTATATCAAAAGTGTCTTCGTATAAAGTGTCATTAACAGTTAAGCGATTAGGGAGATTGACATGTTTTGCTGGAGAGATGTTACGTATTATTTTCCAAAGATTTTTGGGATTTTCAAGGTTATTCTTAATTGCATCATTATAGGTCTTTTTAGCTTTTCTTATTAAGTGAACAACATGGGCGCTTTATGCGATGTTCTTTAATAGGCGCGTGCACAGTAAGAATGTCATTGAATAGTTTATACCATTGATCAAGAGCATCATTTACATCATCGTATATATCAAGTGTGCTCCAAGGAACAAGTGACAAGTCATGCATAAATGATTCAATACAGAAGTTTTTACGGGACCGAAAACGTAAAACCTTATGACCAGTTGGCCTAGTATAACCTGCTTTGAGTTTCCAAGCGACAAAAATAGGGAGGTGATCACTCGCAGTATTAGAAATAGTGTCAGCCTCGATAACAAAATCAGAGCTTGAAACAAAAATATGGTCCAGTAAGGAGTTGGAAATCGGTCTGGTTGATTTGGTTATAAGCTGTTGATAACCAAGCGAATCAAAGATGGATAAATACTGCTTGGTTGGCGCAGGAAGAGGCCTTTCGAGGAGATCAAAATTAAGATCACCGAGCACCATAACCTGTTGGCTTATTTCGTCCAAAAGAGCTATGTATGCAGAGGTAGAAGAAGGACGACGGTAAATAAAACAAGCAAAGCACGGGCTCGATCGGTGGAATAATAGCTCAAGCCAAATGGCTTCAATACCTTCAAACTCAAGATCCACGCGCCTTTTGAAGGAAATATGGCTGGGTATGAAAACTAGCAGCCCGTCACCAGAGTTGTATGTGCGATCAGCTCTAACCAGCGAGTAACCATCTATAGCCAACTCGGTATCCGTCCATGATTCGTCCAAAAAACGTCTCACTGAGGCCAAGGATGAGATTAGATCTCCCGTTTTTGCGATTTGATGAAGAACGAAGAAGTAACTGAATCTCATCAAGCTTATTGGAGATGTGGCAAACATTGTGATGGCAAAACACAATACCTTCAGATGGAAAATGGAGAACCGTACCAGTCAGAAAAATCCAGCAATGTAGTGTCAGTGACTACATTTTGTTGAAAAGGCGGATTTATCGAACACGACGTGCAAAACCAGGATTGTTGTGATGAAGTGATCTGGCAATAAAAAGCTGGAGTGACACTCCCGCACTTGATGTGAAATGCTTCCAAGCAACTCGCACATCGAACTGACCGACGGTTCTTGCCAATGGTTCTTTTGCAGTTGCTACACTTGGATTTCACCGACGTTTGGGGCCCAGGATTCGGATTGACGTCGCCGCATGATAAGAGGCGTTCAAGTTGGAAACACGATGTCGATGCAGGCGCATGGCCTGGCCTGAAAAAAGCTTCTGTGATTCTTCTGAAGATGGCGGCGAAGGCTAACGTGGCTTGATAACAACCAAGGCCAATACTCGGTAATATGGTGAGATCCCGTAGAAAACAGTACGGGCGAAGTGGTAGTTAGGGAAGATGATCTGTTTAAGTCAAGATTTGAAAACAGGGAGCAAACTATGAAGAAAAAAATTGAAAAAGTCGGAAAGCCAAAGAAAACACAACTACCCTCCATGCCGAACGCCTCGAGCCACCAATAGGGGGGGCTCAGAAAAAAAAAGGTCCTTCAAAAGAGGGCTCTTGATTTTTTTAGGAGCCGTACTTTTCAGCTTAAATATTTAACTGATACGATCTACAGGTGGAACCTGGATTTTACGATATGCCTCGGGAGAAAGAAAATGTATCGTAAAATCGAGGTATCCTTGCAAAGAGGTCCCCGATTTTACGATATAAAGAACAATCCATTGAAAATATCGTTGTAGTACTACTGTAGTTTGTAGCACAAATACAGATAAAATATTAACTACTCTTTATAAAACATAATATAGATACTTCCAGCTTTCAGCATATTTCAATATGTGTAATAGTGGTAGGGGCCTAAATAAATAAATAAATAAATAAATAAATAAATAAATAAATATAATATAATAGTTAGATTTACCGATACAGCCCGTTTATTATTTGTTAACAAGAACAAATGGAAATAAACTACCAAACAGTGGTGGAGCCTGCAAATCCACAAAACAATATACAAACAGTGTTTTATACGTTTGACATTATCCCTTTTTAAACAGAAAAATATTCTTAACAAAAACAAATATATTTAAATGTATACTCCTCCACATGCATCCTTAGACTTGGGGGGGGGGGGTGATTTTTAAGAAAAAACAACCCTGTCGGAAATGAATGTTCCAGATGTTCCAGCCTGCATCATAGACAGAAACACTGATGAATGTACATAAATATATATTTTAAATAAATTATTATTTATAATAGTATTTTATTTGTTATTTTTGCTTTCTCTTTGTCCTCTCTTGTAAATTAACAAGGGACAACGAGTTGACAACAAGGAGGCAAGCATTGACAACATACGTTGAAATACAAATAATGCATACATCTTGCAAAACAAAATAGAGAATGCATCCCAGATAGACAGATCCTAGGCAGGATAAAACAGCAGAGAAAACTGAAAGCTGAGCCGCAAGCTTGCTTCGGGAAAATCCTGAAACAAAAGATTTTATTATGTCAGGATGTACAGAAGAAGTATTTGTCATACCCAGATGCATGCCTGGATAATGCTAGAATGCCTGGATAATGCTAGAATGCCTGGATAGTGCTAGAATGCCTGGATAATGCTAGAATGCCTGGATAGTGCTAGAATGCCTGGATAGTGCTAGAATGCCTGGATAATGCTAGAATGCCTGGATATTGCTAGAATGCCTTGATAGTGCTAGAATGCCTGGATAGTGCTAGAATGCCTGGATAGTGCTAGAATGCCTGGATAGTGCTAGAATGCCTGGATAATGATAATATGCCTGGATAGTGCTAGAATGCCTGGATAGTGCTAGAATGCCTGGATAATGATAATATGCCTGGATAGTGCTAGAATGCCTGGATAGTGCTAGAATGCCTGGATAGTGCTAGTATGCCTAGATAGTGCTAGAATGCCTGGATAGTGCTAGAATGCCTGGATAGTGCTAGAATGCCTGGATAATGCTAGAATGCCTGGATAATGCTAGAATGCCTGGATAATGCTAGAATGCCTGGATAGTGCTAGAATGCCTGGATAGTGCTAGAATGCCTGGATAGTGCTAGAATGCCTGGATAATGCTGGAATGCCTGGATAATGCTAGTATGCCTGGATAATGCTAGAATGCCTGGATAATGCTAGAATGCCTTGATATTGCTAGAATGCCTGGATATTGCTAGAATGCCTTGATAGTGCTAGAATGCCTGGATAGTGCTAGAATGCCTGGATAGTGCTAGAATGCCTGGATAGTGCTGGAATGCCTGGATAGTGCTGGAATGCCTGGATAATGCTAGAATGCCTGGATAATGCTAGAATGCCTGGATAATGCTAGAATGCCTGGATAGTGCTAGAATGCCTGGATAGTGCTAGAATGCCTGGATAGTGCTAGAATGCCTGGATAATGCTAGAATGCCTGGATAATGCTAGTATGCCTGGATAATGCTAGAATGCTTGGATAATGCTAGAATGCCTTGATATTGCTAGAATGCCTGGATAGTGCTAGAATGCCTGGATAGTGCTAGAATGCCTGGATAATGCTAGAATGCCTGGATAGTGCTGGAATGCCTGGATAGTGCTAGAATGCCTGGATAGTGCTAGAATGCCTGGATAGTGCTAGAATGCCTGGATAGTGCTAGTATGCCTTGATAATGCTAGAATGCCTGGATAGTGCTAGAATGCCTGGATAGTGCTAGAATGCCTGGATAGTGCTAGAATGCCTGGATAGTGCTGGAATGCCTGGATAGTGCTAGAATGCCTGGATAGTGCTAGAATGCCTGGATAGTGCTAGAATGCCTGGATAGTGCTAGTATGCCTGGATAGTGCTAGAATGCCTGGATAATGCTAGAATGCCTGGATAATGCTAGAATGCCTGGATAATGCTAGTATGCCTGGATAATGCTAGAATGCCTGGATAATGCTAGAATGCCTGGATAGTGCTAGAATGCCTGGATAGTGCTAGAATGCCTGGATAGTGCTAGAATGCCTGGATAGTGCTAGAATGCCTGGATAATGCTAGAATGCCTGGATAATGCTAGAATGCCTGGATAATGCTAGAATGCCTGTATAGTGCTAGAATACCTGGATAGTGCTAGAATGCCTGGATAATGCTAGAATGCCTGGATAATGCTAGAATGCCTGGATAGTGCTAGAATGCCTTGATAATGCTAGAATGCCTGGATAATGCTAGAATGCCTGGATAGTGCTAGCATGCCTGGATAGTGCTAGTATGCCTGGATAGTGCTAGAATGCCTGGATAGTGCTAGAATGCCTGGATAGTGCTAGAATGCCTGGATAATGCTAGAATGCCTGGATAATGCTAGAATGCCTGGATAATGCTAGAATGCCTGGATAATGCTAGAATGCCTGGATAGTGCTAGAATGCCTGGATAGTGCTAGTATGCCTGGATAATGATAGAATGCCTGTATAGTGCTAGAATACCTGGATAGTGCTAGAATGCCTGGATAATGCTAGAATGCCTGGATAATGCTAGAATGCCTGGATAATGCTAGAATGCCTGGATAATGCTAGAATGCCTGGATAGTGCTAGAATGCCTGGATAGTGCTAGAATGCCTGGATAGTGCTAGAATGCCTGGATAATGCTAGAATGCCTGGATAATGCTAGAATGCCTGGATAGTGCTAGAATGCCTGGATAATGCTAGAATGCCTGGATAGTGCTAGAATGCCTTGATATTGCTAGAATGCCTGGATAATGCTAGAATGCCTGGATAATGCTAGAATGCCTGGATAGTGCTAGAATGCCTGGATAATGCTAGAATGCCTTGATATTGCTAGAATGCCTTGATATTGCTAGAATGCCTGGATAATGCTAGAATGCCTGGATAGTGCTAGAATGCCTTGATAATGCTAGAATGCCTGGATAGTGCTAGAATGCCTGGATAATGCTAGAATGCCTGGATAGTGCTAGAATGCCTGGATAGTGCTAGAATGCCTGGATAGTGCTAGAATGCCTGGATAGTGCTAGAATGCCTGGATAATGATAATATGCCTGGATAGTGCTAGAATGCCTGGATAGTGCTAGAATGCCTGGATAGTGCTAGAATGCCTTGATAATGCTAGAATGCCTGGATAGTGCTAGAATGCCTGGATAATGCTAGAATGCCTGGATAGTGCTAGAATGCCTGGATAGTGCTAGAATGCCTTGATAATGCTAGAATGCCTGGATAGTGCTAGAATGCCTGGATAATGATAATATGCCTGGATAGTGCTAGAATGCCTGGATAGTGCTAGAATGCCTGGATAGTGCTAGAATGCCTGGATAGTGCTAGAATGCCTGGATAGTGCTAGAATGCCTGGATAATGCTAGAATGCCTGGATAGTGCTAGAATGCCTTGATAATGCTAGAATGCCTGGATAGTGCTAGAATGCCTGGATAATGATAATATGCCTGGATAGTGCTAGAATGCCTGGATAGTGCTAGAATGCCTGGATAGTGCTAGAATGCCTGGATAATGCTAGAATGCCTGGATAGTGCTAGAATGCCTGGATAGTGCTAGAATGCCTGGATAGTGCTAGAATGCCTGGATAGTGCTAGAATGCCTTGATAATGCTAGAATGCCTGGATAGTGCTAGAATGCCTGGATAATGCTAGAATGCCTGGATAGTGCTAGAATGCCTGGATAGTGCTAGAATGCCTTGATAATGCTAGAATGCCTGGATAGTGCTAGAATGCCTGGATAATGATAATATGCCTGGATAGTGCTAGAATGCCTGGATAGTGCTAGAATGCCTGGATAGTGCTAGAATGCCTTGATAGTGCTAGAATGCCTTGATAGTGCTAGAATGCCTTGATATTGCTAGAATGCCTTGATATTGCTAGAATGCCTGGATAATGCTAGAATGCCTGGATAGTGCTAGAATGCCTGGATAGTGCTAGAATGCCTGGATAATGATAATATGCCTGGATAGTGCTAGAATGCCTGGATAGTGCTAGAATGCCTGGATAGTGCTAGAATGCCTTGATAGTGCTAGAATGCCTTGATATTGCTAGAATGCCTTGATATTGCTAGAATGCCTGGATAATGCTAGAATGCCTTGATAGTGCTAGTATGCCTAGATAGTGCTAGAATGCCTGGATAATGCTAGTATGCCTAGATAGTGCTAGAATGCCTGGATAATGCTAGAATGCCTGGATAATGCTAGAATGCCTGGATAGTGCTAGAATGCCTAGATAGTGCTAGAATGCCTGGATAGTGCTAGAATGCCTTGATATTGCTAGAATGCCTTGATATTGCTAGAATGCCTGGATAATGCTAGAATGCCTGGATAATGCTAGAATGCCTGGATAGTGCTAGAATGCCTGGATAATGCTAGAATGCCTTGATATTGCTAGAATGCCTTGATATTGCTAGAATGCCTGGATAGTGCTAGAATGCCTGGATAGTGCTAGAATGCCTGGATAGTGCTAGAATGCCTTGATAGTGCTAGAATGCCTGGATAATGCTAGAATGCCTTGATAGTGCTAGAATGCCTGGATAATGCTAGAATGCCTGGATAGTGCTAGAATGCCTGGATAGTGCTGGAATGCCTGGATAGTGCTAGAATGCCTTGATATTGCTAGAATGCCTTGATATTGCTAGAATGCCTGGATAATGCTAGAATGCCTGGATAATGCTAGAATGCCTGGATAATGCTAGAATGCCTGGATAGTGCTAGAATGCCTGGATAATGCTAGAATGCCTGGGTAATGCTAGAATGCCTTGATAGTGCTAGAATGCCTGGATAATGCTAGAATGCCTGGATAATGCTAGAATGCCTGGATAGTGCTAGAATGCCTGGATAGTGCTAGAATGCCTGGATAATGCTAGAATGCCTGGGTAATGCTAGAATGCCTTGATAGTGCTAGAATGCCTGGATAATGCTAGAATGCCTGGGTAATGCTAGAATGCCTTGATAGTGCTAGAATGCCTGGATAATGCTAGAATGCCTGGGTAATGCTAGAATGCCTGGATAATGCTAGAATGCCTGGATAATGCTAGAATGCCTTGATAATGCTAGAATGCCTTGATAGTGCTAGAATGCCTTGATAGTGCTAGAATGCCTGGATAATGATAATATGCCTGGATAGTGCTAGAATGCCTGGATAGTGCTAGAATGCCTGGATAATGCTAGAATGCCTGGGTAATGCTAGAATGCCTTGATAGTGCTAGAATGCCTGGATAATGCTAGAATGCCTGGATAATGCTAGAATGCCTGGATAGTGCTAGAATGCCTGGATAGTGCTAGAATGCCTGGATAATGCTAGAATGCCTGGGTAATGCTAGAATGCCTTGATAGTGCTAGAATGCCTGGATAATGCTAGAATGCCTGGATAGTGCTAGAATGCCTGGATAATGATAATATGCCTGGATAGTGCTAGAATGCCTGGATAGTGCTAGAATGCCTGGATAGTGCTAGAATGCCTTGATAGTGCTAGAATGCCTTGATATTGCTAGAATGCCTTGATATTGCTAGAATGCCTGGATAATGCTAGAATGCCTGGATAGTGCTAGAATGCCTGGATAGTGCTAGAATGCCTGGATAATGATAATATGCCTGGATAGTGCTAGAATGCCTGGATAGTGCTAGAATGCCTGGATAGTGCTAGAATGCCTTGATAGTGCTAGAATGCCTTGATATTGCTAGAATGCCTTGATATTGCTAGAATGCCTGGATAATGCTAGAATGCCTTGATAGTGCTAGTATGCCTAGATAGTGCTAGAATGCCTGGATAATGCTAGTATGCCTAGATAGTGCTAGAATGCCTGGATAATGCTAGAATGCCTGGATAATGCTAGAATGCCTGGATAGTGCTAGAATGCCTAGATAGTGCTAGAATGCCTGGATAGTGCTAGAATGCCTTGATATTGCTAGAATGCCTTGATATTGCTAGAATGCCTGGATAATGCTAGAATGCCTGGATAATGCTAGAATGCCTGGGTAATGCTAGAATGCCTTGATAGTGCTAGAATGCCTGGATAATGCTAGAATGCCTGGATAATGCTAGAATGCCTGGATAGTGCTAGAATGCCTGGATAATGCTAGAATGCCTTGATATTGCTAGAATGCCTTGATATTGCTAGAATGCCTGGATAGTGCTAGAATGCCTGGATAGTGCTAGAATGCCTGGATAGTGCTAGAATGCCTTGATAGTGCTAGAATGCCTGGATAATGCTAGAATGCCTTGATAGTGCTAGAATGCCTGGATAATGCTAGAATGCCTGGATAGTGCTAGAATGCCTGGATAGTGCTGGAATGCCTGGATAGTGCTAGAATGCCTTGATATTGCTAGAATGCCTTGATATTGCTAGAATGCCTGGATAATGCTAGAATGCCTGGATAATGCTAGAATGCCTGGATAATGCTAGAATGCCTGGATAGTGCTAGAATGCCTGGATAATGCTAGAATGCCTGGGTAATGCTAGAATGCCTTGATAGTGCTAGAATGCCTGGATAATGCTAGAATGCCTGGATAATGCTAGAATGCCTGGATAGTGCTAGAATGCCTGGATAGTGCTAGAATGCCTGGATAATGCTAGAATGCCTGGGTAATGCTAGAATGCCTTGATAGTGCTAGAATGCCTGGATAATGCTAGAATGCCTGGGTAATGCTAGAATGCCTTGATAGTGCTAGAATGCCTGGATAATGCTAGAATGCCTGGGTAATGCTAGAATGCCTGGATAATGCTAGAATGCCTGGATAATGCTAGAATGCCTTGATAATGCTAGAATGCCTTGATAGTGCTAGAATGCCTTGATAGTGCTAGAATGCCTGGATAATGATAATATGCCTGGATAGTGCTAGAATGCCTGGATAGTGCTAGAATGCCTGGATAATGCTAGAATGCCTGGGTAATGCTAGAATGCCTTGATAGTGCTAGAATGCCTGGATAATGCTAGAATGCCTGGATAATGCTAGAATGCCTGGATAGTGCTAGAATGCCTGGATAGTGCTAGAATGCCTGGATAATGCTAGAATGCCTGGGTAATGCTAGAATGCCTTGATAGTGCTAGAATGCCTGGATAATGCTAGAATGCCTGGGTAATGCTAGAATGCCTTGATAGTGCTAGAATGCCTGGATAATGCTAGAATGCCTGGGTAATGCTAGAATGCCTGGATAATGCTAGAATGCCTGGATAATGCTAGAATGCCTTGATAATGCTAGAATGCCTTGATAGTGCTAGAATGCCTTGATAGTGCTAGAATGCCTGGATAATGCTAGAATGCCTGGATAATGCTAGAATGCCTGGGTAATGCTAGAATGCCTGGATAATGCTAGAATGCCTGGATAATGCTAGAATGCCTTGATAATGCTAGAATGCCTTGATAATGCTAGAATGCCTGGATAGTGCTAGAATGCCTGGATAGTGCTAGAATGCCTTGATAGTGCTAGAATGCCTGGATAATGCTAGAATGCCTGGATAATGCTAGAATGCCTGGATAATGCTAGAATGCCTGGATAATGCTAGAATGCCTGGATAGTGCTAGAATGCCTGGATAATGCTAGAATGCCTGGATAGTGCTAGAATGCCTGGATAGTGCTGGAATGCCTGGATATTGCTAGAATGCCTTGATATTGCTAGAATGCCTGGATAATGCTAGAATGCCTGGATAATGCTAGAATGCCTGGATAATGCTAGAATGCCTGGATAGTGCTAGAATGCCTGGATAATGCTAGAATGCCTGGGTAATGCTAGAATGCCTTGATATTGCTAGAATGCCTGGATAGTGCTAGAATGCCTGGATAGTGCTAGAATGCCTTGATATTGCTAGAATGCCTTGATAATGCTAGAATGCCTTGATATTGCTAGAATGCCTGGATAGTGCTAGAATGCCTGGATAGTGCTAGAATGCCTGGATAATGCTAGAATGCCTGGATAATGCTAGAATACCTGGATAGTGCTAGAATGCCTGGATAGTGCTAGAATGCCTTGATAATGCTAGAATGCCTGGATAGTGCTAGTATGCCTTGATAGTGCTAGAATGCCTGGATATTGCTAGAATGCCTGGATAGTGCTAGTATGCCTGTATAGTGCTGGTATGCCTGTATAGTGCTGGTATGCCTGGATAGTGCTATCACCTTGGTTGGGTGCATATCTTCAAGTCTATTTATCTCCTTAGATTGATGGCTATGAATATCTCATTGTGTTAACTTTCCATTTAAATTTGTTTTTACAGTATTTCACATAGCTGATATGGCCTGTTCACATAGCTGATATGGCCTGTTCACATAGCTGGTATGGCCTGTTCACATAGCTGGTATGGCCTGTTCACATAGCTGATATGGCCTGTTCACATAGCTGGCATTGCCTGTTCACATAGCTGGTATGGCCTGTTCACATAGCTGATATGGCCTGTTCACATAGCTGATATGGCCTGTTCACATAGCTGGTATGGCCTGTTCACATAGCTGATATGGCCTGTTCACATAGCTGGCATTGCCTGTTCACATAGCTGGTATGGCCTGTTCACATAGCTGATATGGCCTGTTCACATAGCTGATATGGCCTGTTCACATAGCTGGTATGGCCTGTTCACATAGCTGATATGGCCTGTTCACATAGCTGATATGGCCTGTTCACATAGCTGATATGGCCTGTTCACATAGCTGATATGGCCTGTTCACATAGCTGGTATGGCCTGTTCACATAGCTGATATGGCCTGTTCACATAGCTGATATGGCCTGTTCACATAGCTGATATGGCCTGTTCACATAGCTGGCATTGCCTGTTCACATAGCTGGTATGGCCTGTTCACATAGCTGATATGGCCTGTTCACATAGCTGATATGGCCTGTTCACATAGCTGGTATGGCCTGTTCACATAGCTGATATGGCCTGTTCACATAGCTGATATGGCCTGTTCACATAGCTGGTATGGCCTGTTCACATAGCTGATATGGCCTGTTCACATAGCTGATATGGCCTGTTCACATAGCTGATATGGCCTGTTCACATAGCTGATATGGCCTGTTCACATAGCTGGTATGGCCTGTTCACATAGCTGATATGGCCTGTTCACATAGCTGATATGGCCTGTTCACATAGCTGGTATGGCCTGTTCACATAGCTGATATGGCCTGTTCACATAGCTGATATGGCCTGTTCACATAGCTGGTATGGCCTGTTCACATAGCTGATATGGCCTGTTCACATAGCTGATATGGCCTGTTCACATAGCTGATATGGCCTGTTCACATAGCTGATATGGCCTGTTCACATAGCTGATATGGCCTGTTCACATAGCTGGTATGACCGGTTTAGGGGTCAATTGGTTAATCAATAATTTTTCATGATCATCACAAACCCTTACTCTGTAAACAATAAACTGTACAATATTGATATAAAAATGTCTCTCTATCTCATTCGGTTTACTTTTTACACTACAGCATCATTACTTACCCAGAAGAAAGACCATAGTGTAGAACATTATTCCAAAAATACTATTAGGGACATTCAGGGTTGAATCCTTGCCAAAGATTGGCTCTACCAATCCAAAACCAGTGCCATACCTACAATAGCCAGAAGGAGAAATGAAATGGTGTAACACCTGCATTATACAAGCCCAGTAATACCTACGTCACACTGATACAAGCCCAGTAATACCTGTGTCACACTGATACAAGCCCAGTAATACCTACATCACACTGATACAAGCTCAGTAATGCCTACGTCACACTGATACAAGCCCAGTAATACCTGTGTCACACTGATACAAGCCCAGTAATACCTGTGTCACACTGATACAAGCCCAGTAATACCTGTGTCACACTGATACAAGCCCAGTAATACCTGTGTCACACTGATACAAGCCCAGTAATACTTGCATTACGCTGTATACAAGCTCAGTAACACCTAGTTCACACTAATACAAGCTCAGTAATACCTGTATCACACTGATACAAGCCCAGTCATACCTACGTCACACTGATACAAGCCCAGTAATACCTACGTCACACTAATGCAAGCTCAGTAATACCTACGTAACACTGATACAAGCCCAGTAATACCTGTGTCACACTGATACAAGCCCAGTAATACCTGTGTCACACTGATACAAGCCCAGTAATACCTGTGTCACACTGATACAAGCCCAGTAATACCTGTGTCACACTGATACAAGCCCAGTAATACCTACGTCACACTGATACAAGCTCAGTAATACCTGTGTCACACTGATACAAGCCCAGTAATACCTGTGTCACACTGATACAAGCCCAGTAATACCTGTGTCACACTGATACAAGCCCAGTAATACCTGTGTCACACTGATACAAGCCCAGTAATACCTGTGTCACACTGATACAAGCCCAGTAATACCTGTGTCACACTGATACAAGCCCAGTAATACCTGCATCACACTGATACAAGCCCAGTAATACCTGTGTCACACTGATACAAGCCCAGTAATACCTGTGTCACACTGATACAAGCTCAGTAATACCTGTGTCACACTGATACAAGATTAGTAATACCTGCGTCACACTGATACAAGCTCAGTAATACCTGCGTCAAACTGATACAAGCTCAGTAATGCCAGCGTCACACTGATACATGCTCAGTAATGTCTACGTCATACTGATACAAGCGCAGTAACGCCTAGATCATACTGATACAAGATCAGTAGCACCTAGGGCACTAGACTTTCTCAAAGTTTGGAAACTTGGGGGTTTAGGAGCCATTATTTAAACTCTCGCAACTATGTCGCTCGCTCGGCCCCTTTGCGACCTCATCTCACTTCGCTTGCTGATTTAATCTGACTCTGAGGTCGACAAGCCTACTAGGACACACTGATACAAGCTCACTGGTATACCCCCACCCCCACCCCCCCAAACACACACACCTCTTACCAATTTTATCAAATACAGTATGGCGAGATTTCATAAACCGTTCTTATAAAACAGAAAGGGTGTACACTTACTTGGAGGAAAACACCTTGGAGCAACTGATCTTCTCGCTGATGTCACATATAGCTCGGTAATCTTTGTTATTAGACTTTGAAACCTCCACATTTAGTGCGTAAGCCGAAAGAAAGACACCGGCCACACACAACATCATCCGAAACCCTCCAAGCTTATCCATGTATGGACTCCGTACAATGTTACGAAGCTAGGCCACTCAGAATATTAATAAAGCAATATTTAACGTTCTTGCTATCCTTTAACAAGGCAAGCTTGAAATGAAAGATGTTTTAAATGATATGGCGCTGGGAATAAACCAACAACGAATCGAATGGGGATAAACAGGCGAAATGGTAAATACCGCTGAACGAATGTTTGCACAGCGAGAGTGAAACAAACAAAGCTTGGCATCCTTCATTCCATCCCTTTCAACTATACGACAAGAAAGCATACTTTTATTCGCAAATTTTTTACTTCCTTTTATTATCATAATCTTTTTATGTGGTATTCAAATGCTTTTCTTTTGACAAAGCAGTTTTTTCTGTACGCTCGGGCGACCTGTGTTAGTTATCCCAGGCGAGAGCTTTGCATTGTGGGGTTTATGAAAGTTTAGAAGAAGATTCGCGGGAGATGTTGAATAGGAAAATGATTATTTGTGGCCGTAAGGTAACTTAGGGATTAATCCCATAGAAAATAGCATGTCCAGGAAGACAGGACCGAGATCTGGGGTGAATTTACAAGCTGAAAAAAGGCGGAAGGTCGAAGAATCGGATGATGATCTTGATCTGTTTTCATTTGACAACCAAATCCCCCTGACATTCAGTGTACCGACCAGCCAAACGGCCATCAGTATAGATGATAGTGATGATTCAGATGTGGATCAAGGCTGGGAGAGAACCAATGAGGCGGAGAATGATGTTGTAGATCTGGCTAATAGCAGCGAAGACGACGAACTCGACCAAGCACTAGCGTAAGTCTATTAATTGCTCATTTTTTAATCAAATGTGTCCAACTGGTCCATGTGCCCAACTCTCTACACATCCATTTGTCATCCTGTCAACCAGTATTTATTTCTTACAGTATATCAGTGGCGGATCCAGGGGTGGTGATGAGGGTGTCATGTCGATCCAAAAAAGCATTTTTTTAAAAGATTGTTAATGGATAAAGATGCAAATTACTTTTATCTATTGAAAATATCTATTTAGTTTTTAGAGTCAGACAGCTTCCCCTTAAAAAATATGCGCTCTTATGTAGTATTTGTGCACTTTTCGGAATCCCTGTATATATATAGTGCAATTTGTATAAGAATTTGTCGAATAAAATATATTCATTTAGATAAAAAAAAATTGTGGCAGAAACTGTACCAAAAAAATCACCCATCCCCCTGTTTAAATCCTCATTGTCAACGTGTCAACTCATCAACTCTTTACATCCATTCACTTTTCAACATGTTGACCCATCAACTCTTAACATCCATCCACTATACCAAACAGGTGATAAATACCTTAAGGATTATAGCTAAGGAATTAAACCAACAATCTTCATTTGTTGATGTAGGTATGTTGTATCCTCTTAGGGTGGATGGTGCTGATGACTCGGGTAACTTAGATGAAAGACAGGAGAGTCATGGCAGTAGACGATCCCCATCCCCTCCACCACCCCCACTGCAAGCTGATTTGATAAAGCTGCATGTTCAGATGCAGAGGTCTACAAGGTACATTATCTGATAACATAAGGAAAATATATGATCAGATGATGTGTGGTCTATATACTAGTTAAGTCTCCATATAATGGCCACTCTTTGATGAAAAGTGTCTACTGAAGTTTGAAACAAAGCAAATTCATTTACTGTATTGCCTATTATTTTTCAATAAGAACACATGCAAGCTAAGTTAAATATTATTGTTTGTATGAAGAATGGTGTGCTAGAACTGTTTGTAGGAGATGCACTTATTCACTGTATGTTTTTATGTGATCACAATATCCAGTTCTGCTAGTATTGCTTAAAGTCTGTATAACCCTTTACTAATAGCAACCTAGCAAGAAAAAGCTGTTTCTGAAAAAGGAATTACATTTCATTGAAATTGGAATTTTCTCAATTTAAAAACTGATGCATATTCATGGCCATATGAAAAGGGGTTGAAATGAGGGTATTGTTTTCTGTTATTGGGGGGGGGGGGGGGTCTATCCATAGAAAGGAAAGGAATCATTTTTCTTTTCCTTAACAACAACACACCTTACATAACAAACGCTCTAAATGTCTAAAAAAAGGGAAAAAAGGGTTGTTCTTTAGTCCATAGAAAACATATAAACAGGCTATACTTGTGATTGATGAACTGAATGCTAAAATCGATCTGTTTTTTTTTGTCAGAGCTCAACACAAAAGTTAAATTCTAGTCTTTGATTTCAGAGAATTTGATGCTCTAAAGCAAGTATTCACAGCATCCCCAGTCCCCATCAGGAACCCAAGCATTATTTTACTTAATGAGGAATCTGCCTGCTCCTCGGTTGACAGAGAAATACATCTCAAAATAAGGACGGCATCAGGGATCAAACGATTCTCTCTCAAAGCTGTAAGCCACTTTGTTATACATTCTACTGTTATCGAGTGTAAACCTTACTCTAAAACTGTTGTTTATGATTAATGGTCAATATCAAATATTTATTTTTATTTTTTTTAGATTGAAAAGTTTGAGTCAGTTATAGAAGAGCTAGCAGCTCAAGAAGGAGTAGACAAGAAAAACATTCTTTTATCCTTAAGGGATCAAAACATCAACCCAGACGACACTCCACTCAGGGTGGGGGCAACTGTGGCAGATATCATTGGTAAGGATGAGTATTAGTTTTTATCCTCGAGATCTCTCTTAGTGAGACTATAAGTATTTTGGTGCCTCAAAGTCTGGACATTTATTGCTATAATTTGTTTAATGTGAATTGAGTGGGAAAGGTTACTATAATAAAAACAATCAGCAGTAAAGTCAGTTCATTGGTTAATCAAGTTATTATAAATTAATGTTGAAATTCTCATTTATTTTGATCTGTAGAATGTGTTTTACTAAAGTCACAAATTCCAGAGGAGGATGAAAATGCCATGACAATCAGAGTCCATAGTGGCAGCGCTGCCACGTCCAAGGACTTCAAGGTTATCAAGGTATGGTATTCTACCTTCTTTTGCTCTTTTACCATCCACACAGGACTACACGGTTATCAAGGTATGGTATTCTACCTTCTTTTGCTCTTTTACCATCCATTCAGGACTACACGGTTATCAAGGTATGGTATTCTACCTTCTTTTGCTCTTTTACAATTCACACAGGACTACATGGTTATCAAGGTATGGTATTCTACCTTCTTTTGCTCTTTTACCATCCACACAGGACCACACGGTTATCAAGGTATGGTATTCTACCTTCTTTTGCTCTTTTACCATCCACACAGGACTTCAAGGTTATCAAGGTATGGTATTCTACCTTCTTTTGCTCTTTTACCATCCACACAGGACTACATGGTTATCAAGGTATGGTATTCTACATTCTTTTGCTCTTTTACCATCCACACAGGACTTCAAGGTTATCAAGGTATGGTATTCTACCTTCTTTTGCTCTTTTACAATTCACACAGGACTACATGGTTATCAAGGTATGGTATTCTACCTTCTTTTGCTCTTTCACCATCCACACAGGACTGCACGGTTATCAAGGTATGGTATTCTACCTTCTTTTGCTCTTTTACCATCCACACAGGACTTCAAGGTTATCAAGGTATGGTATTCTACCTTCTTTTGCTCTTTTACCATCCACACAGGACTACACGGTTATCAAGGTATGGTATTCTACCTTCTTTTGCTCTTTTACCATCCACACAGGACTTCAAGGTTATCAAGGTATGGTATTCTACCTTCTTTTGCTCTTTTACCATCCACACAGGACTTCAAGGTTATCAAGGTATGGTATTCTACCTTCTTTTGCTCTTTTACCATCCACACAGGACTACACGGTTATCAAGGTATGGTATTCTACCTTCTTTTGCTCTTTTACCATTCACACAGGACTACACGGTTATCAAGGTATGGTATTCTACCTTCTTTTGCTCTTTTACCATCCACACAGGACTACATGGTTATCAAGGTATGGTATTATACATTCTTTTGCTCTTTTACCATCCACACAGGACTTCAAGGTTATCAAGGTATGGTATTCTACCTCCTTTTGCTCTTTTACCATTCACACAGGACTACACGGTTATCAAGGTATGGTATTCTACCTTCTTTTGCTCTAAAGATATAAAGATATCAAGGTATGGTATTCTACCTTTTTTGCCATTTTACCATCCACACAGGACTACATGGTTATCGAGGTATGGTATTCTACCTTCTTTTGCTCTTTTACCATACACACAGGACTACACAGTTATCAAGGTATGGTATTCTACCTTTTTTGCTCTTTTACCATCCACACAGGACTACATGGTTATCAAGATATGGTATTTACCTTCTTCTGCTCTTTTACCATCCACACAGGACTACACTGTTATCAAGGTATGGTATTCTACCTTCTTTTGCTCTTTTACCATCCACACAGGACTACAAAGATATCAAGGTATGGTATTCTACCTTTTTTGCCATTTTACCATCCACACAGGACTACACGGTTATCAAGATATGGTATTTACCTTCTTTTGCTCTTTTACCATCCACACAGGACTACATGGTTATCAAGGTATGGTATTCTAGCTTCTTTTGATCTTTTACCATCCACACAGGACTTCAAGGTTATCAAGGTATGGAATTCTACCTCCTTTTGCTCTTTTACCACCCACACAGGACTAAACGGTTATCAAGGTATGGTATTCTACCTTCTTTTGCTCTTTTACCATCCACACAGGACTTCAAGGTTATCGAGGTATGGTATTCTACCTTCTTTTGCTCTTTTACCATCCACACAGGACTTCAAGGTTATCAAGGTATGGTATTCTACCTTCTTTTGCTCTTTTACCATCCACACAGGACTTCAAGGTTATCAAGGTATGGTATTCTACCTTCTTTTGCTCTTTTACCATCCACCTAGGACTTCAAGGTTATCAAGGAATGGTATTCTACCTTCTTTTGCTCTTTTACCATCCACACAGGACTACACGGTTATCAAAGTATGGTATTCTACCTTCTTTTGCTCTTTTACAATCCACAAAGGACTACACGGTTATCAAGGTATGGTATTCTACCTTCTTTTGCTCTTTTACCAGCCACACAGGCCTACACGGTTATCAAGGTATGGTATTCTACCTTCTTTTGCTCTTTTACCATCCACACAGGACTACACGGTTATCAAGGTATGGTATTCTACCTTCTTTTGCTCTTTTACCATTCACACAGGACTACACGGTTATCAAGGTATGGTATTCTACTTTTTTTTGCTCTTTTACCATCCACATATTTAAGTTTATACCTGTAGTATTTGAAATTGGTTTGTTACAAAATGCGAAATTATCTTTTAGGATCAGCCTCTGCAAAGTCTCATCGACAGATACTGCGAGTTTCGCAAACTTCCATCTTCCAAGCTTCAGTTTTCGTTTGACGGAGATGTGATCAAGGGCAGTTCAACACCAGCCGAGCTAGAGCTGGAAGATGAGGATATCTTGGATGTCAGAACATTTTAGATAACACACCACAGTCAGTAAACAGTATCGCTGTATGTCTAATACGAGGGGTTTGCGCATGGCTGTTATTGACTCCATTTTCTCTCAGCACTGGAATAGTCTTACAGGGGCACGTGAGTCGAACAAATCGCGGGTAAATATCGGAATACCCTATACCGATAAAGGTGTGAGGTTCTTTTGTAGGACAATTGTGGCAAGGTATTCTTAAATTGCATTGCAGCACCAGGGCGTTAGATTTTTTTGCAAAATGGGCCATCAGCGGAAGTATTTTTGTTTCTCACACGGTCATAAAGCAAGTTGGTTTGTTATGTAATTCTGCGTGGAGCCTATAGGTCTTGCCATCGTCTGCTTCCAACGTTTGCAATGTGATCTAAGCCCAGTGAGCTTTTTTAAAAACCCTAGCCCCACATCCGATTGCAAAGACAATATGCGTCATAATTGTTCAATAAACAGGTTTATTTTGACCAGGTGGCAAGACACGTGAAAATTGCTCTCACGAAGACCTTTGTCAGCCATTATATGACAGCCTTTATATTGTTTTCATTATTATTTATGCTATTTATCATGTAAGCATAACTATGTTTTCAGTAACCAATGGTGTGACTGTTATTCGCAATCACAGCCTCGAAAAGGTGTGTGTACTTGTTTATAAGGGTTGTTGATGAGGTTTTTTTCTGTATTTTTTCTCTAGGTCTTTAAGATCCTCTCTAGGTTTTTGAGATCCTCTCTAGGTCCAGACACTTGACTCGTTTCCCTGGGAGAGCGACTTGTTGGTCGTCGCCATCCAGTACCAGACCCCAAACCTCTTAGAGGATTAGTTTAATAAGACGAGGTTGAGTCTGTCCGCGCGAGCTTGGGGTCGAGTGCCGACCCCCGATTCGACTCCGGCGACCCCGGAGAAATAGAAAAATTATAGAGGAAATGATATAATCAGTGTTGAGTTGATTTTTTCCAATATTGGAATTTGTTTATCAAGTTCGACCAACATGACCTTGAAAAGTAATGAATGAGACGCATATTTTCATTTTAAGTTTTCTCGACGCGGGAGTTTCCTGTGGGTTTGATCCGAAATCGCATATTTACGGATGTTACATCCAATGGGTTGTTAAGGACTTCTAGTTAACTGGTTCGTATCATGCAAAATCCACAAGGTAAAAAAAAATCAATTTGTTCTACCTCAAACCGCAGATTGTCTGGACTCTTTACCTTCTTGTAACAATATTTTTGGTTCTTTTCTACATCCGTATAATCCTTGCAGTACTATAAAGATCAAAGCTCAGCAAACGACAGCCTGAATAGTCTTTCAGGGACATCCCTTGAGGTACGAATTTTTGTCATCACAATGCTCTATTAGCAAACCACGGTCTTAACATTCCTCGAGTAATATTTATGCTACCATTACTGGGGCGTGGCTGAATGCCCAACACGCTACAGAGTAAGGGGTATAGATGCACATTATCGAACCCACCCACCGTGTGCCCTGTCCGAAATACTGGACCACGCGCAACCAGGAACCCACCCATGTCCCTGTACTGAGTGTCGTAACCATGGTTACCTCGTGGAACCTTGGGCTTAATTCCTATTGGCCAACGCTTGACAGTCCAGCCCTCCTCTATCAATAAAAACAGTTCCGGAATTCGTCGATTATGACCGAAATGCAGGTAAGGTGGAATGTCCTTCTTTTTATATATCGTAGAATGTGGTATCTTTTTCGCTTTAGTGTAAAGTTCTTGTAGTTTTCCCTTCCGGGGAGAAATCATGATATTCGTGGAAGCGTCCCAAATGTCGTATTCGTCCGGGTCGAGATAATCATTTAGATTGATAAGTTTATCCGTTGAAGTATTTGTCATACCATGATCAGTGGTGACTATAATATTTATTTTGTCCAAGAGTTCCTTTGAACTTAGTTTTGTGATAAGTTTTCCAATAATTCCGTCTAGTCTCGCGATTTCGTCCCGAACCTCTTCCGAGTCTGGTCCGAACTTATGACCTGTCTCGTCGGGCTCCTCGAAATACAATGCGACGAAATTCGGCGGTCGCTCGTCTGAAAACCATTTCACTACCGTTTGCACTCTCTTATCAAAACTCATGACTCTGCCCGTTTGATTCCCTATGTCTATGTTTCCCGAGGGAGTCAACACATCCAGTGTGGGATATCTTCCACCGAATTTCACATTATAACCTGGCCAATAGAGGACTCCACTTTTACCGCCTTGCTCTTCGTTACTCGTCCAAATAGGTTTAGCGCCAAACTCGCTCCACCATGTGGTGTTTGTGACACTGATATTAAACCTGCCCCTATATACGGGATCATACATGTAATTGGCGACGATCCCGTGGTTCTCCGGATACAGACCCGTGACCAGGCTAAAGTGATTCGGGTACGTAGTGGTGGGAAAAACACTGCGGATAAATTTAGCCTTCGAACCTGTTTTTACGAGAAAGTCGAGATTAGGGGTGCTAGCTTTGCTCATGTAATCCCATCGAAAGCCATCCAGGGAGATTAGAAGAACTGTCTGTTTTAATTCCTTTGTTCCAGTTACTGTTCCTAAGGTTTCCAAGATATGAAAGAGTAGAATCACCAACCTTGATTGGTTGTTTTTTGTGCGACCGTTAAAATCCATCGTAGTTTGGTATTCAACTTGTAGAATGAGTTTTTGTGATTAGTGTGGTCACCAGTTGATTTACGTGTTTTCAGAGCAGGTCTCTCCCATTTGTTATCAGCATTTGCCACTGCCACCTGTTAATATTTTTTAAAAGCTTTCTTAGGCTAAGTTCAAACGTCGTATTATCCATGAGCCGTATTCTATGCAAGTACATGCAAATTGTTATGTGTGCACGTTGAACATACATAGTTACGCGACGTATGCAATAAATCAGTTCCTGTTGTGCCGCCATTTTGATGTGCAATGAACTCAGCGTAAGATATTTTTTGTTCCGATCACGTGGTTCTGATAGAACAAGTAGACAAACACTACACAAATGAAGATTAAACAATAGACTCGATTCATTTGCATTGAATACGGATCATCGATAATACAACGTTTGAAACTTAGCCTTAGTGACTGTGCTTTGTTTCTGAGCACTAAAGGGTGTACTGACATCTGTTGCTAAGGAAAATTGAATATAGCATAAAAGCCTTGTAGAAAGTCATAAGGGTCTGATATTTGCCAAGTTGACCACCACAAGTGTGCTGACTATTATGATGACGTTACCCGTGACGTCATAATGTGACGTGATAGATACAGATAAAAGCAAATGTTTCAAGTATTCTTGCTCGAAAACAAATATTGAATAGGTTTTATGAATCTTGAGGGATGGGCACATTAAGCCAAGCATGCGTTTTAGAAATGTTTGAGTAATTGTTTTTTTATGATTTTTACAAGGTCCTGAAATTCAGATTATTTGATATAATTTTGGTTTCTGTTAGATTAACGCTTAATCCATGCTTAGCTATATGAAGGAGAATTTAACAAAAAGGAATACATAAAGAATATTGCGTTTTGAAATAACAAAAAGCTTTTTTTAGAAAACGCAGAACCGGAAACAAAGCCCGCGCGTGCTCATTCGGCCTGCTCAGACACACTGATATCTCACATTATGAAATTGAAATGAAGTTTAAAAACAAATTCCAATAGTGTTTCGTGGTATTTACACTTAAAAGGAACGATATCCGTCATTTCATGATGACAATTGAAAAAGTATTTTAAAATTCTGATACAGCGCGCGCTACTTTAAAATAAAATTTTCAGTGCGTGCGCGAACGTTCGGTGTTTGCAGCGCGCACAGGTACTGAAAATTGAAAACTTTGGCTTCAAAAAGGTTGGCTTGAGTAAATCTTCGCTGAATCCTCGTTTTTACAAAATATTGGAAATATCATCACCCGAAAAGGCTGAGATCAACTTTTGAGAGGTCAATTTTTGAGAACTTGAAACGCACCATCATCACCACCATCCGTGGCAGTCACGCGCAAACCGGCTCCTGAAAATCAGCTTTATTTTTTGCGCTTTCCATTGACGGCCAAATCTGAAAAGTTGTGAATTTCTTAATAAGGTCATCGTGCTCAAGAAGCCAGCGGCTGGACTTACACGATTCAGGATTTGAGAAGTTTTACAAGTTCTTTTAAAAGTTTCTCCGTTGAAAGTTGTAGTTTTTCGCGGCTCGCGCAGCTTTCGGCTTGTCTTCGTCGGTTCGCGCGGACAAACACAGATTCGTCAGGGACAACCGCCAACCGACTCCATACTCGAGCTGACCGTTGAATTCTGACTGCACGCGCTGTTCGTAGTGAGAGCGCTCAGGATAATTTGGCATCGGAAGCTCCTCACTTTGACATTCCTGTGTTTGGTGCTATGAGGGATAAATGACAGTCATGACAATAGCTCTGTGTTACTCCGAGCTTCAAATGACCTAATTATAAATGATACACCGCAATTTCACTTCAGACGACTACACAAATCTACTCCATCGTCGTCCACTGCCCCGGCTCGTGTTTGTTTAGACTCTCTTAGAAGCGCCTCCATTGCACTACTACTGGTCTGCCTTTCAAATGACGTCCAGCTTAATCCAGGTCCACAAGCTACAAATCACGCTACTAACGTCCATCTGCCATGCATTCCACTGTCCAAAAATGGTGTAAGAATATGTCATTGGAACGCGAGGAGCTCCAATAATAATAAATACGAGCAAATAAAAGAAATCCTTACACACCCTCGTACGGAGATTGATGTGATGATTATTACCGAGACATGGCTGAATTCCTCACACACGAACGAAGAATATGGGATCCCTGGATATCATATTGAGCGGAAAGATAGAACTAGAAAGGAAAGGGGAGGAGTAATGATGTACGTATCTCACGCTATGGCTTATACCCGTTTACCAACTCTAGAATCAAGTGACACAGAGCTCCTTTGCACTCAAGTGATACCGTGCAAGTCCAACTGCCCAATTATTATTGCCGGAGTCTATCGTGTGCCGGATTCAACTGCTGAAATGGATGCTAAGCTAGAAGGTCTCATAGAAAAAATTTACATCACCAACAAAGAAGCGCTACTACTGGGGGATTTCAACATCAACTTCCTCAAACAGCAAAACCACAAGCATCGTCTAATCAAGTTCCTCACCAGCCTTGGTTTCACTCAAACCATCAATGAAGTGACTCGTCCAGAGAGCCAGGCTTGCTTGGATCACGTTTACACCAACCAGCCACAGTGCATCACAAAGACCAAGGTATGCAACATCGGACTATCAGATCATTTACCAGTGTGCGTTGTGCGCAGATACAAAAAGAAACAAGATCGCGCAGCAGATAAAAACCATGTCTATATTTCCTACCGTGACTGCAAGAAGCTGGATGAGGAGGCCTTCCTAAAAGACCTTGATGAGGCCCCGTGGAGTGTGCTGGACACCTTTGATGACCTTGATGACGCTGTGGATTATTGGAATCGGACTTTCCTAAGTATCGCTGATATACATGCTCCTCTTATTAGAAAGCGTGTAAAGAAACAAAGCCAACCACAGTGGATGACGCCTGAACTCTACGCAGCCATTAGAGATCGCGACAGGCTGCTAGAGAGAGCCCGAAAGTGTAATAGTGACTCAGATGCGTGGGAAACTTTTAAATCAGCTCGAAATAACGTTTTTCAATCCATCCGAGAAGCTAAACGAAATCATTTCAACAAGTCATTTGAACAGAGTTCAACGGCAAAGGAATTCTGGAGATATCTAAAAATTGCTATCGGGCAGACAAGTAAACCGTCACCTTCGCAACTAAGAGGCAATGCAAGCAACACACCCACCATCACAGATCCACGTGAAATAGCTAATGCATTTAACGAGTTTTTTTGTTTCCGTTGCTGCCACCTACAGAAATAGCAATGTCAACATGAGAACGCTGTCAACTTCAGATTTCGAAAAGTTAAAAGGGTTTGTTGATAGCAAAATCCCGAGTGGCACTAAATTTGAAATACCCAAAGTCATGCAAGAATTTGTGCAAGGTTATCTTCTTCAACTACAAACATGTAAAGCCACAGGTTTGGACGGTATAAGTGCTCGCCTTTTAAGGGCTGCAGCCCCAGCCATAGCTCCATCGTTGACTAAGATCATCAACCAAAGTATAAAAACTGGACGATTCCCTACGCGCTGGAAAGAGGCGAAAGTCTGTCCAATATATAAAGCTGGAGACCGCCTGAGTGTTGATAACTACCGACCCATCAGTATTTTACCTGCCCTGTCCAAAGTTATTGAAAGACACATACACGTTTGCTTATATGAATACCTAAACAGCCACAAGCTATTAAGTAGTAACCAGTCAGGTTTCCGTCCCTATCACTCGTGCGATACTGCCCTAGTAAAGTTGATTGATTATCTCATTGGAAATATGGATCAGGGACTAATATCTGGCTTGAACCTCATAGACTACAGAAAGGCGTTTGATTTAGTAGACCATGACACGCTTATTAAGAAGCTCTCCATATATGGCGTCTCTGGAAAGTCACTAAATTGGTTCAAGTCTTATCTAGAAGACCGAAAACAGAAAGTAACAATAAGTGGTCAGCTATCAGATTCGCAGCCCATTACTGCAGGCGTTCCCCAGGGCTCGATTTTAGGTCCCTTAATGTTTATCCTGTTTATTAATGACTTACCACTTGAAGTCTCCAACAGCGCACTCGAGATATATGCAGATGATACAACACAAGTCGCAAGTGGAAGTAGCGTTAGTGAGGTTGAGTCTATTCTTACTGAAGAGCTAAAAAAGGTGAATGGATGGGCGAATGAAAACAAAATGGTTTTGAACCAAAGCAAAACCAAATCAATGCTTATCTGTAGCAAGCCAAAGTTGCGCAAATTGGCAGGAAAGGATTTGACAGTCAGCACAGAAAATGGCCAGCTTGAATGTGTCAATGAAGTTAAACTGCTTGGCATAAGATTAGACAACTCCTTAACCTGGGACAACCACCTCAAGTACATTCACAATAAGATCTCCAAGCGACTAGGCTTGTTAAAAAGGACAAAGAAATTCCTGTCACTTAAAGCAAGAACCCTGTTCTACCATTCGCTCATACAGCCAATATTAGACTATGGTGCTATCGTCTGGGGCTCGACCAAAAAGCAACACATCGACGATATGGTCAAGTTCCAGAAACGATGTGCGCGGGTTATCCTCGATAAGAAATGGGATGCACCTTCAAAACCACTTTTTGAAGAACTAAATATTGTCCCCTTCGACAAAAGAATAATCTACCTACAACTTGTTTTGCTCTTTAAGGCAATGAACAATATGACCCCATGCTATATCAGAGATATGTTCGTTAAGTGTAGTGATGTACATAACAAGAACACTAAAAATGCAGCAAACCATAACTTAGTACTTCCAAAGGCTCGGACTACATTAACAAAAAACAGCTTTAAGTTTGTAGCAGCTAAAAGGTGGAATGCATTGCCACTAGAAATCAAAGAAGCCAAGTCAATCACCGCCTTCTCCGCAAAACTAAGAGAATACATCACAACTCTGTAAATAAGTTTATAAATCAGCAAAGGATTGTTATTGTAAATAGTTTCGTCAAAGATTTTGCTGTAAACAGATTTGTAAATTGCTTTTATTAATTTTGTTTCTGTTGAGGGCCATGCGTACATTATCATTGTGATATTAAGTGAATCCCTCATTAAAAAAGGCATCTCTCTCTCTCGCATATTTTTATTTCTTTTACTTCAGGAAAGCTTGAAATGACGAATTCCGTGTTATGTATATGGGCGAGCTCAACGCCATCAGCGTAGCAACGTCGTTACCGAGCAACACTAATGTCAGTACACCCTTAAAGATGCTTTTTGAAGCGAAGGGAGAACCAATATTCGGGTCACGTGCTGTTTGTGTGTAGCTCCTTAGCAGCACGGCTTCTCGGGCTAATGTAGGACTTGAGATCACGTGACAGTTTGGGTTACAAACTAGCTGTAGCCCGCGCTCAATTTTTTAGCGGCAAAATACCAGCAACAATAAAAAGCAACTTATTCAGCGCTTACGGAAAAAGCCAGCATTCTTTTCTTTTAGAAAGGGTTTAGCTTGTTTTAAAGATTTTATTTTTTCGTCGTTCTCTACTGTGACGGGCGCAGTCATTTCTATTTTTTTTTGTTTGGTTATTTTGTTTTGAATTTGTCACCAAGAAAGGTCATGTGATCTCTCAACGCAAGTCCCCTATTCCAGGGCAATAAACAATTTGGGGATGAGGTTTTAGTGATATCCGGAATAATCAATGCCGAGACAAGTGGAAATAGCCCGAAGGCCTGGCTGCATCATACATTGATAGAGTCAACACACTTCCGCCACTTTCTCTTCGAATCTTCCCGCCCTAGGCCCAAGATGCATTATGAGCGTAGAATCACTAGACTACAACCTGATTATCCACGTTATCTTTATCGGCTAGCTGATTGATCAGATTTCGTGATCCTCAAAATAAATCGCGCGCTCTTAGCCAATCAGAATCGACATGGTGGCACAATGTAAAATAAAATGGAAACTTACCCTGTGATCGTGACCGATCATATGAAAACTCGCCTTATTCTATTGTCAGATCATATGAAGACACGCCTTATTTTATTGTAAGATCATATGAAAACACGCCTTATTCTAATGCCAGATCAGTCAGAAAATTTTTATCATCTGAAGTAAAACAACGGAAAGAATGTCGCGGAAATTGGGCGCAATTAATTTCTACCCAAACCTTGGAAGTTGAAATACGTTTTCGGTGAATAATGATAACTTGCGATCATGATAAGCCCTTTTAAAAGAAAGAGAAAACAAGCAAGACTTGATAATAGCAGAACATTGATTTTATTATCGATATGACGTGAATATGGCTATGGATAGGATCCTCCTACACGTACGCTATATTAGACATAGTTTATTTTCCTCTAAGCTAAGGTCCAGCATGCTTTGCAAGCAATCAGTCAAACTGACTTGCCACCTGTTCTACTGTAAGCTTTTTCTCTCGCTTGTTTGATGACTGAAAGCTCAACAGGAGTGCGAGCAGTACCTGGCACACGCGTCATCTTACTGATCTCTAACGTTAGAATGTCCATTCAGCAAAGCATGTGCTACAATGCAGAAATCCTTTCTAGGAAAAAATACGTGAAACGAGTGTTATTTGGGAATTCGAGGAAAAAAACTCTCCGCGAATTACTATATTTGGAAATTATTGGAGATTCTATAAAAAAATTTCGTGAAAAGTTTTTCTTTCATGCAAATGGAATGCTAGCTGATGCTGAACAATCCTTCAACCCTTCTACATTAGTAGCTTTTCTTGCGTGCCTCGCTACAATGCTATTAGGATTGCCATCCCACCATAAGGCTGAACAGGCATGTTTGGTGAAATGGCATGGTTTTGAAATGAAATGGTTTTGTGAATACATAATCGGTTGCCTGTGTGTTTTTAGCGTTTTTTCGAAGTATAGCTTAAACATAGTCGTAGTGTTTTGAGCGTAGAAATTCTGGCGCATCGTCAACCGTTCGACATTTCGCGGACTAGCGTTTATGTAAACGATTTTATTTTCGCAAAGCGCATTATTCAACGCTTGACTGGAGGTACAATGGCCGCGTCATTACAGAAGTTTAGTTAGCTGTGGTATTTTAAAGGTCGTGGACTATTTTCAAGGTTCAAACAAGATAAGATTACAGCATTAGGCGAGGAGTAAATAATTTATCGTGAATGAATAGAAATGCAAGCAAAACCAGAGCGAAGTCAATACATTATTTTATGCAAAAAAGTTAGAAATTAGTTTAAAAAAATGAAGAGTTTTGTTTTCTGCCCTGAAACGGCCCAGACTATGCTCGTAGGCTTGCACATAACTATGACGACAGTTGCCATCGGAATCATTACAGTAAAACAACATACATTTGTGTGAACGAGCACTTGCGTGAGACGAATGTGAAAAAATATCAATAATATGAGCAATATAATATATAATATAATAATATCTAATAATAATAATATTAATAATAAATTCTTGTCAACAATAATTGTAAGCTATAAAGTTAAAAAAAGACATTTGACTCTTTATTTTCCTCTGTTGGTGATTTATCAAATTTGCTTAATAGTGTCTGTTAAGATGGCCCTAAAACAAATTACTCTAATCCTAGCACAGGGCTGTTAAGATGGCTTCATCGGACTATTCTATTCCAGGGCCGCAGAAAGGGGGGCGGCCCTCTCTAATATTTGTAAACATTAAGGGCAATAGGGGCGCGACTGTGCCCCCAATATTTCCTTAATTCCTGTTTCGTGCCCTCCCCTCCCCAATAACTCCTGCTACAGCTCTGTCTTCAGAGTTGAATAAAAAGGATCAACAATAGTTTACCCTTTAGCATAGCACACTATGGCCGCGAGCTCAGAAGAATGTCAACCTATGTGCCTGATATGCCCTACATCAATGCCTTTCTAAACCCCCTGGACTGACTAGGTAAGTTCACGGATAAAATATTAATTTATCAAGCTTTTGATTGGACTAGCCCTGTTGAAGAACTGGTTAATTTTATTCCTCAAAATTCTAGTTCTGGCTACTGAAAAAATAATTTCAACTGGCACCGTGGGTGCCCCTTTTTTAGTCAATAACCTACTTACGGCCACTTTTTAAACACTTTATATTTCAAGGGTACGTTCTCCGAGTTCTCTGAATTTGAAAGCAATGAAGCAGTTACTTAACCTTAAGCTTCTGTGAATTCTTTCTTGCTTGACTTGCAAGATTTGAGTTTTTGCGCACGTAAATCCTATTTTGTTGGTGTCTTCGTGTTAACACCAAGTCTACAGTGTTGACCGTAGAAAGGTCGTTTGAAATTATGTCCATAAGTAGGTACCACCTGTGAAGGCCGTCCGTTATTAGGGCCAGTTTGCTAAAAGGTATGTTATGCTTCTATCGCCTATTATTGAGCCAAAATCAAAAGATTTCTTTGTACACCAGAAATATGTTCTAGACATAATACAAATATCCATCTTGGTGCAGCGATGTTCAACAAAGCTTCAAGTAGAAGACAAATGTAAGAGATTTTGTACTGACACTATTGCTAGAACTAACAAAGTATCTATATCAATAACAATATATAATATATATTTATTTATATATATGGCAGCATGAATCTGCTAAAGCATAAAACAAATAGAAATTTAATTTGACCTCAAATAGTAGAGGACATATACAGAATTAGCCATAATCTATCACTCCTCTCGATGTTCCAAGATTGCTGCGAAACAGGTAACCAAATCGATGAAAATGTGGACTTTCTTTGTTTCTGTTTCATTTCCAGATTTGAATTTTGCGACATAGCAAGCGAAGACTTTAACTACAATAATAATATAAAAATATTTTCTTATGCAAACTGGCAAAACAATAATAGCTTCGATTTGACGTGACTATTTTGACTTTGCTTTAACGTTGGGCAAAGTATATTCTCAGCATTTCTTTATCGCAGAAAAAATATCATAAGTTTGCTGAAATAATTGTGTGGTAATTTTTTTTCTTAATAATGAAACGTTTTTAATGTCCTAGCACGCACGACGTCTCTACAAATTTACCTAAGGTATTTTGAACTTTGCACGTTTCCTTACTCTCTCTTTTCTCACTTGTTTTTATGAAAAAATAGCGCGGAAACTTAGTGGACCTCCCTGGGGCAGATTATGTGCACTAGAGCGAGGCTTGGCAAAATGGCGGGAAAAGGCTGCACAGAGAAGGTTAATCACATGACCGAATTATTACCGCTCGCAGCGTTTTCGCCGCAACTATCACAGCACAACCTGTAAAACCGTGAAAAGCGAAAATGTGGAAAGAATGCTCTCCCGCCAAGCAGCCTGGGGGAGAGTCGAAATAGAACAAAATTCGGATTTCCCCGGCTACCTTGCCGGGCCTAGCCTAAATAGTTTTTTTGTCTACCTTATTTTCGCGCATCTGACATTTCGCGAAAATTTTCACGGCACATTTCGCGAGACTTTAAGTTCGTGATCGTGGTGAATTTTTTTTTTACAAAAGAATGACAAAACCAATATAATTTTGTTCTCTGGAGCCATTATCGAGTACCGCTACATGTCCACACTAAAAGATCTCAATAGAACCTTTAACAGTTTTTCTATATCCATTAAAAAAGGTAAACAGTTCACTGTTCACGCTGTTCACGGTTTCACTAGCCGCGTTAACAAGTATCTCTCATTTCTAATAGAAATTCAGATACGCACATTAAATACCCGTGGTCCAGTGTATTTGATTAAATTTCACTTTTTGTGAAAACAGATCACATAACAGCAAAGTCTGAATTCATGGTGCATGCTAATATATCTTTTATCCTAAAATATGATTTATATCTTATACTCTCTTTGGAATCCAAGTAATACATAGGGAAATTTCATTAGAATTAGTTCTATAAATTCTTCTAAATTAAATTCTACCGTTTGTGCTCCTATTACGGGAAAACACACAACTATAATACGTCATCACGAAAACCTGTTAAACTGGTCATGAATACCGGTACTTTGAGCTCCTAAGGACTGGCAGATTTGTGCTCAGGACTGCCCAGGTGCTGCTCCATGTCATTCAGGTCCATCCCCCCGTTGGGCATCATTCCATTGGGGCTCCCTGGAGTCGTGAGGACGTGCATGGGGGAGCCAATAGGGCCCAACGGGTTCCCAGTAATGCTAGCAGCGGCAACCGCTGCTGCTGCTACCGCGGGCGCAACTGTTGGTGCTGTAGGAGAGATGGAGGAACTTGGCGAGAACGCGAGCTTCAGAGTGAACGAGCCGCCTCCTGTAAGAGGAGAACATGGGAGAATTATGCCTTTTGTTTAAGTGTGATCAAGATATACATTCCTCTATTTTTCTCTGGCATCATTTGTGTGACATGAGAATGTCTTTTGTACAACGTTTTCGTGTTCTGCCTTTTTATTATTGGATATCTTATGTTTCATTCGCATATGAGAAGGCCTCGGCAAAGTTTCCTGGCCAAATGCTTGCGTGCGATATTTTGCCTGTATTAACCCATTGACCCTCAACCGGCCTGTATCGGCTTTGAAAAGTACCCACAACCAAACAAATTTATAAATTCAAAATAAACCAACAAGATGAAGATACTCAGGCATCAGTCTTCTAAGGGATAAATGGTCTTGAAGATATGCATCCAACCAATGTGATAGCAACCACTCTAGCCAAATAATAATAGCTCAAGTTATTTGACAAATTTCAAACCGAATAAGGAAAATCAGCAGAACCATTCCTCCCAACAAAACGCGCAAAATTTCACAGGGAGAGAAATCAGCAAACACAGCTCAAGACCCGAATAGAAACCTTCATTCTAATCCACTTCCATGGAATCAAATCACGCCCACTCCTTGAAGAATTCTTGCTGCCATTACATTTTACAGAGCATTCTGGGAGATCCGTGGAAAAAATTCACTAGGGAAGGGCCAGTCAACACGCCTCTCCCCACAGTCAGACATTTTTTTAGACAGTGTTTTCACCCCAAAAGCCTTAGACATCAATTCCAGGTCATACAGACCCAGAAAAGCAGTGTAAACAACTATGGAATCAATCGGTGTCAGAAAAGACAGCGTTTAGGAGAGCTGTGGTGATTCATCAAAAAATTTTCTCATCCAGGCAAAGCCAAACAAGAAAAAATCTCCATGAATCCACCTTTGCTTGCAAATACCCATAAACACAGCACTCAATTTTGCCCCAATAGACTTCATGATGTCCTAGGGCACTCTCCCAATATGCTCATAGCAACCATCAACTTGTGCTGGCTTCAGCACAACGACGAGGGATTAGAGATGGACCGCAAAGCACTGTTGGAAAGCTTGGATACCGCTGTGGTGCAGTGGTGTTTGACTTTTACGTGCTGTAAAAATTCAATGTAGGGGGGACCTGTTTGAACCTTTTTTTGGTAAATTCAGCTTAAAAATCACCAAGAGTCAATGGGTTAACAAGGTCTTTAAAACAAAGCTTGAGCATCTAAAAATAACCCTATAAACGCAATGCGTCATGGGTAGGTTGCGAGGTATCTCCTCGTGACATGAGAACGAAATCAATTTGTTTGTCGTATTACAGTAGCAAGATTACCGTTTAATGCTGTCAACATAACGGTAGTGCATGCAGCCTTGTTTACTCTTTGAATGCTACAAGCATCGTGAGCACTGCTTATACAATAAAACCCAAAACTTCTCCTAACTATTCGTCATTAAGTCCTACCATACAATCCAGTGGATACTGCACGGCTGCTTAGCACAGAATTATCTAACAACAAAAACAAACAAGACGGTATACCTATGTTAGCATATTACGGCTTATAGAACCTTGTCATTAGTCAGACAGTTTCTCAAAAACTATATGTTAGTTGCACTCCGGGCGGGGTTTCGGTCCTAGCGTGTATAGTCTCGTTTAATTAGCATTATGCGGGGGCTTATTAGGGGTCGCGGTAAGAACGACGTACGGAGTGTAGAAAGCATGGCGTACATCGAGATTTGATTGCAAACAATGACTCGTACGAGGTACGTGTGGCAAAAGTAAAAAAGTAAAATTCATGAGTTATATTTCACGTGGAATCAGGAATTTAAAAAAAAGATTGTACCCTTCCTACACACGTAACTTGATGGAGCAATCTATCACCTCCCTAGGTTTGGAATGGGGAAATTAGTTTGTGGCGGAGAAATATATCCCCTCCCTAGGTTTAGAATGGGGAAATTAATTTGTGGCGGAGAAATCTAGCCCGCCTTAATTTTGGAATGGGGAAATTATTTTGTGGCGAAGAAAAAAAAACCTCCCTAGGTTTGGAATGGGGAAATTAGTTTGTGGCGGAGAAATCTAGCCCGCCTAATTTGTTGTGGAGAAATCTATTCCCTCCCCAGGTTTAGAATGGGGAAATTAGTTTGTGGTGAAGAAATCTAGCCAACCTTAATTTGTTGTGGAGAAATCTATCCTCGCTCTAGTCTAGAGAGGAGAGATTTAGCCATTCCCTAGTTTGAGCTGGGAAAATCCAGCCCCTCCTAATTAAGAAGTAAAAAGTGTAGCCCCGTCCTGGTTTTAGGTTTTCATCTAGCCCCGTCCTGGTTTTAGGTTTTCATCTAGCCCCGTCCTGGTTTTGGGAAAGATATTTAGCCCCGCCCTTGATTGGGGTAAAGGTTACCTGGGGGATTGATGGTGTAGTGATTAGTCAGAATCAGGGCTTCCATGGCAGACCGGATATCCGGCATTTCCAAAAGCCCAGCTGATGACTTCGTGTTTGCTGTGATAACAAAGAGAGTGTTAGCCACACACATATGGGGCAGGGAAAGTGTTAGACACACAAACATATGGGGCATGGGGAAAGTGATAGACACACAAACATATGGGACATGGGAAGAGTGTCTGACACACAAACATATGGGACATGGGGAAAGTGTTAGACACACAAACATATGGGGCATGGGGAAAGTGTTAGACACACAAACATATGGGACATGGGGAAAGTGTTAGACACACAAACATATGGGGCATGGGGAAAGTGATAGACACACAAACATATGGGACATGGGGAGAGTGTCTGACACACAAACACATGGGACATGGGGAAAGTGTTAGACACACAAACATATGGGACATGGGGAAAGTGATAGACACACAAACACATGGGGCATGGGGAAAGTGTTTGACACACAAACATATGGGACATGGGGAAAGTGTTAGACAAACAAACATATGGGACATGGGGAAAGTGTTAGGCACACAAACATATGGGGCATGGGGAAGTGATAGACACACAAACATATGGGACATGGGGAGAGTGTTAGACACACAAACATATGGGACATGGGGAGAGTGTTAGACACACAAACATATGGGACATGGGGAGAGTGTTAGACACACAAAATCGAATGGTGAGATGAGGGTGGCAAGCACTGTCTGTTGGTCTACCTTTGGAAAAGAATGTTCCTTTAAGTGGTGCTAGCGCCCCTGCCTTGACAAAGACCTGCACAATGAGGATATTTACCGTTAGACCAGAAAAAAAAAAACATAAAAGGCAACTCTGCCTTGACAAAACTTGTGTATGGGGTTGGGGGATGGAGTCAGTAGATAAACTCATTAATTACACATAGAACTAGAATGTTACATTGTTATTAAATTTTTCAAATGTTTAGTACAAGCATTAAATTTGGCAAAATGGTAGATCTTGTCATTACACGTATTTCCTTATCAGGCTGGTATTTAGGCTGGTATCATTTCAATAAATGTACATTTATGCCGTTGAAGCAATAATGAATTACATCTCTATAAAACTGTAAGTATAATGACCTGGGCGTGGCGTCCTATCACAAATTACTTATGGTGCCAAGATCCATCAACTTGCCAAATTCCATGCTTGTACTAGCAAAAATGACCAGTTTTGCACCATTTTCCGGTCTATTCATTATGCTATATTCTTTTCACATGTGAAAACAGATAGGTTATATGAGTGCCGCTTACAACAGTATTCACATGTGTAAAGTATAATCACTCAGATAACAGAATAAACATAATATACTTTGTTATGACTAAGTCAGTGGTGAAGTTCAATCAATCCTGGAGTACTTTTAGTACGGTGTGTAGCAAATGAACCCAGCACCTTTGTACTTACATCTCTTAGCTGATCCACGGTGCAATTCGGTGGAGCATTAAAGAAATGCAACATTCTCGTGGGTGGTTGATATCCTACAACAGAGTCAAGGAATGGCATGTTGTCGCTAAGACGAGCATGGAGACATTTATACCCCCAAGACGAGCATGGAGACATTTATATCCCCAAGACGAGCATAGAGACATTTATACCCCGCCCAAGACGAGCAAGAGACATTTATACCACAAGATGAGCATGAAGACATTTATACCCCCAAGATGAGCATGGAGACATTTATACCCGCAAGACGAGCATGGAGACATTTATACCCCCAAGACGATCATGGAGACATTTATACCCACAAGACGATCATGGAGACATTTATACCCCTAAGACGAGCATGGAGACATTTATACCCACAAGACGATTATGGAGACATTTATACCCCTAAGACGAGCATGGAGACATTTATACCCCTAAGCAGATCACAGGCGCGTAGCCAGAATTTGCTAAGGAGGGGTGCGTAGACATAGAAATCAAAGAGAAGCGACGATTCTTTATTTTAAAATGACCGCTTTTTGGCGCTAAGGGAGGGTGTATCATTTACTAGCTACGCGCCTACGAAATAATGGTTCCCCGTTCTACTGAACTTACTAAATTCTATCCAATAAATGAATTGAGAGAGAAAAAAGGTCTGAATTTTTTTTATAGCTATGGTTATTATTAATTAGTTTGGGTGAGCACAAGGTTTAATAATGCCAATGGGCTCCGCTCTTAAAATCTGCGGGAAATTCTATCTTTTATTTTACTTTTTTAGTTTTATACTCGAAAACAAGCAACGAGTACGGGCACACGCATGCTCCATGAATTCGTTTATGGGCGGAAGGCGTCATTGTTGAAAATATGAAATCTTTGTTTGAGCAAAGGATACGATTCTTTAAACTCTGTCCTTCAGGAAGACTGTAAAAAAAAACAGAAGTTAGATCATTGCATTTCAGATCAGATCCACAGGTCCTCGCCAGTCCACCCAGATAGCCCGGGATTTACTGGTTTGATACTTACTATTTAAACCGGTTATTTCTGTTGTCGGCGAAGTTCATCGCAGAGGGACTGGAATCGGGTAATGCGGTCACAACTGACGAGTCGGCGATGAAGGGGTGCTTGGAGAACCTGGCGTAAGGACAACAGCTGATTTAATTTAAAAACATCAACATAATTTGGTGGTCTAATTTCCATATCGAGTCAAATGCATTGTGACTTCCAAACCTCGTTCCGGCCGTTCTCATCGGGTTTTCTGTGGTCGGTTAACGAGAGTGTGACGTCACAGGAGCAGCTCGTCCCAGACCCACGCCTCAACGTAAATCCCCGAACACAGCAAACCCCAAAAGAACGCCTGGACTAGAGCACCGTTTGATAGAAGTCAGATTGCTTGTGCAGGAGTCAATAATTTTGTCTCACAACCCAGCTAATACTGAACCTGCTATGAGATCCGAAGGCACGGCATGTTCAGAGATGGTGGGGGTATTATATATTACTGTTGTAGTGGGTGGTGGGGGTACTATATACTACTGTTGTAGTGGGTGGTGGGGGTACTATATAGTACTGTTGTAGTGGGTGGTGGGGGTACTATATAGTACTATTGTAGTGGGTGGTGGGGGTACTATATACTACTGTTGTAGTGGGTGGTGGGGGTACTATATACTACTGTTGTAGTGGGTGGTGGGGGTACTATATACTACTGTTGTAGTGGGTGGTGGGGGTACTATATACTACTATTGTAGTGGGTGGTGGGGGTACTATATACTACTATTGTAGTGGGTGGTGGGGGTACTATATACTACTGTTGTAGTGGGTGGTGGGGGACCTATATACTACTGTTGTAGTGGGTGGTGAGGGTACTATATACTACTGTTGTAGTGGGTGGTGGGGGTACTATATACTACTGTTGTAGTGGGTGGTGGGGGTACTAAATACTACTGTTGTAGTGGGTGGTGGGGGTACTATATAGTACTGTCGTAGTAGGTGGTGGGGGAACTATATACTACTGTTGTAGTGGGTGGTGGGGTACTATATAGTACTGTTGTAGTAGGTGGTGGGGGTACAAAATACTACTGTTGTAGTGGGTGGTGGAAGTACTATATATTACTGTTGTAGTGGGTGGCGGGGGTACTATACACTACTATTGTAGTGGGTGGTGGGGGGTACTATATATTACTGTTGTAGTGGGTGGTGGGGGTACTATATACTACTATTGTAGTGGGTGGTGGGGGTACTATATATTACTGTTGTAGTGGGTGGTGGGGGTACTATATACTACTGTTGTAGTGGGTGGTGGGGGTACTATATACTACTGTTGTAGTGGGTGCTGGGGGTACTATATACTACTGTTGTAGTGGGTGGTGGGGGGTACTATATATTACTGTTGTAGTGGGTGCTGGGGGTACTATATACTACTGATGTAGTGGGTGGTGGGGGTACTATATATTACTGTTGTAGTGGGTGGTGGGGGTACTATATTCTACTGTTGTAGTGGGTGGTGGGGGTACTATATACTACTGTTGTAGTGGGTGCTGGGGGTACTATATACTACTGTTGTAATGGGTGGTGGGGGTACTATATACTACTGTTGTAGTAGGTGGTGAGGGTACTATATACTACTGTTGTAGTGGGTGGTGGGGGTACAAAATACTACTGTTGTAGTGGGTGGTGGGAGTACTATATACTACTGTTGTAGTGGGTGGTGGGGGTACTATATAGTACTGTTGTAGTGGGTGGTGGGGGTACTATATAGTACTGTTGTAGTGGGTGGTGGGGGTACTATATACTACTGTTGTAGTGGGTGGTGGGGGTACTATATACTACTGTTGTAGTGGGTGGTGGGGGTACTATATACTACTGTTGTAGTGGGTGGTGGGGGTACTATATACTACTGTTTAGTGGGTGGTGGGGGTACTATATAGTACTGATGTAATGGGTGGCGGGGGTACTATATACTACTATTGTAGTGGGTGGTGAGGGTACTATATACTACTGTTGTAGTGGGTGGTGGGGGTACTATATAGTACTGTTGTAGTGGGTGGTGGGGGTACAAAATACTACTGTTGTAGTGGGTGGTGGGGGTACTATATACTACTGTTGTAGTGGGTGGTGGGGGTACTATATACTACTGTTGAAGTGGGTGGTGGGGTACTATATACTACTGTTGTAGTGGGTGGTGGGGGTACTATATAGTACTGTTGTAGTGGGTGGTGGGGGTACTATATACTACTGTTGTAGTGGGTGCTGGGGGTACTATATATTACTGTTGTAGTGGGTGGTGTGGGTACTATATACTACTGTTGTAGTGGGTGGTGGGGGTACTATATACTACTGTTGTAGTGGGTGCTGGGGGTACTATATAGTACTATTGTAGTGGGTGGTGGGGGTACTATATACTACTGTTGTAGTGGGTGGTGGGGGTACTATATAGTACTATTGTAGTGGGTGGTGGGGGTACTATATACTACTATTGTAGTGGGTGGTGGGGGTACTATATAGTACTGTCGTAGTAGGTGGTGGGGGTACTATATACTACTGTTGTAGTGGGTGGTGGGGGTACTATATACTACTGTTGTAGTGGGTGCTGGGGGTACTATATACTACTATTGTAGTGGGTGGTGGGGGTACTATATAGTACTGTCGTAGTAGGTGGTGGGGGTACTATATACTACTGTTGTAGTGGGTGCTGGGGGTACTATGTACTACTGTTGTAGTGGGTGGTGGGGGTACTATATATTACTGTTGTAGTGGGTGGTGTGGGTACTATATACTACTGTTGTAGTGGGTGGTGGGGGTACAAAATACTACTGTTGTAGTGGGTGGTGGGGGTACTATATACTACTGTTGTAGTGGGTGGTGGGGGTACTATATAGTACTGTTGTAGTGGGTGCTGGGGGTACTATATAGTACTGTTGTAGTGGGTGGTGGGGGTACTATATAGTACTGTTGTAGTGGGTGGTGGGGGTACTATATACTACTGTTGTAGTGGGTGGTGGGGGTACTATATACTACTGTTGTAGTGGGTGGTGGGGGGTACTATATACTACTGTTGTAGTGGGTGGTGGGGGTACTATATACTACTGTTGTAGTGGGTGGTGGGGGTACTATATAGTACTGATGTAGTGGGTGGCGGGGGTACTATATACTACTATTGTAGTGGGTGGTGAGGGTACTATATACTACTGTTGTAGTGGGTGGTGGGGGTACTATATACTACTGTTGTAGTGGGTGGTGGGGGTACAAAATACTACTGTTGTAGTGGGTGGTGGGGGTACTATATACTACTGTTGTAGTGGGTGGTGGGGGTACTATATACTACTGTTGTAGTGGGTGGTGGGGGTACTATATACTACTGTTGTAGTGGGTGGTGGGGGTACTATATAGTACTGTTGTAGTGGGTGCTGGGGGTACTATATACTACTGTTGTAGTGGGTGCTGGGGGTACTATATATTACTGTTGTAGTGGGTGGTGTGGGTACTATATACTACTGTTGTAGTGGGTGGTGGGGGGTACTATATACTACTGTTGTAGTGGGTGCTGGGGGTACTATATAGTACTATTGTAGTGGGTGGTGGGGGTACTATATAGTACTATTGTAGTGGGTGGTGGGGGTACTATATACTACTATTGTAGTGGGTGGTGGGGGTACTATATAGTACTGTCGTAGTAGGTGGTGGGGGTACTATATACTACTGTTGTAGTGGGTGGTGGGGGTACTATATACTACTGTTGTAGTGGGTGCTGGGGGTACTATATACTACTATTGTAGTGGGTGGTGGGGGTACTATATAGTACTGTCGTAGTAGGTGGTGGGGGTACTATATACTACTGTTGTAGTGGGTGCTGGGGGTACTATTTACTACTGTTGTAGTGGGTGGTGGGGGGTACTATATATTACTGTTGTAGTGGGTGGTGTGGGTACTATATACTACTGTTGTAGTGGGTGGTGGGGGTACAAAATACTACTGTTGTAGTGGGTGGTGGGGGGTACTATATACTACTGTTGTAGTGGGTGGTGGGGGTACTATATAGTACTGTTGTAGTGGGTGCTGGGGGTACTATATTCTACTATTGTAGTGGGTGGTGGGGGGTACTATATACTACTGTTGTAGTGGGTGGTGGGGGTACTATATACTACTGTTGTAGTGGGTGGTGGGGGTACTATATACTACTGTTGTAGTGGGTGGTGGGGGTACTATATACTACTGTTGTAGTGGGTGGTGGGGGTACTATATATTACTGTTGTAGTGGGTGGTGGGGGTACTATATACTACTGTTGTAGTGGGTGGTGGGGGTACTATATAGTACTATTGTAGTGGGTGGTGGGGGGTACTATATACTACTGTTGTAATGGGTGGTGGGGGTACTATATACTACTGTTGTAGTGGGTGGTGGGGGTACTATATACTACTGTTGTAGTGGGTGGTGGGGGTACAAAATACTACTGTTGTAGTGGGTGGTGGGGGTACTATATAGTACTGTTGTAGTGGGTGGTGGGGGGTACTATATACTACTGTTGTAATGGGAGGTGGGGGTACTATATACTACTGTTGTAGTAGGTGGTGGGGGTACTATATACTACTGTTTTAGTGGGTGGTGGGGGTACTATATAGTACTGTTGTAGTGGGTGGTGGGGGGTACTATATAGTACTGTTGTAGTGGGTGGTGGGGGTACTATATAGTACTGTTGTAGTGGGTGCTGGGGGTACTATATACTACTGTTGTAGTGGGTGGTGGGGGTACTATATACTACTATTGTAGTGGGTGGTGGGGGTACAAAATACTACTGTTGTAGTGGGTGGTGGGGGTACTATATAGTACTGTTGTAGTAGGTGGTGGGGGGTACTATATAGTACTGTTGTAGTAGGTGGTGGGGGTATTATATACTACTGTTGTAGTGGGTGGTGGGGGTACTATATACTACTATTGTAGTGGGTGGTGGGGGTACTATATAGTACTGTTGTAGTGGGTGGTGGGGGGTACTATATACTACTGTTGTAATGGGTGGTGGGGGTACTATATACTACTGTTGTAGTAAGTGGTGGGGGTACTATATACTACTGTTTTAGTGGGTGGTGGGGGGTACTATATAGTACTGTTGTAGTGGGTGGTGGGGGTACTATATAGTACTGTTGTAGTGGGTGGTGGGGGTACTATATAGTACTGTTGTAGTGGGTGCTGGGGGTACTATATACTACTGTTGTAGTGGGTGGTGGGGGGTACTATATACTACTATTGTAGTGGGTGGTGGGGGTACAAAATACTACTGTTGTAGTGGGTGGTGGGGGTACTATATAGTACTGTTGTAGTGGGTGGTGGGGGTACTATATACTACTGTTGTAGTGGGTGGTGGGGGTACTATATAGTACTGTTGTAGTGGGTGGTGGGGGTACTATATAGTACTGTTGTAGTGGGTGGTGGGGGTACTATATAGTACTGTTGTAGTGGGTGCTGGGGGTACTATATACTACTGTTGTAGTGGGTGGTGGGGGTACTATATACTACTATTGTAGTGGGTGGTGGGGGTACAAAATACTACTGTTGTAGTGGGTGGTGGGGGGTACTATATAGTACTGTTGTAGTGGGTGGTGGGGGTACTATATACTACTGTTGTAGTGGGTGGTGGGGGTACTATATAGTACTGTTGTAGTGGGTGCTGGGGGTTCTATATAGTACTGTTGTAGTGGGTGGTGGGGGTACTATATAGTACTGTTGTAGTGGGTGGTGGGGGTACTATATTCTACTGTTGCAGTGGGTGCTGGGGGTACTATATAGTACTGTTGTAGTGGGTGCTGGGGGTACTATATACTACTGTTGTAGTGGGTGCTGGGGGTACTATATAGTACTGTTGTAGTAGGTAGGTAGGGGGTACTGTAAACTACTGTTGGACTCACATAATATTGATCTTGTTATCGAATATCGTGGCTCCACTTAGATTTCTAATTATCATCTCTGAGGCGATCTTGTCTGACATCTGAACCATACAAGCCCCTGGCTTATTGGTCAGGAACTTTACCTAAGGACAGACAAAGTATTACTTATTAGTTCCCTTACTTTAATACTAGAAAATGAACGAAACCCGATAAAGCCTGTGGTAATATGTACACACATTGTTTGTATTATCTTGATGTATCTAAGGCTTAGATTAAGGCGGATAATACGATGTTAGAGCGTCGTTAAATGCGCACGAAATAGAATTAATAAGAAACTAGACCCCATGTTTATGTGGAACCGCTCTATACTCAAATCTCAACCGTACCAGAACGGAGCAACGCCGTTCATTTAGGCCTAAGCGCTCAAAATGTCACTGATGATATTTTTATGTTCTATTTTCGAGCATGTGAAATCATCAAAGCTACGGCTTGTATTGCATCACAACTGATGAAGTCTGTGCTCGTGGAACAGGTCAGTCATAACCCAGATTCTATATCTATGCGATATATGTGCTATTAGGGTTGGGTGGTTTCTATGCTTATCCAACTTACTTTGATGACGTTGCCATAGAGACAGAATAAATTAAATATTCTCTCGCAGTTCATCTTCTCGTGATTCAGTCCGTAGACCATGAGCACACAACCAGTCCCCCCTGCTACGATGAGAAATTAGAAGATGAGATCGCTACACAACAAGCCCCGCCCCCTAATAAAATAAGAACGTTACCATCCTCTAATATACAATACGACAAACCTAAAACCAGTTACCGAAACCCCTCGACCCGCCTCTTTCGGCCGATCTCTTGACCAAAGTAAGAAACAGGACGGCATCGTAACGATGTCTTACCAGTGCTCAGTGCCTGTGTACTGACTTGGGTCGTGGTAGGCGTCTGGGCGGGCTGTGCCTCTAGCCCTGGCCACACCCTGCTCACGCTCTTACCCCAGTCGGGGGAGCTGAGAGTGGGTGAGGACATGGCACTGGCGTGCACCCCATTCGTTAGCTGAGTCTGCTGACTAAGGCCTGGCAATGCCCCCAGGAGCCCTGGCTGTGATAGGCTGAAGGGTGACAAGCCAAGGAGGGTCTTAGCGCTTTCGGCTGTAAGGCCAGGAGGACTTGGTGCTGGAAAGATAGATGGGAAAACTTAGATTATGCTTTTGCCATATGGTTCCGGTTTCTGCAAATGTTCATTTGGGTTCGGTGGATCAAGGTGAGTTGGAAAGTAGAGAGCTCAGAAATTTGAATAGAACTCGTTGGGTTCGTTAGATTAGCACACACGGTGATTGAAAAAAAGTACTCAATACCAAGAGTAGGACGGTGATATACATGGTCAGGAGTAATAACCAAACATGGTACATAGATATTTGTACTTATTGACAACAATTATGAATTCAACGCACTGAATTAGGCAAAATACTGTTGAGGAATGAGATACAAAAGGAAATCAAGCTCTAAGCTCACATGATCCTGTGGGGCTCTTGTTGCTTTGAAGAGACGCGACCTTGGCGAGAATACCTAAGACACAAAAAGAAAACGGTAAGACACATTTTAACGCAAAACCGTCACAATTCGCAGTTAAGGGGAATCCCATGAACCTCCAAGCGAAATGTTATCGTGAGGCCAGCAGTACAGTAGTACCCATGGTACTTGGTCTGCAAAGCAGTCGATCCTTGTGTCACGCATGCCTTCCACAAAATCCAGATACTGTAGTAGTGTACAGTGTACAGTAGTGTATGTAGTTCCGTATCACTTAGCATTTGTTTTTATCTTTTTGCCTCGAATAATGTAGATTTGAACAATCCAAAACTACCTAAATGATACAAAACTATTAACTTTTCCTGGTATAAATCCAGCTTATTTCATACAATGGTTTGTTCAGAAAGTATCGTTATTTCGATTCGATTTTGGTTTCGGTTTTCATAATTATTACTAAACTGAGCGGCGTTTATTGCACAGTGAACTGAGCCGCGTCAAGAACGTCAGATGAAAACCATACCTCCTTTTAACAAAATGTTCTATTTTTATACAAATGCTTGGAAGAAAGAATGTTGTTAATGTGTATGGGTTTTTTGACTTGATGCGATATTTTCAATTGACATTGCTTTTAGTTTTTCTTGCTTCCCGGTGGTCGTGGGTATAGTTGCTACGACCCTGCGCCAATAGTGTTCGGTGGGTTGACTCGATAAAATGATGCCACGAAAAGGATTGATTTGTATACATCCCTTTCTCAATTAACCATTTCATTCGCAATTATGACATTAAATAGTTAATTTTTATTATGTGGGTCTTTAATTTCAGTCATTCGGCTGAATAAATAACTTCATTTTAAAGACAACCTTCCTAATATTAATTAGCGCTCGATAAAATATATTATGTATTAAAACTGAAACTGTGATTGATATATCTAGGATTATCAAATAAAACGGCCAAGATTCACCAGTTAAATCATTAGCTGGCTAACCTAAAAAGGAGGGAATGAGGTATGAACTCTTAAAAGAACGATACAACGCATTGACGGCCGTAGCATTTACATTTTATTTCTTGTCAATAAAAACGGCTTTTTGTTGTGCTCTTATGCACGAAAATTAACAAAATAGATCACCCATTTCTAGGTCTCACCTAATCCTCTACATTCTTGCATTTTATTTATTTATTTTGCCATAGTATTTGTGTAGGTTATTATGGCATATATTTTGGAAGAATTACATCAGATCGTTTTGTTATTCGCAACATGGATTTTTTCAGCGACAAGCGAGCAAAAGCCCAACATTTACATAAAGGGTAAATGTTGCGAAAACGGCCACATGAGCATGTGATTATACAATATAAGTAATACACCGTGTATGGAGTTAGCCTTTTTTTACGGGCAAATGAATCAGCTTGGCAGACCTATCCTGGGTTCGCGCTAGGGAGGTATACGGTCAGGTGAATTATTTGCATGTTAAGAATGCAAGATTATCAAGGCGTTCTGGCTATTGCTGAAGGGAAGAGAGACTTTACTTTTTGATAAAACACACAGCGTGTTTTAACCAGAACAGTCGATAAGATGAAGAACAAAGGTATAAATTTTAAACAAAACGATAATTCGATAATGGCTCACAAGCCTCGGTTAGTGTAAGGGGTGCGGGGTTTGAGTTCCCGAGGACTCGACAAAGTTAGAAAGTTGCATATACATAACATTATTTCTATATTCTTGTCGTGGTAACTGAAAATGTTGACAACTAAGAGGATTTTGAGATTTCGAAAGACCGCGCTTACACAAACTTTTTCAATTTTTTTTAAGTTAAGAAAAGACAGCGTTAACAAAAATTTGCTTATGTCGGAAAAGCCGCGTTGGGAGAACTACGCTTCCAGAAATTTACAGAAATGCTGCTTTACTCAAACTTTGTAAGTTGCAAGACCGCGTTTACCCTGCGTTTAAACTCACTTTGAACAGTCGGAAAGGCTGCGGCACGAGCGATGACTTCAGTTGACAGGGGAATTGAACTACTTGTCGATCCTGTAGATGTTAAAACAACACGCTCTCGCATCAAAAACAAATTTCAATGAAATGAAACAAGCAATTTTGTACCACAGCTAAGCTTACCTAAGTTTTCGGTCAGTTTGCCATTCATTGATGATATGGTACCATTAGGTGGTGAATTCAGCTCTGACGAGTCTGGGGAGTCGTTTCCTAAATTGGAAAACATTAGGCACGCAGGCATGAGCATCGGCGCGCACTAGCAAATTTCGCCTATTTTCCAACTATCCGACTAAACAATAATGTTGTAAAATTGTTTCGATTGAAGGAAAATACAAGGACCAAAAGTCCCCGAACTTTGAACTTGAATGGTTCACTGTGACGCAATTAAAAAAAAAACATTACGCACCAGATATGGCGGAGAGTAGACCCGTTCCCAAGAGGGCAGTCTTGCTGGGTATACCTAAACAACGAGAGAAACCGTCAGTGTCATCTCTGACTCGCCACAATGCCTTAGTTCTGAGAACCACTTTCAAAAATAGATTACAAAATAAACATTCTAAAATAACGCAATAAAAAATCATGCTTTGTGCCGGTCAATTTAAGGGGTTGGCACAGTTCAGCCATGCGCAAAATGGCATGCAAAATACCTTGCGACATCCGGGACCTCCTCGTGACGTCATACACATCATCCTGCTAGCGCACGAGTTCTGGGAGAGCCGTTCTCCTGCGTTAAGCATTTTGGACCAAATGGTTTGCCAGTCAAACTAAAATTTGTTGGTCGGTTGCGTGGTTGAGTATGAAGAACGGTAGAAAGAGGCGAGAAGCATGATGTGTAGGACTGCTGGCCAACATGAACGCAGGCACGTGTCAGCCGTATCATGCCCTTACTGGATTAGCTTTTTCACTGGCTTCTCTACGCTCATTCAGCCCAGACATTTTCTGTCTCTCCATTTGTCAAAGGGCAGAAAGGGAAATCTTTCTCTCATAATCAATAGATACCCTGGGTGCCACAGGCTAGTGACGACTCGATCGCGCTAGCATAATTTATGGCATAATTGCAAAGAACTTGCAACAATAAAACCGCGCTGCCAATAAAAAATAAAAAACTGGCAATATTCGGCAACATGGAAAATTTTCGGATCAAAATCCAAACAATTTTCATTTTCTCGCTTTTTCTTTCTAAAGCTTGAATTTTTTCTCTGAAAATGTTTTTAATATTGTTTAGAGTATATCTACTGCGTAAAATAATAGGAAAATACACATTTTCGTGGATTTTGAATTCGTATGTAATTGCACTGTTACAAATTTTCAGGTGCGTTCCAGTATGGACGAGGGGAGGTGCGCAGTCATAGGTATTATATTTAAACTGCACTGCTCTCATCCAATCAGATTCGAGAAATTTGTGCATGTATGTTATTTTGTGCCACACACACGGTGTGTGGTGGGGGGGGGGGGGGCTGATAAGATGGAAAAGAACAGGAACAGGAATTTTAGAAAAAACATGTTCCCAGTCCCACTCTTGCTCTCTCTCTTAAAGTGTTGTTGCTGTTCATGAGGAGAGGAAAGTTGAGTCAACCTCATTGGCCCTCGGCCGCCAAGAAAGTGCAGCCGTGATCAGCAAGATAATGCGCTTCGATTAGTGACAAGCATGATGCTTCCGTATAACATAGCATTGGATCTCTGTTGATGCGTTACAGATAGTAAAGCTTTGCATTTCATGAGTCTCGCATTAAAGTTTTGTATTTTGAGGGGTTGCTGTACTATCGCTTAATTTAAGCCCATATTAAAGAGGTTTAAGATTTTTTATTGTTTTGATCATTTTTCGTCGAGCATAATGTTGAAAAAAATAAGCCTAATTCTTAAAAGCGAGCATGATTTTGATTAAAAGCGAGCAATGCTAATAGCATAATATGTCAGTTTTACTAGCACAATCGACTCGTCCCTAGAGTAGCGCCCAGGCTTCTAATAATTGGCCGCGAGTAGTATACTGATGAGCTGTGGAAATGTTATGTGCATGAAAAACATGAAAACAGCGACTTTTGCGATAAGCCAGTTATCTCAACTGTCTTGTAAACGAACCGATAGGAGTTCACTCCTATGGTGATCCAGGACCCTTTTCGAGAGCAACCAGACCCTCCCCAAACCCCCCGGCCACACTCCACTTTTCGGGGTGATCCGCGACCCGTGTTAATTTTACTTATGGTAAAATAACAAACATTTACACAAAGATGTATGAAATCATTAGTCCTGTCATTTTACGCCAAAAAGAATGACAGCCCGGAACAAATTCGCATTAATCTCGGCAGATTTAAGACGTAGGGATATTTACTAATAACAGATACTGATAGAGTACCAAAATCAAAACACGGGATCTAAATCTAGCGATATTTTTTGTCAGTCATTCAATTGTTGTTTATCTTAGCACTTAATGTCTGCGGCTTGCGGCTGCAAATTGTGCCGTATCCCTAGTGAGTACAGGTTTAGATAAATTTGGTTATTTCACAAAGTTATTGAAGGAATTCATCTTTTCTATCGAAGCATTGTTAGCAAGATAGTTCTATCATAACAGAAACAATTCCTCCTGTATAGCGTATTCAAGTTTGGAATCCAAAACTTTGTCGAGCTTGCAGGCTAGGGCTCGCATAAAAGGCAATAGAATCCAAGATGGCTGACAAAACATTAATCGCGAGATTTAGAGATGTTCCCGAGCGCCGATCTTGGTAAATAAACGTTTTCCGAAGAGAAAGCTACTGTTTGAATTTGTTCCAGGTCAAACTTTGATATATAAAGTATATGGTTTCGGTCAAACAAGCAAGAGTAGAATTCAGAGTAAATAAAAAAAACACTTTCAGAAAAATGTTATTGATAAGAGACAACAACAAAAAATCCAACTGTTAGAATTTCAAGGCGCCCGAAAATTGCCCCGTCTCGCGTTTACTTTTTGCCCCGTTTGTAGCACCTAAGCTGCAAAACTTTCAGCGAATCTCTCCCTCTATACTACTGCTGCTCATTGCGCATGCGCCTTACCGGAGGTGCCGTTCAGTGCTCCGGTGTAGTCCCACGTCTCGTCGTCGTTCTTGAACACGTTAAGTTTTTTGGCCTTCTAAAAATGAAAATAAATGAAAAATAAACTGTTAAAACAACGCAGAAATACATGATCCTGGACCCAATAAGACCCAGTGGGTCGGGAGGGGTTGGGCAGGGTGGTGTGTTCTAGGGGAGCCATGTTGTTCACGTGACAGATATTTCCCTTGGCTTTTTTAGTTAATAGTTCCGGCCGCCCGCGCACGCGCCCGAGCACCTGGCTTCATTAAAAATTGCTTCTTTAACATGCCGGAATGATTCCAATTTTGTTTAATTGTTGTAGGATAGTGGTTTGAGTTTGCTTCAAACTTAAATGATTTTTTAATTCAACTATTAAAAAACAAACTAACCACTATCCTGCTTCGAAATTTAGTCACGTTTTAAGTACAGGGATTCTCTCCCTTACTGATTGTAGGTTCACGTGTTTGACTAAGCGCTATTCCCAAACGAGACATAGCATCTTGGATTCGCAGAAGTCACGCTGCGACGATTTCGACTCTTAAGGCCCGCTGTAAAGGCCGCATTAAAGTCGCCCCGGGAAAAAAACTCGAGGTTTAGTCGACGTAAGTGGATTGGATTAAGACGCCGTATTAAATTAGGCGTATATAATTTAAATCTAGCAGCCTAGAGACCGTGCTATTACGATGACAGCGGTACATTCCCCCGGGGGAACCATCACTAACAAGCCGTGGGGATCGTCAGCAAAATCAATTTGATTCCTTTTAGCACTTTGGGTGTAGTCAACAGCAATTCTTACCCCTAAAAGATAGCACATTGAGTGGTGTCGAAGCAATTTCTAACACTAAGAGATAGCACTGGAAACACATTTTTAGCTTTCGATACCTGTCCTGCCACTTGTCGTCCATATTGTGACGAATTTGGAGTCGGATTGTTATTGGATAGGATAATCAATTAGTGTCAAATCCCCTAAATGAAATCAAAATCGGAAGATTCGTTGAAACCCCCACCCCCTCAGGATTCGCAGTTGATAAAATTTTATACCCTGAAAGATAGGACGATCACCCCCCGGCGTCGCCATTTGACTTTGAGAAAAAGCGCATGGATAATACGGCGTCTAAAACCAATCTAACCAATTATGCGCCTGGCCCCGTATTTAACTCGACTGGCCGTATAAAATGGTTCTAGACGCCGAATAACCATGTATAAAATTGTAAACATTCTATACGGCTGAATTTTATGCGACGAAAAAAGAAAATTGTCCAAAATTTTTAAAATTATACCTTGGAATAGTCAATCTTGAGCGTGCAGCAGCCGGCGTAAATATCCTGTCCATTTAGCACAGCCAGGGCTCGCTCTGCGGACTCGACCGAGTCGAACGTGGCAACAGTCAAGGGTAAAACAAGTGTCATTCGCCATCACTATTCCCACTCTTCACAAGAAGGCCCACAAAATTGGTCAAATTCCTCGACTTTTTCCTTTTCGTTTTAGACGACGGTGAGGAATTCGAAAGTGCTTATATAAAAAACATAAAGTACTATTCGATTGGTAAATTTGCAATTATATATTAAATAAGCGTTGCAAAGGGATGTGCACTTTTTAAATACAATGGCGGCGGTAGCCTGGGCAGCCCGCTATTCTCGCACATGATTGGCCAATTTTCAAGTTTCGTGCTGTTAAGCAAAGATCACCATACACGTTTTTTCTTCCCATTTTTGTTTCCAAAAATAGTTAAAGTTTAAAAGGATATTCCACTAACGCTTGAAGTCCATTCTTGTGAAAAATAACAATCCTGAGCACTTTGCCACTGGGACTACAAATCTTATGAAGGATTTTCTAAAAAAAAAAAAGAAAAAATATATATAAAGATAAAGATAATGCGTAAGTTTAGGCGTTTATATAAGAGTGCTCAATACACGTATGTAGAGCGGGATATGTATCTCGATGTAAATTATGTATATATACTGTATATAAGCGCAGGGGCTCACTAATGAGCCTCTGATAAGCGATGGTAACGATTATTCTTAATAAATCTCCTGATTAATGGGCCACCACGAAACAGGCTTGTAGGGATGAAACAGTAGTTTGCGTGTTTTTTCTAGACATCAAGATCTCCTGATTAATGGGCCACCACGAAATAGGCTTGTAGGGATGAAACAGTAGTTTGCGTGTTTTTTCTACACATCAAGATACAAATATAAAGATATATATACAAATTCAAGTCCTGTGGTTTTAGCGGTAAATGGCATACACTAGACACGCGCACGTGGTACCACAGGCTTCCCGGAATCTTACCACGTTGATGGGGTGCAGCGGGTTGATGATGGTGAGCAGGAGTATGTTACTCGCCTCAGCACACGCTCCGTTACTGTCGCCATTCAGGACTTTGTCCCTGAGTAAAAAAAAATAAAGGGTGATATTATCAGATATTATTGACATGATACATTGTACCATGTATCAAGCGTAAATGTAATGACGGCTTTATGATATGTAATAATATTTCGCGGTTTCAAAAAAAATGGCCCTTCAGTCACATCATCAGTCACACCTTTGATATTGTTTTCATTTAAAATTGGAGTCGAATAATGTACTAAAATCTCGAAATAACCATCTAAAAATAAAGTTTGATACTTTATTTACCAAATTCAATCGAAAATATCGCATTGGTTTCCTCAAATCCACCGATGAAAATGGATGCTTTTTCGCACTTGGTACTTTGCTAGGATGACAAAATGGCGACTGACAGACTGTTTAGGGTGACGCGTCTATGTTGTTGTTGGTTTTGACATATTAAAAAAGTAGAGATTACTCTTTGCTTTGATAAACATTACTCTTTGTTTTGGTTATTTTTTGCTTGTGTTGTTTTTGCTTGCTTTTTATTTTGCCGAGATGGAAAAATCGTGAAAATGAAAGTGACCTGTGTTTTCAAAAATAGTGCCGCGAAATATCGGCATTTGAAAATCGAGAAATGCTGACGTCGCGACAATTAAACAGCCTCTGCCAGCCGCCATTTTGTCATCCCAGCAAAGTACCAAGTGCGAAAAAGCATCCATTTCCTTGGTGGATTTATGGAAGCCAATGCGATTTTTTTTTAATTTGGCAAATAAGTTTTATTTTTTAAGATGGCTATTTCGAGATTTTAACAATAATGTGCCTTCTAATATTAAATAAAAACAATAATAAAGGTTTGGCTGACAATAGGGTCTATACTTATGGCGTAATGGACTTTTTTCCTTGCTATTTTTTTTTCAAACATACGACAAAATAATGTCACGTGTGCAAGGGATGGGTTGATGGGGGGGGGGGGGGGGCGGGGGGGCGTACCTCTTGATCTCTTGACTCTTTGAGTAGTTTACGAACATTTGTCTACCAAGTACGGTGAGGGGGCTGGTCTGTCGAGAAACACGCACACAGCAGTGAACGATAATGGCATGTTTACACGCACAAAGCAGTGAACGATAATGGCATGTTTACACGCACAAAGCAGTGAATGAAAATGGCATGTTTACACGCACACAGCAGTGAACGATAACGGCTTGTCTACACGCACACAGCAGTGAACGATAAAGGCGTGTCTACACGCACACAGCAGTGAACGGTAATGGCGTGTCTACACGCACACAGCAGTGAACGATAATGGCATGTTTACACGCACAAAGCAGTGAATGAAAATGGCATGTTTACACGCACACACAGCAATAAACGATAATGGCGTGTCTACACGCACAAAGCAGTGAACGGTAATGGCATGTTTACACGCACAAAGCAGTGAATGAAAATGGCATGTTTACACGCACACAGCAGTGAACGATAATGGCGTGTCTACACGCACACAGCAGTGAACGATAATGGCGTGTCTACACGCACACAGCAGTGAACGATAATGGCGTGTCTACACGCACACAGCAGTGAACGATAATGGCGTGTCTACACGCACACAGCAGTGAACGATAATGGCTTGTCTACACGCACACAGCAGTGAACGATAATGGCGTGTCTACACGCACACAGCAGTGAACGATAATGGCGTGTTTACACGCACAAAGCAGTGAACGATAATGGCGTGTCTAAACGCACACAGCAGGGAACGATAATAACGTGTCTACACGCACACAGCAGTGAACGATTATGGCGTATTTTTGCTTACCTGCGAATATGTCACAACAGCAATAGCTGACTCTAGACTCTGTTAAACAAAATATGAGAAGACTATCATAACTCCGTAAAAGAAAAAATATATAAAATGAGCAGAAATGATACACACTGTCATTTAAAAAAATACTATTAAATGTTTGCATTAATATAGCCATACTCACTTCAAATTCCACAAGTGCTTGTCTAATTTTAGGTAACAAAGTTACATAACTGTTGATGGAAAATACAAAGATCATCAAAAGTCACAGAAAAAGAATACTTCGCTACAAGAAGAACACCCCTTAAAGCCTTGTCACAAACCCACTATTTCTGTACTAGCGTCAGGTAACATTCGCCATATTTCTGTACTAGCTCAAGGTAGCACTCGCCATATTTCTGTACTAGCGTCAGGTAACATTTGCCATATTTCTGTACTAGCTCCAGGTAGCACTCGCCATTTTTCTAGGAGGCTTAAACTCTCAACGTTTTTTTAAAAAACCCGCTAATAACAGTACCCCCCCTCCACTCACACACAAACTGCTAAAAACAGTAACCCCCTCCGCCCACACATACACAAACTGCTAATAACAGTAACCCTCTAACATACAATCTGCTATCAATAGACACCTTTTCCAATACAGACAATGAACATCAATGCATACAAATTTGAAATAGAACAGTTTGATTCTCTAAATTATAATTTTCAGTCTTGAGTAATGTGTCTTATTTGATTAAAAAAACATTGGAAAAAAATCAATCAAGAATATGTAAAAAGAAAGCCTGCCTGGCTCTGGGGAACTCTAGTTTAGTAAAATATGTAAATCAGCTTGCCTTCCACATTACAAAGATCTTACAATGGTAATGTTGAATTATTTGTTAGGAGAATCGTTTTAAGGAAAATAATCTTTGAGACTCAAGCCGTGGGCGTAGAGTAAGCTTACCTGAAACAAAAATTTTATATCTTTAACGCTTAATAATTATCTGTATTCACCTTAAACATTCTCGTAACCGTATATATCTGTTAATATAAAGGCATAGGATAGTTTCTATGGCATAGGCATAGGAATAGTTTCATTTCTCTAAAACAGAGAAATAAAAAACGGCTTACGAATACGGTATTAAACACGAAGGCGCGGTATAAAAGGGTGCTTCCATTGGAAGCATCGGTTCATTTGTCAATCAACCGCCGTGGAAGTGAGGATCAAATTCAAGATGGCGGCCCGAGTCAAGTACAAAACACAGAGGGGAGAGGTTTCGAAGCGCTTCCTGATGTATAAAAATGCTACCTCTACCTTCTAGTCCGATAGAATGTGTAAAAAAGGAAACTCAGTAGAAGTAAAGCTACGAAACCAAGGTGATTTATGCAAAAAAGGAGCAAACGCATGATCGGAAAACAACGATTTCAAACCTCGACAAAAGGTGAGCTTTTTATGCCTAAAATTTACTTTTCATAGCTTTAAAACTCAGAAAACAGGATTTAAATTAGTCATCATAAGCTTATAGGTACTTAAAGTGGCGGGGAAACTCTGTTTTGCTAGAAAATGCATTTTGACTTTGTCCACATTACTGCCGATAGAAGTAATGCAGGCCTTCTATAGAAAAGATGTTGTTTGTAGATCAAATCTTGCTTTCCTCTTGTTTGTTTTTATTTTTACATCGCCTCGAGCTAGGACAAGATTGTTTTGTGGTGTGTGAAGTTTTAATTCTATTTACAAGCTACTATAAGTTGGAATTCAAGTATAAATATGTAATAAATGGTAGTGTTTTTTTATCGTTGGGATCAGTCCATTATTTGTATTCAAGTAATGTTAACCAAACAGTTTGTCTGAATGAATTGGGGGCCAAACTCGCATGTTGAATCTATTATATAATTTCTAATCAATTATATGATTTTATCCTAGCTATACCCAAGAAGCAAGTCATGGTGACATCTGAATAATCAGCAAGATATATTCCTCGAGAAAAAGCAGATACATAGACATGTTATTACATTTTCCATGTGATTTTAAATCATAAACATTCCTTTGTAAAGGAAACATGTTTTGTTGCTATAAGATTGATTGATGTGTTAGTGAAGTGTATAAAGCAACCAGTCATATTTTATAAACTGCATTATAGATTATACTTTTGTTGAATAAACCAAAATGCTTTCTCTTTTATCCTTTCAGTTCAAGGCTTCTCATTCTTACAGTAAAAGCAAGTGTAGATACAGGGAGGATATCCATTGAATGAAAACAGTAAAAGTCATGTCTTTATTTTGTATAATTAACTTATAATTAACTAAGTATAAAACATATGTTTGGGTAAACCCTTTGTAAAACTAAGGATCCAGACTGGTTTTGGGCAAATAGAAACAAAAGCTAATTCAATTGTTATTATTTCTACATTATTTGTAGTCATCATAGATTGGAAGATAAAAACAAAATGCTATACAGGTGCATTCTGATCCAAAAAGTAGAAAGACTCAATTATGGCTCAATCTCACTTAGATGGATATCAGGCATTTCTTTAGTAGCCCTTCAGTGGTTTGGTGTACATATATGTGTAAGTATATAAGCTGATACATTGTACAAAGGGTTATCTGCTGTTTCTGTGAGCCAGTTATGCACTATAAAAACATATTGAAACAAATGTTTTCTTTATATTGTATACCAGTCCCTTGTTTTGTACAGTTTCTGTGAGCCAGTTATGCACTATAAAAACAAATATTGAAACAAATGTTTTCTTTTATTGTATACCACTCCCTTGTTTTGTACAGACAAATAGTAAGTTTTGCATTTTATTGGGATGGTACTAAGCCCTACTTTTAACCCTACATCTGAAAAATTAGCACGAGGGCACAATGGTTTAATGACCAAGTGCTTTCCTAGAAATCAAATTGACTGCACTATTCTCCCTATTCAAACAGGTGTACCTAGTACTCTGTTTAGTATGCTTATAAATGACAGACAGGGTGAGGGTAAGTTGACAAATTTCCTTAGCCTTTCTTTATGTTCTGGATCAAGACGTCTGGTACTAACAGCAGGATGGCACCAGAGAAAGGACCCAAGGTAATGACCACCCTAGATAATGTAATATCAGAGTTCCACTTGCACACTCCCTGGATACCGCTGAAATATCTTATGAAACTGGGGACATTTGCCGAAGCCTGAACATGTATTGATTAACTATTAAATTTGGTAAAAAGATAATAAAGACAAATTGACTTTCTCGTCAAAGTAGAAGTCAACTGGGGGTTCAACACTCCCTGACTTGCCCACCACACCAAATTTTCTTCCTGCTCAGGAAAATGTGACACTTTATGGATTTTTGGTTAATTCTTGAACAGATGTACAACATCAGATAGGCACACTTTGCATTTTTGTTTTTACACCTGTTGCAGCAACAAGAAAGTAGAAATAATAGTTTCACTGGGGGGGGGGGGGGGTGAATAGGTTTGCGGATCGGCGGATTCGGTCCCGAAATGCTCACGGATTACGGAATACGGGTTATTTTGGCGGATTTTGGAAGTACGGCCGATCACGGATTTGTTGACAATTCGGGCGCGAATTTCGGATTTTGACTGCTTTGATGGTCGAATTTCGGATTTTAAATAAATTTCAATCGATGCTATTGTTTATCTGTCAAACCATGCGGATCTAAAAAATTCGGCGGATCCACGGATTTGCTCCGAAAATATTGCGGATCGGCGGATTTACATACCCCTATTCACCCCACCCCCCCCCCCCCCACTAGAATAAGTTTTACTGAAGTGTCCTCTCACACTACAGCTGTAAAGTGACTTATGAATAATAAAATATATATATGATGTATCTTGACTTTATACCTGATGTTTGCTGCTTATGTTTAATTCTAATGTCCTGCTTTGTTGTGTGCTATTTTTCAGTACAGAAGTTACAAAAACACATTATTTTCTGCAATGTCTTTTTTCTTCCTGTTTTCCTTTCCTCTTCTCACCATTTTAGGGGCTTCTTTCCAGAGTACAATGCTCTTCATATTTCCCCGAATGTCTGATTGAAATACGAATCATGCTACCGGCCAAGAAAAGCGCGAAGAAATGAGGCAAAATCGCTCCACGAAACCTGTTTTCTAAACACGCTAAAAAATGGCAAAATTTAGCTCTGTTTGTACCCCATTGCACGCATAATCCCTTAGGATAGACTGCTAAGCAATGACTGTGGTCATTGCGGGCCCAAGCTCACCAAATCCTTTCCCAGGAGAGTCGGGAAGGTATACATACCAAAAATGGCGTCGAAGGGAAAGGCGGGAGATTTAAAATCGCGCCGTTCTAAGACAAATATGCATTTCTCGCTGCCAAGAAAGGCTTGAAGTACAAATCAAACATATCCTTTCTTTCATTTGGGAATTTTTTTATTCGTTGGATATCAAATTATTAGATTTGGGGGCATTCTTTATTGACTGGGCTCGTAACGGTAATGGCCGCCATGCTGGACTTTCTCTCCATTAGAAAAATGGGGGCGGGGCTTAGGCCCTTTTATACCGCGCCTTCGTGGTGGCGCGCCGAGGTTGTTTTGGCTTAAACAGCTTTTACAACTTTGTCACGTGTGAAACAAACAAGGCAGCTATCGTCGATTACCATGTGTGACACTAGCGTGTGCTTCGTTTGAAGCGCGTTCAGATACTCAACTTTTGATTATAATTTCTCATAAACGCAGGTTCCGACATACAACTACATAAAGCAAGTACTTTCGGTAAGGCCTATTTTACCAATAGCGTCGGGTAATAGTTTGGAAGATGAGCGGGTTGCGCTAAAATGTTGAAAAGGAAAAATTCTTTAGTTTTCAAATTATCTTAACAAAAATACTCTCGAATTGACTATCTGAAATATATTCTTGTGCAACACTGGTCCTCTTGCCCCTCTCACACAAGTTGCCTTAGGGTTTGGACTTAGCAGGGGGCGTAAATTCGGGAATGGATCTTTGTAGGCAAGAGTGCATTTATTTTTCCAAATATTGCGAGGACAATTTTGGCGTGAAATAAAGATTCATCAATCGCGAAGTTTGACAGGTCCGTTTTAAGCCAAAAATTCGTGTGCTTCAAGTTGGAGTATTGTTAGGTGTTACTGTAGATTTAGAAAAAAATTCATCGCGCAGATTTCGAGATTTTTATTTTAATATAAAAATATTGCTTCCTTTTAACTTGCATGACAAAAAATAATTTGATTTTCAAGAAGAGTGAATCTAGCGGAGTCTGATAAAACATAGATGTATTAACAAAATCTGAAAAATTTACGGAAATCGCGCCGAAAATGAGTCTTCTGTAAGGAACATAGTTTTCCACGAGTTAAACACAAGCTAAACAAGAGTTAAACACAAGCTAAACAACAGCGGAAAATTTTGGCACAAAAGTTAACGGAAATTCGCTGGACAGACGCCGTCAAATGACAAGTACTTTGGTGATATTCGATTTACTAGAGGTATCTTTCATAGATGACTCGGTTCATATTCGGTTGATTTGTGAAATCCTTTGGGTAGGTCGCTCAATGCATTAGTTTTCAAGAAAACCTCACTTCCTCTATCTTGGTATCGCAGGACTATCCGATCGATACGGCTACGGTACAAAGGCTGGGATGAAATAGCTAGCGTCAGAGAACACCTACTAAAAGGTGCTTATTCTTGACGAGTTGTGGAGTGAATAGGGGGGGGCATAATACTGGCTACGTAAGGTGGAACATATATACCGTCATTACCAGATCATTTTTAGATCTCCACTTTAGACAAAAACACATCGTTATCGCTTTCAGCCAAAGTACTTTCTTGAAGAATAAAAAAAGACACTTTTAATCGAGGATCTCAAATTTAAAACTTAACAAACAAAAACATGTTTAAATTGTGTCCGTTGAACACTAGGACTGTACTCCTGAGCTGTATTTTTAGATTAGTAAATAAGTAAAAGAAATTCTGTTGAAAACTTCAATCCTCCAGTCGAGTCTGCCAAATTACAATAGAAAAATAGCCAGGCTTGATACCTTGGCAAATTATAGAGCTCTATAATTGTAAAGAAACACAATTTTTAGATCATACCTTTTAACACGAGACACTCCGGTCTGTTTCTAAATTTTTTTCAAAATTGAATCAACGTGGTCGTCACAACTTTGATTCGGCAGCCTATTTACATGACAGTTGCCATGGAAACGTCTAACATCTGAGTTGATGGTTTGAAGTGTACGGAGGCGTCCAAAACCAGATACGTCTGCAATTCCACTCGGCACATTTCTCAAGTCCCTTGGTTGCTATGGTTACGTATTTCATTGAAAAGATTTTGGCGTTTATCCGTTAACAGTGAGGCGGCAAATCACAGCTGATACAATTAGTGTGTACGATCGGTTGAGTGTTCGTTGGTTCTATTGCGACACAAGGAAATATTGGGCTCGAAATCAATTCATCTGGACACAGTCTAGTTGTTTGTTTTCGTGCGGTAGGTGGCGACAGTTGAGAGCACTTAAACAGCATAAAAATTATGTAAGGGAGTAAATACGACGGAATTTTATGAATCTTAAAGGACTGCGCAGTTGCTATAAAATTACCAAACTTTCCGAGTCGCACAAATTTGGTCGTTAGGTAAAATCCCGATTGAAATATGAGAAATATTCTGGTACGATGTTATAGAATTGTAATAAAACGCAGAAGGTAAGAGACGGTGCAGATGAGCTTTTTGGCAAATGATGAAGTCACGCGCTAGATAGGGGGCAGATTGGGCATCGTTGCCCTTACCGTAGCCATATGAATGTTTAAGCTAGCTAGCAATAGCTAGCAAAGGAATGAAACCGGCCGCTAATAACATCAAAGCCATTATGGAAAGCGTCAGGCAGCCACGCGATAGAAATGTAATTAAAAAGTAATCCGTTCCAATCAAACAAGTCCATTCTGAACTCAATTCTAATCCAAACTAGTGAGCTATGATGACTCGAAATTGATTTTGTCTTACTGTCATTGTCGTCATAGTCGAGTCGTTATAGCGCCCGCCTCTAATAACCGCCATTAGTCACGGCTACAAGAATCGCTCTCCCCGCAAACAGAAAACGTGTACGTGCAGATCTTCCTCCCCCGAAGAAGGGGAGAAATGGTAGAAACTGCCAATGCCACGGTTTTTGCACGCGCTAAAAGGAAAAACCTCACCAAACCATTCATTCACAGTACAAAAACTAATAAAAAAGAATTCGAATTAACAGTATTCAAAGTGAAAGGCGCTTCTTCAATCGAAGCGTCTCAAAGGTATACTCCTAGTTAGAGCCCTAGAGACTTTCAGCGGAAATGGCGAAACGAAAAAAATGTGCATAAAACTCCTCCGCAAAAGCAACTTTACGAGGCGCCTAAAGCTTCCCTTCTGTTGACGACGACTGATAAAGAAATAAGGAAAAATGCTTCTATATTCCATTTGCCTCTACTCCCAAGCCTCTCCTTTGCTTTTCTATATCCACACATTTAGTCCGAACCTTTTCCCTCGCCAACCTACTCCCTACCCCATTCTTCTAAAACACACACTTTTAAACCGAAACCTTTCACCCCGACACCTCCCCCTCCTACCCCTTCGCTACCTCTAAATCATCTTGCTCCTTGCCGTTCGGGTTTCCCGATCCCTCCTTTCACGATGAATTAGCTAATAACAGCCAAGTAGCAAAGCACCCTGCCCTATTCCACCCCAGTCCAACCCTACTCATTTTTTTTCAAATGGTTGCCAGTCCTACTTAATCGTTTTAAATGGTTTCCAGTCCTACCCACTTTATCGTTTCAAATGGTTCCCAGTCCTACTCACTTTATCGTTTTAAATGGTTCCCAGTCCTACTCACGTTATAGTGCCGAAAGGTTGCAGCACTTGAATGAGGTCCGTTTCTTTGCAGCCGTCGGCTACCGCCCGGCAGTGTATGACTCGTGAGGGTGGCGTGTTGTGGTGAGCAACGTTACTTGTGGACAGCGGGAACGCACTGGATGACGTCAGTGAACACGTGACTGACGGTGTAAGTGTTGTGGATGAAATACCTGGAAAAGGGGAGAAAAACCAATAATTCTAAATATTGCCAATGTAGGCCTGTGTCACTCGTTAAAAAAACAACAAATGTTGGTAGTATTCGTACAGATTGCTAGCCCTTTATTAAGTCTTGGACCGCAAAGAAGAAAAAAATGGAAAAAAGACCGTTAGAGTAAGGAAATTACAACCACAAAGCATGTGGACATTTTTTGAATGGACCTTAATACGAATCTGAAAACTAAATCTATGCAAACAGAACCGAGATAATAACCGAGATAACGGTAGTGCATAACGCGAATTACCAAAAGAAAAGCGTAGTTTATACAAACCCTCGAGGGCGAGGAGTCAAAGTTAAGTCAGTAAATATTAGTATAATCGACATCCACACTCAATAACTCCCCAACTCCAACTGAAATTGTGCTTAGGGCTAAAAGATAACAAAGCAGAAAAGGCGGTTGTTTTAGGGAATTAGGAATAAAATGCGCGTTTTAGAAATTATCAAAGAAATCATAACCTTTTAAAATCTTAGTTCATATTAAAGAAACACTTGGCTTCACCTTATATTAACGCGAACTTTGATATAATAATAACTCAAGCTCAGAAAATTCGCCATAAAGTTCTAAACGTTTTTATAAAAAGGTTTCCTTGCCAAGAAAGAGCAAGATAAAGCACAGCTGGTATCCCTCTTGTCTATGTTGCCATTATTCCCAAAACGCGTAATAGACCTCTGAGTCACGAAAGGAAATGAAACTTTTGTGACGAATGACGTTTAACCTACGGGAAATAATGGGGTGTGGGAGGTTCTTGACAAAGCCATTTAGCGGTTAACGATGATTTTTATGTGGATTGATTTGAGCTATTATCGGGATTTGCGCATTGGCGATTTGAGATGTCGTGTTGTCTGTTATTGTCATATTATTTTGTAAGTGCCGACCTCGGGTAGTAAATATTCTGGGTACCGCGTTTATAGAAAACGCTGTACCCAGAAAGGGTATTTCAAGAAGCCATTTTACCTAAGACGACCGGTCGCTTTAATCGTATTCTAAATTATGGGTCGCCTCGTCAACATTATGGGTTGCTTCGTTATCTGAAACTTTTTAGATAGGTAGGTACAAGTCGACCGGTCACTTTAATCGTATTTTACATTATGGATCGCCTCGTCAACATTATGGGTCGCTTCGTTATCTGAAACTTCTTAGATAGGTAGGTACAAGATGTAGGATGGCAGGAGACAACGCACCGATCTCACGCGTTGACCCATGACCCAGGAAACGGCATGTGAGCGGTGAGCTGAAACTACAGTATACCTAGGGTTATGAGTCAAACAATGTGTCAAATAAAGACTCCGTTCCTCGACTCGTTGTCAGCTATATGACTATCATCCACTACATGAAATTATTAAATGAAGGAACTTAATACAATAACTTGAATCGATTTTTTCGAACGCTTTTTTGTAACAAAACCAGATTATTTTGACAATTTCGGCAACAGGAATTTGTTTTTTGTTTTTTTTCGACTTACTTATAATTCAATAAATAACAATAAAATATCATTTCCGCTATAGATAACAAATAAATGATGGTTTTCCACATTCGAATGCACAGCGTCTCGTGCACGAGTCTCGGAGACTGTGCCAGCCATTTGGCAATTCACACTAAAAAAAACATTATTACATAAAACAAAGATACAAAACCACCCCTGCACATTCACATAGACGTGTTGAATTAGCCGAAAATGTTTCTTCTTAAGATTTACGCTGGACAGTTTTTGTTTGGATTACGGCGTTACAACGTTGAATGACGTTGAACTATGTCACCACACAAAACGGCAATTGTTCCGAGGGAAGTTTCATCTCTCTGGCGAGCTTCTGCGTGACTGATGGTATGTAGTCTAAAAACACCTAAAAATCCATAATTACCTTGAAAGTGTGTATAACAAGTTAAACCATCCACGCAAAAGACAGTAGTGAGTGTTTGCCGGGGTGAACACATTTATGAGTAAATATTTTTAAACACTCCAAGCAAACGCGACCTCAGGTCAAACATTGTGCTGCTTGTGAGTGTCCTCAAAACAAACACGTCATGACAAACACTTTCTTAAACTGTAAAAGGGCTTCAGCAAACAAAGAAATGTTTCCTTGATCTGAATTAAACATGTCTGAAATGATTTCAGAAAGCAAAGCAACTCTCTGAAATATCTTTTATTTGGGTTATCGACACAACTCGCGCTTAAATACAACTCGATTACTGTTATAGAAAAAAGTCAACAAAAACGGTATTTTTTGTTAATATTATGTGAAAATGTAAATGCCTTTGCTCATCTAAAAATAAGTTCCCATAATGTTAAAATCAAGAAATTCAGAAAAATAAGGCTATTTTGTTGTTGTTGTTGCTAAGAAAAATTAAATAAAAAAGCGTCATACTCTATAAGAAACGCCCATTTACATGAGCTTAATTTTTGGAGAACAAAAACATTGTTTTCCCCTTTAATGGCAGAACAGAAGGTACACATTTTTCGATGCATATTTTGATAAGTGCTAATATAAAATGTTCCCTAATTGCTGGCTAGCTCACAGTTCCAAAACAAAAACAATAATTCATTCATTCAGTTTCATCTGTTATCAGCTTCTCCAAGATAAACAGAATAGAGCCCTTTTTCTTTTAATCAAGTATAAATCTTATACACTGTTTTTGAAAAAAGGACGAAAAAAATCCGAATGCAATAAAATTTTTGCGTAGAATCGAGTGGAAGACACGATAGTAGTATCACTAGTATATATGGTTCGCTTATGGTTCGCTAGGGGAGGGGTGGTCAAGCTTTATTCTGATTGGTGGATATATGGTTCGGTGTGTGACGTCACAGGCAGCGTTAGCCAATAGGGTTTGAGATATACGGTGAGGGGTGTGACGTCACGCAGGGTTAGGATTGGTTCCCGCGCGCGCGACGTCACGGTGACGTCAGCGCGGGAAAGGATATAACGGCGCAAGGGGAAGGCTGAGATCATCCCTCACAGCTAAGAGAAAAAAACATGGCGGAGACAAAATCGCAAGTGCAACACCTTGAGGTACCAAAAGGGGACAGCGAGGAGAAACGTCTGGTCAGGGAGGCACTAAAGGCGGAGAGGAGCCTGGAGAACCCTTGGGGCGAGAAAGAGCTCGACAAAGCGGTGCACATGGAGCTAGAGGCGTGGATGGAGCACGCAGCCGCATGGGGGAAGAAGGGCTACGATTGGGAGGAGTGGTCAAAGATAAGAAAGGAGGACGTGGCAGCGTACAAGGAGAGGGAGGCACGCCGTGTCAAATCGTTGGAGGAAGCTCTTTCTCGCCCCAAGGGTTCTCCAGGCTCCTCTCCGCCTTTAGTGCCTCCCTGACCAGACGTTTCTCCTCGCTGTCCCCTTTTGGTACCTCAAGGTGTTGCACTTGCGATTTTGTCTCCGCCATGTTTTTTTCTCTTAGCTGTGAGGGATGATCTCAGCCTTCCCCTTGCGCCGTTATATCCTTTCCCGCGCTGACGTCACCGTGACGTCGCGCGCGCGGGAACCAATCCTAACCCTGCGTGACGTCACACCCCTCACCGTATATCTCAAACCCTATTGGCTAACGCTGCCTGTGACGTCACACACCGAACCATATATCCACCAATCAGAATAAAGCTTGACCACCCCTCCCCTAGCGAACCATAAGCGAACCATATATACTAGTGATACTACTCACGATGCGCCAAAAAGCACAATGGTTTATTACTCTCCTCTCCAAAAAAGTTAAGTACTGGAAATTATGATCATTTGAATGAAAAAATTACGATCAAAGCACTTGACATGAGGATAAAGGAGGAACGAAGAACCAAAGGCCCTTCATCGGTTCTTACATTCTTCTCCGGTGTTTTTCTTTGCTGAAAGAGCACTCTAAAATAAAATGAATTTCAAAGTTTTGTCATAATTATCATTAGGAAAAATAAACAATATCGTCTGAGTTAAAAAGTTAGAGTCTAATAGGGAATGCGAGTTTGGTTTTTAGGGTAGATTTGTTGATTGTTTGGGTGCAGGTACGTAAAAGAGAAGCCGCAAAATGGCGACGCGTGGCAGGCACTAGAGTGCATACGAGGGGTCAGCTACTAAATACAGTGCCTCGTAGGAATTATAGTCAAGTCCTAAACACCTGGAGCACAGTAGAATTGAATAACACTAAAAAAGGGAATGAATGTTCGTATAGTTATGTTAGGTATATCGGTATGTTTGTATGCAGGTCTTAAAATCCAGGTGGTTTACGGCACCCCCACTGTTTCGGCCTACTTCAAATAATCAAGAAGAAAGAAAAATATTGGGTACAGCTTAATCTTATGGTTAATTCTTTAAAAGAATATAATACGAGAAAATATTGAGGTTTTTCATATATCTGATATTTTTGTGTTTGCGAGTGAAAGCAAAATTTCTGCGTTTTGGTCGGTTTAATGTTAAATGCTAAATGTCTAGTACACGGCTCCGTCCGTATTCCATAAAGAGCTTAGTGTGATATGTTAATGTGCAAAGTAGAATAATCTCAAATCTTATCAGGAAAGCAACTGATCCAGAATTAAGTCACAGAGAGGAAGGCAATGTCCAAAGCTTTTGACTTACAAACTCTCTTCACAAAAGGTTTTCACTGTATTAAAACCAAACCCAATTGACTTCGTGTTTTGATAATTTCATTAACCTGTCTATTGGTGATCCCTACGAGACAATTTTTACTGACATTTGAATCCAAATGTTTTGTGAATGAACAGGGACTAGGTTGAGACGTGCTTATGTATTTGTCATGTCAAACTTTGGAGGGTCGGTCCTGACGGGAGAATAAGGTAGTTGGGATCTCGGGCTAGAACAGAGAAGACGAAAACTACAAGCACACAAGGACCCGAGAGGAACGTCTACACAGAAAGCATTTCTCTAAATGTTAAACCTGATTAAGTCAAAATATATCAATTAACAGCATGATGTTTAGCAAACCTTTAAATTGAAATAAACATTTATTAGCTTTTTGCATAAAAATTATCTGCGCTATACTGACATTGAGGAATTTTCTCAATGTAAGCAATATTTTCTCCTCTGAAGAAACGTAAAGATTTTATCTCAATTATATACTAGCATAATCTCAATAGGGATGTAAAAACTACATTTTTATGTGTATGTAGAATGTGTCGAGATATTTGCATAATTGTTTATATACAGCATGCAAAAACTGCTAAAGGCGCTATTATATTGTCAGAAAACAAAGTGGACAAACATCTTAAAACGATTTCTTTGTCATTTAAAGCATTAAAAGCTGCACAGAATACTAGGTAAGCTCATCAAATCTGCAAAGGCATAATCCTAGAAATCAAACATGTATCCCTGTAAGATATCTCAAATACAAACACATACTTTTGAATTATTCACAACACAAAGCTATTCCTAGTAAATGTAAAGAGAAAAGAATAGTGTAATTTTTATTAAACTAGCTGAAATATTGTAAAGACAAACATCAAATTAATTGAGACTTTGGATCGTTTATAAATTCATTCTCAACGCAAAAGGGACCCGCAAAAGTTTATTTCGGATAAAAATAATCAATAGCGCACGGTCTCAGTATGACTCTATAAATCCTGTCCCATACGAAAACAAAACATGATAATCGAATGATATATAGATAAGATTCACACAAAACTCTAAATATATTAGTAGTGATTCGTAAAATAATGATAACAATTATTGAAAAATATGACTTTGTAAAACGTGGATCACTCAAAACACTGACGAAAATGAAGGACGTCCCAATTTTTTTTTGTTGCTATAGCTATTGGACGAAATACTTAGCATGAATTCCTTCGCAATTCACCTTGAAACAAAAGTAGTATGACGATTAAATGGCTACTCTGGGATAGCACATAAAAACATTAATGCCAACTAACAGTTGATTGGTTTCCACGGCTAACAGCCACATGGCTTCCAAAAATAATAACAAACTATCAAATCAGTGCTTGTCATTTAGCTAAGGTGCTTCGAAGAATGAACTTTTCAATTTCTTGAGCTAAAGAGAGAACAGCATATAGACAGGACTATTATTTCTCATGCATACGCTGTCAGTAAAAGATCGTTAGGCTATTGTCCGCGCATCGATTTACAGGAAAATGTTTTGGGTTTCGATGCTTTGATAAACGCCGGGCACAAAACAAACGAGAAAGTGTTGCTGCCGAAAGCCTTAGAGACTATGGAGACCACTTCACAGAAAAACGCAAACAGATACGCAGTCAAGTTTATCGTTTCTGAATGGCGTGGAGAATTAGATAGGCCGCGATAAATTGCACAACTTAATTCCTGACGGGGAAATACAGTTCGAGTAGAGCCAGACAGATATAGCATGGTTATTCATTTTCCAAATAAGCTCACTGTTCGTGAATTTATCAGACACAAATAAGGGATGTGTGACACTAGACATGGTCGAAATCAGGACGAATTCCTAAGGAGTTGCACCCCAAATCCGCTCTTTAATGAAAGATACTTTTCAGTTGAGGGTCGGGTTAATTTCAGACTTGCGCGTTGTCATTTCGCAAGTAAACTACAGGCATGCGTTATTAATTGAGATCTCCCCTCTTGCTTTTTATGGGTTAAATCAGCTAAATGGCAAAATATCCCCAATTGAGCAAAACAATATTTCAAATATAATAGCTCGCAAAATGTCACTAGCTCTATAGCTGAACTTAATAATCACTTAAAAATACATGAATTTGAAAGTTTAACAACAAGCACATCCAGCAGACGCGCATGGATTGGCGAGACGGAAACTGTATTAGTCATGTTCATTGAAAACGCCCCGCACGAGCGAAATTCATGGGGAAAATCACATACGCATTGTCAGAAAACTAACACAGAAGCATAGCATTATTCACGCTTTAAATCCGTGAATGAATTAAGAAGATTCTCACGAACACTCGCGACACCAAAGCCTGACAGCTGAACTGAAATTTTAATGGAGCTCGCGAGCGCCCCCACATACCTGTACTAGTCGAGTAACCTGTGTGATATCCATTTAACGAGTTGAAATCGTAGCCATAGGCAGTGTTGTATGTGTAGACGGGTGAGCTTTCGTTTTGTGCCGCATAGGAAAATGAATACGATGGTATAGAGTTCTGCGCGTAAGGAAAAGAATAGTAGGTCGGCGCACTCGTAGATTCTGTCACTGCAACTGTTGCTGAATGTGAGCTATTGGCGGAGGAAACCGCCACAGTTCTGTAATATCGAGCAAACTTGGACTCGTCGAAATTAGTAGCTGAAAGTCCACTATCCATTTTGGCCCGTTTGTTCGGGCTCTCTATGCCAGCTAGTATCCCCTCGACTTCTGCCATGTTTTCATTCACAGGCTTTCCTCATACTAACACACGGTTACTGCTAGTCAGCGGCTAATAATAAACATACTTGTCTCGATCCAGGCCTCCTCAAATTATACAACGCTAATTCTGATTGGTTTTTGCTGCATCCACCAATCAGAGGACAGTTTATGCACCTTTCACCGCAAGGCGCCATTTTGGAAATAGAAAGTTGGCGAGCGTTGCTTTGAAAATTACAAGTGCGATAAAAATCGCTTCTGAATAACCGAAATGCCAAGATCTTATGCAAAGAAAGGGGGCTTAAATAATACAAGGGGTTCACCCGATGAAAACGAGGAATCAAATTGTGTTATATGTCTGGATCGAGTCCGTTGTCGAGGAAAATTGAGCGTTTGTAATCACTGGTTTTGTTTTCCATGTATTTTTGAATGGTCCAAGGTAAAAATCATACTATGTACTAACAATCAATTGATTTCTTTCTACCAATCATTAACTCCCTTAACTATTCAAACACTCTTCCTTTCAGAATACAAATACTTGCCCTATCTGTAAAGCGCGATTTCGTTGCATCTCAAAGGTAAATCATCAAATGTTTATCACTGCATTAGTAGATTTTAGCTTTTTGATGGAAAAAAAATGTAAACATTGACAGTTTAATTCAATCTTAGCTGAAATTTTTGGCTTTCTGGCGACTCTAGACTTTGTTTATTTTATATAACCTCTTCACAATAGGCGCTTCGGGGATGGTTTCTTTCCTAAAAGATGATCTTAAGCAAATGGTCTATGAATTTGTCGAAGAAGGAATAAGCGCCGATTCGACCCCAAGGGGTTGTTTTGACTACCGGACTTTGCTTAATTCAAAGGATGCTCAAACAAATTGAAATCGTCAACTCCAAAACAGCATATATCTGTGGGAGTTTGAGCTATGATAAATACCATTTTCTCCTTGATTAGAGGTCATATCTTATTGGCGAGGTTATCCTATTCCGAAGTTTAGTAAGTACTAAAAGTAAGGACTAAATGTATGTTTAAATAACCCATCGTTTGACAAAAACGTCGCGATTAAGTGGGTCTCCTTTGCTTCATGTGAACTGTACCTGTCTTTATTGTTTTTGAATCAAATTTCTGACCAAAACAGAACACTGTTTTAAAGCCCATATTGTCCTTGCAGCGTTTTCAAATTTAACTTTGTGGTTATTTTTGTGTCAGTTGCACTTCAGTCCGCTCAAGTCTCCACCTTCTAAAACACGTGTGCCGGATAAGGATCAAAGAGTCTGGAATGATGATGAGGATTTTGCAGTTGAGGACATCTATGATATCCAAAATGATCTATGGGACGACATGGATGATGACTATGAGCCCCCTATAGCTGTTAACAATCCATGGACCCCTGGGCACACAAGCAGACATATGGTGAGTTCCATTGCAAGCCATTTTCCTTTCCTTGAATATGAATTTCTTTGCCTTTGTCCACTAGATGTAAATAAGTGTGTATTGAACTATTTTGGTTTTCAATAACTAACTGGGGTCTATTTTGTGGTGTTAGTGTGTGGTTGATAATGATGATGATAGCATACAGGTATATAATTCTCTTAAATAGTTACACCCCAGACACTGTCTTACAAAGCAAAGGCTTTCTTTGGAAAGAAAGGATCTGGATAGCAACTCAATATTCTTATGTATTTTTCTAAGTATTCTACCATTTTGCCACACTGACATGTTCATAAAATTTTCAGTAACAGCTTATCAAACTTACTTAATAAGAAATCTTTTAAATAACCATATAGGTTATTTTGTGTATATGACTTTTTTCTCATATTAAGGCCTATATTCAATTCATGTTTTCAATATCCTACGTTAAAGATTGTATAGAATTGCATTGCTTCAGCTGCCAATAGCATTTTCATATCTCTTAAGCTTGATTTTTCTTTCCTTCACTATTATACTTAAAATATATAACTATATCAAGGAAATGCTTCATTACTCCACATGCTCTTGGTTAAATATTTCATAATCAAACGTAACTATAGCCCTATATGTTATTTGTGGCTCACTGAAATATAAATGAAAACCTAAAACAATAAACTGTGGGATGAATTTGGATTATATTTTATTTTTAAGTGAGCAAAGTGCTATCTTTAAATTCCATAACTTTGTTAATATCCTATTGGTGTCTGACATAGTGTGGTGATGTCTATAAATTTTCCAGCCGACAAGCCCCTGCTTCCTGTTGTAAGCTCAAGGTTCAGAACAGGCCATATCCATAATCAACCTGGAAATTTATTTTGTTGTTACTCTACCGGGATTATATCTTGTTACTTCTGGGAGAGCTGTCTGTGTATAAACTGTTTCCTTTGAATTTAATCTATAAGTCGAGCTGCTAGTAGCTATATTCTCAAATTTGAATTCTAGTTGGTACCTTCTGGGCTGTATTGGCTCTTGGTTTACCCAGCTTTATCCACATGCCAGGCAGTTTCAAGTATTTTGTTACCATTTTCAAATGGTTATGTGAGAACAGTCCGCCTAGCATTAAGACTTGTTTGTGTTTCCCAGGCTGATGGACCTTCCCTTTCTTTTTTAAATAGACGTTTAATAGTAGAAGGTTGTTAAGCCGTATATGTTTGCTTTTCAATGTAAATTAGCCAAGTTTGTTCCTCCGTCTAGCGGGTCAGAGAATTAATAATTCAAGCATGGCAAAAGTCAGGAGTTGACTGCGATAGCCACGTTTCACCTTCTCCTCTTTCCCCTCTTTTGGACATAAGCGTAAATCTTGAATTGGGATGATAGAAGTAGCGCTACCTCTACCCAAATAACACAGCAGTATATTATCAGCTGATTTGTATCATCCCCCATCTCCGTGTCTTTCCTCGAAATGTTGTCTTTTTTTTTTCTTATTTCTCACTCCGCATAAATTTCTTTTTTCTTCGCCTCCTATTTAATAGTTCTCCTCGGCAGAATTATGTTTTGTCGCCTTATTAAACAGACTCGCTAAAGAAAGTTATACACAAAATCAATGATCAAATGACTCACAACAGATAAAAACGCCCGTTTACGGCAGTCTATACTCTGGGCTATGATAATTCTAGCCGTGGTCTGATCACTTGACCTGATATACAATTAATTACAGCTTTGTCAGCTGAACTGAGGCTTCGGTACAAGAAAACAATCTGGAATAATCTGTCGCCCCTTCCTTCGTTTGACAGGAAGATGTCCTTCGCCTAATACCTGAATATGCAGTATCCGCAGTATTTAGCGAATTACGGCGAACTATGTCTAGAGAAATAAGCTTAGAGTGATTTTGTTTTAGATGCACCACAAGCCAAAACTCCCCAAATCAAATAAACGTATTGCTAGATTATACCACAGGAATAAAGATTGTGCTTTAGGTTCATTCGGAGATTTCTCCACCTGTTCGTCTGAAACGCGACGGCATCTGCGTTAAGAACTTTATTGATTTTCTGTTAGTGGCTTGATAACGCAAGCTAGAGTGTCATCCGCGTAGATGATATCTCCTCCTAGTCCTATCGGTGCTTTTCTCCAGGATGTAGGTACTACGATTGTTGCACATTTCTGTGCGCCCCGTCCTTGAGTCGTCTTGTCAAGAACTCCAAGTGAGACCACTTAGTCCACGAAAAACAATTCACTATCACTAATAGAAAAAAATACAGGCTTAGATATGCAGAAATCAGACTGATAAAATAACAAGGGCGGTCAGTGCATTCTTATATTATTGGCTTCTATTTTATTGCATTTCGTAATTGGCATACGATGATTGAATTCTCGAAATAATCTGCGAGTAGTTTGCGCAGTGCCTTTTTTGGCAGTAAAACCACAAGCGGCACCAATACAATTTAATCCCCATCGGTGAGACATTCACATTGCTGATTTTTACCCTTGTAAGGAAATAATATTGGCTACCCGACTTGATTTTGACGTGTAGAGCCCTGTGTTAAAAGAGACACCCATAAACATGAGTCGATTATTCTATGGGCTTAATTTGGAGTCTGACAGATGATTTCCTCAATAAAGGCCAGCTTTGTCTTGAACTTCTCACATTTCAAAGCTCTTTGGAGGTTTGCGGCGAAAATCACCGTCTGGGTTTTGGAACGAAAGATCGTTTCATTTCATATGACACGGGTGTGACTCGAGGGTCACGGGTATGACTCGAGGGTCGCGGGTGTGACTCGAGGGTCGCGGGTATGACTCGAGGGTCGCCTTGCTGCGCCTGCGAGGCATTTGCCATCTTTGGCGCGAATAAACGTCTATGCGAACAGTGTCTTGTATTAGTACAGCTATTTGTGGTATCTTAACTACATTTGGATCCACGGGAAGCAACACGGGTTTAAGAGTCCTTAGGTTATCAGGTGTTAAATGTGAGCTATTCGCATGTGTATTGCAAGTATTATAAATGACAAGCGAATGCTTATAAGGGGATAATTATCACACAAGCACAAGAGGAGGAGCACATCAGCGATCCCATCGCGGTATTTAGATATCACGTGTACACAACTGTGAACCCCAATACAAATAGACTCTGGGGTTTCTGATTAATGATTAATTAGAATTAGCTTTTGATATCAATTAACATGAAAAGCACAAATAATAAACAAGTAAAACGCAATATAATGACATACTAAAAAAGGGTAGCCTGCGTGCATCCGGTTTCAATTTTTTATTTTATTTTGAGGCCGGATGCACGCAGGCTAAAAATGGGATGGAAGAACGCCATTTACTCCTGGTTAGCTTTAATTTTTTTACTCATTTTTTTGTGTGCGATTTTTTTAAATCTATTTTAGCAGCCTTGCCTCTAAAACCGTTAAATTCGTCTCTCTCGGAAATAAATTTGAAACTTTTACACAAGTTAAAAGGAGGCTATTTATTTTTTTCTTTTAAAGAAAAAATGAGATCCTCACGATGGATTACTCACAGAAAGACAGCTTGGAGAACATCAAGTGTCGACAAAAACTGGTCTTGAACCTTCGCAATTGATGCGTCTTTATTGCAATATAATTATCCTCACGATGTCTGGAGAACAACAAAATTGTGAGGATTATTAGGTAGATATTGATTGAGTTGTTATGTAGAGTTGATGTATATAACCAAAGCTTCGTTAGGAATATTTTTACCATAGCCGAAATAATCCTTTTTAAAACCAAAAATCAATATTTCCATTTTTTACCTGTATCTGGACAAATTTGGTGGTTGATTATTTTGCGGAAAAAAGTATTAGTTTGTTTATTGTTGACGTCGAAGCTTGGAAGCTTTGCATGATGGGAGCCTTGATGTGGCTCCAGCCATCAGTGACATCTACAACGCTTTACTTAAAAAGAAGACCACATCCCTGCGGTGTGCCCCATCCCAAAACAGAAACATCCAAAGGCAATTGAAAGTGACTTGAGCCCGATATCTTAACTTGCCAATTAGCCAAGGTCATGAAGTCGTTAACACTTATAGGCTGGTACCTCATATTTTAGACAAACGGGACTATAGGCAGTTTGCAGTATCTGGGGAATCGACATCTCACGCAATTTTGTATCTCTTTCATCTTGCCCTAGAGGCGCTAGATAAAGGGAATTGCAGTATAAGGCTGTTTTTTGCAGATTTTAAAAAGGGTTTTCATTTGATGGATTACGGCATACGTTTGCCTAGGCTGTTTGAGTTTAATTTACACCCTTCTTTCCTTCGGTGGATCGCCGCCTTTTTACAGGGCCATATACAATTTGTGCGCATTGGCGATGAGGTTTCAAGTACCAGTTCAAGTTTCAGGTACCAGGTTGGGGGGATCCCACAGGGTACCCAAGTAGGCCAAATATTGTTTGCGGTTAGGTAAAACGATCTAGTATCGTCCTGGCCTTTGCGCACTAAGTACGTGGACGATTGAATCGTGTTGGAAGTGATTCCTAAACACTTTCCATCTACTCTAAACTTTATTGTAGAAGATATTCAGTCATTTGCCACAACATGGCACTAAATCTAGCCAAATGTTTGACTCCAAGCAGTCGCCGCTGTGTCGGTCGTTTCACTTCTTTCCCAAAAACAACGACTTCTGATTTGAGCCGAACATTCCATACCCTAAAATTGGTCGTAACATCCAACCAACCGTAGGCTCTATGCTTTAAGAGCCCTTAGTAGGTGTGGGGTGCCTGTACGAGACATGGTCACCGTTTACTGCTCACTCATAAGATCCGTTCTGGTGTATGCTGCTCCTGTTTTTCCATCTTATCTCTCTGAATCTATTGAGCATGTCCAGAAAAGGGCGTTACTTATAATAATCCCTGGAGTTAGTTACGAGGACGCTCTCGTCAGGTCAGATCTAGCCAAATGTTGACAATGTTGTCGTTGCGTATACCCTGGTTCCAGAGCCTCGAACGTCTCTATTTGGTGGCCTTCGAGGTCACTAAATAGACCTGCAAGACCTTCATTTCCAGCATCAAGGAAAATAATCGTTTATACTCGTTAATTTCAACATGTCGGGGTACAGTAACCCATGACTATTCACTTAGATCTAGTACATCTAGTTTTTGTAAAGTGTTCAACACAAAACGATTTTCCGAATTCGTGACTGTAAAATTCTCTTCCGTTGTACCACTGCAATTGGTTTGAATAAACACATCTATCTATCTAGCTTGCCCAAATTTGCTTATTTTGCTGTGGATTTCCGATTGTGATATATTAAGTAGGACCACATGGTTGCTATTTTGTGACGAATATTTTCTTAATCTTCAAAAACACAGATGTTCCTCAGCTTTTTATATAATGTGTATAAAAGATGTTGCTGAGCAGTTTGTGTAATGGTGTATAAAAGAAGTTGCTGAGCAGTTTGTGTAATGGTGTATAAAAGATGTTGCTGAGCAGTTTGTGTAATGGTGTATAAAAGATGTTGCTGAGCAGTTTGTGTAATGGTGTATGGAATATGTTGCTGAGCAGTTTGGATAATGGTGTATAAAAGATGTTGCTGAGCAGTTTGTATAATGGTGTATAAAAGATGTTGCTGAGCTGTTTGTGTAATGGTGTATAAAAGATGTTGCTGAGCAGTTTGTATAATGGTGTATAAAAGATGTTGCTGAGCAGTTTGTATAATGGTGTATAAAAGATGTTGCTGAGCTGTTTGTGTAATGGTGTATGGAAGATGTTGCTGAGCTGTTTGTGTAATGGTGTATGGAATATGTTGCTGAGCAGTTTGTGTAATGGTGTATAAAAGATGTTGCTGAGCAGTTTGTGTAATGGTGTATAAAAGAAGTTGCTGAGCAGTTTGTGTAATGGTGTATAAAAGAAGTTGCTGAGCAGTTTGTGTAATGGTGTATAAAAGATGTTGCTGAGCAGTTTGTGTAATGGTGTATGGAATATGTTGCTGAGCAGTTTGGATAATGGTGTATAAAAGATGTTGCTGAGCAGTTTGTATAATGGTGTATAAAAGAAGTTGCTGAGCAGTTTGTATAATGGTGTATAAAAGATGTTGCTGAGCAGTTTGTGTAATGGTGTATAAAAGATGTTGCTGAGCAGTTTGTGTAATGGTGTATAAAAGATGTTGCTGAGCAGTTTGTGTAATGGTGTATGGAATATGTTGCTGAGCAGTTTGGATAATGGTGTATAAAAGATGTTGCTGAGCAGTTTGTATAATGGTGTATAAAAGAAGTTGCTGAGCTGTTTATATAATGGTGTATAAAAGAAGTTGCTGAGCAGTTTGTATAATGGTGTATAAAAGATGTTGCTGAGCAGTTTGTGTAATGGTGTATAAAAGATGTTGCTGAGCAGTTTGTGTAATGGTGTATAAAAGATGTTGCTGAGCAGTTTGTGTAATGGTGTATAAAAGATGTTGCTGAGCAGTTTGTGTAATTGTGTATGGAAGATGTTGCTGAGCTGTTTGTATAATGGTGTATAAAAGAAGTTGCTGAGCAGTTTGTGTAATGGTGTATAAAAGATGTTGCTGAGCAGTTTGTGTAATGGTGTATAAAAGAAGTTGCTGAGCTGTTTATATAATGGTGTATAAAAGAAGTTGCTGAGCAGTTTGTATAATGGTGTATAAAAGATGTTGCTGAGCAGTTTGTGTAATGGTGTATAAAAGATGTTGCTGAGCAGTTTGTGTAATGGTGTATAAAAGATGTTGCTGAGCAGTTTGTGTAATGGTGTATAAAAGAAGTTGCTGAGCAGTTTGTGTAATTGTGTATGGAAGATGTTGCTGAGCAGTTTGTGTAATTGTGTATGGAAGATGTTGCTGAGCTGTTTGTATAATGGTGTATAAAAGAAGTTGCTGAGCAGTTTGTGTAATGGTGTATAAAAGATGTTGCTGAGCAGTTTGTGTAATGGTGTATAAAAGAAGTTGCTGAGCTGTTTATATAATGGTGTATAAAAGAAGTTGCTGAGCAGTTTGTATAATGGTGTATAAAAGATGTTGCTGAGCAGTTTGTGTAATGGTGTATAAAAGATGTTGCTGAGCAGTTTGTGTAATGGTGTATAAAAGATGTTGCTGAGCAGTTTGTGTAATGGTGTATAAAAGAAGTTGCTGAGCAGTTTGTGTAATTGTGTATGGAAGATGTTGCTGAGCAGTTTGTGTAATTGTGTATGGAAGATGTTGCTGAGCTGTTTGTATAATGGTGTATAAAAGATGTTGCTGAGCAGTTTGTATAATGGTGTATAAAAGATGTTGCTGAGCTGTTTGTGTAATGGTGTATAAAAGATGTTGCTGAGCTGTTTGTGTTATGGTGTATGGAATATGTTGCTGAGCTGTTTGTATAATGGTGTATAAAAGAAGTTGCTGAGCAGTTTGTGTAATGGTGTATAAAAGAAGTTGCTGAGCAGTTTGTATAATGGTGTATAAAAGAAGTTGCTGAGCAGTTTGTATAATTGTGTATGGAAGATGTTGCTGAGCAGTTTGTGTAATGGTGTATAAAAGAAGTTGCTGAGCAGTTTGTGTAATGGTGTATAAAAGAAGTTGCTGAGCAGTTTGTGTAATGGTGTATAAAAGATGTTGCTGAGCAGTTTGTGTAATGGTGTATGGAAGATGTTGCTGAGCAGTTTGTATAATGGTGTATGGAAGATGTTGCTGAGCTGTTTGTATAATGGTGTATAAAAGATGTTGCTGAGCAGTTTGTATAATTGTGTATAAAAGAAGTTGCTGAGCAGTTTGTGTAATGGTGTATAAAAGAAGTTGCTGAGCAGTTTGTGTAATTGTGTATGGAAGATGTTGCTGAGCAGTTTGTGTAATTGTGTATAAAAGAAGTTGCTGAGCAGTTTGTGTAATGGTGTATAAAAGAAGTTGCTGAGCAGTTTGTGTAATTGTGTATAAAAGAAGTTGCTGAGCAGTTTGTGTAATGGTGTATAAAAGAAGTTGCTGAGCAGTTTGTGTAATGGTGTATAAAAGAAGTTGCTGAGCAGTTTGTATAATGGTGTATAAAAGAAGTTGCTGAGCAGTTTGTGTAATTGTGTATGGAAGATGTTGCTGAGCAGTTTGTGTAATTGTGTATAAAAGAAGTTGCTGAGCAGTTTGTGTAATTGTGTATGGAAGATGTTGCTGAGCAGTTTGTGTAATGGTGTATAAAAGAAGTTGCTGAGCAGTTTGTGTAATTGTGTATAAAAGAAGTTGCTGAGCAGTTTGTGTAATGGTGTATAAAAGAAGTTGCTGAGCAGTTTGTGTAATGGTGTATAAAAGAAGTTGCTGAGCAGTTTGTGTAATTGTGTATGGAAGAAGTTGCTGAGCAGTTTGTGTAATTGTGTATGGAAGAAGTTGCTGAGCAGTTTGTGTAATGGTGTATAAAAGATGTTGCTGAGCAGTTTGTGTAATGGTGTATGGAATATGTTGCTGAGCTGTTTGTATAATGGTGTATAAAAGATGTTGCTGAGCTGTTTGTATAATGGTGTATAAAAGATGTTGCTGAGCTGTTTGTGTAATTGTGTATGGAAGATGTTGCTGAGCTGTTTGTGTAATGGTGTATAAAAGAAGTTGCTGAGCAGTTTGTGTAATGGTGTATGGAAGATGTTGCTGAGCTGTTTGTATAATGGTGTATGGAAGATGTTGCTGAGCTGTTTGTATAATGGTGTATGGAAGATTTTCCTGAGCTGTTTGTATAATGGTGTATGGAAGATTTTCCTGAGCTGTTTGTATAATCGTGTATGGAAGATGTTGCTGAGCTGTTTGTATAATGGTGTATGGAAGATTTTCCGGAGCTGTTTGTATAATGGTGTATGGAAGATGTTCCTGAGCTGTTTGGATAATGGTGTATGGAAGATGTTCCTGAGCTGTTTGTATAATGGTGTATGGAAGATGTTGCTGAGCTGTTTGGATAAAGGCGAATTAAACATAATGTAAGTTCTTGATAATTGCAAATCAATAACACGCGTCATCAGGCATGATGATGTTTCGACAATTGTGTTCCCGGACACATTGTTTTCCACAACAATGCGGACCATAACTACCTAACAAATATTTATTTTGGCTTTTTAATTTGCAGAGACTGCGAAGTAGGCGCAACCAAGGCATCCCTTCTGATGACTATTATGACTTAGCGGACCCATTTATTGACGACTCTGATCTAATGCATGGTGACTTCTCAAGGGCACAGCGACTGCTGTTACAGGATGCAACTTACGTAGACAGCGACGACGAGGAACGTGTACTTAGATCCAGGCGAAGCCCATACCCTCTCCGTCAGAACAGGCATAGGGGGAATGGGGCACACCAAACCCAAACATATTTGAGGTATTGGCAGCTCTTGCGTCAGGCTAGCTAAGGTTGAATTAAGTCTTGCAGAGTGTGAGGCCACTGTACAGCGCACTACTAGGCCGTACTCCAAGCATCCCTCCCCCCGCCCCCAGCGACAGATATTTCCTTACATTCTTTGCCAATCAGCCCCTCTGATATGCTTGTAAGATCCCCTACCAAGAGATTATGCGTTGCTCACAGCTGCTGAATCAAGGGACCACCTGCAGATCGTACTACAGTGGAATCTGAATTATGCAATACTGCATTATCCAATACTGTAACTTCGATTTTTCTAAGGCGTCCTTTTCTATCACAGAAAAAAAGTGAAATGTATAAGTGACTTCAAGAACCACATGTACTGTTCAAATGTTTCCTTTCCTTGTTATCTTGTTTTATTTCTTCGCTGATATTGTGTAGTACATTTTGCGTGTGATGGTAAATTATCACACAAAACAAATTATTAGAAAACATACGATCTTTAATTTAGTTTAAAGTGAACATTGAATTTGCTGTATTTAATCGATCTCTCTGCAGCAATTATTTTCGATTGATTCACTTCAATAATACCCCAGTTTCACTACGCTTTTTCCCAGCGTTTAATCCAGGTTCCACTGTGATATTACATTCCACCGAGCAAGCTGTACTTAGAATTCCCCTGCATGTAGTAATAACAGGCTGCACCACCTGCATGTACTAACAACAAACTGTTTCTCAGTCTTCGAACCCTGCATGAGTCAGATGATGAAAGCGATGATCTGCAAAGTGGAGACTCTGATGTCAGCGAGGATGAGAATGATTATGCCTCGGAAAGCTCAGGTATGCGATGCGTTGGAAAGCTCAGGTTTGCGATGCCTAGGAAAGCTCAGGTTTGCGATGCCTATGAAAGCTCAGGTTTGCGATGCGTTGGAAAGCTCAGGTTTGCGATGCCTAGGAAAGCTCAGGTTTGCGATGCCTATGAAAGCTCAGGTATGCGATGCCTATAAAAGCTCAGGTTTGCGATGCCTAGGAAAGCTCAGGTTTGCGATGCCTAGGAAAGCTCAGGTTTGCGATGCCTATGAAAGCTCAGGTATGCAATGCCTAGGAAAGCTCAGGTTTGCGATGCCTATGAAAGCTCAGGTTTGCAATGCCTAGGAAAGCTCAGGTTTGCGATGGCTAGGAAAGCTCAGGTTTGCGATGCCTAGGAAAGCTCAGGTATGCAATGACTAGGAAAGCTCAGGTTTGCGATGCCTTGGAAAGCTCAGGTTTGCGATGCGTTGGGAAGCTCAGGTTTGCGATGCCTAGGAAAGCTCAGGTTTGCGATGCCTAGGAAAGCTCAGGTTTGCGATGCCTATGAAAGCTCAGGTTTGCGATGCGTTGGAAAGCTCAGGTTTGCGATGCCTAGGAAAGCTCAGGTTTGCGATGCCTAGGAAAGCTCAGGTTTGCGATGCCTAGGAAAGCTCAGGTTTGCGATGCCTTGGAAAGCTCAGGTTTGCGATGGCTAGGAAAACTCAGGTTTGCGATGCCTCGGAAAGCTCAGGTTTGCAATGCCTTTGAAAGCTCAGGTTTGCGATGCCTAGGAAAGCTCAGGTTTGCGATGCGTTGGAAAGCTCAGGTTTGCGATGGCTAGAAAAGCTCAGATTTGCAATGCCTAGGAAAGCTCAAGAATGCGATGGCTTGGAAAGCTTAGGTATGCGATGGCTAGGAAAACTCTGTATGCGATGGCTAGGAAAACTCTGTATGCGATGGCTAGGAAAACTCATGTATGCGATGGCTAGGAATACTCATGTATGCGATGGCTATGAAAGATCATGTATGCGATGCCTTGGAAAGCTCAGGTGTGCAAAAGCTATTAATGCTAAAAGCATGTCCAGTAGCGTTTTTCTGCATTGTTCGTGTTAACTGTACAATTGCTCATCACTATTTTGTCCTTTAAAGATCAGCTAGAGCGGCAACCTTCCAGCCCCTCCCATTCCAGAAGCTCTGGTGGTAGACAGCATGCTTGTCGAACACAGACCAGGCAAGCAACCGGCAGATTACAGTCTAGGGCTAGCGGTATGGAAGCCAATACACACTCCAGCAGGACTAGCGGAATGGAAGCCAATACACATTCCAGTGCACCGAGTTCTCCAAGGAATAGAAGCACAAGACCTAGGCCTGCAACAGCTGCTTCTCAGAGAGAGCGTTCTCCCTCTCTCAGCCCTGTAAGAAGAAGCAGGAGGACGAGGCGGAGAAATAGAGAGACGGTAGGCGCAGTGTATTAATGCACGATAATGGTGATGCTTTCGTTCAGCTATCGGTACTTGTACTATCAGAGCCTCCGTCTCGTGTTGGGGAGCCCCATAGTACACAAGTGCAGCACGGGATGAATCTAGATTTATCCCTACTAGCCTGTTTCGTGGTGTTTCCTGATGAGTGGGCGACCATGTGCACTAAGCTTCGCTCTTTTTTGCTTTTACTGCAGGATGCTCGTCGGATAGAGAGGTTGACTCAAGCAAGTCAGATCGCACAAAATATGGCAGAGACTGGTTCCTCTGGATGGATAACAACAGGCAGACAGTCCGCTGTACGCACTGCCGCCAGATCAGCAGCACAAGCCATCGCGGCCATGCTTACTGATCAGTCCAGGTAGGCGGACTCGCGGATGTCATTCATATCATGGCTGATTAAGTGGCTTCTTTGTTGCACCCCCCCCCCCCCCCCCCCTTGACCCTAAGATAACTTACCGTCAGTTTGGTTGTCTTTTTATTCTAAACCAATCAAAATTCGTTTTTAATGTGTGTTTTTTACATTAACCGTCAACTTGCTATTACATCAAGCGTAAGCTGTTTTATTACATTAAGCAATGACTTGTTATTACATTAAGCGTTTGTATAACATGGTGTGATATAACCTTTTGTGATTGTTTCGTCGCAGTGAAAGCCCTTGTCCTGAGAAGGCAGCGAAATCTGCATCCGACCAACGGCAAACCCGTACCAGACTTACTTACGAGGTTACAACTAGATCAAAGACAAAGGCAAGACACAGTCAGTCAAACCAGGCTTGCGGTCGAGCATCTACCTCAGCAACGTTTGGCGTAGTGGTGGACACTTTGTTGACATCTGATGAGGATGATGTTGGAGATGGAGAGAATGTGGAACAAGGGAAGGGAGATGAAGGATTTAGAGAGCCCAGAAGTTCCTTTCTCTCTCGGTCTGGAGCTGGTGGCGGCTGTAGAAAGAGGAATATAGGTAGTAAAAGGACTGCCCTAGCTCGCACCGTCAGACAAAGACTGAATCCCGCGACTGGGATGAAGTTTAGGGCGTCTTTGGCGGCCCAGCAGGACTCTACATCAGATAGCTCATCAGAAGACGATCTTATAATGGACGAAAAAGACCACCCCCAGGGCAAAGCAAGGTCTTTATCAGATAAACAAAAATGTAAAAATACGACGGGTAATTACTATGGTCAAGACAAGCCATCACAAAGCCAAACACGTCAATCACGAAAATACGTCATACTATCCGACTACTCTGATGACGAACCGATGAGAGAATCCGGCGCCCAGGGTGAAATTGGTTATCCAAGAGACTCCAACAGCCTGGACGATGTGGAGGTCAGCGCTGGTGCCAAGCAAATGGATGCTCAGAAAGGCAAAGCAGCGTCTACAAGGACTTGCATTCAGGACTGGAATAGGAGGAAACCCAATGTCTACGTTAAAGATGACATTGGGGGCTTGAGTGATGATTATACCGGGGAGGGTATTGGCGATATCATCCCAACCACTCCCCAAGTAGCGAACAAACGTTCAGTGATAACTAGACGGCGACACAGACCAATCGAGGGTTCCTCCAGTGAACCCGACACGCCCGCCTCGTCTTGCACGTCTTCCTGCAGCAAGGCAATCAAAGCACTCCCCTTAGCTGACGTTACCAACAAGGCACAAACGAGTAGGCGGCAACCGTCGCTTAGGAGTCCCGGATGTAAACGATTACGAGTTAAATAAGTATACGCCACTCTGCCTATCGGGAGGTAAACTGGCCCGTAGCCGGGGGGGGGGCTTGGGCTAGGGCTAAGGGCGATCTGCCTGAAAATTGTCCGCTGAATGAATAAACGAAACTCCCACCCAACCCCCCGCTCAAAATCCTGGCTACAGGCCTGGTAAACCAAAAAACTAAAAAATAAAGCATTGCTAGATTTTGATGAATCTGATTGATTAGTGGAAAGTCTGATCACCGATAGCAATTTTGGTATATCAGATTCATCAGTTCCAATTAGTGCGTTAGTAGTCTAGTCATGATTTATAATAGATCATAAACACTGAAGTCTCTAATCAATAGTACAATTAGAAAAAGAAACTACGATATGATATAGGGTATAATATGGTGGGGGTCACCGTTATCTTACCATGGCTCTTCAAGTCGACCGTACAGCTGTAATACAAGAAATTGTGAATATGTGTTAACGAAGAAGCCTTGCTGTTTGTATCCTCGCGTCCGCATAGTATTCATGCAGATCCGTACAAGTGGTGCGTGTGTATATTTCCACTTTTGCACTTCGTTACACAAAAGCTGATTATAACGATAGCAGTGCAAGTGTCTCACGGGTGGTTGTCGCCTCCTGGAATGAACTGGGCTAGTGCATGATAGTTGTCGCCTCCTGGCATAAACTGGACTAGTGCGTGATGGTTGTCGCCTTCTAAAACGAACTGGACTAGTGCGTGATGGTTGTCGCCTCCTGGCATGAACTGGACTAGTGCGTGATGGTTGTCTCCTGGCATGAACTGAGCTTGTGCATGATGGTTGCCGCCTCCTGGCATAAACTGGACTAGTGTGTGATGGTTGTCGCCTCCTGGAATGAACTGGACTAGTGCTTGATGGTTGTCGCCTCCTGGCATAAACTGGACTAGCGCGTGATGGTTGTCGCCTCCTGGAATGAACTGGACTAGTGCGTGATGGCTGGTGCCTCCATGCATGAGCTGGGCTGGAGGGTGATGGTTGTCGCCCCCAGGCATGAACTGAGCTGGTGTGTGATGGTTGTCGCCCACAGGCATGAACTGAGCTGGTGTGTGATGGTTTGAGGAATCGTGTACAAGTGTGACACTGCCCGGTATTTCAAAACAGCTCTTGTGAAACCCAGCGCAATAGTGGAAATATTGCCCACTATTGTCTTTTCAGCTATTCCCATGTCCACCTGTTAGTGATGATTGCCGTATTTTTGGGGTATCTTTTAGGGTAGCAATCTTTGATGTACAGGTTGTTTAGGGCTATTTTTCTGATTCCCGACGAGCATTCCTTTAACACTAAAGAACCATGCTGTTGCGCTGCCGTTTGTTGTTGTTGTTGTAGTTGATTTCTATTGTTTGTGGTGTTTGGTTTCTAGTGCAGCTGGGTGCTTGGTCTGATAATAGCGTTGGTAAGCGTCTGTCTGTCTGTCTGTCTGTAGATGTAAAAATGACTACCAGAAAATAAGGATTACCCTTAACACAAGATAGTATAGCTAAAAAAAAGGATCTCTAGTGCACAAAAATACGGGTCTCTAACGTCACAATTATGACGTCATCATCCTGGTTATCTCGAGTCCAATACTATATATACTTTAATATATTAGTGCGTAATATTTTCATATGATTTTTTTAATGACATTGATAAAATAAAGTTCACAAACATTGAATTTTAATACAATTCTCTAGCTTATTTCTTTACTTCTAACTACATTTACATCTGTTGTTTGAAGACTTGCATCAAAGAAATCTTTCTGTAATCAATGTTACGATTGCTTTCTCTAAAAAAAAAAACATTCAGTATTAGTGTCATATTACCACCACTTTAATAGGATTACGGCGATGAGAAATTAGTAGGATCCTCAACATTTGAAAGCACTTCTCGCATCAGCATGCCAAATTCAAAAATCTTGAAATATCAATTATAGTGCGAAACAAAGGCGGTAGGAACAGTGATTGTTAAGCTAGCAAAAAAGGCACATTTTAGCCAAATTAAGGGTAATTAAGTAGTTTATCGTTAGAATTTAGCCTAACATTCACAATTCATACCGACCTTGGCGGCAATAGGGCGAGTATTTGCGTGATGACTTTAATCGGAACAGGTGTGAATTATTCACAAATGACACTGAAATCTTTTCCCGGTGACTTTGTCCCCTTTCCAAAATTGTTCTAGAGACATAAAAAAGGATTTAAAAGATGATGTTGAAAGGTTCCTATCTGCCACCTGATTTCGAGGTTCTTTTGAAATTTTAGGAGATTTCTTGAGAGATTTATTTGTAAAGTCGTTGATATTGCGCAGAAGAAGCGCAAAATCATCGTTTGTCTCCAGCGCCGTAGGACGCGACCGATTTTCACCTGATATCTAAATTGGTATTCGTATCGACTAAGGGAAGGGTTATTATTTAATGGGGGGGGCTATGTTTGGGGGAGAGTTGCGATTTTTTGAGCGTCGATTCGGGGGAGGGCCTCAAATTGTGATAAGGTGAGGGCCTTATGTTTGGCAACGTAACGACATACGGATATATGTGAATGCAGATGACTATGGTTCTAGATAATAGACATACTGTAGCGACCTAGGAGATAAAACATGCTTTTTCTCTCATGTCGTTACGTTCATGCCTTATAACGATGTGATGTTGTCATGTCGCGGTTGTACACACTCGAACATAAGTACATAAAAGAGAGCGCCTATGTCGTTATGTCGCCAGTGTGTACCGCGCTTTTATAACCGTCTTGTTGCTTTTTGTGAACATTTTGCTTATACGGTATTGCAATAATAAACAATACATCTGGTTAATAGGTAGCCTCGTTCCCAGGCGTCTTGTCACACTCATCTGTTGTTTGCGATAAGCTGGCGAGCGGCAAATCAAAAATGACGTCATTAAACAACAAGCCGCTCAGTCAATAGAAACCAGGGGAGCGAGGCTAGTTAGGCTCGAAATGCAGTATGGTCAAACCAAGATAAAATTAAAACCACTATCCCAGGCCTCACGCCCTCTTTCGCGTAATAAGTAGTTAACCATTTATATTTGGAGTTTGAGTTGCTATCATTGCTTCATCGACTAACCACAGCGCTGGAAACTACATTTTAAAATAGCGTGAATTTACCGGTGAATTAACATTGTGATTTGAAATTGAGTTTGTATGAGTTCGGAAGTTAAACACCTTATTCGCTTGTGGTTCTGGTTTTGTGCTAGCAGGGTCTGCAAAAAAGAATCAAAACAAAAAGACTTGGCGTTGGAAAGATCTTGTCGGGAAATTTGGGAACAAAATGAGTCATTTAAAGTACCTTCGCCCTATGAAACACCTGCAAGATTGTCCAGCTTTCTGCTTCTATCAAACTAAGATATGAACATTAGAAAAAAAGCCACCTCTTTGCGCGTATCTCTAAAAGGAGGGATTCTTGCAAGTCTAACACTATGGACATATGAAGCTGTCCAAGAAACACTGCAAAAACAACTCCCTAAAATATTTTTTCTTAGCAAAATCGGTCTTAATCTAATTTTGGCTAGCGATGTAAACAAGCGCTCTCGGCTGCCACGAAAAGACTGATAATGGGTCTACTCATTAAAATACGAGGAGCCAGGTGAAATGCCTAATCGTTTCGTTTGCACACCCCTTGTGACAACTCTATTAAACCTCCAATCAGCATTTCTAAAGGGGCATGAAAAAAACAGCAGCGACTCCCACAAAAAATACCGTAAAGCAAGGGAATTTCAAATGAGGCATTCATTAGATTTGATATCATACCTTTAAGGCATAGCTTAGAATAATCCGTAATGTACGCGAATCCCGGTTATCAGTCCTTACTTATTGATCGCGAATGGCTTTTTCGTGTTGCGCCGATCCTGCTATCTCAGACTAAACTAATTCCTTCTAGATCGCCGTGCGATATTAAACAATATAACCGATAGCCGGCTGCATATCTAAACTTTCATCTTGCGGAAGGGTTGAGGGGAGGGGGAGATCATCGAGGCAAATGGAAGATGAAAGATTCATACGGATTTCGTTGTCATTAATTTGTGAACTCTTTCCGACACAATTCTATTTTCAAAACAAAACTACTTAACGAATGAATTGCATTCATTATTTCCAAATGTTTTGGGGATTTACACAGAGATTGTAGTCTCATTTATGATACATTCCCTCTCTTCTTTGATACAACACTTACACGCCGCTAGAATGACAACAAATATTTTGAGAGCAGTTACCGTTTTCGATTTAAAATGCATAAATAAGTTGCTCACATTTTCATATAACTGGTGGCCCAGGGACGGATACAGCAGGGGGATTGGGTGGATACCCAAACCCCTTTGTGAGTCAAACAAAATAGAAACGTCACTTTGTTTGAAGAAAATAAATGTCTGAGGGACAGGAGGTACTTTGCTGATTCGACTAATCCAATTCAGCGTGAAGGATTGTTAGATCTATGTGACCTACCAAGAACTACTGAATCAGCCATCTATCCGGCCATTTTCCATCCCCTATTTGGAAATCCTGGATCCGCTCCTGTGGCCAAGGTATCTTTGCCCAGACAAATACGTGGTAGAGCTCACTATATCAAAAAGCAACTCCTGACTCTTAATATATCTGACGTTAAGCCAATTAAGCCTCCGGCTTCGGCTCTTCCGATGTATGTTATAACCAAGTTTTACCAATAAAAAAATTGATTGATTGAAAAAACAATTTGGTCAACATGTCTAGAGGAGTCACTAGAACAAAGTTTTATCCCACTCAAGTGAATAGGTGAAATATTGCCAAGGAACACAAAAAGATCATTATGAAATTTACTGAGGCAAATTCAAGGGAAATCGAGCGGTGCAGTTTGAGTAAATAGAATTCGAGTTATCCAAGTTCAATTTAGAGAATTTCCAACGTACTATCTACTAGCACATTGAGTACTTTTAGCGTTTACTAGAGAGACACATAAAGTTTATATTACGGCGGATGTGTCAACATAAAAGCCTAAGCTCCTTAAACACACTACCAGCTGAAACGACTCCGTTATCAGAACGACGCGTGCGCACACACATGCACAGCGGTAACACCCGTGCCAATGTCATCATCAAGCCAAAGGGCCTCCATTTGCAATGGATTTTACCCTCTTTTCTGTGGATATTGTATGAGGACGTGTGTTTAAGTGGCTCAAGTACAACTCAAGTGTGATCTTAGAGCGCAGTGGGCGGGTCATTCAGGTGATTGATTGGTTGTCAGTCACTGCGCGCCGCTGAACTAATGCCGGCTCAAGTTCTTGTGTTGTTGACTTGAGGACAGCTAGCGGTGGTCGCTGTGCTGCGAAAATCCACTGAACTAAATGCAATTGATGGTTTAGAATGACCTGAACCATGAAAATGAGAGATGACGAGAACAAGCGAGCTGTGGAAAGCGAGGAAGAGGGTATAAGCCGAGAAAACGGCGATGCTGACCCTAAAGTGGACGAGGAGGGAATTTCGCACGCGGCATTGAACGCGAATGGAAAGAGCCGCACTAAAGCCCAGAGAAAGCGCCAAAGTGCGAGCTCTCCCGAGGAAGACATCATCGATGGATTTGCCATCTCATCCTTTTCTTCGCTCGAGTCGCTAGAGGTGCGTACTGGCGACCATTTTCATCCAGTTGTTAAGTATAACAGTGCAATCAACTGGTTGTCTTCTATCTTGCTGTAAACATTAAGGGAACAGCTTGAGCTCTTTCGAGTTTCTGCTCTCTGACCTTCTTCACAAATACCGCTAGCTTTCCCGTTCGCTATCTTTTAGAAAAAAGTATTCCTAGATGGTGTAAACTTCGCTAAGCTTTCGACACTTCTGTGTACTAAAGGCGGTGAGTTGGTCGTACGCGGTTCCTTAGAATGTTTACCTTCCATTGATAATTCTAGTCGGAGCTCGACTCTGAAGAGGCATAATCAAAGTCAAAGTTAAAAGTCTGTTTAAACTGAAAAACTTCAATTTTAACTCGGCTTACTCTTTATGCCTAAAGGAACATTTCAGTTTCGCTTTATTCGCTTCGTTTCCGAGCAAGACTCTTCGCCTGTCTTTCGTCGCCTATTCATTGCGCTGTTCAGCCAAGAGATTTTAAGAGGAAAGATGGTTCCCAGACTTTCGTTCGTTTCAGGCCATTACTTCTTAAAGATTCTATTGTAATGCCCAGAAAACCAGTGTGGCTTTTACATTGTGGTTATGATCTAAGCATAGTTGTAAATGCCCGCGGTGTTTCTATTTGAGGCAGATAAATTTGTGACAGTCAGATTCTGGGCCACGATCGCTTTTTCCAATTTTCCTTCCGGAGTAAAGAATTCAACTTGAACCCGTATTCTTCCTTCCCTTGGGACTGTGAATGCTCAGGCACATAGTTTATATTGTTTGGACCGCATTTAAGGACCGATTCTAATATAGCCAAACAAACGAAGCTCTATTCACGCTACATACACCCGAACTAAAGTCGTCACGAAATAGTTACCTTTTCTGTGTTTTTCCCTTGAAAAAAAATATTTTTAAAGACTTAGTATGTTGAGGGGTTTAAAAAGAAAGAAAAATCATGGACTCCCTTAAAGTCTACAAATTATTACGGGTTAAACTGATTCGGTCAAAAATTGCATATCTTGAAATGGCTTCCAGACAACACGCGAAGGCATCGCTCATCTTTTTTAAATAATCTATTTCGTTTGATAACCTTAAGTGTAATTTGCTTGAGTATATTCCATAAGCTTCGGCCTATTTCATCGAGCAGTCAATATAAAACTTAAAGCGATTGCATTGTTATGAAAAATCTTGCCACTATTCACACTTTTAACACTAAAAACGGCTGGGAAATTGTTCTTGGTCGAGTGATATTGTTCCACTGAGCCCCCAAACCCAGATATTTTACATCGTTTGCTACCTATGATCCATTTTCTTGACCCCTCTTGTTAAAATCATTCTCAAAATAACCGAGTTTACTATTTTGAGCAAAACTATTGTCAGCTAAAATCGGTCAATAACACTTGTCTCATTCGCGTGAAAGCCATTTCAAAGCCAGTGTATAAATCAATATGTATGTTTCCTTCTGAAACACGTATTCTACCACGACGGCAGTCGTTATCTGCGCACTAGTACCGATATTTTAAACGGATCACGGATTAATTTATTCTAGAACAATGTTGTAAAGTTATTGGGATTTCTTCTTGTGTACATTTCTACGTGTAGCTAAGTAATCTAGTTCCGTAGTAAACATGCGTTGCTTTCTCAAGCCAAACACTTTCTCCGTCCATTACGGACCCTTAACTCTGTTACTTGGGCTCCTCTTGGGGTGGCTATGTTTCCTTTTTAATATGATTCAGTGCAGGGGTGTCATTTTGTGCGGGTTGAAGTTTATGTTACATGTATATCAATTGTCTGGTAAAAGTAATTGGTCAGAGTTGCGTACACTTGAAAAAGGTGAATTATTTATCAGTCTATTCAAGAGTCAGCCTGTTCAAAGCTGTTATTTTTCTTTCACGTTCTTGATTCAATGGTGGAGCCTTGTGCATTCTCTTAAGGAAAAAAAAGCAAAAAATTTACAAGTTATCTTAGGAAATAGGAAATTTCATTTTCTTTTGCATTGCTTGTTTACATCTGAAATTATTTTTTAAAGTAAAAACTCATTTATGATTTATTATATTTTTCAAGCTACATATATTTTACTTATTTTGGAATCCTTTGCAATTAAAGATATTTGAATACAAAAGTAAAAAAAAAATCTGTTGCCACTATCATAAGTCTATTACCAGTTTCTTACTTTGTCATAATCATTTACATTGGTTAAGTGTTGTGTAGCTTATTGAGTATTTTATATTTAGTATTATATTTTTAATATTGTCAGATTTTCATTGGTATTTAATTAATGATTCGGGTTTTTATTATATGCACTTTTCATAAACAGTTTATTTTGTGAGAGAAATATCCCCCAATGTGATGTCTACATGTCGGCTATTAGTCCTGTGATCTGTGATATTGTCTTGATAGTCGGGTGAAGAGATATAGCCTCAGGTATTAGATCTATGAACACCCCACGAAGTCTGTAAGCCAAAGTCATAACAAACATGCTTCTACATCAATGAATCATGAAATGACCTATCATACTTTTAACCATTTATTCACCTTTCTTGTTTACATTAACTGAATGTTTATTCACACTTCCATTATCTCCAGTGTATTTTTACTCTTTAAACTGTTTTTTTTTTTCACTTGCAAAGCTGGAGCTTGCTAAAATTCTGTTCATTTCTCATGTTTAAAGTTTCCCCTTCCTGTTGATAAAAAGTAAATGGGACATGTTTTCTTTGTTTTCCATGATACAGTATGTTTTGTTACTAGTTAATTTTCAGCATTTTCTTTCTAACAGCCATGCCTGTAAAACTTTTAAAAGGGCCTTTCCCTAGCCCCCTCCCCTCTATTCTAAATCCCCAGCTTCTTTACATGACCATGTCTATATTTACTGTACTTCCTTGTTTTCTTTTGTAGTCTCGTGGAGCAAGCAAGTCTGGGAATGTCAGTGAAAATAGACATGGCCATAACAAAATTGCCAAACGCAGTTTAGAAAATGGGATGAGTAGTAAGAAGAGGCGTGCAGAGAAACGAAGAGCTCGGGTGAGTAAGTTATATAGGTGCTACAGTAGCACTGTTACGTGTGTTGATAAACATATTGTGTTATCAATGCTAAATTTTACACAGAGCCGTCAATATTTATGTATGTGACTGCTCAGGATTCTTCACCAAAGATTTCTACAAATCTGTATTGATATGACAATCTTTGGAAACGGTAACAAAATGTTGTATTTCCAGAATTTCTACCCTTTGAATTGATGTTGAAGTTCAGACCAATGGACCAAATGTTGTGAAAATACTGCATTTTGTAATAACTAATGGCAATTTTGGTTTGGCTACTGTAGGTTAAATAGTAGGGACGTTGTAGCATTTTGCAAAATGATTAAGAACACAGTTGTCACAATATTTCAACCATCGTCCATAGATTTTTAGATATATTTGTAAATCATAACAATTATTTCTTTAGACAAGTTCTAGGATTGGCTGGACCGCATATAAGTGCTTTGTTTGAGCAAGATATTTTTTTAAAGCGAGAGATTGTGCTTTCATGTTTGCGAGGGTTGTCAATTTCATGTCAGTGCATCAAGAGCATGATGGGAATACACATAAAGGTCAGGGGGGGCAAAGATGACAGTTTTTTGTCTTTCTTGCAAAGCCATTAATATAATTTTCCAGCTTTCGAGACAACTAATCTTGGTTGTTGTTTGATGTTCTCAGTATTACTCTGTCTGTTGTAGCTTGCAGGCCCAATTCATTGATTTTCTTGGATTAGGTTTTGCTGTACTAGGATCTAATCTTAGGTCTAGCATGAATTATCTATGCACAGTATCTGCATAGCAGTTTGCTTACCTGCCAATTCTCCTGGTTTTCATGGGAGACTCCTGCTTTTTAGCCTATCTTATACAGTTCTTATAATTGAAGTACAGTCTGCTGGTTTTTTAGCTTTCTAGGTTGGCAAGTATGAGTTTAGCTTGGGATTTCTTTTTGTATATCTTTGTGTCTGTGTGATGTCTATCTGTCTGTTTATCATAAAGCTGTCCGCTATGATGCCACTTAATAACCAGCCATGTCTATTAAGCAGAAAGGGTTTCCTTGATTATACTCTCTTGTACATTAGATAACAGTGTATCAGTTCCTTTCTTATTTGAGTCTTACTATGCCAGTCCTAAGGTTGTATCAATCCTTTATATATAATATATTTTGTTCTCACTTTAGTAAAGGGAGATTTTTATAATACTTGGAACATGAATCCAGAGAGGATGTCTACTGTTATTAAGAAAATGTTTTTTATCAATAAACATCATTTACTGTAAGCTGCAAAATGGAATGTATTGGACGTTTTTTAACATATTTTGCTTCTATTGAGTCTCAACACCTTGTCTCTGTAATAAACTTGAGATCACTATTCAAACTATACTGTGTGAGCATTTGTTTCCAATATTTTATTGGTTTGTGTATTTACTAAAGGCGAATTGTATCATGAGCATTTGATTATTTTTCCCCTGCATTCTCTAAATTTATGAAATCCCCAAAAATGTGTCAAATAATTGGCTTATTTTTTAAAAATATTTTCTTAAATGTCATCTTGAGTAGATTTACAAAACCTGTGAAAATTTCCAGAAAGAGTTCAAATCCAGTGTGCCATTTCCTCAGTTCTTTGGAGTTTTGAGAAAAGTCAATCTTGATTCTCTTTTTTCTTCAAGCAGTCAAGCAGTTTATTCACAAATCACAAGGGAAATTCAAAAGGAAATTTTATTGTTGTACTGTATGTTAAAGAATTTTCATGCACTGACTCATGCGTTAGCTATTTGTTCATTTAGAAGGAACTTTAATCTGGGCATGACAAATGTTTCATTAGTTAATAGGTGTATACAGCTGCAATGCCATAACATCACAGTCTACCTAAAAGAGACCCCAGAGTAATTATTTTGTAGAAGAAGCAAGGAAAAATGCCCGGAATATAGGCCATGAATCAGTTCTCATATATATATATATATATATATATATATATATATATATATATATATATATATATATATATAGGTTACTTTTTTTATTTACTAAAGCTGCTTATAGCACAGCACTTCCAGCTAAATAACCATAAAAGATAATGTGAAGTGTTATCTTTGCTCCAACACTTACGTAGGCTTTCTGATAAAACTAATCTTTTGTGTACAAAGTATGATTAGTTTAGTTATTAAATAATTAAAAATTATCAGCCTCTAGACACTAGTGCAAGCCAAATGCAAGGTAGTCTTGCATAAGTATTTGTCATTCTAATCAGAGAATGGCAAGTTGGGAGAGAATGTTGGAAATATGCTTTCAAAACCACAGGTATCCCAAGTTCACCGTATGTGATCTGACTCAAGAACAATTGTTATCAATCAGCTGTCATGAGTGAACATGTCGCTTTGAGCGCTAAATTCAAATTTCATATTCTAAACCAAAATAGTTATCATCCCTAGACTTGTCCACCTAACATGTTTCTATCTATTGTAGAATGATGTTATACAAACCTATATGTGCTCTAATATATGAGCATTTTCGTCACAGCACGATAATAATTCATTCAGATGCGTTAAATTTAAAATTTAAAATTTTGCACCAATATCTTGAGTGGACAGTAAATCACTAATTTATCAAGCTCTTAACACAAATGTCTTATTACCTCTGCAAAAACAGTTTTATTCCAGCTGACTAAGGCTCAGAGATAAGCAATATTCTACAGGAGGCTTATAATTTGTGAATACTAGCATGGCAGTGTTCTCATTATAATTTCAATTCTGGGGGTGGCCTTCCACCCCTTTTATAGCCATTCATTCTACTATAAAATATAATCTTAAAAAACTCAATAATGTTCCTAGAGCTGCCACATCTATGGGGTAGGGTTCCCTAGGGCTGCCTCATCTATAGGGAAGGGTTTTCTAAGGCTGCCTCATCTATAGGGAAGGGTTTTCTAAGGCTGCCTCATCTATGGGGTCAAGTTTTCTAGGGCTGCCTCATCTATGGGGAAAGGTTCTCTAAGGCTGCTTCATCTATGGGGTCAAGTTTTCTAGGGCTGCCTCATCTATGGGGAAAGGTTCTCTAAGGCTGCCTCATCTATGGGGTCAAGTTTTCTAGGGCTGCCTCATCTATAGGGAAGGGTTTTCTAAGGCTGCCTCATCTATGGGGTCAAGTTTTCTAGGGCTGCCTCATCTATGGGGAAAGGTTCTCTAAGGCTGCCTCATCTATGGGGTCAAGTTTTCTAGGGCTGCCTAATCTATGGGGTAAGGTTCCCATGGGCTGCCTCATCTATGGGGTTAGGTTGTCTAAGCTGCCTCATTTATAGGGCATGGTCAAAGCTAGTGAATTTAGTTATTTCCAAGTAACAGGACTCCAAATGCCTTAAAATATCGCTCACTCGAAACAGGGTCTTATACTTTATGCTAATCTAACATTATGCCACATATGATAGCCAGAGCTATACTTTGTCAGGGCTTCTGGAATTACGCAGAAAAAAACTGAAAATTATTCATGGTTCGTTTCTAAATTATGTGCTAAATTACCCGCTAAATTACGCAGAAAATCAATCATTACGCACTAAATTACGCGGGATTTTGCAATACATTTTTCTTTAAAAATCAAAATTTTGCAGGATTCTTTACTGAATTACGGAATATCAACTGTTACGCCCAAACAATTTTGTACCGAAGGAAAGCACGAAATAACTTGATAAGGTTTCTTTTTGCATGAAAATATCTTAGGTGAGTTTTCCTTGGCTTCTAGCCACCAGCCAATTAAAAAAGGTATTTTATTATTAGTCCTAGGCCTTCACGGTTTAGCAAAGAACGTCTAGTCATTTTGTTAGTCAAAATTCAGTTCGAAATACCGCACTCTAAAGAAGAATATCTGTTGTTTTTTTTACGAGAAATAGATGTAAGAACCCTAAAAGAACACATCAGCTGTGCTCTTAAATGTTTTGTCTTTAAAAATTCAGCCAAATTATGCGGGATTACTCGGATTATGCGGAGAAAGCCAAATTACATGCTTCCGCACAAGCGCATAATTCCAGAAGCCCTGCTTAGTGCACATTTGTGTGTGAAGAAAAGAAATCAGAGTGTGCTTAAATCCTGTCTAGGAATATAAGACTTCAAAGAATGTAAAACAAACAGATGTATTTTATAGCCCACATAGTCCATTAAACTTAACTCTTCTGTCAATAATTCTTCTTTATGGGCACTGAACCTCTATGGGTTAGGGCTGGTTTATGCAGATTTGGAAACATATTAAAGCCCATCAATGTTTTAGTTTTAGATTTTTGATATGTGTAGTCTTAGTCGTGTGATAGTTAATTTTCTTAATTTTCAGATGCAGGATGCTGAGCAAAGAGACTCTGACACAGAAGATGAGGCTGAGCGTCACAAGAAGCCGGAAGGAGTAAGACACAGTGTCGCTAAGAAGGGTACTACAAACCACCACAGTGGGGTAAGATATGGTTACTTGGGTGAGACGCAGTAGGTGTGGTTGGAGTTAACACCCTCTAGTGAGTGGAGTAATAACTTGGTTTAGCTATACCTAACTCTGTGTTGTAAGGTGCTTTAGGTGTGGTCAGGGTTAACACCCTCTAGTGAGTGGAGTAATAACCTGGTTTAGCTATACCTAACTCTGTGTTGTAAGGTGTTTTAGGTGTGGTCAGGGTTAACACCCTCTAGTGAGTGGAGTAATAACTTGGTTTAGCTATACCTAACTCTGTGTTGTAAGGTGCTATAGGTGTGGTCAGGGTTAACACCCTCTAGTGAGTGGAGTAGTAACTTGGTTTAGCTATACCTTACTCTGTGTTGTAAGGTGCTATAGGTGTGGTCAGGGTTAACACCCTCTAGTGAGTGGAGTAGTAACTTGGTTTAGCTATAGCTAACCCTAGCTCTAGGCAATAGCTAAGGGTCAAACTTTCTTATTTGTATCTATCTACTCTTGCAGTAATTCCTTGTGATAAAATCACTATACTTGTATACTACGCAAAGTGTCTTCTCCTGATGCGAGAATTGATAGCGCTCAGTTGTGAAAAGCTTATCTCTCTGACTCTGTAGTACTGTGACTCTCAAGTACCCTCTAGTCCCTCCCTAGTGTGCCCTCTAGTCCCTCCCTAGTGTGCCTTGAGTCCCTCCCTAGTGTGCCCTCCTAGTCCCTCCCTAGTGTGCCCTCCTAGTCCCTCCCTAGTGTGCCCTCCTAGTCCCTCCCTAGTGTGCCCTCCTAGTCCCTCCCTAGTGTGCCCTCCTAGTCCCTCTCTAGTGTGCCCTCCTAGTCCCTCCCTAGTGTGCCTTGAGTCCCTCCCTAGTTTGCCCTCCTAGTCCCTCCCTAGTGTGCCCTCCTAGTCTCTCCCTAGTGTGCCCTCCTAGTCCCTCCCTAGTGTGCCCTCCTAGTCCCTCCCTAGTGTGCCCTCCTAGTCCCTCCCTAGTGTGCCCTCCTAGTCCATCCCTAGTGTGCCTTGAGTCCCTCCCTAGTGTGCCTTGAGTCCCTCCCTAGTGTGCCCTCTAGTCCCTCCCTAGTGGAGGGACAGACATACCCTTGCTAGTACCATTCGTTATTAAATGACCTTCAAATAGTCACGTTTATTACTGCACTTCTTGACCCCGCTAACCATTTAGCTGTGTCCACTAATCCTAATACTATTTCACTTTTATTATATTTATAAATTTTGCTCGTTTTTATTAATTAAGGTGGTTATAATTAGCTCACGTGTACTTCGATGCGCGATTGCCCACCAAACGGCGAGAGAAATACACTTACAGGGGGAACCATCAACAGGGAATACTTTGTCCCCCTCCCTCCCCTCCCCTGCCTTTACACAAAAAGAAAAAGAAAAGTTCATCTGGCTATCGGCTTCGAGGGCATCCTTGGTCCGCGTCTCACTTGAGATAATTGCCTCTTATCTGCTGGGCGCTGTCAAAACATTCGCAGCTATCTCGGGGGAAACAAAAGACAGATTAAGCCGCTACCCTGTCCTGCTTGTTCTGATACTCTTTCCTGCTTTTCCAGCTGTTTGAAGTATTCTTTATTTTTTAGGCTACTGGACTGTAGTTGGCAAGAAAAAATACTTCCTTTGAATTTGCTTGACTAGAAAAAATTATTTCATTAGTATAGGGTTCATTTATTCGTAGGCTGTTCGTCTAGATCTCGACTCGCTCATAGTCTGGTTCTGAAAGCTCTTTTGTCTCATAACCTCCAAGTCTTGGCAAAAGCTGTATAAATACAGTGCCTCCTTGAAAGCCTCTTAAGTGTCTGTGTTGTAAGCCGATGACATGAACAAACGCGCATGTCCTAGGAAACGTATAAGGGAAGGAAATCGCCAAACCGTCTTTTATAAAAAAAAAATCATCAGCGGGATGTGGGCTCAATGCAGTTCGCATGAAAGTAAAAACAAGAATTGATGGTGTCGGAGAAGCCCTTTATGTCTTTTTGTTATCTACTCTAAAATATCTATTTTCAATAGTTTTATCTATTCCAGATTACTTTCAGTTCACGTTCAATTCATCCCCTATTATTTACTGTGACATTTAAAATGTCCTGGCGATTGATGTTCGTGAGGTTTGCCGCATTTTTTGTTCGTAGTGCAAGAATGATCATAATATAACAAGCGAGGCGAGACGAGGAAACTCGATTCATTTGTCTTTTGTTACCGCTAACTTCCACATCCCCTTCAAGGGTTATTTTGATTCGAATTGCAAAGCCCATTTAGGCGCACTTGACAAGTGTGAGGAGTGTCAAGAGGCCCTTGTGCTAATGGCTCCTTGTTTGCCGAGGTTAGCCTCGCGTAAAAACAGCCCTAATAACGTGTCTGGGTACACTTTTTGTTACGCCTAAAGTAGTCTTTGCTTCAAATAAGCGCGCTATGCATGATGGGTGCTGGAGGCGAGACATGATTGCTCTGAGCGTCTAATATGTTGCGTGCATATTTGTTATATTCGTGCTTACTTTTATATCGGAACCTCTTAACTGTTATTTTGTGCGCCTTTTGCCGCTTTTGTACAACGTTAATTGTATGTACTGAAAGCATTTATGTAATAAAGAACGTATAAACAAGAGGCATATAGCATGTGTAGCATGAGATGCTAAGAGATGCAATAAGAATTAATTATATAAATTCCCTCTCGTTTGCTATGAATACGCTGATTGGTTATTTATTGCAGTTTGTAAAAAAGTATCCAGGAGCTCCGCTTTTAGGCAGTGGCTTAATGTTGAAACAACCACCCCTTGATAGAGTCAATAATGCTCAGGGCGTGTCGAACTACTATTGTATCGTACTACTAGTGCGAAAAACATCATATTCTAGTCAGTATTATCCCTTTGGGCACCAGTCTTGACGCAGACATCTGTGCTGTCTTAACAATTTTCAGCCGTATACCACTATTGTATACGGCCATGTACAAGTAATCGTGTTGTGTCTTATGGATTGTTTGAAAACCTTGGCCTCTCAGTCATCCTAAGTGGTATAAAGTAAGGAGTTCAAGAGTCCTCTCCAGCCTTCTCAGGCGTTAAGGGTCAAGGGGAGTGTTTTTAGAGTCTTAGCATTTTACCTCGACAGAACCATTCATTGTTTCATTGTGACTATACCGCAACACTGTATTGATAAATATAATCACCTCCTAATCTTGCCAATTGTGCCTGAGGCTAGTTCATTTAATTATAAACCATTCCTGTACCCCTTTGATCCTCTATTCCCTGTTTCATTCCTCCTCTGAATGGGTTTATTTTTCCCGTTAACTGCCTCACTTCTGTCTAAAAACTATAGATTTTTTATTAACTTATAGATCAAAATATGTGAATATACGTCTTGATTTTCGATGAAAGGCATTGTTAAGTATACCAGTCACCTCATTACTCTGTAGTTAAAATCTGACCGTTTGAGGAAGTTAACGACACAGCAATAGTAGCCATAATAAAATATATTATTCTAGTATATTGTCGTATTTATTATTTGAATCGTCCCTTGACTCTTGTGAAAACTCTACTCGGTAGGCTGAATTGTGTTTGGTTTCCTTAGGAGCACTCAGACTCTGGGGGGTCAGACAAAGGATATCTGGTAAGAGACCATCAGACTCAACGAGTTAGCAACCTCCTCGAAAGCGCATTCAGTCAGTCAGAAAGAGCATTATTCAACATAATACATTAATCTAGGCACTACCTTAAGGGCGGTAGTATATCCTGTATTTGTCAAATGTGGTTAGGTTTTTATTTTTTTAATTTGTGTCTTGGGTGTTAGCTGTATAACATTTATCAGAAACTTTGGAATGGCATATCGTGTAGTACTTAGACTGGTACTGCTTGCGGCCTTGTGCTAATACATGGTGTTACTACTCGTGGCCTTGTGCTAATACATGGTGTTACTACTTGTGGCCTTGTGCTAATACATGGTGTTACTACTTGTGGCCTTGTGCTAATACACGGTGTTACTACTTATGGCCTTGTGCTAATACATGGTGTTACTACTTGTGGCCTTGTGCTAATACACGGTGTTACTACTTGTGGCCTTGTGCTAATACACGGTGTTACTACTTGTGGCCTTGTGCTAATACATGGTGTTACTACTTGTGGCCTTGTGCTAATGCACGGTGTTACTACTTGTGGCCTTGTGCTAATACATGGTGTTACTACTTGTGGCCTTGTGCTAATGCACGGTGTTACTACTTGTGGCCTTGTGCTAATGCACGGTGTTACTACTTGTGGCCTTGTGCTAATGCACGGTGTTACTACTTGTGGCCTTGTGCTAATGCACGGTGTTACTACTTGTGGCCTTGTGCTAATACATGGTGTTACTACTTGTGGCCTTGTGTTAATACATGGTGTTACTATTTGTGGCCTTGTGCTAATACATGGTGTTACTACTTGTGGCCTTGTGCTAATGCACGGAGTAATTGTGGCCTTGTGCTAATGCATGGTGTTGCCCTTGCAGTGTGACGCCGAGAGCGAGGATGACAGAGTAAGTTCATTTGAGTTTTATCAAAATCGATACAGGAAAAACCTAGTCATTTATTAAGGCAGAAATTTTGAGTTTTATAGTAGTTCCAGATGACGCGGCCTTTGCCGTCAAAAATCTACGGCACAATTTGACTGCGATGACACTCAATATGCTCTTGACCAATCACAGCCCAAAGCAAGGCCTTTCTGATAGCGGGGCGAGTTTGGCGAGTAAAAGTTTCAGCCCGTGCATTTTCCGCTTACTTATGGTTCCAAATGGCCAAAGCATCGGCTAACTCCTTGAGATAGAGAGTTGTTTCCTTGAGACACGAAGGCAGATCAGTATATGAAACAGCCAGAACGTTCATACGAGAGAAAAATGTTGTTTTTGTATGAAAACACACTAGACGTTCAAGATTCACCAAGAAGAAAATCAAAGTAAAGGAAAAGCGAAATAAATTAAATTCGATGCCGATGGACAACACATGTCATTCTTACTATTTCGAAACTGTATTCTGACTTCTAGTTTCAGATATTATGATTATTCGTCAGCCAAAGAGGAGAGCCGGAACAGCATCTACGGATTGTTGCGGTAGATTGAATCTCAAACAGGGAAATAAATTTCAATTTGCTAATTCTCTAAATAATTTCTCAATGTTCCATTACATATCGACCTGACAAAGATTTCCCAGCGCGGCGCCTGTTCACAGCGTGGCATCGATGAAAGTATCTTACAAGTTATGAAAATATAAAAATCAAACTATTGAAACATTTTAGGGAAGTTGTGAGCAGTTTTCACATGACAGTCATAGGCTGGGCAAGAGCTGTCATTGAGCGGAAAATGCACAACCTGACACTTGTACTCGCCACGCTATCAGAAAGGCCTTGCTTTGGACCGTGATTGGTCAAGAGCATATTGATTGACATCTCACTACAGCAAATAGTGGCATAGATTTTTTTTTACGGCGAAGGCCGCGTGTGACCTGAAACTGCTATAATGTCCCAAAATAACCTGCTTAACCAAGATTGACTATCAATGTCACTAAAATAAAATGGTTCTCCATAAAGAATAACAATTAGATGCAGTATAAGATACAAGACGGCAGCCTAAGTACAATAAGTAGTATTGACTTTGTGGTAGACTACTAGGACGAGACGATCAACAAGTATTGTCCTTTTTTTGGCAGAATTCGGAAGCTGAAGGTGAACATGTCAAGCCTGCCCCACCTACACAAGGTGAGTGTGTGACTGCCACCCTACACATGGTGAGTGCGTGACTGCCACCCTACACATGGTGAGTGCGTGACTGCCACCCTTCACAAGGTGAGTGCGTGACTGCTCCCCTACACATGGTGAGCGGTGACTGCTCACGCACAGTTTTATAGGGGTGCTGACCAAATGACCAATTAATGGAACGATACAGGCTAAACTACACGCAGTTATTACAAGAAGTGTCCTCTATAGTATCAATTCGTAAGACACGCCTTCTTGATATTACTTAACAGCCCTTCTAGAGAATAGACATACATGATATACATACATACCAAACACGCACAACACTCGAGTACATATCTAAAGCCATGCGAAACGTTTAGTTGCTTTATGGTGATTAGTTCTTCTTAGGACGCCACGCCTAATCTCGTATACTTACAGTGTTATTGGGGTGTAATAAAAAAATTAAATCTTAACAGATTACATTTCGTAGAATGATACATTTTATCAAAGTTTGCAGTTTTCTATAATATAAAATTTGTAAGACGCGCCTGAGTGGTCTCACTCGGCAGCATCCCTGACAAGGAGCCTTCACACCTGGAGCTATTTGTAGTTATAATGTTCGGTCGCACCAGCAGCATCCCTGACAAGGAGCCTTCACACCTGGAGCTATTTGTAGTTATAATGTTCGGTCGCACTCGGCAGCATCCCTGACAAGGAGCCTTCACACCTGGAGCTATTTGTAGTTATATTGTTCGGTCGCACCAGCACTTGTCTGGAGGAGGATGCGGCAAGGGCAGGCATCTTCCCAAAGAGAAACAGAATAGAGGTTCTCCACCAATATCTGCTGCTCTGCTTCAGCACGTCTTGCGCGCTGCTTACATCGCTGGTCATTGCTGGGGTCAGGCACTGCCCGTCTTGCACTCCCTTCACCATCTGAAAGGGAACAATAAGTCGGCAGTGGACGCGCGTTTTTATCATAAAAATTAAAATTACAGTAATTCAAGCGACATCGGTTTAAAAAACAAACATACACTATATTGAGGTGGATATCTGAACTTCGATGGCATCCCATCACTCCTTGTTGTGTGCGAGTCCGATGGCATCCCGTTAGCACCCATGTCATGTGCAAGTCCGATGGCATCCCGTCACCCCTTGTTGTGTGCAAGTCCGATTTCATCCCGTCACCCCTTGTCGTGTGCAAGTCCGATGGCATCCCGTCACCCCTTGTCGTGTGCAAGTTCGATGGCATCCCGTCACCCCTTGTCGTGTGCAAGTCCGATGGCATCCCGTCACCCCTTGTTGTGTGCAAGTCCGATGGCATCCCGTCACCCCTTGTCGTATGCAAGTTCGATGGCATCCCGTCACCCCTTGTCGTGTGCAAGTTCGATGGCATCCCGTCACCCCTTGTTGTGTGCAAGTCCGATGGCATCTCGTCACCCCTTGTTGTGTGCAAGTCCGATGGCATCCCGTCACCCCTTATTGTGTGAAAGTCCGATGGCATCTCGTCACCCCTTGTCGTGTGCAAGTTCGATGGCATCCCGTCACCCCTTGTCGTGTGCAAGTTCGATGGCATCTCGTCACCCCTTGTCGTGTGCAAGTCCGATGGCATCCCGTCACCCCTTGTTGTGTGCAAGTCCGATGGCATCTCGTCACCCCTTGTTGTGTGCAAGTCCGATGGCATCCCGTTAGCACCCATGTCATGTCCAAGTCCGATGGCATCCCGTCACCCCTTGTCGTATGCAAGTTCGATGGCATCTCGTCACCCCTTGTCGTGTGCAAGTTCGATGGCATCCCGTCACCCCTTGTTGTGTGCAAGTCCGATGGCATCCCGTCACCCCTTGTTGTGTGCAAGTCCGATGGCATCCCGTTAGCACCCATGTCATGTCCAAGTCCGATGGCATCCCGTCGCCCCTTTTTGTGTGCAAGTCCGATGGCATCCCGTCACCCCTTGTCGTATGCAAGCTCGATGGCATCCCGTCACCCCTTGTTGTGTGCAAGTCCGATGGCATCTCGTCACCCCTTGTTGTGTGCAAGTCCGATGGCATCCCGTCACCCCTTGTCGTGTGCAAGTCCGATGGCATCCCGTCACCCCTTATTGTGTGAAAGTCCGATGGCATCTCGTCACCCCTTGTTGTGTGCAAGTCCTATGGCATCCCGTCACCCCTTATTGTGTGAAAGTCCGATGGCATCTCGTCACCCCTTGTCGTGTGCAAGTTCGATGGCATCCCGTCACCCCTTGTCGTGTGCAAGTTCGATGGCATCTCGTCACCCCTTGTCGTGTGCAAGTCCGATGGCATCCCGTCACCCCTTGTTGTGTGCAAGTCCGATGGCATCTCGTCACCCCTTTTGTTTGCAAGTCCGATGGCATCTCGTCACCCCTTGTTGTGTGCAAGTCCGATGGCATCCCGTTAGCACCCATGTCATGTCCAAGTCCGATGGCATCCCGTCACCCCTTGTCGTATGCAAGTTCGATGGCATCTCGTCACCCCTTGTCGTGTGCAAGTTCGATGGCATCCCGTCACCCCTTGTTGTGTGCAAGTCCGATGGCATCCCGTCACCCCTTGTTGTGTGCAAGTCCGATGGCATCCCGTTAGCACCCATGTCATGTCCAAGTCCGATGGCATCCCGTCGCCCCTTTTTGTGTGCAAGTCCGATGGCATCCCGTCACCCCTTGTCGTATGCAAGCTCGATGGCATCCCGTCACCCCTTCTTGTGTGCAAGTCCGATGGCATCTCGTCACCCCTTGTCGTGTGCAAGTTCGATGGCATCCCGTCACCCCTTGTTGTGTGCAAGTCCGATGGCATCTCGTCACCCCTTGTTGTGTGCAAGTCCGATGGCATCTCGTCACCCCTTTTGTTTGCAAGTCCGATGGCATCTCGTCACCCCTTGTTGTGTGCAAGTCCGATGGCATCCCGTTAGCACCCATGTCATGTCCAAGTCCGATGGCATCCCGTCACCCCTTGTCGTATGCAAGTTCGATGGCATCTCGTCACCCCTTGTCGTGTGCAAGTTCGATGGCATCCCGTCACCCCTTGTTGTGTGCAAGTCCGATGGCATCCCGTCACCCCTTGTTGTGTGCAAGTCCGATGGCATCCCGTTAGCACCCATGTCATGTCCAAGTCCGATGGCATCCCGTCGCCCCTTTTTGTGTGCAAGTCCGATGGCATCCCGTCACCCCTTGTCGTATGCAAGCTCGATGGCATCCCGTCACCCCTTCTTGTGTGCAAGTCCGATGGCATCTCGTCACCCCTTGTCGTGTGCAAGTTCGATGGCATCCCGTCACCCCTTGTTGTGTGCAAGTCCGATGGCATCTCGTCACCCCTTGTTGTGTGCAAGTCCGATGGCATCCCGTCACCCCTTATTGTGTGAAAGTCCGATGGCATCTCGTCACCCCTTGTTGTGTGCAAGTCCGATGGCATCCCGTTAGCACCCATGTCATGTCCAAGTCCGATGGCATCCCGTCACCCCTTGTTGTGTGCAAGTCCGATGGCATCTCGTCACCCCTTGTCGTGTGCAAGTCCGATGGCATCCCGTCATCCCTTGTCACGTGCGAGTCTGATAGCATCCCGTCATCCCTTGTCGCGTGCGAGTCTGATGGCATCCCGTCATCCCTTGTCGTGTGCAAGTCCGATGGCATCTCGTCACCCCTTGTCGTGTGCAAGTTCGATGGCATCTCGTCACCCCTTGTCGTGTGCAAGTTCGATGGCAATCCATTCAACCCATGGCTCGAATAAACTTATAAGATAAGCTGTTTGTTTCCAACAATAAGATTTGGTTTAAAAATGACAATAGAGCTACTTCGCCATTAATAAATCATAATGTAAATTATCCATAACGGCATTTTAGAATGCAATGCCCTCCATCTTGGATTGGCCGCCATCCTGGACTGATGGCAATCGTTTTAATTACCATAAAATAAAGGGTTTCTTTTAATGTGATTTACGATAAATTATACAAATCTTTAATATTTAATCTAGAAATTCTAGGGGAGAAAAGTGTATAAAAGCATTTTCTACTACTTACTATATGCATACCCGCTTCAATACTAGACATGCCAAAAAAACTATTAAAATTTGTAAAAAGTATTAATATTTGAGCGTGATTTAGCATATCGTTTAGTGATTATTATTTAAATCCACTATCTCTATGTGTTCTGAAAGTACCAGTAAAGAGCGTGTCCAATGAATGGAAAATAAAACTTGTATAAATAATAAAACTCCTAATCAAGCTGCGAGGTATTTAGGTCAGAATGATTTCATTAAATTTATATTTCTATTGTTTAAAATATAATAAATTACACCTCAATATACCTGCAAGTAAATAGATTAGGTGTGGCGTCCTATCATAAATTCCTCGTGATGAACTATCTATATTCCTCTTCTGCCCCATGATCGTATACTGATCTGACTTGTGTTGGGAATGTTGCGTGACAGTCTGACTTGTGTTGCAAATGTTGCGTGACAGTCTGAATTGTGTTGGGAATGTTGAGTGACTGTCTGACTTGTGTTGCAAATGTTGCGTGACAGTCTGACTTGTGTTGGGAATGTTGCGTGACAGTCTGATCCTCTATTTAAGGGCAAATATTGCTCACTCGCATTCTACAATCCGCGTTTTGCCTATCTATTGGAGTCCTGGCATTATATGCGCTGTTTATAGTTTGTATCTTTGCCGGCTTTATTGCATGTTTTTATGATATCACCGGCTCGGCTTTAGCGGCTTCATTTCCCTCCATAGACCCACTTGGCAGGGGTCCGCCGGCCTGTTTCATGTGTTTTACTTCACTTTGTTTAATTTTGACTTCACACTGCCAAGCTGCCGTAAGCGATGGCTGCGCTTAGCTCATGTCTTTATTGTGTTTTCTTAAATGTTCTGTGTGGAATGTTTTTTTGGCGTTCTCGCAGCACGCACTCGTGTCTTTCACTGCCTAGTGCACACTGCATATATGGAATACGGTTGTGAACACCTTGCCTTTATTGAAACTCAAACAATCTACCGCCTTCCTAACTGTTCTAAGCCGTCGAGACCGAATTGCCGGCGTACACCTCAAAGTTGATTTCTGTCTCTTAATTTCTTAACTTCAAACAAAACTCGCATTTACACCCATCGAAATTTATTTGAACAGGTCGATTTTCTTGTATTTATTAACATCTGAAACTCTGAAAAAGATTAATTAAGTTAAGGGCAGTGACTGATGACGGCTTTAAGAGAATTAGTTTGGTGTAATAAAAAACACCTACGACCCCCGCCGTGAAGTTAACTGCTCCTTTGCGGGTCTTTTTAAATTTAGTAAAAAGACTTCCAAGACGGAAACTGAATTTTCCATATAATTTAACACATCGGTGTGTGTCTAGTATTTGAGGAATGATTGCTGAGCTTTATCATACTGTTAATAACTGATTCTAAAAAAAATAGCTATATTCTGTTGTTTGAACCCTAAAAGAATGCTACATCTTTTATTTTTCTTGGAATCCGAGAGGAGAACTTATCTAAACTCTTTCATCGCGTAGCCAGGGTTGATGCAAGTGATCTGGCGCGGGTTGGGCTCAGTAAACCTAGTCTTTCTACCGCGGCAAGTAGCGGAAGCACCAGACGAGTAATAAAAAAGCATATACTCGCGAGGAGATGACATGCACATCGTAAAAAAACCCCTTCTGTTGTGTGCTGTTTAGCTATTTCAGGCGTAGAACAGAAAGATATATAAAAAGGAATAAACAAACGTACAGAAAACAATTGGTAGTTTTTTTAATTGAAGATGAAAATCTTGTGAGATGAAAACACGGCAAAAACAGCACACACAACAAATACCTCGCTTTCACTTAACCACGAAATCTCTTCTCACGTACAAGTGTTGTGTTCGCGCTTATGCTAGTATTAAGCTTTAATCCACAGTCTCAGATGTTATAGCGCACTAAATGTCACGCTTCTGGCGTCACACATCACATGTCGCGCACCAGATGCTCGGCTAACCGCTAGCGGAATGTTGCCGAAAACCGGATGAAAGCAGGCTTGAAAGAAAATAACTCATTAGAACGACGCGCGCACTTTATTTTCTCATTTCTCTGGAGACGTCGTGCCGCCACGACAACATCTTGACTTCATGGGCGACAACTTTTCTTAGCTTTTAGAATCGTTGATAATGCAGACCTCCGTGTTGTTCGCGGCCGCAGGAGACTGCCGCAAGAGATTCGTGTCTGTTGGTCAGTAATCCCCTTCCATCATCATCCTTCTTTTCTACCGCTATCTGTTGGTATTCACCATTTATGCTTTCTACCGCTATCTGTTGGTATTAACCATTTATGCTTTCTACCGCTATTTGTTAGTATTAACCATTTATGCTTTCTACCGCTATTTGTTGGTATTCACCATTTATGCTTTCTACCGCTATCTGTTGGTATTCACCATTTATGCTTTCTACCGCTATCTGTTGGTATTAACCATTTATGCTTTCTACCGCTATTTGTTGGTATTCACCATTTATGCTTTCTACCGCTATTTGTTAGTATACCATCGATACTATCTACCGCTATCTGTTGGTATTCACCATCGATGCTTTCTACCGCTTTCTGTTTATATTCACCATCGATGCTTTCTACCACTGTTTGTTGGTATTCACCATCGATGCCTTCTACCACTATCTGTTGGTATTCACCATCGATGCTTTCTACCGCTATTCATTCGGCTTAAACAGGTCATTCCTCCTTCATTCTCTTTTATCAAGTTGCTATTCATTTGGCTCTTACCGGCAGTTCCCGCCACTGTTCTAAATCTTGTCACTTTTCACAGCCACGGCGCCATTTAGCAGCAACGAGCGACTGGCGCTAAGTGAAGTGAGCACTCTCAGGGACAAGGAGACAGACACAAACGTATCCAAGCCTTCTGACTGGCCAAGGTATGTACAGTATCGAGCTATAACTGGCCAAGATATCTGTATGCTTTTGGTACACACGTTCTCATTCGCTATGCCAACTGCTAACACATGTGTATTATGGTACAAATGTTCTGATTCGCTATGCCATTTGCTAACACCCGTGTATTAAGGTACACATGTTCTGATTCGCTATGCCAACTGCTAACACACGTGTATTATGGTTCAAATGTTCTGATTCGCTATCCCATTTGCTAACACACGTGTATTATGGTACACATGTTCTCATTCGCTATGCCAACTGCTAACACACGTGTATTATGGTACACATGTTCTCATTCGCTATGCCAACTGCTAACACACGTGTATTATGGTACACATGTTCTCATTCGCTATGCCAACCTCTAACACACGTGTATTATGGTACACATGTTCTCATTCGCTATGCCAACTGCTAACACACGTGTATTATTATACACATGTTCTCGTTCGCTATGCCATTTGCTAACACACGTGTATTATGGTACACATGTTCTCGTTCGCTATGCCAACTGCTAACACACATGTATTATGGTACACATGTTCTCATTCGCTATGCCAACTGCTAACACACGTGTATTATGGTACACATGTTCTCATTCGCTATGCCAACTGCTAACACATGTGTATTATGGTACACATGTTCTGATTCGCTATGCCAACTGCTAACACATGTGTATTATGGTACACATGTTCTCATTCGCTATGCCAACTGCTAACACATGTGTATTATGGTACACATGTTCTGATTCGCTATGCCATTTGCTAACACACGTGTATTATGGTACACATGTTCTCATTCGCTATGCCATTTGCTAACACACGTGTATTATGGTACACATGTTCTCATTCTCTATGCCAACTGCTAACACATGTGTATTATGGTACACATGTTCTCATTCGCTATGCCAACTGCTAACACACGTGTATTATGGTACACATGTTCTCATTCGCTATGCCATTTGCTAACACCCACGTAATGTGGAACACATGTTCTCATTCTCTATGCCAACTGCTAACACATGTGTATTATGGTACACATGTTCTCATTCGCTATGCCATTTGCTAACACACGTGTATTATGGTACACATGTTCTCATTCGCTTTTCCAACTGCTAACACACATGTATTATGGTACACATGTTCTCGTTCGCTATGCCATTTGCTAACACATGTGTATTATGGTACACATGTTCTCATTCGCTATGCCAACTGCTAACACATGTGTATTATGGTACACATGTTCTCATTCGCTATGCCAACTGCTAACACATGTGTATTATGGTACACATGTTCTCGTTCGCTATGCCATTTGCTAACACACGTGTATTATGGTACACATGTTCTCATTCGCTATGCCATTTGCTAACACACGTGTATTATGGTACACATGTTCTCATTCTCTATGCCAACTGCTAACACATGTGTATTATGGTACACATGTTCTCATTCGCTATGCCAACTGCTAACACACGTGTATTATGGTACACATGTTCTCATTCGCTATGCCATTTGCTAACACCCACGTAATATGGTACACATGTTCTCATTCTCTGTGCCAACTGCTAACACATGTGTATTATGGTACACATGTTCTCATTCGCTATGCCATTTGCTAACACACGTGTATTATGGTACACATGTTCTCATTCGCTTTTCCAACTGCTAACACACGTGTATTATGGTACACATGTTCTCGTTCGCTATGCCATTTGCTAACACACGTGTATTATGGTACACATGTTCTCATTCGCTATGCCAACTGCTAACACATGTGTATTATGGTACACATGTTCTCATTCGCTATGCCAACTGCTAACACATGTGTATTATGGTACACATGTTCTGATTCGCTATGCCATTTGCTAACACACGTGTATTATGGTACACATGTTCTCATTCGCTATGCCATTTGCTAACACCCACGTAATATGGTACACATGTTCTCATTCTCTGTGCCAACTGCTAACACATGTGTATTATGGTACACATGTTCTCATTCGCTATGCCATTTGCTAACACACGTGTATTATGGTACACATGTTCTCATTCGCTTTTCCAACTGCTAACACACGTGTATTATGGTACACATGTTCTCGTTCGCTATGCCATTTGCTAACACACGTGTATTATGGTACACATGTTCTCATTCGCTATGCCAACTGCTAACACATGTGTATTATGGTACACATGTTCTCATTCGCTATGCCAACTGCTAACACATGTGTATTATGGTACACATGTTCTGATTCGCTATGCCATTTGCTAACACACGTGTATTATGGTACACATGTTCTCATTCGCTATGCCATTTGCTAACACACGTGTATTATGGTACACATGTTCTCATTCTCTATGCCAACTGCTAACACATGTGTATTATGGTACACATGTTCTCATTCGCTATGCCAACTGCTAACACACGTGTATTATGGTACACATGTTCTCATTCGCTATGCCATTTGCTAACACCCACGTAATATGGTACACATGTTCTCATTCTCTGTGCCAACTGCTAACACATGTGTATTATGGTACACAGGTTCTCATTCGCTATGCCATTTGCTAACACACGTGTATTATGGTACACATGTTCTCATTCGCTTTTCCAACTGCTAACACACGTGTATTATGGTACACATGTTCTCGTTCGCTATGCCATTTGCTAACACACGTGTATTATGGTACACATGTTCTCATTCTCTATGCCAACTGCTAACACCCGCGTAATATGGTTCATATGTTCTGATTCCCTATGCCATTAGCTAACACACGTGTATTATGGTACACATGTTCTGATTTTCATTTACACTGAGCATTTGTAAAGCATGTTTTAAATCGTCTTCACCTATTTTTATAGGTTTCACATAAGTTACATTTCCTGCCGGTTTTCCGGCCATTCCAAAGGATACCGTTTATAGAGAAAGGATTTCAAAAGTCTCTAGCCTTTCCAAGTAAAAGAAAAGCTCTAAAAATGCGGACTGTGTGGCCTGTTGCCCTCTTGTTATTTTAACGCCAAATAAGGGACTTTAAGCAGCACGATATGCACGCTAGAAAAACACGTTTTGTTTGACTCTTAACTTTGCAGCTCTGCTGCTGTGGCGTCGTTCGCTCGTGTCAGTTCCACGGCGACCTCAGCGTCGTCCAGCCTCGCCCTCTCCTTTGCCGCCACCTCGACCTCCACGTCTCACCCCCTAACGCCCTCGTTCGGCCACCCGCCCAACCTGTTCCCACATTTCCCCTCATTCCATGCGGTCGGCGGACCACTTCCCCACCAACATGGACCCGAGTTCGCTTATTCACGTAAGTCGATCACGAAACTGATATGGTAAAATAGGTCAATCACGTGATTGTTGCTTCGATACCCTGCTCCGACGTGAGTTAGTTATAGTTCTCGCCTTTGCTCCGAGGGTTTTTTTGTCTAGGTGCCCATATTTGGGCATCCTTGACTCTGTCAGCGTTCACGTTCTCTTTGGGCATCCTAGACTAGAATTTGACATGGTCTCAAAAGGCTTTTCGCACGACACATTATTATTGTATAAAATTTCATTATAGTCCCGTCCCTTTGAAGCAAGGGCATGAAAGCCTGGTGGCTTGATCGTCTTTTTTACGATAGTCTAGTGGCTTGATCGTCTGTCAGGATAGTCTAGTGGCCTGATCGTCTGTCAGGATAGTCTAGTGCCCTGATCGTCTGTCAGGATAGTCTAGTGGCTTGATCGTCTGTCAGGATAGTCTAGTGGCTTGGTCGTCTGTCAGGATAGTCTAGTGGCTTGATCGTCTGTCAGGATAGTCTAGTGGCTTGATCGTCTGTCAGGATAGTCTAGTGGCTTGATCGTCTGTCTACGATAGTCTAGTGCCCTGATCGTCTGTCAGGATAGTCTAGTGCCCTGATCGTCTGTCAGGATAGTCTAGTGGCTTGATCGTCTGTCAGGATAGTCTAGTGGCCTGATCGTCTGTCAGGATAGTCTAGTGCCCTGATCGTCTGTCAGGATAGTCTAGTGGCTTGATCGTCTGTCAGGATAGTCTAGTGGCTTGATCGTCTGTCAGGATAGTCTAGTGGCTTGATCGTCTGTCAGGATAGTCTAGTGGCTTGATCGTCTGTCAGGATAGTCTAGTGGCTTGATCGTCTGTCTACGATAGTCTAGTGCCCTGATCGTCTGTCAGGATAGTCTAGTGCCCTGATCGTCTGTCAGGATAGTCTAGTGGCTTGGTCGTCTGTCAGGATAGTCTAGTGGCTTGGTCGTCTGTCAGGATAGTCTAGTGGCTTGATCGTCTGTCTACGATAGTCTAGTGTCCTGATCGTCTGTCAGGATAGTCTAGTGCCCTGATCGTCTGTCAGGATAGTCTAGTGGCTTGGTCGTCTGTCAGGATAGTCTAGTGGCTTGATCGTCTGTCAGGATAGTCTAGTGGCTTGATCGTCTGTCTACGATAGTCTAGTGCCCTGATCGTCTGTCAGGATAGTCTAGTGCCCTGATCGTCTGTCAGGATAGTCTAGTGCCCTGATCGTCTGTCAGGATAGTCTAGTGCCCTGATCGTCTGTCAGGATAGTCTAGTGGCTTGATCGTCTGTCAGGATAGTCTAGTGCCCTGATCGTCTGTCAGGATAGTCTAGTGCCCTGATCGTCTGTCAGGATAGTCTAGTGGCTTGATCGTCTGTCAGGATAGTCTAGTGGCTTGATCGTCTGTCAGGATAGTCTAGTGCCCTGATCGTCTGTCAGGATAGTCTAGTGGCTTGATCGTCTGTCTACGATAGTCTAGTGGCTTGGTCGTCTGTCTACGAATGTGATAGTCTAGTGGCTTGATCGTCTGTCTACGATAGTCTAGTGGCTTGGTCGTCTGTCTACGATAGTCTAGTGGCTTGGTCGTCTGTCTACGAATGTGATAGTCTAGTGGCTTGATCGTCTGTCTACGATAGTCTAGTGGCTTGGTCGTCTGTCTACGATAGTCTAGTGGCTTGATCGTCTGTCTACGATAGTCTAGTGCCTTGATCGTCTGTCTACGATAGTCTAGTGGCTTGATCGTCTGTCTACGATAGTCTAGTGGCTTGATCGTCTGTCAGGATAGTCTAGTGGCTTGATCGTCTGTCAGGATAGTCTAGTGGCTTGATCGTCTGTCAGGATAGTCTAGTGGCTTGATCGTCTGTCACGTTAGTCTAGTGGCTTGATCGTCTGTCTACGATAGTCTAGTGGCCTGATCGTCTGTCAGGATAGTCTAGTGGCTTGGTCGTCTGTCAGGATAGTCTAGTGCCCTGATCGTCTGTCAGGATAGTCTAGTGCCCTGATCGTCTGTCAGGATAGTCTAGTGGCTTGATCGTCTGTCAGGATAGTCTAGTGGCTTGATCGTCTGTCAGGATAGTCTAGTGGCTTGATCGTCTGTCAGGATAGTCTAGTGGCTTGATCGTCTGTCAGGATAGTCTAGTGGCTTGGTCGTCTGTCAGGATAGTCTAGTGGCTTGATCGTCTGTCAGGATAGTCTAGTGCCCTGATCGTCTGTCAGGATAGTCTAGTGGCTTGATCGTCTGTCAGTATAGTCTAGTGCCCTGATCGTCTGTCAGGATAGTCTAGTGCCCTGATCGTCTGTCAGGATAGTCTAGTGGCTTGATCGTCTGTCAGGATAGTCTAGTGGCTTGATCGTCTGTCAGGATAGTCTAGTGGCTTGATCGTCTGTCAGGATAGTCTAGTGGCTTGGTCGTCTGTCAGGATAGTCTAGTGGCTTGATCGTCTGTCAGGATAGTCTAGTGGCTTGATCGTCTGTCAGGATAGTCTAGTGCCCTGATCGTCTGTCAGGATAGTCTAGTGGCCTGATCGTCTGTCAGGATAGTCTAGTGGCTTGATCGTCTGTCAGGATAGTCTAGTGGCTTGATCGTCTGTCAGGATAGTCTAGTGGCTTGATCGTCTGTCAGGATAGTCTAGTGGCTTGATCGTCTGTCAGGATAGTCTAGTGGCTTGATCGTCTGTCAGGATAGTCTAGTGGCTTGATCGTCTGCCTACGATAGTCTAGTGGCTTGATCGTCTGTCTACGATAGTCTAGTGGCTTGATCGTCTGTCAGGATAGTCTAGTGGCTTGATCGTCTGTCAGGATAGTCTAGTGGCTTGATCGTCTGTCAGGATAGTCTAGTGGCTTGATCGTCTGTCAGGATAGTCTAGTGGCTTGATCGTCTGTCAGGATAGTCTAGTGGCCTGATCGTCTGTCAGGATAGTCTAGTGGCCTGATCGTCTGTCAGGATAGTCTAGTGGCCTGATCGTCTGTCAGGATAGTCTAGTGGCTTGATCGTCTGTCAGGATAGTCTAGTGGCTTGATCGTCTGTCAGGATAGTCTAGTGCCCTGATCGTCTGTCAGGATAGTCTAGTGCCCTGATCGTCTGTCAGGATAGTCTAGTGCCCTGATCGTCTGTCAGGATAGTCTAGTGGCTTGATCGTCTGTCAGGATAGTCTAGTGGCTTGATCGTCTGTCAGGATAGTCTAGTGCCCTGATCGTCTGTCAGGATAGTCTAGTGCCCTGATCGTCTGTCAGGATAGTCTAGTGGCCTGATCGTCTGTCAGGATAGTCTAGTGGCTTGGTCGTCTGTCACGTTAGTCTAGTGGCTTGATCGTCTGTCAGGATAGTCTAGTGCCCTGATCGTCTGTCAGGATAGTCTAGTGGCCTGATCGTCTGTCAGGATAGTCTAGTGGCTTGGTCGTCTGTCACGTTAGTCTAGTGGCTTGATCGTCTGTCAGGATAGTCTAGTGGCTTGATCGTCTGTCAGGATAGTCTAGTGGCCTGATCGTCTGTCAGGATAGTCTAGTGCCCTGATCGTCTGTCAGGATAGTCTAGTGGCTTGATCGTCTGTCAGGATAGTCTAGTGGCTTGATCGTCTGTCAGGATAGTCTAGTGGCTTGATCGTCTGTCAGGATAGTCTAGTGGCTTGATCGTCTGTCAGGATAGTCTAGTGCCCTGATCGTCTGTCAGGATAGTCTAGTGGCTTGGTCGTCTGTCACGTTAGTCTAGTGGCTTGGTCGTCTGTCTACGAATGTGATAGGCTAGTGGCTTGGTCGTCTGTCTACGAATGTGATAGGCTAGTGGCTTGATCGTCTGTCTACGAATGCGATGCCTTTGATGGAGCGCGGGTTTGAAACCCACGACGCACACATTTCTTTCGCTATTTTTCTTTTAACTTTTTGTAGTTACTCAACAGATTTTCTTATAAAAAAAATTAAAAGAGACACACTCAGAATAATGTTTGAAGATCGATCAATTTTATGTTGTATGTACGATCCTCTTATTGTTTCAAAAATCCCTGTCGAAAAAGAATATAATGTTGATTCTGTTATTCTGTTAGCATCACTCATTCATTTGTGTATTTGTTTGCCGCTTAGGGGGGTGGAGAGGCAAGGAGCTCCTAGGGCCTGGCGGATACCCCATTGCGACAGGTGAGTCACGTCACGGGAACACGTATTTGGGGTATTGTCTTATTATTCTACCGATTCCTCGCCAGTAGCTGATATTTGTTCCTGTCTAATTTCTCAATGAGCAAACTGCATCTAGATCTCGTTTACATCAAGTTTACAACAAGTTAGGAATACTTTAAAAATAGCACTAATTTTTTGTGTGACTAACTTTTGTGACTTACTTTTTTGAACCTGTTATTAAGTATTAATTAAAGTAATCTTTATTAACGTCCCACTTAATTAAGATATTCTCAATGAAATGTCAGCTTAATTTACGCGCGCTTGTTAGTGTGGCGTTCATTTCCTATAATAAGGTAGTTCGGCGGTATGCATGAAACCCCGTTATAACTAGCACCAGATGTGCTAGCATCTGTGTCCATTATCCCATTGTCTATTCGTCGAAATATTTTTTGTACTAGCATCAGTGTCCATTATCCCATTGTCTATTCGTCGAAATATTTTTTGTACTAGCATCCATCAGTGTCCATTATCCCATTGTCTATTCGTCGAAATGTTTTTTGTACTAGCATCAGTGTCCATTATCCCATTGTCTATTCGTCGAAATATTTTTTGTACTAGCATCAGTGTCCATTATCCCATTGTCTATTCGTCGAAATATTTTTTGTACTAGCATCAGTGTCCATTATCCCATTGTCTATTCGTCGAAATATTTTTTGTACTAGCATCAGTGTCCATTATCCCATTGTCTATTCGTCGAAATATTTTTTGTACTAGCATCAGTGTCCATTATCCCATTGTCTATTCGTCGAAATATTTTTTGTACTAGCATCAGTGTCCATTATCCCATTGTCTATTTGTCGAAATATTTTTTGTACTAGCATCAGTGTCCATTATCCCATTGTCTATTCGTCGAAATATTTTTTGTACTAGCATCAGTGTCCATTATCCCATTGTCTATTCGTCGAAATATTTTTTGTACTAGCATCAGTGTCCATTATCCCATTGTCTATTCGTCGAAATATTTTTTGTACTAGCATCAGTGTCCATTATCCCATTGTCTATTCGTCGAAATATTTTTTGTACTAGCATCAGTGTCCATTATCCCATTGTCTATTCGTCGAAATATTTTTTGTACTAGCATCAGTGTCCATTATCCCATTGTCTATTCGTCGAAATATTTTTTGTACTAGCATCAGTGTCCATTACCCCATTGTCTATTCGTCGAAATATTTTTTGTACTAGCATCAGTGTCCATTATCCCATTGTCTATTCGTCGAAATATTTTTTGTACTAGCATCAGTGTCCATTATCCCATTGTCTATTCGTCGAAATATTTTTTGTACTAGCATCAGTGTCCATTATCCCATTGTCTATTCGTCGAAATATTTTTTCTGACGCATTCAATTCCAGGGCAAGACCTTCTTCGACAAGAACTAAACTCGCGGTTCCTCCAATCCCACACGGACCGCGCCCACTACCTCCACTACGAGAACCACCAACACCAGCACCAACACCACCACCAGCACTCCCATCAACACCAACACTTCCACTCGCCCCCAGGCCTCGGCCCACCGCCAGCCAACCCACTACTAGGACCCAGTACTCCGGCGGTGGTAAGAGTGAGTGCATGGGCTTCCTGTGGATGGCCTTTTATTGTGTCATTTCGTGCTATTCGCAAGAACACCAAGATAGGGGTTTAAATCTAACCCTTTCACTGTTTTCTCTTCAGCCACATGGTCTTGGGTTACACTCCCCGTGCCCCCCTCCCCCAGGAGCTATACCACCACCCCTCATCCCAAGGGTAAGTAGACCTCCGAATAGGTACATAAAGGGCACCCCCTCCCCCAGGGGCTATACTGTCACCCCTCATCCCAAGGGTTAGTAGACCGCTAAATAGGTACGTTAAGGGCACCCCCTCCCCCAGGGGCTATACTGCCACCCCTCATCCCTAGGGTAAGTAGACCGCTGAATAGGTACCTTCCACCCTAACCCCTGGTGTTGGTTATTTTGTACAGAAGCCTGGAAGGTGGTGTGCCAAACATGTCCAGGTCGCCTGGCAGATCTACTACCATCAACAAAAGGTATGCACTCACAATGTAGTAACACAGTCACCCCCGTCACGCTTTTATCACGGTTATCCTATTATCACGGTCACGCGATCATCTCGTTTATGCTATGATCACGGACTTCTTATTGTCACGGGCACGCTGTTATCACAGTCACGCTATCAGTATGGTCAAATTATCTTTTTTTTCCTCAGGTGCAAGCCGAGCTCCACAAGGACCCACACACCAAGCCGGAGCAGGTGCCGATCACACGCGGTGGTAACGCCCTCGGCCTCCACTCACGCCCCAGCCAGGACGTGGGCTACCGATCCCCTCACCTCCATGGTGGAGCGGGTACCGTAAGCCCCGTCCCGGTGGCAGCCGGCCACACCCCTGAGAGTGGAAGGCCCAGAGGTAGGTCGCCGTCAACCTTAAATTTAAAGAGTGATCGTTTTGCTCGTAGGCTCCCCTTAGCTGTAAGTGCTCAAAATGCTCGCTAAAAGTCTTTTTTGTGAAACATCGTTAAAATATTTTTAAGTAGTCATGGATATTGCTTGACCTAGTATTCACTTGATTCTTCTGAGTGAAGCCCTGTTTTTTTTCTTTCTGACCTTCTAGGTTCTTTCATGGGTGTTTCGCCGATTCAACCCTCATCCGCCAATCCCGATCACGGAATCTCTCCATTTTCAAGCTCCCTAGTACGACCAAACGGGATATCCGGAAGTAGCAACTCCAGCGGCTTTCGCACCACTTCCGGTAGCAGCTCTATCGCCAGCTCGCTGGGTCTTGGATCAAGCCTAGGGAGCATGGGTCGAGACTGGGGGCGCATGTCCACTAATTCGCCCTCGTTCCAGTCCTGGTTCAGTCGCGAGATGGCAGAAAGGGGTCGGGAGCGGGAACGAGAACGTGAAAGGGAGCGAGAACGAGAACGTGAAAGAAGTCGTGAGCCGCGTGATCGACTCGAGGGCGACAAGTTTAGTGTGCACTCGCTGACTTCCGGTCACGTGTCCGAGCGAGAGAGTAGAGAACGCGACCGTGAAAAGATGGTGACGCGCGTTGACTTAGAAAGCGATAAACCCAAAGAGGAACGAACAAGCGACGATCGCCGTCCGGACGACCGGAGATCGGACATGGATCGCTCGCCGCATCGCCCTGTGCGACCGTCCAATTTTAACATCGCGAGTCTTACTAGTGACACTCGGTCAGAGTCGCTTTCGGATTCGAGGAGTCTCGCTCTAGAGCGAGATCGAATTGGCGCTTCGTTGATTAGACGGGACGAGGACAAAGTCACGTCCGGGGACGATCGTGACGTCCTCCTGATTCCCCCGGACAAGCATGGGCCACCTAGCCACGTGCATAGCTACCTGGACAAGAGACTTTACGATAATGAGCGGACGCTAGACCAGTACGACATACGACTCACCCGCCCCCCTTTACGACTTGGATCGTACCCCCAGCCACACCCTTCGATGATGTTCGCCCCAGGCTCCCTACCGCCGTACTTCCCCCCGGGCTCAGCCATGTCAGCGGTCACGCATCCCCACGCTATGGGAGGCTTCCTTGGACCGCGTGGCATGCTGGGGCCGTCGCTTGTTCGCAGTCGTAGTCCGCTAGAAGGCGCGGCGATGGAGCATATTCGCAACTCTGAGCTGCTACAAGCGGCGGCGGAGAATCGACCATGACCCGCCTGATATCAATTAATATAAACTCAATATTATATTGTACAGAAAACAGCCATGCCAATCAACTGCTTTATTCACGCATTAGAATGAAAACAACCTCCAAGGATGGAGCAGTAACGATTAACACTTTGTGCTTCCGCGTTAAGTTCATCTACAAATATTTGCCTTCCATCACTATCCCTAGGTCCGACCTTACGATAGAGGCAAGTCTTGCGCTATTTACGGCAAGTTTTGCGCTATTCACAGCTGTAAATTTGCTCGGAAAGCATGCAAATGATTGTCTTCAATATTATTAAGCTTATAGCACGGTCTCTTTACACGAAGCGAACTTTGTGTAACTGTTCGCTGTTCCGAACACGTGCTGAAAGCCCTCGGTGATTTCCTATAGGACAGTCACAAGTGCTCCGAAGGGTCGGTGTGCACATCGTCTACGAATGCTCACCATGTGACCCAAGATTTCTAGTGATCCCTCGATCACCACTAGATGCTAGATGTTGTTTTACCGCTGAACACCCGAAGGCGCAGACTTTCGGCAGCAGACTTGTCTTTAGTGCTCGGGCTTTTTTTCGAAGGCCTGGGTGCGACTTGCCTCTGGCACTCTGGATGCCCACTGTCAAGCGAACTTCAAATTCTCCTAACTTGAATCAACACAATTTTTAAAATCATTATAATTGATACAAAGCGCTACTTACATAGAGGAATTCAGATTATGATCATTTATTGAGAACGTATTTGTGATTCTGTACGGAGCGCGGGTGATTGTGGTAGATAAATGGTCCGCGTTGCTATATTTACTGTTAGTGAAGAATTAAATTATCGATACATCATAATTTAGTGTGGTATATTTCGAATCATTTGTAAGCTTTTAAAAGCAATAGAATCATTCGTATTTTAAAAACCTGGATATTCTCTAGTCGAATGCCCGTGCTAGTGTTAGAGCGTGAAATGGTACTGGGGGAGGGGTGGGTTGGATCTTCGTAAAACAATAAACTGTGTTCTCGTCCTATCGTCCCGTATAACTAGCAATTATACTTAATGGGGTCCAGCCTCCCGCACTTTGTTGTTAGCCGCATCCCACCCACTCCTTTCCCTTCTCCGAGAGGGCTGGGGCAAGCGCCCCTTACACTAGCCCCAGCTCTCTAGCGCGGCCATTCAACAAGTTAAAATAAACGAGCTCGCGTATTTTCGGATAGAAAACTGCTCTGTTACTCAACATATCCGCCAGTTTCGAAACTTTCATATCAAGACGGAAAAGATAACCTATACGCTAAATATTATATAGGTGCATGTCAAAGCGTTTTCCAGCATCAAATAATAAGTCTTTATTCACTCGATAAAAATACATATCTATTGTAAAAAGATAAATAGAGGTAAAAAAAACGCGCGGCAGTCAGCCTGCGTAGCAAGCGTTTCTGTGCAGTTTCAAGCGAAGAATATTGCCGCGCTTGCCCAATTTTTCGCGCTGCCATATTCCTCGCTCGCTTTCTATTCCAGCTGAAACTCCACAGAAACGCAGGCTAGCAAGTCAGATGTGACCTGCACGCGTTATCTCAGACAAAAGGCTTTGTTTTCTCTTCGGTACTTCAGGGCCGTAGCAGGGGTTGGGTTTTCACAAATTATAAGGAAATGACCAGTCGGGGCGTGACTGTGCCCCCAAATATTTTAATGTTTCTGTATTGTGACCCCCCTCCCCAATCTTACGTGGCCTGCTACGGCACTGTACTTTGTTCTCTTCTTTAATATCAATAATCAACCCTACCACCTACGACTTTGAATTCTAGCTTGAAATTGTTTTGGGAAACAAACAATACCGACGGATGATGGATAAAATAATGTCTTCACTGCAATTTGCTCGTGCCGCCTCCATAACTTGCGCGCGAAAAATAGCCTGATCCAGGGAAACGCGGTGACACATGATTCAGCCCCAGTTTAGCTTTACTGTTGTGCGGCCGGTGTGCGTTTTGTCAAGAAACGAACAAACGACCAAAAGAAGAATATCTCCTCATCACGAACCCCCCCGGGCCTGCAACAGCGCATGCCATTAAATGTTTACTGGGGACCCTGTGTCATCGTTTGCAGATGTAACCTCGCCTTTGTTCGCACAACGTTACAAGATGGCGGCAAAGTGATCGACGGTCAACACCGAACTTGCGTCCCCCAAACAGGAGCCACGTGTATCCCCCAGCGGAGTGCCTAAGAACAGCATCGTGTTCTCTTACTTTACCACCACCCTTCTTTCAACAAGACCATGGAAGATTGGGATGACGAGAGCTCTCAAATTCAGCCTAACGATGAGCGAGGTTCATGGCAGAACGCTGAGAAGAAGAAACCCGCCGGGTTTGGCCGAGGGCGCTCTAAACGCGGCTATGTGAACGGCAACTACGAGGCCAGGCGGCCCGGCGAAAGGAGTTATGGTACCAGGTCTGTACAGAACTTTGGCAATCAACGACAGGGTGGATTTCAAAGAAGTGAGGATGCAATGGCTGAGAACTGGCGCGAGCGGGACCACGGCCAAGGGGGGTCCCGCCGTAATGAGAGCTCCCATGGGGGGTACAGAGGGGGCAGGAATCAAGGAGGGTTTGGTGGTAGCTGTGATGAAAGGTCATATAGAGATGGGACTAGGGTAAGCTGTGATGATGGTGGATTTGGCTCAAGGGGGAATAAGGGTGCTGGAAGGTGGAAAAGCAGCAGATTTACAGAGATAGTAAACGTGAACCCAGACCGAGTCAGAACTGTCATAGGTGAGTGCTATATCTAAGATATTTCACTATGCATATTTTCCTCACTGTCATAGGTAAGTGCTATATTTAAGATATTTCACTATGCATATTTTCCTCACTGTCATAGGTGAGTGCTATATCTAAAATATTTCACTATGCATATTTTCCTCACTGTCATAGGTGAGTGCTATATCTAAGATATTTCACTATGCATATTTTCCTCACTGTCATAGGTGAGTGCTATATTTAAGATATTTCACTATGCATATTTTCCTCACTGTCATAGGTTGAGTGCTATATCTAAAATATTTCACTATGCATATTTTCCTCACTGTCATAGGTTGAGTGCTATATCTAAAATATTTCACTATGCATATTTTCCTCACTCTCATAGGTGAGTGCTATATTAAAGATATTTCACTATGCATATTTTCCCCACTCTCATAGGTGAGTGCTATATTTCAAATATTTCACTATGCATATTTTCCTCACTGTCATAGGTTGAGTGCTATATCTAAAATATTTCAATTTGCATATTTTCCTCACTGTCATAGGTGAGTGCTATATCTAAAATATTTCAATTTGCATATTTTCCTCACTGTCATAGGTGAGTGCTATATCTAAAATATTTCAATTTGCATATTTTCCTCACTGTCATAGGTGAGTGCTATATCTAAAATATTTCACTATGCATATTTTCCTCACTGTCATAGGTTGAGTGCTATATCTAAAATATTTCAATTTGCATATTTTCCTCACTGTCATAGGTGAGTGCTATATTAAAGATATTTCACTATGCATATTTTCCTCACTGTCATAGGTGAGTGCTATATCTAAAATATTTCACTATGCATATTTTCCTCACTGTCATAGGTTGAGTGCTATATCTAAAATATTTCACTATGCATATTTTCCTCACTGTCATAGGTGAGTGCTATATCTAAAATATTTCAATTTGCATATTTTCCTCACTGTCATAGGTGAGTGCTATATCTAAAATATTTCAATTTGCATATTTTCCTCACTGTCATAGGTGAGTGCTATATCTAAAATATTTCAATTTGCATATTTTCCTCACTGTCATAGGTGAGTGCTATATCTAAAATATTTCAATTTGCATATTTTCCTCACTGTCATAGGTGAGTGCTATATTTGAATATTTCACTATGCATATTTTTTTCTCACTGTGGATGTTTTTAAGGAATTTATGAAGTAAGCAGTAACTGTTATATCTGTAATGTAAGTTTTTTTCCTTTTTCTTATGTGCCTAATTCCCATCTGGACCTCTCTAGAATGTTATGTTTTTGCTGTACACAGGGCGAGGTGGCTCTACAATAAAAGAGATACAGGAGACTTCTGGAGCACACGTCAGGGTTTGTTTGTTACCATGTTATTTGTACCCCTTGCATCTGGGATTTGGTGATAAACACCTAATTTTGTGTCGCATAAGTCTCATCAGAATTTAAAAAGTCACATTTGATGTTTGCTCTTATTTGGTAGCTACTTAACGCAATTCTTCTCATTGGTATTATGTTAAATGAGCTTATTTGAAAAGAAAATCCCATCATGTCCACTCAAGGAATTCGCATGAATGACAGAGAACTATGAAGTTGTATACGTCAATATAGTTATGCTGGATATCTAATCCTATGCAGCACTGGATTGGCTAAAATATTATAGAAGCATGCCTTGGAGACAGTTCATGTGGAGATCAGAATAAATGTAACAGAAATTAATACTGTGACCACCCAGAAATATGCTTATTGTTTTGTGCTATTGAACAGGTTAAGAAAGAGGAGGGGTCATTCTTTGAGACGCCTGTTGAAATCACTGCAGATACTGAGGAATCTGTGCAGAAAGCAGTAAAGATGATTCAAGATCTTGATGAGCATGGCCACATGACCACAACAAACCAAAACTCACATGCACAACCAGAGTAAGACCTTTGTTCTGATTGACATAATTACTGGTAATCATATCTTAATGCATTCTTTGGCTGGCAGAAAGCCAAGAATTTCCTTTGCAGAGATTCATGCTGGACGTGAAGAGGCAGAAAGGAGAAAGTGGGCAGGTATGTGATAAAAGGGGATAATCAGACGTATGGACAAACATACAGCACATGTGGGCAGGTATGTGATACTAAGGGGATAATCAGACGTATGGACAAACATACAGCACATGTGGGCAGGTATGTGGTACTAAGGGGATAATCAGACGTATGGAAAGACATACAGCACATGTGGTCAGGTATGTGATACTAAGGGGATAATCAGACGTATGGAAAGACATACAGCACAAGTGGGCAGGTATGTGATAAAAGGGGATAATCAGACGTATGGGAAGACATACAGCACATGTGGTCAGGTATGTGGTACTAAGGGGATAATCAGATGTATGGAAAGACATACAGCACATGTGGGCAGGTATGTGGTACTAAGGGGATAATCAGACGTATGGAAAGACATACAGCACATGTGGGCAGGTATGTGGTACTAAGGGGATAATCAGACGTATGGACAAACATACAGCACATGTGGGCAGGTATGTGATACTAAGGGGATAATCAGACGTATGGACAAACATACAGCACATGTGGGCAGGTATGTGGTACTAAGGGGATAATCAGACGTATGGAAAGACATACAGCACATGTGGTCAGGTATGTGATACTAAGGGGATAATCAGACGTATGGAAAGACATACAGCACAAGTGGGCAGGTATGTGATAAAAGGGGATAATCAGACGTATGGGAAGACATACAGCACATGTGGTCAGGTATGTGGTACTAAGGGGATAATCAGATGTATGGAAAGACATACAGCACATGTGGGCAGGTATGTGGTACTAAGGGGATAATCAGACGTATGGAAAGACATACAGCACATGTGGGCAGGTATGTGGTACTAGGGGATAATCAGACGTATGGACAAACATACAGCACATGTGGGCAGGTATGTGATACTAAGGGGATAATCAGACGTAAGGAAAGACATACAGCACATGTGGGCAGGTATGTGATACTAAGGGGATAATCAGACGTATGGAAAGACATACAGCACATGTGGGCAGGTATGTGATACTAAGGGATAATCAGACGTAAGGAAAGACATACAGCACATGTGGGCAGGTATGTGATACTAAGGGGATAATCAGACGTATGGACAAACATACAGCACATGTGGGCAGGTATGTGATACTAAGGGGATAATCAGACGTATGGAAAGACATACAGCACATGTGGGCAGGTATGTGATACTAAGGGATAATCAGACGTAAGGAAAGACATACAGCACATGTGGGCAGGTATGTGATACTAAGGGGATAATCAGACGTATGGACAAACATACAGCACATGTGGGCAGGTATGTGATACTAAGGGGATAATCAGACGTATGGAAAGACATACAGCACATGTGGGCAGGTATGTGATACTAAGGGGATAATCAGACGTATGGAAAGACATACAGCACATGTGGGCAGGTATGTGATACTAGGGGATAATCAGACGTATGGACAAACATACAGCACATGTGGGCAGGTATGTGGTACTAAGGGGATAATCAGACGTATGGACAAACATACAGCACATGTGGGCAGGTATGTGGTACTAAGGGGATAATCAGACGTATGGAAAGACATACAGCACATGTGGGCAGGTATGTGGTACTAAGGGGATAATCAGACGTATGGAAAGACATACAGCACATGTGGGCAGGTATGTGGTACTAAGGGGATAATCAGACGTATGGAAAGACATACAGCACATGTGGTCAGGTATGTGATACTAAGGGGATAATCAGACGTATGGACAAACATACAGCACATTTGGGCAGGTATGTGGTACTAAGGGGATAATCAGACGTATGGAAAGACATACAGCACATGTGGTCAGGTATGTGGTACTAAGGGGATAATCAGACGTATGGAAAGACATACAGCACATGTGGGCAGGTATGTGATAAAAGGGGATAATCAGACGTATGGAAAGACATACAGCACATGTGGGCAGGTATGTGATACTAGGGGATAATCAGACGTATGGACAAACATACAGCACATGTGGGCAGGTATGTGATAAAAGGGGATAATCAGACGTATGGAAAGACATACAGCACATGTGGGCAGGTATGTGGTACTAAGGGGATAATCAGACGTATGGAAAGACATACAGCACATGTGGTCAGGTATGTGGTACTAAGGGGATAATCAGACGTATGGAAAGACATACAGCACATGTGGTCAGGTATGTGATACTAAGGGGATAATCAGACGTATGGACAAACATACAGCACATTTGGGCAGGTATGTGGTACTAAGGGGATAATCAGACGTATGGAAAGACATACAGCACATGTGGTCAGGTATGTGGTACTAAGGGGATAATCAGACGTATGGAAAGACATACAGCACATGTGGGCAGGTATGTGATAAAAGGGGATAATCAGACGTATGGAAAGACATACAGCACATGTGGGCAGGTATGTGATACTAGGGGATAATCAGACGTATGGACAAACATACAGCACATGTGGGCAGGTATGTGATAAAAGGGGATAATCAGACGTATGGAAAGACATACAGCACATGTGGGCAGGTATGTGATACTAGGGGATAATCAGACGTATGGAAAGACATACAGCACATGTGGTCAGGTATGTGATACTAGGGGATAATCAGACGTATGGAAAGACATACAGCGCATGTGGGCAGGTATGTGATACTAAGGGGATAATCAGACGTATGGACAAACATACAGCACATGTGGGCAGGTATGTGATACTAAGGGGATAATCAGACGTATGGAAAGACATACAGCACATGTGGGCAGGTATGTGGTACTAAGGGGATAATCAGACGTATGGAAAGACATACAGCACATGTGGTCAGGTATGTGATACTAGGGGATAATCAGACGTATGGAAAGACATACAGCACATGTGGGCAGGTATGTGATACTAAGGGGATAATCAGACGTATGGACAAACATACAGCACATGTGGGCAGGTATGTGATACTAAGGGGATAATCAGACGTATGGAAAGACATACAGCACATGTGGGCAGGTATGTGGTACTAAGGGGATAATCAGACGTATGGAAAGACATACAGCACATGTGGTCAGGTATGTGATACTAGGGGATAATCAGACGTATGGAAAGACATACAGCACATGTGGGCAGGTATGTGGTACTAGCGGATAATCAGACCTATGGAAAGACATACAGCACATGTGGTCAGGTATGTGATACTAGCGGATAATCAGACGTATGGAAAGACATACAGCACATGTGGTCAGGTATGTGGTACTAAGGGGATAATCAGACGTATGGAAAGACATACAGCACATGTGGTCAGGTATGTGATACTAGCGGATAATCAGACGTATGGAAAGACATACAGCACATGTGGTCAGGTATGTGATACTAAGGGGATAATCAGACGTATGGACAAACATACAGCACATTTGGGCAGGTATGTGGTACTAAGGGGATAATCAGACGTATGGAAAGACATACAGCACATGTGGTCAGGTATGTGGTACTAGCGGATAATCAGACGTATGGAAAGACATACAGCACATGTGGTCAGGTATGTGATACTAAGGGGATAATCAGACGTATGGACAAACATACAGCACATTTGGGCAGGTATGTGGTACTAAGGGGATAATCAGACGTATGGAAAGACATACAGCACATGTGGGCAGGTATGTGGTACTAGCGGATAATCAGACGTATGGAAAGACATACAGCACATGTGGGGCAGGTATGTGATAAAAGGGGATAATCAGACGTATGGAAAGACATACAGCACATGTGGGGCAGGTATGTGGTACTAAGGAGATAATCAGAAAGCAAAATAAAGGACATACATACTAGTTCCAGGTTGACTGCTAATTTTCTAATTTTACATCTTTTACTTAAAGGTCTTCCAACAATCAAGAAGCATTTTTACTTTGAAGTAGATTCCGTAAAGAATAAAGACCCAAGCGATGTGGAACAATTCAGGTTAATAATGATAATGATATTGTATTATACAGGCATGTATATCTTATGTCAGTTGTTGGAGAAATGAAGCATTATGTAATATTGTCATATACCAATAGGCTACAACACTTTCTATCTTATTTTATTTGTCATATACCAATGGGCTACCAACACCTTCTATCTTATTCTATTTGTCATATACCAATTGGCTACAACACCTATCTTATTCTATTTGTCATATACCAATTGGCTACCAACACCTTCTATCTTATTCTATTTGTCATATACCAATGGGCTACCAACACCTTCTATCTTATTCTATTTGTCATATACCAGTGTACTACCAACACCTTCTATCTTATTCTATTTGTCATATACCAATAGGCTACCAACACCTTCTATCTTATTCTATTTGTCATATACCAATGGGCTACCAACACCTTCTATCTTATTCTATTTGTCATATACCAGTGTACTACCAACACCTTCTATCTTATTCTATTTGTCATATACCAATAGGCTACAACACTTTCTATCTTATTCTATTTGTCATATACCAATTGGCTACCAACACCTTCTATCTTATTCCATTTGTCATATACCAATGGGCTACCAACACCTATCTTATTCTATTTGTCATATACCAATGGGCTACCAACACCTTCTATCTTATTCTATTTGTCATATACCAATGGGCTACCAACACCTTCTATCTTATTCTATTTGTCATATACCAATGGGCTACCAACACCTTCTATCTTATTCTATTTGTCATATACCAATTGGCTACAACACCTATCTTATTCTTTTTGTCATATACCAATTGGCTGGAACACGTTCTATCTTATTCTATTTGTCATATACCAATTGGCTAGAACACGTTCTATCTTATTCTATTTGTCATATACCAATTGGCTACCAACAACATCTATCTTATTCTATTTGTCATATACCAATGAACTACAACACCTTCTATCTTATTCTATTTGTCATATACCAATGGGCTACCAACACCTTCTATCTTATTCTATTTGTCATATACCAATTGGCTACCAACACCTTCTATCTTATTCTATTTGTCTTTTACCAATGAACTACAACACCTTCTATCTTATTCTATTTGTCATATACCAATGGGCTATCAACACCTTTTATCTTATTCTATTTGTCATATACCAATAGGCTACAACACCTTCTATCTTATTCTATTTGTCATATACCAATTGGCTACCAACACCTTCTATCTTATTCTATTTGTCATATACCAATGGGCTACCAACACCTTCTGTTGTTTATTCCATTTGTCATATACCAATGGGCTACCAACACCTTCTATCTTATTCTATTTGTCATATACCAATGAACTACAACACCTTCTATCTTATTCTATTTGTCATATACCAATGAACTACAACACCTTCTATCTTATTCTATTTGTCATATACCAGTGTACTACCAACACCTTCTATCTTATTCCATTTGTCATATACCAATGTACTACCAACACCTTCTATCTTATTCCATTTGTCATATACCAATAGGCTACCAACACCTTCTATCTTATTCTATTTGTCATATACCAATGTACTACCAACACCTTCTATCTTATTCTATTTGTCATATACCAATTGGCTACCAACACCTTCTGTTGTTTATTTCATTTGTCATATACCAGTGTACTACCAACACCTTCTATCTTATTCTATTTGTCATATACCAATGTACTACCAACACCTTCTATCTTATTCCATTTGTCATATACTAGTGTACTACCAACACCTTCTATCTTATTCCATTTGTCATATACCAATTGGCTACCAACACCTTCTGTTGTTTATTTCATTTGTCATATACCAGTGTACTACCAACACCTTCTATCTTATTCTATTTGTCATATACCAATGTACTACCAACACCTTCTATCTTATTCCATTTGTCATATACCAGTGTACTACCAACACCTTCTATCTTATTCCATTTGTCATATACCAATGGGCTACCAACACCTTCTATCTTATTCCATTTGTCATATACCAGTGTACTACCAACACCTTCTATCTTATTCTATTTGTCATATACCAATGGGCTACAACACCTTCTATCTTATTCCATTTGTCATATACCAATGTACTACCAACACCTTCTATCTTATTCTATTTGTCATATACCAATTGGCTACCAACACCTTCTATCTTATTCTATTTGTCATATACCAATGTACTACCAACACCTTCTATCTTATTCTATTTGTCATATACCAATGGGCTACCAACACCTTCTATCTTATTCTATTTGTCATATACCAATGTACTACCAACACCTTCTATCTTATTCTATTTGTCATATACCAATTGGCTACCAACACCTTCTATCTTATTCTATTTGTCATATACCAGTGTACTACCAACACCTTCTATCTTATTCTATTTGTCATATACCAATGTACTACCAACACCTTCTATCTTATTCCATTTGTCATATACTAGTGTACTACCAACACCTTCTATCTTATTCCATTTGTCATATACCAATGGGCTACCAACACCTTCTATCTTATTCCATTTGTCATATACCAGTGTACTACCAACACCTTCTATCTTATTCCATTTGTCATATACCAATGAACTACAACACCTTCTATCTTATTCTATTTGTCATATACTAGTGTACTACCAACACCTTCTATCTTATTCTATTTGTCATATACCAGTGTACTACCAACACCTTCTATCTTATTCTATTTGTCATATACCAATGAACTACAACACCTTCTATCTTATTCCATTTGTCATATACCAGTGTACTACCAACACCTTCTATCTTATTCCATTTGTCATATACCAATGGGCTACAACACCTTCTATCTTATTCTATTTGTCATATACCAGTGTACTACCAACACCTTCTATCTTATTCTATTTGTCATATACCAATGGGCTACCAACACCTTCTATCTTATTCTATTTGTCATATACCAGTGTACTACCAACACCTTCTATCTTATTCTATTTGTCATATACCAATGGGCTACCAACACCTTCTATCTTATTCTATTTGTCATATACCAGTGTACTACCAACACCTTCTATCTTATTCTATTTGTCATATACCAGTGTACTACCAACACCTTCTATCTTATTCTATTTGTCATATACCAGTGTACTACCAACACCTTCTATCTTATTCTATTTGTCATATACTAGTGTACTACCAACACCTTCTATCTTATTCTATTTGTCATATACCAGTGTACTACCAACACCTTCTATCTTATTCTATTTGTCATATACCAGTGTACTACCAACACCTTCTGTTGGTTTAATTAAGTGTTTCAGCAGATTGTCAGTACAGCTTCCACACTCTGTCTTTAGGCAAGCTAGTAACAACATCATGGTAGAGAACTATGGGGAGACTGTACAAGAACGAGCCATCCCCAACCCTGTCACAAAGTTTGAGGAGGCATTTGAACAGTACCGTAAGTACTACATACACGCCATGCAAAAAAGCCATGTAAATTAAGAAACTAGCTAGAGAAATATATTTGCGTATAGAGCCTTTGATTTTCTTATTTACTCTCTTTTCTACAACCAGAAAAGAGAAAGTTGATCGAATTTCATGCACATGTTGTCTAGCTTGCAGTGTTTGTCAGAACTAGATGATTTCCAAATTGTCTAAGAATAAGGGTGATGGGTTACAATTTGTTTTGGATAAAGAGTTTACAGTATCTTTAATTCCCTTTATTAATGAATCTTTGCTTTATCAGATGATATCAAAATAACACTCTTTAAAATCAAATTTCAAATATATACACAAGTCTAGATGAGGCAGTATTTGTACTTTTGAATAAAAATATCAATCTGCGCAATGTTTTTTTTTTGTAAATTCCCAATAGCAATAGCATTGAATACTCTGTTGACCTTTCCCTATACATAATTTGCATGTGCGCGTGTGTGTTAGCACTACAGTAGCCCTATGTATTTGTGGATATCAATATCCATGTTATTTGCTAGCATCTTATCTTTCTATCATCTGCTATGCATCTTATCATTCCATTTTTGATCAGCTGAAATTCTGGAAGAGATCAAGAAAGCAGGATTTGTCAAACCATCACCCATTCAGGTAAGCTTCAGATTCTCGCATCTTTTTAATGATGCCAAGCATTTGGTCATTGGGCATACTTTACAATAATATTAGTATCCTATGAGATCCTATTCTATGAGATTCTACAAGGAACTCTTGTCCACAAATCATCCTGTTCTTGCAGTGTCAAGCATGGCCTGTCGTCATGTCTGGAATGGACTTGATTGGAATTGCACAGGTATGTAGATTAGGGGTGTAAATTGTTGTCATGTCTGGAATGGACTTGATTGGAATTGCACAGGTATGTGGATTAGGGATGTAAATTGTCGTCATGTCTGGAATGGACTTGATTGGAATTGCACAGGTGTGTAGATTAGGGGTGTAAATTGTCGTCATGTCTGGAATGGACTTGATTGGAATTGCACAGGTATGTGGATTAGGGATGTAAATTGTCGTCATGTCTGGAATGGACTTGATTGGAATTGCAAAGGTATGTAGATTAGGGGTGTAAATTGTTGTCATGTCTGGAATGGACTTGATTGTGATTGCACAGGTATGTAGATTAGGGATGTAAATTGTTGTCATGTCTGGAATGGACTTGATTGGAATTGCACAGGTATGTGGATTAGGGATGTAAATTGTCGTCATGTCTGGAATGGACTTGATTGTAATTGCACAGGTATGTAGATTAGGGGTGTAAATTGTTGTGGTCATGTCTGGAATGGACTTGATTGTAATTGCACAGGTATGTAGATTAGGGATGTAAATTGTTGTCATGTCTGGAATGGACTTGATTGTAATTGCACCGGTATGTAGATTAGGGGTGTAAATTGTCGTCGTGTCTGGAATGGACTTGATTGTAATTGCACAGGTATGTAGATTAGGGGTGTAAATTGTCGTCATGTCTGGAATGGACTTGATTGTAATTGCACAGGTATGTAGATTAGGGATGTAAATTGTTGTCATGTCTGGAATGGACTTGATTGTAATTGCACAGGTATGTAGATTAGGGATGTAAATTGTTGTCATGTCTGGAATGGACTTGATTGTAATTGCACAGGTATGTGGATTAGGGATGTAAATTGTCGTCATGTTGGGAATGGACTTGATTGGAATTGCACAGGTATGTAGATTAGGGGTGTAAATTGTTGTCATGTCTGGAATGGACTTGATTGTAATTGCACAGGTGTGTAGATAAGGGGTGTAAATTGTTTTCATGTCTGGAATGGACTTGATTGTAATTGTACAGGTATGTAGATTAGGGATGTAAATTGTTGTCATGTCTGGAATGAACTGGATTGGAATTGCACAGGTATGTAGATTAGGGGTGTAAATTGTCGTCATGTCTGTAATGGACTTGATTGGAATTGCACAGGTATGTAGATTAGGGGTGTAAATTGTTATCATGTCTAGAATGAACTGGATTGGAATTGCAAAGGTATGTAGATTAGGGGTGTAAATTGTTGTCATGTCTGGAATGGACTTGATTGTAATTGCACAGGTATGTAGATTAGGGATGTAAATTGTTGTCATGTCTGGAATGGACTTGATTGTAATTGCACAGGTATGTAGATTAGGGGTGTAAATTGTTGTCATGTCTGGAATGGACTTGATTGGAATTGCACAGGTATGTAGATTAGGGGTGTAAATTGTTGTGGTCATGTCTGGAATGAACTGGATTGGAATTGCACAGGTGTGTAGATTAGGGGTGTAAATTGTTGTCATGTCTGGAATGGACTTGATTTGAATTGCACAGGTATGTGGATTAGGGATGTAAATTGTCGTCATTTTGGGAATGGACTTGATTGTAATTGCACAGGTATGTAGATTAGGGGTGTAAATTGTTGTCATGTCTGGAATGGACTTGATTGTAATTGCACAGGTATGTAGATTAGGGGTGTAAATTGTTGTCATGTCTGGAATGGACTTGATTGTAATTGCACAGGTATGTAGATTAGGGGTGTAAATTGTTGTCATGTCTGGAATGGACTTGATTGTAATTGCACAGGTGTGTAGATAAGGGGTGTAAATTGTTTTCATGTCTGGAATGGACTTGATTGTAATTGTACAGGTATGTAGATTAGGGATGTAAATTGTTGTCATGTCTGGAATGAACTGGATTGGAATTGCACAGGTATGTAGATTAGGGGTGTAAATTGTCGTCATGTCTGTAATGGACTTGATTGGAATTGCACAGGTATGTAGATTAGGGGTGTAAATTGTTATCATGTCTAGAATGAACTGGATTGGAATTGCAAAGGTATGTAGATTAGGGGTGTAAATTGTTGTCATGTCTGGAATGGACTTGATTGTAATTGCACAGGTATGTAGATTAGGGATGTAAATTGTTGTCATGTCTGGAATGGACTTGATTGTAATTGCACAGGTATGTAGATTAGGGGTGTAAATTGTTGTCATGTCTGGAATGGACTTGATTGGAATTGCACAGGTATGTGGATTAGGGATGTAAATTGTCGTCATGTCTGGAATGAACTGGATTGGAATTGCACAGGTGTGTAGATTAGGGGTGTAAATTGTTGTCATGTCTGGAATGGACTTGATTTGAATTGCACAGGTATGTGGATTAGGGATGTAAATTGTCGTCATTTTGGGAATGGACTTGATTGTAATTGCACAGGTATGTAGATTAGGGGTGTAAATTGTTGTCATGTCTGGAATGGACTTGATTGTAATTGCACAGGTATGTAGATTAGGGGTGTAAATTGTTGTCATGTCTGGAATGGACTTGATTGTAATTGCACAGGTATGTAGATTAGGGGTGTAAATTAACGTCATGTCTAATTGCACATGTATATACAGTAGATTAGGGGTGTGAATGAAAAAAGTCTTAGGAGTTCTGTTTTATTGATTTCTTGTGTTATGTTTTGTAGACTGGCACTGGAAAGACCCTTGCGTTCCTCCTCCCTGCCTTCCTGCACATCGATGGACAGGAGCTGTAGGTCTACCAAAATACAGTTATTATTTTTAAAGCTTAGATTTCAATGATAATATGTCACTCGTTATTATCTAGCAACACTAAAAAAACACTAAAATATTGTTGAAAAAGTACAAATAAACAGCATTTTTATATAATGCTTATACTGTTATAACAACCATTTTTCTCCACCCTTTTTGGTGTTGTTTTGTTCGGTTGCACGAATTTTGCTAAGACAAAATCGACCCAAAAAAAACACAATCCCACCAAAAAAACTTAAGCCTCAAAGCCGTACATTCAAGACTTTGGCCTGATATTTCTCCGTACAGGCCTCATGCTCTGTTGATAAGTAGTTATTATTTCCTCATCCTATTGTCCCTTCTTTGACTGTTTTTTTGTTTGCTTTTGTTTTCGTATCAAATGGTATATCCCTTTTTGCTCTTTTTAAATGGTGTATTTTTCTAGTGTTTGTACAAGCGCTTGCATCCCCTGTTTGTGGCCTGCACAAATAAGATATATTATTATCATACCTTGTGCTCACTATGGCCACTCTGGTTGGCTAAGAGTGTGTGTCACACACTCTTATTAATCTTATTAATGAATAATCAGCTAGCAGATGCATCTTGGGCATGAAGATTCGATTGTGAGAACTTGTAATTTTGTTTTCGAGAAAGTGTGTTTTACTGATTCAATGGAAAATAAAATCATTATTAAATTCTGGTTTTGTGATATCTGTATAGACAATGTCTCGCCAAGTGATATCAGTCTCGGCTTTCTCATTCCACGTGTATCAACCTTGATATTTCTGGATATCTTTAAACCTCATCCAATAATTGTTTATTATTATCCAAGACACAGAGAGACCATGAAATATTGTTACACGGTATTTCATGATGTTCAGTGATATAGTGATCTAAAATGTCTAATAATACAGCTGTATATAATTAGTTACCGAGACCTTTTTATGTAATCATTATAAAAAATCAAGCACAGTATTCTGTCTTTCCAGAGCACGAGAGAAGAGAGGCGGCCCATCCGTACTGGTCCTTTCACCTACTCGTGAGCTGGCCTTGCAGATTGAACAGGAAGTGAAGAAATACCATTACAGAGGAATCCGAAGGTATTACATTCACACAACTCCCTGTTACATTAAAGCATGGAAAACTGGTGTCCATTGCTATCTCAAACTGACTTCCACTAGTTTGCCAACGAGCATTTTTAGTCATTTCTTGAATTCCTTGGAGATTGTTTTGTGCTTATTGTCATGTTTTGCCCCGTGTTATTTGAGTTTTATGCCATGTTTTTTGTATGGTACTTCATCTTACAGAATGTGCAATTTTTTTCATGACAAAGGGGTGTATGTATGTTAATCGGTTGAACTTTTTGTGCCATGCTTTTAATGGCTGGCTGCCAAAGTTTCTGTTCCATTTCTGCCATGTTCCTGTACCATTTCTGCCATGTTTCTGCACCATTTCTGATATGTTTCTGCACCATTTCTGATATGTTTCTGTTCCATTTCTGCCATGTCCCTGTATCATTTCTGCCATGTTTCCGTGCCATTTTTGCCATGTTTCTGCACCATTTCTGATGTTTCTGTACCATTTCTGCCATGCTTCTGTACCATTTCTGCCATGTTTCTTTGTCATTTCTGCCATGTTTCTGTACCATTTCTGCCATGTTTCTGTACTATTTCTGCCATGTTTCTGTGTAATTTTTGCCATGTTTATGTACATTTCTGCCATGTTTAAGTACCATTTCTGCCATGTTTCTGTACCATATATGCAGTTATTAAGCTAAGATGATTTTGTTATTATTCCAGTGTATGTATATATGGTGGAGGAAGCAGGAAGGATCAGATTGGTGTGGTGGAGAAAGGTGTTGAGATCGTCATAGCTACTCCTGGTAGATTGAATGACCTGTTAATGCATGACATCCTGTCCGTGCGAAGTGTAACATACCTGGTTAGTATGTCTGGTCACAACATATGTAGTATTGTCTGCTCTTGCTATTAAAATACCCACGTGACGGTCATATAGCAGCTGTCATAACAGCCTGTTCCCGCAGGGGCTCAAGGGTATTTTGGCTGTATTGATGTTTATATTTTGCCATTCATCATCTGTTATTGTAATGTAGCTACTTGCCTCAAATAGGGGTGTTTGTAGGGGAAAGTTGTGTTTGTGTGCAGCAACTTGTGTTACATACTGTATATGAGTGTACTGATGAAGACCACTTCTCTTCACTTTTCATTCACTCACAGTAACTAGCATTTTTTTATGGAGTTTTGGTTTCCAAAAGCCGTGAAGTCTGCAATAGATGTGGTGTGGTGTGTTGACATTGATCAATCGCTTGTGGTTGTAGGTACTGGACGAGGCTGATAGAATGCTGGACATGGGGTTTGAACCAGAAATAAAAAAGATCTTGCTGGACATCAGACCTGATCGACAGACTGTCATGACTAGGTGAGTACTGGTACTCAACTAAATCTGTGTCCTTGGCGTCATTTCTCAGAAGGTCAACTAATTACCAGACACATTTCTGATACTTTTCAGTTGTTTACGGGCTCCAGTAAATTAAATTAAAGTTTTGAAAGTTAATCAATAGATTGACTAAATAATTGTTGAATTTCAATACAAAATCTCGATCTTTAAATAACTGCCAAACCAAACATTGCTTTATCATAGGCACTTTTTGATCAAAGACAAAGGAATAGTACTTTTATAAAGTCTCGATTTGTTATTAAACGAAAACAGGAAAAGTAAGCTCATAAAATGATGTTAGCCTTGATTGGTTCCCTTGGAATTGGAATGGTTTCCTCTGTTATGAAAGTTCAATGCGACCAACACTTGAAAATGGCGATATTTCAGCAGCAAAAAAAGCAGCTGTTGGGCTAATACAAGATGAATAATTGATCTATAATACAGCCAGAAATATTGGGGGAAATATTTAATGCTTGCGAAGCACCATATAAGGGGATCAGCTGAAAGGACTGGTGACTAGCTGGTACTTGCTGGTCTCTAATGTTTATAATGTTTTGTCCTAGTGCCACCTGGCCACCTGGTGTACAACGTATGGCGGACCAGTACATGACAGATCCTGTCAGGGTGTTTGTAGGGTGTCTGGACCTGAATGTAAGTGTCACCTTAACTTGAGTAAATTGTGCCTAAAGCAATTCATACATACATTATGCTTGTAACACCACAAGTTCAAGTTACTGATTGGAAATGTTGACTTCAAGGCGTGTGAGAATGTCACTCAGCTAGTGGAAGAGGTGGACGGGAGCTTGAAGAAAGAAAGGGTAATCTTGATTTACAATATATTATGTCTGTTTTGTAAAACTCCTGCAAAATTGCCCATGCTATAGAGGAATGTTATAAAATGATATTATTTTGTAGAAGCTACTGTAATTTCCACGCATAATGCCTTAATATAAAGCTACACAACCTTGTATACTAAAATAAAAGAAATGCCCCAAAAGTTTACATGGGTAAAGACATTGAAGACCACATTTTCATATGGTATTTTGTCCCTGAAAAGTATATTGACCCAGTATACCCAGGGGATCACCAGGGTATGAAACCCTCCTTCACCTTGACCATGGCCACCTGTTTTGTCTTTTTAAGGTGATAGAGTTCATTGAAGGGATGGCTCCAGGAGAAAAAGTTCTTATCTTTGTTGGCAAAAAAGTCCTGTAAGTAGCGATGAACCCAGTGTGCATAGGAATGCAACAAGCAAATGCTGTGGTACTTGTTTATAGAGATGTATCAGCTGAATGTGTGTTCATGACAACCACACACACAAAAAAAACACTGTCTTGGTGATGTGATACATATTTACAATGAAAACCTCATTCTTAGAAAATTGTTTTCATGATTGTGAAATTGAATTATAATTGTGGATTTTGCTATAACACCATACATACCCCCTAGCTACCCCTGCAAAGGGTGCATCTCGGTGCATCTTACATTATCTCTCTTGCCAGCCATACATATTCCCTCTCTACCCCTGCAAAGGGTGCATCTCGGTGCATCTTACATTATCTCTCTTGCCAGCCATACATATCCCCTCCCTACCCCTGCAAAGGGTGCATCTCGGTGCATCTTACATTATCTCTCTTGCCAGCCATACATATCCCCTCCCTACCCCTGCAAAGGGTGCATCTCGGTGCATCTTACATTATTTATCTTGCCAGCCATACATATCCCCTCCCTACCCCTGCAAAGGGTGCATCTCGGTGCATCTTACATTGTCTCTCTTGCCAGCCATACATATCCCCTCCCTACCCCTGCAAAGGGTGCATCTCGGTGCATCTTACATTATTTATCTTGCCAGCCATACATATCCCATCCCTACCCATGCAAAGGGTGCATCTCGGTGCATCTTACATTATCTCTCTTGCCAGTGCCGACGATCTGTCCAGTGATCTGATGCTTCATGGGATAGATGGGGTTCAGTGTATCCATGGTGACAGGTGAGACGCCTAGTGGTCTGTGAATGTTTGATTTGGACAAGCCTCAGGACCTTTGACCACGGTTTGAACCCTACTACTACCCTACTATGTTTGGACCATACTAACAATAATGATGGATGTTTCGCACATGTTTAAGCGAGTCTCAGTTTACCAAAACGTGGCTAAGGCTCCGTAATCAGTAAATAAATTCACGTCTCAACCACAATTCTCTGATAGTTATATCACTTTTTGCATGGATTTAGCTTTCAAGTGGCAATGTTGTCTGATATTACGATATAATGGTGTATGTTGTTTAAGATTTGTGTGTTGTCTGAGGCGTGTTGCCTGAGGTTAGTGCGTGTTATATGAGGTAAGTGCGTGTTGTCTGAGGTAGGTGCGTGTTGTCTGAGGTAGGTGCGTGTTGCCTGAGGTTAGTGCGTGTTGCCTGAGGTTAGTGCGTGTTGCCTGAGGTTAGTGCGTGTTATATGAGGTAAGTGCGTGTTGTCTGAGGTAAGTGCGTGTTGTCTGAGGTAGGTGCGTGTTGCCTGAGGTTAGTGCGTGTTGTCTGAGGTTATTGCGTGTTGCCTGAGGTAAATGCGTGTTGTCTGAGGTAAATGCGTGTTATCTGAGGTAAATGTGTGTTACCTAAGGTAAATGCGTGTTGCCCGAGGTAAATGCGTGTTGCCCGAGGTGTGACTTGTTTCACACAGGGAGCAGTACGATCGTGAGCAGGCCCTGGATGACTTCAAGACAGGCCTGGCACGCATCCTGATTGCTACTGACGTGGCGTCACGTGGTTTAGATATCAAGGATATCACGTGAGTAGTTTTGCCGGCATCCTGAGGCTCTGACCGTGTTACGTCAGACGTGGCAGGCATTCAACTGTTACCGACGTGGCGTCACGTGGTCTTGATACTTTCGCGTTTTGCTGTTCATATTTTGTGCGTACACTTCTTGAACGGACGTGGATGCCTTTGAAACAAGCTTTAAGCCTTAAACCAAAACACGAAGAACAGACAACAATTGCTTGATATTTTTATGATCACTGTATGTATTTATACAATATTCTTAACAGTTCTGTTTTTCCTTGATATTCGAAAAATAAATATAATGGAATCAACTACAATGAGTGCATACATTTTAGCTTCGGTTTCTACCTGTGTAAGCAGGGCCGCCGCTTTTTCACGTGTTTGCTTTTCTTCCTCGAATCAGGCGAAAAGATTTGTAATATGCTAAATATATTTCAAAAGCCCCAAAGATTAGTTAGACGTCTGTTGCCATTTCCGATGCAGTCGAAGGATTTTTAGTTCCATATAGCGAAACGAAATGATCCTTCCCTTTGCCAAAGCGAAAACACTGCTCGGTTATCCGTCTGCATTCAAATGTCGAAAGCAAAACCATTTAGATAAAATTCAAGATTTTGAATAAGCTTTTTGAAAATATCCTACTTAAGCTTTGATTAAACTGCCTTAAAACGCGTTTTTATTATATTCTATTCGTCTCTCCCCTTCACTAGACAAAAACGTTATTGGTTTCAACCGCTTTCAGAGAGGGGAGCTTCATATGCACAGATATCTAGCACAGTTATCGAATTTGTGAGAATATTAGGTTTAGGTTTTTCGATAATGGCGCCTGTTAGAATTCCCATTCAAAGCGTTTGCAGTACAGTTGGATGACGTCATACACCTCACGGCCAATCAGAATTGTTTTCCGAACAGACTTTAAGGTTTGGCTGCGATTTCCTTTCTAACATTTACTCATCTGAATCCCCTCATCGCTAGTATTAGGGACTTAAAGATAAGAAAAATCGTGTGTGTGCCATCGTCCTCTCTCTGCCCTAGTGCGGCATGGCGGTTTCAATGCTATCACGCTTTTTGAGAAACACGAGAAAGAACAACTTTCTAATTGACACAAACTTTCTTTTTATTCAGCTACGTCATCAACTACGATTTCCCTCGCCACATTGAAGACTACGTGCATAGAGTGGGCCGCACTGGACGGGCCGGGTAGGATTGCACTGGGGGGGGGGGTAGGATTGCACTGGGGGGGGTAGGATTGCACTGGGGGAGGGGGGGGGTAGGATTGCACTGGGGGGGGTAGGATTGCTCTGGGGGGGGGGCCGGGTAGGATTGCACTGGGGGGGGGGGGTAGGATTGCACTGGGGGGGGGGGGGTAGGATTGCACTGGGGGGGCCGGGTAGGATTGCACTGGGGGGGGGGGGGTAGGATTGCACTGGGGGGGGGGGGGTAGGATTGCACTGGGGGGCCGGGTAGGATTGCACTGGGGGGCCGGGTAGGATTGCACTGGGGGGGCCGGGTAGGATTGCACTGGGGGGCCGGGTAGGATTGCACTGGGGGGGCCGGGTAGGATTGCACTGGGGGGGGCCGGGTAGGATTGCACTGGGGGGCCGGGTAGGATTGCACTGGGGGGGGGGGCGGGTAGGATTGCACTGGGGGACCGGGTAGGATTGCACTGGGGGGCCGGGTAGGATTGCACTGGACGGGCCGGGTAGGATTGCACTGGTGGGGCCGGGTAGGATTGCACTGGGGGGGGGGTAGGATTGCACTGGGGGGTAGGATTGCACTGGGGGTCCGGGTAGGATTGCACTGTGGGGGGGGCTAGGATTGCACTGGGGGGGCCGGTTAGGATTGCACTGGGGGGGGAGGTAGGATTGCACTGGGGGGCCGGGTAGGATTGCACTGGGGGGGGGGCTAGGATTGCACTGGGGGGCCGGGTAGGATTGCACTGGGGGGCCGGGTAGGATTGCACTGGACGGGCCGGGTAGGATTGCACTGGGGGGCCGGGTAGGATTGCACTGGGGGGGGGGTAGGATTGCACTGGGGGGGGGGGGTAGGATTGCACTGTGGGGGCCAGGTAGGATTGCACTGGGGGGGGGGGGTAAGAATGCACAGGGGAAGTAAGATTGCAATGGATGGGTTGGGTAAGATTTCTTTTTAATAGAATATACTTTAGAATAACCAATAATGCAATCTACTGCTATCGGGTGACCATTCAGTGCCGACTGCTCTGTTTCTCTAGCCGTAGCAGTGTGTATCACTGTGTGAACGTGCAAATAGCTGCTATCTAACACAAACTCTCTCTCTCTCTTTCTGTTTCTCTAGCCGTAGCGGTACGTCCCTAACGTTTATCAGCCGAGAGGACTGGCGATCTGCGCACAAGCTGATCAAGATCATGGTTCAGGCAAACCAGGAGGTACCCGACTTTCTCCATGACATGGCCAAGAGATATGAGGACTTCCGCGAGCGCATGAGCGCAGAGCGCGGCGACCGAGGCGACCGAGTCGAAGGTAGAGGATTTTTCGCCTGCAAGTATGCACACACCTCTCACTCACAATAAATTTTTCGCTGTCTGTAATCAACGCCCTTCCTACCATAAGCAACAGCCCCTAAAATGCGCCCTTTTGTTGTCTGTACACGCCCTTCCTAGCATAAGCCACGGCCCCTCAAATAAGGCCCTTTCGCTGTCTGTAAACAACGCCCTTCCTAGCAAAAGCAACGTTCCCTCGAATGCGCCCTTTAGCTATCTGTATACGCCCTTCCTAGCATAAGTCATGTCCCCTTTATCTGCAGGTGATGGTTGCTACAAGTGCGGCAAATATGGTCACTTTGCGCGCGAATGCCCCGACGCGGGGGGTAGCGGCAGAGGTAGGGGTGGTCGAGGAGGAAGGCGTGGCGGCTACGACCACTCCTACGGGACGGGCTCATATGACGAGTTCGAGTCGTTTGACAACAGCGGGAGGCGAGGCAGAAAGAAGGATTTCATGTACGCCATGATGTCATGAGTGTCACGCGATTGTGTGACGCCGTAAAGAACGCCTTGACATCGTGAGCTAGGTCCGTCAGGCTACTGTCACGCCACTATGTGGCGCTACACGCAGACTGCAAGACGTCACGTGGTTGTGTGAACCTGTGGGTCACACGCGGGCTGCAAGACGTCACGTGGTTGTGTGAACCTGTGGGTTACATGCGGGCTGCAAGACCTCACGTGGTTGCGTGTAGGTCACGCTTGAACAGCATGGCATTTGTGTAATGTTGTGACGTAACGCAGCGTTCATACCATGGGACACTGTTATTGTTAAGAAAATTCAAGTGGATGGAGAAATAATTGTACGTTTTGAAGAGTAAATATTGATTAAATTTAAAGTCATTTAACCCAGACTGGCTGTGCGGCGCTGTAACAAAGTCTGTATGGATTTCATACGCCGTCAAGCTCACACTGGATAACAGCCATGCGCGAAAACCGCTGGATGAAGGAAAAGCTGGCTCAACACAGGGAATTGCAGTCGCGCTGGTTTTGACATTCTTGTATAGCTTTATTATATTAGAAAATACACAAGCCCGAGTTAGGGATCGGGTCATAGTATCGGAAATTTACTGTTTTGCATCACATGCCCGGAGCTTGCTGTAATCCAAACCTGGCAGCCACAGAATATAACGTTTATTCCAAATCTCTGCAGATTTGCCCTCATCCAAATCACGTTCAACTCATAAAGGTGATTCAACCAATAAGTGACATGATAGCAACTACTTTATAGATAAAAACTTGACCACAATATTCGTGTAATGGTATTTGCGCCTGTTTCACTGCTTCAGTGTATGGGTAACTCTGGGTAGCGTAATGGAAGCTCATTGACATATTTAATTTCCCTAAAGCACTTGCCCTACAAAGACGTTAGATATCACATGTTTTCAAGGATATTAGATGCTTCATATGTTAATAAAACTGATAATTCTGTAATCTTCATCTGCGTGATGCTGGCCTACTTATCTACTGCACATGGCCACCTGTGCTTTTTTTAGCCTGAGGGTACCATAATTGCTGCCCCCCCCCCCCCCCCCGGAATACGGACAACCCTAGAATAAGCCCCAAAATAACGCTTGAGCTCCTCTCCAAAATCACCTGGGCCGGTCTCGACCCCTAATATTTGGAAGATGTTCGCGTTTGAACTGGCCCCTGTTGTCGCTGATATATACAACCCTAGCAGGAGGGATCCCCACCCGATAAGGTCTGCATTACGCCCTCCCGCCTCTAGAGTATAAGGCGACCCCAACCCCCCCTTTAAAGTATAGGTCGACCCCCTCCCGTCTCTAAAGTATAAGTCGACCCCCTCCTGCCTCTAGAGAATTTGAATGGCTTATAATTCTACATTTATTGGATTCACATAAATGTAAAAGTCTTTACACGGTACCAATAAAGTAATCTGTCTGTATAAGTCGACCCCCCCCTCGCCTCTAAAGTATTAGTCGACCCCCTCCCGCCTCTAGAGTATAAGTCGACCCCCCTCTAGAGTATGATTCTACCCCCCTCTAGAGTATGATTCTACCCCCCTCTAGAGTATAAGGGGTGTATCCCATTGCAACTGTTGACGTGCCTGGTCTGCACTTACACGCCTTCTCCGTTGGATTACAACCTTAGAAGGACGAACCTAATTTGTGTTGTGTTGTTTGTTTTTTTGTTTTTTTCATCTGGGCCGTTCTTTGTTATCTATCCGAACCTGAACTACGACACTGTTACGAGCTAAAAATATGGGAAGCTTTGAGGGCCAGATCCAGACAAGATTTCGGTGGAAAATACATATCTTACTTAGCCCTATGGATCCCCCTTTACGTAATCTCCTTTTCTCAAGGACTAGACATTCCACAGACTTCCCAATTCCACCCGACGTGCTGCAGCTAAAGGAACAGTTTCTAAATGTTTGACTGTCATGCTGCGTGCTATCAGTTCCTGTGATTTAGTCTGCAAAGGGAGTGAGAAATAAGCTAAAAACTTTTATCATCATCAGCAGCATCACATATCATCATTATTATTGTTATCATTATTGTTGTTGTTATCGAAATTAATGGCCTCGCCTAGGACATAAAAATAGTGGTCCATAATTTTAAGCAAGCAATTATGATACGCGTCTTGTATTACTTATTTGAACATTATTAGACCATCGGACTATTTTGGGTTCGTGGTGGATCTTTAAAAAAAGGTGACAGCCCTTGGGTCAAGTTATCGATATCCGGTCAATTTGTATAAAACGCCCAACTCCTCTCAATATCTTCTTTCTTTGTATACGGTGAATTTGTATAAAACGCTCAACTCCTTTCAATATCTTCCTTCTTTGTATACGTTCAAGGGGAGAAAAAGGTAACCCCTTGCTTTATTTTGAGATCCTTTTTTTCTTGCAAAACGCTCTATTTACCCAGGTTTGACCCGCAAGATGTGTCTTGTTTATACTGCGGCGTTTGCGCGATCTCCAATCTACGTGGTCCCTGATTTTGGATGGTCTTATTTGTGCATTTTAACTATCTTTAAAAAGCGTATACTATCTGCTGCCTACAAATCTACGTGATTCGGACTCGGAGATGACAGAATTGCACTTCAATAAAATAGAGAAGCCATTCATCGGTAATTATATACCATATATGGTGAGCTATCGCGAGCCTTGTCAAGGGTTTCGAACATTATCAGAGCCTGTATTCCAATTCTCATATCAAAGTCTGTTTTGCAAATTCAAGAAAAGTGTTTGATTTGCGAGGTTTCACGCTAGGGGCTGATCGTAAAGCTCTATAATGATTGCAAGTGACTAGCTTCGTGACTTTATTAATGTTGTTACGACAACATATCATAATAATCTATCGAATGCCTCAATTAAAATGTAATACTCTAAATATCTAAGATAAAAATGTTCAACAGATCGCCGGGTTCAGATGTTAGAATACACTCCAGAGCAACGTTTAGATAGGAAGTGTCTCACAGACTTGGTAGAAGAGCTATTTGAGTGAATCTAAAGGTAAGATCTCGCGAAAAATATGCTGAAAATTAGCACAGGTCACGATAGGGTCAAGTTACAAAACAAGAAGCATACAGGGAGAGCTTTTGCAATAAATTAGTTTTCAGCCCCTAGAATTGCACAAGCCGAGTGGGCTTGGCACACGACCCACCTGGTTGTTATACCATTTTACCTACAGCAGTATCTACATATTAGTAATTGTTCGTTATCTGTCCGATAAGGGATATACCCAGTCCTTCCTAGTCGATGCTCTCGTCCACGAGCCCCACCATGTCTTCCATCTCTTTCTCCACGTCTCTCTTCTTGTTACGGAAATCGTCTATTTGTGTGCTCTGTTCATCTAGAAGCCGTTCCAGGGGACCACATCTCCTCTCGGCGTCTTCGGCGCGGACGAGAACCTCTTTCAGTTGCTCGTTGAGGAATCCGATTTTTTCTTCGACCTCTATTTCCCATTGTGACGCGTCGGTGTCCTTTTGCTCTAGCGAGGCCATATTGGTGCTTGCTTCCTCGATGGTTGCTTCTAGGCGTTCGATAGTCTCCAGCGCGCGCTCCAAACGTTCGTTTACTTTTGAGAGCTCGGTCTCCGTAACGACAATTTTTTGGTTGATCTCGGTGTTGTCGTGTTCTTTCTGGTTTACCGTGGCTACCGCTTCCTTTGTCTTTTCTTCTAGCTCCGCCAACCTCTCGTCTCCCTCGAGCTCCACACTTTCCAGCTCACGCACTACGGTCCCGTCCGATTCCTGCTTTTCCTCGAGCGAATCCAGTCTCGCTTTCTTCTCTTCATAAGCCTCGAGAGTTTTATCCAAGTCTTCCGATAACAAGTTGATTCTCTTCTGCATGGAGTCCAGGTCGGATTCATGTTGGTACGCCCTCTCCTCGGCGTCTTTTAACTCCATTTTCGCCATGGCCTCTCTCTCCTCGGCTTCCTCTATCTTGTTCTTAATCCCCTGCATTTTCTCGCGCACTTTGTCCATCATGGTTGCGGCGGCTGAGGATTGAGGAGTCGTCATGTTTTTTTGTCAGAGAACTGTTGTTACTCTACTGTAGTTCTGTGTGCAAGCTACCCGGCAGGTAATCGATAGCGTAATGCCGTCGATGTGCTCGCTATTTATCGCGCTAGACACGGAATCCTTGGAATTCTAGGAGCGCCTTGAGCATTTCTAGTAGCATTCACTCTTTCGAGTGACCCGAGACCTCGGCACCGGCCGCCTCGACCAATCAGCTTGCGAGTTTCGTACGGATAGCAACAGATTGGGTTCCTGCGGAATAAATCCTAACAAGGCAATACCGTCAATTTTGATCATTGAATAGACGGGGCGCTGTAGAATCATCTGGCCGCCAGACGTATACAACATCGTCCATGCTAGGCTCTCATCGACTCTTGCTCTTTTAGTAACATAGTTAAAATGAGGGCCACAAAACAGCAACGGGGGCAATTGAACAACGCTCCTCGTCCTGTCTTAGGTTTCAGGGCATTTTTGCCGTGACTTCTGACCCACAGGAATTTAAAAGTGTGTTTTAAATCGCATCACGGATTGTACACAAATAGTCTTCTTTATTTTTCTTGTACAGGTTTACCTGTGTGCTACGAAAACGCAGAGTTGCTACTCATAGCGCTGATCAAGTAAAGTCGTCTATTTGAACAAGGCGCTCGCTATTCGTGCAAACGACAAGACAGATGTGAACTGCTGTTATCTACTGAATATGTCGCGCCCTTTACAAGCAATCGCAGTATCGCAATAAATGCCTTAATCCGGCATTGTTCTTGTCGCGCTGTCGAATTATGCTTTTAAACGCAAACCTTTGAGATTTCAAGAGTTTGAGATTTTGGTTTGTTTAATATTTTTGTATTCCGTACAACTATGTTTTATCTTTGTCGCTTGCGTTGTCTAATTCGCGGTTCATGAGAAACACTTCAATTATGCTTACGTGCCTCGAGCATATAGGCAAATAAGAAAGTGTTTATTAAATACCCATAGGGGGAGGGGACATCGTTACTCAGGGCCCTCCCCTCCCCCCCCAACAGGATGACTAAGGGGCCTTCGTTTTTTGTTTTTTTTTTTGTTTTTTTGTTTTTTTGGCTGCAGGCTCCCTCCTATCCCTAAGTAATTTAACGAACCTTGCCTAACACCGGGTCTAGGGGGGGGGGAGGAACATTTTGGTTTGAAGAAACGAATTTTGTGATTTTCCCATTCTCAAGCTTTTAATTTTCATCCATGGTGTGTATTTCAGTGTGTGCCCTTGTCACGTGCCCTTGTCACGTGTCCTTGTCACGTGCCCTTGTCACGTGCCCTTGTCACGTGCCTTTGTCACGTGCCCTTGTGTCCTTTCGACCCGTGAGTAGATGTTCTGAGTAACGCCAGAAAATTGTTCGTGCTTTGGGCGATAAAAAAAAGCGAAACAAAAAAATGTATATGAAAAAGCGACAAAAACAAATCAAGTCTGCTAGTCCGCCATTTTTTCGGGTGTGAATAAACGCCGTACAATTCACGACCCCTAAATAAGGGCAAAAGCACTTGCGCATGCGCACCGCGATGTGAAAGTAAAGAGACACAAGCTTTACCAATGGGTGTCCGTACCTTGTATTCTGGACAGATTTCCCAATGCACACCTCCAAGACTTTGACTTTTTTCTGTGTATTTTCCCTCATTCTTGCACTCTTACGAATAGCGGGACGAAATCTTTAAATTTCATGTCACTTAACAAAAAGTCGTTTCAAAATTTAAAAGGCGCATTTGGTATTACTCGCTGAGTACTGCGCCCGGTACACATCTCCCCACCCGAGTTACTTTCGGTCCTTTTTTCATTAAACGTGCAGTCGAAAAGACATGGGAACTAGTTACCAACAATAGTGTATTTTTGAAGTTTGTAAGATAATTTGTGGAGAGAAATAGAATTATTTCCGTTGAAATACTTTTTACCTGATTAGCATGTGTTCATTAATCGCGTGCCAACGCGCCTTAGTATGCGGATACAGCAAACGCGCCTTAGTACGGGGATACAGCTAAGGCGCCTTAGTACGCGGATAAAGATAACGCTCTTAAGGACGCGGATACAGCTAACGCACCTTAGTACGCGGATAAAGATAACGCTCTTAAGGACGCGGATACAGCTAACGCGCCTTAGTACGGGGATAAAGATAACACTCTTAAGGAAGCGGATACAGCTAACGCGCCTTAGTACGGGGATAAAGATAACGCTCTTAAGGACGCGGATACAGCTAACGCGCCTTAGTACGGGGATAAAGATAACGCGCCTTAGTACGCGGATACAGCTAATGCGCCTTAGTACGCGGATAAAGATAACGCTCTGGACGCGGATATAGCTAACGCGCCTTAGTACGGGGATACAGCTAACGCGCCTTAGTACGCGGATACAGCTAACGCGCCTTAGTACGCGGATAAAAATAACGCGCCTTAGTACGGGGATACAGCTAACGCGCCTTAGTACGCGGATATAGCTAACGCGCCTTAGTACGGGGATATAGCTAACGCACCTTAGTACGCGGATACAGCTAACGCGCCTTAGTACGCGGATATAGCTAATGCACCTTAGTACGCGGATAAAGACAACGCGCCTTAGTTCGCGGATACAGCTAACGCGCCTTAGTACGCGGATAAAGATAACGCACTTAAGGACGCGGATATAGCTAACGCGCCTTAGTACGCGGATAAAGATAACGCGCCTTAGTACGCATTACCCCACCACGCTGTTTCAATATAAAAGCAAACCAGGTACTTTCGACTTAATTGGCAATTTAGTATCACAAGACAAACTAAGCGTGTTCAATTGATAAAACCTGGCTTTACTCGCTCTTTACTGGTATCACCACCAGATCTTACTACACTGTATTTTTGTATTACTTTATGCACTGCTTTGACATTTTTATTTTTCTAGTATTTCTACGCATTTTTCAACATAGGATGAAGCTCGAATAAAGTCTCTTTAACCCGTTCCGGCATAAATACATCTCTCTCCTGTCATATTGTACGTCTCTCATGCTTAGCGTGTGAAATATTCAAATATTTTATATATTTAAATTTGCGTTAAGACTGGACAAAAGTAGAGAACACTTTAAGAGTCTATCGCCAGAAATGATAGCGAAAGTTACTGTTACAGGTTGTTATCCTGTTACATATTTCAATTGAGTTTTAGAGTGGTTTTCAAAATCCCGTTCAACAAAATGTAGTTGTTAAAATGTCACGGTAAAGCCAGAACAAAATAGAACAAAGACATTCAGTGTATTAGTACTTAATAAACTAAATAGTATTTCACGGGTTTTTGAAAACCACTCTATGTTTCTGTTATGGTTCAAATACAAACTACCAAAAAATGATTCAATAACTTTCAAGACTCTGTTTTCGCCTTGCGTGACAAGTCTTCTATTGCCCAAAATCATCATCAAAATAGGACTTGCACCTGCGTAGGAAACTAAACCCACTTGAACGAATGTTAAATTCAAGAAATCCTACAATAAAAATAGCCACACTCTATATAACCTTCCAAATCTATCAGGTATTTCAATATTCTTATTAAAAACAAATTAACATAGTAACACGGAAGTCGGATCTGGCATAAGTTTAGACGCCGATCTTTTCATGTACCGTTTGAAATGCTAACGTGGATTGTTTCTTTTTTATTTTATTTCGCGTTCATTAAAAGTTGGCACATGAGAAGAACAGGATTCTACGCTGTCTCAGAGTCTTAAAATAAAATTATTCAGTATAGTTTCTAGTATTATGGTTTGGACAAATGGAAATCAATTAAAAACTACCTTAGACATTTACAAAAATACTTGAAAATATAACGTACGCGTCTTTTGCTGAGCTCACGGAAACGTTCTCTCACGGTCCCAGCCCCACTTTTCAATAACAACAAATTATGGCGAATAATTAGCACATTAACAAGGAATTATGGCGAATAATTAGCATTAACAGCACATTTCACTGGCGCTTCTAGAAATGAAGGGGGATAGGGCTGTTGAGGTTTCTTTCACCGCTGGTGTTGACTGACAGGACCCGAGCAAGAGAAATAGTGTGCCAATGTTTGCATCATCTTTGTTGGCTTCGGGTGCCCAATACTTACCTTTTGTGCTCAAACTACGACAATTACGTGATGCGGTCACGTGATGTTAATATTTACATTTTCACAGAATCGGGCCTCGGTTTGATGTTAGCACTTGTGCAAACCGATGAAGATTTTGTGTTCATTAAACCACCTGTATCACGTGGGTGTTTGGCAGCATGTTCGCTATACAGCGTATACTTTGTATACTTCTTTGTACAGACGATGGGATTTATGTTTCCACAGGGATCCCGCAAAACGTCTCCGTGTTTTGCTCCCTTTCACCTGTCCAGTTTGAGGCTGCCGCGTATCCAAGGCATGAACTCGTTCACATTGGTGTACACGCCGTACTTGTAAGGCATAGCACATTTCTCACCCCAACTAACGATGCCCGCGAGCAACCAGCGGTTATCATCGCCAGGACACATCAGAGGTCCCCCACTATCGTATGCGCATGCGTCGATGCCACCCTCTCGATAGCCTGCGCAGATAAACCTCTTTCCGATCTTGCCGGCGTAGGACCTATCAATAAAACACACATCAAATACGCTCTGCGCTATATACGGTTATGTTTCAACTGTTTCTGTACAACCCGGAGAAGTAAGATCACTTGGCAATTTTACGGAGAGATATCGACATGAACTAGCCAACCAGCGTGGTGAAATAATGTTTCAAAATACTGGGAAACAAGGCATAGTTGCTAAGGTGTTTCGTGATCCGGTATGGCTGCTTAGGTGTTTCGTGATCCGGTATGGTTGCTTAGGTGTTTAGTGATCCGGTATGGTTGCTTAGGTGTTGCGTGATCCGGTATGGTTGCTAAGGTGTTGCGTGATCCGGTATGGTTGCTTAGGTGTTTCGTGATCCGGTATGGTTGCTAAGGTGTTGCGTGATCCGGTATGGTTGCTAAGGTGTTTCGTGATCCGGTATGGTTACTTAGGTGTTTCGTGATCCGGTATGGTTACTTAGGTGTTTCGTGATCCGGTATGGTTGCTTAGGTGTTTCGTGATCCGGTATGGTTGCTTAGGTGTTTCGTGATCCGGTATGGTCGCTTAGGTGTTTCGTGATCCGGTATGGTTGCTTAGATGTTTCGTGGTCCGGTATGGTTGCTAAGGTGTTTCGTGATCCGGTATGGTTGCTTAGGTGTTTCGTGATCCGGTATGGTTGCTTAGGTGTTTCGTGATCCGGTATGGTTGCTTAGATGTTTCGTGGTCCGGTATGGTTGCTAAGGTGTTTCGTGATCCGGTATGGTTGCTTAGGTGTTTCGTGATCCGGTATGGTTGCTTAGGTGTTTCGTGATCCGGTATGGTTGCTTAGGTGTTTCGTGATTCGGTATGGTTGCTAAGGTGTTTCGTGATCCTGTATGGTTGCTAAGGTGTTTAGTGATCCGGTATGGTTACTTAGGTGTTTCGTGATCCGCTTATTTTCATTTGTGGTGGTGGTGCGGTGATAGGTCTGTCGCGCCTAGGAAAAGCTAATACTTGTAACCAATTAGTGTCGGTGCCTTTTCGTAGACAAACTTGCGATTCGGGTAAAGACACTTACAGATTAGAGTTGCATGTATGAAGGGATACAAGGTCGACCCAGGCCTCTCGGAGTACAGGCGACGCGCTTCCATTCCAGGCCGTTTTGCCCCAACCCGCGATGACGCAACGTTTTCCAGGCTTGAAGAATTTGAAATTATCCGGCGTGCAAATCGGGCTGACATGACGCCCTAGTTTCACCGATCGGGAGAGTCGGACCAAAGCTAACAATAGAAATAGACCACTTTAGCTACGTGAATATCAAGTCCCCCTCTACGTGTTGAACTAGTAAGATGCATCGTGAACTACCCGACCCCTCCCCCTCTACGTGTTGAACTAGTAAGACGCATTGTGAACTACCCGACCCCTTCCCCCTCTACGGCGTGAACTAGTCAGACGCATTGTGAACTACCCGACCCATCCCCATCTACGGCGTGAGCTAGTAAGACGCATCGTGAACTACCCGACCCCTCCCCCTCTACGGCGTGAACTAGTAAGACGCATCGTGAACTACCCCACCCCTCCCCCTCTACGGCGTGAACTAGTAAGACGCATCGTGAACTACCCGACCCATCCCCATCTACGGCGTGAACTAGTAAGACGCATCGTGAACTACCCCACCCCTCCCCGGCTACGGCATGAGTTAGTAAGACGCATCGTGAACTACCCGACCCATCCCCATCTACGGCGTGAACTAGTAAGACGCATCGTGAACTACCCCACCCCTCCCCCGCTGTGGCGTGAGCTAGTAAGACGCTAGAAAGCCTGTTTCTCTGAGGCATATCGTCAAATCCAGACGCCACAAGCCTTCGCAGGAGAGTAATCTTACCAATGTCGTAGTCCCCTGGATGTGAGTTATTCCCCGGGATGTACCGGGGATGGATCTTGATCTGCGCTACTTTGAGTATTTTCTCCGTGCGATCATTCTTATGAAAGGAGTGCTCTCCCAGCCGTACCTGCCAGTGCCTTGGGTTCCGAGAAGAGTGTTTACCTACACGATAGGACCACATTAGGAACAAGTTTTAAAATCTCCTGAAGACATAGAAGACAGCAGGTAACGTAAAAACAACCTCAAAGTTGTTCAGTATTTGGCGCAAAAATGAATCCAAGTAAATAATTTATAATTTGCAGAAACTAGGCATTGTGGAGCGGCGGACGCTGTCTATGCCTTTTTTTCTTCTAGGGATATGTTAAGTTGAAACATGTCATTCACTTACTGAAGCAGTGTGCCGCCGTAACCACCCACTGAGACTTGATAACGGACCCCCCGCAGCGATGATGTGTGCCGTTCAGGAATAATGCTGCCTGCCAGGGCCACGCCCCCTTCGCACTCTCGATCCCCCCTACGATGCGCCTCTTTCGGGTATAGGTTTTGCGTCCACATTGACCCGCTGATGGAAAAACATAAACGTTAGGGTTAACAGGTCTGTCTGTCCGCCGGTCATTCTTGTTTTTCAGCACCTCCTACCAGCTTACTTACCCTGGATTTGACCATGTTTTACCCTGGATTTGACCATGTCTTACCCTGGATTTGACCATGTATTACCCTAGATTTGACCATGTCTTGCCCTGGATTTGACCATGTCTTACCCTAGATTTGACCATGTCTTACCTTGGATTTGACCATGTCTTACCCTGGATTTGACCATGTATTACCCTAGATATGACCATGCCTTACCTTGGATTTAACCATGTCTTACCCAGGATTTGACCATGTCTTACCCTGGATTTGACCTTGTCTCACCCTGGATTTGACCATGTTTTACCCTGGATTTGATAATGTCTTACCTTGGATTTGACCATGTCTTGCCCTGGATTTGACCATGTCGTACCCTGGATTTGACCATGTATTACCCTGGATTTGACCATGTCTTACCCTGGATTTGACCATGTCTTACCTTGTATTTGACCATGTCTTACCCTGGATTTGACCATGTATTACCCTAGATTTGACCATGTCTTGCCCTGGATTTGACCATGTCTTACCCTGGATTTGACCATGTATTACCCTGGATTTGACCATGTCTTACCCTGGATTTGACCATGTATTACCCTGGATTTAACCATGTCTTACCCTGGATTTGACCATGTCTTACCTTGTATTTGACCATGTCTTACCAACCTTTATTTGACTGTCTTTCCCTGGATTTGACCACGTCTTACCCTGGATTTGACCATGTCTTACCCTGGATTTGACCATGTATTACCCTAGATTTGACCATGTCTTGCCCTGGATTTGACCATGTCTTACCCTAGATTTGACCATGTCTTACCTTGGATTTAACCATGTCTTACCCTGGATTTGACCATGTCTTACCCTGGATTTGACCTTGTCTCACCCTGGATTTGACCATGTTTTAACCTGGATTTGACCATGTCTTACCTTGGATTTGACCATGTCTTGCCCTGGATTTGACCATGTCGTACCCTGGATTTGACCATGTATTACCCTGGATTTGACCATGTCTTACCCTGGATTTGACCATGTCTTACCTTGGATTTAACCATGTCTTACCCTGGATTTGACCATGTCTTACCCTGGATTTGATCAGGTATCACCCTGGATTTGACCATGTCTTACCCTGGATTTGACCATGTCTTACCTTGTATTTGACCATGTCTTACCCTGGATTTGACCATGTATTACCCTAGATTTGGCCATGTTTTGCCCTGGATTTGACCATGTCTTACCCTGGATTTGACCATGTATTACCCTGGATTTGACCATGTCTTACCCTGGATTTGACCATGTATTACCCTGGATTTGACCATGTCTTACCCTGGATTTGACCATGTCTTACCCTGGATTTGACAATGTATTACCCTAGATTTGACCATGTCTTACCCTGGATTTGACCATGTCTTGCCCTGGATTTGACCATGTCTTACCCTGGATTTGACCATGTATTACCCTAGATTTGACCATGTCTTGCCCTGGATTTGACCATGTCTTACCCTAGATTTGACCATGTCTTACCTTGGATTTAACCATGTCTTACCCTGGATTTGACCATGTCTTACCCTGGATTTGACCTTGTCTCACCCTGGATTTGACCATGTTTTAACCTGGATTTGACCATGTCTTACCTTGGATTTGACCATGTCTTGCCCTGGATTTGACCATGTCGTACCCTGGATTTGACCATGTATTACCCTGGATTTGACCATGTCTTACCCTGGATTTGACCATGTCTTACCTTGGATTTAACCATGTCTTACCCTGGATTTGACCATGTCTTACCCTGGATTTGACCATGTATCACCCTGGATTTGACCATGTCTTACCCTGGATTTGACCATGTCTTACCTTGTATTTGACCATGTCTTACCCTGGATTTGACCATGTATTACCCTAGATTTGGCCATGTTTTGCCCTGGATTTGACCATGTCTTACCCTGGATTTGACCATGTATTACCCTGGATTTGACCATGTCTTACCCTGGATTTGACCATGTATTACCCTGGATTTGACCATGTCTTACCCTGGATTTGACCATGTATTACCCTGGATTTGACCATGTCTTACCCTGGATTTGACCATGTCTTACCCTGGATTTGACAATGTATTACCCTAGATTTGACCATGTCTTACCCTGGATTTGACCTTGTCTTACCCTGGATTTGACTATGTCTTACCCTGGATTTGCCCATGTCTTACCTTGGATTTGACCATGTCTTGCCCTGGATTTGACCATGTCTTACCCTGGATTTGACCATGTATTACCCTAGATTTGACCATGTCTTGCCCTGGATTTGACCATGTCTTACCCTAGATTTGACCATGTCTTACCTTGGATTTAACCATGTCTTACCCTGGATTTGACCATGTCTTACCCTGGATTTGACCTTGTCTCACCCTGGATTTGACCATGTTTTAACCTGGATTTGACCATGTCTTACCTTGGATTTGACCATGTCTTACCCTGGATTTGACCATGTATTACCCTAGATTTGACCATGTCTTACCCTGGATTTGACCTTGTCTTACCCTGGATTTGACTATGTCTTACCCTGGATTTGCCCATGTCTTACCTTGGATTTGACCATGTCTTGCCCTGGATTTGACCATGTCTTACCCTGGATTTGACCACGTATTACCCTAGATTTGACCATGTCTTGCCCTGGATTTGACCATGTCTTACCCTGGATTTGACCATGTCTTACCCTGGATTTGACCCTGGATTTGACCATGTCGTACCCTGGATTTGACCATGTCTTACCTTGGATTTAACCATGTCTTACCCTGGATTTGACCATGTCTTACCCTGGATTTGACCATGTATCATCCTGGATTTGACCATGTCTTACCCTGGATTTGACCATGTCTTACTTTGTATTTGACCATGTCTTACCCTGGATTTGACCATGTATTACCCTGGATTTGACCATGTCTTACCCTGGATTTGACCATGTCTTACCCTGGATTTGACCATGTCTTACCCTGGATTTGACCATGTCTTACCTTGTATTTGACCATGTCTTACCCTGGATTTGACTGAACACGTCTTAACCTTTATTTGTCTGTCTTTCCCTGGATTTGACCACGTCTTACCCTGGATTTGACTGTCTTACCCTGGATGTGACCATGTGTTGCCCTGGATTTGACTGTCTTCCAATGTCTTACCATGTCTGCAGTTGGGTCGCTTGCCCTTGACCTTCGTTCCGCTGATCTCCCGTCCCTCGCTGTCCACGCACCAGCACTTATGCACTCCTCCTGAAGAGGACTTGCACTGCACGCGTTTGAACGCGCCATTCCTCTTGCACCGCGGTACAAACACGTGTAGTATGCGCCTGCGCAACAACAGACGACGTTGACGTCTCTTTTCGCATCTGCTGATGCGTGAAACTGTGAAACAATAGAGAATGCTTTATTTGTTTTTTACAGTATTACAGGTCTTTTAACTCTGTTATAGTCCCTTCTCCTTATGGCTTATGCTTGAAACCAAGACAACTTCTTCTAACGATGATCTTATTTCTAACTTGAGATTATCTTATCGTCTAGTAGAACTTCTACCATAGCAATCCTTCGGAGATTTGTCTAGTTCTTGGATCATATTAAAAAAGGTTAATCCTCACAACATTTTCAAGGGCCCATTTTAATATTTCATGCTGAAGGGGTTAAAAGTAATTGCTATTTTGATGGTGATGATGATAATGAAGACAAGGATGCGGTGATGGCAAGGATGATTACGTATGCCATAAAACCAGTCCTTGAAGTGCCGCCATGTTGTGCTGTGTAGACACACCGTAAACTTCCTTATAGTTTATAATCTATATTATTAAAAGCGCTACGTCTGTTCAGCGAACGCTTTTGATGGTCCAGCGATTGACGTCATCAACCTGCACTTAGCTTTGAACGAGAATTCTTGCAGGCGCCGTCATCAAAAACACAGAAAAAAACATTCCTCAAACCCTGAGAAGTATTCTGAAAACTCGCTAACTGTGCGAGATATCTAAGTATATCGACATGTGTTGGTCATGATGACTCACCCCCCGAGTCGCTTTCTTCCTCCTCCTCCTCTTCTGGCGGAAAGACATTATGGCTAGGGCTGGGCCGGCTGAAATCTACTGTGACGTCACCACCAACTTTCTTGCCGGTGTTCTTGTCCACCCTCCAGCATTTCGTGACGCCGCGTCTTCGAGCGCATTGGGTCTCGCTGTACGTTCCGTCATTGCTGCAGTTTGGTACATAACCTTCTTCATCATCCCCGATTGCAGAATACTCCAGCTTGGCCTTCTGACAGTGGGTTAGCGCCACTGGAACAATGAGAAAGCACGGAATGAATGAATGAATTGATTCAAGTTTTTTATGTATTTGCATTACTAGTAGGAGGAGGATGGTCTCAGAAATCCAAATTACAGTTAACTAGCACATAAAACACACTTTAGTTTAACAATGGGGAGATGTTATTTTTCTGATTTATTCCTACAAGAATGGCATGATATACTCATATTATTCAGCACTTTAATTGCCTTCCTTTTTGTAAGTGTAGTGTCCAAATAGTCATCATGAGTAAAAAGCTTTGGATTAGTGCCTGATAAACTTTAATCTTAATTTTTTTTTTCTTACTTGGTATCTCAGTCATTAACATGTTACTGTTTTTACGAAGGCGGAGTTATATTTGTGCAATCGTTATTTAGGTCCCTGATACAGTGTGACGCGCGCTACCGTGGCCACTTGGCACTTTTGTGAAGGGAGCCAATAAGGATGCGAGAAACATGACAAATGATTGGCGCTAACTGCACTCCACAGCCAGCGTGACAAAGAAATGATTCGGTGCACGTCAGAACACGAATTCCCCAAGTTATAAAGTTCTTGTGGATGTAAGCCAATCTCGCACGATGATTGGCCAGAACTAAGTCTTGGTGGCCACGGTAGCACAAGTCGTAATGGCGTTAAAAAAGACATCTTCTTTCGACGTATCGCCGACCTTGGCCTGTAGTGTAATCCCTTTCTCTTTTATCGTAATAAATCAAAAAAACGCACACATCGTCTTTGTCACATACCGCATTTCCTATAACACCCGGAGACGCAGCAGACGTGGTCTGGCTGACATTGCCCATCAGAAAAGCACTCATATCGACAGCCTCTGGCTGGAGCCTTGAAGGTACTCGGACATCTACCTGCAATCAAACATGAAGTTTTGTCAATTGAAACAGTTGCCTGAGAACTGAAGCGTTACCAAGACTTCAACTGAGTTTTACCCTGTGAGGGTCTGTTAGCAGACTGTGTCTTATTTGGCTTCGCAATGTTTTGGTAACACTAAATGCCATGGCAGTTAGTATCTCAGAGTTTATTAGGCAAACCAGCAGTAGAGTGGTCAGAAGGCTAGTGTCTTACAGTATTGTTTATAATTATGAATTTGAAACTAAATGGACAGTTTTGAATATGGTTGTCAGTGTTTAGCTGTATTTGCAAAGATCTCTGGTTTTACTATCATCTTATTTCAGTGGAGAGATCGCGCACTTACTATCTTCTCCCCCCTCCCTCATTTTTTATATGTTATCATTATTTTAACAGTGGCCTTTCTCGAGAGCGGTGCTTTATGCTCAGATAAGAGTTTCTGTGGGAGATAGAGAGATTGGTAGAAAAAAAACAGTGCAACAAACGTTATTTGATATACATCTAATGACACCAAAAGTCAAATTTTTTTTAATGTTCACTGTTGTTCTTTCGCTACATGATTATTTGTTAATATTGCAATTCTGGCTCTGGAAAATACACTCACAGGATGTTGTTCTTTTGATGATATTGAGTACACTCGGAAGTCTAAACATGCATTTGATAAGATTTTTGCATTAACTTCTGAATTGTTAATGAGACTGTACAAATGTAAGATAAGGATAAAGACCAAAGCTGCAAAAAATGTCAAACCGTGAAATGCAAAATAGAATTTTCTTTCTTGTATCCTAATAGCCTTTTCTGAAAATGTCAGTCAAAATTGTCTTGAATTACACGGAAAGCCTTTAAGGATGTGATCTCATCTTTTTAAAAGGTGAAGTTGTTGCTTTTCCCTGGAAATAAAAAACCTATAATCACGACTGTCCCTGCACGTACGTTGAATATAATTTCTTGAAAATATAATATATTCTAAGCCAATATATTAAAATACAAAATAGGCACATTTCAGATTAATGGCAAAATTCACTACATATCGTTGAGAAACAAAATGATTAAAAGACAAAGTAGAAATGGCAAAAAGTACATCTCACCATAATCCCTACGAGGTCCAAGGAAGACCCTAGCTCTGACGTCCATCGCCAACAGCTCAGCGACCAGAAACACAAGGAAAGCGCACATTGCGAAAGACTGTGCTAAACTGTGCCACAAAACTTATTGCTCTGTGGGATTTTTTCTCGAGTTAATAACGAGACAGAGACGTCATGGCGACATCCGCTCCATTCGATTCCGACTTTTCTCATAAAACGCACAGGAAAGGTGTCACAGTCGACAGGTAACAATACCGAAGAGTACGGCTTGTCACATTATAACATGCACAGATATTCTGATTGGCCCCAGGCTCACCGCTCAAACTCCGTGATATTCATTTAATAAAAAATCAAACCTGAACTTACTGTACATATTTTTGGGTATCGGAAGTTTGATGCAATCATGTGGTGCCATCATGTCACAGGAAGTCAGTGAATACACGGAAGGGACACAACTACCGGTGTGGTCACGTGACGTTTTGGATTGTGGATACATGGTGTCAGCGGTCATAAATTAAGGTTACCTCGCTAAATATATTTTCACTGCTTATCAATGCTAATGTTTTGTAATCGAAGAGAAGTTTGAATTTCGATTGAGTGATGCTGCTTGCGCACTGATCATTTCCAAAATAATAATAATATACGGCCACCTGGATGTTACGTGGATTATAAAACATGACATAAAAATGCGTCTTTATTCATATCATACATTTATTGACGGTCTTATTCGCCTTATTCGGAGATTGAATACGATTTTTGGGAAATCCGCTACAATAATGTTCATGCACTTTTGATCGTTGAACGAAGCTTGCAGGGAATATCTTTTCTTGATTAGGCCCTAGGCCCACTCTTTTTACTACTTCTACCACAGGTAGTCATGCGAACTCGCCCCAGTCCCCGAAAAGTAGAAGGAATTGCTATGCCCTGAAAATCGAGAGAGTGGGGTACATTCTAGGGCCATTATCAATGCTTGTCGTTTTACCAAATGATCTGAAAGAGCCTAGGTTGAGGGCGGAACACCTGTGATGTTCTAACACGTTAGGGCCTCGGCGTACTCAGTTTTTGTTTTTTCACTGCATAAGGGTTTCAAGGTTACCCACTCCTACTGTGCGCTTCTCACCCTCCCCTCCCCCAGTACAATGTTGTTCAATTCGGGCTGTCAGAATTTGAGCACGGTTACATCCAACATTGAAAGGGGGGAAGGGGGGTTTTAATGTAAATTGTCTTGGGAAAAAAGCTAGTTGACTAACGATAGATACCGAAAAATCCGCCTTTTTTTAGGGGCGCGACAACTAGTTTTGTCCAGCATTGTAGACCTTTACGACTATCCCGGAAATTTCTTTCCAAACTCCTGTATCTTACAAACTGTGCAACACTCACAGAAAGTCTGAGGCACTCTTGTATTGCAGCACAACAACCCTACTAAAGCGCCAGATTAGCGAACAAATGCAGCGAAAACAGGCCTTTGCAACGAGGAAGCTGAAAGTAAATATAATCACAACCCAGCGACATTGTTATGTCGTCCGCGCTATAGAATAATTCCCACGGTGTGCTAGTGTATAAGAAGACTATGAAAAGACGGCACTTGTCTGCTTAAAACAACTCAGTCCTCCTGATAATGAGATATGGAAATTGATAAGCAAGCTTAAACATTTACCCTCGCCTAAACGTTTATATAACCGCGCCAAGTGTAATTTGGCCCAGTAACTGACAATGAAATGATTCATGTTTTTTGGGGTTATTTTTTTTTTTGCCTTTGCTGTGGAACAAATGAAAAGAGGGTGAAGAGAATTCATGGAAAATAATTGTTGAATGTGCCCCGTGAAGCAACATTTCCATCAGAAAATCTATTCAGCATTAGAAGAAAAAACGATAGATTTAGGTATCTGTTGCGGTATCTATAGATATCCCGAGGAGCAAGCTCTCTATGACATTGACTTCAGCGTTCATTCGTCTGCCATGCTCGCAGGTATCTAAGCGACTCAGTTAGCGCAGAAAGCTCTCGCATAAGCAAAGCGTTGTCTAAATTATCATTTGCAAACCTAAGGCTCGTGTTTGACTACCTGTCTGTCGAAGGGTTGGCTGACTTTCTCATTCGATAACTCGTACTACCTGCAGAGTCGTTCAATTATATGATTTTTATTTACGCACGTTTATACAAAGCCATACAATGTTCTTTGTCATGAATAATTAAGCATGCAGTGCTGTCATATTGGTTTTATGTTTTACGCAATCACGTTATGATATAGTTTTTTACAGAGAATCTTAGACGTTTTTTCCGCTTCTTGGAGGTCAGAACTACATATTGTTTTATGCACATTTTTCTTGTTGAAAAGCATGTATGATATCTTTTTTGCTGTTTTACATCTTCCTTGGAAACTCCTTATAACTCCTTCAAAAATGCGTTGTTAGGCGCATTTTTAAAAGGGAACGATACTGCGAAAATGTATCTTTGTTTGTGTGTTAAGTGGTATAGCGGTGATATCATGATTGTATGTATCTTAGTTTTTATCTTAAACATTTCAGTCAATTAAAGACATGTATAACGTTATCACTGTTAACACCCACGCACGGAATAAGGGATAAACAGATATCCAACGTTGAACAATAGAGTCCTGTCTCGACACTAAGACGACACTAAGATATAAATGTGTGAAGAAAACCAGCACTTACCCGCGGATCCCACGAACACCACACAGCAAAGAATCTGCAGGCAAGAATAACACGATTATCGCCTGCATGTACGAAATCTTACCCACTATCAATTACAAACTCACCGTGCAAAAAGTCGTCAGGCGTATCATTTCCCTTGCAGGTCTCAGGTCCAAAGTTCAATGAAGTACACGAGCGTTAGCGTTTTCTTCATTTACAGAAGTACATGGCACTCGAAATGACCAAAATTCTGAATATTATCCGGCAAGTCTAGCAGATAGAACCTGTAAAAAGGCCTGGCCTCGTTCAATTATAAATAGCTCTTACCGAATGCTGTCTCGACCAATCAGAGAGGAGTATAGGTGAGTACAGGTGCAGACTTATTGCAGTAATTAATTAAAGGCACAGAGCTACTAATCTTCACTAGTAGATTTAATTATGGCTTGTTTGCCACGGGGCCAATGTCATTTTGTGGAGAGCATATCCAGCACGTGCTATGGCCTTTAGGGCTCTTCAAGAAAAATGAAATATTCTCAAGAAAGGTACCCCTAAAATCATATCCAAGTAATACTCTGAGTTTAGCGAAAAAGGAAAAGCACTGTGACATTAGTATTTTTTTTATTTAGTATCTAAGTATACAACCATATTACATGTCAATATTTGCTATAAAAAAATAGTGATGGATTTTAACAGTATGACCATATGAACAAGTGTACTTTCTCTGAAAAAAAAAGTGGAGACAGTTCCAGTAAATTTAAGCCAAAATGTCGACACCGTTTAAACATCTAAAATATTTGCTTAATATAACTTGAATTTTTAATATCCTCGGTGGCAAAACGCCAGCAATTACATACACGTCCATTACCGCAATTTTACGACCTATAACTTATTTATCGGTGGTCAAATGAAATTTGTATCTTAAATGCGGTTCTGTGGGCTGTAAACCCCTAATCAAAATCGTTTGATTATTAGAAAACGCTTTTATAGTCTGCATTTTCAGAGACAGAGTAGGGGTATTCTCTCTCTCTCTCGAGTTGTAGCCATAACAAATTTTATTCTGATTTCCAACTTCTTCGGAGTACCAGAATAAGGTCATTTTCTTCTGACAACCATTTCAGTGTAAGATGACATCGTTAGTTTTAAAAGTGGATAATCCGCATTTATTCTTATCCTGACCTTGTACTGAGAACTTCTCAGTATCATTTGTTGCGAAAGGTTACAAAATGCAAAAACTTTCAAAAAACTTGTTTTTTTACAGAACCTAAACAATGTGTCAAATTCTGGCTAAATGTTTTTATAGAAACAGAGAAAGAGCTATACCATTATTCTTTGAAACAAACAGATAAAGACCTTACGCTGTTGACCCCCCTACGTGGATTAATGACATCGTAGTTTTAGCCCTGAGGGCTTGCAAGGGTTATGAGAGCCTGTAGGTGGCCGTTTGTCGTCTCACGGAAATGCAAGTAATTCGCGCTCGTAGCAACCGACATCTCTTAGCCAGCCACGGTGAGAAAATCACAGTCTTTAAATGGTCTTGCCCCCCAGATAATGATAAATTTACTATCAATAGCCACTTTAACCTAAGAAACTAAGAAATAGCCTCCCTTTTCCCTCCCTACCAGGATAAAAAAAAACAATTTTAATTTTTGTGGGCTAGTCTTTGGAATGGATTGCCTTTATAACTCTTCGGCAATCAGAATCCTAAAACTCTTTTAAACCTCTCAATAAATGTTGGTTAAAAGCTGTTGGTTAAATAAAATAAGTGTATCCGTAGCATGGCAAGTTAGGCTGATGGGAAGTACTGTAGGTGTACAATGGAAGTAGGGGTAGGAAGGTATAAGGATGAACATGCAAAAACGAGTGAAATAGTGAATAATGTTGAATAAATGAAAATATTTCATAGAGCTCTTTGAAATGTGAAGCAACCTTCCATGTGTTCTAGCACAGGGTTTATTACCAGGAGGCAATACCAGGTACAAGCCAAATGCAAAGGGGGGAATGGAAACTTGGAGCCGAGGAAGCTAGGGGGGTAGAAAGATGGAGATGCCTGGTAAGGGAAAAGTTCAAAGTAAATGAGCACCTAGCCCATCACCTTACCCCTACACGCTAACTTGAATGCTTTGGAGGGAGGCCGTTCAAGAGTGCCAGCGCGAGAACCCGGTGGCCTCAACCGGCGTGAAGAAACCGTTTAGCTACTTAGTAATCCACACCACCCTATTTACCATCTTCCATAAGTCACTCTTTACTCAATTACTATTTTTACCTTTTGTTAGTTAATCATCAATGAACTTTGTACATATACTAGCTATAACATGCCATTGTAACTCATTTATAACCTGAAGAAGGCAGGTATTGGCCTGCCGAATTATCGTTCTAAAAAACATAAATCTGCGTTGTTGTCGACTTTTTCTTTTAAAGGTTTTATTAATTAATCAACTGTCGACGCAGACCACAAGGTCCGACGCACACCAGCAGATAGAGGCTGTCCGGTGGTTTCTTCCTACGTTTTTGATAATGCTATGTTGAGTGGAGTTGGACTAATATATAGATTTAGGCACTGCCTAAAAGCGGAGCCAGCATAAACACTTTTTGTGTTGACTGATTAAAGGTATTATTGGGGGATCTAGGATCCTGCTCTCTACTGAGATTTATTTATTGTACCAACCAAATGGATCCAGGCCTTATTCAATAATTTAAATTATGCAGTACATCAAAGTTAACAAACACAATTCCTGGTGTGGATATGGCTGTCAAAGTTGTCAAGAGTCTAATGGTAAATTCTTATGTCCCATCATAGAAGTTCCATTATGAATATCTTTTTTTTTTTTATCAAAACAATACTCCCACAAGCTTTGCCCTTGTGCAGAAAATGTCATGGATGTAACAGCATTCCAAAGATTCAAAATAATATATTTAGACTGTTTAGATGCCATACTGTGATTTTTATGTATTGATTTAGTGGCAATTCTCTCCTTCATTGGACCGAATATTCAGAAAAATGTCTGGAAATTGAAATCCAAAAATATCTCATTTCATGCATTACATATTGGTGCACCCCACTTTACCATATAGTGGCCTTGTTGTTGGTGGCCTACTCCCAAATGAATGCAATGAAGAAAAAACAGATTGAAAATGCTAACTTCTAATTTCAAACCAAACCCTTTCATTGATCTATGTTTGGGGTAGAGAGGAATCAAAGAATATCAATTGACTAAAAAATAATCGACGGGAGAGGAGATATAAAGTGAATTGACTCAACTTGAAAGGTTTGGTGAAAAAAATATAACAGTAATGAAAATAATTTGATTGAGCATTTCTTGACATTTCCCCTTTCCCATTATCTTTACCCTTTCACCACCACAGGCCTCTAAAGAGGCCATGTCTTTGCTATCCAAGCTATGCGTGAACAGAATTCTATTATTGAAAAAGAACAAGGTTGTTGCTAGTGTTATAAAGTTTAATTATCTTGCCCTAAAAAACCCTTCCCCTTAATAAAAGTTCCATTAATGTACATTTGTAAAGCTACATTCTGACAAGCTTTGTTCTTGCGAAGAACAATGAATGAAACAGGATTTCAAAGATGGAATATAGTGTCAGACACAATTTTAGATAAGATGCAATGCTGAAGATTTAATGTACCATTTTAAGTGGTAATTTTCCATCCCCATGGGAATTAATATCTACAAATATACATCCAGTAATGCATTATATTTTGGTGTTTTGAGAAACCCTGGATCTAACTATTCCAATGAAATAAATCTAAACATCTAAAATAAATGTAATGGGCAAGAGACTTGGAAAGAAAATCCTAAAAAGAAAATATAAGTGAAAGTAATAAATGAAAATTTCTAATTTAAAAATCAAATCTGTTCATTAATTTATTTTTGGTGTAGAGGGGAAATAGCAAAGAGCATCAATTGCATAAAAATAGTCAGAAGGGAGAAGAAAAAGGAAGAAATATGACTCTTCCTTAAATGTTTGAAAAGAAAATATAATAACAATAATGTGATAATTATATTCAGTACTTTTCTAAAATATCCCCTTTCCCATTATCTTTAGGTTGATAGAAAACTGTTTTCTTTACAGATTTATTATTTAAAAAGCAAAAGTTTGTTTTTAGTTTTATATTATATAAGTATCTTGTTCTAAAAAAACCTATGAGTGTGTACTGCTGAATCACATAGTAATGAACTAGTCATTTGCGCCCCCTCCTCTATGGTCCCGCAGAAGTCAGGGGTTAATGTGGGGTTTTAGACCACTTTTTAACCAGAATATGTCAAGAGGGGTGGTGGTATCGACTGATTGCAACGTCTTTTGTGACTGTGCTGCGCCACTTTATTACTGATAGACATGCTCCTGTTCGCACTCGTCCCGTTACACTTTATTATTGATAGACATGCTCCTGTTCGCACTCGTCCCGTTACACTTTATTACTGATAGACATATGCTCCTGTTCGCACTGGTCCCGTTACACTTTATTATTGATAGACATGCTCCTGTTCGCACTAGTCCCGTTACACTTTATTATTAATAGACATGCTCCTGTTCGCACTCGTCCCGTTACACTTTATTATTAATAGACATGCTCCTGTTCGCACTCGTCCCGTTACACTTTATTATTGATAGACATGCTCCTGTTCGCACTCGTCCCGTTACACTTTATTATTGATAGACATGCTCCTGTTCGCACTCGTCCCGTTACACTTTATTATTAATAGACATGCTCCTGTTCGCACTCGTCCCGTTACACTTTATTATTAATAGACATGCTCCTGTTCGCACTCGTCCCGTTACACTTTATTATTGATAGACATGCTCCTGTTCGCACTCGTCCCGTTACACTTTATTATTGATAGACATGCTCCTGTTCGCACTCGTCCCGTTACACTTTATTATTGATAGACATGCCCCTGTTCGCACTCGTCCCGTTACACTTTATTATTAATAGACATGCTCCTGTTCGCACTCGGCCCGTTACACTTTATTATTGATAGACATGCCCCTGTTCGCACTCGTCCCGTTACACTTTATTATTAATAGACATGCTCCTGTTCGCACTCGTCCCGTTACACTTTATTATTAATAGACATGCTCCTGTTCGCACTCGTCCCGTTACACTTTATTATTGATAGACATGCCCCTGTTCGCACTCGTCCCGTTACACTTTATTATTAATAGACATGCTCCTGTTCGCACTCGGCCCGTTACACTTTATTATTGATAGACATGCCCCTGTTCGCACTCGTCCCGTTACACTTTATTATTAATAGACATGCTCCTGTTCGCACTCGTCCCGTTACACTTTATTATTAATAGACATGCTCCTGTTCGCACTCGTCCCGTTACACTTTATTATTAATAGACATGCTCCTGTTCGCACTCGTCCCGTTACACTTTATTATTGATAGACATGCCCCTGTTCGCACTCGTCCCGTTATTCTTTATTATTAATAGACATGCTCCTGTTCGCACTCGTCCCGTTACACTTTATTATTGATAGACATGCTCCTGTTCGCACTCGTCCCGTTACACTTTATTATTAATAGACATGCTCCTGTTCGCACTCGTCCCGTTACACTTTATTATTAATAGACATGCTCCTGTTCGCACTCGTCCCGTTACACTTTATTATTGATAGACATGCTCCTGTTCGCACTCGTCCCGTTACACTTTATTATTGATAGACATGCTCCTGTTTGCACTCGTCCCGTTACACTTTATTATTGATAGACATGCTCCTGTTCGCACTCGTCCCGTTACACTTTATTATTGATAGACATGCCCCTGTTCGCACTCGTCCCGTTACACTTTATTATTAATAGACATGCTCCTGTTCGCACTCGGCCCGTTACACTTTATTATTGATAGACATGCCCCTGTTCGCACTCGTCCCGTTACACTTTATTACTGATAGACATGCTCCTGTTCGCACTCGTCCCGTTACACTTTATTACTGATAGACATGCTCCTGTTCGCACTCGTCCCGTTACACTTTATTATTGATAGACATGCTCCTGTTCGCACTCGTCCCGTTACACTTTATTATTAATAGACATGCTCCTGTTCGCACTCGTCCCGTTACACTTTATTATTAATAGACATGCTCCTGTTCGCACTCGTCCCGTTACACTTTATTATTGATAGACATGCTCCTGTTCGCACTCGTCCCGTTACACTTTATTATTCATAGACATGCTCCTGTTCGCACTCGTCCCGTTACACTTTATTATTGATAGACATGCCCCTGTTCGCACTCGTCCCGTTACACTTTATTATTGATAGACATGCTCCTGTTCGCACTCGTCCCGTTACACTTTATTATTGATAGACATGCTCCTGTTCGCACTCGTCCCGTTACACTTTATTATTAATAGACATGCTCCTGTTCGCACTCGTCCCGTTACACTTTATTATTAATAGACATGCTCCTGTTCGCACTCGTCCCGTTACACTTTATTATTAATAGACATGCTCCTGTTCGCACTCGTCCCGTTACACTTTATTATTAATAGACATGCTCCTGTTCGCACTCGTCCCGTTACACTTTATTATTAATAGACATGCTCCTGTTCGCACTCGTCCCGTTACACTTTATTATTAATAGACATGCTCCTGTTCGCACTCGTCCCGTTACACTTTATTATTGATAGACATGCTCCTGTTCGCACTCGTCCCGTTACACTTTATTATTAATAGACATGCTCCTGTTCGCACTCGTCCCGTTACACTTTATTATTAATAGACATGCTCCTGTTCGCACTCGTCCCGTTACACTTTATTATTGATAGACATGCTCCTGTTCGCACTCGTCCCGTTACACTTTATTATTGATAGACATGCTCCTGTTCGCACTAGTCCCGTTACACTTTATTATTAATAGACATGCTCCTGTTCGCACTAGTCCCGTTACACTTTATTATTAATAGACATGCTCCTGTTCGCACTCGTCCCGTTACACTTTATTATTAATAGACATGCTCCTGTTCGCACTCGTCCCGTTACACTTTATTATTGATAGACATGCTCCTGTTCGCACTCGTCCCGTTACACTTTATTATTGATAGACATGCTCCTGTTCGCACTCGTCCCGTTACACTTTATTATTGATAGACATGCTCCTGTTCGCACTCGTCCCGTTACACTTTATTATTGATAGACATGCTCCTGTTCGCACTCGTCCCGTTACACTTTATTATTGATAGACATGCTCCTGTTCGCACTCGTCCCGTTACACTTTATTATTGATAGACATGCTCCTGTTCGCACTCGTCCCGTTACACTTTATTATTGATAGACATGCCCCTGTTCGCACTCGTCCCGTTTCACTTTATTATTGATAGACATGCTCCTGTTCGCACTCGTCCCGTTACACTTTATTATTAATAGACATGCCCCTGTTCGCACTGGTCACGTTATACGTTTCATTGAGTTTAGAAATCCACCGCCAGATGTACGAAGAGAACTGGAGAAATTACAGCATTGCACTGGTTAGCTACACGATAAAGTTCCCGTGGTCGACGGAGCAAATAAATAGGCATGAAATTTTCCAATTTTCAATATTCAAGATTCCGCATACAAGAAGTTCCTCTGACCAAAAGCTTAATTCCAAATTTTAAAGAAATTTAGAATATATGAAATTTAGATATTAGCGAGAAAAGTTGGCTTAATTTCTGATCAGAGCCCGACTTCTCCCTAAAAAGGAGAAGTGTCATCCATAAAAAAAAACACACTTTTTGATAGGTTGGTTTACATAACATAAGGAACCTCTATGCAAAAATTCAAGCTTACCGAAGTTTACCAGACCTTATTTTGGGAAAACTTGCCATTTTTTTGTCGATGGTGCCCGTGGTCATGATGCAGAGATGGTTGTGTTTTTTTTTTCGTATGTCTGTCTGATGTGCTTCTCTGATTGGTACAAAAAAGGATTCGCTTCTCTGATTGGTAGAAAATGGAATGGCGCGAAAGTGAGAACGCCAGCGTACAAGATTCCGTGACCAAGTATGGCAATTTTACTTTCACTTCTAGAGTGAATAATTAAGATAACTGAAAAAGTTCGAATCCACAAATTTGCCAGCAGAACCATTCGCGACGATTTTTCCCCCAGCAACCGAGGGGTCTAACATCCAGCCAGCAAAAAAAAAGGGGCTGCGAAACAGATCCGTTTTGTGCCCTTGCCTCTCTTGGGAATTAGCGTGTTGCTATAGTAGTGTGGTAATTTCGTCATCATGCACAACACACCGGACCTCAGCATAATACATTGTCGCCTTTTGTTTTGCTTTGCTCAGTCTCGCACGTGCATGTGACATCGTTCGTAATACCGCATATAGTATAGGACGAAAATACATCGAAAAACAGACCCTTGGAATGTAAACAAATGACCCCAAGCAAAACGATGTGCGCCAGAATCTACGCCTTCTGGGTGGGGGACATAAAGACAGCTTACCTTTTTTCTTTGAATAGGCCCGATCCGCCGGTCCAAATAGTATTCACCCCTACCCCCCCACCCCGCCCTCCAAGTGAAACACACTTTTTTTTCTTTTTTTAAGAACGTCTAATTTTCAGCTGGGCCGTTCTTATTTTTGGAACATTTTAAGGCTGAATACGTTCTTAACGATGTTCTTAAATTTTTAGCGTATATAAGAATATACGCTATACTATAATTATTAGGAAGAGAATTACACCTAATGATCAATAGCAATAATAAGGTTGTTACTAAGAGCACAATTTGATTCTGCACTTGAGAACGCATCAGGACTAAAAAAGAAAAAAAATTCTGCTATCTGAGCATCGGATAAAAAAAGGTTCTTATAAAAAAAAGTGTGCCCAAATGCTGTAGGTTCCGAGAGCCTACCACAGCGACCCCGTCAATTAACACTTGTTTTTGTCGCCATGTTGGGTCTGTTTCGTCCTTGGGGTTGTGTTGTGTGTTGTACATGAGTATTTTCTTCGTCCGTCGCTGGATCTTTGCCTTTCTTGCTGTAGTTGGGGTTTTATTAATCATTTCTACCTTACTAAGAAAGGTATATTGCTGTTATTATCTAGAATTGAATTGTGTGTTTCATTTTCAATAGCAATCGATTCTCTCCCCAACGAGCTGGAAATATCATGTATATAAGCTTTACTCATCATAACAAAGCATTTTTATTGTTTCCTCAGCCTGTTGAAGATCAAGATATTAGCGATGTAAATACAGAGCTTTTTGAATGGGTCGATGTTGAAAATCTGACGGAGTTCAGACAATGTAGAAATTCAGTGCAGGGTCCATCGCTGATAGTGGACGAAAGGGGTAATAAACTTAATAAACAGTAAACTTTATTAACAGTAATCCCCCTAAATCGAACTCGGGTCACAAGAATTCCGGTACTCGAACGGTTTCGATTCTGTTTTAGATAATAGGTGGGAGTTCCATCCCTTATTAGGCTTAGTGTTAACAATTGACATGTCTCCTAAGGTTTTCCTAGTTTAGCCACTACCAGAAACATGTAGCGTGCGATAAATTTTCTACGACTTGGCACGGAAATGTTTCTCAAGTAGGTGGCTAAACTAGGAAACATGCATGTTGCACACTTCATGTCTGCTAGTTGAGCCAGGCCTTAGCTGAAACTTTTTTGTTTCCCTTCAAAGTGTGGGGTTGTACTGTTTACACTAGCTCTTTCACTGCGAATTCTAACATGCTCCTTATCCCTCACTTTTACACAATGTGTTACATGTTTTCATGACTATTAGATACACATTGTGCCAATCAAAAAATGTGATGCAATCAATCACCCTTTGATTGGCTAAATTTATTTGAAATTTTCTTGATGTGATAAGCAATACTGTAATTAGCAATACTTATTTAATACTGCAATTATAAGTCTCAACTAGGGTAGTTAAAGTGCAAATTGTCTCATCTCCAGACCCAAAAAGCCTTGTAGTATGTGGCAATTATATTTTTGTAAGACAGTAACGTGATTTGAAATTGTTTTAGGTTATCTTTGCTCCAGGAAGGACTTATCAGCCAGCGGTTGTTGTCACAGTGACGGTGAAACCACACACAGATACAACTGTGAGAGTTGTCAAGTCAATAACTGCTGCAGCATCTATGAAAACTGTGTCTCGTGCTGCTTAGACCCCAAACAGAAGGAATTACTTCGGGAGGTTCTTAATGTCTGGAGAACAGCTCCAAATGTGATACTCAAGTCAATCACAGACCAGTTTGAGCTTTGTCTCACCAAGTGTAGGACGTCATCAAAGGTTTGTGTAGGAATGTGTCTTATTTCTAGCAAAAAAAACAAAAAACATGAAAACGCCATATCCAACTCATTATACTTTAGTTCTTGTTCTAAAATTCTCTTTAACAACAAAAAATAAAATCTTTAAAGTAATCAGTTGCTGTTATTTTGCCGATAAAAGCCGGGTGCACGCTAGTTTCCCACCTACAAGTCCCTTATTGCCTGGTGAAACAACCTTTTCCCATAAAATGATTTACATATTAAAATGTTACATTTATTGTTCTTGCAGAGCGTCTGGCATGAGAATTCTTACAAGGATAACAAGTACAAGCATTGCTTTGGGCTGACCTCACCAGAGTTTGCTCCATTTAATAGAAACTAGAAAATATGCTTCATGATTTGCTGGGTTTTGCCAGAATTTGCTACTAGGGCTGCTATAAGGTTAACATCAGGTACGATTTTGAAATGACTTTTCTCAATAGCCTGTTCACATGCCTCCAATTCTCTGCACAAGGTCTGAAAGGCAGGGAATTTGGTTACCCAATCTTACATACAGTAACAGGTATTCAAGGTGGATTACAGGGAGCCGGGGGACTAGCCAAATATCTCTCCATGCAACATGCTACCCTGGGTACCAGAGCCTCCAAACTACTCTTGCCCAGTGACGCTCAGCCAAAATGGTTTTGTGGGTATGACTTCGGTCACGCAACACAAGAGCTGTAAGCTTTCAAAGTTTTATTGTTATTTTCATACTCGAGTGATTAAAAGTATCGCCAAATGGCCCATGGAGAAATTCTCCTGCACTTATTTCTGTCTGCAACAGCACTTCTTTATGCAAGTTTAATTTGTTTACTGGCTCTAAGACAAAGAAGGAGGGATTCGTAGAACGTCCGTTTATTATTCTTTACCAGCAAACATTACAATAAAAAAACACCTGGGTAAGGCAGCTTAGAAGCTAGATAATGTAAAGGAATCATTGATAGGGAACTGCAAAAATTCAAATCAACAAATGTAAGGACATGTGAGCAATCGAGTGCATTACTGTAGGTTGGAAGCCTCAGGAAGTCACAGTTCACGCCGATGGAAGATCCCTGCAGCTCCCAGCTCAAAAAACAATAAGGAGAATCAGTACTGTTGTTGAAACTAGCTACATTTTGACAGCGCTTGTCGCAACATTTTGGCTGAGCGTCACTGGGCGAGAGAAGTTTGGAGGCTCTGGTACCCATGGTAGCAACATGCATGCCATGTGTGTGAATTTAGATTTATATAGAATAAAGACACTTATTTTGTATTCAAATGTAGCTCAAAATAGAGTTATCCACCTTTTGAGCCAAAGTATAAAGAATTAGCTTTTTTGGTTTACAAACAACCATGACCAAATAAAAGGAAAACCATGATGGAAAGCTGGCTAAGAATTAATGCATATGTGTGACATAATGTGTGACACATTTTTCAAAGATTCTTGTGATATTTCATTGGGGTACATTAGTCTATGATTGCATTTTATCCATTTTTTAGACATAAATACAAACACACTTTCTTTCTAAGACCTCAAGTTAATTTCTTAAAATTATCAGCTATCACATGATCTCAGAAAAGCAAGTGAATATAATTTCTAATACCTACCGTATGCAGAATCAGAAATCAGGAAATCACATCAAATTACTTTGTCATTAGTGATTTTTGTTAATTTAAAGAAAAGCTAAGATTTTAGTACAGTATTTTAAGGCCTCTCACAGTAGTTAACATGTGTCAAAATTGTAGATTCATTAAATCACTACAAGATCTCTATTTTAGGAACTCATTTCTGCCCTTATATTAATCTTCAATGTCATTGTACAATAGAATATTCGTCCAATTTGACTAAGAGCCAGAAGCAGAAACTAGAAACACTGTGTTTTCTAAACTACCACGCTCACATTCTTAAGGTTTTAAAAGAATATTAGTAGTATTTCATGGAATAACACTTAATCACGAGGTTCCGCTGTTAAAGGGTAAGCTCCTCCCACCCCAGGGCTCGACTTTGCAATTACAATCAGAAAACTTCCACACTAGCAGTCACAAATTATAAGTCTCCTGTAAAATTGCCTATTTCTGAGCTCATTAGGCTGGAAAAAAACTTTTTTTGCAAGGTAACAAGGCAGTTGTGTTGAGAAATTGATAAATTAGTAATTTGCTGTCCACTGACGTTTTCCCTGTAAAAATTTTAAATTTTGCGCAATCCAAAATTTAACGCACATTCATAATTTATTATCGCGCTGTGAATAAAATGCTCGTATTTTTGAGTGCACACAGCTTGGTATAGCATTATTTTATGATAGTTAGAACATTAGGTGGGCAACTCTAGAAATGATATTTGATTTGGTTTAGAATAAGAAATTTGAGTTTAGCGCTCAGAGCAATTGTCCTGAAATGTTGACTCATTGACGGCTGATTGATAACTGATTGTTCTTGAGCCCGGGGGTGGGAGGAGCTTTCCCTTTTATAGAGGAACCTCGTGTTTAAAAGTGTGAAAATAACAGAAAGAATAGATGTGAAAAAACCTTCAAGTCCGAGGCCTGACATGGGGAGACACTTGTCGTGAGGCATTAGTGTACACAAATGATCATGCAGGCAAATGTTCAAATGTGGTTCTGCATTAGCAAGTTGTTTATTATTATTGTCCTAGGAGCTGGCTGGGAATGGCAGATGACATGTATGAAGAGACATGGCTAGATTCTTGTTACCAAGAGACAATACTACCAGGGTCACCATGGAAACAGGTGACAAACACACTCTTCACACTTACTATGTACTGTCAGGGACCGCGGAGGCCATTTAAAGTGGTAGGGCTAAACATTTGGACAAGCCAAACAAATATATATCTGGAGCCCTAAAAAACATCTGGAGCCCTGAAAAAAAAATCATCCCAAGCCAAAAAGTGGTAGGGCTATAGCACTGCCAGCCCTTCCCTCTCCGCGGTCCCTGACTGTACATACATACTACCATTAGCAGTCATTGATTATCTGTGAAGATTATGTTTCTAATTTGATGTTTTAATTTCAAAATGATATATGTTTCTTTGCTTGACTGAAACACACACAAAAACATTTGACACAGTAAATGAGAAACTAGAGAAGTTCCTGACATGTGAAACCAGAATGTCACGTTAAAAATATAAACTAACGCGAAAAATTATTGGTACAAGTAGTTAATAGTTGGCGGTGCTTTAAACGTCATGGTCAAAATACCATGATTGTAGTAAGTTGACTTTTTTATTGTACTAGTTTTCATATCTTTATCAGAGGTGTTATAAGGCCCTAGCGGCTGGCGGAACTATTTTCCACCGAGTGCTGGCTACTAAAAAATTGATTTAAGTTTTATTTGAACTGATAAAAATAAAATAACTTCCATCCCCTACTTATCAATCTCCACCGCCAACTCTGAAACTTAATGAAACCCCTGTTCACAAAAAACAGCAGACAATAGAATAGTGTTTATTTGTGCAAAGAATTTGGTGTATACTAAGTAGCTAAAACTGAATTTTCCCCTCAGGTGAGAGAAATTATCAGCCAAGAGTTAGCTAAACGTTTGATGAGTCTCCCACCTAAATCAGAAGCCACAAAATGCATCTGCTATCTTTTGGGGCAGCACTTTGTTGATGAATATTGCAAACCTCCTGCACTAATCCAGGGCCAAAGTAGCTATGTTTATTCGACACCCTCCAAAGAAGAACATGATTTAGCTATCAAGTGGATACAGAAGGAGATAAATAGCATCGTAGGTGATCTGAGACTGCGGGATGGTAAGATCTCCAGTGCTGTTTGGAAGTTAAAGGATTTTGGACAGAGGGTTATCTACCGGGGGATGGAGAAAGAACTACTTAAAGCAGAGAATGAAGAAAAGGTATGCCTTTATATTTGAGTTTCCGATAAAGAATGTAGCTTCATTATCATTATTTTTACTAGATAGCGGTGCATTGTGTGCAATGAATGAGTTTAACTCATTCATTACTATAACGTCCCTATACGGCTGTAAAATATAGGCCCAATTTCAAAACGTCAGAAATGCAAACTAAACATTACCAGACCCATGGATTCATCCAAGGCATAAACGACCTTCAAAAGTGTATCTAAACAATTTAATAGAATTTTGACTTGATTGTCAAAATGTCAACCTTGATTTCTTAACCAGAAACATTTATCAACAAAAAGACACAAAATTCCTAAATACGAATAAAGACAAGCAAACACAAATCAAGTCACAAATAGATGTTCCTTCAGGTCCCATTTTACAGCCATCAGCCGCAATTATTAATGCTAACACCTTCGCAATTATTAATGCTAACACCATCGCAATTATTAATGCTAACACCATCGCAATTATTAATGCTAACACCATCGCAATTATTAATGCTAACACCATCGCAATTATTAATGCTAACACCATCGCAATTATTAATGCTAACACCATCGCAATTATTAATGCTAACACCATCGCAATTATTAATGCTAACACCATCGCAATTATTAATGCTGACACCATCGCAATTATTAATGCTAACACCATCGCAATTATTAATGCTAACACCGTCGCAATTATTAATGCTAACACCATCGCAATTATTAATGCTAACACCATCGCAATTATTAATGCTGACACCATCGCAAGCGAGTCGCCATGTTTAGGCCACCTTACATGCCTGCACTGCATCATGGGAGTCTTAGATACACATTGACAGGGAGGCGGGCGAACTCCTCTCCTTTAATCAAAACAGTTTTTTTATAAGCCAAACAAAGCAACAAAACATTTCCAGGTCCAAGGAACCCAGAATAAGCATGAAAACAACTTTTGATTAAGGTTGGGTGGCAAAGATGTCCCACATTGGAGAGTATGAGTATGAGTATGAGCTGCTTTCTATACCTAAGCTTGCAAACATACATAAGCACATCATTAATTGTGCCCAAATAGACTTAATGATGTCCTAAGCCAAATTAAATTACAAATTGTAAGAACAATCGATAGTTTATTAGAATCCTTTGCAGCAAAACCTGAATTGTGAAGAATTGTTTTTCTGAGAAAATACAGTAAAAAAAAAGTAAAAAATCTATTTGCATGTCATGAGGAAATTCTTCCGTCTAAATTCAATGAGCTTTTATCCACAGAGCAATCCTAAAGCCGATGATCTCCACATCACTGGGATTCAAAGTGAAACATTGGGACTAGCCATCAAACAAATTTTACTAGCACACCCAAATAGACTCCAAACGGTCTGCCAACGTCTACATGGTCATCAATTACCAAGCACCCTACGGCAACTTATATGGAAGATCAAACTTTACCAAGGAGATACACTAGAGACCCAGGACATCAAAAGAGTGATTGAGGATGCTCACCAGGAGTTTGCCGAGGCCATATCTTGGGGCGTGAAGGAGTTAGGGATCAGCTCTGCTGTTTGCTCACCTATAGATGGTGTAATCAGACATGCTGTGAGAGAGATGTTCCATTCTTCACCTGCCTTACAGGACAGGGAAATGATGACAGCTTTTTCCAAGGTTGCCACTGAGGTGCTTAACCTCATTTATGTCCACAAGAGGACCTATGAACCTTACTATGCCCTGCTACTGCTTCCAATTATTTGCACTTACACAAAGGATGTCTGCAGCGAACGTGAGTGGTTGGCGCGCTGCACATGCGCAATGGTGTGATCTTTGTGTCAACTTTTTAATAGTGATCATTTTTTAAAGGTGTTTGTAAAATTGTATCCAAACAAGCAGTGATCTGTGAATTCTCAACTGTGATTTAAAAGAAATTAAACAATAGTTTGTTCCTAGATGACAGCATGGAACTTGCAGAACTACTCTCCCATTTCCTGAAAACATGTTTCCCATCTCGTATTGATATCTTTGCCACTGCTGACCGGGTGATGTCCAGACTGCAGAGCGATGATCCTGAGCTACACCAGCACCTCTGCATCACAATGCAAACAAACATAACCCATGAGCCCCAAGAGTTCTTGGTCAACTTCGTTCACACCGAGCGAGAGAAGGCAAAGTCCATAGGAAGTCAGCAGACAAAAGATAACCTACCTTCTAACGCCAAGACCTTGTTATCACATCCTATCATCTTCATGAGAAAATGGATTGGAGAGGTAATGGGTATTCTCTGTCCGTCCGTCCGTCCGTCCTTCCGTCTGTCTCTCTGTCCGTCTCTCTGTGTTCTTTAAGCCATGTGTAGGCATATTTGTGGTTACGTAGGATTCATAATAAGCACTTTATATTTCAGGGAGGCTTAGTATTGTATGCAAGTTACAAGTTAAACATCCTTAATCAAAGCTATAATTCTCGACTACTTGACATTATTTTACTCCCTACTAAATCCCTGATGATCCTAGGGTTTTGTAAGCGTGCTTGACCAGCCGTCTCTTCTGTTCATCTGGGATCAGTGCTTCCTCTCTAGTTGGTCATGCGATGTTTTGGAGAAGATATGTCATGTGCTACTACAACTCTCCCGTCCAAGGCTGATTAAAACAGATGATTATAATTCATTGAAGAAAGCTCTAATGACCCACTCCTCCACGTTATACACCCGGGATATACAACGGGGGCTCATGCATTTGCTGAACGGAGGAAGCCTTAGTGAAGTGGCCAATTTGAGTCAGTAAGTAGAGTTGTAAGTGGGGCTGTAGGTTGTTTACGATCCCACCATAGGATAACATGACTAGAACAGCTGTAAGGTTTCAAAGCGTTTCCTCTTGCTCTCAGAAGTAAGTGTCTCCCTCTTAATCCAGATGGCTTATCACCCTAGCCCGAACACCAACCTCTGTTATACCCTAGCCCGCACACTCACCTCTGTTATACCCTAGCCCGCACACTCACCTCTGTTATACCCTAGCCGCACATTCACCTCTGTTATACCCTAGCCCGCACACTCACCTCTGTTATACCCTAGCCCGCACTCTCACCTCTGTTATACCCTAGCTCGCACACCCACCTCTGTTATACCCTAGCTCGCACACTCACCTCTGTTATACCCTAGCCCGCACTCTCACCTCTGTTATACCCTAGCTCGCACACCCACCTCTGTTATACCCTAGCCCGCACACTCACCTCTGTTATACCCTAGCCCGCACACTCACCTCTGTTATACCCTAGCCGCACATTCACCTCTGTTATACCCTAGCCCGCACACTCACCTGTTATACTCTAGCCCGCACACTCACCTCTGTTATACCCTAGCCCGCACACTCACCTCTGTTATACCCTAGCCCGCACACTCACCTCTGTTATACCCTAGCCCGCACACTCACCTCTGTTATACCCTAGCCCGCACACTCACCTCTGTTATACCCTAGCCCGCACTCTCACCTCTGTTATACCCTAGCCCGCACACTCACCTCTGTTATACCCTAGCCGCACATTCACCTCTGTTATACCCTAGCCCGCACACTCACCTCTGTTATACCCTAGCCGCACATTCACCTCTGTTATACCCTAGCCCGCACATTCACCTCTGTTATACCCTAGCCCGCACACTCACCTCTGTTATACCCTAGCCCGCACTCTCACCTCTGTTATACCCTAGCCCGCACACTCACCTCTGTTATACCCTAGCCGCACATTCACCTCTGTTATACCCTAGCCCGCACACTCACCTCTGTTATACCCTAGCTCGCACACCCACCTCTGTTATACCCTAGCTCGCACACTCACCTCTGTTATACCCTAGCCCGCACTCTCACCTCTGTTATACCCTAGCTCGCACACCCACCTCTGTTATACCCTAGCCCGCACACTCACCTCTGTTATACCCTAGCCCGCACACTCACCTCTGTTATACCCTAGCCGCACATTCACCTCTGTTATACCCTAGCCCGCACACTCACCTGTTATACTCTAGCCCGCACACTCACCTCTGTTATACCCTAGCCCGCACACTCACCTCTGTTATACCCTAGCCCGCACACTCACCTCTGTTATACCCTAGCCCGCACACTCACCTCTGTTATACCCTAGCCCGCACACTCACCTCTGTTATACCCTAGCCCGCACTCTCACCTCTGTTATACCCTAGCCCGCACACTCACCTCTGTTATACCCTAGCCGCACATTCACCTCTGTTATACCCTAGCCCGCACACTCACCTCTGCTATACCCTAGCCCGCACATTCACCTCTGTTGTACCCTAGCTCGCACTCTCACCTCTGTTATACCCTAGCCCGCACTCTCACCTCTGTTATACCCTAGCCCGCACACTCACCTCTGTTATACCCTAGCCTGCACTCTCCTCTGTTATACCCTAGCCCGCACACTCTCCTCTGTTATACCCTAGCTCGCACACTCACCTCTGTTATACCCTAGCTCGCACATTGTAGACCTTGCTCAACCCTGTTGTCTCTGTTGTTTACTGTTTAGACCCCTTGGTCACAGTTACTCCCCTTTTTTTCAAGGGGCAAATATATGCGCTTATTCTGGAAGGTACTATTGTCATGCCAGTCATCCAGACTGCTGTCACAGGATTGGATGTGGATTATTGTGTCCTTCAAAATGTCACAAAGCAAACAGGGCGCATAGCATAATAAAGTAAATTATCTTGGTTACAAGCCTTATACTTGGCCATGGTCTCTTGCGCTATGTATGGATATGTCAGAAAATACATGGTTATATCAATTTTTTTTAATTGTCCGAGTCGTCCATCCATACTGTGATAAGATCAAGATTGACCTGTTATTTACCACCCCCGCCCCTTTTCCTCTCAATTTATCATTCTCATCGTTCAGGTTTTTACTACATTTTAGGCCAAGCCAACTTTCTCTACAAAGCCTCGACTTGCCTACTACCAGCTCTCCAAGTCATGCCTCTAGAGCCAACCAGTCCCCACTGGAGTTTCGCCGCACACAAGACGATGGACAGGCCACTCCAGCAGCAACAGCTAATCCACAGCCTGCAGCGTCGAGGGTTTCGCTTGACCTTGGACCTTTATGGGTGGGGCCCAAGGTAGTGGCAGTGATGGAGGATGCTCCAGTTACAAATGATGAGTCATTTGATGTTTACATTGATGAGGTTCGGTTTATACCTGACAATGCTACAGTTATCAAGGTTAGTGCGAGGCATCCTAGCCCGTGTTGCAAAGAGTATTGTCCTCCAAGCAAAGAGCATTGCCTTTCAAGCAAAGAGTATTGCCCCATTGTTTGTGTGACACTCTCTTCTCATTTTGCATTTCCGCTGAAACCCCACAAAAATGCATTCATTATTGTCTAGGTTGCATTTAGTCTCTCACCTGCTCAACCTATTGCCGGGAACTTACCAAACCTATAATTGTATGTTTGCTTTCTCTATTTAAATTAAGGCATAGTCTTTTCGTAGTTTTTTAATATTTGACAAGGAGAATGGCATTTTATAGCGCTTTAAATTGGTTATATTTATTTGTTCATATTTTCAGGTGACAGGCCGAATCCTTGACCCATTTTGGCGAAAGCCAACCTCCCTTGACGTGCCGGACATTGAAGCCTATGCCATCCTAGACTCTCCTGCCCGTTGCCCTACATTTCACTTCCGGTACAGAGTAGGCTCCCCTACTGTTGGCGTTCCCGCAGACATCGCACTTTTCCTCAGGGTTTATACTGTGAATGTGACCTCGGCAGAGCTTCTCGTGATCGGGAACTGCGCTGTTAAACTGTACAGGGAACACGATGGAATGGTAAGTGCTACTGACTTAGCTAATACTAGGTGTTTAGCAACACGAGTGTTCCCCAGAAAATCTCATTGTGGCAAGACCCAATAACCTGCCAATATCCAACTTAAAGTGTTTGTTTACATTGACTTGCTGGGGGTAGGGTTAGGCTATTGTGTTTGTCCACTATGTCACTAAGAATTCACTTTTATGATACTAACCCGATGTATTTATAAAAAAGACATTTTGATAGTCTTAGCCGATGTATTTATAAAATAAGCGTTTATAACACTCTAAACTGATGTAATTACAGAAGCTGCTTAACACAGGTGGATACCAGCGGCGCTTGATACACGAGTTGCCATCCACGGCTGATAGACTCACGGAGAATGCCTTTGAGGAGAAGACCAACGTACCTGCTGTTACGATATTGTTCCGGATCCTACCACACTCAGAGGTTAGCTATCAAGAGAGGGTGGTCCCTATTAAGTGGATGAGCCGCACTCTATGCTATTTATGGGTAGGGGGTAAAGGGGGTGTTGGTATAGGGACTACAATCAAGATAAAGATAGGTAGGGGTAAAGGGGGTGTTGGTATAGGGACTACAATCAAGATAAAGATAGGTAGGGGTAAAGGGGGTGTTGGTATAGGGACTACAATCAAGATAAAGATAGGTAGGGGTAAAGGGGGTGTTGGTATAGGGACTACAATCAAGATAAAGATAGAGTAATTCTCATCGAGAAAAAATATATAAAAAGCTACATTTGCTGTCAACCAAGCCCATTGTGATCAGGCGTCAGAGAAAAGGTAGAACTCGTAATTTATCAAAGGCTATGGTTTTCTATGTTATTTTCTCGCTATAAGACAAGTTTTCGACTAAAAACACTTAGTGTTGTAGGTAGTATTTCGTGTCTCTGTTCCATATGTGTGACAATTTAGCCATACAGCACAGCACTGCTTAGCACATACCCACCGTACTTCTACTGAGAATAATACTCATATTCTTTCCAGGAATTCATGGAATCACCAGGTTACACAAGCGGGTCCTACACTTTGAGCAACTTCCATCCAAACGACTCAGAAGAGCAATTGAGCAAACACTACAAAGCTTTCCAGCCTTACCCTCCCACTGTTAGGGAAGCCATCCGTGATGTTATGGAGGAAGAGCAGGAGCACTCGGGTAACAGTCTTACAGTTAACTAAACATGTTATTGTCACATGTCCTGTAACTGAATAGTTGATTTGCTTGTAGCGGCCAATGCACGCGATCAAGTTATTGAAGACTGGTACAAGCAGCGCATGAGCAAAGTGCATCTTCAGGGGAAACCTGCAAAAGCCATAGACTTAAGGGAGATTGTCCAGTATGACAGAAAACAGGTCAGATATTGCACCCCTTTTGAGGTGCCCGCTACCGAGGCCACCATGACGGCTCTGTCAATCAAACAGATAAAGATGCGATATACGTATACTGTCTGATTGACCTTTGTTGTTTTCACACTACAGACGGGTAACCCATCCAAGACGAGTTTTCCGACAAGACGGAAAACTCGTCCAGAAAACGGGACGAGACGGGTTTCTGGTCAGGTCCAAATTCACCCGACATTCAAAATGAATTCATGCTATTCTTGTGGGAGCTATGTAACCACCCATACCACCTCAGGTTTGGAAATATAAACACTAACCACAAGGAATCGTAAACCATTATTTGTGCTCCAGGGTATGTACATCAAGGTCGAACAAGCATTTGGCTTACCTAGCGCCCAATTTGTGAACACCTTTATTCATCTGAGCAAGGGCCCAACTGCGCGGCATGCTCACCAGGGTGAGGAAAGGGATACTGGTGATGTTAGATTGCTGCAATCCACGAGAGACTTCAACAGTTTGCAGAAGTCACCCATCTGGACTGATCAACCGAAAGTAAGTCATGCCCAGGTTTGGGGGGGGGGGGGGAGTGTTTGTGTGGGAGGGGGGAGGGGTATGAAAGTTTTGCCTTATTTTTCCCACCTTATGATTAAAGCAATTCCGAGGGCCCGTCTTTGCGAATATTTATTTGATACCAATGCAACGAGCCCTGTTTATACCGAAGGAGTAGCCCTGCTACTATGGGTTCTGTTCTTATAAGGAAAGAGATTTGCTAGATATTGTAGAAGTGCAGACACTCTAGAAAATATCAGGATCTAGCATTCTATTTGGGGTAAAGTTTTTAAAAAAGATCTTGAAACTCATCATCATCATTCTAGTTAAATGTCCGTTTTTCTTTATCCCCAGATATTTCACCCTGACTATGATAATATCTCGAGCCTGATTATAAGGCTTTACTCACTTGATGCTACGTATGAGCCAAGATTAGACCAACAGGGACCTGGACAAGTGACGGCAAGAGGAGGGCGGACGCCAGCACTGTCTCCCCAGGGCTGGACTGTTGTGCCGCTATTCTACAGGTACATCTTTTTAAACTCCCTTAATAATGTATTGGAAATATGCGACTTTTTAACAAGCCTGATGTATGAATTTCTCAGTAATAAAACTGGAATATTGTTTTACAGGAAGTCAGTCAATGTCGGCAAGCATTATCTACCACTCTTTCAAGGAACTCCATCTTTAGTGAGTTTCTTTTTTTTTCTATTTTATTCCATTGTCAGGGTTATCGTTCTCTAGACTCAGAGCTGCTACCTCTAAAAGGTTTAAAAATAGATTTCTTGGGTTTCACTAAATGTCCCTTGTAAAATGCAGTGAATGTTGGATTCAACTTATTTGATTACACCAGTCGCACCTCAACTTGCTGCTAGGGTTGATGACAGCGCGACCAGTAAAACCGGGAACACCGGAAATATGTATGAAATACTGGTTCCGACCAGTCACTCGCGTGATATTCACAAGTCTTAGTGTCTTAATTCTTGCGCCTGATTCCTCTGAAGACTTTAAACATTTCACATAATTTAGGTATTCACGGTTTTACTGATTGTGCCGTAAATTTGCCAAAGATTACGTCATCTGTTCTAGGCCCCCCTCCAACGGCCTCTACTCATCTTTGTAGACATGCATACATCATATATGACTGCTTGAAGTTGTCTCCCGCTAGAGGTTCCCGTTTATCTGCTTTCAGACATTCCTGGACTTCTTGTCTGGTCATCCAGGGGATGTGAGTCTGAGAGAAGCCATTAAGCAGGATGTCCACAAGCTCCAGGTATTTTCAGAATAGAACCAATTGCTGACCCATGGGCGGGTAGGGTAGGGAGGGCGCTTGCCCCCATTTGTCGGAGCGGATGTGTGTTACTTGTACTTAGATATGTATCAAGCGTTATATATACAAATCGATTGCTTAAGGTCTCGGTAAAGGTAAACGACGTGTTCGCGGAAAAAAAATATTGTCGCGCCGCAATTTTCACTACATGTACAAACTATATATCAAATAAAAGATTGAATTATCTCCTGTAAGTTTTATTTTTGCGTAAGTTTTGGGGCCTCAAACTCAAAATACGGAGATTACTCTAGAGCGTAATATACCTTCGCGTTATTGCGCATGCACTTGCACGTAATTGCATCTCAATGACAGATAGATGATCTACCAAAGTGTGTGAGGAATTTTTGTTATTTGACATTGTCAACAAAATATCACGAATCAAAGCTGGAACTCTCATTTCTGGCGAAGTTTGGATAGGAAAAGTGCTATAAAAGCGATATTCACCTTTACCAAGACCTTAATATAAGACGATATTGAGCATTTTTTTAAATAGATTTTAGCCTCTCATAACTATCATCTCTTTTGCCCCACACATTTGGATCCACCCTGCCGCCCCTGACCATATATGTGATTATATTTCTCTATGTATCAATTCTTATCACTTATTTTTAAGGGGTTTTCCAGTGTAGTTGTTAAGCTTTGGGATGGCCACATCAGTGAAACAGACTCATTCCCACTACCAGTAAGTATTAGAATTCTGTATTGATTTTTCACACACATTGCTTGTTCTGATTAAAGCTGACCATTGCAATGAAAAACCATTGTCATTTTCTTTACCCGCTGAGCTATAACAATACAATATCTCCTTATATTCCCCGCTGAGCTATAACAATACAATATCTCCTTGTATTCCCAGCTGAGCTATAACAATACAATATCTCCTTGTATTCCCCGCTAAGCTATAACAATACAATGTCTCCTTGTATTCCCTGCTGAGCTATAACAATACAATATCTCCTTGTATTCCCCGCTGAGCTATAACAATACAATATCTCCTTGTATTCCCCGCTGAGCTATAACAATACAATATCTCCTTGTATTCCCCGCTGAGCTATAACAATACAATACCTCCTTGTATTCCCCGCTGAGCTATAACAATACAATATCTCCTTGTATTCCCCGCTGAGCTATAACAATACAATATCTCCTTGTATTCCCCGCTGAGCTATAACAATACAATATCTCCTTGTATTCCCCGCTGAGCTATAACAATACAATATCTCCTTGTGTTCCCCGCTGAGCTTTAACAATACAATATCTCCTTGTTTTCCCTATTTAGCTCCAGGAAAACCTACTCTCTATTGGAAAATCTGCAAAAATCAAGAGAACAATGCAGGACACCTCTGGTAAAGCATTATCTGACATTGTGCTTCAATGCCTGCCTCGGCAACAACGCAAACAGGGACGAGAAGGGGAGGCGTGCAACCGCGAAAAGAAATTCTATGAGGAGGCGATGAATATGGCATTTAAAATTCAGATGGTGAGTTTCCGCAAACCTGTAGTACTTCAGCTGGTTGCAAGGCCACCCAGACACAATGTTCAGGCTCATTTCTCTAGACAGGAAATGCAGTTTGGGGAACTTTCCGATTTTATGAGGGACATTTGTACAATGAACTTTTGGTCAAGGGAGCATGTATCCCCTCCATAAATGCCCCAATGCTGACAAGTCAAAAGCAACAAGCCGAGGTTCTCTTCTTAACTGTCATTTAAAAAGAGTCTCAGCTTCAGGTTATTGTATGAGCGCTTGGCTCGTATATGGACTCTGGCTGGCTTTATACTGCACGAAGGCATGAAGGGAAAATGTCCAGAGCATCTGGGTTTACTTAATTTATCTTCTTATCTTTGTACAGGAGGACGTCCTTTTACAATTGGGTTTGAGTCCACTGGACTAAAATGCCACAGGAGTTATACTCGTTATACCGTAAATGCTTGTTTGAGCATCCCCTCTCGGATAGTCCCCCCCCCCCCTCTAAGGCGTAAAATAAAAAAATTAACCCAGAAATAAAGGAATCGCCAAAGACTCGTAATACCGTAAAAGATAGTCACTTTCTATCTTTCTGGTCTTAAAAATCACACAAGCCAACATTAAAAGCTCTTTGGCAAATGTTCAAGTGCGTAGGAAGGCTCCTGGCTCTTTTCAGTTCTGAAATACAGCATTTGTTCTATTTCATGTGTGATTGACCTTGAAGATAAATCTTGCTTTTGAAAAGATGAAATCAGCGCCCCCCCCCCCTCGCAACTAAAAGGATGTAGAGTACAAGCATCCAGCACGCTAAAATGAGCATTTGCGGTGTGTATAATCCTTCGTCCTTCGACCTTCTCATGTGCTCCTGGGTACTACTACACCACAACCAAGGTCTGTCCATCGACCTTGTCATGTGTTCCTGGGTCCAGCTTCACCACAACAAGCCATCATAGCGCAGCGTTCACCAGTATTTATCTATTCCAAGCTTGGAAGCGAAAAATGTTCCATCACCTTGGGTAGCTTTCTGCACAACAAGAGGAATCAGACAGTATAGGCGTTTACTAATATTACAGAAATGCTTGAAGCAATCTACTGTAAAATAGAAAAATCTATAACCCTGACTAGTCAACCGATTGTAGCGTTTAATGTACAAAGATGTGTGCATATTTCATTTACCCCTACTTTAATAAAAGTGAGTGTATTTTCGATACTAATGTTTGAATAAGTGTATAATGTGTTCCCTTTTTAGACATCTCTTTTCAAATGCTATAAATCTTTCCATACCGATTGCTTACTGTGCTAACTCTAAAGATTAAAGTTAATGCGTGAGCTTTTAAAATAAGCCCCTTTCCCGTCCCCTCCTCATTTCTCACCCCTCGGCTGATTCGATCAAGCAACATATATACGTTCAATCAAATATTATTTATAAAATATCTGACTTCGATCGTCAAGTCTGTTCGGATTTTCAAGCAAATAAACTGTTGCATTTCCAAATGAAAACTATAATAAAGGACTAGCCGATAGAAATTATGTAACCCGTTAAACCCTCAACCGGCCTGTACTGGCCGGGAGAAGTTTATTCGAACAAGAAAACAGAAGGACTGACCCTCTCAACAAAACGCTCCAAACACCACACAAACAAAAGAGATCAGCCAACACAACTCATGTAATAAATATGTCCATTTACATTCACACTCCCTGAAGGCTTTTGGGACACACGACACAACTTGCCGCAAAGCATATCACGGACCCAGGCAATGGATCACAACATTCTTACGTTGTTTATGTGGGATTACACAAAAGGTTAACGGATTATATATCCAGTGATACCTCCACCGAGGACGCTTCTCATTTACAAGTCACAAAGACACACCAGCTGGTTGTTACGTCATGCTACTCTTGCTCACCTTATTTATAGCTTTGTGTCGGTCATAGCTGACAATCTCCTCCAGGATTTCTCCATCTCCTTTGATAAGTCTGTAGGATTTACATTGAAAGAAAGCAAGTTAAGTTTCTTTAGAACTCCGAGCAGTCCACGGCCAAAAATCGTGATTTTAGGATTTTAGATAGGTTTAGATGATTTTAGAAATTCATGTGCAAAGCCATAAAGAAAAACAGAGCCTTTTCAAAAATTCAAAATCAATTTTAGCAGCTTCCAGTAAAAGCATTTCAATGGAACACCGCAGCAGTTGTCACAGATACCATTAATATATTTTTTAAATTAATCTTAAAGATCCATCCTACGCAAGTGATCAAGAGACATGCTTGATTGATCTTTAGTGAGAGAATGCTGACAGGTTTTATGTGAAAATAGATACTATTTATTTATTTATTTTTTATTCTATTTTGGAACTATGTCAATTTCTAGTCGGAGAGGAGCAAGAAGCACGCATGAGACTAAAACAGGACATATTATATAATTTGTAGAATCCCTAAGGCATAGTTTAGACGCTAGCTGTCACATTTTCGTACATCTTCATTTGTGTGCAGGGGCGTGACCAAAGAGGTGGCCTACCCTCTCCCCCCCTTTTCTCGCCCAATAAAGCTATTACTTCTTAGTCGTTACGTCTCAGTTGGAAACGAATGTTCTTGAGAAATCACTTTGAGAGAGAGGTCCAGCCACTAAGTGTGTGCAGGATCGCATCGAACCTTGTCATTAAGCCTATGCTACGTACGAAATAAAAAAAAAATCATTAGAGCTATTTTTGTTTTAGCGAAAATGAGAATGACATTCTGCAAAAGTTTTCGAAGTAGACCGGGACCGGGTAGTCCTTGCACCTCCTGTTTTATTGTCCTCACCCCTCCTTGCACCTCCTGTTCCATTGTCCTCACCCCTCCTTGCACCTCCTGTTTTATTGTCCTCACCCCTCCTTGCACCTCCTGTTCCATTGTCCTCACCCTTCCTTGCACCTCCTTTTCCATTGTCCTCACCCTTCCTTGCACCTCCTGTTTTATTGTCCTCACCCCTCCTTGCACCTCCTGTTTTATTGTCCCCACCCCTCCTTGCACCTCCTGTTTTATTGTCCTCACCCCTCCTTGCACCTCCTGTTTTATTGTCCTCACCCCTCCTTGCACCTCCTGTTTTATTGTCCTCACCCCTCCTTGCACCTCCTGTTTTATTGTCCTCACCCCTCCTTGCACCTCCTGTTTTATTGTCCTCACCCCTCCTTGCACCTCCTGTTTTATTGTCCTCACCCCTCCTTGCACCTCCTGTTTTATTGTCCTCACCCCTCCTTGCACCTCCTTTTCCATTGTCCTTACCCCTCCTTGCACCTCCTGTTTTATTGTCCTCACCCCTCCTTGCACCTCCTGTTTTATTGTCCCCACCCCTCCTTGCACCTGTTTTATTTTCCTCACCCCTCCTTGCACCTCCTGTTTTATTGTCCTCACCCCTCCTTGCACCTCCTGTTTTATTGTCCGCACCCCTCCTTGCACCTCCTGTTTTATTGTCCTCACCCCTCCTTGCACCTCCTTTTCCATTGTCCGCACCCCTCCTTGCACCTCCTGTTTTATCGTCCTCAGCCCTCCTTGCACCACCGAGTCCATTAATCCTACTCCTCCAAACTCCTCAGAGTCTATTGTTCTTACTCCTCCCATTCCTTTGTCCCCCCGGGGTTGCCATGGCGACTGCTGGCGGAGCTCCACGAAAACGACTAGATCCGCAAAAAAGGGGCTAACTTCATACTTACTATACTACTAGCACAAATGAATGAGTTGGCTCATAGCGCCCTTTGATTTACCTTATTTGTGTTATTTTATGGGATTCCTTTTTTACTAATGTTGTCCTGAACACGGAATGAGAACTACTAGCACCTTTATTCTTTCTACAAACCAAGGGATTTCAAAGATGTGTTTAGTTCCATGGGGTTCAGGCAGATCCACTCTACTGTCTACCAAAGTCATTTCAAAACATATCAACCATATGATAGGTTACAATACCTATGTCTCCCAGTTTCTTCATCATAAACCCTGCGGATGACATTCTGTTGTTTCTCATACTCCTCTTTTGTCATTGGAACCATGGACCTGCCATTCAAGGTGTCAATAAAACTACAGTTTGCAGTTGTTTACAGAGCTCATTGTTTAGTCTCCTTCGCAGCTGATCATGTTGGAGTCACTCAAAGTTGAGTGGCTGCAAAGGTGACTACTCATTGTTATCAAAATTGAAACAAGGATTGCATCTGTTGTTTGCAGAGCTCACCGCCTGAGCCATATCAGGGGGTCAAATGAAGTGCAAATGACATTATGGAACATGTTCTTTTTGCTAAGACAATGAGGAAATTGGAAGTGAGTCCAAACTATGTATCCCTGAGAGTTAACAAATTGACGTCATTTTTTTTTTTGCCTGTGTCTGTCCTCTAATAGATGCAAAGATGACATCACAGCATGTCATGAGAAAAAGAGGAAGAGGAAGTCGAGTTTGATAACTGTTGTTCATGACACTCTGTGAAGTCTTCTGTGCTTCTATTAGAAGACAGGCACACACAAAATAAGAGCTTTTAGTTTTATACAACAACAAAAATGTTCTCTTACGTTTCAATCTAGTTTCAGGGGAGCACGCACTCATGTTGATACAACAATAAAAATGTTCTCTTATGTTTCAATATAGTTTTAGGGGAGCACGCACTCATGTTGATACAACAATAAGAATGTTCTCTTACGTTTTAATCTAGTTTCAGGGGAGCACGCACTCATGTTGATACAACAATAAGAATGTTCTCTTACGTTTCAATCTAGTTTCAGGGGAGCACGAACTCATGTTGATACAACAATAAAAATGTTCTCTTACGTTTCAATCTAGTTTCAGGGGAGCACGCACTCATGTTGATACAACAATAAAAATGTTGTCTTACGTTTTAATCTAGTTTCAGGGGAGCACGCACTCATGTTGATACAACAATAAAAATGTTCTCTTACGTTTTAATCTAGTTTCAGGGGAGCACGCACTCATGCTGACACCAAGTGTGCATGTGCCCTCTTATAACATATGGACCCTTGACCAATCAGAGCGTGCAATTTAAGAGTGTTGTATAATAAATCAAACCAGTCTACTGTAAGTACTGTAAAAGTATGAAATGGAATAATAAGCAGGCTTTACCTTTTGACAGTTTTATGTTCCAGCCCCATATCATAAGATGCCCCAGATTTGTTTTCTGTGGATCAAAATAAGACTTTTTTTTATAACTGACTAGAAACGTAACTTACTTACTAAGGCCTCTTCATCCCTGATGTGACATACAGCTAGAACTAGAAAGGCGTACCTGCCTTAAAGCTAGAGAGGCGTACCTGCCTTAAAGCTAGAGAGGCGTTCCTGCCTTAACGCCTGAGAGGCGTTCCTACCTTAACGCTAGAGGCGCTCCTGCCTGCCTTAACACTAGTCAAGATAACAGCTGCACAAGTTGATTAAAGAAAATCATAGGAGATTACCTCATCGACCAGAAGTAAACTTGTGCAATTGCTGCACTAGTTGGCGCCCCCTAATTGAAAGATTTTCTTTACATTTCCTTGAAGAAAGATACCTAGACGCCATTAAAAAGAATCTCTTTATGGTAAATAGTCACCAATAAGGAATAGACATTTTGTAAATGACGATAAAGAATGGACATTATCTTTTAGAACCCTGTTGAAGTTGTTTTCCTCTAAACTAAAAACAACTGCTGTATGTAAGCGCTTTTTGTGGATGAACATGAACAAGAGCCGGTAGAAGCTCAGGCTTGACAAGATTGTTAAATCTTTATGAATCCTTGAAAAACACTGTAAGAGACAATATCTTCTCAAAATTTGACTGGCGGCTTAAACCTGAAAATAGGCTAGGGGCACCTTTCGACTATATCAAAAGGGGGTGGGGGTGGGGGGGTGGGGCTAGAAGTATGTAATTGGCGAGTTCTCCCCTGGGAAGCCCCACTAGTGTGTGTTCACCTGGTTTGTCAGATGGCTGTTTGGGTGAAAGGTTTGTTCCAGGCTTCAAGTCATCTTCATTATTCTTTACAGGACCTCTTTTGTTTTTCTCATTCTTCGATTCGTTTTCCATCGTTTTCTTTCTATTTTTCTTGATCTTTTTCTTTCTTTTCTTTTTCTTTTTATGTTTTTTTATGCTTCTTTCACGGCTGGAATCGGAATTTTCTCCATCGTCACTAGAGCTATCGCAGTCGGTTGTGGAATATTTCCGACTCTTTTTCGTCTCTTTTCTTTTCTTAACCTTTTTTATCGGTTGTAATTCTAAACCTTTGTTATTTTTCCTATGTTTGCTAAGTTTTTTCTTCTTCGCACGCCTTCTATCTTCTGAGCTCGATGAGCTGAAAGAGTCTGAAGACGACTCCGAATACCTGCGCTTCTTATTTTTTTCGGTGCTTCGCCCACGGCTTTGACTGGATTGTCTTGAGGACATCTTATAATACGATTATCAGACAGATTTCACAGAAAAAGATAGGAACTTGTTCTTGAAAACTGAAAATGAAAAGCTAGAAATGACTGCTCGAATCCCCGACCCAAGTGAAAAAGACTTATTTTTGGGTTCCCTGTGTTGTCTCGTTCTTCCGCTGGCACCAATGGTCGCGGGCTCTAAGAACCAGATCAAATCCAAAATGGAGTTCGAAGAGCTGAAGGTTGAGGTCCCGATAGATGAAGATTTAGAGGACGAAACCCTCCCTCAGCTTCCGGTAACTACTCAGAACCTCTTAAAAAATAACTGTTTTATCCTATGGCTATTACTAACGTTCTCTCAATTACAGGAAAAAAGATACGAGAACAAAGGCGGTAGTTTTGTTATTGGGTTTGACGTCGACTCAAAGGTTAGTTAAGTACAATAGAACTCATATAGGGACTCACAAATAAGAGATATTAACATATTCACAGTCAGCCTTCCAAGTCTCAGGTCCCACCTCGCATGCAAGGGAATATGTAAACGGGATTTTCGCCTTTAAGGTGATGCTGTTATAACTGGATACTTTGTTTGCTCTACAACCTCTCGCGATCAAAACAAAATTGACTCTTATGACTTTAAATATAGAAATCTTCGACTATTTAACTTATTAATACAACCTAGACAATCAATAGTTGAATTCGAGAACAAGCGATCGTTAGTAAGAATTGTTACAAATAAGGTACCCTTCCAGTCACATGTGAATGATGTTTCCGCTGCATATTTGGTCATAAAGCCTGCAAGCTGGCTCTCATGCATTTGGGGTTAGATGGGAATGGCTTATGGCTCTCATTTCTAGCACGCTTGCCCACATGAATCCCAACACTCGAAAACAAAACATTTCCATCTACCTCAACAATTCCATCTAACTCAACAATTCCATCTAACTCAACATTTCCATCTAACTCAAGTGTCTTAAACATGCCAGAGGATTTCACAAGTCAGTGGCTACACGTAGGCTAAATGCTACCCTAATTCTGGATCAAGGAGACATGTACAGAAAACTGTCTAATCTTCTTTACTTTAATCAGTTGTCATTGGCTATATTTTGACAGCTCAACACATCGGTTCGTGTGAACTGGGTTGTTCCTCAAAAACTTGGCTGATGGCTCTAATTTCTAGCACACTTGCCCACATGAATCACAACACTCGAAAACAAAACATTTCCATCTACCTCAACATTTCCATCTACCTCAACAATTCCATCTAACTCAACATTTCCATCTACCTCAACAATTCCATCTAACTCAACAATTCCATCTACCTCAACAATTCCATCTAACTCAACATTTCCATCTACCTCAACAATTCCATCTAACTCAATATTTCCATCTACCTCAACAATTTCATCTAACTCAACATTTCCATCTAACTCAATATTTCCATCTAACTCAATATTTCCATCTACCTCAACATTTCCATCTAACTCAATATTTCCATCTACCTCAACATTTCCATCTAACTCAATATTTCCATCTACCTCAACAATTCCATCTACCTCAACAATTCCATCTAACTCAACAATTCCATCTACCTCAACAATTCCATCTAACTCAACAATTCCATCTAACTCAACAATTCCATCTAACTCAACAATTCCATCTAACTCAATATTTCCATCTACCTCAACAATTCCATCTACCTCAACAATTCCATCTAACTCAACATTTCCATCTACCTCAACAATTCCATCTACCTCAACAATTCCATCTAACTCAACATTTCCATCTAACTCAAGTGTCTTAACATGCCAAAGTTTTCTGTACGTGTGTGACTGCAGCTTCTTGATCCAGAATAAGGGTAGCATTTGGGCCTTTCAACTCGTATAAAGCTTGCTTAAGGACGCAATATGCTATATTGTTCTGATTTGACTTTTCTTTGTCAGTACAGGATTTGGCATGTTAAGACACTTGAGGGACACATGTCAAATTAAGATGGGCGATTGCAAAAGATATAAAAAGTGGTATTTTTTTATTGGCTCTTATTTGTTGTGCTGTTCTTGAAGGAAGCCATAGAGAAGCGTAACAGGAGAGCAAAGAGATTTGGCGTTCAAAATGCAGGCCAAGAAATCGAAGATAGTAAGACAGAAGGCACAGGACCTGTAAGGTATACTATTTTTGTCTTTGTGGTCAGACCATTTCCATGTTTCTTGTTGTTAATTTTCACTTTCTTTGAAGAATTCCTAAAGATCTGCCCAAGATCCCAACAGGTCAGTAGGCAAGTGAATCCAGCCTTTCAGCTATGGGCAGGGGTAAAGGGGTGTTTGCTAACCCCTTGACTGCCAAAACTTGGTATTTTCTTATAAAATATTTCCTCCCACTCATAATACATCCTGGCTGTGTCCTGAAATGCAATATAGCCAATGAAGTCAATCCCCATCCTTCCCCCCTCAGCAAATATAGCCAATGAAGTCAATTCCCATCCTTTCCCCCTCAGCAAATATAGCCAATGAAGTCAATTCCCATCCTTTCCCCCTCAGCAAATATAGCCAATGAAGTCAATCCCCATCCTTTCCCCCTCAGCAAATATAGCCAATGAAGTCAATCCCCATCCTTTCCCCCTCAGCAAATATAGCCAATGAAGTCAATTCCCATCCTTTTCCCCTCAGCAAATATAGCCAATGAAGTCAATTCCCATCCTTTCCCCCTCAGCAAATATAGCCAATGAAGTCAATCCCCATCCTTTCCCCCTCAGCAAATCTTTGGTGTGCCCTGGAGTGCTGCCTAATAGGACTAATGTCAATTCATGGTTTGTGACAATTCATTTGGCATGGTTCGTATCAAGCCTTTTTGAGATTTTGATGCTGGTTAGAGATCATCTGTCCTTACAGGAACAGGCCCAGTGAGATTGATATTGGGGTAATGAACAAATTTCATCTTAGTTGTAAGTTTGAAAGGCTTTTTGCTTACTTTGTTGTCTAAACCTACTCAAAATACTTTGTCAGTACAAATGGGGAATGTTAGTTCCAGTCTTCCCTCCCCCTTCTCCTTAACCCCAGGATTTCCATGAAGGGGTAATTTTGTTTTTCTGGACTTAATCTGTTGATTTTTCTCAGGTGACATCCGCCCAGATGCACTGCTTGTTTTTGGTGTAAATGAAATGAGCACAAAAGACGTGTTTGAATACTTCAAGGTTTATGGCCCTGGGTCGATTGAATGGATTGATGATGCTTCGTGTGAGTTCATCAGTAATGCTTTGAAAGTATTCATTAAGTATACAAAACTAAATAGGGATTAAAGTTTCTAATTTCATATCTAGACTTGTTTTAACTTATGAATGCAGAGAATTGATTAGGAATAGTAGAGGCTTGCTGTCACTCAGCTGATTGTTGGGTTGATCATCTTCAAAAAATATATAAAATATAAATATATTTTGCTTTGAATTTTATTAAGAACACATTTGTCACAGATGGTGACTGGTTGACCTAATTTTTTCACGAAATGACAGATGAAGTGGTGCTTATTATATATTGCATGCTTGTTTTTTAGGTAATGTAGTATGGGACGATGAGCACACGGCCAAGAGAGCACTTTTGGAAATGTCTAGAAAACCTGAGGGTGAGCCAGGTAAAACATATTAAGTGAATAATGGTTAAAGTTCTAAGCATCCATGGCCAACAGTCATGAGTAAAATAAAGATTAAGTTGCTATTATAAATATGCTATTTATATTTATCTAATTCGCTACTGAGGACAAATTTGCCCAAGGTGATTGTGGTTTTGTTAGAACTACACTTATTCACACTCATATTACCAAAATATAAATAGACAGAGGTTTGTAAGAGGACTTTGTTTTATTCCCATGGTTTTTCTTCCATTTGGTTTGTTTGTTGTTTAATTGTCTTGTACTGTTTTTGATTTGTTTGGTAGTTCCTATCAAAACAAAAGTGTTTAAGTAAAAAAAAACTTCAGCCATGAAGAGCCCTGTTTTGTTTGTTTGTTTGTGAAGTGTTATTTTACATTCCTCTCTCGTAACGTTAAGTTTCAAGGTGCTATGTTTGCACAAGTAAAAAGACAATATGTGACATTTATTTACTGCCGTTATAATATTGCATTACAATTTTAGTCTTTTTAGTATGTATGTTTATTTATTCCATCTAGAAGATGATAAGATAATATGGCGGGCTGGGCCCCCTTGTGACAAGGCCAAAGATGGACTGGTCATGAGGTTTGCCACCAAAAGTAAGTATACCTTGAACCCTTTATACCTAATCTTTCATTTTGTAGCTCTCATGGTTCCATTTGCATTCTCAGAGGACAAAAAGCAGCCTGATGCAGCCAAGCGGAGTATGTACTACCTGGTACATGGTTACCCTGGGCAACAAGGTAAGGGGTGGTGTATAACCTGGTGCATGGTTACCCTGGGCAACAAGGTAAGGGGTGGTGTATAACCTGGTGCATGGTTACCCTGGGCAACAAGGTAAGGGGTGGTGTATAACCTGGTACATGGTTACCGTGGGCAACAAGGTAAGGGGTGGTGTATAACCTGGTACAATGGTTACCGTGGGCAACAAGGTAAGGGGTGGTGTATAACCTGGTATGTGGTTACCCTTGGCAACAAGGTAAGGGGTGGTGTATAACCTGGTACATGGTTTCCCTGGGCAACAAGGTAAGGAGTGGTGTATAACCTGGTGCATGGTTACCCTGGGCAACAAGGTAAGGGGTGGTGTATAACCTGGTACATGGTTACCCTGGGCGACAAGGTAAGGGGTGGTGTATAACCTGGTATATGGTTACCCTGGGCAACAAGGTAAGGGGTGGTGTATAACCTGGTACATTGTTACCCTGGGCAACAAGATGGATGTGCTAAAACATTCAGTGCCCACAAGACCTTTTTGTGAAATTTTAGATGATTTGCATGTGAGCTTAAAGTAAAAAAAGTCACCACTATCTAAGATATAATAACATAAGCTTTCCTTTGTTTAATTTTTCCTTATCCGTTTTGTTCAGGGAAAAAAGGGCTGGTTAGCAAGTCAAGGTAAGTGGAGAATGGGATAAATTTTGTTAAGGGAGTTCTCCACATAATTTATATTTATTTTAAAAAGGCTGTTTCCAGAAAGCCCTTTCCAGATTGGGGAGCCATGCGTTATCTAAGATTGATCCATCTCCAATCCCGTACCGCCATTCATGCCAAATACTTTTATCTAAATACTTTTACTATTATCTTTTCAACTCTTAGAAAACGCAAGATTCTGCAAGAGCAGGAACGCGTGAGGCACAAATACTCAGGTGAACCAGATGTGCAGTTTGTGGAAGAAATGGAACTGGACGAACCAGAGAAAATGGAGACAGATGAGCCAGCCATTAAAGTGATCGTGAAAAACGACCGCTCGACCGATAAAGTGAAAAGTGATGTACCTGCGAGACTTCGCATGCGGATGTACGCGGATGATATACGGGGAAAGGACGAGGGCGATGGCGACGACGATGAGGATGATGGTGATAGGGACTTTAAGAGGGATAGGAAACTCAGAGCAGCCGACAGACTAGGAGCACCAGAACAGGAGAAAGAAGCTGTCGAGAAAAACGACGAAAAGAAGGAGAAAGAGCAACAGAAAAAAGAGGATGGTACCTCGGACAAGGCTCCATCTCCTAAAGGAATCGATCTCAGAGCCAAACTTAAAAGTCGCCGGCGTCACGGCTTTGATTTTATCAACAGACCGTCACTTTCTATCGAAATCAGAGAGGAGAATTCTTAAAGTCTACAGGATTTTATTGTAAAAAAAAAACTGCTTTCTATCAAGATTAGATAGGAGGGATTGTAGGGCTATACGCGATTTTATCTACACACTTTCATTTTTTAGCGGAGCTCCTACGATGCCGCGCGAGCACCAAAGTTAAACAGGCAGCAAGTGGCATTACGCATGGTGCTCCATATTCTTCGATGTGAGCGTCGTCACATTACTTGGCATTGTTTGTGTCGCTTGGACACTAGATGTGATAGGAAATGACTGGATTCTTTCTCGCGAAGGCATCAAAGTCTGAACGACTTTTAAAAGATTGCTTCAAGGTGATGTTTCTGTCAAGAATAAGGAACCGATCTCAGAGCCAAACCAGACCCGAAATGCAGGTTGTGTTATACAGCTATTTATACCTGTTTATGAAAGTTAAACCTTGCGTCATGTTTTGTCTAGTGTTGTGTTTCTATTGAGTTATCCAAAACTGCCGCAGAGGATGAATGCCGCACCCACTCCTACTGCCCGTCCGTGTACCCTTTTGTTTTCCATGGACCATGTTGTCATCTATATTTTTTGAGTTTTTTTTTTTTTTATAATAATAATCTGAAAGAAAACAAAATTAGCGGCGTTGAGGGGGGGTTGTCTCCTCGCAGCCGCTTTGTCGAGGGTAACGTTGCGTGACCAAAACTAATAGCGGCTGCGAGGATACTAAGGGGAAGGGGCACTGCGTCTGAGCCAATTTCTCGTGGCAATGTTAATTCAAAAAACATTCACATATTTTGTTAGTGACGAAAATCCCATAGAACACTAGCGACCCTATTCTGCTTAGCGCGTGCGTGACACTAAAATTATATTTTTTTTCTAACTTTGGGAATCCTGTGGTGCCACATGCCTTCGTTCCCAGTGGACCTCGGCGGTGTTCGAAAACACAACATTCCCAAATAAACCCAAATGAGGAGAGCCGGCTATCAGACTAAATCTTGTGCCTCGTTTAGCAGCATCGCGTCGAGCCAGCCCACTCACCGATGCCTTTAATGAACGCAAGGAATGGGTTCAGTGAAGAACTGCCCAGAGATGTCGAGCAATCTCCTCGATTTGGGGGGAACCCAACGAACGCGATCCATATTTACAAAGCTCTGAATCAAAGTTCTCTTTATAACCGGTAATGGAATGCATTGTTTTAGATCTTGATCAGTTTTAATTCGAATATTGTGAATACATTGTGTTTCTTTAATGTAGGAACCAAAATAGGACAATTACTCCGGTCAAAGACGAAAAAGAGGAACTATCGATATCTTCGACTCGTATAATGAACGATGGTAGAAAGATTCCCCTACTTGGGCTGGGAGCCCACGATATCCATTCCAAACAAGCTGTACTCTGGGCCTTAGAGAGTGGTTACCGTCTAATCGACACGGCTTCAAGATATCATAACGAACAAAGCGTCGGCGAGGCAGTACGTTGTAGTAACATCCCCAGATGTGAAATTTATGTCGTGACCAAAGTGTACTTCACCGAACACGGATACAAAGAAACCATGGATGCGTTTTACAAGAGTCTGACCCGTCTAGGATTAGGCTATGTTGACTTGTATTTGATCCATTTTCCCGTTCCTTCTGGTGTAGTCGGATCGTGGCAAGCTATGATAGATTTAAGGTCAAGAGGGCTTATCAGGTATGTCAACTGATCGAAGACAAGACCAGTTTGTGCTAGCTACAAAATTTATAGTGAAAAAAAGACGGTTTAACAGTATAAGGGGGATTGGCTTAAAGAGGTTTTACTGTGTGTGGGGGGGATTTGACCTTAAGACAGTTAAACAGTACACAGAGGATTGGCCTTAAGGGATTTTGCTATGTGTGTGTGAGGGGAAGGGGGGTGGGGATTGGCCTAAAGACAGTTTAACATTATATTTGGGGGTAGGGGATTATTGGCCTTAAAGGTTTTTTCTGTGTAGGGGGGTTGGCCTAAAGTGGTTTACACTGTATGTGTTTGTGCGTGGGGGGACTGGCCTGAACATGGTTCAACTGTATATAAGGTAGGGGGATTGCCCTAAAATTTGCTTCAGAAAAAAAGGGTTTCCGTAAATGAATGTATAGAAATATTGACAAGCAAATTCAAGGAATGATCTTGCCCAATATAACTTGAAATAATACTTCAAGGCACCCCTTCCCTCACAATTTCCTCATTTTGACAAATTGGATGCTTAGGTCTATTGGCGTCTCCAACTTCAACATCCAGCACCTGGAAGCCCTGCGGCAACAGACCGGGGTTGTCCCAGCCGTCAATCAAATAGAAGTTCACCCCTTTCTTCAGATGAAAGAGCTAACACAGTACTGCAAAAGGCACAACATTACCATTCAAGCATTCTCTCCACTGACCAAGGGAGAGAAATTATGTGATCCCATCCTATCATATGTCGCCAAGAAATATAACAAAACAACTGCACAGATCTTGGTGCGATGGTCTCTACAGAAAGGCTATGCTTGCATTCCAAAGTCTGCACAATTGGAAAGAATCAAGGAAAATGCTAAGGTGTTTGACTTCAGCATAGACAGGGCAGATATGGAGCTTATTGATGGGCTAGAGGAAAATTATAGAACCGGAAGAGACAAGATACTATGGCCTTGGGAAGGCTAGTCTGGTGATTAAAACTAATTGAAGTACAGTTTTATCTAGCATTGAAACATGTGAGAAATTGTAATATATTATATATAATGCACTTTATAGAAAAAAATAACAGCAATTACTAGAACATTTTTATTATTGTTATATTTATGAAGGAATAATAATTTTTGCTGATACCAAAGGTATCAAAAGACTTTTATTGTAAAAATAAACACATTTTTATAGTGCATTTACATTCATATGCATTATCTATTTGTTCATATTATTCATAAAAACAATAATGCTTGGGTAGATAAAGGTCAGTTTTGCATTCCCTAACAAAAAAAAGATCCATAGTAGTGCTTCAAATAAGTTTTAGGTGTAATTCTAATTAATACATCTTATTCATAACCAAAATCATCCAGTTATGTAGTAGTGGAGCATCAAGCAAAATTTGCCTTCTTTCACTTCAATTCCTATTTATACAACAGTAGTTGGCATTCTTATAGCATTGCCAATCTGAAGTAGAGATGTAGGTTTCAGACGGCTTGTTTGAGTAGGATACTGTTTTTTTAATCAACTTCTGGCAATAAACAATTGATTAGTTGTTTTATGGTGAACGATTTAGTAATAATCATTATGTTTGATAAGGTATTTTGTGTTAAATTTGGAGATTGATTTGATATATGATTCCTCTATGCCAGAAGATATCACTTTAAAAATGGGATAATCTCTTTGATGAAAAACTCGTTTGTGAATCTTAAATGGTCACCATCTGCAGATAGGAAGTGGAGTTTTCCAGCCTTGTCCATGACTTGGAGCCCAAGCCAATCCTTGTATGAAAACAAAAACTTAATCAGTTTGAATAACCACAAGGGGGTGGAGGGATTTAATATGATGGTGAGTGAGTTCCCAACAAAGCTCATTACGCAGATAATTACCCAACCAATATATACACAATATACAAAAAAGAGGAGCATAAAATATGGGTGGTAGGGGAGATTTACAAACCCCCCGTCCCCCTACCCTTTCTCCCTAAAAAATCTGTTATTTAAAGTTTGGGGTTGGCAGGTATGGAGTTAGATGTGACACATGTTACATAACAAGGGTGCTGTGAAAGAAACATCTTTTACTTCTCTTGTCAGGTGAAGAATGGTTTAGATTTAAAGGACCTTATAGATTATTTCAGATTGCTCAAAACGAATTTGCTGGCGTGTCGGTACATGGATGTGAGCTTGTTTCTTTTGTTGTTGCAACAAAATTGAAGCACCCACTGACCATAATTTTACAAATAGGCTGGATCATAACAGAAACAAGCAGTGTTCCCTTCCTGCACAAAAATTCTAAAGTAAAGGTTTGTGCCCCTAAAAATACTAAGAAACCCTGGGGATTAAAAGCATTTGATTGGATTGTGGTATTTGTGAAATCCAGAAGAGTCAATGTTGAGACAAGTGGTGTCAGGGACATGACGGAAAAACCCTGAACATGCACACTTCTGAGAGATGATACAATTTCTTACAATGGCCATCAGTTCCTTGTATTCCGGACTAATTTTCCATTTTAAAAACACAAATAATGTGAGGCCGAAATGCACATACCCAGATTTTGGCTTTTTAAAATAATTTCTTCCTTGATTATCCTTGGGCTATGTATGAACTCAAAGAAGAAAAGCTCAAATTTCAATGACTCTTTACAAAAAGTCGCATCAATAAAAAAAAGTTGCATTAATTGATATTTTGTTTGATATAACTAAGTACTTAGGGGAATTTTCCGCCTTACTTAATGTGAAATGAGCTTATTGGAAACATCAAGTCATTTTCCCGTCATCAGGTGAATCACACCTTCAGATTGTGTGACTTTCAAAGTAAAGCATGCACTTAGCCAATTAGGATCAAGATAGAGAGTACAATGTAAAATACTTAGAGTTATAAAGTTGTCTAGAGTTATAGAGACTGGCATCCCTGTTGACAATCAAAGTAAGTGTACCTCTTTATAAAGCAGGCTCTCTTGCAATGTCATCAACTCCTTGCCTTGCCCAGGCTTGTAAAAGCCGAACCACTGTAAAAATAAAATATTGGTAATCAGACATTACTTTGTATTCCTGATAATAAGTTTTATGTGATTTTAATGGCTCTTTCATCCCTATAATATTAATGATTTGAATTGAAATAAATTGAACTCAATTCAACATAGGTTATCTATTTCAACCTGAAATTAACATCTACTCTTTCTAGTCTGTGAAACCATTTATGTTGTTGAAAAGCAAGATGTTGCTGAACTGGTAAAATCACATGATAATGCTCAAAATACATACCACAGCTAGTTAGATGTACCCTCTTCCACTAACATCCTAAACAAGACAAGGTGTAAATTTATGTTTTTATCAGTACCTCAGATTCCTTGGGATCAACCATGGTGTCCTTGGCAAACATCACCATCACAAAATTCTTTAACTTCATCAGATTCTCTTTGTAAGTTGGATTCTTAGTCTGCAATACAAAAATCGATCTTTGTAATGTAAACTAAAGATATAGCACGACAATAAATAATAATTACATATTCGTAAAGCATTTAAAAATATTAAAGAGTATAACAAAAAAGGATAAGCGTAAAAACAGATAAATAATAATTTCAACAATGAAAATCATCCTTTATTAAAACCCTAAACATATTTTTGACTATGTGTCACATGTTCATCTCAGGATAGACACGTGTTCATCCCAGGATAGACACGTGTTCATCCCAGGATAGATACGTGTTCATCCCAGGACCGACACGTATTTATCCCAGGACAGACACGTGTTCATCCCAGGACAGACACGTGTTCATCCCAGGACAGACACGTGTTCATCCCAGGACAGACACGTGTTCATCCCAGGATAGACACGTGTTCATCCCAGGACAGACACGTGTTCATCCTAGGACAGACACGTGTTCATCCCAGGATAGACATGTGTTCATCCCAGGATAGACTATTGTCATCCCAGGATAGACACATGCTCATCCCAGGATAGACACATGTTCATCCCAGGATAGACACGTGTTCATCCCAGGACAGACTATTGTCATCCCAGGATAGACACATGTTAATCCCAGGATAGACACATGTTCATCACAGGACAGACTATTGTCATCCCAGGATAGACACATGTTGATCCCAGGATAGACTATTGTCATCCCAGGATAGACACATGCTCATCCCAGGATAGACACGTATTCATCCCAGGATAGACACATGTTGATCCCAGGATAGACCAGTGTTCATACCAGGATAGACACATGTTCATCCCAGGATAGAAACATATTGATCCCAGGATAGACACATGTTCATCCCAGGATAGAAACATATTGATCCCAGGATAGACACATGTTCTTCCCAGGATATACACATGTTTGCCCTAGGATAGACACATGTTCATCCCAGGATAGACACATGTTGATCCCAGGATAGACACATGTTCATCCCAGGACAGGCACGTGTTCATCCCAGGACAGACACATGTTCATCCCAGGACAGACACATGTTCATACAAGGACAGACACGTGTTCACCCCAGGATAGACACATGTTCAGCCCAGGATAGACACATGTTCACCCCAGGATAGACACATGTTCATCCCAGGATAGACACATGTTTATCCTAGGACAGACACGTGTTCATCCTAGGACAGACACGTGTTCATCCCAGGATAGACACATGTTCATCCCAGGATAGACACGTGTTCATCCCAGGACAGACTATTGTCATCCCAGGATAGACACATGTTGATCCCAGGATAGACTATTGTCATCCCAGGATAGACACATGCTCATCCCAGGATAGACACGTGTTCATCCCAGGATAGACACATGTTGATCCCAGGATAGACAAGTGTTCATACCAGGATAGACACATGTTCATCCCAGGATAGAAACATATTGATCCCAGGATAGACACATGTTCATCCCAGGATAGAAACATATTGATCCCAGGATAGACACATGTTCTTCCCAGGATAGACACATGTTTGCCCTAGGATAGACACATGTTCATCCCAGGATAGACACATGTTGATCCCAGGATAGACACATGTTCATCCCAGGACAGACACATGTTGATCCCAGGATAGACAAGTGTTCATACCAGGATAGACACATGTTGATCCCAGGATAGACACATGTTGATCCCAGGATAGACACGTGTTCATCCCAGGATAGACACATGTTGATCCCAGGATAGACAAGTGTTCATACCAGGATAGACACATGTTCATCCCAGGATAGAAACATATTGATCCCAGGATAGACACATGTTCATCCCAGGATAGAAACATATTGATCCCAGGATAGACACATGTTCTTCCCAGGATAGACACATGTTTGCCCTAGGATAGACACATGTTCATCCCAGGATAGACACATGTTGATCCCAGGATAGACACATGTTCATGCCAGGACAGACACATGTTCATCCCAGGACAGACACATGTTCATCCCAGGACAGACACATGTTCATACAAGGACAGACACGTGTTCACCCCAGGATAGACACATGTTCAGCCCAGGATAGACACATGTTCACCCCAGGATAGACACATGTTCATCCCAGGATAGACACATGTTTATCCCAGGATAGACACATGCTCATCCCAGGTTAGACACGTGTTCATCCCAGGATAGAAACATGTTGATCCCAGGATAGACACGTGTTCATCCCAGGATAGACACATGTTCATCCCAGGATATACAAGTGTTCATCCCAGGATAGACTATTGTCATCCCAGGACAGACACATGTTCATCCCAGGATAGACACGTGTTCATCCCAGGATAGACACGTGTTCATCCCAGGATAGACACGTGTTCATCCCAGGGTAGACTATTGTCATCCCAGGATAGACACATGTTGATCTCAGGATAGACTATTGTCATCCCAGGATAGACACATGCTCATCCCAGGATAGACACGTGTTCATCCCAGGATAGACAAGTGTTCATCCCAAGATAGACACATGTTCATCCCAGGATAGAAACATATTGATCCCAGGATAGACACGTGTTCATCCCAGGACAGACACGTGTTCATCCTAGGACAGACACGTGTTCATCCCAGGATAGACATGTGTTCATCCCAGGATAGACACGTGTCATCCCAGGATAGACACATGTTGATCTCAGGATAGACTATTGTCATCCCAGGATAGACACATGCTCATCCCAGGATAGACACGTGTTCATCCCAGGACAGACACGTGTTCATCCCAGGACAGACATGTGTTCACCCCAGGACAGACACACGTTCACCCCAGGATAGACACATGTTCACCCCAGGATAGACACATACTCATCCCAGGATAGACACATGCTCATCCCAGGATAGACACGTGTTCATCCCAGGATAGACACATGTTGATCCCAGGATAGACACGTGTTGATCCCAGGATAGACACGTGTTCATCCCAGGATAGACACATGTTCATCCCAGGATAGACAAGTGTTCATCCCAGGATAGACTATTTTCATCCCAGGATAGACTATTGTCATCCCAGGACAGACACATGTTCATCCCAGGATAGACACGTGTTCATCCCAGGATAGACACGAGTTCATCCCAGGATAGACACGTGTTCATCCCAGGATAGACACGTGTTCATCCCAGGGTAGACTATTGTCATCCCAGGATAGACACATGTTCATCCCAGGATAGACAGGTGTTCATCCCAGGATAGACACATGTTGATCCCAGGGTAGACTATTGTCATCCCAGGATAGACACATGTTGATCCCAGGACAGACTATTGTCATCCCAGGATAGACAAGTGTTCATCCTAGGGTAGACTATTGTCTTCCCAGGATAGACACGTGTTCATCCCAGGGTAGACTATTGTCATCCCAGGATAGACACGTGTTCATCACAGGGTAGACTATTGTCATCCCAGGATAGACACGTGATCATCCCAGGGTAGACTATTGTCATCCCAGGACAGACATGTGTTCATCCCAGGGTAGACTATTGTCATCCCAGGACAGACACGTGTTCATCCCAGGATAGACACGTGTTCATCCCAGGGTAGACTATTGTCATCCCAGGATAGACACATGTTCATCCCAGGGTAGACTATTGTCATCCCAGGATAGACACGTGTTCATCACAGGGTAGACTATTGTCATCCCAGGACAGACATGTGTTTATCCCAGGGTAGACTATTGTCATCCCAGAATAGACACGTGATCATCCCAGGGTAGACTATTGTCATCCCAGGACAGACATGTGTTTATCCCAGGGTAGACTATTGTCATCCCAGGACAGACACATATTCATCCCAGGACAGACACATATTCATCCCAGGACAGACACGTGTTGATCCCAGGATAGACACGTGTTGATCCCAGGATAGACACGTGTTCATCCCAGGATAGACACGTGTTCATCCCAGGATAGACACATGTTCATCCCAGGATAGACACGTGTTCATCCCAGGATAGACTATTGTCATCCCAGGCAACTGTCAACATCACTTCCAGACAAGGGAGTGAAAATTACAGGTCCCATCTGTAAGTAGTATTATTATTTTGCATCTCAGAGCAAGTTTTTAAAAACAGTTACCTTTTCTTGATTAATATCAGCAAGGAAGATACTTTTGTCTCTGTATTCTTTCTCATTCATGGAGTCATGCCAGTATTCTGCCTGGACCAAACTATGGACAATAAATAGTTTTAGATCATATTACTGATTGCTTTAACAGTCACAACATGAGGTAAAAAAAAACGACTGTCTAATAGGTTTCATCTAATACTGTCTGCTTTCTTTTCGTTACTTACTGGTCTTGAATCCAGCTGCAAAAGCAAGCAAAAGATGCATTACTAATAATTAATAATGATAAACTAAGCACAAAAAATATGTTTAGCAACATAAGCCCCTGGCAAATGATTTCCACAAGCCACTCAACATCTGTTAGATTTTATGGAAGGCTAGTTGAATAAATTTTTATGTTCATGGTGAACGGATTCAACTTTTTTCTTTAAACAGACATGGTTTGGCTGCATTTTGGATACAAGAAAAATTTTCGAAAGATTTGCAATAAGTACAAGCACTGACGGGACAGTTCTGCATCAAAGAATACTAAGTCAATAGAAAAATGTATGCTTGACACAATTTGACCAAAAGAAAACAAAAACAATGAATTTGTGCATTCTTTACAGCTTTTAAAAACAACATTGTGATTACCCTGGAAAAACTTTTGATTCAAATCTACAAAATTTTACCCATTAAGATTAGATATTAACTACAGACCCCCTGAGGGGGGACTCTCCAGAAAGGTAGAGGGGGGTGATTCTCACACCAAAAGGCCAAAAATCACCCCAGTCCACCCAAGTTACAAACATTTATCAGAAACACCTATAAAATGAAAATACATAAAGTATTTTCATACAAAATAACTTGAGTTTGATGGCTGCACATGCATGCGTCAAACAAATGAGCTGGCTAAGCGGCACTGACTTCTGTGCAATAATCTTGAGAACAATAGAAATAAAGAATGGCTGTTGAAAATTCACACCTTTTGATATCCATTCAACTCGCCCTTAAACAGCATCCAACCAGATTTATTGAGATGGCAAAAAGGCCATTATGGCCATTCAATAAAGTCTAATAACTGTTGGATGGCTTGTTGAAACAGTTTGCAAGGGGCTATAGTCTTATGTACAAAAGTCGCATTACTAATCATATAATAAGGATAATCTTTTTTGGAAAACACAGTCTTGTACAATTAGATATTATAAGGGCTTTTAAATACATAGCATTTGATGGCATCAAATACTAATCTTAGAGATTGCAATGGTGGCGTCATGAGGGAGAATAGGTAGAATTTTCATATCAATTGCATAAAATACAGATTGCTTTCACACCTGACATAGGCCCCAATGTTGAGCAGCTCTCTGACATAGTTACACAGTGTGCTGTTGTCTCCAGGGCAGTGCGGGAACCCATAAACGCCTTGGTGCTGGCCACCAAAACTAATCAGATTCAGCATCGGTGGCGTGGGGCATCTCTGAGCAACTGCCCGCCTAAGTCACACAATAATAGTGCATTTGGATGATGACATATTTAGCTTTAAGTTTCAGGTCTAACTGTGCTTTTCCTTTTGAGATGAAGAAATCCACTTTAATATTCCAGCAGGGCATTTCTGGGCTGTTTTAAGCTGTGTTAAGTATACTACCCAAATTTTGTTAAAAATTGGTTATTCTGGTGTATTCTGGTGTATTATAAAGACAGCCCAAAAATCTAGTTAGGCCAAGGTTACTTCCAGTTGATTGGTGGTCCGACAAAAACATCAACCGCTGGCATAGTTTAGAATCTGTACTATTTAACAGACCATTCACTCTAAATTATCAGTCACATCCTCAAAGAAACTTTGAATAGACCCACTGCTTTTACAATTTTAAATATTTTTTTAAACTCACAGAAACTGTCCACCCTGTGAGAAACCCATGGCATTGTATCCATTTTGTAGTTTGGGGTCTTTAGCAAGTTTAGCACAAACTTGCTCCACCTGAAGGGAAATAATTCATCTCAGTAACTCTCAATGTAGAAATAAATAATAATAGAATTTTTTTTGTACATTCTTTTGACCCCCTCCCCTTCCCCTTCCCGTCCACCCCACCTGTGATTAGATGCCAGAGGATAAAAAGATTTTTGCAATTACACTACTATGTGAAATGCTCTGTTTTATACTGCATTTCCCAAACTTTCACCTTCAGAAAAAAATGTAAAACAGGTACCTGGTCATTCACATTCATAAGAAATCCATTTTCTGTATCCTGTTAAAAGAAAAAAGGGATTTATGTGTACTCAGTACACTTTTTCAATGTGCATAGACAAATGCTAAGTCACAACTCAAGAACATTGATATCAATCATCATAGAGTGGACATAAACACTCATGTACCCAATCAAATTGTTACCGACCATAACCTCTTATGTGTACCTGGATAACATCATTGCCAGTCATAACCTCTTAAGTGTACCTGAATAACATCGTTGCTAATCATAACCTCTTATGTGTACCTGAATAACATCATTGCCAGTCATAAACTCCTATTTGTACCTGAATAACATTGTTGCCAGTCATAACCTCTTATGTGTACCTGAATAACATCGTTGCCAGTCATAACCTCTTATGTGTACCTGAATAACATCGTTGCCAGTCATAACCTCTTATGTGTACCTGAATAACATTGTTGCCAGTCATAACCTCTTATGTGTACCTGAATAACATCGTTGCCAGTCATAACCTCTTATGTGTACCTGAATAACATCGTTGCCAGTCATAACCTCTTATGTGTACCTGGATAACATCATTGCCAGCCATAACCTCTTATGTGTACCTGGATAACATCATTGCCAGTCATAACCTCTTATGTGTACCTGAATAACATTGTTGCCAGTCATAACCTCTTATGTGTACCTGAATAACATTGTTGCCAGTCATAACCTCTTATGTGTACCTAAATAACATCATTGCCAGTCATAACCTCTTATGTGTACCTGAATAACATCATTGCCAGTCATAACCTCTTATGTCTACCTGAATAACATTGTTGCCAGTCATAACCTCTTATGTGTACCTGAATAACCTTTTCGCCAATCATTAACTCCTATGTGTACTTGAATAACATTGTTGCCAATCTTAAACTCCTATGTCTACCTGAATAACATTGTTGCCAATCATAAATTCTTATGTGTACCTCAATAACATTGTTGCCAATCATCAGAGAGCGTACATAAACTCCTGGGATGTTCTTCTCTACCAAACTTTTGATGGATCCCATACTTAGAGGGTTACAGCACGAGTCACCTAAAATAACCAGAATGTGGATGTTGTGTTATGTAAACTCCTTTTACTTCTTTTGTTAACTGTAGAAATAATGTCCTTTGTTAATTTTTTTTATACTTGGAGCACAAAACTATTTACCCTTCTACAAAAGGCCATTTTACACAAAGCAACATTTTCTGCAACTTGCACAGCAATTTTTGTTGCATTGTGAATTGCAAAATAAATTGTGTGTAACATCCCCTGTTTGCAACTTGTAACTTTTGCAATTTTTTGTTGCGTTGCCAGTTGCGAAAAAATTTAACTGTCCCGAAAAATGGCAAAATAATTGCCTTGTGTATCATGTTTTTTTTGCAACTTGTAATGCAGCTTGCAAAACCATTTCAGGAATTTAGCCAATCAATAAATGCTTCATTTATCCTGGGAGAAGTAGGCAATCAATGTAAATTATAATTTAATGCGAGCGCATCACGAGTGGCAAACAAATTACAACCATGTATCATTCCTAGAAAAAATTGCCTAGTGTAAAATGGCCTTTACTCTTAAATGTTTCCCAGGAAATGTTATGTGACCGAAACTAAAAGCGGACTTTCTATCGCTGGGACTAATTAGATTTTTTTAATAATGCTAAAATCTCTAACAATATTGTGATCTTGTAGATATAGAGATAAGTAAATAGTCTCTTGGCCCTTCTAGGGACTCCTAAAATGTCGTGCAAGCATTGTTTTTCACCTATCCTAGCAAAGAGACAAGGCTGAGTTATGGCAGCTGTAAAGCCCTGTGCAAACTGTGCTATCATTGCTGGCGAGACATTAGCCCAGCAATGTTGAACACCGTGTCATGGTAGGTGCTGGCTGGTGCTGGCATGTGTTGGGGAAATTTTGATTGAGCTCAAACTTTTGGCCAGCACTTCGCCAACATCTCCTTTGTCTCGTGGTCATTCGAGCACATCACAGCTTTGCTGGCGCAGTTTGCACACGAACCAAGCAATGCTGGGCTCATTTGCATCGTTTCCATAGAGAAAATAGCTTGCGCCCAAATAATGCTGTAATTTCAAAAAGAATAAACATTAACGCATCTATAATCAAAGAAAACATAGCAAATTCTTGGTAGTTAAAACAACTAAAATGTATCATGCAGAACACAATCCCACATGCTACTTTCTGATTATCAGATTAAATTCATTGTTTTTTATCGTCCTCTTATCACTCGTAGTCATAAAAATGACGACCGCTACAACATCAGGGGACGAAATAGACCTGAATTCAACCGGAATCCAGCGAAATATCGGGTTGCCTTTTGAAAACACAAGTAAAATGATGGAGTCTTGGGTTGCCTTCGGTCCTGTCATGCATTAAACACAAGTCAAGCATGAACTTATTACCAACATGCTGACATGTTTCGGCAGTTTGCACACTGGCGTAACTTGCTGGGCCAGCAATGCTGACGGGTGCTGGCGCAGTTTGCCCAGGGCCATAGTGTGTGTGTGTGGACTGTAGCGTCTGTGCGGTGGAATGGTCAACCATCACACTCAGTCTTACAATGTAACTTCAAAACGTAACCCAAAGTAAAACATCTATAAAAACTGAACTGTTAACTGAAACTGCTGCTGACCACTTGGACTTTTTATTCTGTTTCTTTTCTCCAATGAAAAAATAGAAGACGAGGAAGAGTTGGTTGACTATGGAAAGAGGGCTCTTATAACCTTTCACTCACCCATTCCATGCCAGATTATAACAGGGACTGGCCCGTCTTGCCCGGCACAGACAGTTGCGAACACTAGAAAAACCATGGCAAAACTACGGCGGCTCATTCCTGCAAACTCCATCTTTGATAGAGACGAAGATGTTTTGACAAACCGAACACAAGTCATGTGACGATCATCATTCAGTTATTACGACGATTGATCGGACGTTATCGGATGGTATTCGGGGAGCGGAGCACTCGCAACGGGGCTCCTGTGGTAAAGTTTTGCAGCCAATCAGAATGCTCAAAAGAAGAGAGCGTCGTTTTCAAACGAAACGAAGTAAAAATGGCGGCGTCCACTGAGTCGATACGAAATGACTTTCTCCAAGTAATAGCTATAGATAAAGAAAACTTACTACCACAGGTAAACACTGGAATATATATTTGTGTGTTTTTTCATCGATTTTCTATTAAAGCCCCACAATTTCTTTAAAAATGCAAATACCATGTTCCTGTTTGTCGACAAAACCACAAATATCGTTCTGCAGTCTTTAAGGTATGTACTTTACCCCACACTATAACTTACAAAAGATTTATCTTACGCTTTGTTTCTAGATGCCGTCCATAGGAACTCCTGGAAGGTTCCCCCTAAAACCAGTTCAAGGAAATGTAACATCAATGAAAAAACAGCTGGTAAAGAAACGTGCTTCATTCGCAACGAGCTCTGAAATAAGCAAGCCCCATCGTATTAACAAACGGCGGAGCATTCCAGTTTACGTATTCAGAAAGAAATCACAGAAAAACGAAAAACGTCGCAGCGTAGCACCCGTTATACCTGAAGACAGCGCGCTTTCGTTTGAAACGAGAAAACACCTGTCGACAAGCAACACATGCGATAGAGAGGACATTGTTGGTGGAAAACTCAAGATCTTGGGTGATGCTAATTCACTTTCAAACGATAAAAAACGCGTTTTGGATTCTCACAATAATGTCAACGATACAGAGTCTTCAGCAGTGAAATTGGAGAAAGAGATGGACGATTTTTCCGAGAGGATTGTCTCACAAGTGCTGTTTGATGTTGCAAGGGTAAGAACACTAAGTCTGGTTTCATGATATTTCCATGCTGTTATGGCAATGGCGGATATCAATCACAAGAGGCTCTACTTCTGGCCGCACTGTATATTTTGGAAGTTAGCTTAAAAGTTATAATATATTACAATTAAAGTACTTTCCTTGAAATAGTGTGCCACTATGCACAGAAGGGGTGCACAGTGCAATTTAAGGGAATTGCATTAATTGTTTCTTGTTTTAAGGGGGAGTATAAATAAAATATACAATATTGAGGTATTTCAATCAACATTACAGTAGGATAAAGTCTGTGAAGTGGAAGGGCAAATCTAATAATTTGTTGTGTAGATCGCAATGTCAATCAAAATACATGAGAAAAGATATGTGCAGGCAAGTGTTAGAACAGGAAGTAGAGAAGGCCCTTTAAAGTATCCATTGCTAAGCAATAAATTCCTACAGATAATTTATTTGTAAATACCGTTTACATTCCACAGGCTGAAGCAGACAAGCAGAATGCAGTGAAAGTAAAGGAATTTGCAGAGATTATCCTTCAAATGAATAAAGAGAGATTGCAGATTGAAAGAAAACTTGCAAACTTCACCAAAACATCAAAGGTTGTACTTTGAAAATACAGTGTGTGGTGACTAAGATGTTATAAAGTCCTTAAGGTCGCTCGCACGTTAATCAACATATAATAAACAGAGGGCGTTATCAATTTTAAACTTCGTACAGAAGCGTCAATGTTTATGCGATTGCTCTAGATTTTTTACCAAAGATGACTCAATGTATGGAGAGTGCACACATTTAAAAATTGTATTTGTATTAACACGCAATAATGTAGTAGCACATAAAAAGTAAACAACATGTTTTGCACTTATTTGCGACTGATGCAAAATTGAGCGTTAGCTTTTTGACGACACTACCAGAATAAGTTTTATATGTGGTGATACAGCCTCTGTGAAAGTTAGAAAAAAATCTGTGGAAGAGAAAAAAAGTAAGATATATATTTAGAATTTCGACCCAAAAAATTAACGGCGAAGTTCACTCCATTCGAAAAGCGTTTATGTTAGCCTTTATTACCCGAGTTTTTGCAAATACAGCCGCCAATTGTTAACAATAACTCATGTCAAATTTGGTTTGGCTGAGTTCAATAGAAAGAAAGTTGTAACATTTGAATGACACTGAATGTCACTGCCATTTTAGAACATTTTTCCGCAAAACTGATAAAAACACATTTTCCGCAATATTTCAACAATCAACCGTGGAATTTTAGAGATATTTGTCAAAGATTAAGACAACTTATATGATCGACTAGACTACATAGAAGCGCTTTGTTGGGACAGGGGAATGAATCTAGAGCAATCGCATAATTATTGACGGTTCTGATATTGCTCTATCACTCTGTTTGTGATCTGTTGATTAACGCGCCAGCGACCTTAAGGCATAGGCCATTTCTATAAAAGTGTTATTATATATTAGCATTGTCATGTATAACAGGAATTGCCTTATTTTTCAGAAAGAAGTTGAGTCTGAAAAAGTCATCTCAAGGACAGATGGTAAAAAAGTGCTGGAGCTTGAAAAAGATATCTCAAAAAAGAAAAATGAAATAAGACGACTAAGAACTGAACTTTCGCAGCTACAAGAGAATTCCAAACATAAACACTTTGAAAAAGAGTTAGAGGGAAGGAAAGCGGAAATTAAGCAACTGAAAACTGAGATCAATCAACTACAGCAAAAACTAAAAGAGATTTCGGGTCTTAAAAGTGAACTCCAAAAAATCAGAGAGCAGAATAAAAATTTGAATGAGATTGTATTTTCCTGCCGCAAGGAGAACACAGCACAGAAAGCTACTGTTGCTAAGCTACAGAAAGAAGTGTTTCTAAAGGAATCAAGAATCAAGGTCTGCTCAGAGGAGAGCACAAAACAGATATCTGAACTAAAGCAACAGATAATGGAAAAGGATGTTGTGATTAGAGATTTGAGAAAGGCAGTCAGTGAGGATGAGATAAACTCAAGAAGACATCAGCAGCAGTGTGAAGTTGTTGAGGCTCTTGTCAACAGACTTGAGGTAAGGTCATGATGGCACAGGCCCTTGTCAACAGACTTGAGGTAAGGTCATGACAGCACAGGCCCTTGTCAACAGACTTGAGGTAAGGTCATGACGGCACAGGCCCATGTCAACAGACTTGAGGTAAGGTCATGACGGCACAGGCCCTTGTCAACAGACTTGAGGTAAGGTCATGACGGCACAGGCCCTTGTCAACAGACTTGAGGTAAGGTCATGACTGGATGATGTCAGGCTAGGTCTCTCTAGGTCTTCCTAGTCCAAGAGCCTTGCATGTCTCAATTACTGACAACCAAGATGCTTTTCCCTAAGGAGCTTCTCGTATTACTCAACTAGCTAGTAAATTTCTTTCGATCAAGGATCCTGCCTGGTTGTCAAATGGTAGCCTTTTGTTTATTATATAATCAGTTCAATCATTTTATGGTTTTATTTTATGGTCCTGGCATTTTATCTTAGGTGGTTTCTGAACTGGCAGAGAAGTTCAAACTGTCTGCAGAGAGAAAGGTAAGCATTACCATGATCGCCATAAAAAAGCCCATAAATTGAGATCTTATGTAATTATTCATCAATGCTCAACTTAGTGGTCTATTGGTTTCCAACAAGTACGGAGAAATGGTCTCTGTCTTTTTAAACTGCTATAGCTAGAGAAACTGGAGCCAAGATGTAGAAAAAACTAGGTGGTTTGTTTTGTCATGGTGGAAACAGGGTTATAAATATCAACACATGGTTGAAGTAGTATTATGTATGCCCTGAAAAAGTAGTTGCCCTGACATTTAAAAGAACTAGCTCTTTTGCTTTGAGAAAAAGCTAGCTACTGTACCTCTACCACAGAGGCACACAACATTACAAGTTTGACCTTATGTTGATTTATTCCCCTGTTCTTGAAAGACTACAATACTGATAGTGAATCTGTTTGTCTTAAGGTTAAGGAGCTGACAGCATCACTGCAGGAGAGCCACAAACTCCTGGACTCCATTGACCTTGAATTGGAGCAGGCCAGGTAGTATGGCATTTACAGTAGGACCCTGCTACTGTAGCTCTAACACCCATTTACCGAAACTAACAGTAGGACCCTGCTAGCTCAAACACCCATTTACCGAAACTAACAGTAGGACCCTGCTAGCTCAAACCCCCATTAACTCAAACTAACAGTAGGACCCCGCTAGCTCAAACCCCCATTAACTCAAACTAACAGTAGGACCCTGCTAGCTCAAATCCCCATTAACTCAAACTAGCAGAGTAGGACCCTGCTAGCTCAAACCCCCATTAACTCAAACTAACAGTAGGACCCTGCTAGCTCAAACCCCCATTAACTCAAACTAACAGAGTAGGACCCTGCTAGCTCAAACCCCCATTAACTCAAACTAACAGAGTAGGACCCTGCTAGCTCAAACACCCATTAACTCAAACTAACAGTAGGACCCTGCTAGCTCAAACCCCCATTAACTCAAACTAACAGTAGGACCCTGCTAGCTCAAACCCCCATTAACTCAAACTAACACAGTAGGACCCTGCTAGCTCAAACCCCCATTAACTCAAACTAACAGAGTAGGACCCTGCTAGCTCAAACCCCCATTAACTCAAACTAACAGTAGGACCCTGCTAGCTCAAACCCCCATTAACCAAAACTAACAGAGTAGGACCCTGCTAGCTCAAACCCCCATTTACTCAAACTAACAGAGTAGGACCCTGCTAGCTCAAACACCCATTTACCAAAACTAACAGTAGGACCCTGCTAGCTCAAACCCCCATTAACTCAAACTAACAGTAGGACCCTGCTAGCTCAAACCCCCATTAACCGAAACTAACAGTAGGACTCCGCTAGCTCAAACCCCCATTAACTCAAACTAACAGAGTAGGACCCTGCTAGCTCAAACCCCCATTAACTCAAACTAACAGTAGGACCCCGCTAGCTCAAACCCCCATTAACCGAAACTAACAGAGTAGGACCCCGCTAGCTCAAACCCCCAATTAACTCAAACTAACAGTAGGACCCTGCTAGCTCAAACCCCCATTAACCGAAACTAACAGAGTAGGACCCTGCTAGCTCAAACCCCCATTAACTCAAACTAACAGTAGGACCCCGCTAGCTCAAACCCCCATTAACTCAAACTAACAGTAGGACCCTGCTAGCTCAAACCCCCATTAACTCAAACTAGCAGAGTAGGACCCTGCTAGCTCAAACCCCCATTAACTCAAACTAACAGTAGGACCCTGCTAGCTCAAACCCCCATTAACTCAAACTAACAGAGTAGGACCCTGCTAGCTCAAACCCCCATTAACTCAAACTAACAGAGTAGGACCCTGCTAGCTCAAACCCCCATTAACTCAAACTAACAGAGTAGGACCCCGCTAGCTCAAACACCCATTTACCGAAACTAACAGCAGGACGCTGCTAGCTCAAACCCCCATTAACTCAAACTAACAGAGTAGGACCCTGCTAGCTCAAACCCCCATTAACTCAAACTAACAGTAGGACCCCGCTAGCTCAAACCCCCATTAACCGAAACTAACAGAGTAGGACCCCGCTAGCTCAAACCCCCAATTAACTCAAACTAACAGTAGGACCCTGCTAGCTCAAACCCCCATTAACCGAAACTAACAGAGTAGGACCCTGCTAGCTCAAACCCCCATTAACTCAAACTAACAGTAGGACCCCGCTAGCTCAAACCCCCATTAACTCAAACTAACAGTAGGACCCTGCTAGCTCAAACCCCCATTAACTCAAACTAGCAGAGTAGGACCCTGCTAGCTCAAACCCCCATTAACTCAAACTAACAGTAGGACCCTGCTAGCTCAAACCCCCATTAACTCAAACTAACAGAGTAGGACCCTGCTAGCTCAAACCCCCATTAACTCAAACTAACAGTGGGATCCTGCTAGCTCAAACCCCCATTAACTCAAACTAACAGAGTAGGACCCTGCTAGCTCAAACCCCCATTAACTCAAACTAACAGAGTAGGACCCTGCTAGCTCAAACACCCATTAACTCAAACTAACAGTAGGACCCTGCTAGCTCAAACCCCCATTAACTCAAACTAACAGTAGGACCCTGCTAGCTCAAACCCCCATTAACTCAAACTAACACAGTAGGACCCTGCTAGCTCAAACCCCCATTAACTCAAACTAACAGAGTAGGACCCTGCTAGCTCAAACCCCCATTAACTCAAACTAACAGTAGGACCCTGCTAGCTCAAACCCCCATTAACCAAAACTAACAGAGTAGGACCCTGCTAGCTCAAACCCCCATTTACTCAAACTAACAGAGTAGGACCCTGCTAGCTCAAACACCCATTTACCGAAACTAACAGTAGGACCCTGCTAGCTCAAACCCCCATTAACTCAAACTAACAGTAGGACCCTGCTAGCTCAAACCCCCATTAACCGAAACTAACAGTAGGACCCCGCTAGCTCAAACCCCCATTAACTCAAACTAACAGAGTAGGACCCTGCTAGCTCAAACCCCCATTAACTCAAACTAACAGTAGGACCCCGCTAGCTCAAACCCCCATTAACCGAAACTAACAGAGTAGGACCCCGCTAGCTCAAACCCCCATTAACTCAAACTAACAGTAGGACCCTGCTAGCTCAAACCCCCATTAACTCAAACTAACAGTAGGACCCTGCTAGCTCAAACCCCCATTAACCGAAACTAACAGTAGGACCCCGCTAGCTCAAACCCCCATTAACTCAAACTAACAGAGTAGGACCCTGCTAGCTCAAACCCCCATTAACTCAAACTAACAGTAGGACCCCGCTAGCTCAAACCCCCATTAACCGAAACTAACAGAGTAGGACCCCGCTAGCTCAAACCCCCATTAACTCAAACTAACAGTAGGACCCTGCTAGCTCAAACCCCCATTAACTCAAACTAACAGTAGGACCCCGCTAGCTCAAACCCCCATTAACTCAAACTAACAGTAGGACCCTGCTAGCTCAAACCCCCATTAACTCAAACTAGCAGAGTAGGACCCTGCTAGCTCAAACCCCCATTAACTCAAACTAACAGTAGGACCCTGCTAGCTCAAACCCCCATTAACTCAAACTAACAGAGTAGGACCCTGCTAGCTCAAACCCCCATTAACTCAAACTAACAGAGTAGGACCCTGCTAGCTCAAACCCCCATTAACTCAAACTAACAGAGTAGGACCCCGCTAGCTCAAACACCCATTTACCGAAACTAACAGCAGGACGCTGCTAGCTCAAACCCCCATTAACTCAAACTAACAGAGTAGGACCCTGCTAGCTCAAACCCCCATTAACTCAAACTAACAGTAGGACCCCGCTAGCTCAAACCCCCATTAACCGAAACTAACAGAGTAGGACCCCGCTAGCTCAAACCCCCAATTAACTCAAACTAACAGTAGGACCCTGCTAGCTCAAACCCCCATTAACCGAAACTAACAGAGTAGGACCCTGCTAGCTCAAACCCCCATTAACTCAAACTAACAGTAGGACCCCGCTAGCTCAAACCCCCATTAACTCAAACTAACAGTAGGACCCTGCTAGCTCAAACCCCCATTAACTCAAACTAGCAGAGTAGGACCCTGCTAGCTCAAACCCCCATTAACTCAAACTAACAGTAGGACCCTGCTAGCTCAAACCCCCATTAACTCAAACTAACAGAGTAGGACCCTGCTAGCTCAAACCCCCATTAACTCAAACTAACAGTGGGATCCTGCTAGCTCAAACCCCCATTAACTCAAACTAACAGAGTAGGACCCTGCTAGCTCAAACCCCCATTAACTCAAACTAACAGAGTAGGACCCTGCTAGCTCAAACACCCATTAACTCAAACTAACAGTAGGACCCTGCTAGCTCAAACCCCCATTAACTCAAACTAACAGTAGGACCCTGCTAGCTCAAACCCCCATTAACTCAAACTAACACAGTAGGACCCTGCTAGCTCAAACCCCCATTAACTCAAACTAACAGAGTAGGACCCTGCTAGCTCAAACCCCCATTAACTCAAACTAACAGTAGGACCCTGCTAGCTCAAACCCCCATTAACCAAAACTAACAGAGTAGGACCCTGCTAGCTCAAACCCCCATTTACTCAAACTAACAGAGTAGGACCCTGCTAGCTCAAACACCCATTTACCGAAACTAACAGTAGGACCCTGCTAGCTCAAACCCCCATTAACTCAAACTAACAGTAGGACCCTGCTAGCTCAAACCCCCATTAACCGAAACTAACAGTAGGACCCCGCTAGCTCAAACCCCCATTAACTCAAACTAACAGAGTAGGACCCTGCTAGCTCAAACCCCCATTAACTCAAACTAACAGTAGGACCCCGCTAGCTCAAACCCCCATTAACCGAAACTAACAGAGTAGGACCCCGCTAGCTCAAACCCCCATTAACTCAAACTAACAGTAGGACCCTGCTAGCTCAAACCCCCATTAACTCAAACTAACAGTAGGACCCTGCTAGCTCAAACCCCCATTAACCGAAACTAACAGTAGGACCCCGCTAGCTCAAACCCCCATTAACTCAAACTAACAGAGTAGGACCCTGCTAGCTCAAACCCCCATTAACTCAAACTAACAGTAGGACCCCGCTAGCTCAAACCCCCATTAACCGAAACTAACAGAGTAGGACCCCGCTAGCTCAAACCCCCATTAACTCAAACTAACAGTAGGACCCTGCTAGCTCAAACCCCCATTAACTCAAACTAACAGTAGGACCCTGCTAGCTCAAACCCCCATTAACTCAAACTAACAGTAGGACCCCGCTAGCTCAAACCCCCATTAACTCAAACTAACAGTAGGACCCCGCTAGCTCAAACCCCCATTAACTCAAACTAACAGAGTAGGACCCTGCTAGCTCAAACACCCATTTACCGAAACTAACAGTAGGACCCTGCTAGCTCAAACCCCCATTTACCGAAACTAACAGTAGGACCCTGCTAGCTCAAACACCCATTTACCGAAACTAACAGTAGGACCCTGCTAGCTCAAACACCCAATTAACTCAAACTAACAGTAGGACCCTGCTAGCTCAAACCCCCATTAACTCAAACTAACAGTAGGACCCTGCTAGCTCAAACCCCCATTAACTCAAACTAACAGTAGGACCCTGCTAGCTCAAACCCCCATTAACCGAAACTAACAGTAGGACCCCGCTAGCTCAAACCCCCATTAACTCAAACTAACAGAGTAGGACCCTGCTAGCTCAAACCCCCATTAACTCAAACTAACAGTAGGACCCCGCTAGCTCAAACCCCCATTAACCGAAACTAACAGAGTAGGACCCCGCTAGCTCAAACCCCCATTAACTCAAACTAGCAGAGTAGGACCCTGCTAGCTCAAACCCCCATTAACTCAAACTAACAGTAGGACCCTGCTAGCTCAAACCCCCATTAACTCAAACTAACAGAGTAGGACCCTGCTAGCTCAAACCCCCATTAACTCAAACTAACAGAGTAGGACCCTGCTAGCTCAAACCCCCATTAACTCAAACTAACAGAGTAGGACCCCGCTAGCTCAAACACCCATTTACCGAAACTAACAGCAGGACGCTGCTAGCTCAAACCCCCATTAACTCAAACTAACAGAGTAGGACCCTGCTAGCTCAAACCCCCATTAACTCAAACTAACAGTAGGACCCCGCTAGCTCAAACCCCCATTAACCGAAACTAACAGAGTAGGACCCCGCTAGCTCAAACCCCCAATTAACTCAAACTAACAGTAGGACCCTGCTAGCTCAAACCCCCATTAACCGAAACTAACAGAGTAGGACCCTGCTAGCTCAAACCCCCATTAACTCAAACTAACAGTAGGACCCCGCTAGCTCAAACCCCCATTAACTCAAACTAACAGTAGGACCCTGCTAGCTCAAACCCCCATCAACTCAAACTAGCAGAGTAGGACCCTGCTAGCTCAAACCCCCATTAACTCAAACTAACAGTAGGACCCTGCTAGCTCAAACCCCCATTAACTCAAACTAACAGAGTAGGACCCTGCTAGCTCAAACCCCCATTAACTCAAACTAACAGTGGGATCCTGCTAGCTCAAACCCCCATTAACTCAAACTAACAGAGTAGGACCCTGCTAGCTCAAACCCCCATTAACTCAAACTAACAGAGTAGGACCCTGCTAGCTCAAACACCCATTAACTCAAACTAACAGTAGGACCCTGCTAGCTCAAACCCCCATTAACTCAAACTAACAGTAGGACCCTGCTAGCTCAAACCCCCATTAACTCAAACTAACACAGTAGGACCCTGCTAGCTCAAACCCCCATTAACTCAAACTAACAGAGTAGGACCCTGCTAGCTCAAACCCCCATTAACTCAAACTAACAGTAGGACCCTGCTAGCTCAAACCCCCATTAACAAAAACTAACAGAGTAGGACCCTGCTAGCTCAAACCCCCATTTACTCAAACTAACAGTAGGACCCTGCTAGCTCAAACACCCATTTACCGAAACTAACAGTAGGACCCTGCTAGCTCAAACCCCCATTAACTCAAACTAACAGTAGGACCCTGCTAGCTCAAACCCCCATTAACCGAAACTAACAGTAGGACCCCGCTAGCTCAAACCCCCATTAACTCAAACTAACAGAGTAGGACCCTGCTAGCTCAAACCCCCATTAACTCAAACTAACAGTAGGACCCCGCTAGCTCAAACCCCCATTAACCGAAACTAACAGAGTAGGACCCCGCTAGCTCAAACCCCCATGAACTCAAACTAACAGTAGGACCCTGCTAGCTCAAACCCCCATTAACTCAAACTAACAGTAGGACCCTGCTAGCTCAAACCCCCATTAACCGAAACTAACAGTAGGACCCCGCTAGCTCAAACCCCCATTAACTCAAACTAACAGAGTAGGACCCTGCTAGCTCAAACCCCCATTAACTCAAACTAACAGTAGGACCCCGCTAGCTCAAACCCCCATTAACCGAAACTAACAGAGTAGGACCCCGCTAGCTCAAACCCCCATTAACTCAAACTAACAGTAGGACCCTGCTAGCTCAAACCCCCATTAACTCAAACTAACAGTAGGACCCTGCTAGCTCAAACCCCCATTAACTCAAACTAACAGTAGGACCCCGCTAGCTCAAACCCCCATTAACTCAAACTAACAGTAGGACCCCGCTAGCTCAAACCCCCATTAACTCAAACTAACAGAGTAGGACCCTGCTAGCTCAAACACCCATTTACCGAAACTAACAGTAGGACCCTGCTAGCTCAAACCCCCATTTACCGAAACTAACAGTAGGACCCTGCTAGCTCAAACACCCATTTACCGAAACTAACAGTAGGACCCTGCTAGCTCAAACACCCAATTAACTCAAACTAACAGTAGGACCCTGCTAGCTCAAACCCCCATTAACTCAAACTAACAGTAGGACCCTGCTAGCTCAAACCCCCATTAACTCAAACTAACAGTAGGACCCTGCTAGCTCAAACCCCCATTAACCGAAACTAACAGTAGGACCCCGCTAGCTCAAACCCCCATTAACTCAAACTAACAGAGTAGGACCCTGCTAGCTCAAACCCCCATTAACTCAAACTAACAGTAGGACCCCGCTAGCTCAAACCCCCATTAACCGAAACTAACAGAGTAGGACCCCGCTAGCTCAAACCCCCATTAACTCAAACTAGCAGAGTAGGACCCTGCTAGCTCAAACCCCCATTAACTCAAACTAACAGTAGGACCCTGCTAGCTCAAACCCCCATTAACTCAAACTAACAGAGTAGGACCCTGCTAGCTCAAACCCCCATTAACTCAAACTAACAGAGTAGGACCCTGCTAGCTCAAACCCCCATTAACTCAAACTAACAGAGTAGGACCCCGCTAGCTCAAACACCCATTTACCGAAACTAACAGCAGGACGCTGCTAGCTCAAACCCCCATTAACTCAAACTAACAGAGTAGGACCCTGCTAGCTCAAACCCCCATTAACTCAAACTAACAGTAGGACCCCGCTAGCTCAAACCCCCATTAACCGAAACTAACAGAGTAGGACCCCGCTAGCTCAAACCCCCAATTAACTCAAACTAACAGTAGGACCCTGCTAGCTCAAACCCCCATTAACCGAAACTAACAGAGTAGGACCCTGCTAGCTCAAACCCCCATTAACTCAAACTAACAGTAGGACCCCGCTAGCTCAAACCCCCATTAACTCAAACTAACAGTAGGACCCTGCTAGCTCAAACCCCCATCAACTCAAACTAGCAGAGTAGGACCCTGCTAGCTCAAACCCCCATTAACTCAAACTAACAGTAGGACCCTGCTAGCTCAAACCCCCATTAACTCAAACTAACAGAGTAGGACCCTGCTAGCTCAAACCCCCATTAACTCAAACTAACAGTGGGATCCTGCTAGCTCAAACCCCCATTAACTCAAACTAACAGAGTAGGACCCTGCTAGCTCAAACCCCCATTAACTCAAACTAACAGAGTAGGACCCTGCTAGCTCAAACACCCATTAACTCAAACTAACAGTAGGACCCTGCTAGCTCAAACCCCCATTAACTCAAACTAACAGTAGGACCCTGCTAGCTCAAACCCCCATTAACTCAAACTAACACAGTAGGACCCTGCTAGCTCAAACCCCCATTAACTCAAACTAACAGAGTAGGACCCTGCTAGCTCAAACCCCCATTAACTCAAACTAACAGTAGGACCCTGCTAGCTCAAACCCCCATTAACAAAAACTAACAGAGTAGGACCCTGCTAGCTCAAACCCCCATTTACTCAAACTAACAGTAGGACCCTGCTAGCTCAAACACCCATTTACCGAAACTAACAGTAGGACCCTGCTAGCTCAAACCCCCATTAACTCAAACTAACAGTAGGACCCTGCTAGCTCAAACCCCCATTAACCGAAACTAACAGTAGGACCCCGCTAGCTCAAACCCCCATTAACTCAAACTAACAGAGTAGGACCCTGCTAGCTCAAACCCCCATTAACTCAAACTAACAGAGTAGGACCCCGCTAGCTCAAACCCCCATTAACCGAAACTAACAGAGTAGGACCCCGCTAGCTCAAACCCCCATTAACTCAAACTAACAGTAGGACCCTGCTAGCTCAAACCCCCATTAACTCAAACTAACAGTAGGACCCTGCTAGCTCAAACCCCCATTAACTCAAACTAACAGTAGGACCCCGCTAGCTCAAACCCCCATTAACTCAAACTAACAGTAGGACCCCGCTAGCTCAAACCCCCATTAACTCAAACTAACAGAGTAGGACCCTGCTAGCTCAAACACCCATTTACCGAAACTAACAGTAGGACCCTGCTAGCTCAAACCCCCATTTACCGAAACTAACAGTAGGACCCTGCTAGCTCAAACACCCATTTACCGAAACTAACAGTAGGACCCTGCTAGCTCAAACACCCAATTAACTCAAACTAACAGTAGGACCCTGCTAGCTCAAACCCCCATTAACTCAAACTAACAGTAGGACCCTGCTAGCTCAAACACCCATTAACTCAAACTAACAGTAGGACCCTGCTAGCTCAAACCCCCATTTACCGAAACTAACAGTAGGACCCTGCTAGCTCAAACCCCCATTTACCGAAACTAACAGTAGGACCCTGCTAGCTCAAACCCCCATTAACTCAAACTAACAGAGTAGGACCCTGCTAGCTCAAACCCCCATTAACTCAAACTAACAGAGTAGGACCCCGCTAGCTCAAACACCCATTTACCGAAACTAACAGCAGGACGCTGCTAGCTCAAACCCCCATTAACTCAAACTAACAGAGTAGGACCCTGCTAGCTCAAACCCCCATTAACTCAAACTAACAGTAGGACCCCGCTAGCTCAAACCCCCATTAACCGAAACTAACAGAGTAGGACCCCGCTAGCTCAAACCCCCAATTAACTCAAACTAACAGTAGGACCCTGCTAGCTCAAACCCCCATTAACCGAAACTAACAGAGTAGGACCCTGCTAGCTCAAACCCCCATTAACTCAAACTAACAGTAGGACCCCGCTAGCTCAAACCCCCATTAACTCAAACTAACAGTAGGACCCTGCTAGCTCAAACCCCCATTAACTCAAACTAGCAGAGTAGGACCCTGCTAGCTCAAACCCCCATTAACTCAAACTAACAGTAGGACCCTGCTAGCTCAAACCCCCATTAACTCAAACTAACAGAGTAGGACCCTGCTAGCTCAAACCCCCATTAACTCAAACTAACAGTGGGATCCTGCTAGCTCAAACCCCCATTAACTCAAACTAACAGAGTAGGACCCTGCTAGCTCAAACCCCCATTAACTCAAACTAACAGAGTAGGACCCTGCTAGCTCAAACACCCATTAACTCAAACTAACAGTAGGACCCTGCTAGCTCAAACCCCCATTAACTCAAACTAACAGTAGGACCCTGCTAGCTCAAACCCCCATTAACTCAAACTAACACAGTAGGACCCTGCTAGCTCAAACCCCCATTAACTCAAACTAACAGAGTAGGACCCTGCTAGCTCAAACCCCCATTAACTCAAACTAACAGTAGGACCCTGCTAGCTCAAACCCCCATTAACCAAAACTAACAGAGTAGGACCCTGCTAGCTCAAACCCCCATTTACTCAAACTAACAGAGTAGGACCCTGCTAGCTCAAACACCCATTTACCGAAACTAACAGTAGGACCCTGCTAGCTCAAACCCCCATTAACTCAAACTAACAGTAGGACCCTGCTAGCTCAAACCCCCATTAACCGAAACTAACAGTAGGACCCCGCTAGCTCAAACCCCCATTAACTCAAACTAACAGAGTAGGACCCTGCTAGCTCAAACCCCCATTAACTCAAACTAACAGTAGGACCCCGCTAGCTCAAACCCCCATTAACCGAAACTAACAGAGTAGGACCCCGCTAGCTCAAACCCCCATTAACTCAAACTAACAGTAGGACCCTGCTAGCTCAAACCCCCATTAACTCAAACTAACAGTAGGACCCTGCTAGCTCAAACCCCCATTAACCGAAACTAACAGTAGGACCCCGCTAGCTCAAACCCCCATTAACTCAAACTAACAGAGTAGGACCCTGCTAGCTCAAACCCCCATTAACTCAAACTAACAGTAGGACCCCGCTAGCTCAAACCCCCATTAACCGAAACTAACAGAGTAGGACCCCGCTAGCTCAAACCCCCATTAACTCAAACTAACAGTAGGACCCTGCTAGCTCAAACCCCCATTAACTCAAACTAACAGTAGGACCCTGCTAGCTCAAACCCCCATTAACTCAAACTAACAGTAGGACCCCGCTAGCTCAAACCCCCATTAACTCAAACTAACAGTAGGACCCCGCTAGCTCAAACCCCCATTAACTCAAACTAACAGAGTAGGACCCTGCTAGCTCAAACACCCATTTACCGAAACTAACAGTAGGACCCTGCTAGCTCAAACCCCCATTTACCGAAACTAACAGTAGGACCCTGCTAGCTCAAACACCCATTTACCGAAACTAACAGTAGGACCCTGCTAGCTCAAACACCCAATTAACTCAAACTAACAGTAGGACCCTGCTAGCTCAAACCCCCATTAACTCAAACTAACAGTAGGACCCTGCTAGCTCAAACCCCCATTAACTCAAACTAACAGTAGGACCCTGCTAGCTCAAACCCCCATTAACCGAAACTAACAGTAGGACCCCGCTAGCTCAAACCCCCATTAACTCAAACTAACAGAGTAGGACCCTGCTAGCTCAAACCCCCATTAACTCAAACTAACAGTAGGACCCCGCTAGCTCAAACCCCCATTAACCGAAACTAACAGAGTAGGACCCCGCTAGCTCAAACCCCCATTAACTCAAACTAGCAGAGTAGGACCCTGCTAGCTCAAACCCCCATTAACTCAAACTAACAGTAGGACCCTGCTAGCTCAAACCCCCATTAACTCAAACTAACAGAGTAGGACCCTGCTAGCTCAAACCCCCATTAACTCAAACTAACAGAGTAGGACCCTGCTAGCTCAAACCCCCATTAACTCAAACTAACAGAGTAGGACCCCGCTAGCTCAAACACCCATTTACCGAAACTAACAGCAGGACGCTGCTAGCTCAAACCCCCATTAACTCAAACTAACAGAGTAGGACCCTGCTAGCTCAAACCCCCATTAACTCAAACTAACAGTAGGACCCCGCTAGCTCAAACCCCCATTAACCGAAACTAACAGAGTAGGACCCCGCTAGCTCAAACCCCCAATTAACTCAAACTAACAGTAGGACCCTGCTAGCTCAAACCCCCATTAACCGAAACTAACAGAGTAGGACCCTGCTAGCTCAAACCCCCATTAACTCAAACTAACAGTAGGACCCCGCTAGCTCAAACCCCCATTAACTCAAACTAACAGTAGGACCCTGCTAGCTCAAACCCCCATCAACTCAAACTAGCAGAGTAGGACCCTGCTAGCTCAAACCCCCATTAACTCAAACTAACAGTAGGACCCTGCTAGCTCAAACCCCCATTAACTCAAACTAACAGAGTAGGACCCTGCTAGCTCAAACCCCCATTAACTCAAACTAACAGTGGGATCCTGCTAGCTCAAACCCCCATTAACTCAAACTAACAGAGTAGGACCCTGCTAGCTCAAACCCCCATTAACTCAAACTAACAGAGTAGGACCCTGCTAGCTCAAACACCCATTAACTCAAACTAACAGTAGGACCCTGCTAGCTCAAACCCCCATTAACTCAAACTAACAGTAGGACCCTGCTAGCTCAAACCCCCATTAACTCAAACTAACACAGTAGGACCCTGCTAGCTCAAACCCCCATTAACTCAAACTAACAGAGTAGGACCCTGCTAGCTCAAACCCCCATTAACTCAAACTAACAGTAGGACCCTGCTAGCTCAAACCCCCATTAACAAAAACTAACAGAGTAGGACCCTGCTAGCTCAAACCCCCATTTACTCAAACTAACAGTAGGACCCTGCTAGCTCAAACACCCATTTACCGAAACTAACAGTAGGACCCTGCTAGCTCAAACCCCCATTAACTCAAACTAACAGTAGGACCCTGCTAGCTCAAACCCCCATTAACCGAAACTAACAGTAGGACCCCGCTAGCTCAAACCCCCATTAACTCAAACTAACAGAGTAGGACCCTGCTAGCTCAAACCCCCATTAACTCAAACTAACAGTAGGACCCCGCTAGCTCAAACCCCCATTAACCGAAACTAACAGAGTAGGACCCCGCTAGCTCAAACCCCCATGAACTCAAACTAACAGTAGGACCCTGCTAGCTCAAACCCCCATTAACTCAAACTAACAGTAGGACCCTGCTAGCTCAAACCCCCATTAACCGAAACTAACAGTAGGACCCCGCTAGCTCAAACCCCCATTAACTCAAACTAACAGAGTAGGACCCTGCTAGCTCAAACCCCCATTAACTCAAACTAACAGTAGGACCCCGCTAGCTCAAACCCCCATTAACCGAAACTAACAGAGTAGGACCCCGCTAGCTCAAACCCCCATTAACTCAAACTAACAGTAGGACCCTGCTAGCTCAAACCCCCATTAACTCAAACTAACAGTAGGACCCTGCTAGCTCAAACCCCCATTAACTCAAACTAACAGTAGGACCCCGCTAGCTCAAACCCCCATTAACTCAAACTAACAGTAGGACCCCGCTAGCTCAAACCCCCATTAACTCAAACTAACAGAGTAGGACCCTGCTAGCTCAAACACCCATTTACCGAAACTAACAGTAGGACCCTGCTAGCTCAAACCCCCATTTACCGAAACTAACAGTAGGACCCTGCTAGCTCAAACACCCATTTACCGAAACTAACAGTAGGACCCTGCTAGCTCAAACACCCAATTAACTCAAACTAACAGTAGGACCCTGCTAGCTCAAACCCCCATTAACTCAAACTAACAGTAGGACCCTGCTAGCTCAAACCCCCATTAACTCAAACTAACAGTAGGACCCTGCTAGCTCAAACCCCCATTAACCGAAACTAACAGTAGGACCCCGCTAGCTCAAACCCCCATTAACTCAAACTAACAGAGTAGGACCCTGCTAGCTCAAACCCCCATTAACTCAAACTAACAGTAGGACCCCGCTAGCTCAAACCCCCATTAACCGAAACTAACAGAGTAGGACCCCGCTAGCTCAAACCCCCATTAACTCAAACTAGCAGAGTAGGACCCTGCTAGCTCAAACCCCCATTAACTCAAACTAACAGTAGGACCCTGCTAGCTCAAACCCCCATTAACTCAAACTAACAGAGTAGGACCCTGCTAGCTCAAACCCCCATTAACTCAAACTAACAGAGTAGGACCCTGCTAGCTCAAACCCCCATTAACTCAAACTAACAGAGTAGGACCCCGCTAGCTCAAACACCCATTTACCGAAACTAACAGCAGGACGCTGCTAGCTCAAACCCCCATTAACTCAAACTAACAGAGTAGGACCCTGCTAGCTCAAACCCCCATTAACTCAAACTAACAGTAGGACCCCGCTAGCTCAAACCCCCATTAACCGAAACTAACAGAGTAGGACCCCGCTAGCTCAAACCCCCAATTAACTCAAACTAACAGTAGGACCCTGCTAGCTCAAACCCCCATTAACCGAAACTAACAGAGTAGGACCCTGCTAGCTCAAACCCCCATTAACTCAAACTAACAGTAGGACCCCGCTAGCTCAAACCCCCATTAACTCAAACTAACAGTAGGACCCTGCTAGCTCAAACCCCCATCAACTCAAACTAGCAGAGTAGGACCCTGCTAGCTCAAACCCCCATTAACTCAAACTAACAGTAGGACCCTGCTAGCTCAAACCCCCATTAACTCAAACTAACAGAGTAGGACCCTGCTAGCTCAAACCCCCATTAACTCAAACTAACAGTGGGATCCTGCTAGCTCAAACCCCCATTAACTCAAACTAACAGAGTAGGACCCTGCTAGCTCAAACCCCCATTAACTCAAACTAACAGAGTAGGACCCTGCTAGCTCAAACACCCATTAACTCAAACTAACAGTAGGACCCTGCTAGCTCAAACCCCCATTAACTCAAACTAACAGTAGGACCCTGCTAGCTCAAACCCCCATTAACTCAAACTAACACAGTAGGACCCTGCTAGCTCAAACCCCCATTAACTCAAACTAACAGAGTAGGACCCTGCTAGCTCAAACCCCCATTAACTCAAACTAACAGTAGGACCCTGCTAGCTCAAACCCCCATTAACAAAAACTAACAGAGTAGGACCCTGCTAGCTCAAACCCCCATTTACTCAAACTAACAGTAGGACCCTGCTAGCTCAAACACCCATTTACCGAAACTAACAGTAGGACCCTGCTAGCTCAAACCCCCATTAACTCAAACTAACAGTAGGACCCTGCTAGCTCAAACCCCCATTAACCGAAACTAACAGTAGGACCCCGCTAGCTCAAACCCCCATTAACTCAAACTAACAGAGTAGGACCCTGCTAGCTCAAACCCCCATTAACTCAAACTAACAGAGTAGGACCCCGCTAGCTCAAACCCCCATTAACCGAAACTAACAGAGTAGGACCCCGCTAGCTCAAACCCCCATTAACTCAAACTAACAGTAGGACCCTGCTAGCTCAAACCCCCATTAACTCAAACTAACAGTAGGACCCTGCTAGCTCAAACCCCCATTAACTCAAACTAACAGTAGGACCCCGCTAGCTCAAACCCCCATTAACTCAAACTAACAGTAGGACCCCGCTAGCTCAAACCCCCATTAACTCAAACTAACAGAGTAGGACCCTGCTAGCTCAAACACCCATTTACCGAAACTAACAGTAGGACCCTGCTAGCTCAAACCCCCATTTACCGAAACTAACAGTAGGACCCTGCTAGCTCAAACACCCATTTACCGAAACTAACAGTAGGACCCTGCTAGCTCAAACACCCAATTAACTCAAACTAACAGTAGGACCCTGCTAGCTCAAACCCCCATTAACTCAAACTAACAGTAGGACCCTGCTAGCTCAAACACCCATTAACTCAAACTAACAGTAGGACCCTGCTAGCTCAAACCCCCATTTACCGAAACTAACAGTAGGACCCTGCTAGCTCAAACCCCCATTTACCGAAACTAACAGTAGGACCCTGCTAGCTCAAACACCCATTAACTCAAACTAACAGAGTAGGACCCTGCTAGCTCAAACCCCCATTAACTCAAACTAACAGAGTAGGACCCTGCTAGCTCAAACCCCCATTAACTCAAACTAACAGTAGGACCCTGCTAGCTCAAACCCCCATTTACCAAAACTAACAGTAGGACCCTGCTAGCTCAAACACCCATTTACCGAAACTAACAGTAGGACCCTGCTAGCTCAAACCCCCATTTACCGAAACTAACAGTAGGACCCTGCTAGCTCAAACCCCCATTAACCGAAACTAACAGAGTAGGACCCCGCTAGCTCAAACCCCCATTAACTCAAACTAACAGTAGGACCCCGCTAGCTCAAACCCCCATTAACTCAAACTAACAGTAGGACCCTGCTAGCTCAAACACCCATTTACCGAAACTAACAGTAGGACCTTGCTAGCTCAAACACCCATTTACCGAAACTAACAGTAGGACCCTGCTAGCTCAAACCCCCATTTACCGAAACTAACAGTAGGACCCTGCTAGCTCAAACCCCTATTAACTCAAACTAACAGTAGGACCCTGCTAGCTCAAACCCCCATTAACTTAAACTAACAGTAGGACCCTGCTAGCTCAAACACCCATTTATCGAAACTGACAGTAGGACCCTGCTAGCTCAAACACCCATTTACCGAAACTAACAGTAGGACCCTGCTAGCTCAAACACCCAATTAACTCAAACTAACAGTAGGACCCTGCTAGCTCAAACACCCATTAACTCAAACTAACAGTAGGACCCCGCTAGCTCAAACACCCATTAACTCAAACTAACAGTAGGACCCTGCTAGCTCAAACCCCCATTTACCGAAACTAACAGTAGGACCCTGCTAGCTCAAACCCCCATTTACCGAAACTAACAGTAGGACCCTGCTAGCTCAAACACCCATTAACTCAAACTAACAGAGTAGGACCCTGCTAGCTCAAACCCCCATTAACTCAAACTAACAGTAGGACCCTGCTAGCTCAAACCCCCATTAACTCAAACTAACAGTAGGACCCTGCTAGCTCAAACCCCTATTTACCGAAACTAACAGTAGGACCCTGCTAGCTCAAACACCCATTTACCGAAACTAACAGTAGGACCCTGCTAGCTCAAACACCCAATTAACTCAAACTAACAGTAGGACCCTGCTAGCTCAAACCCCCATTAACCGAAACTAACAGAGTAGGACCCTGCTAGCTCAAACCCCCATTAACTCAAACTAACAGTTGGACCCCGCTAGCTCAAACCCCCATTAACTCAAACTAACAGTAGGACCCTGCTAGCTCAAACCCCCATTAACTCAAACTAACAGAGTAGGACCCTGCTAGCTCAAACACCCATTTACCGAAACTAACAGTAGGACCCTGCTAGCTCAAACACCCAATTAACTCAAACTAACAGTAGGACCCTGCTAGCTCAAACCCCCATTAACCGAAACTAACAGAGTAGGACCCCGCTAGCTCAAACCCCCATTAACTCAAACTAACAGTAGGACCCTGCTAGCTCAAACACCCATTTACCGAAACTAACAGTAGGACCCTGCTAGCTCAAACCCCCATTAACTCAAACTAACAGTAGGACCCTGCTAGCTCAAACCCCCATTAACTCAAACTAGCAGAGTAGGACCCCGCTAGCTCAAACCCCCATTAACCGAAACTAACAGAGTAGGACCCTGCTAGCTCAAACCACCATTAACTCAAACTAACAGTAGGACCCCGCTAGCTCAAACCCCCATTAACTCAAACTAACAGTAGGACCCTGCTAGCTCAAACCCCCATTTACCGAAACTAACAGTAGGACCCTGCTAGCTCAAACACCCATTTACCGAAACTAACAGTAGGACCCTGCTAGCTCAAACCCCCATTTACCGAAACTAACAGTAGGACCCTGCTAGCTCAAACACCCAATTAACTCAAACTAACAGTAGGACCCTGCTAGCTCAAACCCCCATTAACCGAAACTAACAGTAGGACCCTGCTAGCTCAAACCCCCATTAACTCAAACTAACAGAGTAGGACCCCGCTAGCTCAAACCCCCATTAACTCAAACTAACAGTAGGACCCTGCTAGCTCAAACACCCATTTACCGAAACTAATAGTAGGACCCTGCTAGCTCAAACACCCATTTACCGAAACTAACAGTAGGACCCTGCTAGCTCAAACACCCATTTACCGAAACTAACAGTAGGACCCTGCTAGCTCAAACCCCCATTTACCGAAACTAACAGTAGGACCCTGCTAGCTCAAACACCCAATTAACTCAAACTAACAGTAGGACCCTGCTAGCTCAAACCCCCATTAACCGAAACTAACAGTAGGACCCTGCTAGCTCAAACCCCCATTAACCGAAACTAACAGTAGGACCCTGCTAGCTCAAACCCCCATTAACTCAAACTAACAGTAGGACCCTGCTAGCTCAAACCCCCATTTACCAAAACTAACAGTAGGACCCTGCTAGCTCAAACACCCATTTACCGAAACTAACAGTAGGACCCTGCTAGCTCAAACCCCCATTTACCGAAACTAACAGTAGGACCCTGCTAGCTCAAACCCCCATTAACCGAAACTAACAGAGTAGGACCCCGCTAGCTCAAACCCCCATTAACTCAAACTAACAGTAGGACCCCGCTAGCTCAAACCCCCATTAACTCAAACTAACAGTAGGACCCTGCTAGCTCAAACACCCATTTACCGAAACTAACAGTAGGACCTTGCTAGCTCAAACACCCATTTACCGAAACTAACAGTAGGACCCTGCTAGCTCAAACCCCCATTTACCGAAACTAACAGTAGGACCCTGCTAGCTCAAACCCCTATTAACTCAAACTAACAGTAGGACCCTGCTAGCTCAAACCCCCATTAACTTAAACTAACAGTAGGACCCTGCTAGCTCAAACACCCATTTATCGAAACTGACAGTAGGACCCTGCTAGCTCAAACACCCATTTACCGAAACTAACAGTAGGACCCTGCTAGCTCAAACACCCAATTAACTCAAACTAACAGTAGGACCCTGCTAGCTCAAACACCCATTAACTCAAACTAACAGTAGGACCCCGCTAGCTCAAACACCCATTAACTCAAACTAACAGTAGGACCCTGCTAGCTCAAACCCCCATTTACCGAAACTAACAGTAGGACCCTGCTAGCTCAAACCCCCATTTACCGAAACTAACAGTAGGACCCTGCTAGCTCAAACACCCATTAACTCAAACTAACAGAGTAGGACCCTGCTAGCTCAAACCCCCATTAACTCAAACTAACAGTAGGACCCTGCTAGCTCAAACCCCCATTAACTCAAACTAACAGTAGGACCCTGCTAGCTCAAACCCCTATTTACCGAAACTAACAGTAGGACCCTGCTAGCTCAAACACCCATTTACCGAAACTAACAGTAGGACCCTGCTAGCTCAAACACCCAATTAACTCAAACTAACAGTAGGACCCTGCTAGCTCAAACCCCCATTAACCGAAACTAACAGAGTAGGACCCTGCTAGCTCAAACCCCCATTAACTCAAACTAACAGTTGGACCCCGCTAGCTCAAACCCCCATTAACTCAAACTAACAGTAGGACCCTGCTAGCTCAAACCCCCATTAACTCAAACTAACAGAGTAGGACCCTGCTAGCTCAAACACCCATTTACCGAAACTAACAGTAGGACCCTGCTAGCTCAAACACCCAATTAACTCAAACTAACAGTAGGACCCTGCTAGCTCAAACCCCCATTAACCGAAACTAACAGAGTAGGACCCCGCTAGCTCAAACCCCCATTAACTCAAACTAACAGTAGGACCCTGCTAGCTCAAACACCCATTTACCGAAACTAACAGTAGGACCCTGCTAGCTCAAACCCCCATTAACTCAAACTAACAGTAGGACCCTGCTAGCTCAAACCCCCATTAACTCAAACTAGCAGAGTAGGACCCCGCTAGCTCAAACCCCCATTAACCGAAACTAACAGAGTAGGACCCTGCTAGCTCAAACCACCATTAACTCAAACTAACAGTAGGACCCCGCTAGCTCAAACCCCCATTAACTCAAACTAACAGTAGGACCCTGCTAGCTCAAACCCCCATTTACCGAAACTAACAGTAGGACCCTGCTAGCTCAAACACCCATTTACCGAAACTAACAGTAGGACCCTGCTAGCTCAAACCCCCATTTACCGAAACTAACAGTAGGACCCTGCTAGCTCAAACACCCAATTAACTCAAACTAACAGTAGGACCCTGCTAGCTCAAACCCCCATTAACCGAAACTAACAGTAGGACCCTGCTAGCTCAAACCCCCATTAACTCAAACTAACAGAGTAGGACCCCGCTAGCTCAAACCCCCATTAACTCAAACTAACAGTAGGACCCTGCTAGCTCAAACACCCATTTACCGAAACTAATAGTAGGACCCTGCTAGCTCAAACACCCATTTACCGAAACTAACAGTAGGACCCTGCTAGCTCAAACACCCATTTACCGAAACTAACAGTAGGACCCTGCTAGCTCAAACCCCCATTTACCGAAACTAACAGTAGGACCCTGCTAGCTCAAACACCCAATTAACTCAAACTAACAGTAGGACCCTGCTAGCTCAAACCCCCATTAACCGAAACTAACAGTAGGACCCTGCTAGCTCAAACCCCCATTAACCGAAACTAACAGTAGGACCCTGCTAGCTCAAACCCCCATTAACTCAAACTAACAGAGTAGGACCCCGCTAGCTCAAACCCCCATTAACTCAAACTAACAGTAGGACCCTGCTAGCTCAAACACCCATTTACCGAAACTAACAGTAGGACCCTGCTAGCTCAAACCCCCATTTACCGAAACTAACAGTAGGACCCTGCTAGCTCAAACCCCCATTAACTCAAACTAACAGAGTAGGACCCTGCTAGCTCAAACCCCCATTAACTCAAACTAACAGAGTAGGACCCCGCTAGCTCAAACACCCAATTAACTCAAACTAACAGAGTAGGACCCTGCTAGCTCAAACACCCAATTAACTCAAACTAACAGTAGGATCCTGCTAAAATTAACTAAAACCTTTTTTTCTAATTTTCAGATCACAAGCCTTGTGTTACCAGCAAAGAAATGAGGAGCTAAGCATCCAGGTGGAGACCTTGCAGTCACAAGTGGATGTTGGCAAACTAGAGATCAACTGGCAGCAGGGTGTCATTGCCTCAACAGAAGAAGCTCTGCACAAGACCAGAGTGGAGCTGAGCATGTATCAGGAGCATCTTGAGGTAAGGGGACAACAAGAAACTGTCAGCATGACAGACAGACATGGGGGACAGACAGACTGGGAAAGTGCATGGAAGCAGACAGACGGTGTGAAAGAAAGACAGACACACAAAAAGGGGGATGGACAATCAAACAGAGGCACAGAGAAACACCGGGAATATGAAAAGAGAGACAGACATACAGGGGGATGGACAGACAGACAGATGGTGGACCAAGGGCAGGGGATCCTTATAAGAGATCCACCATCATTGTTGTTCTCTTATAAGGATAGCCTGTCCTTGGTCCACCATCATTGTTGTTCTCTTATAAAGATCCCCTGTCCTTGGTCCACCATCATTGTTGTTCTCTTATAAAGATCCCCTGTCCTTGGTCCACCATCATTGTTGTTCTCTTATAAGGATCCCCTGTCCTTGGTCCACCATCATTGTTGTTCTCTTATAAGGATCCCCTGTCCTTATGTCCACCATCATTGTTGTTCTCTTATAAGGATATCCTGTCCTTGGTCCACCATCATTGTTGTTCTCTTATAAGGATCCCCTGTCCTTGGTCCACCATCATTGTTGTTCTCTTATAAAGATCCCCTGTCCTTGGTCCACCATCATTGTTGTTCTCTTATAAGGATCCCCTGTCCTTGGTCCACCATCATTGTTGTTCTCTTATAAGGATCCCCTGTCCTTGGTCCACCATCATTGTTGTTCTCTTATAAGGATCCCCTGTCCTTGGTCCACCATTATTGTTGTTCTCTTATAAGGATCCCCTGTCCTTATGTCCACCATCATTGTTGTTCTCTTATAAGGATCCCCTGTCCTTATGTCCACCATCATTGTTGTTCTCTTATAAGGATCCCCTGTCCTTGGTCCACCATCATTGTTGTTCTCTTATAAGGATCCCCTTTCCTTGGTCCACCATCATTGTTGTTCTCTTATAAGGATCCCCTGTCCTTATGTCCACCATCATTGTTGTTCTCTTATAAGGATCCCCTGTCCTTATGTCCACCATCATTGTTGTTCTCTTATAAGGATCCCCTGTCCTTATGTCCACCATCATTGTTGTTCTCTTATAAGGATCCCCTGTCCTTATGTCCACCATCATTGTTGTTCTCTTATAAGGATCCCCTGTCCTTATGTCCACCATCATTGTTGTTCTCTTATAAGGATCCCCTGTCCTTGGTTCACCATCATTGTTGTTCTCTTATAACGATCCACTGTCCCTGGTCCACCATCATTGTTGTTCTCTTATAAGGATCCCCTGTCCTTATGTCCACCATCATTGTTGTTCTCTTATAAGGATCCCCTGTCCTTATGTCCACCATCATTGTTGTTCTCTTATAAGGATCCCCTGTCCTTTGTTCACCATCATTGTTGTTTTCTTATAACGATCCCCTGTCCCTGGTCCGGCATCATTGTTGTTCTCTTATAAGGATCCCCTGTCCTTGGTCCACCATCATTGTTGTTCTCTTATAAAGATCCCCTGTCCTTGGTCCACCATCATTGTTGTTCTCTTATAAGGCTCCCCTGTCCTTGGTCCACCATCATTGTTGTTCTCTTATAAAGATCCCCTGTCCTTGGTTCACCATCATTGTTGTTCTCTTATAAGGATCCCCTGTCCTTATGTCCACCATCATTGTTGTTCTCTTATAAGGATCCCCTGTCCTTGGTCCACCATCATTGTTGTTCTCTTATAAAGATCCCCTGTCCTTGGTCCACCATCATTGTTGTTCTCTTATAAGGATCCCCTGTCCTTATGTCCACCATCATTGTTGTTCTCTTATAAGGATCCCCTGTCCTTATGTCCACCATCATTGTTGTTCTCTTATAAGGATCCCCTGTCCTTGGTCCACCATCATTGTTGTTCTCTTATAAGGATCCCCTTTCCTTGGTCCACCATCATTGTCATCTCTTATAAGGATCCCCTGTCCTTATGTCCACCATCATTGTTGTTCTCTTATAAGGATCCCCTGTCCTTATGTCCACCATCATTGTTGTTCTCTTATAAGGATCCCCTGTCCTTATGTCCACCATCATTGTTGATCTCTTTACAGATGGTTCAGTGTCAGCAGCAAGAGGTCAATGAGTTCATGCTCGAGGAGAAAAGGAACTTGGAGGAGATGACAAGAGAATATGAACAACAGGTAAGCCCCAGACACCTTGGATTCCCTTGGATGTGCTCACTGTAAAAAAATAAATCACGGTCTTGCTCAGCAAATTTTTATTTGTTCAGCTCAAGCTTGCACAGAATCAGAATGGTACACTTGAGATGGCTATCAAGGCGAAGTCAGACCATTGCATGGAGCTACAAGAAGAGCTAAGATATTTCAGGTACTTGTCTATGTCAGACCACTGTAAGCAAAAAGGAGGTTAGATATTCAAGGTGCTCGTCTATGTCAGACTACTGTAAGCAAAAAGGATCTTAGATATTCAAGGTGCTTGTCTATGTCAGACCACTGTTAGCAAAAAGGAGCTTAGATATTCAAGGTGCTTGTCTATGTCAGACCACTGTAAGCAAAAAGGAGCTTAGATATCCAAGGTGCTTGTCTATGTCAGACCACTGTTAGCAAAAAGGAACTTAGATATTCAAGGTGCTTGTCTGTGTCAGACCACTGTAAGCAAAAAGGATCTTAGATATTAAAGTTGCATGTCTATGTCAGACCACTGTAAGCAAAAAGGATCTTAGATATTCAAGGTGCTTGTCTATGTCAGACCACTGTTAGCAAAAAGGAACTTAGATATTCAAGGTGCTTGTCTATGTCAGACCACTGTAAGCAAAAAGGAGCTTAGATATTCAAGGTGCTTGTCTATGTCAGACCACTGTAAGCAAAAAGGATCTTAGATATTCAAGGTGCTTGTCTATGTCAGACCACTGTTAGCATACCTAGGTACTTGCATATATATTCATGCCGGTTTCCTTTATTCCATATTCGCACCCATGTTTTTCAGGCATCTTGTTTTTACACCCAAAAATAAACGAGGAAACAGACTGAAAACAGAACCCCCCTCCCCTCCCCCCATTTCCTTACCTATCAAGGAACTAGGATGGTCTGGCTATTAGTGACGAATCTCTTGCGCCGGCGCTTCCAAATCAAATCGCTTGAGCTCACTAAACTTATAAACTCGAGCACATTCCGTAACAGAGATCAGGGTGACTGCTAGGTGACTAGCTACAGATGGTGTCAGGTAAAAGCACTGTTTCTTGTTTTTGCCGCTTTTTCTCGAAGTCGCACGAAACGTCAATATGCAGCAAAAACCTTTACGTGTGACTTGGCGCTTTTGATTCGTTTTTGCCGAGCTGCAACATAAAAGTCTCATGTGAATGTTTTAACAGTCGTTCTGGTGTACAGGAACTTGTACCAGGAGAAGCAAGAAGAATTGGATGCCACCCAGTGCCAGGCCCACTGCCTCATGTTGCGGCAGCAGACAGAAATGACCGAGGCAATGCAAGAGCTAGTAGAGGTCTGGGAACTACTGGACTCATTGCTTCTACAGTTCAAGGAGCAAGCTCAAATAAAGGTATAGTCAAGCTTTTGTACGCGACCACTGGGAATGTTATTCAGAACAACATTATAGGGGAGGGGGGTACAGTCGAAGCTCTTGTACGCGACCACCGGGAGTGTTATTCAAAACAGCACTATAGGTTAGGCGGGCTGGTGCGCTGCGTCCGCCAAGCATTCCGATTCTGTTATGGAAAAGTGCCGCATCACAAGTGAGGCCAGTGTCTGGTGGAGGGAATGCAGCGCTGGTCTTCCGTACCGCCTTTTGACGATGGCCTCTTGTTTTCTCAAAGGTCAAAGGTGGGGACTGGCTATCCCCAGTTTGCATGCAGAGGCAGTTCAGGGAAAAACGGTTTCTCTTCCTCCTGCAGTTTTATTGTTGCTTATTTTTCTAGGGCTACAGTTTTCACTTTACTTTCAAATAACACTTTCAGTCTCCGTTGATATGACATCATTAAGGTACTCATGGCATTGCTTCCCTTCAAGGACGATGCGCCAACAGACGAGCCGTCCGATCCTGGTGTTAACTCACCTTCCCTTGTCCAAAGTGTGCTGGAAGCTGTAATCCAAAGCGAGGAGAGTTCCGAGAGTGTCAGCAAGGAGGAAACAGTGGCCTTGTCAATCATGGAGCAGATAAGCGGTATTAAGGAAGGACTGGAGCGTCTCGCTGTGCTTGGAAGTGGCCAAGCAGCCAATCAACAGGCGCAGGAACTGATCACTGAGCTCAGGCAGGAGAAGTGAGTGAAACAGTTCTACATACGTGAGAATGAGCGTGGTGTGTGATTTGAGTAATATAATTAATTTATCCATTAACCATGCACATACACATCTTGAAAACAAGCAAGAGAGCGAGTATATATTTACTCGAATTTACCAAGTATGGATTTTTTTAGCCCCATACTATCATTAAAAGGTCGAATCTGACGATTCCGGTTCCTTAAGTCTAACACAAAGCATGTCCAGCTATTATACCATGAATAGCACCCATGAAACCTCATGTCCAGCTATTATACCATAACAAGCACCCATGAAACCTCATGTCCAGCTATTGTACCATGAAAAGCACCCACTAAACCTCATGTCCAGCTATTATACAATGACAAGCACACATGAAGCCTCATGTCCAGCTATTATACCATAACAAGCAGCCATGAAACCTCATGTCCAGCTATTATACCATGAAAAGCACCCAGGAAACCTCATGTCCAGCTATTATACCATGGAAAGCACCCATGAAACCTCATGTCCAGCTATTATACCATAACAAGCACCCATGAAACCTCATGTCCAGCTATTATATCATGAAAAGCACCCATGAAACCTCATGTCCAGCTATTATACCATGAAAAGCACCCACTAAACCTCATGTCCAGCTATTATACAATGACAAGCACCCATGAAACCTCATGTCCAGCTATTATACCATGACAAGCAGCCATGAAACCTCATGTCCAGCTATTATATCATGAAAAGCACCCATGAAACCTCATGTCCAGCTATTATACCATGACAAGCACCCATGAAACCTCATGTCCAGCTATTATACCATGAAAAGCACCCATGAAACCTCATGTCCAGCTATTATACCATAACAAGCACCCATGAAACCTCATGTCCAGCTATTATATCATGAAAAGCACCCATGAAACCTCTTGTCCAGCTATTATACCATGAAAAGCACCCATGAAACCTCATGTCCAGCTATTATACCATAACAAGCACCCATGAAACCTCATGTCCAGCCATTATATCATGAAAAGCACCCATGAAACCTCTTGTCCAGCTATTATACCATGGAAAGCACCCAGGAAACCTTATGTCCAGCTATTATACCATGAAAAGCACCCAGGAAACCTTATGTCCAGCTATTATATCATGACAAGCACCCAGGAAACCTCATGTCCAGCTATTATACCATGGAAAGCACCCACGAAACCTCTTGTCCAGCTATTATACCATGGAAAGCACCCAGGAAACCTCATGTCCAGCTATTATACCATGGAAAGCACCCATGAAACCTCATGTCCAGCTATTATACCATGACAAGCACCCATAAAACCTCATGTCCAGCTATTATACCATGGAAAGCACCCATGAAACCTCATGTCCAGCTATTATACCATGGAAAGCACCCATGAAACCTCATGTCCAGCTATTATACCATGAAAAGCACCCAGGAAACCTCATGTCCAGCTATTATACCATGACAAGCACCTATGAAACCACATGTCCAGCTATTATACCATGGAAAGCACCCACGAAACCTCTTGTCCAGCTATTATACCATGGAAAGCACCCAGGAAACCTCATGTCCAGCTATTATACCATGGAAAGCACCCATGAAACCTCATGTCCAGCTATTATACCATGACAAGCACCCATGAAACCTCTTGTCCAGCTATTATACCATAACAAGCACCCATGAAACCTCATGTCCAGCTATTATATCATGAAAAGCACCCATGAAACCTCTTGTCCAGCTATTATACCATGGAAAGCACCCAGGAAACCTTATGTCAAGCTATTATACCATGAAAAGCACCCAGAAAACCTTATGTCCAGCTATTATATCATGACAAGCACCCAGGAAACCTCATGTCCAGCTATTATACCATGGAAAGCACCCACGAAACCTCTTGTCCAGCTATTATACCATGGAAAGCACCCAGGAAACCTCATGTCCAGCTATTATACCATGGAAAGCACCCATGAAACCTCATGTCCAGCTATTATACCATGACAAGCACCCATAAAACCTCATGTCCAGCTATTATACCATGGAAAGCACCCATGAAACCTCATGTCCAGCTATTATACCATGGAAAGCACCCATGAAACCTCATGTCCAGCTATTATACCATGGAAAGCACCCAGGAAACCTCATGTCCAGCTATTATACCATGACAAGCACCCATGAAACCTCTTGTCCAGCTATTATACCATGACAAGCACCCATGAAACCTCTTGTCCAGCTATTATACCATGAAAAGCACCCATGAAACCTCATGTCCAGCTATTATACCATGAAAAGCACCCATGAAACCTCATGTCCAGCTATTATACCATGGAAAGCACCCAGGAAACCTCATGTCCAGCTATTATACCATGAAAAGCACCCATGAAACCTCATGTCCAGCTATTATACCATGAAAAGCACCCAGGAAACCTCTTGTACAGCTATTACACCATGGAAAGCACCCATGAAACCTCTTGTCCAGCTATTATACCATGAAAAGCACCCATGAAACCTCATGTCCAGCTATTATACCATGAAAAGCACCCATGAAACCTCATGTCCAGCTATTATACCATGACAAGCGCCCATGAAACCTCATGTCCAGCTATTATACCATGGAAAGCACCCATGAAACCTCTTGTCCAGCTATTATACCATGAAAAGCACCCATGAAACATCATGTCCAGCTTTTATACCATAAAAAGCACCGATGAAACCTCATGTCCAGCTATTATACCATGGAAAGCACCCAGGAAACCTCATGTCCAGCTATTATACCATGAAAAGCACCCATGAAACCTCATGTTCAGCTATTATACCATTATACCACTACGGTCTTAAATTATTTAATGACTTGAAGGTTCCTATTTTCTCGCTGAGGGCAAATTCTCGCACATTTACAAGAAAACGTTTAGGCTCCGGTTACTACCGTTGTAGTCTTGTCAAGGGAAGGTTTACTATATAATAACCATAATTTTACTGCTTGTATTCAGAGAACAGATCTATCAGGAGCTGACCGCGGGGGTAAAAAAGCTCACCAGAGAACTGGAGACGAGTCAGAATAACGAAGCGGGCCTTCAGTGCCAGCTAAACGGCAAGTCAGCGGAGATAAGCAACTTAAAGGTTGCCCTGAGCAACGCCCTCGAGAGCCTGGCGCAGAGTGAAGAGGAGGTAGAGCGGAGCTGGAGCCAGAGGGAGGAACTCCAGGTGAGTCACGTGCCATCTACCAACCATTGTACCCCTTAGGGGTGGGGGGTAGCACATCTCTCATACTTTATTTGAGAGGCTGGCCGCTTAATAAAGGTACCATTGTATTTAATGGTAAAGGAAAGCACTGTTCTTTATATTGTAGCTGCTGAAAAGAGAGCATGGACGGAAGTGTGATGCATACCGAAAGTTAGAGTCTGAAAAGGAGTTCGTTGCCAGGCAACTGGCAGAGACTTTGACGAGACTTGACAATTTGACAGCAGGCTCAGACGGTTCAGCGGAAGCGCTGTCTGACATGCCCAGTAAACTACTTGCAGAGAAGCATGAGATTGAGCTCAAGGCAAGCAATGATAACTATAGCAGCTTAGAAAATATACGTCAATTCAATAAGCCTTATTCGCCGGTTAGACGGCTACTGTTTTTTCCTCCTTGTTTTGGAGTTAATTTAATTTATGGGCGCTTTTTTTTCTCACGCTCAAGGAATCGCTGGACTCTGGAGGATGAGCACACACTTGGTTGTCTGAAGCGGGGGCAATTTTAAAACAGGGGTTTCATAGGCGGGAAATATTTTGGAGGGGCGCGCAAGCTGCGTTATCCCCTTCCCTCTAAGCTCGCACGCTACACTGACATGCCCTTTTTATCCATAGCTGCGTTATCCCCTTCCCTCTAAGCTCGCACGCTACACTGACACGCCCTTTTTATCCATAGCTGCGTTATTCCCTTCCTTATAAGCTCGCACGCAAGACTGATACACTCTGTACTTTCCATAATTGCGTTATCCCCTTTCCCATAAGCTCGCAACTAGACTGACACGCCCTGTTTATCCATAGCTGCGTTATTCCCTTATAAGCTCGCACGCAAGACTGATACACTCTGTTCTTTCCATAGCTTATGGAGGTCAAGGAGAAGTTCATGGACTATCGTTTACGGACCGAGAGCGACATCAACGAGTACAAGCTGCGAGCTAGCAACAATGTATGTATTCGTGTGAAAGAGAACATCGTCATTCCATTTTTCAGAAAAATGTTTTTTATACAACTTTTCTTACTGCGATACTAAAAACAGTGAAAAAAAGATTAAGCAAACCTTTAATCAGGCAAAAATAAAAGCACTCGAGGGCGAGACCGAAGGTACGCGAAAACTATTGGGCCCAATACACGCTAACAGTATTCTTATAGCAACATTTAAAGTGGAAAAACCCCGTGCCGACATCGACAGTATTGTTGTCTATGGTCTAACGCCGTCTTATATACTTACCATAGTTGTCTATAGTCTAACGCCGTCTTATATACTAAACATAGTTGTCTATAGTCTGACGCCTACTTATATAATAACCATAGTTGTCTATGGTCTGAAGCCGTCCTATATACTAACCATAATTGTCTATGGTCCAACGCCGTCATATACTAACCATAGTTGTCTATGGTCTGAAGCCGTCTTATATACTAATCATAGTTGTCTATGGTCTAACGCCGTCTTATGTACTAACCATAGTTGTCTATGGTCTAACGCCTACTTATATACTAACCATAGTTGTCTATGGTCTAACGCCGTCTTATATACTTACCATAGTTGTCTATGATCTAACGCCGTCTTATATACTAACCATAGTTGTCTATGGTCTAACGCCGTCATATACTAACCATAGTTGTCTATAGTCTGAAGCCGTCTTATATACTAACCATAGTTAGTTGTCTATGGTCTAACGCCGTCTTCCAACACCACGCAACATGTTACGCGGGCAAATGTACCAACTTGGTTATTTACGTGTTTCATAATATTTTGTCTTTTCATGTTGAGATTGTGTTTTCTTGACAACATTGCGCTTACGTGTCCTTTATCAGATATTCGTTCTGCAAGGAAACCTGGAAAAAGCGGAGCAAGAAATCAGTCGCTTGGACGCAGTTCTCGAGAGAATAAGAATCGTAAGTGAGCTGGTGCTATTCATCAAAAAGTAACGTTACTACAAAAAAATGAGATATTGGAAATAAGAAATGGACGGACGGCAGGATCCCCAGAGCGGGGGAGGGGGGGGGGGGGGGGGAAGGGGATGGTACTGAACTCTGATTTGTGGCGGTTGTGAAGTGGATAACCCCTTCCACTGAATCCTTTCTTCGATGATTCGCTTGACCAACAAAACGAAACAGCGATGTTGTCGATCCATTATTATGGGGTTGTATTGAGTTTTAGAGAAGGCGGCGGAGATTGATAAGAAGGGGGTAGAAGTTATTTTATTTTAATAGCTATAAAACTTAAATCGATTTTTTTTAAGTAGCTGGAAGATAGCTCGGAAGATAGCAGCTGGCGGTTCCGCCGGCCGCCCGGCCTAAAACAAAACCCCTGCCGGAGAAGGTGGATGAAGCCCCCAATAACATGTCTATGTTTTTGGACAAAGTGCTACACCAACATTTTAATATACATTTGCATCTGCCTACCTTATAATATACAAATACTTTATTCTTTTCCACAGATTCTTAACAAAAACCAGACCAACATCAGTAGTTGCCCAGACCTCGTCAAACTAAAGAAGTTCCTTGACAGAGATTAAGACGAAGGTTGAACGAGGCCAAAGATTTTGAGCACCAATTGATGTCGAGAAAAGGGGAAAATACCGTGACATCATAGGATTGTTCAAGTTTTAAACACGGTATATGTACAGCTATTCTAGAAAACGCTGTCAGTGTCTACTATAAAAAACTAGTTGGTTTTGTCATATGGATACATCATGCGATTAGTTTACTGGTCACCTTTATTTCTACAAATAATAAATACCCATAACCAGCGGTTAGTCTTAAAAAAATAATGTAGGCCATGACGTTTTTAGAGATACGTAGATTTACATTTGATTTATAGACTTACAACTCTGTTGCTGGTCACATTTTATTTTTATTTCTATATTTGTATTGTTACTGATTTAACAAATGTGTAAATATACATACTACAAACAAACTTTGTGAAGTGCAAGAATTCAAAATTAGAAAAAAGTAAAAATGTGGGATTTTTGGATACATGTATTATATATAGTGTTTTAGTCCTCCTAAGATTGATGGCGAATGAATGCAAAGATATATACTTTATATGCTATATATGATATACTTTATATGCTCCTTCGACGCCAGAGGAGATCCATTTTACAACGTGTAGATTTCCGCCGCCACTGTTGGGGCGTTTCTTAGGCGTGACAAAATGAATGGCTAATCAACTTTCTCATTCGATAGTATTCCTTAACAATATTCATTACTCTTGAGTTATACAACACAGAAAACCGTCTACGTCATGGAGTTTGTGTATGCCATAGTGTTATGTACGTCTGTTATGGCGGCTGTTTACGTCATAGAGTTTCTCTCTACGTTATAGCGTCTGTTTACGTCAGAGCATTAGTCTCTGGATGGTCCCCAACTGTGTTTGCCGCTCCGCTCTCCGACTCTTGTGGGGTGTCCGCAGACTCCTCCGACGCAGGCTCAGTTTTGATGACGCTCGGCGGGGGGTCTATGCGTTCTGCAAAGCTTACAACTTTCTGCTCTGCTCTTCGCCTCAGGGCCTCACGCTTCATTTCTGAAACAATCATACGTGTCAAGTTCACAAGGCTTACAGACACAGTCCAGTCCATGGAGTTCTGTTTGGTATTCCTGTGGAGGGTTTAGGGTTGTTTTAGAGCACTGCCACAGAAAACCCAAACAGACGCATGGGAATAGGCTGTTTCTAATGCATAATCCTTAAAATAATTATTGTGGAATAAGAGCTCCACATAAGAGCTCCAAATTTTGAAATCAAGTAGCTGAGAGTTCTTTCACAGAAGGAGGTATACAGCTCCATAACAATAACAACCTACAATAGCCGCCTAATTTCTTAGCCTAAAAAAGTCTGCCAGTATTTGACTTACTCCTCATGTAAGCTTTCATCTCTCTGATACTAGTGTGCTAATATTTGACTTACTCCTCATGTAAGCTTTCATCTTCTCTCTCATACTAGTGTGCTAATATTTGACTTACTCCTCATGGAAGCTTTTATCTCTCTGATACTAGTGTGCTAATATTTGACTTACTCCTCATGTAAGCTTTTATCTTCTCTCTCATACTAGTGTGCTAATATTTGACTTAATCCTCATGTAAGCTTTCATCTTCTCTCTCATACTAGTGGGCTAATATTTGACTTACTTCTCATGTAAGCTTTCATCTCTCTGATACTAGTGTGCTAATGTTTGACTTACTCCTCGTGTAAGCTTTCATCTTCTCTCTCATACTTGTGTGCTAATATTTGACTTACTCCTCATGTAAGCTTTCATCTTCTCTCTCATACTAGAGGGCACTTTAAAGGGCTTGAGATCATCAAGGCTGATGTTGTCGTTATCCCTGAAAGCGACCATCCATATAACCAACATTAGAGGGAAATATACGGAAGTCCATACCAGAAACTCCATAAAAACCAACATTAGAGGGAAAAATATGGAAGCCCATCCCGGTCACTCCATATAAACAACATTAGAGGGAAATATACGGAAGTCCATACCAGAAACTCCATAAAAACCAACATTAGAGGGAAAAATATGGAAGCCCATCCCGGTCACTCCATATAAACAACATTAGAGAGGAAATATACGGAAGTCCATACCAGCAACTCCATATACAGTACAGACTGAATGTATTTTAACATTTACCAACGTGGATTTGGCGTGGATTCTGAGTGGGTTCTGCGTGCGATCCACGCACTTTTACTGCGTGGAAAACTAGTGAGTGGAGTCCACTCATTGCGTGGAATTTTCCTTTGTTATGCAGTTTATTGTGTGGTAATTGAAGTGTACAGTGGTGTGACCAGAACGCATAATAACGAAACTCAACCCAACGCTTGATTACTTGGATAAGTAACAGCTCGCTAACAACAAAATCGAGATATCGTAGATATTTACGGAAAACTAGCATCGACCGAAAGCTCTGAAAAGATCCGAAATAAAGTACTAGACAAATTCTACTTTTTCGTTAAACATATAGAGATCGTCTTACTCGCCGCCCATAAAAGCAGATATTATTATAATAATATAACAATATAGTTGATGTTCGCGGGCGTAAATATGTTTTGGGCCCTTCTCAGCGCTCATTTTAAAATGAGCTCGAGTCGGCCCCAAAACACGCCCGCGAACATCAATATATTGTTATATAAATGACCATTTAACCACCATTATTTTTGCAGTTATCATAATAACATCATCATTATTATAACCATCAGTCATTATCACCATCTACAGTATTATCTCTACCATCATCAGCAAGCACCATCAGTTTCAAATTGACCATCACGGCCATCAACCACTATTACCATCATCATGACCACCCATTATCACTACAACCATCATCATCAAAACCACTATTACCATTAACAAAAGCACCATCAACAACTATTACCATCATCAAAACCACCATCAACAACTATTATCATTATCATTACCACCATCAACAAATATTACCATTATTAAAAGCACAATCAACTACTATTACCATCACCAATATCATCACCATCAATTTTTACAATTATTACAATTATCCTAGGCTTGGCAAATAATGCCAAGGGCATCACACATGGAACGTTGCATAACAAACGTTCTATTTTTGTTAAAAAAAACTAGAATTGGTCAGCAACGAGACTTACTTGTAATCATCATGTGTTTCCACAAGATTCTTGACTTCACTTGAAATCATGAGAAAAGCCTGCAAATGAGCACATCTGGTCAAGCAAGCTGATTCTAAAAGGCGACTCTACAGTATGGTAGGTTTCACCCAGGGGAGAGCCTTACCTTTTCACCAGTGAGGGGGAAAGCCTTACCTTTCCACCAGTGATGGGGAGAGCCTTACCTATCCACCAGTGATGGGGAGAGCCTTACCTATCCACCAGTGAGGGGGAGAGCCTTACCTTTTCACCAGTGAGGGGGAGAGCCTTACCTTTCCACCAGTGATGGGGAGAGCCTTACCTTTCCACCAGTGAGGGGGAGAGCCTTACCTTTCCACCAGTGATGGGGAGAGCCTTACCTTTCCACCAGTGAGGGGGAGAGCCTTACCTATCCACCAGTGAGGGGGAAAGCCTTACCTTTTCACCAGTGAGGGGGAAAGCCTTACCTTTCCACCAGTGATGGGGAGAGCCTTACCTATCCACCAGTGAGGGGGAGAGCCTTACCTATCCACCAGTGAGGGGGAGAGCCTTACCTATCCACCAGTGATGGGGAGAGCCTTACCTTTCCACTAGTGAGGGGGAGAGCCATACCTATCCACCAGTGATGGGGAGAGGCTTACCTATACACCAGTGATGGGGAGAGCCTTACCTATACACCAGTGATGGGGAGAGCCTTACCTTTTCACCAGTGAGGGGGAGAGCCTTACCTATACACCAGTGATGGGGATAGTCTTACCTATCCACCAGTGATGGGGAGAGCCTTACCTATACACCAGTGATGGGGAGAGCCTTACCTATCCACCAGTGATGGGGAGAGCCTTACCGTTCCACCAGTGATGGGGAGAGCCTTACCGTTCCACCAGTGATGGGGAGAGCCTTACCTATCCACAAGTGATGGGGAGAGCCTTACCTATCCACCAGTGATGGGGAGAGCCTTACCTTTCCAACAGTGATGGGGAGAGCCTTACCTTTCCAACAGTGATGGGGAGAGCCTTACCTATCCACCAGTGATGGGGAGAGCCTTACCTATCCACCAGTGAGGGGGAGAGCCTTACCTTTTCACCAGTGAGGGGGAGAGCCTTACCTTTCCACCAGTGATGGGGAGAAGATTATGCTCATACAACCACTGCTTATCATCTGAATCACCAGAATACTGCAAACAATAAAACAAGTGGTAGATAAAATCCTGGCCAAATGATACAGCCTGTCTTATTGTAACAATGTCCGATCTTTGACCCATGTATTTGCAAAGTAGGGTATAAATCAACACAAAGGAAAGGGTTTTATTTTCTTCACCCAAACACAAAGTGGTTAAGCTCACTTCTCAAGCCCTCTTTGGAATAAAGGATAACTAAAGTTTCTGTATGTGCTAGCTAGGATACAAAAGATATTACAACTGACTGAGATCAGTCTCTTACACCAATGCCAATTCTCTTTAGACCAGGGCCCATTTTCTTTAGACCACTGCCTATTCTCTTTAGACGGCCCAGGGCCTATTCTCTTTAGATCAATGCCTATTCTCTTTCAAAGACCAATGCCTATTCTCTTCAGTCTAGGGCCTACTCTCTTTAGACCAGCGCCTATTCTATTTAGACCAGGACCCATTCTCTTTAAACCAGGGCCTATTCTCTTAAGACCAGGGCCTATTCTCTTAAGACCAGGGCCTATTCTCTTTAGACCAGGGCCTATTCTCTTTAGACCTGGGCCTAATCTTTTTAGACCAGGGCCTATTCTCTTTAGACCAGGGACTAATCTTTTTAGACCAGGGCCTATTCTCTTAAGACCAGGGCCTATTCTCTTAAGACCAGGGCCTATTCTCTTTAGATCAGGGCCTATTCTCTTTAGACCAGGGCCTATTCTCTTTAGACCAGGGCCTAATCTTTTTAGACCAGGGACTAATCTTTTTAGACCAGGGCCTATTCTCTTAAGACCAGGGCCTATTCTCTTAAGACCAGGGCCTATTCTCTTTAGATCAGGGCCTATTCTCTTTAGACCAGGGCCTATTCTCTTTAGACCAGGGCCTATTCTCTTTAGACCAGGGCCTATTCTCTTTAGATTAGGGCCTATTCTCTTTAGACCAATGCCTATTCACTTTAGACAAGGGCCTATTCTCTTTAGACCAGGGCCTATTCTCTTAAGACCAGGGCCTATTCTCTTAAGACCAGCGCCTATTCTCTTTAGACCAGGGACTAATCTTTTTAGACCAGGGCCTATTCTCTTTAGACCAGGGACTAATCTTTTTAGACCAGGGCCTATTCTCTTAAGACCAGGGCCTATTCTCTTTAGACCAGGGCCTATTCTCTTTAGACCAGGGCCTATTCTCTTAAGACCAGGGCCTATTCTCTTAAGACCAGGGACTAATCTTTTAAGACCAGGGCCTATTCTCTTAAGACCAGGGACTAATCTTTTTAGACCAGGGCCTATTCTCTTTAGACCAGGGACTAATCTTTTTAGACCAGGGCCTATTCTCTCTAGACCAGAGCCTAATCTCTTCAGACCAGATCCCATTCTCGTTCTGGATGCATGCAACCTTAGAGCCATTGTTAAGTCTTTGCTAATACACTCAACAGTGACATACCTTAAACAAGTGAGGGTGTCTGTAGTACAGCTTTCCCCGAGTGGCTGCAAATCCTAGGGCCCTATGGCACCAAACGGGTTAGACAATCTGGCAAAGCTTTCACCCTAACTTCAAAAACATTTTTTTAAATAATAAACACCCTGAAGAAAGACATTAATTCAGAATGTTGTATATAATTGCAGGCTTTAAACCAGTTGCTATAATTTTTTTTTAATGTCTGGCCTAGATTCATTTGCACCGCTTCTTTGAAAATCATTCTTTTTTTTTTTTTTTGCTCTTTCTCAATCTAGCAACTGGGGACTACTGATAGAGTTAGTTGGTCAAATTTCATACATTCCCAAACTTCAGACACTTTTTAACAAGTAGAGCACATCGTTTGAGAGTGCTGGTGATTTGTGAACTTGTGAATCACCTTTTTTTGTAATTATCAAAACGTTTATTAGGTTAGTGTCCAGACTTTGAGACTGTCTGAAGCAACAAATTGCATTCTGCTGAATTAGATCATTACTTATTGGCTATGAATAAAGGACTCACTTGTTAGCCTTTACACCCATGACAAACTCTGTGTCATCTGTGATGCTGTCTGGGTCCCACTATTCAAATAACAAAGAGTTGTTTCTGATCCGTTTGGCAAGTGTAATAAATGAATTGGTTCAAAATATACCCATCCAGGAAGGGCAAAGAATAGAACAAATTCATAGCATACCTCATGTGCGACAATGGTTTTTGACTCTGTGGGTTTAGAAACAGGAGTTGTCCTAATATTAAAAAAGGATATAAGCATAATGCAGAAGAGACTCCAATGACCCAGCCCCTCATTTATTATCTGTCAGTTCTAACGAGCCAACAATATGTTCAATCTAAAAAAAATCTCTTGTAAACATATCAAATCTTAAAACATTTTTGGTCTGTTTCAAGAAATGTGTTTACATTAATGGTGTGGTCTCCTTGATCCCAATGATACTTTTTTTACCCTCAGCATGAGATAACAAATAATAGCTTGCCTATTATGTAAGGGCAATTCCCATTTATAGTGCATGTTTATGTTTAACTCACCTTTCTCTCTCTGGATCTAACCTTGGTCGTTTCTGTAAAACAATATAATCAACACCATTTTCAGAACAGATTCTTAGATGAGAGGAACACGGTCATATCTGGTCATACTTTTCTCACAATGGATGGGCTGTTTCCTCGCTCATTCCTTTCATATCTAACCTGAAGTCAAACAAGAAAAAAACTCAACATTACTCTGGTTACCACAGCTGTGTCCCTTAGGGACAGACCATTTCATAACTTATGGTAACTGATTTTTTATTCTGCTAAATACATGTTTTTAAGGCCTGTTGTAGTGACCATTATTCCAAGCCCCAAAGAAGTTCATTCTAGATGACCATTACCACAAGCCCCAAAGAAGTACATTCCAGTTGACCATTACCCTAAGCCTCAAAGAAGTACATTCTAGATGACCATTACCCAGAGCCCCAAAGAAGTACATTCCAGATGACCATTTACCCAAGCCCCAAAGATGTACATTCCAGTTGATCATTACCCCAAGCCCCAAAGAAGTACATTCCAGATGGCCGTTACCCTAAGCCCCAAAGAAGTACATTCCAGATGGCCATTACCCCAAGCCCCAAAGATGTACATTCCAGATGACCATTACCCAGAGCCCCAAAGATGTACATTCCAGATGACCATTACCACAAGCCCCAAAGAAGTACATTCCAGATGACAATTACCACAAGCCCCAAAGAAGTACATTCCAGATGACCATTACCACAAGCCCCAAAGAAGTACATTACAGATGACCATTACCCCAAGCCCCAAAGATGTACATTCTAGATGACCATTACCCAGAGCCCCAAAGATGTACATTCCAGATGACCATTACCACAAGCCCCAAAGAAGTACATTCCAGATGACCATTACCACAAGCCCCAAAGATGTACATTCCAGATGACCATTACCCCAAGCCCCAAAGAATTACATTCCAGATGACCATTACCCCAGGCCCCAAAGAAGTACATTCCAGATGACAATTACCCCAAGCCCCAAAGAAGTACATTCCAGATGACCATTACCACAAGCCCCAAAGAAGTACATTCCAGATGACCATTACCCCAAGCCCCAAAGAAGTACATTCCAGATGACCATTACCCAGAGCCCCAAAGATGTACATTCCAGATGACCATTACCACAAGCCCCAAAGAAGTACATTCCAGATGACCATTACCACAAGCCCCAAAGAAGTACATTCCAGATGACCATTACCACAAGCCCCAAAGATGTACATTCCAGATGACCATTACCCCAAGCCCAAAAGAAGTACATTCCAGATGACCATTACCCCAGGCCCCAAAGAAGTACATTCCAGATGACCATTACCCCAAGCCCCAAAGAAGTACATTCCAGATGACCATTACCCAGAGCCCCAAAGATGTACATTCCAGATGACCATTACCACAAGCCCCAAAGAAGTACATTCCAGATGACCATTACCCCAAGCCCCAAAGAAGTACATTCCAGATGACCATTACCCCAAGCCCCAAAGAAGTACATTCCAGATGACCATTACCCCAAGCCCCAAAGAAGTACATTCCAGATGACCATTACCCAGAGCCCCAAAGAAGTACATTCCAGATGACCATTACCCAGAGCCCCAAAGATGTACATTCCAGATGACCATTACCACAAGCCCCAAAGAAGTACATTCCAGATGACTATTACCACAAGCCCCAAAGATGTACATTCCAGATGACCATTACCCCAAGCCCCAAAGAAGTACATTCTAGATGACCATTACCCAGAGCCCCAAAGAAGTACATTCCAGATGACCATTACCACAAGCCCCAAAGATGTACATTCCAGATGACCATTACCACAAGCCCCAAAGAAGTACATTCCAGATGACCATTACCACAAGCCCCAAAGAAGTACATTCCAGATGACCATTACCACAAGCCCCAAAGATGTACATTCCAGATGACCATTACCCCAAGCCCCAAAGAAGTACATTCCAGATGACCATTACCCCAGGCCCCAAAGAAGTACATTCCAGATGACAATTACCCCAAGCCCCAAAGAAGTACATTCCAGATGACCATTACCCCAAGCCCCAAAGAAGTACATTCCAGATTACCATTACCACAAGCCCCAAAGAAGTACATTCCAGATGACCTTTACCACAAGCCCCAAAGAAGTACATTCCAGATGACCTTTACCTTCTCAGCTTGACCTCTTGGATCCACTCTAAACATCAGCTTTGCCTTCAAAAAACAATTAGTCAATAGAATATACTTCTAGGCTCAATTTCCAGCTGCGGCTTAGTCTCATCGGCCCCACTAACAGATGGATCAAAGGTCACACACGCTTGTCTCTGATGTCACTTATAATATTACACGCATTGTTTGCATCTATTTGTGCTATAAAACAACCATAAACACTCGAAAATTTAAATGAATACACAAGGAAGTGCAAAATCAGCATAGCTTGCTAAAATGTGCAAAGTAAGAAATAAGTTCCAACGGATGTTAGCGATCACTTGCTGGTGCGTCAAAATGTAAATAGAATATCTAATTTGCCTCAACAATCTTTGATAATTAGCTTTAAAGTAAAATAAGTATTTTGACAAGCTGTGAAACATTTTCCCCATTCTACCGAGGCTGGGAAGTATTAATTTCGTTAATCCCTCACAAATTGTTTAACTGTCTTATTGTTCTGCCATCGCTTCATCGGTCAAGGGTTGCAAACATCCCAATAAAAGCTCCTATTCTCAACCCGAGTGATTCTCCGAAGCCTGTAGGATAAACACACCCATTCTGTGTAAAAGATAATTCAAAGTCATTGACAGGGAATACAAAAAACTCTCTATTGAAACATTTTTACACTGCTAATTCATCGGATTTTGGATTCAAGACTTCAAGTTTTTTTCTTGGTCAGCGGTCTTCTGCATGAGAGATATCCATGCGCTTTTCTGATTGGCTAAAATTTCAATCGCGAGACAAACGACCAGACCAGTTATCCAGAAAGCTGGAAATCGAGCCTAATATACTTAAGGTCTGGCTAAACATTCAAACACTTTTGTCAAATATTGTAATGGATGCAAATGTTTATATGCTTAAAAACCAGCTCCAAAATTACCCCAAGTGGCTTTCACAAACACATCCAGATGTTTCGGTGAGATTTTCATTTTCATCAGGCATTCATGTTAATGTTTAGCCAGGCTTTGAACATAGTATTAAGCTGGTTTGAGGTCTCATATCCAATTAGAGCTAGTAATATCCATGGCGCACAATGATTCTTGATTAGCCTCCTCATCAAACACGCTCACTCTAGAGTTTGGTTTCAGTGATTGACAGACATGTTTGAGTGTGTTGCCAGGCAATTGATGTTACATTGTATGAGTCAATATTCCTTTTTAATATCCTTTTTTCCTATTCAGCACCCTACCTCTATTCAGTTGCCACTATATAAAGGTCTTAATATACCTGAGTTGGTGTCAAGGGAGGCATGGAGGTACCACAGTACTTAATTTCCAGCCATTAGTTTTTCCCTTGACTTCTTTCTTCCTTCAACCGGCTACTAGACTTTGGTTGTGGCTCTACACCTAATCTGTGTCAGCAGTACAGAATACACAGACCAGCTCTTACCTCATCAAGGCTTTTCCTTATCACACTATTTATCTGCTCTTCTGTGACTGTCTCTCCTGTGTTGTCTTTGACATTATGGGCTGCCATTTTAAACATCTGACACAAAACACAAAGTTGGCTAAGTACTGTGCTTATATTTCGAGGAGAATGTTCATATATGAAGGGGATACGGCCAAGTGTAAGGGTTCGGGTGTACCTCTTGATAACTCTTTAGGACTGTTTCTATTTCAGCATTCAGTGATGGTTGTAGCGCAGCTCTTACAAGCTCCAGAGCTTTGTTAGCCCCATAAGTACTTCCCCTGTAGATGATAAAAGTCAGGAAAAAAGTTCAACCCTAACTGAGAAGTAATCTTGGTTAAGCATATCATAAACAGTAGGACTTGTGATCGAATTGGTTGTACAATTGTCATTCTGTTTTGAGGTATATATTTTCGAAATCATGATTATACCTTAAACAGGGTTCGTACAATTTTCCACAAATGAAATTCAAGGACTTTTAAGGACTTTTTCAATGACTTTTTGCAGAAATTCAAGGACTAGTGAAACGATAAATTCATAGAGACAATAGAGGGCAAATATACTTTTCCAAGTCTTACCAAAGCTTTTATCAATTGTACATTGTTCATTTCCAATACGAAAATAGACTGTTATTAAACGTTCGCCTACAGATTTTCAAAACTTTCTTTTTTCAAAGCCTTTTGCTTTTCCTTAGCACAGATTCGCAGTGCAATTGACTTAGTGAGGAGGCCTAGTTGTGTCCTTTGAACAGTTTCACTTGTTCTCTCGCTCTCCTTGCCATTTTCGCTTACAGCTTACAACAATCTTCTCCTTGGCGCTTCTCTAGTCTTCATGACATTGGATCTAATGTTTCCTCCCTTGACTTGCCGCATCTAGCAGTGCCTTACTTACATCTAGATCAGACCCATGATCATCTAGACCCACGATTGTGAACAACTTTATAAGTTTCTTTATTAAGGTTTTCAACTGACATTTACAGATAAGTCTCTTTCGACTCTTGCCTGACCATGAGAGAGTGTCAACAGATACAAATACAACTCTTCCAGGCTAGATGCTGTAAGAAAAATCCAGTCAGAATCAAGGTAAGAATATTGGAAACACGTATAACAACAACTCATAATTCAGAAGGTGAATTCTAGGGGATGAAGCGTTTCTGGTCCTTTATAAGGTAGGAGAGACAGCAGCATGGATTTAGAGCACTACGGTCATGTGAAACACAGCTTCCTGGTTTTATACACTCGTTGGTGGACAATATGCATGAAGGTAATCAGATCGACGTTTTGGTGATGGATTTCAGTAAAGCATTTGACAAGGGAAATCACCAACTCCTTGTATCAAAGTTAAAGCACTATGGCGTTTGTGTTAATACCAATCAGTGGATTTTAAAAGTGGACTTAAAAGTCCTTCCTATCTGCAAGGAAGCAGAAGGTGGTGTTTGACGGATAATAATCTGAAGTTGTAGACGTCCTCTCTGGGGTACCCGAAGTCTCTGTATTGGGCCCATGTCCTCTATTACATTAGCAATCTCCCAGACAATCTGACCTCCTCTGTAAGACTCTTTGCAGATGATACCATCATATATTTAACCATCAAGTCTACCGAGGATGCCTTCACTTTGCAACAGGACCTAGACAAATTATCCATGCGGGAGAAACAATGGAGCATGGAGTTTCACCCAGCTAAATGTAAGATCTTAAGGGTTGGACGCAAGCAAAAACCTACACACAATACTTTCACGGCAAAACCATGTGTGCTGTCAACTCGGCAAAATATCTTGGGGTCACCCTAACATCAGACTTGAAGTGGATAAGTATATAAACAACATCTGCAACAAAGCAAGCAGCACCCTCGGTTTCCTTCGGCGTAACCTGAGAATAGGCTCCCCCAAGCTAAAGACGTCTGCTTACTTCGCTGTAGTGCGTCCATACCTTGAGTATGTGTGTACTGTATGGGACCCATTCACAAAGACAAACATCATCAGAATAGAGATCGCGCAGCAAGGTTTGCGCTTCATCGCTACGACAGAACAGCAAGTGTAAGTGAGATGCTCAATTATCTGGGTTGGTCCTCACTAGAAATCCGAAGAAAGAGGGCAAGGCCCCTGATGTTCTATAAGATACACCATGGCCTTGTTGTCACTGATGGCCTGCCAACAGTCCCGCCGATGTATAGAATAAGCAGGCATATGAAAAGCCAAAGCTACAAAGTGCCACCTTCAAGAACCAACTATCACAAAAAATCGTTCTTCCCATGGACCATCAGGGATTGGAACTGTCTACCGGGACTAACTGAAAGGGCAGCCAGTCTTAACGCTTTTGAGAAAGCAAGCGAACTATTATTGCATTGACTTATGTAACTTTACTTATATATTTTTTTATTATCGTTTTTGTTGAAATTATGATACCTCATAGAATCTTCGCATAGAAAAAGATGGGGTTATATGGAAGAAGAAGTACGCACCCAGCCTGTCCAGCTTGTGGCGAATGGTCAATCCGAGAAAAAGTTCCGAGAGGACAAGAAGGCCTTTTTTGAAAATCAGAGAAAACGAGGTCTTGTCTTAAGAACGAGAAGTCGAATCTCTAAAATTCGAGAAATCGAGATGCCTTAAAATTTGGAGAGAAAATCAATATATCCAAGGAACCACCTCTCTTGTAGTTAAAATCCAAGAAGATCGTCTTCTGGGCTTGCTCAGCTTTCTCCACAAATTCTGTGTACTGGAGCACCAGGAGATCACAATCTCCTATCTTCACATGCTTGTAGCCCACCACCATCATCAGCAAGAGTTAGAACATGGCGAAACACACTTCCTTTCACTGTATGATCTGCTCTGCGTAGATCTATGCTGATCCTGTTTCTGGGCATGGATTTTACATACTTTATCTTGTACATAATTATACAAAGAAACAGCTCGCAAACCATATATTTGGCTACAATTTGCTATTAATCTTCACTCCAATAAGATTTACTTTTGTTTCTTTAATCAAATATTTTTCAAAGACTATCAAGGACTGATAGTAAGAATTCAAGCACTTTCCAGACCTTGAATTTCAAATTTTAAAATTCAAGCACTTTCAAGGTTTTCAAGGACTTGTACGAACCCTGTTAAAACACTTTTTCCCACTTTCTCCCACCAGGAACATCAGATAACCACTGGTTAGCACTAACCAGTAATTTGTATGGTTGTGTATACACTATTAGAATTATCTGTGATTGTGGTTGAAATAGTTGTTCACTGTAATGGTTGAATACATTGTAAAAGTATATTTGTTTTTGCTTTAGAACATTATATCTAAAGAAAAGGAAAATTGTCAGAATTTACTTACCTTGTTCTATTATAAGATGCTATTGATGACCGGATGTGATTCCTGATTAAAGAAGATCCACGATGATTAAATATTTAACTAGAGATGAAGAGAGCATTGGTAGCCTTACCTTTTCTTTGGAAAGTTCCTTGCAGTCATGTTGAAGGGACATGCCTAAAGTTGCAAACGTTAAATCCATGACATAACCAACCTGCACAACCTGTACATTATATTTCTAGTGGAATTTAACAAGTCTCAACATATACCCTATTTTCATTGCACACATTTCAGATTACAAATGATACCAAATGCAACATGCAAGCCACAAGCAGAGAGGACAGAATTATTCTCAGATGTACTGACATTTAAAAGTGAATACACAGACAAATAATATAAAATGCATATAAATGCACAAAATTTAGATACCTGTGAATCTTTCTTTGTTTCATTTTTGTCTTCTGTTTCCTTATTCCTGCAAAATGCACAAATATTTTTGTGAGCAAGAGAATCAAGAAATTCCACTTTGGCATTTGCTAATAAAAATAATTAAAGGGCAAATATTCTCTCTGTTCGTAGGCGACCACAGGGAGCTGGAGATCAAGTCTTGAATTGATGTAAATTCATAGTAGAGTTTTAGATGGGAATCAATTCTCCATGTCCAGTAAAAGTCATGTGCCAAAATCAGAGCGTTGGGTTTGATTACATGATTGGCGAAAGATCAAATAGCAAGTTCTAAGGACACAATTTTCAACAATCTGCAGGTCAGAGATCAATTTCTGGGCATGTGTTTCATATCCATTGATGTGACCAGATAAACTCCAACTTGAGGTTCTTTGGGCACATTTGTGTTATTAATTCAAAGAATAATCAACTCTATCTACCAGAAAATGTGTTGGGTTTAAAATCGGTCACCAGAATCACATTCTTGAAACTGTCATTTTAAAAAAAACACACAAAATACAAAGAAAATCCACAGTTTTGGTCAAGTAGTATCTATTCTTCTTCTCAAGTTGTAATCCCATTTTTATTGTCTCTGCCATAGCTAAAAGCATTTCCCTATTTAAAAGTTTATTCCTGGTATATGCATTACCAAAAGTATTTCTGAATACTTAAAAATATATTTTCAAAACATTGTGCTTTTTCTCCAAAAAGGCATAAAACAAATCAATTAAGAGACTCTTCCACATAGAATAAAGCGGCATCATACAACTAAATATTGGGGCTAAATTTAAAGCCAAGTGTTTAGGGGAAGATAATAAATCAGGTAAGGCAATGGAAACCTTTACTAAAACAACATGGGAAATTCACCACATCGTAGCAGTTTGTGCTATAGCGCATAATTCATTCTTTTCTATAATTAAATTTCTAACATTATCCAAGTCTCATTAGTAGCATGACAGCATTCAAACTGGCTTGTATCGCTAGCGTGTAGTAGGTGAAAAGTTCTTGGGAAATATTCCCTAAGAAGAGCAGTTAACTTTCGATGTTAACCACGAAGTCGACGTAATATTTCGATAAACGAAGCCAATCGAGGCTGAGCAAAATTACATACTTACGCTCTGTTTCTGTAATCTCTTGCAATCTGGTATCTGTCCTGGTATTGAGGGCCATATTCACCGATGGGGTACGCTTTTGGTTCCGCCATTGTTATCTTTGCTTCTTCTTTCTGGTACTAAACCAGGCCTCTTTGCCTTGACGTCATGGTACTTCCGGTCAAGGAGTTCGAGGGTCACAGCACAGGCTTCTTACCCCAATGAAGGCACTAGTAACTGGGTCCGAGAAGCCTGAGCTCAAAGATTTCTAAGAATTATCCAAGATGTATATCTTCATGCCCTGATTCATGAAATAAACTTCGTCGGGACGTAAATGTATCCGTTTGAGTTGTCCTTTAGAGCGATACGTATAAAGTTGGTCTTCCATTTCCGTGTCGATACTTACTATTTTAGTACGCTTTAAAAAGTTCGGTAAACAAAAATACCGACACCACTCCCGGATGGGAGAGGAATGCAACTATCCTTGAATCGTATACCTTAGCTGCTAAGCATTTTGTTAGCGCACCTCGGCCATCGAGCGAAAACAAAACATTTCCGAATAACCCCGAATGTTTATTTCCGATATCGGGTAAAATGGCATCCTTGAATGTAATGTCCTTAGGCAGCCCCACATTACTACCCTAAAGTCGTCATGACCTCCGCCGTTCCTGGCCAGATCGCTCTATAGAGCTCTATAGCAATTTCCAGCAATTTAGATTTTAGTGAGGAATCTGTGAGAAAGACAATTACATGAACAGATCCCTGGTTTACAACCATGAGTAAATAGCTGTGAGTTAGAGTGTAAATTCCGTTACTGAGGATGGCAGAAAGGACCAGCGTCCGTTCTTTTGCGCCCCCCCCCCCCCCCCCTAATACAGCCTCAGGTTATTTTATTTTTCTAAAAGTGCCGCGAGCTCATACCTATTGAAAAAAAATAAGAAATAACCGCGACTCCATCCGCAAAGCAAGAGAAGCCACACTGATAGCTCGCGCTGGCACTCTTGAAACCGGTGGCCTCAACCGGCGTGAAGAAACCGTTTAGCTACTTAGTAATCCACACCACCCTATGCACCATCTTCCATAAGTCACTCTTTACTTAATTACTATTTTTACCTTTTGTTAGTTAATCATCAATGAACTTTGTACATATACCAGCTGTAACATGCCATTGTAACTCATTTATAACCTGAAGAAGGCAGGTATTGGCCTGCCGAAATATCGTTCTAAAAAACAAAAATCGCAGCGGATCTGTACAGGACCCGAAATGATCCCAGGACCCGAAACGATCCCAGGACCCGATATGATCCCCAAAAGTACCCCAACTGATCCCGGGACCCGAAACGATCCCCAAGAGTCCCCGAAATGAACCCAAAGGAATTGTAGTAATGGACAAACAAAAGGAATGTGGGAGGATTGGCTTTCAGTTTTAAAAACATATGAAACATTTTAGCGTCATTTTTGTCACTATCCAGAAATTTGAATTAACTAAAACCATAGTATTAAGATTTCTGCGCGGGAAATACAGCTTTCGACAGCTTGGTTGAGTCAGCAATTGGGGTCAAATAAAAATTCCCGTGATGGTAATTTGAAGAACCAGGCGTGAATAAATAATTCATACATAACAAGCCATAAACGAATGTCTCCAAAGATTAGACATGCCTCTGCTTTCCCGTAGGAAAATGTTTGTTTGTGTTCGGTGAATGAAAGACCAAAGAGAGATAGAGAGAAATCATGCAGTGGTGTACGCACTACTACATAAGGAAATTCAAAACTCACATATTGCTTTCAACAAAAGCCACATCTCTTAATATTTTGCAACGGTAGTAAAAGGGTTGTTCGAGTGCATTACTCAGTGTGCTTTTGTCATTCCATCTTCTCGGCCAAACCGGCTGTCGGTAAATATTCGCTCGTGTGAACATGGATTTCGTGGTGAAAAACACGTTTGGTTGTCAAATGAATATAGATTTTTAGGGTGATGTTTACCGGAAACGAGATTTATAGTGTCAGAGTCATGTGTTGGAACTGCAAATGTTTCGAAGGTCAAAAGTTTGGTTGTTCTGAGCAAGGCTGTGCTTTGGCTGTGCTATGTTGTACTCCTTTCAGTAGCAATTAAAAGTTGTGTATTTGTTTTGGACTCTGTTTATGGGTTTACCGCCGGGGCAATGTAATAAATAGAAGTATTGTATTGGAATTTAAGTTTTTTAAGTCATGTTATTTAGAAATAGATTGGCTGTCAACCCTAAATTATGCTTTAAGAATTGGAAGTGCTTCTTCTGCTTTCCCTTTGTCCATTACCGCATTTCCGTGGGGTTGATTTCGGGGACTCCTCGGTATCGTTTCGGGTCCCGGGATCAGTTGGGGTACTTTTGGGGATCATTTCGGGTCCTGGGATCGTTTCGGGTCCTGTACAGATCCAGCGTTCTATCCACGCTTTTTGCTAGCCTCCTCCGCAGGCGTCTTAACCGCTTTTTTTTTTTTCGCTAAAAACAGCTAAACAGCTTTTCGCTAGCGGGGTTCCTGTGGCGAGACAAATTCGGGGAAGTGGGGGAGGGGGTCGGGTGGAGGGGAAAAGATGAGTCCCCCTTTCCCGCTCGTCACTTCCCGTTCCGCGCGCGCTCTTTCGGGTTCGGTCCGCGTGCTCGCTGTTTTCTTGTGTTGTCTCGCAAATAGAGATGGCTGCGGAGGAGGCTAGCTTTTGCAACACTATTTTATCCGCCGGATAACTATCCGCTGGATAGGGATTTTATTCGGTCGGTAGCGCCTACCCGGCGGATAACTTATCCAAGCTTTGTGCAACTGGCCCCAGAGCAAGAGAACACGCATATGCTTGATTCTATTTTCTTGCGCTTATGTTAGGAATACTTTATTCCATGCAGGCAAACAGTCGTTTTAGTGGAAAGCATATGCTTTTTTAACAATGGTTACGGTAACTCCTTGCTAGCAGAAGTCTCTTGATTTGACCGCCGAGTAAAATGAGAGAAAGGAGAAGATCGTCTGTCGGCCTGTGACGAGTTCTCCGACGAGTAGTTCATCACGTAGTCAAGGGAACAGGAAGAGTTCTTTAATAGGGAAAAAGCCCCTGTCATCTAAAACATCAAGAAAAAAGCTCAGAAAAAAAGAAGCATAACCTAATTGTTTTCCAAGTTGTTTGCTTGGTTTGCGAAAGGTTAAGGAGATTAGCTAAACTTCTGTCAGCTCTCAAGGATCGAAACACATCCAGGCCCCTGCATGAATTGACCTTTGCCGAACGAGGAACTTAACAATATTTCCTGTCCCATTTATGCAGACGCAGGAAGAGTTCCTTCTCAAAGATGGATAATGTGGACGAAGGGTTAGTAAGTAAGGGTAGGTTTGCTAACTACCTATTGTCTGATTGTTCGCATACTGCACTCAATATACAACCCCCATCCGGGTTTAGTAACGTCAGTGAAACTACTCAATGTTCACAGACCTTTTTGTTCATCTATTTCTTTGATTTCCATGTCGACTACGCAGACCACTTAGTTATTCTACGGAAAAATCCTGATTATTAGGTTAACTAAAGACCAAATTGTGGTGGTTTTTCAGGGTGGAAGTGATAGGGATGCTCTTTGCGAAATTCGAAAAAAAAACCTTAAAATGTTCCGGAAATTTTCATAACAAGTTTTGTTGTGCCTGAGTAAAGAGCTTTTCAGAACTAACTCAGGGAGCACACAGTTCGAATAATGTTCTAGTGGTATCCAAGCTTTGCATTGTTGTTGACTTAGTATTTCAAATCTCATGTCTACTTATTTGAAGTTACAGTATCTCATTGATTAGCGGTAACACTGCTGCCTGACAGTGAATGTGCCCGTAATAGCTAGGTGTCCGAAATAGCAAGGTGCCCGTGGAAGCTAGGTGACAGTGATAGCTAGGTGCCCGTGTTAACAAGGTGCTCATAATAGCGAGGTGTCCGTTATAGCAAGGTGCCCGTGGAAGCTAGGTGACAGTGATAGCTAGGTGACCGTGTTAACAAGATGCTCGTAATAGCGAGGTGTCCGTTATAGCAAGGTGCCCGTGATAACGAGGTATTCATAATTAGCAAGTCGGGACCTGACTGTATGGGGTTGATATTGTCCTTATTATCCACTAAGGCAAGCCCATTTTGTTCAAGGTTGATGAGAATAGTTATGAATGCTGCTGATAAAGTGATTGCGCAAGACTCGAACATTCCTATTCCGCCCACGGGTACCTCGACTTGGGCCCAGTGTCCTACGAAAGACCTCACGCAAACCGTGACCACTCAGCCAGGGGCTGTGGCGATCCAAATCGAGCAGGGCCCTGGGACTGAGACACAACCCCAGCAAGCAGCGGTAGATCAGCCCGCACAAGGAACTGAGACTGAGTTTACTGGCCAATCACACTCAGTGGTAGTTTCAATTGAGCAACAAGAAACTTTGCAGCAAGAGGAAGAAGAAATTCCGACAAAATCGTGCTGCGATTATGGCCTCTCCGGCTGTTTTAAATTTGATAAAAGAGAAAGATCGAACTGGCTTTTTGACTGCGAAGGCAGAGGTAATTTTAAGAACAGCAAAGAGAATGCGCTCACAACCCCAAGCCTTATCACTGCAACACTCTATTCAATGGGGGAGGGTTTTCTGACATATATATACATTCCGCAGGAGAGTTAGCGATTACACATTTTCGGTCACAGATTTTTTTCTGACTAAAAGACCAGTTGAATGATCAAGATCTCCCGCCCTTCCATCTCTAACCACACCCATCTGTGCATGTTGTCTCGTTGCAGGGTGTTTCTGGGTGGCCGTAAACTCTGTCCTGCATATATTGCTTGCAATCCTGGCTCTTCCCTTTATCCTCGTGGCTCTCATAATAGCGAAGAATATGATGCTGTGGGGCTGTATCCCTTGGTACACGGACATGGATCGAGACTGGGAAATACGCCGGCCTTTTTACTACTGTTGTAACGATTGAAGGTGTCTTCTGGAGCCTATGTCAGTTTTAGAAAAACATGGCGCGAGCACTGCATTGCAGTGTCTAAGTCCCACTGAAGTTTGAAAGAAAATTAATCCGTATATTTCTTAATAATAGTATTATGAATATAAAGAAAAGGAGTTATGTACGCGGGAACATATTCAAGTCAAAAAGGATAAGATACCACATGAATATTTTACGGAATCATTGACTTCAATTGCCCTGGTTGTCCCAGGTGGTCTCACATTGGACAAATAGCATTTCGTAATTAGACACTAGCAACAAATGCCCAATTGGTAACAAAGCACTGTACGAGATGCCTTTTAAAGGGAGGGGGTGGTCCCATAAATCCATACTCACCAGACTCTAAGCACCGCCAGTACTACTGAAGCAAAAAGGGAGAACCAAATGGCGAAAGGCTAGGGAGGGGGTGGTCCTATAAATCCATACTTACCAGACTCTAAGCACCGCCAGTACTACTGAAGCAAAAAGGGAGAACCAAATGGCGAAAGGCTAGGGAGGGGGTGGTCCTATAAATCCATACTTACCAGACTCTAAGCACCGCCAGTACTACTGAAGCAAAAAGGGAGAACCAAATGGCGAAAGGCTAGGGAGGGGGTGGTCCTATAAATCCATACTTACCAGACTCTAAGCACCGCCAGTACTTCTGAAGCAAAAAGGGAGAACCAAATGGCGAAAGGCTAGGGAGGGGGGGGGGGGGGGGTCCTATACTGGATCTACCGAGGCCAAGGGACAGGGTCATGACAAATGGAGGATTTAGTGAAACGTTAGGGCGGGGTGGGGGGGTGTCCATACTGCAAGTACCCCTAGGCCAATGATAAATAGTGGGAATAAAACGTCGGGGGCGGGGTGGGGGGGTGTCCATACTGCAAGTACCTCTAGGCCAATGATAAATAGTGGGAATAAAACGTCGGGGGTGGGGGGGCGTGTCCATACTGCAAGTACCTCTAGGCCAATGATAAATAGTGGGAATAAAACGTTGGGGGGGGGGGGGGGGGGTCCATACTGCAAGTACCTCTAGGCCAATGATAAATAGTGGGAATAAAACGTCGGGGGGGGGGGGGGGGGTCCATACTGCAAGTACCTCTAGGCCAATGATAAATAGTGGGAATAAAACGTCGGGGGGGGGGGGGGGGGTTCCATACTGCAAGTACCTCTAGGCCAATGATAAATAGTGGGAATAAAACGTTTGGGGGGGGGTCCTATAGAGTCATAAACGACAGCTCTGCAGCACTTAGAGGAGTACTCTCGCGGTTCCACTTTACTTAAGCATACCCGCCATTTGTTATTTGTATATACTCCTTGGCTCGGCACTTGCAGACTTGAATACCTGCTATGTAGGTCCCCCTTAACATTTCACTGATTAACCGAATTGTCATAGTCCTGTCCTTTGGCCTCGGTGCTTGGATATGTGTTATTCTTGAATTGCTATTCAAACATGTTCCGCTTAAGATGAAACTTGTGACGATCGGCTGATTGGTGTCTAGGTCATAATTTTGTCACGACAACACCCTCTTCATGTTGCTTGGTCTGTGAAAGGTTAAGGAGATAAGCTTCTGTCACATCCATAAGGAACGACACAGGCCTCGGCACGAGCTGCCCTTGGCAGGACAAGATCCTTGTAGACTTTCCTGTCGCGCATTTGCAGACGCAGGAAGAGTGGCGTATCTTCTAAGACATGTATAAAAACGACCCGTAAGTAATGTTTCTTCTTCACAAGAATAGAACTAAAATAACAACCATCATAAAAACGTTAAGCGAATAATAAGTCGAGTGTGTGCACAATAAAAAAAACATACACATTAAACAACGCGCGCGAAGGCTAAATACTCCAAACAAAATCTGCAATAATAAGTGTTTATGTGCGTATAGATTCTTAATTGTGTACTGATTTCTGTGAGCCATATTCACAATTTCGTGAGCAGTATTCATCAATTTCATTACTATATTTAGAGATCAGCCTCAGGCTTTAGCAATTCAGGTCGAGCAGGAAGCCGGGACCGAAGTTACGATTGCAAAGCCGGCGATGGATCAGCCCGGGCGGGACCCTGGAACAGAGTTAACTGGCCAATCACAGCCGACAGTAGGGGAGGAAGAATCTCCTATCAAATCTTGTTGGGATTTCGGGCTCTCCGGGTGCTTTAAATTTGATAAAAGAGAGAGAACGAGCTGGATATTCAATTGTCAAGGCAGAGGTAATCGAAAACGGTAATGCCGTGGTTCAGAACCAAAGATTGCATTGTATGCTAAGGCCCGTGCAAAGGGGGGGGGGGGGGTGCAGGGAGTGCGAACGCAACGGCGAAAGGTCCACTTTCGGTTCTCAATAGATTTGTAGACAAAACTATTAAGCATCAGCTAGATCACTCTGGTATGTAGCCAAATCCGACAATAAAAGTCCCGTAGACATACTGCAAAGGCATGGTCAGATTTTCATCAGAGAAATCCGTCCCCCTCCCCGAAAATATTAGGTCCACTTTTTCTGATTTCGCATCCCCCCCACCCACCCAAGAAAAAACTTGGGTACGGGCTTGATGCTTCAGTGGTGTGTTGAGGGGGGGGGGGGGGGTAGTATGTTTTAGTATTATGTTGAGGGGAATCGTATGTTTGAGTAGTGTGTTGAGGGGAAAAGTGTATGTTTCAGTAGTGTGTTGAGGGGGATAGTATGTTTTAGTAGTGTGTTGAGGGGGATAGTATGTTTCAGTAGTGTGTTGAGGGGGGTAGTATGTTTGAGTAGTGTGTTGAGGGGAAAAGTATGTTTCAGTAGTGTGTTGAGGGGGATAGTATGTTTGAGTAGTGTGTTGAGGGGAGTAGTATGTTTCAGTAGTGTGTTGAGGGGGATAGTATGTTTCAGTAGTGTGTTGAGGGGGATAGTATGTTTCAGTAGTGTGTTGAGGGGGATAGTATGTTTCAGTAGTGTGTTGAGGGGGGTAGTATGTTTGAGTAGTGTGTTGAGGGGGTAGTATGTTTGAGTAGTGTGTTGAGGGGGGTAGTATGTTTCAGTAGTGTGTTGAGGGGGATAGTATGTTTGAGTAGTGTGTTGAGGGGGATAGTATGTTTGAGTAGTGTGTTGAGGGGGGTAGTATGTTTGAGTAGTGTGTTGAGGGGGGTAGTATGTTTTAGTAGTGTGTTGAGGGGGGGTAGTATGTTTGAGTAGTGTGTTGAGGGGGGAAGTATGTTTGAGTAGTGTGTTGAGGGGGTAGTATGTTTGAGTAGTGTGTTGAGGGGGGTAGTATGTTTTAGTAGTGTGTTGAGGGGGGGTAGTATGTTTGAGTAGTGTGTTGAGGGGGGTAGTATGTTTGAGTAGTGTGTTGAGGGGGGTAGTATGTTTGAGTAGTGTGTTGAGGGGGGGCAGTATGTTTCAGTAGTGTGTTGAGGGGGGTAGTATGTTTGAGTAGTGTGTTGAGGGGGGTAGTATGTTTCAGTAGTGTGTTAAGGGGGGTAGTATGTTTGAGTAGTGTGTTGAGGGGGGTAGTATGTTTGAGTAGTGTGTTGAGGGGGGTAGTATGTTTTAGTAGTGTGTTGAGGGGGGGTAGTATGTTTGAGTAGTGTGTTGAGGGGGGTAGTATGTTTGAGTAGTGTGTTGAGGGGGGTAGTATGTTTGAGTAGTGTGTTGAGGGGGTAGTATGTTTGAGTAGTGTGTTGAGGGGGGTAGTATGTTTCAGTAGTGTGTTGAGGGGGGTAGTATGTTTCAGTAGTGTGTTGAGGGGGTAGTATGTTTCAGTAGTGTGTTGAGGGGGGTAGTATGTTTCAGTAGTGTGTTGAGGGGGGTAGTATGTTTGAGTAGTGTGTTGAGGGGGGTAGTATGTTTCAGTAGTGTGTTGAGGGGGATAGTATGTTTGAGTAGTGTGTTGAGGGGGATAGTATGTTTGAGTAGTGTGTTGAGGGGGGGTAGTATGTTTCAGTAGTGTGTTGAGGGGGGTAGTATGTTTGAGTAGTGTGTTGAGGGGGGTAGTATGTTTGAGTAGTGTGTTGAGGGGGATAGTACGTTTCAGTAGTGTGTTGAGGGGGGTAGTATGTTTGAGTAGTGTGTTGCGGGGGTAGTATGTTTGAGTAGTGTGTTGAGGGGGGTAGTATGTTTTAGTAGTGTGTTGAGGGGGGTAGTATGTTTCAGTAGTGTGTTGAGGGGGATAGTATGTTTGAGTAGTGTGTTGAGGGGGGTAGTATGTTTCATTAGTGTGTTGAGGGGTTAGTATGTTTGAGTAGTGTGTTGAGGGGGGTAGTATGTTTGAGTAGTGTGTTGAGGGGGGGTAGTATGTTTGAGTAGTGTGTTGAGGGGGGGTAGTATGTTTGAGTAGTGTGTTGAGGGGGATAGTATGTTTGAGTAGTGTGTTGAGGGGGGTAGTATGTTTGAGTAGTGTGTTGAGGGGGGTAGTATGTTTGAGTAGTGTGTAGAGGGGGGTAGTATGTTTGAGTAGTGTGTTGAGGGGGGTAGTATGTTTGAGTAGTGTGTTGAGGGGGGTAGTATGTTTCAGTAGTGTGTTGAGGGAGGTAGTATGTTTGATTAGTGTGTTGAGGGGGGTAGTATGTTTCAGTAGTGTGTTGAGGGGGATAGTATGTTTGAGTAGTGTGTTGAGGGGGGGTAGTATGTTTGAGTAGTGTGTTGAGGGGGATAGTATGTTTGAGTAGTGTGTTGAGGGAGGTAGTATGTTTGATTAGTGTGTTGAGGGGGGTAGTATGTTTCAGTAGTGTGTTGAGGGGGATAGTATGTTTGAGTAGTGTGTTGAGGGGGGTAGTATGTTTGAGTAGTGTGTTGAGGGGGGTAGTATGTTTGAGTAGTGTGTTGAGGGGGGTAGTATGTTTGAGTAGTGTGTTGAGGGGGGTAGTATGTTTCAGTAGTGTGTTGAGGGGGATAGTATGTTTGAGTAGTGTGTTGAGGGGGGTAGTATATTTGAGTAGTGTGTTGAGGGGGGTAGTATGTTTGAGTAGTGTGTTGAGGGGGGTAGTATGTTTCAGTAGTGTGTTCAGGGGGGTAGTATGTTTCAGTAGTGTGTTGAGGGGGGGTAGTATGTTTCAGTAGTGTGTTCAGGGGGATAGTATGTTTGAGTAGTGAGTTGGTAGTAGTGTGTATGTCTTTATATGTTGGCAAACATCAGAGGGTTCTGGGTCCCATTGGGCGCCCCTTGAGGAATATCTTATTTATACAAAGAATTTGTTTCCGTTTGTTTTTGCTTGTTTGCGCGACTGGTTGATTTATAAGGAGCGGAAAAGCACCCCTTGGTTTTGAACCCTGCTCCCGCGTGATGTTAACATGCCTTGTTTCTCCTGCAGGCTGTTTCTGGGTGACACTGAATGTTTTGCTTCACGTCTTGGTAGGGATTCCAGCTCTTCTCTTTTACATCTTGGGTTACACCGCTTTGTTCATAGTGGCTCTACTAACGCCTGCATTTGGCTGTATGCCTTGGTCTAGCTTATACGAAGGTGATGACGTGGAATGGTCCAGCGAATGCCGGGCACCGTGTTATTATCATTGTAATCATGTGTAACGAAGTATACAAGAGAACACGTTGTTATTATCATTGTAACGATGTGTAACGAAGTATACAAGAGAACACCGTGTTATTATCATTGTAACGATGTGTAACGAAGTATACAAGAGAACACGTTGTTATTATCATTGTAACGATGTGTAACGAATAACGCAAGACGCCGACCAAAGATCTACGATGTTTCGACAGGAAATGTAACCCGAGGCCCCAAACGCTATTGCGCTCACACTATTTATACACTTTATATACACCTATTTCAATAAAGGTTGTCAGCGCAAATGGAAAATGGCAGTTTTCTGACCGAAAGTAACCATGCGTCTCGAAGAATATGGATAAATCAAAACAACTATCCATAAAAGGTTACCAATGCTTGGCTCTGACATTGCTGGACTTTATTTAACACCTTTAATTTTACGAATAATTATTACCCATAAGCCATTTACCATTTGTCATTCGCTATTTGCACTGACAACCTTTTGTGAAATAGGTGTATACTGTATACTGCAAAACACACAATCCGTAGCGAGCTTCAAAATTGCTTTACTAACATTCTATCGGCAAAATTGAAATAAAGGAAGACACAAACACGATATTACAAGGTCTATGGTTTTTTTTCTTAAAGATATTTTTTTTGCTAACATAAATTTCCCCATACATTCCTTTGTAAACCACTGACAGTAGCCTTGGGCTGCCTGTGGACAAATGCACAAATCCATGCGATCAACCTTTCTAAAATCGAAAATCCATTGGTCGGACAAACGGGAAAACGTAAACGTATTAACAGTCTCAGGATCTTATATTACCGTCAACTTATATTACCATCTCAAGTTTAAATGCTCAATTACAACAAATCGAAAGAAATTGAGAGGAAGAGTTTTCTTTGGAAATAAAATGTATTTCTTTTGGTTGAAATCAGCAAACCAGAGTATCCGTTTCGTTCTAAAAAGGAAGTCAATACCTATTGTAGTCAATGAGGAGTTCTCTAGATACCGGCACTGTTTAAGATAATCTCGAAAGATGATTCTTACTAAGTACTGTCTAGCGCTTCCTGTTCGCCTTGGGTGTAACGGAAACTGTTTAGCAGCATTCAACGATACTCTACCATCGCGGAGCTAATTGCTGCCACTTAGGGTTAAGTGGTTTAGCTGGACTGTGACTTCGGGGCAAAAAACCTCAACAAAATACGTTAATCATTTTTATTTTCAGTTTTCCATAGCCTGTATCCTTTTATCATAACTTTTATTATACATATTTTTTGTTTTTACTGCCGGGAAACATATCTCAGTAAGGTTTGTGAACGAGAATATGTCTTAATTGATTAATGATCAATGCTAACCAATACCATGAGCTGGTAAAAATTAAGTCGTACTTGGTAACCCTAATGAGCAAGTCACGTGCTTGTAGCCTGACCATGCGCATCTTGATAAGGTAGAGGCGGCAGGTGGTATACATTGAAGCCTGCGTAGCACTGATGGCGTGGGTCTGACAGGCGTGGATTTTATTGCCGAAGGGCTCATTTACAGTGGTTCGTGCCAAATATTGCAGTTTTCAATAGAATTGGGGCTCTCGCTCGCTTCGCTTGTCGCGGCATTTTAGCTGAGCGTGACTGGACGAGAGAAGTATGGAGTCTCTGGTACCCAGGGTACTCTGGCCGACGATTCCCAATAAAACGCCTTCTGGCTTCTGTCATTCAAAATCCCTGAAGCGTTTTCATTGGCCAGCATTTAAATGGTCTCCAACCACCCTCTCCCTGCAAGAAGCTGACCAATCAACATTTTATAAGCCTGATAGTTTGAAAATAAGGGTTTTGATTGACCGGAAAGCCTGAAAGTGGTTTAGTACTGGTCGGATATTAATTAAGGGAAGGGTCATTATTTACAAGGGGAGGCGCTGCTATGTTTTTGGGGAGGGTTTGCAATTTTTTTAACTCAGATTAGGAGGAGGGCCTCAAATTTTGATATATGATTAAGGGCAGGGCCTTTTTTTAAACGGTATTCTGATCAATTTCTGAGCCTCCTTAGACCCTGTCCCCATTTATTCGTTTTCGTTTGAAAACGCAACCTTTTTGTTCCGTTTTCAAAAAGATCCGCGTCATCACGAAGCGTTTTCATTTTGATACGACCCGTCACCACGAAAACGAGGAAACGATACGAAAACATAACAAGTTCTACAGCGTATGCGTACTCGCGCGCCGAGTGGACTGGATCTGAGTTATCCACCATCGTTTTCGTAAAGGTCTGTTTTCGTCCGTCCCCACGGCGCTGAAGGGGTATCGTTTTCAAATTGTTCCACTCTGGATACCGTTTTCATCGTTTCGGTCATCGTTTTTGCGTTTCCGTGTGGACGATACCCGTATCCGTAACAAAAAGGTTAAAATTCAACTTAGATGCCCCCCCCCCCGATAATTAATGACCCTTCCCTAAAAGAAACGCAATAAAAATGTGATTCTCACGTGGCCACGTGACTAACTTTATCAAAACTTTGTATCGACAGCCATTACACCATAACCGCCACATGCATTACCAGACACCAAGAGATACAGATTATAAGTATACACTATAACCGCCCACATACATTACCAGACACCAAGAGATACAGATTATCAGTATACACTATAACCGCCCACATACATTACCAGACACCAAGAGATACAGATTATAAGTATACACTATAACCACCTATATATTACCAGACACCAAGAGATACAGATTATAAGTATACACTATAACCACCTATACATTACCAGACACCAAGAGATACAGATTATAAGTATACACTATAACCGCCCACATACATTACCAGACACCAAGAGATACAGATTATAAGTATACACTATAACCGCCTATATATTACCAGACACCAAGAGATACAGATTCAAACTCTTTCTCATGGATTAACGTTTCCCTTTTTCCCCGCCAAGATTGCGCTTTTCTACGATACGGGCCATCGGAGAGCGCTCGCAAAGACTACTGGGTCTATTTGACAAAGAAAACAAGACGGTGCAAAACGCAAACTTACCGAGACTTTTAGAGACATTAATATAAAAAAGATGCAAGGATTAGACTATGTTTGGGTAAAGGTATTAAAGGGTGTATAAGGCCTAAGGTAACATGTGCACCAATACCCATCAGATAAAAACCTTGCATCAGCCTGCGCCAAGACTATGCCTTTGCCAGTGCACGAAACAATAAAATGTTAAAAAATACATAAAATAGGTTTGTGGCTGTCTTTGAATCGGCAATACAGGGTTGTTTTGTCCGGATATGGTCACGGCATGGAATCGTTTTCAGTGATGTTTTTGTTAGGGCAAACAATATGCCGGTGATGCAGCATGTCTCGAGCTATTCTATTTGACATGAGCTTAAGATTATTTACATCAAGGTTCAGTCATGGTAAGGGCTTACAGCACAGCGGGACACGCCACGACTCTTTGGAGCGCCCACGCGTATTGTCCCAAACACCACGGGGGACATAGGCGAGGGAAACAATAAACCAGCAAACATGGAAAAACAACAAGCACAGCCAAAACAGCGCACCTACCCTAACCCTCCTTATAATTAATAATGGTTATGGCTAATTTAATACAGGCTGGATATGAGTACTTACTGTAAGACGAGAAAGACGGGGGAAGGGGTTTCAAACCTCGTCCCCTACTTCTCTAGACTAGGTTCCGTAGGTGACTCAGGGTAAATGGTGCATCAGAAAAAAAAATGGAATTCCGGGTGCAAAATAGTACAAACAAAAAACATAGCAAATGTTTTTTCGTCGAGTTACGGTTAAAGAGCATTGCGCGCTTCCGTAAAATATTATCAAAACCCTGATTTTCTTAATAGGTGTTTTTGAGAAACTTTTGTCGGTAAAGACAAGCGACGCAAAAAAGAACAACTATTATATAGTAACTTCCCTTGCATAGTGGCCAAAGCGCCGCAAAAAGAAACTATATATATTTTTTCAAGCTCATAAAGGTGTTGGTATCAAAATGCCTTGCGAAATTCTTCTAAAAAGCCGATTGTGAAGGGCTGGTTTTGGTGAGAAAGTTTGTACCAATCGCAGAGTCGGCTTGTCGCATAAGAGAACCCGAACGCTCATCAAATGCCAATAAAGTGGGCTCATTTAGGTTTTTTTTTCTGAACGGATAAGTGTTGGCCTAAGTATTTACATTAATGATAGTTATTTATTGACGTATTTGCCTTGTTGTTAACTTCTATTTGCAAAAGCGGGATGTTTCGAATAAAGAAAATTATAATAAGAGGCAAGTGAGATCGTGGAAATTAAGACCATCTGGTTCTACATCCCTGGCCACCATCATCTTTAGATGTGTTTGACTAATCCAGAATTAGAATTGCTAATTTTACAAAGTCCCTTTAATAGCTTTAATATGCCAAAGGTGCAACAGAGAAAAAAAGGAGCAAAATAATATTGTCTACTTATTGCATTCAGAAAAGAGAAAGTTTTATTTTCGTTCCTTGTCGTCAGCACTATTAAGGCGTTGAATGGAATTTTTTGTGTGTGAGAAATATGGGGATTTAAGATGCTGTTTTACTATTCATAGGCGTTGAAAGACTCATGGGTGTTTTTTGTGTAAGAAATACGGTCATTTATTGTAGAGTCGTATAACTGTAAAACACGTTTCTGTTCAAGTGTTAAAAACACCTACCTGAAGTACTTACAAACAGAGCAATCTTAAAATCAAACAAGACAAAAGCATTTTAGAAAAGCACTTAAAACAATCCAAAAGGCGACCTAAATGAGGTCCCGGGGGACTCGATCCTAAAGAAATTTATTCCTAAGATGAAAACATACCGCCTTGGAATAGAAAAAGAGAAACCGTTAATTAGTAGAGAAAGGCTAGTTAGCCTGATCATAACTAAACAATAAAAAAGCTCTTTCGCCTATTTAAATTATAAGAAGCTAAGTTTATAGCACGATAGGAAAGCGGAAAGAACAAGCAGACTGTCTTGACTTAAATTGTAGCTTTAGTGATCAACTTAGCGATTCAAACAAGCACCTGCCATAGCGAGTTCTAAAACAAGGGAGGCTAATGAAAGTTTAAACTTCTCAAAAGGCGATGAATGTAGCTCTATTACAGTTTCTTCAAGGTACTTAAAATGGTGAGAAATACCATGGCAAAATAGTCAGAAAGCACGTGTAATTTATGTTGGCGTGTTCCCTTTTCATGTATTGCGAAATTACACGCTTTAGGCACCGTCCTGCGTATTAGAGTTAAAAGTTTTAAAAACGAAAACATCAATTGACTTAGTTTTAACGAATGATGATGGTGAAAAAGGGTAAATTAATAAGGAATAAGAATTTCGAGAAATACGATGGGGACTTCAAAAAACCCCAAGTTGAGTATCACAAACAACGTTTGGATTTTGGTTGTTTTGGAGATAAGAAACGGATTGGCATATCTTGGTGTTTGCATAAATTATGCCCGGAGCGGGAAAATCTACCTATGAAACCAATCCTGATCAAGTTCTTGACAAGGAGTATGAGATTTGCGACGCGCGCTCTTTAACATCCAGATTATAAAATCTTAAACGCTAGACGACAAAGCGCTGGGGAAAAAAAACAAACAGACTTCAGGTAGAAAACCCACAAACAATCCATCTTAATTGTTAAAGTTAAAAGAGCATGAATTGGATAGTATTAAGGCGGGAATTAGACAATATTTCGACAAAGATCAATACACAGTATTCACGAGCGGGAGGAAATGTGCCTATTAGCCCCCTGCCTCTATGTTTCAGCGTCGGTGTTTTGTCAAAGACCCCGCGAAGCCTTTTTACATAATACATGTATTTTTTCCCTGATTGTAAAAGAAATATTCCTAGCTTGACCAGTATGCCCATAGGGGGCCGGGCCCCCCGAAGATCTTAAACCACACTTGGGTAAAACGCAGCCTGTTTTTTACCATAATTCTACCGACAACTAAGCCTCCTCAAGACCCGCCGCAACGCCATCCTCACTGGAGAGTTCTCCTTTTTGAGTTTCCTCTTCTAGTCGCCGACGTTTGGATAGAGCTCCTGACGGCCTAGTTGTCAAGAGTTTCGCCTCAGGGTGTACTAGACAAACCTTCCACGTGTTAAAAACGCGCTAAGACCGGTTTTATTGCTTCTTTTCCACAGCTGTTTCGACGTGAAGCATAAAAACAAGTATATTTATCCGAGAAATGAAAGAAACGCCGTTACTTTCAGGAGAAAACGATCCGCGATTTGAATAATAGCTATATTTTTACATACATTTACATTCTAATTTTGCATTCGACTTGTTTTCCTCGCGCACAAATATGAACAAATTTCCACAAGAAATCCCAGGATAACTGACAAGTTTTACACCATTCAGCTAATATCGACTCTAAATTATTCAAGTAAAAGCAGTTAGATTTTAGTGCTACTTCTCGTATGTAATCAAGCTTTCTTAAATGGTAAAAACACTATTCCACTTCTTGATCCAGACTTTAATGATTGAGGCAACGGTTTTATTTTGAGTGAAGTTTCTCCACATGCCCCTGCAAAAAAAAAAAAAAAACAAACCCTTCTTCTGTAGGGAGAGAATTTAAAGGGACCAATATCGACTTTTTTGCAGCATTCAACGACAACGCGTCATTTTTCCGTGTGTTATTTCATTTACATCATAATATATGAATACACATTTGTATAAAAGTATTTAAAGTTCATAGCTCTATATATATTTCTATATATTCCGTGTGTATGTTCAAATCCATAAATTTTATTCAATAATTTCTGACTCTCTCTGAGATTGTATGCACTTAAAACTCTTGTCAGTATTTATCATAGTTTTTGTTAGATATGCCGACAGAGTATGTTTCACTTTCTGCCAAGACTTTGTTATGGTTTCACGTGAGCGGGCCTCTTGATCCCTGGGAACTGCGATATCGTGGCTACCATGATTGTGTGATCAAAGAGTCAACCTCTAGTCTAATTTCACGCTTGGTCGTGAAATGCACTTTAAGAACCAGGGCTGGGGTGAGATCTTCAAAGCAAGGAGCATGTTGGTCGCTTAATCAATCAGCATATTGTGTGCAATTCCTTTACGATCTCCCAAACACTTCTAGGCATTTTGAGTATCCCAGCGCAGTTCCGATCAACCAACGCACCGCTTTTTGCTGTGAGACACGCTAGCATCTGATAATAGATATCAACCATGCCATTATTATTCACCATACATCATCAGAGCCTGCGATCGCACTTTTATGTTGCATGGCTGCTGGAAATACGCCTGTTCCCGGGCTCTGACCGGCTAGATTCAGACTTTGCGGAGTTGCCATCCCGCCGCCTTCTGCGAGTTCGTTATTAGGCAAGCTGGCGGGTCTCCGCATGTGCTGCCCGGATCCAAAGTTCGTAGGATGCGGATGAAGTTGCGAGTTGTTCATTGAAATCCCGTCGGGAACGGGTGAGTTTTGCGAGTAGAACTCGCTGAAATTCGACGGGTTTCCGTAGTGGCTAGGTGGAGTTTGTAGATCTGTAAATAAAAAATGAACTCTCAGCAAACGTGAAACAACGCGTTGAATAGCTTTTTTTCTACAGGCTTTGCGGGTTAGCAAGAAAAAAATCCTTGATGATCCGAGCATGTATTTTTAAAAGGTTTTTATCAGAAATTGTCGGTGGCCCCCGTTGCTGGATTAACGAAGAATCACTGTGGGAAGCCTTTCTGATAACCACTGCATGGAGTTACGCGGCCCAGTTTTATTTGCAAGGTTTTTGCAGCGGGTTTCACTGGCGTTCTTGCTCAAACAATGAGACGTAGATTGATCATTAAGAGCATCGCCAACTTAATGTGTGCAGACGTTCTAGCGCGCACAGGGAAAAAAAAGTAGAGTTGAAGATGGCCGTTTGAGATGGCCGAGCGGCTTTAGGCTTTAACTTTGCAAAATAGTCCTTATCTGGGTTGAATGATGAATAGATAAATCTTAAACGCTATCGCAAAGAGGAGGCTTAGAAATCAGCGGCGAAAGCTCGACACTCTAGAATCGCGAAGGGCAGACTTAGTAAGATTAGGCGTATTACAGAAGGGATCAGTTTAGATTGAAATCAGACTCATATCGGATACGCTTACGAGCATTTTTGTCGAACACAACGCTAACTGGTGTATTGAAATATAGAATACTTTTATTAAGAAACTCTCCTTTCTTTTACGATTCCTTGTAAGCCATTAAAAAATCTCCTTTTACGATATTTCTCTACCAATCACCCTGAATCCATTTTTGCTGAAAGAACTCTGTTTAGGTCTTGAAACGTTTGTAAATCATGAGAAGCTGCCTGCTCAGGGAAGCTGTATTGCAAAATTTTCCCTGATTCACAAATGTAAACGGGGAAAAACATGATTGCATTTGACTAATGCCCCACCTAACAAACTACAAAAAGTGCCGAAAATTAGTTTGTTTTGAACCGTCTAAATAGATTGAGTGGTGTGTTTCATGCTTTCTAGAACTATTTAGGGATGACATAAGATCTAAGTCGGAGAGGCTTTCTCCGAAAAACCTCCCCGGGCAAAAAATATGTCGGCTTTCAAAAGGCTAGCCAGGCGAGATAAAGGAACAAAGCAATACGCCATTACTCTATTTCACAGAATTAAATTTGAAGACACTAGAAATCATCCTTTATACCTTTAGAGTTATGAAAAAGGTACGCGTTTTAGAGCATTAAAACTTCGCGGCGTTCTCAGACTTGTGCTGTATGGCATTTTATTTGGTTTTAAAAATGTATTATTTTAATGTAACGTTAGAGTGAGGAATTTCATTTGAGATAGAGTACTAGCCTTGTTATTCATAGGTGAACGTGTTTAGTGTTATGCAGCATAGACCATGATCAGAGAATAGAAAGAAATGCTGCAAACAGCTCCACGCAGCAAGCTGCAAGCCACATCTGAGAACACACCAAAACAAAACACACACAACAGCTTGTCCTACAAAATGTTCAACAAAACAGATTAAAAAAATCCAGATACTTCTTCAATGGTTTTTACATTTTTTCATGGAGGAAAACCTAATTTAAAACTCGCTAAAAGAACTTGATACCATTGTATGTTTTCTACTACGTAATATGTTGCTCAAATACACAAGAATCGTCATTAAAATACAAGCACTTAAGAAGTTGGTTGGTTTATAGTCAAGTTTTCATACTGAGGACGGACGCTTCTCTTGGAGCAATAAGAGCTCTCTCTTAACACATTAATATTGGCCCTTGGTCTGAAGCCAGAGTAAATACGATTCTATACGGATAATAAATTACTATAAAAATAGTGAAACGTTCATTCGTTTCATGGGAAATATTAAAATTCTAATTCTCTTACAAAGAATGCAACAGACAGCGCACGTATCACAGGCTCGATCAGTATACGAAGATATCGAATTTGAGATTTTTAACTTTCAGGTGTTTTTGGTGAAGTTTTGTACATATGATTACGAAAAGAAACACCTAGATGTACACCATGATCTAAAATGCTGCTTAAAAAGTAAACTATATAATCTACCGACCAGAAAAGTCAATAATCCCGGTATTAAAATACATTCTGACTTTTTAATACGAGACCAAAACATATCACACAGATGCAATAAGACGCCTCCAACGCGAAGTGGCTAACTAGGAAATACGAAACCCTTGTCGTTGGTGTCCTTTTACGAAGATTTCTGGCTCTGGGGCTCCAGAAAACGAGCGGTATTTATAGTAAAGACAAGAAAGCTTGAGTAGGTGGCTTACTATCGCATCGCTCTAAACACCAAGCTGCGTTCACCTGGTCTCGTATGCCCGCCTGTCAAAAAAGCGCTTACCGAAAACAAGATATTCGCATAGCTTAAGGACGTCTACCAGCTCTGATTTCAATATCCTCAAAACGGGAAATCACTTTAGTGGATCTAAGCTCGGAGAAGTTTTGCGCGCGATCTCCCCGTTCATGCTCGTACAACTAGCAGGTCTTTTGGAAGTAATTTTCGACCGCAGACTACAAGCTTAATTAGAACAATACCATAACTACGACAGACGCTAGTTAATTTGAAATTTGAAAATGTAACAGTTCTGAGCTCCAGATTAAACAAGCTAAATCAGGGATGGCCATTTGTGGAATAAGGTAGCGTCAGGTTGACGTCTCATCAGCCCAACATAGATTTACCGACACAAAGCACTCGCAAAGCACAAAACAAGTACTCGAACAACTGGTCAAACAGATTCAAGTACTGTCCATTAAAGTTGTGAAAAACTTGTTGATAATGTTTGCCGTGGTGGTGAGAGATGTGGCGGACCGTGTACCGATAATACACCACTTCGAGACTGCATGACTACGCAAACCCCTACACACGCACAGCATACGCCGCAAACGAGGCCTTGTACAGCTTTACTTACCTTGTTGGTAATTGAGGTGCGAAGAGTTTTGGAGTTCCTGTTGACTTTCGTTGCTACCATCACTATTATTGCGAGCGATTCGGGACCTACGCGAAGGCCTGGATGGTCGAGATGTAGGGGTCTGCCCCCCTGATTGCTTCAATCGCCTCTCTTTAGACCTTCTATTTTGAAACCACACTTGAATTACGCGCATATTTAGACCCGTTTCCTGAGCGAGTTTTTCTCGAATGTTTCTGGACGGCTTAGGAGTTGCCGCAAAAGTAGATTTTAAGGCCTCTAGCTGCTTGGCTTTAATAGTTGTTCGCGGACCACGTCGCTTGCTCGCCAGTGCGGCGTCCAAATCCTCGTCCAACCCGTAACTTAGATCCTTTGGCTCATCTATGGCATCTAGGAAACAATGAAACATAACATGGTAAAAATTAGAGTTATTAAGATTAAATAGCTTGTGAGAATGAATAAACAAACTAATTCGTTGAATTATTGTAAAAGTTACCATCAAGGTTGGTCGGATGGGAATGATAATAATCGTCCCTACAGATGAAACTGCCATCTCCGATGTAGTATAGCTCGTCGCCTGTTGTTATTTGGCGCTTGCAGTAGGAACAGACAAAACAGTCAACGTGGAAAACCAAGTGTTTTGCTCGACGAACCATATCGTTTGGCGAGATCCCTTGATCACAGCCTGAGCACTTGGTCCCGTATCGTCTGCCAAAATTAGAATATTGTCAATTCATCAGTGCCTTCTCATAGGCGAGATGTACATTTACACTTGAACACTTCCTAGAAAATCAAAGAAATCTCGGACATAAGGCGGCGATGGTGTCGCGCGGTTTTTATTCACCATGCTCATTCATTGACAGTACTCACCTGTAGAAGTCGGTTTTGCAGAAGAGTTTGCCTTCTCGTGAGAAACATCGCTCTGTCAATGGGCACTTGCAGTCGCTACATTGGACACATTGCGCGTGCCACACACCATCTAAAACCTTCAATAAGAATTTATCTGCGATTGGGAGCTGACATCCAGCGCACTGCTGAACCATGTTCGCCTGAAGATGTGGCGCAAGTATTACGAGTGCACGAGTCAAACGCAGTCCACAGATCCGACTGTCAGGAGTCACCACTGCTTATGTTAACTACCCGTGAGCGTTGCGTGAAATTTATGCATACGTTACGCTGTGTTTTCGCGGGGCTGTGGGAGGCGGCTTGCGATTGCACTGAAGACAGCTGGTTTTCACTCGATCCCTCCGAAACACCCAAACAAGCCTGAAAACGTTCAATACAATAAGGCAATTGCACTTAAGCTCTCACCCGAAAATTTACGGCCTCAATTAGGCAAATCAAGCGCCGTAGCGAAAAGCCATCAAAATCGCCAGAGCTTCGGGTTGTTATGGTCTAATTAACGCCAAAGAATAACAGTGAGTTTTCACGACTGTCGTGTGTAAAGACCGATCTTTGTGCCTATGGCTGCGCCTGTCAATTCGAATATTGACGTACTAGATGTGACAGGCTTTCACAAAACCCACTGACATCGAGATTCTTTGTGCCGTGAAAAACAAACCTTCAACAGTCTTTTGTTTGTCGCTGGTTATGTCAACGAGAGCTGGCGCGCAATTTGTGCCTATTGTTTGGACAATTGTTCCTTTTGAGCTGCATCCGAAAGCGATGGTGTGAGCCTCGAGGGCTTAGCACAGCACGATTCGGAAAAGTTTGAAAAGCCGCGCCGACATGCGGAAATCGTTGGCACAATGATTTACTTTTATCACCGCAAAAACACTATTGTTGCTAGTGCGAAATGTCACAACAAGATCGATTCCAACAGTTTGTTTACAATTCTTTTTCACTGTACAATGTCCCCTTCGTTAGATTTCGCTTGTCTCGGAACAGCCTCCCTGCTAGAAACACTTTTATTTGCGGCTACTTGGCTCGCTAAATCCTCAAATTCTTACGTATCGAGAGCAATGAGACGACATCTGCCGCGAGATTCACTTATCCTTGGTAATGATGAGAGGTAATGAGTTTGAGAAGAAATCCTTTACTTCCTGTGGCTTCAACAAACGCAGCCGATACGACTAGAGGGTGCAAAAGAATCGTATTCGACAGGTCCACAGCGCCGACATGCTCACTTCACCAACTATCTACTTCCGACTTGAGAAATCAAGACGCCTGTTCACTTCTCAAATATCTCCTTTTTATTTTCACTTCGCCATTTGTTCTGTCAAAAGCGGCCGCCTTATCCCCGACACATTTCGATTTTCTACAACACTTAACACGGCTGGGTAAATGCAGCCTGTTTTAAACTATTTACGGACTATGATTATTCAATTCACAGCTCATCAATAGATTTAGCATAATAAAACCGAGAAAGAAGGCGAGACTGCATTGGGTTGTTACGGACACCAGTAGAATAAAAAAAAAAAACTCCAATCTTGGACTCGAGTAGGTAATCCGTTATGTTAAGGGCTAATTAAACCGCGTTTCTTACTTTTGAAAAATTTGCAAAGGCTTACAAGAAGCCTAAAAGGATAACTATTAAACAATACGGAATAAGATGTCTCTCATGTATCTTTAATGCCCCACTATGGCGCGATTTCCGGAACAGCGCGTAACACGACAAACCACTTTGTGGTCTGCGTGGTTTCTTATCACAAGCGATGGTCAAGTTTTCTCTTGATAAAATTTCGACGTGAGTGTTTCTCGTATTCTGATAAATGGCGGCGGCACGTCATCATCTGAGCGCTCGCGTCACCTGCACAAACAGAGCGCCGCGCACCTGCTACAAATACCGCTGACACGCTCACTTCGGGCTCCAATCAAAATAAGTCGTGTTCTCTTTTGGAAAATTCCATTTTAGAATACATGATTATCAGAAAGCTCATTTCAATAAGTCGTGGTCGTTTGATAGTCAAACCGTTTGTTTTTATGTCTTGTGTAGGAAGATAACACAACAAGAAAAGGGCTCTTATAATTTGACTTGTTTGGTTAACAAGGCTCGAGATAATTGAAAAGTTTTTGTTAAAGAGAAAAGATTGTGATATAATACTCCAAATGAGTCTACTTTTAAACCATTAAGACTAGTCACGTGTTTGCAGAAGAGACTGAATTCAGATTGGTGAGTCAAACCGCGTGTAAACACGCTCTTAGCGAAATGAAATATTAGGCGTCGAAATGAAATGTTAGGCGAGTACACGCGCTCTTAACATAATGAAATTTTAGGCATGTACACACGCTCTTAGCGAAATAAAATGTAAGGCGTGTACACACGCTTTAGCGAAATAAAATGTAAGGCGTGTACACACGCTCTTAGCGAAATAAAATGTAAGGCGTGTATACACGCTATTAGCGAAATAAAATGTAAGGCGTGTACACACGCTCTTAGTCAAATGAAATTTTAGGCATGTACACCCGCTCTTAGCGAAATGAAGCAAAATCAAGCTAAAAATTGATATTGTAGAAAAAACGTTTTTAAAATGTATAATTCCGGATAAAATCCATACCCCCCGCGGAGGTATTGGAAATTGGGGGGGGGGGAGGTAAGTGGTCTTTTAGAGCCAATTTCCAGAAGATACAAACATATACATCTACATATACATCTACCCCAATACACCCGAACCATATATACATTACCCCAATACACCCGAACCATATATACATCTACCCTAATACACCCAAACCATATATACATTACCCCAATACATCCAAACCATATATACATTACCTCGATACACCCAAACCATATATACATTACCCCAATACACCCAAACTATATATACATTACCCCAATACACCTAAACTATATACACATTACCCCAACACACCCAAACCATATATACATTACCCCAATACACCCAAACTATATATACATTACCCTAATACACCCAAACTATATACACATTACCCCAATACACCCAGACCATATAATGTACATCTAACCCAATACACCCGAACCATATACACATCTACCCTAATACACCCGAACCATATATACATTACCCCAATACATACAAACCATATATACATCTACCCCAATACATCCAAACCATATATACATTACCCAAATACATCCAAACTATATATACATCTACCCCAATACATCCAAACCATATATACATTATCCAAATACACCCAAACTATATACACATTACCCCAATACACCCAAACTATATACACATTACCCCAATACACCCAAACCATATATACATTACCCAATACACCCAAACTATATATACATTACCCCAATACACCCAAACTATATACACATTACCCCAATACACCCAAACCATATATACATTACCCCAATACACCCGAACCATATACACATCTACCCCAATACACCCGAACCATATATACATCACCCCAATACATCCAAACCATATATACATCTACCCCAATACATCCAAACCATATATACATTACCCAAATACATCCAAACCATATATACATCTACCCCAATACATCCAAACCATATATACATTACCCAAATACACCCAAACTATATACACATTATCCCAATACACCCAAACTATATATACATTACCCCAATACACCCGAACCATATAATGTACATCTTCCCCAATACACCCAAACTATATTCTGTACATCTACCCCAATACACCCATTGCACGATGCTTGACACCATAAGAAAGGCTTTTGTATAAAGCCGAAAATTTGGCACAGATTGTTTACGAAGGTTATGGGCTTTCTACTAGGCATGACATACCTAAAGAACCGTACAAAAACAGAATCGTAAGAGAACGTGTGGGGATTCCAAATCAAATGCTATTTTTATGCTATTTTTAGGCAGTTGTTTAATCTGGCCGCAGGGTTGTTGGGAGGGACCTAATTTATCAAATTCTTTCTAGCTAAAAACGTCAGCAAAAAATATTAATACAATGAAACAAAATTATGTGTCAGAGTATTCCGAAGTTAAAATATCTATCAAAACACTCGACCCTCACAGGAAACGATAGCAAGTTCGTGTTAAGTCTTGATTAAACGGCTTGCTAGTGTAAGTGTCGTAACCGTCGCTTAGGGTTTGCCACCCGATGTAAATACACGACTCGCGACGCGGTAATAGGAAATTATATTTTTTAAGAGACGCAGAAGTCTAAAGGGGTAGCCCCTTTAACTGCCGATGGTGATAGGGAATGTTACGACTATATGGAAACTAGGCTTTATCGTGCCGCTCTTGAAGTTCGACGGATAATACGACGCTATCGCGTCGTTAATTGGGCACGACATAGAATTAATGAGAAACTCGACCCAACGTTTATGTAAAAAAACCGCTCAGTCTATGATCAGTCTATGGTGGAACCTCAACCGAACCAGAAGGTGCGACACTGGCACGAAGTAAATCTAGGCTGCTCGATTACTTTTACCCGAAAGGACTAGAAATGTCATAAGTAAACTTGAATTTAATTTGAGTGAGCGGGAGCTCGCGCTTTTCTCCCCGCCGTGCCAATATCGTAATGACGCCCTTAAGTTCCTTCAAGAGAACCCTCTTTAGCCAGGCTTAGAATATACACATTATTATTAGAAGGTTGTGTATCTAAGAATGTCGGCGCCTTTGGGGGGAGAACATGCTCTTGGGGGGAACGTTTTCCAAGGTCAAAAGCCTGCCTTTTGTGACGTTTGAGACCAATTAAAAAGGAATAAAATAAACCCTTAGGTAAACATATTAATCTTTATAGTGCACTGCGTAGCGGCTCAAGCGAAGAAGAGGGAGACCTTTAGACCTAAGTGAAGTAGTCTTTAGCCGCTACGCAGGCCATCTTCATAGTGGAATCTACCAGATTAACTTGCAAGTGAAGTAGTCTTTAGCCGCTACGCAGGCCATCTTCATAGTGGAATCTACCAGATTAACTTGTAAGTGAAGTAGTCTTTAGCCGCTACGCAGGCCATCTTCATAGTGGAATCTACCAGATTAACTTGCAAGTGAAGTAGTCTTTAGCCGCTACGCAGGCCATCTTCATAGTAGAATCTACCAGATTAACTTGTAAGTGAAGTAGTCTTTAGCCGCTACGCAGGCCATCTTCATAGTGGAATCTACCAGATTAACTTGCAAGTGAAGTAGTCTTTAGCCGCTACGCAGGCCATCTTCATAGTGGAATCTACCAGATTAACTTGTAAGTGAAGTAGTCTTTAGCCGCTACGCAGGCCATCTTCATAGTGGAATCTACCAGATTAACTTCTAAGTGAAGTAGTCTTTAGCCGCTACGCAGGCCATCTTCATAGTGGAATCTACCAGATTAACTTGCAAGTGAAGTAGTCTTTAGCCGCTACGCAGGCCATCTTCATAGTGGAATCTACCAGATTAACTTGTAAGTGAAGTAGTCTTTAGCCGCTACGCAGGCCATCTTCATAGTGGAATCTACCAGATTAACTTGTAAGTGAAGTAGTTTTTAGCCGCTACGCAGGCCATCTTCATAGTGGAATCTACCAGATTAACTTGTAAGTGAAGTAGTCTTTAGCCGCTACGCAGGCCATCTTCATAGTGGAATCTACCAGATTAACTTGCAAGTGAAGTAGTCTTTAGCCGCTACGCAGGCCATCTTCATAGTGGAATCTACCAGATTAACTTGTAAGTGAAGTAGTCTTTAGCCGCTACGCAGGCCATCTTCATAGTGGAATCTACCAGATTAACTTCTAAGTGAAGTAGTCTTTAGCCGCTACGCAGGCCATCTTCATAGTGGAATCTACCAGATTAACTTGCAAGTGAAGTAGTCTTTAGCCGCTACGCAGGCCATCTTCATAGTGGAATCTACCAGATTAACTTGTAAGTGAAGTAGTCTTTAGCCGCTACGCAGGCCATCTTCATAGTGGAATCTACCAGATTAACTTGTAAGTGAAGTAGTTTTTAGCCGCTACGCAGGCCATGTTCATAGTGGAATCTACCAGATTAACTTAACAGATTAACGAGTAGTATCTCTATAGAAGGGTAAACCATACATGCGAGAAGTATCTCTATAGAAGGGTAAACCATACATGCGAGTAGTATCTCTATAGAAGGGTAAACTTTACACGCGAGTAGTATCTCTATAGAAGGGTAAACCATACATGCGAGTAGTGTCTCTATAGAAGGGTAAACCATACATGCCGAGAAGTATCTCTATAGAAGGGTAAACCATACAGCGAGTAGTATCTCTATAGAAGGGTAAACTTTACACGCGAGTAGTATCTCTATAGAAGGGTAAACTATACATGCGAGTAGTATCTCTATAGAAGGGTAAACCATACATGCGAGTAGTATCTCTATAGAAGGGTAAACCACATACATGCGAGTAGTATCTCTATAGAAGGGTAAACTATACTTGCGAGTAGTATCTCTATAGAAGGGTAAACCATACATGCGAGTAGTGTCTCTATAGAAGGGTAAACAATACATGCGAGTAGTATCTCTATAGAAGGGTAAACCATACATGCGAGAAGTATCTCTATAGAAGGGTAAACCATACATGCGAGAAGTATCTTTATAGAAGGGTAAACCATACATGCGAGTAGTATCTCTATAGAAGGGTAAACCATACATGCGAGTAGTATCTCTATAGAAGGGTAAACCATACATGCGAGAAGTATCTCTATAGAAGGGTAAACCATACATGCGAGTAGTGTCTCTATAGAAGGGTAAACCATACATGCGAGTAGTATCTCTATAGAAGGGTAAACCATACATGCGAGAAGTATCTCTATAGAAGGGTAAACCATACATGCGAGTAGTATCTCTATAGAAGGGTAAACTATACATGCGAGTAGTATCTCTATAGAAGGGTAAACCATACATGCGAATAGTATCTCTATAGAAGGGTAAACCATACATGCGAGTAGTATCTCTATAGAAGGGTAAACTATACATGCGAGTAGTATCTCTATAGAAGGATGAATTAATCGTTACAAGCTTGAGAAAATGATATGTAACCGCAAACCACAACCGCTGACTTATCTGTCAAGGACCGACGACTCCAATCAGTACATTTGGCGCCTGAATATATCTATAAGATTTAGCAAAATGTCAAGTAAAATGTAAAAAAGAATTAAACATAGCCAATTAAGGGTGAAACGACTGCGGAAATCACCAGCTCCCTTTCCCCAAAAAAATATATATATATCGGGTTTCAAAGCCAAATCACCGGAATTAAAGAGATTTAACCCCTGTACCAAGTTTACTCTTATAAGAAATAAATGAAAAGGCGTCACCTATGATACCTCAAATTGCCAAAATTTATGCGACAGAATTGCGGGAAAGACAAGCGGTTGAAAGAGGAACTAATGCAAAACGGGTATTGGAATTGACGGAGTTTGTTTCTTGGGGTAAGGCCTATACATTCATAATTGTTGGATACATTTATATGAAACACATTTTGCATGTGAACATTATTTTATTTTGCGCCCTGATTCGCTAGATTCTGATGAGCCGGTACATCAAAATCGCCTACGAAAGAGTATTTTTTTGCGGAGACAGATTAAAGGGAAGTTCATGGAAGCAATTTATATTAAACGACCATGACCACAGGCGGAGACGAGCGTTCTAAGGAAACATCACAAGACTTGACATAGGCGTATCGCGATGACACTCCTAACCTTCGAATCACAAGACTCTACAGTTAGCTAAGAATCGCGACAACTTTAGCATCAAATCAGTGAATATTTCATGAGCTCGCTTGGTTATCTGCTATTTGTTCCACCTAGAATTTAATTAAAGTGCGTGGACATTTAGTGGCTGGGGTAAACCATCACTGTGTAATCTCTCAATGTCATTTAAAACTTTACATATAACCTTTTCTGTCTATAATGAATAGGCAGGCTTCTTAAAATAAAGAATCGATTTAGGCTTATATGTGGCAAGCTGTTACCTTAATTAATCTGACGTACATTAAACGATTTGAAGAAAATGAAAATAAATAGGTACAGGCGCTCTCCACAGGCCTCGTGTTTGGCTTTCTGGTAAACGTTTTGCAAATGTCCATTTTTTTATAAATTAAAAGTAGCATTCGAAATTCGTAACTTTTTTGCCTTTTATTTATTTTTAAGGTGTAAATTGAAACGGTGAAAATAGCTGTAGCTTTAATTTTTGGATATAAGTGTGCGACGGAAGCAAGTTCTCTTTTGTAAGAGTAGATTGCAGAACCATTAAGCTAAAATTACCCCCCCCCCCCCCCGAAAAAAGGATCCGAATGAAAGGTTAACAACGATAAAGAGTTGGTATTAAAAAAAAAGTAGAAAATGACATAGGAAGCTCTATCAAAGTATTTGCCTTGACTAGCACTTAAAACGATCAACTTTGCCAATTTGTAATGACTCCTCGATTAAACGTTAGAGAGAAAAAAACACTAACACAATCAGGTAGCATTTCCATACATATAAGTCTCGCCTGAGGGTATTTACTCAGATTTTGAATGGGAAAATATCGTGCTGTGAGGCAGGAGACCAAGCCACGTCAAGCGTCGGCGTACTTTGCATAACAATCAAGCTACCCTTGGCTTTTCTACCCAGAGAGACAGAATATCTGGCGAAATGAAACTCAGAGATTTGTGACTTGGATTTATTTTCAGAAACCAGCAGAAATACTGCCACAGGCCTCTTGTCAAGAACGGCAAACGGTTCAAATTACTAACCAACCATTTTTTTTCGTTCTGGTTTTAGATAAAAAATTATCAACATCTATTAACCAGCTAATAGATGTATTCCTCTTTGGTTTCGCCCTATTCTTCACATCTTTTGAAATGACGCAATGTAAACTGTTGGAAAAATAGAATAACAAATAAAAACCGTGGTGATCCTAGAACCGAAAATTTCTTAGAACCTAAACAGGACCTAAACAGAACCTAATAGCAAGGGGGTGTAATTATTAATAATTTTTTTTTACCTATTTTCTGCATAGAATTATAGAGTAGGGCTGAAAATGTAATTTTTTACAGCGATTTTTGCGCTATTAAGCGGATCTAGGCTAAATTTCTATTTCAGTCATCACTAACGTGAAATATTCAAAAGGCGATCCTACACATACACATAGCTACAACTGAATAAAAAATACGGGGGAACGAATTTGGATTTTGTTCGTATAAATAGCAGCTGGTAGGAACATTTTTTTCTTTATTTATTTTTTCTTTCTTGATTATTATTATTATTATTATTATTATTATTATTATTATTATTATTATTATTATCATCATCATCATCATCATCATCATTATTATTATTATTATTATTATTATTATTATTATTATTATTATTATTATTATTATTATTATTATTATTATTTGAACAGATCACAAACTGGTCCAAAAATTATGCCTTCCTTCGGATGATTTGATTTTATCCCGGTCAATTCCAGTTTATAACTTCCACTTGGGTGGTCTTCACCGTTCACAGCATTCATTATTTCGGCGCCAAAAAGTACAAAAGTAGACGATTGCTGTTTGAAAACTTAGCAATAACTAAGCGCCAAATCGGTATAGAAACGTTTTAGAAATGCATATAATTGCTGTCCTTGCGTATTGCATAGGAATTTGCAAGCGTCTAAAACCAGAAACCAGACAGGGGATTCTAATCAGACATTAGTCTAGGATCAAAACAAATTACAGAAGTTGCTATAAATAATCCAGGAAACCATATTTATATAATGCCTTTTCATCGATTCTAGCTGATTTTACTCGTTAAAAAGGTATATATATATATATATATATTTTTTTTTTTTTAAGTACCCCCCTGACCGTTTTTAGGTTCTGATTAGGTTCTGAGGGATTAGGTTCTAGGATCACCGCGGTCAAATAAAATACAAATAAACTGAGTATACTCATTGAAGTTGGGAAAATTGACGTATATCATCACATGTTGAAGCTTACTGGGATAAAATAAACCAGAGTGGGAATCTATTAACGCACACGCGCTACATATAAAAAGGAAAGTAATGTTCCAATATTTATAAGAAAATTGGCTTTTCGATTTGAGAGAAAAATACATTTTTAATAGAGCTTTTTTGGAAAAAATATCTCTTTCTTTTTAATAAGAACCTTTTCAGAAGAACGCCAAGCCTGAGATTTAACAAAAGTTTCAAGAACATACTAAAAAAACATGTCGAGGGTCAGATAGCAGCAAAATATTGCTTTGATAGCGGAGCCAGCGCGGAGCCCCATAGGTATAGAAATGGTCTATAACTAGGCGACTCAGTTTTTGTCTATATAGGAATAGAAATGGTCTATAACTAGGCGACTCAGTTTTTGTCTATATAGGTATAGAAATGGTCTATAACTAGGCGACTCAGTTTTTGTCTATATAGGTATAGAAGTGGTCTATAACTAGGCGACTCAGTTTTTGTCTATATAGGTATAGAAATGGTCTATAACTAGGCGACTCAGTTATTGTGGTCAATGACGTCATTGTCACAAGCTGCCATCCATCCATCCAGCCATCCGCGATCTGCCATAAAGCTTGTCAAAGCCGTGTTTATCAATGCAAATTAGCCACGCTTTGACTTTGCTCTTACGCATGCGTCGCGATATGACCGCTGTTAACCATCCATCCATCCATCCATCCATCCATCCATCCATCCATCCAGTCAGCCGCGATCTGCCTCGGCACAGGCCTCCAGAGCGCGCAAAACAGTATGGCGGATGAGTATTTCTGCCCCTCTCAAAAACACACGAAAACTGACTGCAGAAAAGCCAAGAATTGTCGAAAAAGAAGTGCTTGAAAACTATCATTCGTGGGAATGCTAACCACGGATATGAACTTGTCTAATTATGCGCAAAAGACTGTGTAAAAGCATGGTTGAAAGTTTTGAAGAGCCAAGTCTTTTGCTCGAGTCAAGGTCAGCTGAAATGTCAGAGTAAACAACAAGATAAAGAAAAAACAAGCTAATTTTATGGACACCTTCACCGACAAGTGCTATTATGTATTTGTTCTTGCACTGGGAGACGTAGGTAAGTTAGCGTATTGTATTAAAGTAAGCTTACTTAGAGGAACGATCTTTCGGAGTTGTTTTCTTTTCAAACTTTGAACACCTTTTTCGTTGTTTAATTGAATTTATACTTTAAGTACTTACCTCAGGGAATAAATATTCTAGGCTGTTTTTATCAAATTCGATCTCTAAATCTGCCATTCACCATCTATCATAGGAAAATTATAACTACTATTCATGAATGAATTGAATATAAGTTACCAGAGCTGTCAACTCTGTCACAAGATCTTGGACCTCATCATAAACCTAATTTTTTGTGAGAATGTTCATACATTTTCTGTATTCATCCGCATTGGCTCTTTTTTTTTCACATATTTGCTGTATTTCATCCGATTTCACAAGATTTCTTTCCAAGTTTGGTTGACAGGTATGATATACTAGAAATAAAACCAAAAGTTATTTTTAATTCATTTCAATAAATGATTGGTCAAATTCTCACAAAGATGAGCAAGGCTTAAATGAATTACTTGGGTAAACCCCAGCTTTCTTTGGAGAAAGAAATAGAGAACTGGTTTCCTAAAACCCTAAGTATTAGTAATTTGTGAAAAACAACATATATTTGATAAACACTTGAAATTTAAATAAACTATTCTGGAATTCTGTTTTGATTTTTTTTTTTAAAAATGTGCACATACATATTAAGACCTTGAAAATCTGTTATTACCTAAAATTATGCCTTGTTTTGATACCACCTACAATATTTTCAATAACCCTGGGTACCTCAAAGTTTTCTTACAAACCTTAAAAAACTTTTTTTTTTCACATGTCACAATATAAAGTTGTCCAGCACAGCATAGTTCATATGTTCATTTTCTGTAATGGGTATCATTTAAACAAATTTTAGTTGGGACTATTTTTAGTTTTAGGTTTTATGAATTAGGTTTTTGTGGTATAATATTTGTATCCTATTTTTAGTTTTAGGTTTTATGAATTAGGTTTTTGTGGTATAATATTTGTATCGTAGGGAAATTACCAGTTTTTTTTCTTTAATGCTTTTCTCCAAACTTCTTTAGGTTAATCTCAGCCAGAGATTCTGAAATCAAGCTGAGACACAAGCTGCTGGCTAAGAGGCATGACCCTGGGCAGGATGTACCTATAAGGCATTGGTATTTAATTTAGGTAATCAAAAATTAACACATATAAAGTAACAAAAAGTAAGATAATATTTTAATGGAAAAATTGTTCTAAAAAAATGAACCAGAGTTATAAAAGTAAAAAACCTAGTTTTTTTCCAAGTTAGCCTGACAGGTTCTTGTATAATGTGTGGTTAGTGACACTTAGGCTATTTATGTTCATAAATAGTCTCTTGCTATTACAATGACTCATTGAGGTAGTAAGTTAATCATAAAAAAAACAAAAACAGGTCTCCTATATGATCCCTTAAGATCATATTTAAAACTATTTAGAAATCAATTTTCCTGTTTCAACCTATTTCAAATTATAGGCTAAATAGATGCTTATAAAAAGGATTCTAATTTGATAATTTTAGGTTAACAGATTCATTCTAGGTTATTATATGTGGTTCTTAACTGTATAATAAAATAATGTACTCAAAATGTTTTCAAATATGTTGGAGTGCTTTCAATCCACCCTTAGCAAAGTTACATTTTAAAGCACAAGAGAGAAGGTTAATAAAGATATTTTTCCAATATTTGAATTGCTTACTTTAAAACTTACACAAGAATAAGAAAATGCCCTATCTTTGCAAGTTAAGAAAAGTAATTTAAAGAAGTAAAAGGAATTGGGACAGTACAGGCAGAGTACTTTTGAGTATTTTTACCTCAAATCCACTACAATAGTGTGATTTGCTGATATACTTATTAATGTATAGGAATTTGATATGTATTTGTTTATTGTTTTTAATTTTGAAGAGAATAAAATAGCACCCAGTTTTTTGTGTGAGGAACTTTAATTGATCCTCATAATCAAATAAATAAATAAATATGACCTCCCTTCACACCTGAAAGCCTTCCCTGTTAATCAAAGCATATTTTTTTGTGTGCTAATTTTGCTGTATCAGTTGTCTATCAAGTATAGTTTAGTTAATAATATCCTTAGTAATGTCAATAAATACTTTTTTTACCTAGAACAAAAAACATATTTGTTCTAAGTATTCCCCAGGAGGATTGGGAGGACACCTTTTAATAATAGTTGCAGTATTTATAGAACATGCAATCTTTATATGTTTTACATATGGTGCTGTTTTTGTGGGTGGTGGAACATGATGCATAATGAAAGTGCAGGGAAGGGGGTTCTACACAAGTTTATGCTGAAAAAAATGATGCTGGCTCCGCTTTTAGGCAGTGCCTAAATCTATATATTAGTCTTCTAGATACCTTCTAAAATGCAAAGAACAATTGTGTTTATAATAACAACCTTAAAGTGCATCTGAAGGAATAAAACCGATATCCTTCAAAACGGCTCAATCATCGATATCTTATATCTCCTATGCTAGAAGAATCGTCATAACCAAAAATCTCCGATTTCCCATATTCCCCGATGTTTTTACAGCCCTTTGAATATACCAGTCTGTAAAACACCTTTGTAGCTGACCGACAAACGTATTGCGGGCGCGTGGCGCGAAAATCAAACTTGTCAGCTCGCGCACAGTCTGCATCTTCATTCGCTTCATTCGAGCTTGAAAATATCTTCATTCGCTTCATTCGAGCTTGAAAATATTCGCAAAAGGCGACATGCGAATGCTCGGCACAATGAACGATGCATGAAATCTCCAAACGATGCATGAAAACTCCACGCTTCGTTCATACTTTGCCGAGCATTTGCGGGCCGTTTGTTGCATAGCTTTTCAGGCTAAAAATCGTCGCTTGGCTGTTCTTAATAATCGTGGAAGTGTTTTAAAGCCAGAAACTTGTTATTTAGGCTAAAAATCGTGAAAATAAGAGACAGCCGTGTAGCTAGTTTTTTTCCTCCTTTACCGGAAGCCGTGCAGCGTACTTTTTTTGTTTGAACACAGCAAGTTTTACATTCAGATACCGTCTCTAATACGGTGAATACAAGTACGAAACCTTAAACAAAATTAAACGGTTTACCTGTTTGCCGTTTTCGTCAATCGTCTTTTTCTGACTTGACATAACTTAAGTATTTTGTAATGTAATATTTACATGAGCACTTACAAAAAAATGAAAATTTATAAGCAAATCTTATAAGGCGAAAAAATGTGGGTCATTTAGCTTTCAACCCAGGTTTTGAGGATCGTATATCATTGAAATTATCAGTGATCTATACCAGGGACGGCGGGAGGGGAGGGGCAGGGGGGCGCCAGCCCCCCCACTTTTCTAAGCGGATGTTTCTTTAGATATAGCGGTATATATGCAACCGACAACAAATTTGTTGAGCATTTTCAAATCTCCGTGTTCTTATAAATAGGATTTGGAATCACCACCCTGACCCCTCCCCCCTGAAGCCACCAACCACCCCTCCCCCTGAGACCACTACCCACCCATCCCCCCAAACTTTCGCCCCCCCCCCCCCCACTTATAGGACCACTCCGCTGCCCCTGAATACGAATACATAAAGGACCCCACTTTATACAAGCATTTTGTGCGAGGTGAAATTGAACTTTTTGTGGCTAAAGCAAATGATGCTATGAGAATGGCAAAAAATAACTACTCAAACCATCCCGATTGAGAATCTAGTACCCTTGGAAAGGCAGATGGCTACTAAATCACATACATACTGTAAATAACAAATACTTTTTGCATTCTTTTGTCATGGAGTTTAGCAATGTTTACATTTTAAAAGGCAGAGAGCGCACGGCTCACAAAATACGATGTCCTACACGAGACAAAAATATGATCACTATTTGTGCGAAAAAATATAGGTCCTTTAGCAATTTATCCAGGTTTTGAGGATCGTGTATCATTGAAATTACGTGATCTATACGAATACCCAAAGGACCCAACTTTGAGCAAGGTAGCAAGCATTTAGTGCGAGGTGGAATTGCTGTTACCCACACCAAAATGGTGCCGTCACGCAATACGATGAGATGAAAGGATTAGAAAAAATAGACTGTTCAAAGGGTCATTTTCATTTACGACTAGTCTAAAAAATGCACATTGAATGCTTTATATTGATATCTGGTCAGAGCACTGAGAGGACAAAGGCGAAAAGAAGGATTTAGCGATTATTACATCTCTACATCTCGTCTCTCTGAGACGGAACAAAATATGATGTATACCTACACAGCAAAAATGTCAAAGCAAATTAAATTATACCACTGTTTGTGCAAAAAAAATGTGGGTCCTTTAGCATTTCATCCAGGTTTTGGGGGTTAAACATTATCTAAATTATATGCAATCTATATCGATATCTAAAGGACCCATCTTTAAGCGAGATAATCAGCATTTCGTACAACTAGTTTAGTAAAGTATGATAGAGGCAATGGCACCATTGGGGCAAGTAACGCAAAGTAAATGGCTTCAAAATTGCAAAATCATTTGAATTATCAATAAGTGGCTACTTTAAAATGCAAGCAGGATATACGTTTTATATTTGTTAAGGTTATATTTTCATTTTAAGCCCGCCAATAATAGAAAAAGCACTTTATTTCCACGTCTAATAAAATTGCAAGGTAAAGACGCCGCATGTAGCCAAATTTGTTTTCTCTCGCAAATTCACGCGAGCTCTCGCAATTCTCCTTATATGGTGATCATTTCGCGCCAACTGGAGCTTTATCCGTGAGGGGACTGGGCAAGTAGGTGTTTTACAGACTGGTATATTCAAAAGGCTGTAAAATAATCGGGGATTATGGAAAATCAGGGATTTTTGGTAATAAAGATTTTTCTTTTATAAGAGATATTAGATATCGATTAATGAACCGTTTTGGAGGATATTGCTTTTATTCCTTCAGAATATTGCTATTGATAATTTGTGTAGTTCTCTTCTCATGATTAATTGGGAATCATATTTTCATATACACTAACATTTAAGATCACATTTAAGAACTGCACATCAAATTTTTAGAAGAGAATATGCAAGACCCAAATCATAATTAGACGAGCTGCAAAAAGAGAGTTTGAGATCTAAAAACTAAAGCACAAAATAAAAATCGCCAAGAGGAAAACAATTCTATTCCATCCTAGTAATTGCTCTTAATTGAACACGTAGTTCTAGCCCATTGGACTTTTGGCATTAGAAAAATTGATAGTTGGTTAAAGTAATATGTTAGAAAATGTGTGCCAGGTTCACGATTGGAATACCAAAAAATAATAAATTAATTAAACTAGTTCATTGCATTTTTTAAGTTGAAAAGAGAAATGTGGTCCCTTCTTGTTTCCGTAGTAAGGTTCTGAAAAAGCATTATAATTTCATGTTACCACGGCAACAGTGGTAACGTAAGCTACTAGTTGTTGGTTTATAGCGAACGTCGCGTTACATCCGTTGCTAGTGTTGGGCTACCTGTGGCGGTTCAGGCCGCGCATCAGTCAGGACAATGACGGAACGCTCGCACGTCGGTCGGGACAATGACGGAACGCTCACACATCAGTCGGGACGATGACGGAACGCTCGCACATCAGTTGGGACGATGACGGAACGCTCGCACATCAGTTGGGACGATGACGGAACGCTAGCCCATAGCCGGTTTGCATGTTTCGTCCTTTTTAAGACTCATCAGCATGGTATTTCTATTTTTGCTCAAAGGAAAATATCAGATTCATGCTGCTGAAAACTCTTTTATCGGATCCTTTTAACCTTTTTTGGATTTGTAGAAGTATATTCTAGAAGTATTTCATGGTTCCAGCCCAAACGAGTTTTAACGTCTTAGCCTTTTCACAGCTTTAAAACCACTGCGAGAGCTATTAAAACCGCGTGCGCGATCAGCCTAATATTCTTGGTCAGCCCTACTTATTCGAACTCAAAATGGCGGACGCTCTTGTAGGTGACCTGCCACGAGAGCATAGCAAGCCGGGGAAAAAAGTGACGTCATTTAAAAGGTGGACGCGCAGCTCACAGACGCCTGGGGACGAGCCTAGTGCGCATGCTCAGTAGCAACCCAAATACCTTACAATGAAACAATGTATATATTGTCATTGTTTGGTATATTGTTTCAATGAACCATCTTTGACGTACACATGCAAATGAAGATGAAACAATCGACTCGATTCATTGAATACGGCTCATGGTTAATAAGGCTCATGGATAATACGGCTCATGAGTAAAAAGGCTCATGGATAATACGGCTCATGGATAAAAGGGCTCATGGATAATACGGCTCATGGATAAAAAGGCTCATGGATAATAAGGCTCATGGATAAAAAGTATCATTGATAATAAGGCTCGTGGATTATACGGCTCATGGATAAAAAGGCTCATGGATAATACGGCTCATGGATAATACGGCTCATGGATAAAAAGTCTCATGGATAATAAGTCTCATGGATAATACGGCTCATGGATAATACGGCTCATGGATAATACGGCTCATGGATAATAAGGCTCATGGATAATAAGACTCATGGATAATACGGCTCATGGATAATAAGGCTCATGGATAATAAGGCTCATGGATAATAAGGCTCATGGATAATACGGCTTATGGATAAAAAGGCTCATGGGTAATACGGCTCATGGATAATAAGGCTCATGGATAATACGGCTCATGGATAAAAAGGCTCATGGATAATAAGGCTCATGGATAATAAGGCTCATGGATGATACAGCTCATGGATAAAAAGGCTCATGGATAATAAGGCTCATGGATAATACGGCTCATGGATAAAAAGGCTCATGGATAATAAGGCTCATGGATAATAAGGCTCATGGACAATAAGGCTCATGGATAAAAAGGCTCATGGATAATAAGGCTCGTGGATAATAAGGCTCATGGATAATACGGCTCATGGATAATACGGCTCATGGACATAAGGCTCATGGATTATACGGCTCATGGATAAAAAGGCGCATGGATAATAAGGCCCATGGATAATACGGCTCATGGATAATACAGCTCATGTATAAGGCTCATGGATAAAAAGACTCAGGGATAATACAACGTTTGAACACCCCCAAAAGGTAAACTGCTATCTTGCTTTACAAGAAATTGTTTTTTTTTAGGAATTTAAGCCAAAAGATTTGTAGACAATGTTAGCCGTGCTAATGGTTAAAATGTAATGAGAAAGGGGGGGGGGGGGACTGTGTTATTCCTTTTATACCGGAGCTTTGTGTCCTTTTATACCGGAGCAAAGAGTCGATTACTAGAGCGGGGTAAAAACAGTTGACTAGAGACTGTATGAAGAAAGGGCCGGACAAGAGAAAATACATACAAATATAGTTTGAAGGCGCTGACAAAGAAACCATTTGCATAGCAAATAGCTAATAAAACTATGTCATAAGTAAAGCTTAGCTCTCCCGAGTCTTAATATTTGATAGAATATCTGATTCGTTAACTAGTAAAATCGGAATTTCTAAAGTAAATGTTATATTTTTAATTGCGTTGGAATGTTATAGTAGTTGTAACAGGTTTTGTCTTTCGATTACTCGTCTATGACGTCATAGGGCGTGGCTAAGGCAATGTTGTAATTATACCCTGTGGTGTCGTCGTAGTTGGAAGAGCAAATCTCGGGGACGTCTAAACTCACATTTTCCGCCTCAAAATCAAAGAGCCTCAACGTCCCGCGATTCTTACGATGAAGAATAAGGTCGTCCGCATACCACGAATTCTCGTGCGTAAACTGCCCTTCGGGGATATTTGCAGTCAGCATCCTGTTCCTACTAAAGCGGCAATGACGTACGGGATGGCGCGCATGTGTGGACCACAGCATTGACGCCATTCGCTGATCCCAAACACAAGTAATTCCATCACGTGATCCGCTCACAACTTTCCATTCGTCCATTTGCACAGTGGTGACGTAATCCGAGTGGCCGCACAGGGTCTGGGTAGGTGATTCGCAGCGTGTGTCGAAAATTCGGACACGTCTGTCGTAACTGCCGGTTATGAGGCGGTTAGGTGGACTATCTCGGACATTGATACACGTGATTTCGTAGTGGTGTCCGGATAATAAGGCCAGCAAGCGACAAGAGCTCACTTGGTAAAGCCGCACCTTGTTTGGGAATAGATACGGGACCGTTCATTATGGTCATCATTACAAGGTTCACTTAGGTTCACTACATTAAAGAGCCCTTCACACCTTTGTTATTAGTTTCAATTTCAACAGATTTTAGAAGACAAATAATTAGTCTACAACTAATTTTTATATCTATTATAAGCACTTACTGCTTACCCCAAGAGATTAAATAAAAAAAGTTCTTCTTCGCGAAAAGTTTGATATTATATATGGACTCTATAGACTTTACTTTGTTCCTTTTAATCTTTATATATTCATTTGTTTCTTGTGCGGAATTTTGATAGATTTTTGCTTATTTTTTCCTCAATAATAAAGCTTTTGCTCCTCCCTCAGAAAACACCAGTTTTGTCTACCTTGATTCGGTGTTTTTCCTGATTGGCATTTTTAAAAGGTCTTACCTTGTTGCCCAAGATCCCATAGCCATACGATCCTATACCAACAGCCAAGGTGTCCGCCGTACAATCAGAACATGTGATCTTCCCGCCAATTACTTGATCAATTAATGTCACATTGTCAATACCTGACGTGTCGTGCAATTCAATGGTATCCCTTGTGAGAATGACATACTGGTGGTAAATTGTTCTCGTGCTCTGTAGCAAATGCATGTGCTGAAGCTGCAAGCAGTAAAAAGGTTTGGAATAATATATCCAAATGGCAAAAAGTTCCCATGGCAGTTAATGTGTTGCTTACTTACTTACAACCAAAGCGTGAAGATTAGATAAGACTTATCACCCTTGGGGGAGACAATGAGGAAAAAATACATAATGGTCAATTAAAGGTATGGGAACATGCATCAAACAGCCACTTATACAACCCATGTATGACAACAGAACAAAGCTTTAGGATCGGAATTGTTGGCAGCCTTAAAAAAGGTTAAATCACCTTGCTCTCTGTTGCCTTTTGCTGGCGACATCTCCATCTGCCATTTGCATCAGCGACATCAACTCTGACTTCATTCTCAGATAATGCAACCACTGACAGCTCTCTGTTAGTTGCTATGGCAACAGACTTGACAGGGCCATCAACACTGAAGTTGTTCACAGGGGAGTGAGGAAACATATTCTGCCAGATATTTACACGACCTATTAAAAACAAAATTAAACTACATACTTTCAATGATGCGAATGTGAGTTCATTCAGCTTTTTACAGCCTCACATTTTCAGTCCCATTGACTACATGGGTGACTAGGGAAAAAACATGATAATACACAAACAACATGTAGGCCAAACACATGCCTTTGATTCATTAATTCAAATACACACAGGAAAAAAATAAAATAAACATACAATCTGTACATAAGCATGTGAAAATTGGTGGCAGCCTGTGACTATAACTTGAAAAATCATACTTATTTACTAACCATTCTCAAAGCCAGCTGCACAGAGCCCATTACTTATACAAGTAGCTGTCACACAGGGCCTCTCCTGGCCATCAATTAAAGGATCCATTAGCTTATATGATGGTCCATCATGCCCCTCAAAGTCCCAAAGCAAAACTGTCCCAGTAGAATACCCAGCACAAACTAAACTGTTAGACATCCCCACAGCACTAAGACTTCCACCTAGAGGAAAAGGGACAAATAGAACACCAAAAAACTAAAAATAACAAATGACAATATTGACTTTCTCTAGAATGTGGAGAAGTGGAGGATTTTTAATAACAGGGACATTTAAGGGGGGTTTGTAGTTATTATTTAGTAAGCCATTTTCTAAGTGATTAGTATTCCCTAAGTTGCAACTTGTTTTTTATTGAAATCCTCCTGGAACAAAATCAAAGGTAAGACACAACTTAAGGGAATACTAATCACTAATTACTTACTACATTCCCTACCAATTCCCTATTGTCCAATGCCCTCACCTCTTGACAGTTAACGACTATGAGATTTAGGGCTCAAATGGAAGGTAATGATTGGTTGAAATGCAGTTATCATTTTCTTATAGATAGATATTCATGTCTTTACGATAAGCCCAAGTTGTCTTTAAGTAATGCTTTGTTTTAAAACTAGGCAACCTAACGACATATCCACACTTATATATCAAGAATGCCTTTGTTATTATACGAAATTTGAAATTTGATAAGGCACACTTAAAGCTAAATGCTACCTAATGTTTTAGAATATTTGAGTTTTAGGATTTATCAGAGTATGTGTAATATGGCTTATTAGACAAATCTAATGTGGGAAACCATGTGAAAATTATGTCAAGCAAAGACTATTGTTCTTTCTTCTTTTGATTGGTTCACAACAGAAAATCTCCAATAAGATATATTAGGGAATATATGTTTCATGTAATTTCCTCAAAATCTTGATATTGCCTACATCAGTGTGTTTAGTACAAAAAGTTTCCTATGTGGGGAAAGCTTTCTACCGCAGGGAGAATGGGACTTTGCCTAATTCTTACATTGATGACTACTTAAAACCTAATTTGGGGAAACTCAGCTTCTTTCGATTGTTTAAAAACCTGCCTAGTTATGCCTAAAATGTTGAAGCTGGTTCATCACAAAAGTAGGCTGTAAAGTGCTTAATAATAGTCTTACTTTATAGCTTTACCTCGTTCATAGTCCATAGGTGTGATCCTACAGACCCTTTCCCTCCATCTCTGCTGCTGCCGTCTGTTCTGCATGATGGAGTCTCTAACATGTCTCTTCCAGTTGGACCCTTCTACAACCAGTTGACACTTTGACATAAATCCTTTATCAACCCCTATCTTAAACCACAGTAATTCGTCTTCAGCTAAACTTTTCCAGGATTTAGATACAATAGCACATTGACACAAATCCCACATAGATAAGTGGCCCAATATCTTCATGCCCACTTCCCTGGGAAGCTGTAAATCAAAGAATGGGATTGCAGTAACCTCATCTATATCAAATATCAGTTGTTCCAGTAACGGTGTTCCAGATCTATGACTTTCCTCGAGATCTAATTTAGATACTTTCTGCTTCTTGGTGCATTTTTCATTCTCCCCAGTACTACCTTCAGGGTTTGGTAGGCTCAAAAGGATAATCTCGCTCTTCTTGTTTCGTATTATCTCTTCATTTGCAGTTGATCCTTTGTTGATTTCAGATTTTCCCTCGCCACCATTTATAATGAGTTCTTGAGGCCTTTTTGACTCTTGACGTTGGAATATCCCTTCAAGTAAATCCTTTTTCAAATCTCCCTCACTCTTCACATCGCATGATTTCTTTCGCAGTTTGTTCTTCACGTCATCTTGTTGTTTAATTTCTTTTTCCCATTCCAATCTAAATTTCAGCAGTTCTTCCTCCTCGTCTGCCATAATTCTTTCTATCCTAAAGAAGATCTCACTACAAGCGATGTTAGTAATACTTAACTTATTTAATTGATTAAGTAAGCTTCGGTTCTATCAGAGAAATCTCTTCAACACATCAGATTGCAAAATATTACGATCCCGCACTATAGCCATTTGAAAAAGAAACTTTAAAGATAATAAGTAAACAACCGAACACGGAGAAAAGAAAGGGATCGCCTTGCCATCACTACTATCTCATACAAGGGAGGCGCTCCAACAAACTTTAAGCATCACAACATCCGCCATGTTGTTTTGTTGCGAGAAACCGCTGACGCCTTGACTGCGCATGCGCATTGGTCTAATATTTTCCCAAAGCTCTCAAGGAAAAAGGCCGAGAGCCTGAAATCATGCCTTGTTCCGACTCTAGTCGCGGACTAACTTCTAAGCAAATACCAATAATCTGTGCTACTGTCCTTTTATTGGGCACCAGCACGTTATTTTTTATATTTGTGTAAGTTGGGAGAGTTTTGATGTGAATTTGCTTGCGCTCTGTCCTTGTGAAATCGTGCTCACGCCGAAAGCAAAGCAACACTGATGTCAGGAGTTTTCTCTCCACAGATGTCCTTATCTCACTCGCCAATACTCCATACTTATACCTGTTTACGAGGGGCTCCTCACATTCTTCGTGCTAGCAAATTTCGCCCATGCTACGTTCAGAGACCCTGGAATAGTTCCTAGAGGTAAGTGGGGATGATTTTGCTATTTGGGCGAAAAGAAGCCATTACTTCTCATCCGGTCCTCAACCCAGCTTAGCGAGCGTAGCTTCAAAACAAGGAAGAAAAATACTAGATGTTTCCCGTGTCCGTCCTTAGTTGGTGTTATTGCTCTGCCTTTAAGCAATCAAAGTGTTTGATCCGATATTTCAAGTTTGACAGTTCATAGTTCGTGTTCTTGACTATTGATAACAATCGAAAAAAATTCGCGGCAAAAATATTTCGATTGATATTTAAAATAGATGTAGCTCTCTTGGGAATGCTCTTATATTGTTTGCGATATAAATATCTTAACAGCCTTGGGAAGCCATGTTAAATTTGAACACTGGATTGGAGAGAAAAAACTGGACAAAAAATTATGTTGTATAATAATATGCGGTTATGCTTAGGTGGATTTAGCCAAATGAAGCTGTTTGGCTTGTATCGAGTATCACTTAAACAATACTTAGATCTATCCAATGATAATTTTTGGATGTCATAAAAATATCATTCCAAGAAGACATACTTGCACTTGAAGGTTTTTCGAGAACATTAAAAACTCAAATAAAAACATCATATTTGAAAATATTTTAGTTTAGTCCAATTACATACTTCCGCCAAGTCCAACAGAGATTATTTGTTGATTGATTTGGATTTGTTTATAAGTGTTTTTGGTGAATACAAGCAGTGCACATATGAATTTTTGCTCTATTTGTTTTTTTCTATTTCCTAAACAGCACATTTGATTCCATAAATTAATTAAATCCTCATATTCTTTATTGTGTGTACCTACTACATACTCGAATACTAACACATATTCTAATGCAAAGTGTAGAATTTAGGCAAACCCTGTTGCATTTGATTTGGCTAAACTATGTCAGCCAGCTGTCTAGTGTTATTCACCTAACTAAGCGACTTGATCATTTCGCCAACAGCTTTACTTGAATGGCACTCATCCCAAGGCTCATTAGCACTTTGCTGAATTACCAAATACTTCACCTAAGCTATTAATCTAAATTTTAAGTACTAGTACAATAATATTTGTTTATGTTGTCTCAATTCGAAAACCTCAAGTACCCTTGTCAGCCACACCTTTGTTATTTTTTATTCACAGTTGAAAAAAAAAATGACATAAAAACTTTACCTTGTGCCAAACTTGTGCTTGTTTATACTATCAGACCTGCCTTCTATTATTTTATGCTTTGTCTAGCAGCATTGAAGGTACTTGGGTATTTTCATTTCTAACAGTTTTTGTGTTTTTGTCATGTTTTGCTTTTTCAATTATGGGACCCAAGTTAAAAGCTAGTTCAGGTTGATGATGTCATACAGCTGCTTGACCAATCAAAAATGTGTGCTAGACAGATGTAGCCCTTTTTATAGCATAGGTATATGTAGCGCAGTTTGCTTCTATGACACTTTGGCTTCAATTTCAGTTCCATACACACCAGAACAAGACGACTTTAAAGTTCCACTTTACAAAAATGTAGATATTAATGGGATCACGGTGCGCATGAAATGGTGTGACACGTGCAAGTTCTACCGCCCTCCCCGCTGCTCACACTGTAGCATATGCAATAACTGTATAGAGGTAGGTTTATTACTGATTTGGTAAAGCTGTTCTTATATCAATTGAATTTGGAAATACAAAAAAAAAATTACATGTTTCTTTTCTCAGATGTTTGATCACCACTGTCCTTGGGTGGATAATTGCATAGGACGGAGGAATTATCGTTACTTCTTTTTATTTGTGTCGTCACTCTCTGTTGACATCGTCTCAGTGTTTGCCTTAGCACTAGTTCATGTCTTGGATAATAAAGGAAATATGGGGTCTCCAGAAGTTATTATATCGTATCCTTTGTAAAAAAAAAATTATTTGAAATAATGTTCTACATATGTTTGTCTCATTCTTTGATTGAAATTGTTGTGGACCATATACAGTAGATTTTATAAATTACAATAGATACAGTAGATTTTATAAATTTGACAATCTCAAATGTTAGATAGATAGATAGATGGATGGATGGATGGATGGATGGATGGATGGATGGATGGATGGATGGATGGATGGATGGATGGATGGATGGATGGATGGATGGATGGATGGGTGGGTGGGTGGGTGGGTGGGGGGTGGGTGGGTGGGTGGGTTGGTGGGTGGATGGATGGATGTGTGGGTGTGTGGGTGGGTGGATGGATGGATGGATGGATGGGTGGGTGGGTGGATGGATGGATGGATGGATGGATGGATGGATGGATGGATGGATGGATGGATGGATGGATGGGTGGGTGGATGGATGGATGGATGGATGGGTGGGTGGGTTGGTGGGTGGATGGATGGATGGATGGATGGGTGGGTGGATGGATGGATGGGTGGGTGGGTGGGTGGGTGGGTGGGTGGGTGGGTGGGTGGGTGGGTTGGTTGGTGGATGGATGGATGGATGGATGGATGGGTGGATAGATAGATAGATAGAATCTTTATTAAAACAATAGTTACAGGCAAACGTGTTACTTTACAATTCTAGTGAAAAAATACTAAAACTATTATTTGTAAGTTCATAAACATTACTGTATACTACATTAGAAATCTATGTACCGGATTAGGTCTTTACAAAATTGAAAAGGCATCTGTTTATAAAACAATGCTTAAAGCGCTCAGTATGTACACATGGCAGAATGTAGTTATGGCCTTTAGCTCTCAGACACCTATTCCTTTGAGGGGGCAATAAATCGTGGAGTGGGTGGTTGCTGTTCCCAGCACTCTTGACCCAGAGACTTCTGTCTCTCTCAGAGATGAGATCAGCAATGGAAAAGTACTCACTAGTGTAACCATAACGAAAAGCTCTTTTGCAAAACTTATCTATACGTGAGAGATACTTAGTATGGTGGGCAGAGGCCCAGACCTCCATTGCATAGGTAAAAAGTGACATTATAAGACTATTAAAAAGCACCGTGAGGTAATGTGATGAGTATCGATAGTACTTACAGACCCTAAGAATATACAATCGGGAACTAGCTTTCGATAACATGTTTTCAAATTGATTGTCCCAGTTACATGGATCCTCATGGATTGTGATCCCTAACAGTTTCAGTTCATTCTTTCTAACGATACCCTCAATGGACTCTGGAATAGGCTTCCTAGTTTTACCTTTTACTACCATCTCGAAAGTCTTTTTCATGTTCAACTCCATTCGGTTCTCCACCGCCCAGCGCTTGACGTTGGTAACTTCCTACAGCGAGGAATCAATCGTGTCTGAGCCAGATATCACAGGCATACTTATTGTGATGTCATCCGCATATTTGATCAATAGGGAGTTGGCGCTAGCGGGCTGAATGTCATTTACCATGATAGAGAATAGCAACGGTCCTAGCACCAACCCTTGGGGGACTCCTCTGCTGATTCCAAGGAAACTGGTGGCCATCCCATCAACCACAACTCGCTGCTGGCAATCGCACAGGATACTCGTTATCCAGTTCTCGATGTAAGGGTTGATGTCGTATTTTGCCAGCTTATTACAGAGAATATGGTGAGGGACAGTGTCGAAGGCCTTGCTGAAATCAAATGACAAGGCTCTAACAAAATCTGCATCATTGTCTAACTGCTTGAGCCAAAAGTGTTGGCATTATATCAGGGCCATTGTCGTGTTTTATGGCCTTTCTTGTAGGCAAATTGGTCAGGGCCAATTTCCGACTTAAGAGTGGAACAGAGTTCGTTTCTGCAGACAATACGCTCGAAAATCCTCATGATGATATTAGTCAGTAAGATTGGTCTGAGTTGACTACACTCTGTCAGAGGAGATTCCTTAGGGATGGGCGAGATGTTCGCTAACTTCCAAGCCATTGGGACAGTTTGATGTTTGAGTGAACAGTTGAAGACATTTGTGACAAAAGGTGCAAGATGGTGAGAAAAGTCGCGCCAGAGCTAGTACGGAAATTGATCAGGCCCTGAGGCAGTTCGTTTCTATGTGATAAAAAAACTCATTACATCGCTCTCACTCACTGTTGGGATTCGGGTGCCTTCCGGTATCCCGGCGCACGGGGACAACATATGCCTTATCAGTATTGGTGCCTTGAAAATGTGAGTTGATTATGTCGGGTGGAATCACCAAGCTGATGGGCGTTCCCTGCATCTTCCGGCCAGTTATTCTATTGGCTGTCTCCCACCATTCTTTCGACCCACATTTGTGTTCCTTTTGAACAGCTTCCACCTGATTTCTCCAAATGAGAATGTTGATACACTCTTGGCGCCTCAGGATCTCAGCACGGGTTCCTTAATGCGCGATTCTGTTCCTGATGTTACAAAGATGCTTAACCAGGGGGGACATGTAAGGTGGGTCTCTGGATGAGACTTTGACCGTAATGAGCGGAAAAAATTCATTGAACATCGACCACAGGCTCGCATTTAGCAGCTCCACACTCTCCTCTAGGTTAGCAAGATTGTTAATAGGTCTCCAGTCGAAAAAATTTAGTCTAGCTTCTAGAGCTAGTTTTCGATGGTTTCTAGTATCACGGAAAGTAACATATCTACGCTGAGGTTTGGTGGGGATTGTGGGTGGAACGGTGACAACTAAGTGGTCCGATCTCACCAGGCCTTTGTGTACTCTACCAGACTTCCAGAGAAGTGGATGATTAGTCAGAAAGACAACGAGTAATATATCCCCTCTGGTCGGTACCTTTTGATGTAGCCCATACTGCTGCATCAGATTCTTTATATCCAGCTGGTTGATATCTCCTGCGATGGCTATCTTAGCATCTGGATCAGCAAGCAGGACTTCATCACAGGTGTCAGATAGAAAGTCCAGTAAGTCCTTAGGCTCATAGATAGGATCAGGAGGATGGTACACACTGGCCACATAATATACTGAATTTGGGGTTGTTATTTTACACCAAATGGACTCAAAATCATCCGTGACCTTGATCACTTCAATCTTCCAGTTATTTCTACATATAATAGCAACTCCTCCTCCCATCCGCATCCCAGGTCGATCTTTCCTGACCATCACGTAGCCATCAGGGCAAATCATGTGAGACAAAATTTTCTTGTTGAGCCACGATTCCGAAACAAAACAAATGTCAATGTTATTGCTGTTTAGCTCCGCGAACAAAGCAGGGGCCGCATCCACTTTCGCCAGCCTCTTGTGGCTCGCGATAGGAAATTACAGTAGGAATATTATGCAAATCTGGGGCAGAGCACCTTGGTGAGGTTGCAGGTGTGGAGTTTGACGAGTTTGTTGTTTCCAACACAGGGTTACCAATATGGCTCATGCAGTTTTGTCGTTTGCCACTTCGCTTTGATCTAAACTTTCTCCGTATCCCTAAGTCTCCTAGTTCCTTGAACAGCTCTTCAGGTATCCGTTGTTTAGGCTGGCGTTTCCCGATGGATCTTAAGCTGGAGGAACTATGTTGAAGCCATGCTGAAACTTGTGAGGAAGTTGGTCCGGTGTCATTTCCAACATGGCCGCCTTGAATTCCAGTAGGTGGGACGAATTGACGTTCTCCCGATCTCCAGCAGCTAACAAATTGGTATAAACTGTACAGGGCTAGAAGCCAGGGTGTCTAGTTGAAGTTTGACAACCACATTATCTCGGATATATGTCGGCTATGACTGTATATGGACAAGGTATTAACAGACATTACAAAATGGTGGCAGCCATTACGGCGCCACTGATCAAAAAATGCCATGTATACCCCCCCCTCTGTAGAGAGAAATGCAAGTAAATTGGCAGGATTGGATCCCTATCATTTCAATACTTGTTATCATGCACACATTTGTTATTATCCAGTTAGTATGCACAAGCTTTATTGATAATTGTTGTGGGCTGTAACTAATGAGTACATGAGTTTTATTGCCTTATACTTCGTTAAATGTCAAAATAGTCATTATGAGCTTGATGAAGTTTGTTTTGGCTGACCAAAAATATCAGCAATTGATAGGTAGTCTTGTTGATTGGTACATTTAAAGACCTTAACTAGATGCTCAGTATTATTGTTATGTGTGTATGTGCACTCACGTCTGTCCCTGTTTTTGGGCTGTCTGTTTTCCATATTGGCCTTGTGAGCATGGGGAGAACTACTAATGAACAGGTACATATTACACCCCAAGGATCCAGGTACATGTTACACCCCAAGGATCCAGGTACATGTTACACCCCAAGGACCCAGGTACATATTACACCCCAAGGATCCAGGAACATATTACACCCCAAGGATCCAGGTACATACCACACCCCAAGGATCCAGGTACATGTTACACCCCAAGGATCCAGGTACATACCACACCCCAAGGATCCAGGTACATGTTACACCCCAAGGATCCAGGTACATACCACACCCCAAGAAACCAGGTACATGTTACACCCCAAGGATCCAGGTACATGTTACACCCCAAGGATCCAGGTACATGTTACACCCCAAGGACCCAGGTACATATTACACCCCAAGGATCCAGGAACATATTACACCCCAAGGATCCAGGTACATACCACACCCCAAGGATCCAGGTACATGTTACACCCCAAGGATCCAGGTACATACCACACCCCAAGGATCCAGGTACATATTACACCCCAAGGATCCAGGTACATGTTACACCCCAAGGATCCAGGTACATACCACACCCCAAGGATCCAGGTACATGTTACACCCCAAGGATCCAGGTACATGTTACACCCCAAGGACCCAGGTACATGTTACACCCCAAGGACCCAGGTACATATTACACCCCAAGGATCCAGGAACATATTACACCCCAAGGATCCAGGTACATATCACACCCCAAGGATCCAGGTACATGTTACACCCCAAGGATCCAGGTACATACCACACCCCAAGGATCCAGGTACATGTTACACCCCAAGGATCCAGGTACATACCACACCCCAAGAAACCAGGTACATGTTACACCCCAAGGATCCAGGTACATGTTACACCCCAAGGATCCAGGTACATGTTACACCCCAAGGACCCAGGTACATATTACACCCCAAGGATCCAGGAACATATTACACCCCAAGGATCCAGGTACATACCACACCCCAAGGATCCAGGTACATGTTACACCCCAAGGATCCAGGTACATACCACACCCCAAGGATCCAGGTACATATTACACCCCAAGGATCCAGGTACATGTTACACCCCAAGGATCCAGGTACATACCACACCCCAAGGATCCAGGTACATGTTACACCCCAAGGATCCAGGTACATGTTACACCCCAAGGATCCAGGTACATGTTACACCCCAAGGACCCAGGTACATGTTACACCCGAAGGATCCAGGTACATATTACACCCCAAGGACCCAGGTACATACCACACCCCAAGGATCCAGGTACATACCACACCCCAAGGATCCAGGTACATACCACACCCCAAGGATCCAGGTACATGTTACACCCCAAGGACCCAGGTACATATTACACCCCAAGGATCCAGGTACATGTTACACCCCAAGGATCCAGGTACATATTACACCCCAAGGATCCAGGAACATATTACACCCCAAGGATCCAGGTACATACCACACCCCAAGGATCCAGGTACATGTTACACCCCAAGGATCCAGGTACATACCACACCCCAAGGATCCAGGTACATGTTACACCCCAAGGATCCAGGTACATGTTACACCCCAAGGACCCAGGTACATGTTACACCCGAAGGATCCAGGTACATATTACACCCCAAGGACCCAGGTACATACCACACCCCAAGGATCCAGGTACATACCACACCCCAAGGATCCAGGTACATACCACACCCCAAGGATCCAGGTACATGTTACACCCCAAGGACCCAGGTACATATTACACCCCAAGGATCCAGGTACATGTTACACCCCAAGGATCCAGGTACATATTACACCCCAAGGACCCAGGTACATACCACACCCCAAGGATCCAGGTACATGTTACACCCCAAGGACCCAGGTACATGTTACACCCCAAGGATCCAGGTACATGTTACACCCCAAGGATCCAGGTACATGTTACACCCCAAGGATCCAGGTACATGTTACACCCCAAGGATCCAGGTACATGTTACACCCCAAGAAACCAGGTACATGTTACACCCCAAGGATCCAGGTACATGTTACACCCCAAGGATCCAGGTACATGTTACACCCCAAGGATCCAGGTACATGTTACACCCCAAGGATCCAGGTACATATTACACCCCAAGGATCCAGGAACATATTACACCCCAAGGATCCAGGTACATGTTACACCCCAAGGATCCAGGTACATGTTACACCCGAAGGATCCAGGTACATATTACACCCCAAGGATCCAGGTACATGTTACACCCCAAGGATCCAGTGTTCAATTACGTTTTTAGTAAATGTGAAGATGGCATATTCTGAGAGCATTTCTAGACAACGCACAGTGATTTCTTGTTGCAAAGTTTTTTGGGTTTTTAATTTTTTATTCTTGGTATTTTTTTGGGGAGTACAAACTTTAATTGTCCTATCTTTTAGGGTATCAAACTGGTCCTATTAGGGTAACAACTGCTATCAGATATTCTTTTGATTTGGGTATCCCTTAGTGGGTCTTGCTTTACCTTTTTCTTTAACACCTAACTTGTTTTACAGTCAACGGAGTGCTTAATTCTTTTCCCTTTATTGTCAGTAACTACAACAATGCATCTCTAAAAAAACATCCAATGTGCTAATAGGCATAGCAAGAATTTTGACCACATGTTGAATCTGTTATAAAACCTGAGTCTTGGACTGTTTTTTCTTTTTCGTTCTACTTTATAGCCACTAATTTTACACAAACTAAAAAGTGGGAGAATGGATTTACAAACAAGTATAAAGTTTTAATATCAAATTACCCAAGAATAGCAACTGTACTGTATGCAAAATAATTTTCACAGCTGTGTAAGCAGCTTTTAATCTTTATCTTTTGAATGTATCTCATGATCAGGTCTTTTTTTAACATCTTTTTAAGGTGACTGGAAAGTTCCGCAGTGGCCATAACCCATTTGACCTGGGCTGCCGTAGTAACTGCAATGCTGTTCTGTGTACTGGGCAGTATCCTAGGTACCTTGGATTTAAAGAAAAACTCAAGAATCAACAACAAAAGAAACATTCAACCACAAAGCATAAAAAGGCTCAATCAAAGTCAGACGATACTGAGCTATCTGAGATCCGTGTCCAAGTTCCTAATAACGTGGTAAGAATAGATTGATGGGCAAATGACGCTTTTACATGGTGGCACTGATATTATTATATCTATTATTATATGATTTAGATATTATATATATTGATATACATAAGATTGGTGGTTTTTGGATGAGAAGCTACTCTATTTGTGGCCAAAAGATGTGTGCCTGCCCCCTTGTGCTCACCCCTAGCTGCACTCACCCCTAGCTGCACTCACCCCTAGCTGCACTCATCCCTAGCTGCACTCACCCCTAGCTGCATTCCCCCATAGCTGCACTCACCCCTAGCTGCACTCACCCCTAGCTGCACTCACCCCTAGCTGCACTCACCCCTAGCTGCACTCATCCCTAGCTGCACTCACCCCTAGCTGCACTCATCCCTAGCTGCACTCACCCCTAGCGGCACTCACCCCTAGCTGCACTCATCCCTTGCTGCACTCACCCCTAGCTGCACTCATCCCTAGCTGCACTCACCCCTAGCTGCACTCATCCCTAGCTGCACTCATCCCTAGCTGCACTCACCCCTAGCTGCACTTATCCCTAGCTGGACTTATCCCTAGCTGGACTCATCCCTAGCTGCACTCATCCCTAGCTGCATTCACTAGCTGCACTTATCCTTAGCTGCATTCATCCCTAGCTGCACTCACCCCTAGCTGCACTTATCCCTAGCTGCACTCATCCCTAGCTGCACTCACCCTTAGCTGCACTCACCCTTAGCTACACTCACCCCTAGCTGCACTCACCCCTAGCTGCACTCATCCCTAGCTGCACTCATCCCTGGCTGCACTCACCCCTAGCTGCACTCACCCCTAGCCGCACTTATCCCTAGCTGCACTCACCCCTAGCTGCACTCACCCTTAGCTGCACTCACCCTTAGCTGCACTCAACCTTAGCTGTACTCATCCCTAGCTGCACTCATCCCTAGCTGCACTCATCCCTAGCTGCACTCACTCCTAGCTGCACTCACTCCTAGCTGCACTCACCCCTAGCTGTACTCACCCCTAGCTGCACTCACCCCTAGCTGCACTCATCCCTAGCTGCACTCACCCCTAGCGGCACTCACCCCTAGCTGCACCCATCCCTTGCTTCACTCATCCCTAGTTGCACTTATCCCTAGTTGCACTCATCCCTAGCTGCACTCATCCCTAGTTGCACTCATTCCTAGCTGCACTTATCCCTAGTTGCACTCATCCCTAGCTGCACTCACCCTTAGCTGCACTCACCCCTAGCTGCACTCATCCCTAGCTGCACTCACCCCTAGCTGCACTCACCCCTAGCTGCACTCACCCCTAGCTGCACTCATTCCTAGCTGCACTCACCCCTTTGCACCTGGTATACTATGCTTTTCCCATAAAAGTGATATAAAGGGGATGGCCATGGTAGACATACTTAATTTCTGTGTTTTCCTTGCAAGTGATTTCTCTAAGTTTTTTTTTTGTATGTAAGGCAACAAAAAAGGCCACTCAGAAAGGATGGCTTGATCCTCAAGCACATTTTAATTTTGGTTCATCATAAAGTAAAAAGCAAACAAACAGATAAAACAGTGGGTAAGGTTATAAATAAGTATGGGATGTGTTTAAAACCATCGTAGCCTTTCTGATCGCTTAGCGTGCATAAAAATACTATAAACTTTAGGCTTAGTCTCTACAAATCGTTGTCATTCCTTGAAGTAGCTTTGTGACCAATGTGTAATTATTTAGCCTGAGTATCAGCCACTTTAAGGAGGGAATGTGTGCATGTGGATAGATGGTAGGAGAATGGAGAAATAGCAATGCAAGTGCTCTCTCTCTTACTTTTCTCACTCAAACCTAAGTATGATATTCAGGTACCAAATAATATGACAGTTGTGCTTCTCTTCTATTAGCACCAAGATAGACGAGACACAAGAACTCAGCGCCCTGACTCATTCGTGACGGCCATAAACTCCACTCCTCAGTCACTGTCCAATAGCTACGTACGTTCAACAAATGGGAGAGCAGCCAATAGGGTGGAAGTGACCGTGTGAGCAAGGCTTTGAAAAGCAACAACACATGCAGGTAAGCAAGCCTTAGACAAGACCAATCATGTAGACAACGCATTCCCAACAACAAATTTAATTGAGTAATCGTCTCATCAAACATAGTCTAAGACAAGAAACATTAGTGGTCTTGCTAATAAAAAAGTATAATAATAGATTTCACTTACAACACTTCGCTGCATTTTTTGCAAGTTCTTGCAAATAGGCCATGTATTTCATGTTGTAAAAAATAACATGGAAGGGGCTGATGGATATTCTTTAATAAAGTGTGCCGGAAAGGTCGGCGAGCCAAGTATTAGACAAAAACATGTACTGCCCTAGCCCTGTGATTAGCACACCATGTACTGCCTTAGCCCTGTTTTTAGAACACCATGTACCGCCTTTGCCCTGTGATTAACACAACATGTACCTACCGCCTTAGCCCTGTATTTAGCACACCATGTACCACCCTAGCCCTGTTCTTAGCGCACCATGTACCACCCTAGCCCTGTTCTTAGCACACCATGTACCACCCTAGCCCTGTTGTTAGCGCACCATGTACCACCCTAGCCCTGTTCTTAGCACACCATGTACCACCCTAGCCCTGTTGTTAGCGCACCATGTACCACCTTAGCCCTGTTGTTAGCACACCATGTACCACCTTAGCCCTGTGATTAGCACACCATGTACCGCCTTAGCCCGGGTGTTAGGTAGAGCGAAGAGAGTATTTGATAAAGATGTTATAAAAATACATTATTGCAAATGTACATGATATGACTGTTTCTTTGATATTTTCCTTTTTATTTCTCTGAACCACTTTCGCTATCTGAATTCATTAATTGGATCATCTTTTGTTACTTGATTGATATCAGTGCCAGGTGTGTGATTCACTGCTTCTTGTATTCTTACAGCCTTAATGTGGCGAGCGAAGAGGCACCGAGATGACTCCTACTCACAGCACGTTGCCCAAACGATGTACAGACAATGACATGAACAAAGGGACGAATACCCTGCCGCTAGAGACCGAGCTCTACGATCCAGAGACATGTTGTGCTCAAACTATGTACAATGAACATTGATACGATAATCAGATCATGGAGCTAAAAGACTTGGATTGGTAACATTATATTGGAAATATTATATTTCGCGCATCATGCTAGTTTCAAAGACCAAGACAGTATGGCGAAGCTGCAAGAGAACATTGAAGGGATAGCTGATGCCCGAATAAGCATAATACAGAAGGAGAGAGCTGAAATGTCGCAGTGGACCTGGAATCGATCTGTGGAACGCCAAATAAAGACCATTAGTTAGACTCATGCTTACATTAACTTCTTTTAATATCACAATTGAGATTCGGCTGTTGCCATAGTGATATTAGAGGACTGATAGCCTCAAGAAGAATATAGCCTTATCTTTAAAAGCATTAAAGTCCCGCTTACCCCTAGATTAATAGTGGCTGTAAAGCAATGCGTCCTAAAAAAAAATTAAACTTGAAAAAAGTTACAGTTATCAAAAACATTTCCCATTCTGTTGTTTTTTGAAAATGTACTGTTTGTGTACCATACTATGAAATATTTCCAGTATCCTGATTTCCAGATGTTGTTTCGTGTGAATCAGGCTTTATTTAGACACATGCGATGATCACATACGAAGCAACGCAACAATTTGCCTGAGTTTGGGATGTAATTTGAAGTAACTTTTACAGCTTTAAATTTACTACCCAATAAACCAACTTGATATTGCTATATGAAAGGTTTATTTTACAGTTAAATTCGTTGTTGTGGGTCCTAAGTGGATCCAAGATCCTTGTCTCGTTTGGGGATCGCGCTCAGGCCCGTACCCAGGGGGCCAGGGGGGTGTGAACGCACCCCCCTCCTCCTCCCACAACGGCCGAATGTTCACTTTCGGTTCTCAATAGACGTGCTATTTGTAGACAAAACTATAAAGCATAAGCCAGATCATTCTGGTATGTAGCCAAATCCGAAAATAAACGTCCCGTGGAGATACTGCAATTGAAGTCATAAAAAAAATCACTCTTTGTTCTTTCAGGGGTGGTCAGATTTTTAGCAGAGAACTCCCCCCCTCCCCACAGGAAAAATTAGGTCCACTTTTTCGGATTCCGCCCCCCCTCCCCCCCTATGGAGTTTCGAGTTAAATGGAAAATCTTAGGGGAAGAGGTTGAGCGGACTCTGCAGATAACATCCCCAGGCCCAGTTTATTAGCTAGGTGAGTATCGTAGCTTCATTCTGCATACAATGTGTGAAGTGTCGACGAAGTTCTAGAATCCTAGTATTATTTTGCGTGATTGCATAACAGTGTTCCATCTAGGCTTTGTTTTGCATTAATCCCAGAAAGAACATATTTCATTATTATTATATCATTCTGATCACAATCCTAATGATTTGAAAAGCCAACAAAACGGCCGTTTCGCCCGTACACACTATGCAGTAAAATAATTAACAGTATAATACGTGCGCCGAGTTATCTTATGTTGATCTCACAATGAATGAAATGGCAAGTGCTTTGTCTACCTAAATTTTACGGCGCTTCTTTGCCTTGTTAACAGTAGAGATAGGTGAGCCTTTGAAAGTCATAAGGGGGTACTCATTAAATACCCCAAGGGGGGAGGGGAGATCTTGAGGGGGGCTCCGAATTTTTTGAACCACCAAAATGTGGGGCTCCGAAAAAAGGTCCTATAAGGGGGGGGGGGGGGGGGGGGGCTCTGAATTTTTTAGGAGCCGTACTTTTCAGCTTTACTATTTTATTGATATGATATAGTTTGTAGCACAAATACAGATTGAACATTAAGCCAAATGACCAATGTTTAATACTTTTGTCTTTATAAACCATAATATAGATACTTCCAGCTTTCAGTATATGACAGTAAAGTTAGATTTACCGATCTAGCTTTTAATATATAACAGTTGAATTTACCGATACAGTTAGTTATCAGTAAACAGGATCAAATAGAAATAAACTTCTAAACATTGGTGGAGGCTGCAAATCCACAAAACGATATACATGCAATATTTCATACGTTGGACATTTTATTCCTTTTTAAACAGAAGAGTATTTTTACCAAAAACAAATGGGTGGACCATGCTCTGAAAATATTGGGGTTCAGGGGGGGGGGGGAGGCACCAAAGAAAAAAGATTCGATGAGAGGGGGGCTCTGAAATTTTAAGGTGTCTTGAGTAAACCCCCCCCCCCCCCCCAACTCGGTGTATTTAATGAACACTTCCTAAACTGACAAGAACCCTCTCATAGTTCCTGCTGGTGGTATTCCCTTGACAGATCGCGACTCATGACTTTTAGTCAGGCGGATATGTGTTTGAATTGCGCACTTTTTGCTAAAGTTACCAACTTAAGCATAGTTATAGTTTTTAATACCCTTTTCAAGATAGGCTATAGAGCCAAGCTCAGATCGGCTTTAATTTCTAATAAGGAGTATTGATTTGGCCGACATTTTGAACCGGAAGTAAACTACCTTTTTATAAAAAATAAACTTGCACATTTTGATACTGTTTTTCACTAGACAACTAATATGAAAGTCAAAGAACGTATTTAACAGTTTAAACCCAATATTTTTGAAAATAACCGCAAATTTGTCATTTTTGGAACTTTAAAGGTGATAGCCACCTTTAACCGGAAGTAGTCTAAAGTAAAACCTCGGACGTTTGTTTCACCCCGCGCCCTCTAGCAAAAGACACCAATTTTATTGCAGTTGTAGGTTGCAATAACCTTTATAAGATAAGCTATGGAGCCAAGATAAAATCGGCTTTTATCACCGACAAATATGGTTTATTATAATTGCAGCCATTTTGCACTGGAGATTAAATTTGGCATTTTTGAAAGCACAGAGATGCACATCTTGTTTAAAAGTCTACGACCAAAATATTCATGAAATCCATTTAATACTTTTAAGTTGTAAAAAAAGGCAAAACTGATTAGGTTTCTGCTATTAATTTTTTTTAAACCGGTTTCTGCACACTCTATTGGCGGCTATGGCAACTGTTGTCCATTGTGCTAAAAACACGGAAGTATTGAGACAGGGAGGAGTGCTTCCCCCCAACAGTGGCCTGCTTGAAAGGCAGCTTTCTTGGTGTGTTGTATGATAGCTGCCTTCGTCGGTAGAATGACACCAAAATGCTGTTCCTTTCTTCACGAAGAGCTGCATTCTTGCCTTGTCTACTTCAAGTGTTGCCAAACATTCTGTATTTTATCTTAACTGGCCTGAAGGCTAGCTGTCGAAGACCATCTGTGGCTTCGGGGAATACAGCAAGTACTGTCTTTTCCCCCTATCCGCACAACAGGATACAGTATCACCTGTAAATGCGTGGAATTCTAATTGGCGAGATACTCCTTTGACTCTTCTGTAGAAAAAGGAAGAAATGCAAGAAGAGTGATAAGCGCACACCCGAGGCCACCAGATTAACAGTTCCTACTGTTAGAAACTGTTCATCTTGTAGCACTTGCACACATTCATGTGTGCAGTCGTTTACAGACGTTAAAGTCAATTGGTGGAGCGGGCCGCTCCCGGGGTACTTGGTATCCCCACCAGGCTTGTCACATAAGCAGTTGCTTTTGTCTTCTTTCTTTTCTCTTGATCCAGCTATTGAGCGATATGTGTCTTTTAAATCATTTGACGACTTTCGACGAGTATCGACGCGTGACTTCACTTTCGGATTAAATTATCGGCCATTTTAATATCCCAAGATAATCCGTGTTTAAATCAGATTTTCTTTTGGCTCCATAGCTGATCTTGAAAAGATGACCCTAAACTACTGCCGAAACAAATTTTTTTTTACTACTTCCGGTTCAAAATCGCTGTCACCCTAAAAGTTACAAAAAATTAAAAAAAACTTGTTACTTTAAGAACTCTTTTGTTTAGATGCATTCTCTGACTTATATTTTATTTGTCTAAACTTTCTTAAAATGTGCGAGTTTATTTATTTTTTTGGAAAAGTTAGTTTACTTCCGGTTCAAAATAGCGGCCAAATCAATATTTATTATTAATCAGAAATTAAAGCCGAACTGAGCTTGGCTCTATAGCCTATCTTGTAAGAGGTATCAAAAACTATCACTATTCAAGGTAAAATCTGCACATATCCGCTGGACTATTTTGCATGTCTCGCAACTCATGACTTTCGCATGTCTCGCGACTCATGACTTTTGCATGTCTCGCGACTCATGACTTTTGCATGTCTCGCGACTTTCGCTTGTCTCGCGACTCATGACTTTTGCATGTCTCGCGACTCCTGACTTTTGCATGTCTCGAGACTCGTGACTTTCGCTTGTCTCGCGACTCATGACTTTTGCATGTCTCGCGACTCGTGACTTTCGCTTGTCTCGCGACTTATGACTTTTGCATGTCTCGCGACTCATGACTTTTGCATGTCTCGCGACTCATAACTTGCATGTCTCGCGACTCATGACTTTTGCATGTCTCGCGACTTGCATTTCTCGCGGCTCATGACTTGCCTGTCTCGCGACTCATGACTTGCATGTCTCGCGACTCGTGACTTTCCCCACTAGTAGCCGCTCTTATTGTCACGCACGCTTTCCCCACTAGTAGCCCCTCTTATTGTCACGCACGCTTTCCCCACTAGTAGCTCCTCTTAGTGTCACGCACGCTTTCCCTACCCGGAGCCGCTCTTAGTGTCACGCACGCTTTCCCCACTAGTAGCCCCTCTTAGTGTCACGCACGCTTTCCCTACTAGTAGCGGCTCTTATTGTCACGTACGCTTTCCCCAATAGTAGCCGCTCTTATTGTCAAACACGCTTTCCCCACTAGTAGCCGCTCTTATTGTCACGCACGCCTTCCCCACTAGTAGCTGCTCTTATTGTCACGCACGCCTTCCCCACTAGTAGCCGCTCTTATTGTCACGCACGCTTTTCCCACTAGTAGCCCCTCTAAGTGTCACGCACGCTTTCCCCACTAGTAGCCCCTCTAAGTGTCACGCACGCTTTCCCCACTAGTAGCCCCTCTTAGTGTCACGCACGCTTTCCCTACTAGTAGCGGCTCTTAGTGTCACGCACGCTTTCCCCACTAGTAGCCGCTCTTATTGTCACGCACGCCTTCCCCACTAGTAGCTGCTCTTATTGTCACGCACGCCTTCCCCACTAGTAGCCGCTCTTATTGTCACGCACGCTTTTCCCACTAGTAGCCCCTCTAAGTGTCACGCACGCTTTCCCCACTAGTAGCCCCTCTAAGTGTCACGCACGCTTTCCCTACTAGTAGCGGCTCTTATTGTCACGTACGCTTTCCCCAATAGTAGCCGCTCTTATTGTCAAACACGCTTTCCCCACTAGTAGACCCTCCTAGTGTCACGCACGCTTTCCCCACTAGTAGCCCCTCTAAGTGTCACGCACGCTTTCCCCACTAGTAGCCGCTCTTATTGTCACGCACGCCTTCCCTACTAGTAGCCGCTCTTATTGTCACGTACGCCTTCCCCACTAGTAGCTGCTCTTATTGTCACGCACGCTTTCCCCACTAGTAGCCCCTCCTAGTGTCACGCACGCTTTCCCCACTAGTAGCCCCTCTAAGTGTCACGCACGCTTTCCCCACTAGTAGCCGCTCTTATTGTCACGCACGCCTTCCCTACTAGTAGCCGCTCTTATTGTCACGTACGCCTTCCCCACTAGTAGCTGCTCTTATTGTCACGCACGCCTTCCCCACTAGTAGCCCCTCTTATTGTCACGCACGCTTTCCCCACCAGGAGCCGCTCTTATTGTCACGTACGCTTTCCCCACCAGGAGCTGCTCTTATTGTCACGTACGCTTTCCCCACTAGTAGCCGCTCTTATTATCACGCACGCCTTCCCTACTAGTAGCCGATCTTATTGTCACGCACGCTTTCCCCACTAGTAGCCGCTCTTATTGTCACGCGCCTTCCCTACTAGTAGCCGATCTTATTGTCACGCACGCTTTCCCCACCAGGAGCTGCTCTTATTGTCACGCACGCCTTCCCCACTAGTAGCCCCTCTTATTGTCACGCACGCTTTCCCCACCAGGAGCTGCTCTTATTGTCACGCACGCCTTCCCCACTAGTAGCCCCTCTTATTGTCACGCACGCTTTCCCTACTAGTAGCCGCTCTTATTGTCACGCACGCCTTCCCCACTAGTAGCTGCTCTTATTGTCACGTACGCTTTCCCCACTAGTAGCCGCTCTTATTGTCACGCACGCTTTCCCCACCAGGAGCCGCTCTTATTGTCACGCACGCCTTCCCCACTAGTAGCTGCTCTTATTATCACGCACGCTTTCCCCACCAGGAGCCGCTCTTATTGTCACGTACGCTTTCCCCACTAGTAGCCGCTCTTATTATCACGCACGCTTTCCCCACCAGGAGCCGCTCTTATTGTCACGCACGCTTTCCCCACTAGTAGCCCCTCTAAGTGTCATGCACGCCTTCCCTACTAGTAGCCGCTCTTATTGTCACGCACGGTTTCCCCACCAGGAGTCGCTCTTATTATCACGTACGCTTTCCCCACTAGTAGCCGCTCTTATTATCACGCACGCTTTCCCCAACAGGAGCCGCTCTTATTGTCACGTACGCTTTCCCCACTAGTAGCCGCTCTTATTATCACGCACGCTTTCCCCAACAGGAGCCGCTCTTATTATCACGTACGCTTTCCCCGCTTGTAGCCGCTCTTATTATCACGCACGCTTTCCCCACCAGGAGCCGCTCTTATTGTCACGTACGCTTTCCACACTAGTAGCCGCTCTTATTGTCACGCACGCTTTCCCCACTAGTAGCCGCTCCTATTGTCACGCACGCTTTCCCCACTAGTAGCCGCTCTTATTGTCACGCACGCTTTCCACACTAGTAGCCGCTCCTATTGTCACGCACGCTTTCCCCACTAGTAGCTGCTCTTATTGTCACGCACGCTTTCCCCACTAGTAGCCCCTCTAAGTGTCACGCACGCCTTCCCCACTAGGAGCCGCTCTTATTGTCACGCACGCCTTCCACACTAGTAGCCGCTCTTATTATCACGCACGCTTTCCCCACTAGTAGCCGCTCTTATTGTCACGCACGCTTTCCCCACTAGTAGCCGCTCCTATTGTCACGCACGCTTTCCCCACTAGTAGCTGCTCTTATTGTCACGCACGCTTTCCCCACTAGTAGCCCCTCCTAGTGTCACGCACGCTTTCCACACTAGTAGCCCCTCTTAGTGTCAAACACGCTTTCCCCACTAGTAGCCGCTTTTATTGTCACGCACGCTTTCCCCACTAGTAGCCGCTTTTATTGTCACGCACGCTTTCCCCACTAGTAGCCCCTCTTAGTGTCACGCACGCTTTCCCCACTAGTAGCCGCTTTTATTGTCACGCACGCTTTCCCCACTAGTAGCCCCTCTTAGTGTCACGCACGCTTTCCCCACTAGTAGCCCCTCCTAGTGTCACGCACGCTTTCCCCACTAGTAGCGGCTCTTATTGTCACGCACGCTTTCCCCACTAGTAGCCGCTCTTATTATCACGTACACCTTCTACGCTAGTAGCCGCTCTTAGTTTCACGCACGCTTTCGGCACTAGTAGCCACTATTATTGTCTCGCACGCTTTTCCCGCTAGTAGCCATTCCAATCTCATCCCCATATCAAACATATTCCCCAAGGATAGTGTCCTTTGTTTGCATTGCCTTATATGGTCATTGATGCCCATATTTAGAAGAGCTAAAGTTTTCCCGCTCCCTGATCTCCATAAAATATGGTGAAAAATGCTGATTCCTGTCAATTTGAGACTCGTGGCAAGAATTTGTCTAAAAAAAACGAGGACCCCTCGCCAGTTAATGCCCTGCAACTCATGGGCTCCGTGATTAAAAGGGTGGAAAGCTACAAAATCCTCGGCGTCCACATTAGCTTTACGCTCTCCGGCTCCTTAAGAAATCTGGAGTACCGGTCCAGGATCTTGTTGCCATCTATTGTGTACTCATTAGATCTGTTGTGGAGTACGCAGGTCCAGTATGGGCTAATATACCAGGATTCCTTGTCGACATTGTTGAGGGCATCCAAAAGAGGGCCCTCCGTATCGTTTTACCCCATCTACGATACAAGGAGGCCTTGGACGCCAGCGGGCTCGAAAGTCTTGCTGACCGCAGGCGCGAGCTTTGTATCAGTCTCATGACCTCCGCTAAGGAGCTAGAACCCCTTCGATCTGTAATTACTGGAGGCGTAATTAATAACGAGCATGGATACTCACTAAGATCCGGCAGTATGAATACCTACAAACATATTTCTGTAACCAAACGCTTTGGTGACTTTGTAGCTTACCGATTTCTGTAATATTATAACGCTATATGTGCGCTATATATCTATCCATCCATCTATCATCCATCCATCATCCATCCATCCATCCATCATCCATCCATCCATCATCCATCCATCCATCATCCATCCATCTATCATCCATCCATCCATCTATCATCCATCATCCATCATCCATCATCCATCATCCATCATCCATCATCCATCATCCATCATCCATCATCCATCCATCCATCATCCATCCATTCATCCATCCATCCATCATCCATCCATCCATCATATATCCATCCATCATATATCCATCTATCATATATCCATCTATCATATATCCATCCATCATCCATCCATCCATCCATCCATCATCCATCATCCATCCATCAATCCATCATCAATCCATCCATCATCCATCCATCCATCCATCATCCATCATCCATCATCCATCCATCCATCCATCATCCATCTATCATGCATCCATCATCCATCCATCTATCATCCATCCATCCATCCATCCATCCATCCATCCATCCATCTATCATCCATCCATCCATCTAGCATCCATCCATCCATCCATCTATCATCCATCCATCTATCATCCATCTATCATCCATCCATCTATCATCCATCCATCATCCATCCATCCATCCACCATCCATCATCCATCCATCTATCCATCCATCCATCCATCCATCCATCCATCATCCATCCATCCATCCATCCATCATCCATCCATCCATCCATCTATCATCCATCCATCCATCTAGCATCCATCCATCCATCCATCTATCATCCATCCATCTATCATCCATCTATCATCCATCCATCTATCATCCATCCATCATCCATCCATCCATCCACCATCCATCATCCATCCATCTATCCATCCATCCATCCATCCATCCATCATCCATCCATCCATCCATCCATCCATCATCCATCCATCCATCCATCCATCATCCATCCATCCATCATCCATCCATCCATCCATCATCCACCATCACTATCGTAACCATTCCATCCCCACCATCACTACCCTAACTATTTTACCACCACCATTATTACCGTAACAATTCCACCACTTCCATCATTACCGTAACCATTCCACCACTACCAGTACTATCGTGACCATTCCACCACTACCATCACTACCATAACCATTCCACCACTACCATCCCTACCGTAACCATTCCACCACCACCATCTCTACCGTAACCATTCCACCACTACCAGTAATATCGTAACCATTCCACCACTACCAGTACTACCGTAACCATTCCACTACTACCATCACCTAACCCTAATCCTAACTACCGTAATCAATATGTCAATAAGTTTTATAACTGGGTCACAAAAACGGCCGACACCATTTGTAAGACAATGTTGAATGGAACAATGCACAAGCAACAGCCAGGACAGTTGATGGTGGTAGATATGAATTATTTTACACAGATGACAAAATGTCATAGTAGAATGAACGGCCCATTTCAACTCTGTATGTTTACTATAAACAAAACTTCACAACGTAGCGTGATAACACTCTGTGGGCTTGGGATACCTGTGCTGATATGTCAACCGGGGCAGAGAAATGAGATTATTCAGAGTGATTTTAGTCATTGTGGGTAAGCTACCTTGTGGTGCTGGATTAAAGTTCATCCGCATGATCTTGTCCGAAACTTATTTGGCCGACTTCTTCACCTGCTCGGACAACTGCTGAAACATAATAGGAAACGAGAAATGTTTCCCACGACCTCGTTGTTGTGGTGACAGATACCCGCTTCTTTTCACTAAAAGTGGCCATTCACCTGGAAGCCGCCCAAATCGAGCACATAGGTCAAACCTGGAAGTTCGTCACTCATCAGGGAAGATGGCGGTATACACTGTGTCACTTCACGGTTGAACAGCAAAAGTCCCAAACGAAACCCGTAATAGAGACCAACACCTTTGAGAAATAGACCGATTTTGAAAAGCAATCTTAAAAGCGCGCGCTTTTTCAAACCAATTGGCAAGCAACACCAGGGTATAAATAGAGAGGCAAATCGGTCTCTCGCTCAAACAAGTCTCATGATCATGGACGAACACGTGTCCTGGGTCATCTGCTGAGAAGGGAGAGAGGACCTATTGGAATTCCTTCCCTTTGAAACAACCGTGCCATTACCCCTGCTTATGGAAATGGTTGCACGCGCATCAAACCCCCAAGGAATCCAGCCCACATTGTAGAACCACACATAGCCCATGCGTCACAAAGAAGGCCGTGCTGTGGATCAGAAGCGACTCGAATACCAACCTCTCCCCTGCCGATCAGATTGTGCTCGAAGGGAAGCGAAAGTATCAAGAAGCTATCAACTACTACAAACAGTTCATGACCCCAAGACCCCTTTTACTGGACAGTTATATTCCCCCCCTCCTCCCATCCTAGGCGTGATAGGCCGATCCCGTGGCCTTTATGGCACCTTACGTGGAAGACGGTCGTCGAGACAGTGAACGACATGGTATGGAGGTGGACCTAGAGGCCCCTACCCTTCTAAGCTTAGAAACATTGAACAATGGGGGTACTCTTTCGGTAGACAGGGTCCCAACACTACATCCACCTTTCTGGGTTATAAACAATAAAACCTACCTAACTTTAAACGAGTTACAACTTCTTACTAACATATACTAGACTGATCTTTTAGTCCAGTTTGCGCGGAGGAAAGGACAATCTCCCAAATCGAGTTTTGATCACTCCAGTGTTTGAACTGCCCGAAACGGATCGAGCGTGAACACCAGGTAACGCTGGCTGCTGTGATGAACCCGCTGTAAACAGTCCAAGGGATGGTAGCTTGGCTGGCTCCAGTCGCATCTGCAGAACTTTCCATAGACATCGGAGCCAGGTGACTATTGAACAGAGTTAAGATGGTATGCGAATAATTTTCTGCATTGCTGTTGAGATGCGGCCAAAACAGGATTGCAAGAAAGCATTATTTGTTTATATTAGAGACCTTAAGATCAAGGTCTGACCCTTTTACCATAAACCCCTGGCTGCGGTTTCACATTAGACATATGCCCATTTTCGGAATTAAGATTCAAGGTTGTCTGTAATATACAAATCATTGTATAGCAATGGCCATGTTAAAGAAGCCATCTAAAATGTGTAAAATAAAACCACTATAACAACATTGGTAAGAAAATAAGGTATTTGCATCGAAAAGCTTGCAATTTTTTTTCGAAGCAACAGGTTTAACGAGAAGCATTAATTCTGGCACCATATTTGTTTTCATTTATGCCAACCACTTTGACTTTGCGCTAAAGAAATCATTCTCAAAATTATTTTTCAATTGTAAAACAAATATCAGTTAAAAGTTGACACATAGTAAAAGCTAACTTTCTGTGTTTTTGAAAACCATGGGATTTCAGTGTTCAAGAATACAACCTACCTGTCTGTGGTTGTGGATGGATTCATATGCATGAAAAAGTTATTACTTAGGAGAAAAAATTCAAGACCAACGGCTCTTTCTACTGACTTGAGCTATAAGAAAGAAACATGCAGAATTCCCTATAAGGCAGCCCTTTTGTCTTTTTATCCAATGACAAAGAGGCATACAGCAAAATACAGAAAATTCAGTATACAGGAAAAAAAGGGTTAAAGGTTTTGTCATGCATTAACCTTTATCCGGTACTTGTTTTATACCTTAAATGCATATATGTATATTCTTCTCTTTGATTTTGCATTTTAGGCCATTTTTTATGAGTAGGATGTGAATGTATCTGTCTGTGTTTTTTTCCCTAGTAGCCCTTTTTTACGGGTTTAAAGTAGTTATACAATCCAGTATTCTAGCACATATGTAGTTATTCTTCTTTTCCATAGATCTGTTAGGATATGCAACCTGCTACCCTCTGAGGTAGTGGGCGCTCCATTTTTAGCTTCCTTTAAGTCAAGCCTTTTGCCAGCAATTCGATCCTTGCAGATCCTTGGCCAGTTCAATTTATTTATGTATTCAAGTATTAAATTTAAATAAGTTTGTCTCTTATTTTGTGTCAATACTAAGTATATTTTATACTCATGTAATCTTACCCATACCAAGAAATTATTTGTTTTTATTTTATATACAAAATATAGCCACTATATTTTATTTTTTAAGTAAAATGACTACTATGTTTGATTTTTATATATGTACAAGTACTGTTTTAAGATATCACTTTTTAATATATTCGCACAAGTTGTTTGTTGAATCACCCATTTTCTTGGTGCTGGTGTAGCTGTCTGGTTAGCTTCTTTTGTCTTTCTTTCTTTCTTTTGATTTGTTCTGCATTTTATTTGTTAAAGTTACTTCTGATCCCAGAGCTTTTGTCTGCAGTATTCAGGTATTGTTTTGTCATAGTTTCTTTAGCATTCCAGTATGAAAGGTTCTCCCAGCATGTTGCTTGGATGAAAGGCATGTAAAGAACAGTCACTAGGGTACTCCTACTTAAAACCAATTTATTGTAACCCCCTAGACATGTGTGCCTGCTAATAGCCTTCTATTTGTTTCCCTTGATATGTAAGAACATTATGTCCTCCTCTCTTATATTGTTTTAAAGAAATCTTAAGGTAGTGTAATGACCATCAAGCATGTTTGTGCATTGAGTTGCACATTTGAATTTGATTGAAGCTCAGATAGTTAAATAGCCCTTTAGAGACCTTGGCCCTGGTGCAGCTGTCTTGTCATCCCAATATATATGTCGAATTCCTGTAGAGCAAACTGCTCCTTGACGTTTTTTGAACTATATTATATTGTCGGTTATATATTTTTGAGATTTTCATTTTTTTTCACTTGCTACAATAATCAAAGTGAGTAAGCAAAATAAGATGCATATTTGTGATGGCTCTGTTTATACACCTAGACATAGACAACCCTATTTTAAATAGGTGTAAGGTTCATATGCTAAATCAGAAGAAAAAAAAACAACTCCAAGTCACGAAAACACTGGTCGCATAACGACACAAACACACTGTGCACATAACGGCACGTACACACTGGCAGGCCCAGTGTGGGCGTGCGAACGCACCCCCTCACAACGGCCAAAGGTCCACTTTCGGTTTTCAATAGACGTGCTATTTGTAGACAAAACTATAAAGCATAAGCTAGATCACTCTGGCATATAGTCAAATCCGACAATAAGCGTCCCGTGGAGATATTGCAAATCATTTTTTTTAAAAGAGAACACCCTCCTCACCCCACCCCGGAAAAATTAGGTCCACTTCTTCGGATTTCGCATCCCCTCCCCCTCCCCCCCCCCCCCCCCCAAGAAAAATCCTGGGTACAGGCCTGACTGGGCACATAACAACCGGTACCCACTGGGCACATAATGACAAGCACACACTAGACGCATAACGGCATGTACACACTGTGCACATAACGACATGCACACACTGTGCACATAACGACGTGCACACACTGTGCACATAACGACATGCACACACTGTGCACATAACGACACATACACACTGCACACATGACGACACGTACACACTGCGCACATAATGACACGTACAAACTGCGCACATAACGACACGTACACGCTACGCTCATAACGACATGCACACACTGGGCACATAACACGCACACACCTTGTACATAACGGCACGCACACACCGCGTACATAACACGCACACACCTTGTACATAACGACACGCACACACTGCGCAGATAACGAATAGCACACACTACGACACACATGCACTGCGCACATGAAACGCACACACTGGGCACATCTACATGTGGGGGGAGAGGGGGCTTGCAAAAGGGGTTACCCGTCACGCAAGACAGAAGTGGAATCCAGAGTGGTATTAGGTTATTCACCTCATTTCCCATCTTAAAGTAAAAGTCCCTATATGCCTCTGTGTTTGGGCTGAGTTCGATACATTTATTGACATGATGTCCTCTAAGTTGGCGTTTATGTGTATTTATATAAGGAGAGGCCTCAACCACAGTGTCACCATGGACAGACTTAAAAAATAGAGTGAAGCGAACATTTTTCCTTCTTTTTGTAACTCGCTTAGTAAGTTTGTGATTGTACCTGGAGATCGTTCCCAGCACCATTAATTTTTTTTACGTGCTTGTCGAGCCAAAGATCCCAAACGCTACTTGCTTATTCCAAATGAGGGTGGTCAACAGGTTTCAGGGTATGGCCCATCAGTCTTGTAATTGTGGGTAACCAGCGCATTACAAAGGAACCCCTTAGCGACAAAGGGGTCGCTTTAACAATGCTCAAACTCTTGTGATTTATCAAATAATAGCTCTGAAAACGTGAAATTTTTCTATTGTGATACAAAGCAATGTAAATTTCAAATATGCAGGAATTGATAAGTTACATGATAGTTTAATCATGGGAGATGACTTTCCAAGCTGTAACATTTATCCTAATAGTCACATATCTTAAACCCTTTATAAATATTCTCTGTGCCATATTTGTTTTCTTCTTGTATATGATAACAGTGGAAACTATAACACATGTGATGAGGAGGGGGGCGTAAGGGTTTTCTTTAATACGCCCCCCTCGATGAGGGCAATACAAAGTCTGAAAATTGTGTGCTGTTATGGTTGTGTAGTATTCTTGTAAGCATGTGTTGTGCAATCATTGTTGTACAAACCTGTGTAAGAAAATGGTAATAAATAATAAAATGCCTTTTATACTAGAGTGGTTTTCAAAAACCTGTGAAATACTATTTAGTTTTTTTAGTACTAATACACTAATGTTCTCTTTTGCTCTGGCTTGACTATTACACTTAAATAATTTTGTTGCACCGGATTTTGAAAACTACTCTAAAACAGCACTAAGAGGCGGACAGCTGCCTGGGAAACTTCAACAATGCATCAACAGCTTTTCCACAGTAACCTTTCCGATGTGACCCAAGTCGCCTCTCAAGAGCGTTCACAGCTTCCTTGATTCCACCAGCTTGTTTAGCGTCTTCTATACCCTCATAAACAGCCCTAAACACTGGTTGCTTGTTGTTGGTGAACACGCCTCTGTTGCCATGCAATATATAGATACCATTAGTATCAGCTGTTTTGCAGTTGTTGCCATAGATGCAGTGATCATTACGGTAATTCCACTCACAGCTCAACACGTACACCAACTCTGCAAACAAACAGCCAAACAGCAGTGAGACATCTTCCAACAAAACTACAAGTTAGTGAGTCCACCACTGTATCGAGCCAGAGATGACAGCCTTTCCCCATTAAGGATTGGCACTTTTTTCATCATGTCTATTCCTTAATAAGATCTTTCCTGTTTTGATCTTTTGCACTAGGCAATTGTGGGCTTTACTATACAAGTGAAACACGAATGGGGGGAGAGGGTTATGGGGAGGAGGGGGTGGTATAACTTATCAATCACCTGGATGGTAGTGGAAAAGTATATTCAGGATATCCTGGTCTCCCCATGTAATATCAAAGCGATACTTGTTGTATATAGGTAATATCTTCTCCTGCCAGCCAAATGATCTCATTCGCGTTAGATTCATCAGCATTACTCCAGAATTAAGGCCCAGCTTGCCATAGTAAGGATGGCGTGCAAATCTGTTGTACCAGCCAGTGGCTGACACCTCTCCCTCTGGAGTCATTGACGCCAGTTGTGAAGAGTTGAAGTTGCTGAATTGATCCCATAGCCATTGTACTGGAGACAGGAATAATGTGTCTATGTCCATATATATTAGGCTGTCAACTTCCGTAAGAATGTCCTGTTGAAAGATAAAAATTTTATAATGTCTTGCCATGAAAAATTTTTATGCATCAACTGACATTTCTATATTGTTAGCAATCAAATCATCATCATTAACATCATCATTAACATCATTATTAACATCATTATTATCATCAGTGTCAGCATATTTTACAGCAACTGTTGTTGTGATACAGTATCATCATCCTACTATTTCAGCTCTTACTAAATCTGACTACAATTACTCAATTTAATTTTAGGAAAGCCTGAAATTCTATAACAAAAGTGTAACTCTAGTTTCTGCTCTGGTCATTATAATATTAAAATGGTCTACTTCTTACAGGTAAAAACAGCCTCTGTGCTGCACAAGGCTTGAACAATTTTTTCCACTCATCTGGCTTTTGACCTTCAGGAAACTTGAGAGGGTGGATCTTGTAGCTAACTTGCTTGCCCTCGACACAAGGCCAATGATCCAGAACTGATTTGAGGCCATCATGAAGTCCAGACTCAGCTAATATGTGAAACACTAGTGTTCTGTTTGTGAATAGAATGCTGGATTTTAGCATTGTGAGGGCTTCATCTTTGCGCGAACCACAAATAACTATGCTAATGTGGATAAGTTCTTTCTTTTGCTTTCTGTGAAATAAGAAAAAAAAATATAAATCGTAGTTATAATATTAAAGCATCCAGCTGATTGTTAATTTGTTTTTAAGTACTATAGCCAGCTCTGGTCCTGCAGCTCAAGGCCCGTTTTTAGAGGGAGGGAGGGGAGGGGGGTTTGACTCACCCTTGCTTGCAGTGGTTTGTTACCTTCAGTCAAGAGAGCTACAGGAGTTCTTTGATGCCCCCTGGGGTTCCTCTACATAATCGTTACTTTTACTAGAAATCTTCTTATTGTAAAATGACTTAAATGGGAGGGATACTTGCATACTTATTTTTTACAAGTCCCTTTCAAATTTTGTCCACCCTTACCCTTATAACATTCATCACTTGGATATAATAGTCACTAATATATTTTCACAAGACAAATATCAGACAATAACGGTTAGCCAACGTGATATCTGTCATGTGAATAGTCCTTTTTTCAGTCAGAACAAGTTTTTTTATATCAGAAAAGTAACGATAAACAGCAAACCAAGGTTTTTAACAAAAAAACACCAAATTGGTAGCCAAAGCAACACCAGATAACACAAATTATTATACATTGTGCTCAATGTCATGGACACTGAGCACGCGCTTTTTTTTAAGATTCATGCAATCTGGGGGTCTAAACTGTCAGCTAGCAGATTAGTGATTCAATGTGCGAAATACATCCTGGGGCGCAAAGATTTGTTTGTGAGAAGTGGCAGTGTTTGTGCAAATCGGGAATGAATTCTGTTTACAAGAAAGTGTGTTTTATTGAATCAATGTATAATAAAACCATTAGTGGATTTGGTTCTAGTGATATCCAGAAAAATTAATGTCTCGCCAAGTGGAATCAGTCTCAGCCTTTGCCCTTGCCTGATTCCACTTATCTTGACATTGATTTTTCCAGATATCACTAAAACCTCGTCCAATAATTGTTGTAAATTCAACTAAATATTCTGTGCCATAGTAGTTTGCAAATGGTTTTACGTTTTTTATAATTTTTCTTTTCAAACTCTGCCTTCAACAGCTGCAATTCTCTACTTCAGCTCTCAACAGAACAATTACAAAACAGTCTAGGTGAAAATCATCCCCGGGGGGTTCTCCTGGGTAAAAGTGATAGGGATGCTCGACGGAAATTCGAAAAATACCCCATAAAAATTGCTACCCTAAAAAAATACCCCAGAAGCCCTAAAAATACCAATTCTAAGAGAAAAGCCTATTTTTTTTCTAGGATACCCCCTAAAAATACCTGAGGCCCGATCTTGACCCCTAAAAAATACGACGAGTTGATAGGGTCAGGTCGACATGGGAAGAACCCCCCCCCGCCCAGGAAATCATCATTTCAAATGCAAGTTTTTTTTTTTTTTTTTTTTTTTGAACAGGTTGTTTTATGGAATTTTGATTCTTTAAAAAAGTCTCGCTAGTTCGAAGTTGAGGCGTAAAACACCATCGACAAACCTTTCTATCAAAGCAGCGGGAATCCGTGGGGATTGAGTCGGTCTTTGTGTTTGTCGCCTTTCCTTTACATTACTCCGCACATCCTGAACAACGCTAGCTTTGGTTGTGATCAGTTCCTTGACAACTTCTAGCTCAGAATGACTTCCTGCGAAAAATAGGAGCAGCACCAATTCTAGGACTACAATCAAAGTTGCTAATCCGAATATCAGCCTCTTTATAAAAGGCATTCTATTGCTTTCAACTCGGGCAAACCTGCGCCATTTCTCTAGTAACTAGTACACCGAAGAAGTCAAGATCTAGCAGGCGTTCCTGCATTGGTGATCGTTACATTATCCGAGTTGATTGCTTTGTGACCGGGCCTCTGAATTTTCAAAATGGCGGACAAACGTGAGGTTTTAGAGAGATGAAGCTGATTTTTCTCTTTTTACTCTTGGGTTTGATCGAGTGAGTTGCTATAAACCATTCTATTATACATATTTGTGAGCTTGATCGAAGAAGTCCAGCATGTTAGCACCTTTAGTCGACTAAGACATTTATTTTTTTAATTATCTGTTCCACGTTCCACAACGAACTTTAGGCGCTGACAAAGTACTCACAAATTAACTTATGCGATAAACTATTTCACAAAGTCTTCTTATCCATTTTGTGGAGTTTATTTCCTGCGATACTGATTTATTTGTTTCTACTGTCTTAAAGTTCAACTTGTCAAGGTCATTGCATTTGTCTCAACAGCTCGTTAAGTCCCGGACTATGCCTGCATGCATTTTAAGGTTTTGATTTACCTGTTTTGGAATCCATACCATATGTGCCATACCATAGCTCTTATGTACTGTAACAGGTATCTACAAACACACACAAGGGCATTAAAAATAACGTGTGTTTTACAGGTAACTGATGGAGCTTGGACTTTGTAAGAATCCCTTCGTGCTTGCATATTACTCCAAGCTGACCCACGACTATGATTCTGGTAAACTTCAATCACCTGAAATCATCCTTCCATCCGTCCCTGTAGTGACAAAAGACCTGCCTAACCCCCCGTCCCCCCAGGAGTACCTTCTCCCTTCTGTCATTCTCTGGGACCCGCTGCAACAGCTTGATTGCTTCAAGGAAGGAATCTGCTGTCCATTTGATTGTCACAATGGAGAGGATGATACTCCTCTACTCAAGCCAAAGAAAAACAAAAAGGGGTTCTACTGCTGGCAGGCAGGTCAGCGTCTTGCTGTAGCCCCTCGCCAGCTTTGCAGCTCCAGTTGGCCTGTCATCCTTCTAAGTAGGATCTACTTCTGCACAGGAAGGATAAAGCATCGATCCTACATTGCACATGATCCTGAGATCCTCAGCATGATTCCACCCTCTGAGGCCACAGGAATCCCCTTTGTGCTGCTTCACCGGACAGGCTTCACCAAGGAGCTGAGTGATACTGTCTTGTCACTGCTGGCCTCTGGAGGAAGTCTTGAGAACATCGAACATACCATTACCCAACAGCACATCAGTAATTTTGCTCAGTGTAAAGCAAAATATGAGGAGGATATTCAACTGTTGAGTCTTGGGACTAATCAAGAACCCGCTGATTTCCCGGAATATAAGCCAACAGGGGTGCCCTCTATGGAAATGCTTCTGGGATGCCTACTTGTCAACCGTAAGGAGAAGGCGCGCTATTATACACAGCGTATGAGTGAGCTATCTGCTCAGGTATTACTGCTCGGCCATTTTTTCAAAGCAAGCCAACAGATGGGCTACTTCTGTCCTAACACTAACAAATGGGTGCCAAAGTATGACTATATTTTTGCCATTTTGAATGAAAAGGGGCAGGTTCTTTCCTGGCAGGCAACCAAAGGGAAAGACCCACATGATGTGCTACCTCTAGTAAGAGCTGTCTACCAGCGACTTAACACCCAGGGAGTGACTATTGAGTTAATTCTTTCTCCAGATTGCTGTTCTTTCAGGGAACCATTGATCTCCATCTTTGGATCTGATATTCAAGTCAAAATGGACCCAGCATTTGCTGTAAGAAAGCTTGAGAAACGTTTCAAAATTCGTAAATGTGATCAAGAAGCAATGAAAAGCTGTCTTGAGAACTTGTCCCTTGTTTTCCAACAAGGACCAGATGTGGGTTTGTGCAGGATGCAGGAAACTCCTGTGAGTGATGTTATCCATAGTAACTTGATGTCCTTTGTGTCTCATTGGAAGACAATGAAGGGAGAGTCAGGTGAGCGCCTGCTGCATGAACCAGCCCTTCAAGAACTCGAAGCACTACAGACCGATATCAAGAGAGGCTGCCTCTCAGGGGTGCCCCCCTCATGCGGCAGTGAACATGTCGCTGAATTGCGTGAGCAGCTGAGGCCTGCCTTGCATCGGCGTTTCCTTAATACAGATCTGACTATTCCTGCTGTCACTAGTTTGTTCTACATTTGGAATGAGCATCACAGTGGAAGCCAAGGACCTCTTATGCTTATCGACTCCTACAAAGATGCATTGGATTGCATTGGTTTTGTCCCAACCACAGAGCAGTTTGGTCTGGTGAGGGATAAGGGAGGTGATGATGAGAATGATGAGGAACCATTCCAGTATACTCTTGATATTCACTCTGTGCAATGTTTGATCTTGGCTGCCTTGGGACTAACAGGAGAGGACTCTGAATGTGCAGACTCAAGTACACTGAGTGAAGCCACCCTTAGGAAAATTTCCCACATAGCAAGAAACTATCATTTTGTTGGGAAACTCCTGTGCAATATCAGTGTACAAGTGCCAGATACACAAAGACTGCTGCACCTCTCAACCTGCTCACTTCTTCTGTTTAGTAGAAGTGACTGCAATGTGCAGGACACTATTGCGCACAAGAGTAGACTCAAAGAAGAAGTGAGTAAACACTTAGGAACAATATATGGAGAGGCTGGAGATCCAGAGGGGTTCTTTATTGCACTTGCCAACAATTTGAACAGCATTCTTGCAGATCTCCAGCAATGTGAGGCCACGGAGTGCCAGCAGTTCAAGGAATATTTGCAGAGTGTTGGCTATGATCCAGCAATGCTAGATGATGAACAAGTAAATGTTGTCACTCTTCGTAGGCTGATTAGTAAGGAATGGTTGGAAAATAGAGAGAGGTATTCTCCTCTGCTTATGACGCCATTGCTGGAATTTGAAAAAGAGGCAGTGAACTTTGCAAATGAAGGGTACATTAAAGGTATGAGGGTATGTGAATTTAGTGGAAACCTTTAAATTCAAACCCAGAATAGATGAAAACAGTTTGAGCTAGTGGGTAGTTTAAATTGAATTGGGTAGTTTGAATAAGTCTCCACAGAATTTCAAAGAATGAAAAGTCAGCTCAATTTAGCAGGAGTTTGAGTCATAAGGGTTTTATCGTTGTTAAAGGTTGTGTTTCAAATGTTGAAACTTCTTATAACCCCACACAAAGCGTACAGTACAACAAAATAATTTAAAAGGTTAAAAATAAACATGTGTGATTTCTTCTAATCAAACATACAATATCTACAATGTGAAACATGATTTCTACAAAAGAAACATTTGATTTCTTCAAAATTAACGTGATTTTTTTTCAAAATAAACATGTTATTTTTAAAAATAAACGTGATTTCTTTCAAAATAAACGTGATATTTATTTGTATTTTTGCAGCGGACATGATGAATCTCCTCCCACTTGCTGCCACTCAAATTTTCAAGCTTCCCATAATCCTTTTCACCTCACTGGAACTCTGTCCAGTGGTGACAGTAGTACCGGCTGACAAGTTATCAACCCAGAAATGCATCTTCATGGGCTACAGTGCCGCCGAATATGGTACTTACTACACCGTGAAGGTCATTAGCCAGATCCCTACACATCCTGACAAGCCTAAACATGTCTGTCGATGTGGACTTGGGAATGCAAAGAACAAAGACTCAGGCAGGCAATTCTGCATCCACATCCCAGGAAAGTACTTGACCCGCTGTGAGTGCTTCAGGAACGGTGTGGGTTGCGGGTACCTCTGTCGTTGTGCCAATTGTGGCAACCCTCAGGGTACCTCAGTTGAAAGCAGAGCAAAGTATGTTCAGCATAACACTCGCTCCAGGCCTAAACACAAGTTTCAGACTTCCCGGGGCATGGATAAAACCCCTGAAATGGCTAACTGGAATACCAAGGAACAGCTGGCATTTGAGCTCCTTACCAGTGCCATGCACTATCCCCATCAGGGAATCTGGGTGTTAGAAGCCACGCCCAACAGCACCCTAAAGTATTTCAACCAGCTTGTGACTATTGACACGCAGAGCTCCAATAGCACACTGTTAAGCACTAAGAGTCTGGCAGAGGTAAAGCAGATGCTTAGAGTCTATTTGGAGCACATGGAGAATTATGCAGACATGTATAAGAAGCAAAGTGAAATAAACTGGATGCAGATGTCTGCTATTACCAATGACTTGACAAACCCCGAAGTTAACCAAGTTCTGGTTATTGTAGAAAGCACAGAGTAATTTATAGGACTGAGTTATTGAAGCATTTGGTTACTGTTGAGAATATAGACTGTCTTGAGACATTTGCTAATGATTTTGTATAATGTACGCAAGCAATGCCATCTCTTTTGAGAGGGTAAGGTCACAACAGCGCTATTGTTATATCTGCCTTTTAGGACCCCTTGATATCCGCTATACCCTTAGAGCTAACACTAGGCCAGGTGTATTTCATAGATGATGGAGGCAAAAAAAAAATTTGTCCACGTTAGAGAGAGGGCACTTCGCTTACCAAACTTTGGGTTGAGGTTCATGGCATTTCATACATTTATCATTCATCTTTAATAGAATAAAGTTTTATTATTTAATAAAGTTTAAAAATGTACACCGTTTATGATCTTTAATTGCTTCCTACCACCTTGGATAGCCACTTCCCTGCCTATTTGATGCACAAACATTTGTTCATCTTTGTTGATAAGAATCACTTGGATAGCCCCTATGCTCCACTGACTTGGAGAATTCTAATCAAACCTCAGCTTACAGGTACAGCGAGGCTTATTTATTTTTTTTTTTTTTTTCACAATCTTAACTTTCCATAAATAAATTGTAACAACTTTCAAAGGGCTTGTGAACTAAGAGACTAGCAGACTAAGATTTCATGGTTTGATTCCACAAACTCCAAACTTGCAGAAAAGTTAGTGACAGGCAGCAATATAAAAGTCTGTTGCAGCCTTGATGTATTTTTGACACTTGGTAGGCTATCCATTAAAAGACTGGAAGTTCAGCTGGGTGCCTTTTACACAGAGAATATTCTGGGAAGGCTACCAGAACAGTATACTGGCGGCCATTGCCATACAACACAGTGCAACGTAAGGGCTTTTCCTTTCCCCTGAAAGATTTAAAAGCAGATGAAATGATGTCATGAGTCTGACGAATATGCTTATTAAATAGGGAAAGGGAGGACCTGTTAGGCAGATCCAGAGAGTTAGGCTGTAAAAATGGTGTGGTTTAGCAAACATTGAAACCTACCTATCCTTGCCGCCTTCCAAAAGATACCAAGAATTCTAAAGATTTGAAAACAAAGCAGTTAGCTCCCTTTTAATAAAGCATAAATAGAGTAATTTTCATAAACCCGTGAACTAAACTTTAGCATATTACACTTTACTGTGATCTGATTCTATTGTTCTCTTTTGTGTTTTACTGACTATTATTCTTTGACAATCACACTTTGTTTCACAGGTAAATAAAAACCACTCTATCAGATTTATCTTTTAGTACCTAAAACCAAATTTATTTGATTGACCACTCCTTGGGCAAATAATTGAATGTTTAATAATCAGACTCAATCAATTATGGACATAACCATACAAACCACAATTTTTCTCAATCAAACATACAAAGTAATTGACCAAGCTTTTACTTAATATTATGTTCAATTGCTTAAAGTGCCCCTAGCATCAAACTCTTAATTTCCGGGTTTATTAACTATTTACTAACTGAGATTGAGGTCATGCCGGGGAATATCAAACTGAGGCTTTGGCGTATCGACCAAGGCTTTGCAAGGTCGATGCGCCAAAGCCAAGGTTTGATATTTCCCAGCATGACCGAACGGTCGAGGTTGGTAAGTTGTTTATTATATGGCTTTTTAAAATAAAAATGACGAGAAAACAAATCGGCTTTCGCACGAATATCGATTAGTTTATCAATCAATTTCAAAAAGGCGGGAAAACAAGAAACACTAGCGCCCTGCCAAATCAAAAATTGAAATGAGTGAAAAGATTCAACAAGTATCTTTCCTTATCCGGATATGGAAAAAGGCGGCCCGCCAACCAACCATTTCTTCTTTTTCTGGGTGTTAGAATTCGCTACCTGAATGTTCGCTGTCGCTCATTTTGCAGTGTGAAGGTGAAAAAAAAAAACAGAAGATTGTGGAAGTTTTTTCGTAGGGCAATACGGAATTCCGTAATGCCCTCAGAGATGGGCAATACGGGAATGTCACAACTGCCAATAAGCCAATCACAGTGCGCGTACTATCGTAGCCATATAATAAATCGAGCGCGGGCTCGATCCATAGGGTCAATTTGTGAAAAGGAAGAGCTGTTTTTAAACGCTTGTATCTTTGCCCATGGTCAAATTTCAAGATTTTTTCTGATATCATATGAAAACTCTTTAGCTATTCTTCATCTAAGGATAAGTAAATATTAAAAGCAAGTTACTGTAATTTGATGCTAGGGGCACTTTAATCAAACCAGATCTAATTGAACAATTGGTGTTTGATTGGGTTAAACATTAATAAGAAGCATTATCTAAGAAGAATTTTAAAACTTTATCAGAAATTTCCAAACTTAATCGAACTAATCAATGTATTTTCAGTCAGTGTACTTATAAGACTTTTTTGGTTGGATGTTTGACTACCAAACCAGTCGAAAGATTATGTTTGACTTTGTTCCCAGGGCCACTTTGCAAAGGGACACTGTTAAAGATGGAACTCTACAGTGTGTATTCTCCAATCGAGAAATCCACTTTAATTGATAATTATGTAGTGGAAAAGGGGGTGCATGCTTACATACCCTGTTTTATTTTTGTCGAGAAGTGACGGGTAGATAGCCCTCACATATGCACACGTACATACCAACAACAGTAAGACTGTGAGAAGGCTTTGGAAGTTGAAGATCGCCGACTGAGGAATGAAAGTTAAAGTATGTTATACATAAATACTATCAAGAGTCGATAAATAGTGAAGGGTTCTTGGAAATAACTCACCATTTCGGCGGGGAAAACCTTTCTAGATAGAGAATACTATTTCTTGCTTTTGTTTGTAAAACCGCTGACTATCTCGACACGTCAACTGGCACCTAGGCCTTTTCTTGTAAACAACACAGGGAGCCTAAGTTCATGTAAAGGAATCAACAGGCACTAGGGGGGGGGGGGGGGGGGATAATAGGTTCGCGGATCGGCGGATTCGGCCCCGAAATGCTCCCGGATTACGGATTTTGATTATTATATCAGCGGATTATATTGGCGGATTTTGGAAGTGCGGCAGATCACGGATCTCTTCACAATTCGGGCGCGGATTTCGGATTTTGACTGCTTCGACGGTCGAATTTCGGATTTTAAATAAATTTTAATCGATGCTATCGTTTATCTGTCAAATCATGCGGATCTAAAAAAATATGCGGATCCACGGATTTGCCCCAAAAATGCGGATTTACATGCCCCTTTTCACCCCCCCACCCCTAGACAGGAAATTTTTTAACTGACAGTTATTCATACAGAGACGAAGCCTTAACTTTGAAACATAAAAATAACCCGAATAAGCTCGAATTATCGAATCCATAAAAATTAAATGACAATAATAATTAAATATATAATATTTATATCAATTACTCTTATTATCATTATTATTATTAGCAGAGGAAAATTGAAATTTGCATATAACAAAGACAAAAGTATTAGCAGAGGAAAATTGAAATTTGCATATAACAAAGACAAAAGTATTCTTATAAGTCGCAACCAACTGAACAAAAATTCTATCAAAAATGAATTAGTAAAAGCAGATATGAGTATTTTACCATGCAACAATATTTCCACCCATGCTTTCAAGGACTTTTGAATTAAGAAGTCATGGCCTTTCACCTGTTTATTTGAGTAATTCTACAGTCAAGGGAGATTCTAGCATGGTTTTCATGTATAATATATGGCATGTACACAGGGGGTGCGCACCCCCAAGGACAAAAAGTGGTTCACTTCATATTAAAATACTTTTTCCATATACCTATGACTGGCCACATCCTCAGCCAACAATAGGTATGTAACGCTATATGGATAACGTTGCCATTCATTTTCTTTTTGTTACCCAAAAACACGTTCTTTCAGGTGGCAGTTATTCATATTTTATATTCATTTTTAAACATAAAATGTTTTTTATTGTTGTTTAAATTACTTGACTTTTTACTACCGTATTTACTCTTGTATAATATACAACCTGATTTTTTTAGGTAATTTAAAAAAAAAAACCTAGAAAAGTAACTATACAGTATTTGAAAAAAATTCTATATGAGAAGTTTGTGTGTATTATACATCAGTAGATACGGTAAGGTGTTTTATTTTAATTCCATAACCTCTCAGGCATGGGAAAAGACATCTTAATTCCATGACTATCAAGGGTATTGGGACTAACTGGAGCCCTGCTAATCTGTTAATCATATTTTGAGGTATATGATAATAATAATAATAAAATTGAGAGTACTGTCTTGCAAACCTGTCCTAACAATTTAACACACAGCTTGAATCTGTAAAGGGCATTTTATTTGTTAATGATATTGCATCTAAGTTTTACAACTTATGCTACAAATTCTTTGTGGCCTTCAATGCCTCTAAATATAGCTAGAGCCTTACTTATGATAAGGCAAAGCATTATTTGCCAAAAACTGAAAACAGCTGTCTAATATGACATTGTAAATAACAAAGGCCTTTCCACACGGTAAACAAAAACACAAGACTGAATCAGTTACAGCTAGGCACTGATTTCACAAAAGAAACCAACTTCAGTAGAACCCTTTTGAAGTTGATTTATTTCATGATGAATTAGTGACCAGCTTTAACAAGTCCTTTCTTGAGTTTCTGTTTACTAACAAGCCGAGGGACGACCCTCATTAGATTAAAATTGACAGGCTGCTTTCTAATCACTGGAACTTTACATATTTTAATAATGATGCAGGAGTTGGCATTCCTATATTTCCCAACATCAAAGGGTAGAATGTTGTGGTCTTGACAGCTCCTATAAATGCCGCACAATAAACAGCTATCTTTCATCTTGACACCAACAATAGTAACATTTGAGCCCATCATTGGGAATGAACCTCTGTCAGCAGTGTTCAATGTGAGATTACTGAAGCCTTTAACATACTCCATGTCATTCACCACCTGTCACTGCTATTACTTGGAAAAGCAAAGAAATCTGCCAACCATTACAAAGTTGAGCTCTGTCATAAAAACAAACAAGATTTAGAGAATCTAAAACTTCATGAGGATGGACACCAGGCAGGGGCAACAGATAGTTTTCTTTACCCGGTAAATAAGACACATACATATTACATGTGTATTGTACTCTCTTTACCCGGTAAATAAGACACATCATACATGTGTATTGTACTCTCTTTACCCGGTAAATAAGACACATCATACATGTGTATTGTACTCTCTTTACCCGGTAAATAAGACACATATATCATACTTATGTACATGTACTCTCTTTACCCGGTAAATGAGACACCATCTCAACATCATACCTGGTGTACATGAATCAATCCTCAGCACTATCTTTAGGCTTAGAAACTTCTTTTGCCACATTCTCCTCTCGAGGTTTTGCATCACCAAAAATTTTCATGCGCTGAGTCTCAGATGCTAGATCATTCACTGGGTCCTTCACTGTGCGAGGCATCAGCTTTAGCTTTGGTCTCTGAGAACGCTCCTCTGCAAAAAGAGGGTCAATAAGACATGACAGATAACAAAGCAAAGGACTATTAGATGCATAAAGTTGCAAAAGGGGAGAGTGAAAGGTCACTTGATTCACATTCCTTTGGCCACCCCTGTTTATGGGAATACCATTTCTGTCTGTTATCTGTATATGCAAGCTCCACTTGTGTCTTCTATATATAATATCTATTTATGTAAGTCCCATTTGGGCAAGTTTTACTGTGTCAGTTAATATCCTTCTTTGAAAGGCACATACTTCATGTACACACCTGGAGTTGGCTCTCTGAATTCCTCATATCGTCCCCCACCACCTCGTGGTCCATCGTAACCCCCTCTCCCTCCTCTCTCCCTCATGCCACCCCTGGGTGTTCGAACTCCCTCGTTCCAGCCATCATTCCAGCCACCACCACTGCCACCTCCATGGCCTGCAAGTAAATCATGGTGTGATAAGATAAAATGGTTGGTCATGTGCTCATAGGAGCAGGCAAATCACATACCTCCATACCGACCTCTATCATATGAAAAAAAAAAAAAAAATGAACTATGTTACACCCAGAATATAGCTTTGCTTTGCAGGGTGTAGAATGGAACATGTTTTGGTATGCTCTTTATTGGAATTTTTTTCATGCTTTAATTAACCTCATTTCTTTAGGGATTTGCTTACATTTTGTGACCAGGGAATAAAACATGGTAATTCAAAGCCATTCCCAGTTACACCTAGTCACATGGAAAAATATTTGCTAGAGAAAACTCCACTTTTGAAATGGCTTCAATGGCAACATGTGTGTATACAATTTCACAGTAATGCTGGCTACACCCGAACATCTCTTCAGGGTTTGTCTGGGAAACATTTCTTCAACCTGAAAATTGTTTGTCTAGGTACAACTACTACCTATAAAAGAAAGTTCCCTTTCATTTGTGAGGATGTTGCACTTGAAATGTGTTGTCAAAAACCTTGCTAATAGATCAAGTCTTTTTCCTCCGCATTATCACCCACCAGTCCCAGTGTCAAATAAAACTAATAAGCCAAAGCCAGGTTTTTTTCTGGTACAGAGATCCCATATAAATTAGAATGTCTATGTCAATACGCACCATATCTCCCTCCTCCACTGCCTCTGTCATCAAAACCTGAACACAAACAATCAAGGCATTTCAGCAAACACTTAACAACCATATTATTTCTGCATTCTACACTCAACTATTCATCCTATAGATTTATTAGTACAGGCCTTTTTTACAAGATATACCAATATTGTTGTTATATTACATTTACTTTGTTGTTGATTATTTGTTGACTCAAAAGCCTCTCAAATAAATGAATGAACTGCTGTAGTTAAACGCTTAGCCTGTACCTCTATCAGGGGGGCCTCTCAAATAAATGAATGAACTACTGTAGTTAGCCTGTACCTCTATCAGGGGGGCCTCTCAAATAAATGAATGAACTACTGTAGTTAGCCTGTACCTCTATCAGGGGGGCCTCTCAAATAAATGAATGAACTACTGTAGTTAACCTGTACCTCTATCAGGGGGGCCTCCAAAGCTGCTGCCACCTCTGCCTCCACCACGCCCCCCTCTTCCACCGCCACGGTTGTCCCTCTTTCCCTCAGCAATATCTACTCTAATTTGTCTGTCATTTACCAACTAGAACAAATAAAAAACTTTAATATCGCCTCAGAAAGCAAAGACAAAAGGACAAAACATTGAAAGATGTCTTACAGCTCCATTAAATTCTAGTGCTGCTGTCAGAGATTCCGGGTCTTCAAATTCTACGTAACAAAATCCTGGAAGGAAATTAATATTTCACCATTAGTCATTGTCTCATCATGTCCATTAAAGATATCAACAGTTCAAAATAGCAGTGAGGCGCAAGCCATGGATGAAAACCTGGAGAACTATCCTAGCTCATGCCAAATCAGCCATATAAAAAAGGAATTGGTTTTATACTTTATGAACAGATAATGTTAAATGAAACTAGACCAAATGAAAATAAACTGGAAATAGGCAAATCTTGAGACAGTTGTTAAAAAATTTATGAGTTGTGCTTTATTTAGTGTACCTGATAGAAAGAGTTTTCAAAGCAATCCAAAACTAGATAAATTACCTTTAAAGCGATCTGTCTCCTTGTCTCGCACCAGTCGGACATTTCGGATCTGGAGACCACACAATTAGGAATCAACAGTAACATAAAATCAATTGCATGAGAAACTCTTGTTTATAGGGTGAAACGAAAGAAAACAATAAGAAATGCTTAAATGTCAACTATTATATTAAAAGACACCTAAAGAATATGATAGCACATTGTTAAGTGCATGCATTTGATCTCAGTCACAAATAAAATAATATAAAACTAAAGGGCATAGTGTTATTTTTTTTAGAGTATCCCGCGCACACGTGTTTCTCATTCGATGGATTTTGGCACGAGCCAACGACATCTAACGTATCCCAACAACCCAAACAAACCCAGACATGACGTTTATCGACAGAGAACCATCTAAAAAAGCCACGAAGCGATAAATCGGGGAAAGTCTACATTATACATCCATCTCACAATTTACAATAAAGTTCAAGTGAAGTCACGTTACTGATTCATCATGATAGTGCTCAGCTTTCGTGTCCAAACGTTATGGTGCTACGATCACTCATAAAACCTTCCCGATTATCGCAATTACTCACCCGTAGATCAGCGAAAATCTGGTCTAGATCACCCTGCACTGTATTGATTGGAAGATTCCCTACGAATGCAGTGAAAGGAGGCTCGGTAGGCATTCTTGGAGGTCCACTGCGACCACCACCACCATAGCCCCCACCGCCTCTGCGCCTTCCGCCAGGCCCCTGGTCACTGTAAAACACATTCCGTGTGTCAGCCATGGGAAAGGATAACCGCAACTTATGGCAAAATAATGCTTACCGGCCTTTGTCGCCGAAATTGTCGTAGAATCCGCCTTGATTGCCGCGGTTTGGCCCGCCACCGAAGTCCGCCATGTTGGAGAACACAAGGCTAGACCATAATATGCATTATGAATAGCTGCGCCTGCGAGTACCGGCCAGTGGAAATGCAAAATCCAAAATGGCGACCGCCGACAAAGAAGCTGTGAATTTCCCAATTGAGACAAACTTTCAAGGTAACGATATCTGAACTATCTATCGACTATATGTCAATCTTAGCTCTTCAATTTTTCCGATGGTTGACTTCGATACCTCCTACCAACGTATAGAATCGAAAAGCCCAAACTGTCGTGATCTCGTACCAGAACAATGAATACAATACAGCAGAAAACTGGAATTCGACTCTGCCAAATTTTCGTCTTTAATAAGACTTCTTCAGTCGAATTCCAGTTTTTAGTGTATCCTACCAACGTAGATACTGCAATTATGGACATGTGTTTAATTTGGCACAAAAACGGTGAAGACAAAGTGATATGTTTGCCCGGCCCTACCAATCGATCATCGGAAACTAATCGAATTAATCGGTATTAATCAGTTGATTATTATTGATTGATATTTGCCTTGCAAAAACCCCACAAAATGTGGCACAACAAGGTCTCAACGTTTGAAATGGTGTCAAACTTTTGCAGTGCCGCACGTCTGTCTTATGAAAGGCATCAAATGCAGGACAGCAAGATTTGTTGATAAATGATTGCAAGACTAGACATTTTAAATAAGATTATAAATAGATTGATTTCAATTGAGCTGCTTTCATATATCAAAAAACCTACCCGTGTCTCACCCTAAGCGAATCATAAATCTGGCCAGTTCTAGCACAGGGAGCCCACTCAACTCAGCGCATTGTTTATTAGCATGCCATGGAAACAGGTCTGACCACGACCTCTCAGCGAAAAAATTAGACAAAAAACATCTAGAGGCCGCAGGAGTTTGTTTGCTTTCAAAAAAGAGTAAGGTGGGTCATATTTGCTTACTCAGAATACTAATTCTCCACCCACCCAACTCTTTGTATCGAACGCAAACAAACTCCCGCCCCCTGTGGATGCCTTTTTGTTGTTGAATTTTTCGCCGAGATGTTGTGGTCAGACCAGTTTTTAAGGTAAAGGTGTAATTTCAAATCGCAATTGATCGTTCAACTGCACTTTATAATTGCAGCAATTACCATCCAAAGTTGGCTCCATCATCAATCTAGCGATATATGTGGAAAATTTATTTTGTGCATTTATTTTATTTAAATACAAATAAATTCAGCAGAAGTGGCGTGGCAGAGTTTGGAAATAACTTTCCACCCTTGTCTGAATTTAATTTAGGCTTGAAAACCTGAATATTTCTAAAAAAAATTCGATGCAGGGGAGTAAAATAAGTGTTCCAAAAACAAATGGACCAATAAAGCATAAGACATATTTATTTTGAAGGAGTTTTATTGAAGAATTTGTGACTTAATTGATATTCACAAATGAAGTTCAAAGCACATGCTAAATAAACAATGCACTAAGTAGAGTGGGCTCCCTGTGGTTTTAGTAAGTTAACACGTTTATAGCTGAATTTTTTATTGTACAACCACCGCAAAATCAAATCCATTTCTCATCTGGGAATAGCAAAAAGTGAATTATACCATCATGACCAATCAATCTCTTTGCTGTGTGTGTCAAATCCCTAATTCCCGTGGTCAAATGATTTGTGACGCTAGAGTCAAAACGTGAAAGCCATCTATTTGTTTAAACGGCTGATTGACTACTAGATTGACTACAAGTGAACATGTGAACAGGGAATGATAAGTCTAGCTTCCCCGCATGCAAAAACCAAAACAAATACGGCACAACAAGGTCTTGACGTTTGAAATAGTGTTGAACTTTTGCTATGCCCCACGTAATTGGTTTAGACATCAAGCTTCTCATGTGCCAATATCAATTAAATACTTAAACAATAAGGTTTGGCATGGCAGAAGCGCAACGTATGAACAGGGCAGTATACATTGTATTCTACACACTTTGTACGCATACATCGTAGGGTTATACTTATGCTCTCTAATCAGCTGAGTAGTGTTCAGAAATCTCTTATCAAGAATTATAAAGAACATTTAGTAAATAAATCTTGTTGTTAGGGAGTGTTAATTTTTTTATGGTAGAGGGGAGGTCGGTTCCCACATGGGGGGGGGGGGGGGCTAAAAAGTTTTGTGTATGTTGATGGGGGGGGGGGGGTCATAGAAGTTTCAAAGTAGGAAAAAAAAATTGTTTATTATTATTGAAATGAATAATCAAAATGCAAGAAAAGCTGTTTCCTAGCGTTGTTAATAACATATTTAGGCTACATTTACTGCTGTTGAGCCATGAACGCTTTCCCACAAATGATAAATTCAATAATATTTATTACTCGGTAGCAGTTCATTTAAGCTTGACCTATAGGATCAATAAATAAATATACAAGGAATCTAGTATGGCAGGTTATTAGATAATGTCAATGTGTAAAAACTGACTCGGATTTTGCTTTGTACGCCCCTGCGAGTACCAGATCTGGGAGATCTATCAGACCAAGGGCACAGGACGATTTTATCTTTTATTAGGATAGTCCCATGCAGTTAAATATAAAGTTGTACTGCGTGATATGGACTAGTCATATGGCATGCAAAGATAGATATAGGTATAGATACATATTCTTTACTGTTTCAAAATGTCACAAGGCCACATTTGACTTACAATTAAGAAATATTATTTCTTAGTTGTTTTTTAATGCATGATTTGTTTATATGTATCTATATTTCGTGTTATAAATGTAGGTTTGTGGATTTTATAAATGAAGGAGGGGAAGTCAAAAAGGTTTTTGGTTTTTTCCTGGGGAGGGAGTCAACAAAGTTTTGATGTTGACAAAGGGGGGGTTGTACAGAAAACTCAAGTGGAGTGGTGCTGAATACCCCCCCCCCACCCTCGGCCATAAATAATGAACACTCCCTTATCTTGTATATTGGGAATCTGGCTTGCAAATGGTAAAGTGTAGCCCTTTTGGAGCGATATAAAGACTTGCTTTGTTTATCTTACCTTGTCTGATTTTATTGAAGAAACACAGTCAAACAATTGACCTAAAGCTAAAAGACCCCCCTCCGTAATTCATGAACCGCTTAGCCTATGACCATCAAACTTACATACAATGATCAATGCAAAGAATCGTCACGTCCTATTTTGAGTGTGGTCGAACCAATTATGACGTCATAAATACGATGTCTAGCTATTCTTTCAAATATTGCCTAAATTATCAGATATCGGGTTGAAATCATTTTGCATCATTGCTAAACAATGCGAAAAGGCCATAAAAACGTTTATAATCAATTTTTTTGTAAGAATTTCCGCCATCTTGGATCCGCCATCTTGGATTCTTATGATTTTTGCAAAAGAAAAAAAACCTTTCCCTGCTAGCAGAGGCCTGCTTTCTCTGTATTTCGCTGGGCTGGAGTTCGCGAGGAAAAGATACCTCTGCCATGGGTCACAAGTTCGTTTGATCAAACCGCCGTCCACGATCGGGGACGGGAGATCCAGAGCGCATGCTCCATTCATAAATTACTGGCCACTATTTGAGCCCACAATGACTAGCGCATGCATGAAACGTATATCCACTGCGGGATAATAAGCCTGCATTCGAAATGGCGTCCTCTGTGAAAATGTCACGCGACGAATTATAAAAGAAGCCATTCAATGCCTTATCTTCATTCAGTATTTTCTCTCTTTTGACTAACGAGTCAATCTTCAGTTTACAGGTTTTGCGTATTCTTCTGGAAATAGCTGATCTAAGTTTACCAAAAAGTTTTGTAACATTTTCTTCGAGTCCAACTGTGCGATATTTACATTGAAGAAACTCGCCTGCCCAGATGTCTTGAAATTAATCCCACAAACAAGACAAAACTCGTCTTTGCTGCGTTTGCTGTTCAATCTTTTAAGTGACGTTTTAGGTGATTGAAATTGAACAGTTGTTTTCAGGAGAGCTAACCGGAGTTTGATTCATGATTTCCGACTAAACCCATGCAAAACATATTAGCATATTGACAGCTTTTGCGCGATGGTACGTGTTTTGGCCCGTTGGTCGCTTATTAACGCTCACGCATGCGCAACAAAAACAGTTTCGACCCACGGCAGAGGTCTCTTTTCCTCGCGAACGCCAGCCCAGCGAAATACAGAGAAAAAGGAAAAAAAAATCTGGAAGTATTACAGAAAAAAGTATTTGCATGCATGTATCACTCTGCTCATAGTAATGATAAATGCATAATATTAGCTTTTAAAGTTTCATCTAGTATATCTAGTGACATTTTTAACAACAACTTTGAGAGAGCAAAATTTACCAACCCCTCCCCTCCAAATATCCAAGGTAAATTCAAGAGCTGTTCTGAAAGTTGTCACCTAAACAAACTTATATAATCAAAAGAGGCATTTAAATCTAGTTTTTTAAATTTTTTTTGTGAAAACCTGTGTGGAAAAACGGTTGCCATGGTAACATGGAGCGACTCCTTGACATGTCATTGGCATCAAAACGTCAGCAGATAGATTTTAGGAAAAGTCACCAAGTTTAAGCCTCTTAGCTTCTTTGGTTCAGAAGTTATAGCAATTTTCCCGGAGGGGGGGAATTTAATTAAAGAGCCCTTCGGCCTTCTCATTTTACTTCAGAAGATTGTTCTCTACATACCATGGAGTTTTCAAACTAAACAGCCCATTCATGCCACGAAGACTGACATCTGAGCTTTCTTTTTTATTGTTTGGATCAACTTCACCTATGATAAAACCTGTAGCAAGTCTTCCCATTACTTGTTGTTGAATCTTTTCTCTCATTTACATTTTTTATTTGGCAGCATGCCAGTGTTTTTTCGCCTTTTTTAAATCGATCGATAAATTAATCGATATTTGCGCGAAAGTGAAAGTTGATTTGTTTTCTTGTTATTTTTATTTAAAAAAACCCATATAATAAACAACGTACTAACCTCAAACGTTCAGTTATACCGGGAAATATCAAACCTCGGCTTTGGCACATCGCCCTTGCAAAGCCTCGGTCGATCCGCCAAACCTCAGTTTGATATTTCCCGGCATGACCTCACTCTCGGTTAGTAAGTAGTTATTACTGTTTATTATTATTGATTATCGGAATTATCGATTGGTAGGGCCGGGAGGATTGAATCTTATACTGTACTTCCTGACTTTATCATTGAAATGCCTACACTGAGTTCATTTAAATCTATGCTACTCAACTACTAGCCTAGCGTTTGACCCCCTTTATTTCTTTTTAATATTAGTTTTATTTCCTTTGCTTTTTGTAATTGTTTTATATATATTGACAGTGATGTTCAAGCTGTGTATTAAATAAATTGTTGTTTTTTGTCATTAGAATCTTCAGAGCAGTGCTGTACTAGGTTTCAAGTAGAACTCGAGTTCGTTCAGTGTTTAGCCAACCCACATTACCTTACATGTAAGTTAATACAGTAAGTATTGAATAGAATTCAAAAATTTATATTTAATTCCACCAACCACACAGGAACCACACAGCTTATAATACAAGATGGCACCCGATCACCGAACAGAGAGGGTTTTCCGCGATAATAACACGGAGTACCGCAAACAGACTAGTCGTGGTATACCACCACTAGGCATGTGGACAAAAAATGATTTTTTTGATTCTGATCCATCAGACACAATTCTAGCAAAAGTAAAAGATTCCAAACCAAGCCTCTGTATATTTTGCATAATATCGGTGTATAATAACATGCTTTGAAATGCTATATTTTACAAAAATAAGATACAAGCAGAGAAAATTGAATATGAAAGCAGAGGAAAAATTTTTTTGGTGATGTTCCTCATCTGATAACTAAACTATTGCTTCAGCAGACAACAATGAAAAACCATCAAGATTTTACCTTTATTTTAAAAAATTATCATTGTGATGTATAGCCCACTAACCAAACAATAGGATCTTGCATAGCCTCATAGCTAAATGCATATCTGTCAACTCTCCCGCATTAGGCGGGACCTCTTCTCCCGCTTTCCCGCGTTGAAATTGTCATTTTTCCCATTTTCTATTAAAATATTTGAAACAATAATTCCCTTGCGTAGCGCAATTTATATAACACCCTTGTGAGATCGGAGAGGTTTCTATACCACAAATGCCTGCAAGGATAAACCCACCCCTCCCCCCAAAAAGAATATACCCCACCCCTCCCCAAAAGTTTTTTTCGGAGGTTGACAGGTATGTAAATGTGGCTCATTTCATGTCTTGTCAAGACTGTTTCTTGGGATATTATCATGAGTTTTTCTGCAATAGAGACATCTTGAGGCACCCACTTACCCCTAATATAGAACTAGTCTATATTGTAGTGATTTTCTGTGATAGAGACCTTTTTAAGCACCTAAGACCTCTGCGTCTCCAAGCATGTATAAGCATGCATAATCTCAACTTCCTTCCCCATGGCCGCGTTCTTTACTAGTAAAAAGCTGGCTTTTATGTTTTTTTTTTTAAGCATTTGATATTTTATTTGTTCCAGTTCTTGCACAAAGAGGCTATTTAAAGGAACAAACTTTCATCAACTACTTGAAGTACCTTTTATACTGGAAGAAGCCAGAGTATGCCAAGTTTTTGAAGTGAGTTTCAGGGGTGTGATGATATGCTATCTGTCAGAAGATTGTTATTTTGACTCCATTGATTTAGACCTGAAATTTTATCTTTGTAAAAGAATGAAGAATTATCTGTATTTGCATTAAAACATCTATGTTAATTTACCATTTATGTTCAAATATGTGTCTGTTTTCATCACTTTTGTCTATATATTTTTATGTACTGTGCTTGATTGTTTGTAGGATGACATTACAGGATGCTTAGACTCAAAACATGCCTATTAGTTATGGCTTTACCAGGTTTCTGAACCATTCTTATTTCCTAACTATGTTTTGATATATGTTCTTTTTAAAGAATTGTTGTATTGTTGTAGTTTGGTACTTAGTCTGTTTGTCTTACTATATCTCAGGTATCCTCAGTGCTTACATTTCCTTGAGCTACTTCAGTATGAGCACTTCCGCAGAGAATTGGTCAATCCACCATGTGCCAAGTTTATTGATGAACAGCAAATACTACACTGGCAGTACTACTCACGCAAACGTATGCGAGTTGCCCCACCTAGATCACAAACCCCATCTCAGAGTGATGCTCAACTTAGATGAAAAGAGTGATGCGCAACTTAGTTGATGAAATACTACACTGGCAGTACTACTCACGCAAACGTATGCGAGTTGCCCCGCCTAGATCACAAAGATCATATATCAGAGTGATGCTCAACTTAGTTGATCAATTGCTGTCACTTTTATGTTAATAAATGGCAGCCAAATGAGCACGAAAGGACTCACCTAGGGTGTTTGTGCCATACCCTGACAAGGATAGAAAGGGGTATAGGAGGCGATCACCCTGTTACTCAGAGTTTTACAAAGACATATGGAAGGAAATAACGTCTGCATCTCCCCGCGTATAAAATAAGCAATCGCCCCTCTCCACAGTGCTATTTGTATCGATCATCCTAGGAGAAGCAATCAGAACAAAATGCCCAGCTACCGGGTAGGTTTTGCTAAGAGAGTACTAAGGCAGTGGTCTTCTAGTACATAAGAAACATGAGAATTCTTCACAGATTCTGCTAGGAGAATAAAAATGTGAGTTATTCAGAGATTTTGGACTTCTGCTCAACCTCTATTTATGTCTTGCCAGGCGCTGAGGTCACATGGTGACTACAGGCTCACAGATACAGCTAGTAATCCAGCTGAAGTAACAATATTCCAAATGAATAATAAAGTTTTAAAACTTTGAAGTCTGTCACTCGATACGGAATCTGCCATTATTAGTTTTAGTTGGCTATCTTGGCTAATTCCTACTTGTCAGATCAAGTTAATGATAAAAAAAAATAGATACCGTATATATTTGTCTTTTTCATCACAATTATGTTCGTATGACTCTTTGGTCTTTTCGACATTTACAGATTGGGAGCGCTCTGGGAATTATTCCATCAAGGAAATATTAGCTTTACGTATGTTATAATATATAGCATAATATTCACTATTTTAGGATATAAAACTTCCTGTTTTTCGATTGCTATACTCAGACATGGTAGTCTAAGACATTTATTTGAATTTGATACTTTAATCGCTTTCAGACATTTCAATGAACATTTCTTCTTAAAGTGATTAAGATTGAGTTTTTCCAAGTTTTAAAAGTTACAGTTAAAAATATCAAATGTAGGTAGAAACAGCCATTTATATGCTGCATTAAATAATAATGTCAAACTGTAAATTATTTGAAGGAGCAAGCAAACGGTTTTCAGCTAATTTTACATCGAGTCATTATTGAAATAAAAAATTAGCAAACAGCTATCGTACTACTGCATTTATGATAAAACAAATATTACTGTTAGAAATGTCATCAAGTTTATTCATTAAAAGTGTTAGCTATTAATAAACATATTTCAATCATTTTTTCTGTCCAACTTTTGTATGGTTGTCTAATTACATTTCAATAAATAAACGATGCAATTTAACTTCAATGTGATTAATTCAACAGCTTACTTTCTTTTCTCTTGAACATTCAAACAATTTCAGCTTAGTAAAAGTGTCTAATGGTAACAAAATAAAAAAAACTAATAACTAAATTTATTTTTTTTCGGGGTCCGGTATCCATCAAATAACGCGCTCTGATTGGCTCTCGTGAGGTCCGGTATCCTACGATCCGGACCCCGCGATACCGAACCGCTCACATCCAAAACTCGAAATATTGAGTTGATTTGTAAAATGACCATCGTAAACTGGACTTTTACTCCAGAAGTTATAGATCTTCACACTTAAACGGCATTTTATTTATTTTATCTAGAATCATCAAAAAATCGGCTTCAAACTCCCTGTGTTTTGACAATTTCCCGCCATAACAATGTATTGAATCAAAAACGTTTTATTCTTTGGTAATACAAGTATTGCGAGACATGCGATGGAATACGAGAATTGCGAGAATGCGAATAAGGAATGCGAAAAACAGGAAACAACAACTGTGGAAAAAATGACAAATAAAACTAAAACCATAATACTTTTACAGGTCCAGTCTCTTCGGGGCGCGCCACAGGCGCCCCGAGCGGGTGCGACGGGCTGTAACAAATGATTTTGCAACGCGCGCGACAATTTCAAGTTTGCTGAAAGTTTATTTGAGATAGAAAAAGCAGGAAATCGTCTTTTCATATGAAGTAAAACGACAAATCATACTAGGAATTAACCTGGATAACCAGATCAACGTATCCACATTCAAGAGAAGTTCTTTTAGTAAATATATCTTATCGTCCGTTAGTAGGATTTAAAGCGAAAGAAGACACTTCTATGATCAATTCGAGTTGAGAACGACGTATCAATTTGGACTTAATTATTTTACAAAATTGTTGGTCAAAACTCAGAGAATGTCTTCTTTGGAGGTTCTGTATTTCTGGAGGGTAAAAAGCGTTGTGTGGAAATACAAAATGGAGTTTATTGAATGATCATGAGCGAACCAAATCTTCACGAACATCGACGAAAGTCAGAAGCGAAACCTTGCCTCGTGCAACCGTTAGCCCGTAAGGTAAACAAAGTTGGAAAATCTATTGAGGAAAAAAATAAATATGTAATTTCCCATCTAAGGGTCGGTCCGTACCGTGAAATACCGTGACCTCGGCCTTGAAAATACTGACCTCGTTCACGGTATGTAAGAGTTAATTCTTCGTTTGCAGCCACGTGACTAAAAATGTATACGTCATCAGCGTCGCCATTGCTGGTGGACCAAACACCAAAACAAAATGGCGACCGCGAACATTTCTTCGGTCAATAGCGTCACTTTCTCTGAATATTACTCTTCTCTAGCTGGTCCAACCAAAGAAAGATACCGAGAAAAAGTTAATTTATGTGGTTTTGACCCATATTTACTCAAGCCAAGTCAATGTAGCGATGATTTAGCTGATTTTACCTGCGTAGAATACCCTGACATTGTGAACTATCTTGTGCTACAAACCTCGTGGGCAACATGACAGCAAATGAAGGCCTACAAGTCCTTAGAAGCATACAATTTCTTTGTTTCTGGATGGGTCAACAGCATTTTAACTAAAAAAGTCACTTCCTCAACGAGAATCCTTGTTACTGGTAGAATAAATCATTCTCAACGAAGTAGAGCTACTCCACTGAAGAGTTGGTTTCTAGCAGAGAAAAGCGGCGAAGTCATAGTTGCTCACTGTAACTGTATGGCGGGTCTAAGCGAGGCTTGCTCACATATTGGAGCTCTATTGTTTGCAGTTCAGGCTGGAGCACGAATGCTTAGCTCTACAACCTGTACACAAGAAAAAGGCAAATGGATAATGCCAAGTTACGTTAAAGAAATCCCATATATGCCTGTTAGTGAGATGGACTTAACTTCGGCTAAGCGTCTAAGAAAACAAATTGACGAACCAGAAACGGTTAAATTAACTAGTATTAAACAACGATCTGACATTGAAATGCCTTCTGTTGAAGAGAGAACTGATTTCTATAACGAACTATCAGGCCATTGTAAATCAGCCATTTTATCACTCATTCCCACTCACAATACCTTATATATGCCACATGAAGTAAATCAAGACCTTCCAAAGACAGTTATAGAACAAATTCAGCTTAAATACTCTACTTATAAAATTTTTGATGCTATACAACAAATAGATGAAGTATTTGAGTGCCTTACTGTCAGTGATAAAGAAGCAGAAGCTATAGAAAGTACCACTAGAGACCAATCAGACTCAAAGTTATGGTTCTCACAAAGAGCAGCCAGAATTACAGCATCTAAATTCAAGGCTTGCTGTTCAACAAACCCAGAATTTCCTTCGAGAAGTCTTGTTAAAGTGATATGCTACCCTGAAGCCCACAAGTTCTCAAGTGCAGCAACAAAATGGGGAATAGACAATGAGTGCAAAGCAAGAGAGAGCTATTCATTCGCAATAGCTTCTGATCACCTCAATTTATCTGCTGCTGATTGTGGATTTTACATAAATGTGAAATGGCCTTTTTTAGGAGCATCACCAGATGGTCTAGTAATGTGTGATTGTTGTGGCATTGGACTGTGCGAAATAAAGTGTCCATACAAGCATCGAAATACCACAATAGCAGAATCTTTGAATGACAAGGGATTCTGTTTACACATGACAGAACGTGGCAGTATACAACTTAACACCAACCACCAATACTACCACCAAGTGCAGTGTCAGCTATTTGGAACAGATACTGCCTATTGTGATTTTGTTGTTTGGACAGAAGAAGATTTGTTTTGCCAGCGTATACTCCCTGATGAAGAATTCTGGAACACAAACTTACCAAAAGCTATATCCTTTTTCAAAAAAGGATTGCTACCTGAAGTTTTAAAGAGCATCTGCTGCGAACCATCTGAATTAGCACAAGACAGTGATGAAGATGGGCCATGGTGTTTTTGCCAGGAGGACATTGAAGAGAGCATGCTAGTTAGATGTGACAAGACAAACTGTTCTATTAAGTGGTTTCACATGGATTGTGTTGGACTTAGTATTGTACCAAATGGTGAATGGATTTGCACTTACTGCTTAGAGTTAAGATAACTTAAGTTCTCTGAGCAAACAGCTCAGTAACATGTTTTTAAACAGTATTTCAGTGTTGTACACAATGTTACTGAATGATAGTTAATGTGAATAATTTTAACAGCATGCCTACAGCATATTTTTGAAAAAACTTTACACAAAATTACACAATACCATACTTAAAATTAGTTTTAATAATCATTTGATTGTGTATTTTTAACTGTACAATACATCAGTTTTGAATTTTCTTTTAATCAGTATTTCAATGCTAAATGAAATAGAATATTGTTTGTAAAATGACGGATACATTACATGTGATAATTTCTCTATTGAAATGGGACAATTGACTCAGAAAGTGTGCCGATTGCGACGTAGCGTGTGTCACGATAACAATGTTTTTTGACCAATTTTTTCCGATCTTTTCAGTTATTACTTGGCATTCCAACTTATATTGATAATATACTCACCACTAATAAAATGGTTGCTGCAAACTCTGGTATTTTCAGCCTTTTTATCGTCTAAGTCTTTTCTTATATTAATGTACAAAGTTAGAAATTCCCTAGCTCCTGAGCATATTCAAAGTATATTTTTTCAGCAAGACAGGAGTTACAACTTGAGGAGCGATTTTCCTGTTCCAAGATTTAATACAATCACATATGGTAGACACAGCATAAGGTTTCTAGGCCCCTATATTTGGGGTAAAATAAGTCAGGAACTTCGTAATAAGACCAGCCTACAGGCTTTTAGGACGGGAGTGCGCACTCTTGATGTGCTTGGCCTGCTGGATGGCGCATGTGACTGCATCGCATGCTCATCCTAGTGGGGTGGGCACGTGGGGTGGTCCCGTGTGCTGTCTGGCGGTCGGGCACATGAGGAGTGTGCACCACCCTTGTATCATATTTTTATATTAATTTGTTTTGTTATATATTTATATGTTGCTTGTTTGTTTGCTTGTTTGTTCTTGTGTCTATTTGTATACACATGTCTGTTTACTTGTATCTACGCCTGTGATAGTTCGTCTATATAGTGTTTGTGTATATGATATATTATATTAATATGTATAATACGTATAGTTTTCTATAATATTTTTAATATTTTAAATATAGCTAGATTAGATTCTAAATCATATTATTTATTAATTATCTGACTATTTATTTTTTATAGTGTCCACAATTAGCTTTTTTAGCTAAACACTTTTGACGCTTAAATAAAGTTTATGTATGTATGTATGTATGTATGTATGGCAATATTTGCTAACCACTTTCGTCTGCGATCTTCGCACAACTTGCGAATTTTATCTCCCCTGTTTTTTAAAACAGCAGGAAAGCGAAAAAACCTAAATGTGCGTCCTTTAGCATTGTTAGTTTTGTTACTACAACCTTTAACTGCACAGATGTAACCCATGACGCCGAGAAAAAGACAATTAAACTCAAAAACCGTGACTCTCGAGATACTTAACCTTCGACGGCGCTTTGTTTATGGTCCACCAGCAATGGCCGACTTCCGGTTTCAAGGCATTGCATAATTAGCTGTGACGTCACGTGAAAACGAAGAATTACCGAGGCAATAAGCAATATGCATCCCGAGGCCGCAGGCAGGGAAAAATTCGCAGCGGCTAAAACAGCTTAGAATGGCAAATAATGGCGGGTTTTAGTAGCAGCAACGTCAAGATACTGTTTTATTTTGAAATCAGCGTATTGATTGCAACGAGATTTGTTCGATCATGCAAACTTTGTACGCTCATACAAACTTTGTAATAAACCTACACTCGCTGTGAGCATGGGCTACCTGTGGCCCTCCGGTCCCCAATGACCCAAGACAAAAACAATATATTACTATTGTTACCTAAGTAGATCAACAACTGATAAGACAGACATTCAATTGACCTCGGAGCCTTCTTAGTGCTTTCAGAACCTGTCGCGATGTCTCTACTTGCCAAGATGAAGGGTTTGCGCCGCTACTGTGGCGTCGAGCCCGTCGTGTTCTTCTATTCGTACTGGTACTTCCTTGGCTTGCTTGCAGTGCTGCAGTATGTGTACTATCGTTTTAGCGAAGATAAGGGCTTTCCTTATCGCAACCTCACGGAGAGTGGAGAGGGATGCGGAGATGGGGGAGGGTTTCCTTTAAACTCCTCACTACACCAACTAGAAATAGAGGTAAGAACCTGTCTTGAACCTTTAAATATTGTTATTGCCACTAGCGATCTAATCTAATTAGCATTGCCAAAGAAGGCCCTTTTTGCAATTTTACTAAGATGACCTTTTTTTAATTCTTTCGTTATCGGAAATTTTCCGAGAACCGTTAGCCAAGAGAACAATTTTACGCTGCATTTAAGGGCTTGCTTTTCACCTGAGCTATGTCACGCATGACTGTTCATCAGCGCCTTACAAATGTTAATTAGCGCGAGGCTGGAAATGCCTCCATGATAACCTTATCAGTAGTAAGCGTAGTAGTTTGCACCACAGCACGCCCGATTTGTTATTAAACGGTGCAATTACATAAAATTTTGTGATTCTATTTGCTTTGATTTGATTTTATTAGAAAGAAGATAGTAACCGTACAATGTACGTGTTCACTAGGAAGCGTGCGAATTTTTCACACCGTCCACACCCCGGTCTCGTACAGCAATAGCCATCTCTCTTTTCCGTCCAGCATTGCCGTAACCGTCACAGGCAACCCAAGGCTACTGCCAGTGATTTATAAACGAAAGTATGGGGAAATTTATATGTTAGCGAAAAAAAATACTTCCTTGTGAAAATTAAAAATTATAGACCTTGTAATATTGTGTTTGAATCTCCTTTATTTCAATTTGCGTGCCGATAGAAGTTCAGTAGAGCGTTTTTAAAGCCCGCTACGAATTGTATTCCTTATATATTGCTGGTATAGAAAAGTTTCTTATTGCGTTGTGTATGCAAAACATTCTTAATCTCTTGTGTGCCATTGAAATCGGGCATTTTTCTGTTATTCTCTAGGTGCAAAGCGCGTCCTCCGAGCTGTACTTGTATTACCTCGGTGTGTGGGCCCTCTCCATATCATTCATCGTCCCTTTCACGGGTTCGTACACTGACCGACGCGGACGCAAGCCTGGACTTATAGCGCCTCTTGTCGGAGCCATTCTAGAGACTCTAGTCTTGCTTCTGGTCTTGTATTTGGAGCTGCCTGTGTACGTGTTGATCGTGGGAGGACTAGTGAATGGTCTGACTGGTAACGAGGCCACGATGATGATGGCGACAACTTGTTACGTCACTGACACAACAGACGACAAGCAGAAGGCTTTTAGACTTTGTAAGTCCTTTTTACTTCTATTTTCAAGACTCTGCGAACTCATACATATCAGGCCCGTACCCAGGATTTTTATTGGGGGGGTCGCGGGGGGTGCGACATCCGAAAAAGTGGACCTAATTTTCCCAGGAGGTGAGGAGGGAGGGAATGAGTTCTCTAATAAAAATCTGACCACCCCCAAAAGAACAAAAAGGGAATTTTTTATGGCTTTGCAGTATCTCCACGGGACGTTTATTGTCGGATTTGGCTACGTACCAGAGTGATCTAGCTTATAGTATAAAGTTTTGTCTACAAATAGCACGTCTATTGGGAACCTAAAGTGGATCCCTGGCCGTTGTGTAGGGGGGTGCGTTCGCACCGCCTGCACCCCTCGGGTACGAGCCTGTATATAACTTTCAAACGACTAATTGGCTACCCTCATATGGCAAGTAAACAAGCGACACAGAAAGCTATGCGCAGGGGGGGGGGGGGGGGGGTTAATTGGCCTTTCATCATGGCTTCCATGAATACAAACTAATAAACCAATAATATATAACGGTTTAAAATTGATTACGCTTTTGAACTGGTCGCCAATAAAAGAAAAAAAAAGAAAACCTTGTCTGAGTTAAGAGCGAGGTCTAGTCAGAGGAGAAAGTCAAGTTATACAAGAATTTAAATAAAGATACTAGAATCTGAATTAATAATGCAAAACACTAAGCTACATTCACTTTCCAATTTGTCTCAAAATATCTTACTTTCTTTCAGCGATTCTTCAAGGAGTTCTTTTTTTTTCCGCGACTGTAAGTCAGCTGACCAGCGGTCTTTGGATTGAGTACCTAGGCTTCAGGATAACCGCGTGGTTTGAGATAAGCCTGTTGATTGTGCCGCTGGTTTACGTCATATTTTTTGTCGAAGAGTCGCGTACTTCCAGTAGAGAGAATGATTGTCGTTTCTTCAGCTTAGAAAGTATTAAGCCCGCATTGAGAATATTCACAAAAGCGCGCGAGGAAGGACGTGGAAATTTTCTGTTATTAATCGCCTGTTTTGGAATTGTGTTTTTCTCCACCGTCGGTACATTTTCCGTGTTTGCTCTTTTTGTTATGCGCACGCCGCTATGCTGGGGCCCAGGTATCCTCGGTTATTTTATGGCGTACAAGTTTTTGTCATTTGGGATTGGAGCCGCCGTGGGTCTCAAGGCTATGAAGTGGTGTGGAGTGCGTGACATCAACCTGTGTAGGGTTGCGTTACTAGGGCAGGCGGCAACACTGCTGACCATTGGATTCGCTGACGCGACATGGATTGTGTTTCTCGGTGGGTTACTCATTTCTCGGTATACTCGGATTACTCGGTAATAAACGGTTTGCGCTGTTTACACTGCTTTGGCACTAAGCGATCACCTGATAACAGCGCTAGATTTCTTGACCAGAAGGCGCGCGGCCTTAGCCACAGAAACACCTTTTAAAAGTTTCCAACTAAAGATTGTAATGGAATCTCATTCCCTTATTCTCAAGTAACGTTTGAAATCTTATGTTTGCTTTGAAGCGCCTGCCGTGGGGATCCTGGGTGGCATGCTCAACCCTGTCCTATGGGAGAAGATGTCAACCATTGTCGGACGCGAAGAACAAGGTGAGACACGACGGATCCAATTTAGCTTGCCTAACACTTGGTGTTTTCTTCGGGTTTCTTTTGGTGACTGATAACGGGCTATCCCCAGCCCCTCTTTGCTTCAACCACATGCATCCTAGACTTAAACCCAAGTACTAGGCAGTGATGGAATCTATCGAATGTTTCCACCTCACCTTTGCTGATCAGTACTACTTTTCTTATTTTCTCCTTAGAAGACAAATTTTTCAATATCAAAACTTACAGTACCAAACGATGTTTGTTCCACAGGGAGTCCGATAGCACAAAGGCAAATAATATCCCTCTCTGCCCAGTCCCCCTCACCCCCACACTGTTATCTTATTGTTCTTTCGGAAGCCTGTTATCATATCCCTACCCTACCCCCACACTGTTATCTTATTGTTCTTTCGTGAGCCTGTTATCATATCCCTACCCTTCCCCCACCCCTCCCCCCACACACACACAAACACACACTGTAATCTCATTGTTCTATCATTTCCTACACTCATTGTTACCCTGTTTCACAGGGAGCCTCTTTGCAACAATAGCCGTGATCCAGACCCTGATGGAACTGACGGGTACCCTGTTGTTCAACACGATCTATCCTGAGTCGTTGAGGTTCGGTATTCCTGGGTTTGTGTTTTTCCTCAGCTCAGCCATCATGCTTATTCCCTTCGCGATTTTGAGGTAAGAAAGACACATCATTACGTAGCTAGATTTGGGATGGTTCCCGATTGCGCTAAGAGAAGAAGCAGTGGCAGAGTTTTGACCATAATGCATATTGCCGATGGTATTCTCCTGTCCTCGTGTCTAACATAGCCGTAGAGTCTAAGCTACTATTTCAGAGTCTTCTTTTGCAAGTCATAAAGAAACAGATGCTATCTTTTACTTCTATCATTTTTATATCGTTTGATCTTACGCGATATTTGTTTTGGAAATTGCTCCAACTCACTCCAACTCCAGTAAAATGTCTATTTTGTAAGCTGTTCCATTCCCTTAAGTTATCAGTTCATTCTTGCTTATCACGATGGCGTTATCTATCTGCAGTTGTATACACTTTCCCGAGGGACACGCTACGAAGAAAAAACTCGAACATGTAGAGGACGTAGAGTTCCAGGAACTGTCAACACATCTATAGGACCAGGAGGAGTGTATCCGTTCGGCCAGGAAAATCTTGCTCTACTTACTCTCAGATAAAGTGTATCACGTCACAGGTGTACCACGTGATCAGCAAGGAGTGTATTACCTAGCAAGTGTACCACGTGACCAACAAGGAGTGTATTACCTAGCAAGTGTACCACGTGACCAACAAGGAGTGTATTACCTGGCAAGCGTACCACGTGACCAACAAGGAGTGTATTACGTTACAAGTGTACCATGTGACCAACAAGGAGTGTATTACCTGGCAAGTGTACCACGTGACCAACAAGGAGTGTATTACCTTGAAGTGTACCACGTGACCAACAAGGAGTGTATTACCTGGCAAGCGTACCACGTGACCAACAAGGAGTGTATTACCTGGCAAGCGTACCACGTGACCAACAAGGAGTGTATTACGTTACAAGTGTACCATGTGACCAACAAGGAGTGTATTACCTGGCAAGTGTACCACGTGACCAACAAGGAGTGTATTACCTTGAAGTGTACCACGTGACCAACAAGGAGTGTATCACGTTACAAGTGTACCACGAACCAACAAGGAGTGTATTACGTGAGAAATGTACCACGTGACCAGGAGTGTAGTACGTGTGTACACAAATGTACCATATTAGCATATTCAGCTGAAAGATAATATGCCTGTATTTTATTTTGTACTTTAGCTCTAACTTCTACAATAAGATAGATATCTTTTTAATCATTTGGGAACGGCCAAAGTCAGGTTTGTATTTTTCTACGCGCTGAGTTAACTCCCAAGGCCGAACAACTGAAAACTGATACATAAGCATTAGCATTTAGTAACTATTTGTATTCCTCGCACAGTTGACCCTGTAGCTGTTGAGTGTGTGGGTTTTCTGATAAGAAATCCCTTTAAAGTCTGGCTTTTGTGCATACATTGCCCGTTTTCAGTACCATATATTATCTCATACAAAAATGTGACGTCATTTGATGAAGTCCTATGTCTGTATGTCATTTAGGTGACGTCATCTGGTGATATCCTGTGTCTGTTTCCTATTAAGGTGACGTCATTTAATGATGTTCTATGTCTGTATGTCATTTAGGTGACGTCATCTGATAATGTCCTGTGTCTGTATCCTATTAAGGTGACGTCATCTGATGATGTCCTATGTCTGTATGTTATTTAGGTGACGTCATCTGATGATGTCCTTTGTCTGTATCTCAGTAAGGTGACGTCGTCTGATGTTGTCCTATGTCTGTATACCGTTCGGTAGCCATCGTGGCATGAGGTAAGGGTAGGTTAGATGGCCGTTCTGGTAGCGGTTTTTGTTGCGTTCCTCGAGTATGCCACCAACACGTCGGCTTAGTCTGTCGTAGTGCTTGGATAGGATCGCACGTGCACGCATGTCGTCTAGATTCGGTCCGTAATCAAACAAGTGGTCGAGTCGGAGCACGCCCAGGCTGATAAACACGCGTAGCTGAAGCTATGGGAAACAAGCAAAAAAAACACGGACTTGAACCAGAACCGAAACATGGTGTTACAGAAGAAGGGAAACATTGTGCTACAGCGGAAGGGATACATGGCGTTACAGGGTTATGGAGATATTGCGTTACAGGAAAAAGAAACATGGCGTTACAAGGAAAGGGAGACATGGCGTTACAGGGGAAGACATGGCGTTACAGGGAAGGGGAGACATGGCGTTACAGGGGAGGGGAGACATGGCGTTACAGGGGAAGGGAGACATTGCGTTACAGGAGAGGGGAGACATGGCGTTACATGGATAGGAAGACATGGCGTTACATGGAAGGGAGACATGGCGTTAAAGGGGAAGGAAGACATGGCGTTACAGGGGAGGGGAGACTGGCGTTACAGGGGAAGGAAGACATGGCGTTACAGGGAAGGGAGACATGGCGTTACAGGGGAGGGGAGACATGGCGTTACAGGGGAGGGGAGACTGGCGTTACAGGGGAAGGATGACATGGCGTTACAGGGAAGGGAGACATGGCGTTACAGGGGAGGGGAGGCATGGCGTTACAGGGAGGGGAGACATGGCGTTACAGGGAAGGAAGGCATGGTGTTACAGGGGAGGGAGACATGGAGTTACAGGGGAAGGAAGACATGGCGTTACAGGGTAAGTCAGTGTAGGATGATTGCGTGACTATGGTGATGCCGTGACGGTTGCGCTACTGGTTCCTTACTCACCGCTGTGGTGTGCCTATGCTGAAGGCTGTATATACTGTAGGAGCCGTCGCTTGGCCCACGTGTATCGTTGTAAAGCTTGCTTGGAGTGTTAGGGACGTATGAGCCGTAGTCGTTGGCAGGGTAGTTGATCACTGAGTGTTGCGCAGACATGAGCCAGATCATGTGAGTGATGATCTCTTTAAGGCTTGCACGAGTCAAGATCTTCGGGGGGAATCCGCGGATCTTTCGACAATATAGCAATAAGATGTTGAGGTTTAAACATATATAGCAATGGGATGTTGAGGTATAAAGATTTATAGCAATGGGATATACAGCATTGGAATGTTAAGGTATAAAGATATATAGCATTGGAATGTTGAGGTATAAAGATATATAGTAATGGTATGTTGAGGTATAAATATATATAGCAATGGAAAGTTGAGGAAGAAAGATATATAGCATTGGAATGTTGAGGTATAAAGATATATAGCAATGGGATGTTGAGGTATAAAGATATATAGTAATGGTACGTTGAGGTATAAATATAGCAATGGGATGTTAAGGTAAAAAGATATATAGCATTGGGATATTGAGGTATTAAGATATATAGCAATGGAATGCTGAGGTATAAAGATATATAGCAACGATGAGGTATAAAGATATATAGCAATGGGATATATAGCAATGGGATGTTAAGGTATAAAGAGGTAGACGTACCTTGCCAACCCCGCCAAATAACCCTGTTCCGTCAGCAGAAATTTCACTTGCGAAGTTTTGAAGCTCAAAGTCTGACTTCACAGCTTCATCACCTTCGTAGTATCTACAAGTGAAGTCATGGAAACAGATGAAACAAAATACAATGAGTAACAACAAAAAGGTCGCGACAAGATCGTTGTGGTTTTCTATGTATACTTTGATTGATCTTAGTGCTGCTACGTTGTTGTTAATAACATTAGCTGTAGTTGTTGATAATGTTGTTGCTGTTGTTGCTGTTGTTTATATTGTTCTTGTTATTGTGACGTCTTACACATCGGTTTCAACAGCAGCAAAAAAAAAAACTAAAAAAGAAATGTCAGAATAAGAAAGTCGAAAGCACTCACATGTCGATATACTCATTGACGACACTCTCGATGACATTTAGGATGAGATGGCCGTCGTCTCGGTAGGGAAAATATGGCAGGGACCGGCGATCATTCAAACCACGCCTCTAGTGATGGTATGTCAATAAAGGTCAATAAAATAGTAGCGTACAACTGTGATATAAATGGATGCTTCCTCACTCTTGGGAGGATGAGAAAATAGCGGCTGTCAGAGGTTCTTTAAAATACAAGTGTGCTGCGGCTGGAGAGAAACGGGGAGAGCTAGCCCACACCTAGCCAAACCATAGACTAGCATGGATCATAATGCAGTGTTTTGAACTGCCCTCTCTGGTAATGGACAGATCTTAATATCCCCCATTGCTCACTGAGAATCGAGCACACATCCTTATAACAAAATCCTTTTTTAACTTCATCCAAGTAACACAAGTACAATAAAAGTAAAGTTTTTATTTCAAGACTTACGAATATGTTTTCTCTTAGATCCATTTCTTTCCACCTGAAGGTCTTAGCTGCCCTTTTGATAAAATCGTGCGCTCCCTTCCAGCCATAGGCGTGGAGGTGGTGCTCAAAATGCCCCTTTTGCACTAGCTTTGGCCCCCCTGCGGTGTTAGAGAGCACCACACCTCGGCAGTGCCACTTCATCATCTCGTGTAGCGGGTGCAGCGTGGAGATGTGTCGATCCAAACTGAGGCAGTACAACTCTACGGGGAAGTGGAGCTTGCTCAAATGCTCGACCATCTGGCTGTAGCCGAAGTCGGACAACTGCAGGTTGAGTTTAGCAAGCGTCCAGTGCCCACCGTCCCTCGGGGTGAATACTCGTGAGTCTGGGGGGATCGGGGTAACATGAGCCTTATGAGCTTATTGCTTCATATGGACAGCAATAGTGCTCATACTGCACTATTCGCTTTATTTAAAGAAGACAGAATATTCCCCCCCTTTTGTAACATGTTTCAAGTAAGGTCGAGGAGGGACTAGGATGAGTAGAGTGACCTCATGCCCCGACCACAAAGATAGGCTGGTGAATGGAAGGCCCCATGCTTTATGTTTAGCGATTGGCCGCACGAAACCCGCCTGGTTTGTGTATAGCAACTGCCAACAGGGAACCCACCTGGTTTGTAGTTCATCTGAATAGCGAGTGGCCACAGGGAACCCACCTGGTTTGTGTATAACGAATTGCCACAGGAAACCCACCTGGTTTGTGTGTAGCAACTGCCCACAGGGAACCCACCTGGTTGTTAGTTTATCTGTATAGCGAGTGGCCACAGGGAACCCACCTGGTTTGTAGTTCATCTGTATAGCGAGCGGCATCAGCCTTCGCTTGCTCTCGGGGTCTTGAGATCCCGTGGGAACAGAAGCAAAGATGGCGATGGGCGAGAGCATTGGCCACATGGTACGATTAAAGCCTTCCCCGGGGAATTTGTACAAGTCTTCCATGGTGACCATGTCATCGCATATGGGCACCCTCCATGCGTACAGCAGGCGCTTCTTGATGGCCTGTACAGCAAACATGTGGAAAAAATGGTGATATATTTTTACTGTTCTCATTGTGCTCAAATACTAGAAAAATGTAATGTTTGGCATTTGTATAGCGCACTTTAACATACGAAATGATCAAATGCGCTTCACATGTGCTGACTTTACTCGTCAGTATGTAGATACGGACTGCTCCACGCAGTTTACAATCATGAGTGAGTTAGTGTGTAAGCATTGTCACTGAAGATGGTACCACGGGCCAGCGTCCCCAGCGGTTCTTTTACGTCCACCAATACAGGTTAATGATGTGCGAGAAACGGGACTTCCGGCTTAACGTCATTATCCGAAAAGACGAGGGATTCACAGTCCCCAATAGCGAGACCTGGCGAGCCGAGTGATAGCGGAAATGACTACGCTGACGTGGGAGGGTTGGAAAAATGAATAACAAATAGCTGGCATGCGACAGGTGCGAAGAGCACGCCGAGACCACAGGCGATCAGACGATAAGCGCCACCTACTACGACGGGAGCCACCTACTACGACGGGAGCCACCTACTACGACGGGAGCCACCTACTACGACGGGAGCCACCTACTACGACGGGAGCCACCTACTACGACAGGAGCCACCTACTACGACGGGAGCCACCTACTACGACAGGAGCCACCTACTACGACAGGAGCCACCTACTACGACGGGAGCCACCTACTACGACAGGAGCCACCTACTACGACAGGAGCCACCTACTACGACAGGAATCACCTATTACGACAGGAGCCATCTACTACGACAGCAGGAGAGCGAATGGATGGTGTGCTTTTTTTATATCAAGATTATAATTACAATTGACATTAATTAACGTTAAAATGAGTTTTGTCTTATATTTGCAGTAATCAGTCACGTGAGACGTAACGTAGTGCGCTAATTTATTTGGAAGACTTCTGAGCCGAGTTGTGTGACATATCATGTAAAGAGAGGTGCATTTCAGTAAGGAGCTAAATCCTCTGTGAATTCAATCGTAATAAAACGGCTCAATTTTCTTGCAAAAGCACAACACGTCTAGAATACTAACAGAAAACTAACAGTGAGATATTTAATATATGGTGAAAAATATTCAAATAAAACAGAGCAGAGTGGTTAAAAATAGGCATAGCATAGTTCTGTCTGAGACGTGAGGGGTGGGGGTGGTCATGGAGCAAGCCTTAGTCCTTTTACTGAGTATCTAAGAGGGAGGAAGACGCCATTTTATTTCATTTAATTCCAAATTCAGGTGTCACTCACCCATTCAACAGCACGGTGGCCCTGACTGCAAGGGATCTCGGTAGTTAGCATCTGCCTTATTTCGGCATTCAAATCAAATGAAGGATTCAAAAGATTCTTTAGATCAGCCCAGTTGAGCCCTCCTGAAAACATATAATAAGAATTATGGGCAAGGGAGCTCGTTTAGCGGGCCATGGTGTCTTTAGTAACTCGTCACTGGGCTGCTAAGAGCCCTGTCATAGGTGTCATATGGAAATATTGTGTCTGACGATATTTCAATAAGAAATGACCTACGAAGTGTGAAGTGTGTCCACGTAACCTGTGCACTGACAAGTAGCAGATAAAAAACTTCTTAGAATGAAACAAGTAGATAAAGCAGCCCTAAGAGAATGGTATTTGCTTCACTTACTTGCCGCAGAGAAAGTGACTCGCTGAATTGCCATCGGGTTGGTACCCGCCAACCTCTGCTCTGCAAAGAACTCGTCCGAGATCCACAGCGAGTTATCAGATTGATATACCTCATGCTCCGCCGGGCGACGGAAGAAGCCCTGTAAACCACACAAAGAGGAGACTTCAGGGTCGCTCGGAAACAAATACTAATCAATTGCTTCCTCACGATTTACTGACAGAATGCGCGGTTATAAGGATCATATAAAGCTGCCCTCCCCTCCCCTCCGTATGCGCAGTTTTAAGTATAATATCACCCTGCCCACCCCCCGTTAGTCTGACTTATATGACACAGTTTTGTGCTTATTTTGATCAGAAGTGTCATGCACTACTGATCTACTCTCGAATTCTCCAAAATAAGCACCTCGGTTTTCATACACGAGGATCTATCAGTAATTAATGGTCATACGGAGGGGGGAACCCACTGCCCATCCCCTCCCCTCCCCCCTGCCTTATCTAATGATAGGTGAAAACTCTTGGTTCCAGAGACACATGTTTTACTTGGTAAAGGGCCAGAATACATAACTTGCATTACTTGCATAACTCTTCTTACTGTTTTTCATATTAACGATCAGAAAAACTAGTGGGGGGGGGGGAGGTAGGGAGAGGGATGATCTCCTTTCATTTCCCAATTGTTTACTATCTATTTTAGGACTATTAAGTCTATTTTTGACAGTCTATTTTTTTTTTTACTTTTTAAAAGTAAAATAACACTCACCCCTAAGCGTTTTTCGGCCACCGGCTCAACAATGGAGAGCATTTGCGCATACTCGGGGATGGTGGGTACCGCTGGCAGCTCTGCCGTTTTGGCCTTGTACGTTTCGTAAGTCAAATTGGAAACCGTAAAGAGGGCCAACTGGAACTGTCCGTGATAACGCAAGAAAGGGTCCTCCTTCACAATCTTCTGGTACTCCGATGTGTCTAGCCCTAGCCTGGTGAAAGGCATGTCGGGGGTGGCTTTGCGTAGCTTGAGCGTATCGCGCTGCTGTTTAAGGCGAGCCTGACGGTCACTGTGACAAGGTTCTGCTACAGGGGCGCGTTGAGGCAGCGATAACGGACAGTACCCATAGCTGACAAAAGAGAAATGGATGCGCTTTTAAACTCACTTAAAAATAAATCGCCATATAGTTCAACCTTCCCCTAAATATGAATGCTTGCTCGGATACGGACATTCATATTTAATATAAACGTGGCAAGATTTTTCAATGAATGTTCTTTTTATTTAATAAATTTTCGCACCGCAAATTCGAAGTCTCAAGGGAGACCAAAATGCGATGAAAGATATTGGGCCCAAAAAAAGGACTGCTGGCGAAACCGCGAAATCCATGTTAATGTTAACAGCATGAATACAGACTTTTTTTTAACAATATTAAAATGTTCGAAAAATTTAAATTTCTTTCTAGGATACACATCAGCTGAAACCGGCTATAATAAATTGTTTCGATCTAGGCAGGTTGAGAAATAACGGTAAAGTTTTACGTTATCTGAATTAGCGAATTTACACATTCATTTCATTTAACTTTATGGTTTGAAGATCATGAATTATTGTTAAAAGTGTATGGAATATGTATTATTATTACCAACCTGTAATTAAGCCACGCAATACAAAGCAAGATCCCTCTCCAGCGACCTCTCATCGCAACTTGTGTAATCAGCAGCTACGAGAAACGCATGTGAGGATGGTGCATTTGCTACTTTCTACCAAGCTTCCTAATGAAGTCGCAGAGGACTTCCAAATCATCGAAGCCGTTGTCGCTAAATGTTCGTGAGCGTTTCTTGCAAAGCGTTTAGTATTCATAATATTTTGGCGCGCTTCTGATTAACCTGTTATATTTAGGATAACCGAAATTAAACAAATTCACATCTGCTAGAGGGTTTGCTTCTTCTCACACGGCAGTATAACACGGGCGGCCTTGACAAAAACATTACTTACGCTTATTTTGGTTTTTAAAAGGTACTTAGTGTCACAATAGTGTAAAGAATTTATGGTGTTTTTCTAGGGTTTCTAAAACCGCATGTAACGGTTAAAGGATCAGACTTCTTTCTCCACAAAAGGGTGAACAGCCACCTAGAATTAAGGACCCCTAGCGTCTAAAAATAACAAATAGTTTTAATAGTCATAGCTTTTACAGATATTTTTGTTGTTTTGTTACTTAAAAGAAAAAAACTTCTCAAATCACACCTTAAATTTGGCTTTATAGTGTATTTCTTATACCTTGTTTGATATTTCCATAGAAACAAAACTTACCTAGCAGATGTTTTTACTACAATACAATAAGCCTTATAGAGGGTTAAATTATAACCTGTGTTGTTTTCTAACCACCAGACTGGTTCTACTTCTCCCTATCTAAAACCTGTCGTTCATCAATTTTGTATTACCTTACTCGGGTAGAACCAAACCAGACGGCCGTAGTTTCACCTGACGAGGGCTTATCAAGAAGACGGTACATAGGGGATAGTTATTCCCCTTACACATCCCCTACTTACCTTAGAGTACCTTACCTAAGAGGAGAAATATTCCCCCTTCACATATCACATTAAGTACTTACCTTAGAGTAGCGTACCTTACTTGAACACTTCTTTGACTGTGTCACATATCCTTAAATCCGACACCTTTTAAGCCCTTAATCAAATACCACGATTTAAGATGTTATTGTTTTCTCGTGCAATCAAACGCCCTCGTCGAACAAAAACAGGGAAGTATCATTTGAATGGCTTGATATAATTTGTCCGCCAGTACTTTGAATGCATGAATAAGCTCAGGAAGGATTAGAGGTCGCCGCTGAGGGGGTTCTATTTATTTTAATTACCGTAATCAAATAACAATTTGTCACCATGGCTTGAGATTTTTATTACATTACCACGGAGGACTCAGAAGATTTGTTTTAGGCCATTTTTAGACATCGCGTCTTGTCCTAGTGGCAGATTTGTAATTGCCTTTCTGATTATGTGACGGGAAATCTAGAATGCATTATGTCAAAAAAGGAAATATAGAGAACTGGTTATAAGCACTTGCCACCTTTTCGATGTTTTTGGTTTTGTATCCAGCTGTTTCAGGCGGATGTAGGCGCTGTTTTTGTTGATATTTCTATTAATGCAAGTAAAATAGGATAATACAAAACACATATATATTCTAATTAGCGTTAGGAGTGTTATTCATTCTTATTTTAAAGAGAATTTCGCCCTGGTATGAAAAAATTAGTTCTGCTATCTGTGCGCGACCTGGTTGCTCGAGAGCCCGTACTGTAAGCATGTATATCTATCCCTCGTGAGCCCTTGTATCTATTTATCTACAGAACATGGTCCAGTGAATCTTGGTGTGTGGGTTTAAGCACACAAAAATGATATATATTTTCCAAAGTGAATTACGAACGGGAGTAACATAGGACGGACCATTAGAAAACGTTGAAAAACCTGAAGAAAGAAAATTTCATACAGGCCAAACCAGAAAGAAAAATCCATAAAAAAGGGAAAATAATATATGTTATTCAAGGGTGAAACCTCCCACACAGGTGGCCTAGTGGCTGGCACATTGGTCTCTCATTGCTACGGTCCGACTCCGAAACCTGCCTCTGAGCTCGGGCACTTTTCTAAATTCGGGTCTGGGTTTGAACTTGGTGCTTTGAGTGGATTAAACTTGTTTTTCCTGTGTTTCCAGTCTTTCGGCGACACAAAACCGAGGTCCCCTCTCAGTCCTCTCCTTAACGCTTCACTCAAATGTTCGGGGACGTTCAAAAACCTGTATGATATTCCTTAGAGTAGGGAATTGCTCCCGGTTTCACTGCCCAGCTATCCCTCACTGGACCCAGAGGACGAAGAGCCACCACAAGAATGGGCCTCAATTGGGTACCCAAAAGACGGACCCTACAATATGTTTTGTTTAACCATAACCTTGAATAAAGTGTCGATCAAACAGAGATGAGAATCGTATTGGACTGGACACGATTTAAGCTCCAACTCTCATGACCGTTTGACCTATTAGTTCAGATCTTGGCCCTCTTTGCGTTCAACATTTTGGCTTGCGGGAAAAAGTCCAATCTTTTTTGCATGCGCATGCGCGAGAATGCGCCACACATATGTGGTGTGGCGTGGTTGCCTGGCACAAGATGGCTACGAGAGGAACTCTCTTTCTCTTTCCCGCGAGCAAGGATGGCAAACGCAAAGAGCCCGTGTCTCCGGGTCTGGGCCACGATTGACTCTCCACTATCCCGCACCCTCACACATTAGAGTTGTTGCCTTAGCATGAATGAAGGTTAATTAGAGTATTTCGCTTGGAAGTTTTCACAAAATGTTATATCTGTTAAACTTCAATTCGATGATGAATGTTAAAGACATATAACCGATTGTGTGACAAAAAGCGTGACCACTCTCACAAACCCAGAGAGCAGGAAAAAGTGAAGCTCTCGTCGACTCTTATCTACGTTTGTTCGAAGCTTTTTTAAAGGCACGAGTAGGAAGTTCAATAAATACAGCTCGTCTCGGTTTGCACCTGCTCACGAATTTTCCCCATCTCACACCTCAATGTCCATTAGCCTGTCATAAGCTTATCTGAATAGTTTGTTCTAAATTAACTGTGTATGGAAATATTTTGGCATTATTGCTCGCATCGGTGAAATTTCCTTTTTTTGTAAACAAATGCCCGCTCCCCAAAAATGAAACAACAGTTTTTAATGTTCTTTTTATTATTGAACGCTTCATCTACTCAATATACAAAGTATACTGCTCTCAGTCATAACTACATTGACATGGATATCGTTCCACCAAAAAGCTTAAACCTCTTATTGGAAAATAGTGAAATATTAGTCTTTTCCTATATCTTAGTCTTTTCCTATATCCGTATCTACGTCTGCGCACTTCATCCCATCTTGGTTGTGAGATGTTAATAGCTCGTACCTTGCTTTCCACTCTCCAGGCTTCTCTGCCTCCTCGTCTTCCTCCTCATCCTCATCCTGCTCGTCTTCCTCATCTTCAGCCCTGTCTGCCATGGCGTCGTTGTACTCGCGGCTTCCTTGGGGCTCTGGCCGTTCTTCAGCTCACGTTTCATGCACAACACGAATCCTCTGGCGCATGGACGGCAGTCTTTGGTGTCACTGCATCCCTCGCCCTTCGCTGCGGCTATGCATTCACGCTGCAAGTGATGATATACACCTATTTCAATAAAGGTTGTCAGTGCTAATGGCAAATGGCGATTGGTAAATGTCAGTTCTACGACTGAAAGTAGCCATGCGTCTCGCAGAATATGGATAAATCAAAACAATTATTCATTAAGGTTACCAATGCTTGGCTTTGACATTCCTGGACTTCATTTAACACCTTTAATTTTACGAAAAATTGTACCCATAAGACTTTATTCGCCATTTGCCATCACTCTCCGTGTGTGTAGGGGCTTAAAGGGGTCTCACCTAATTAATGTTTTAGTAGAGTCATTATTGTTTTTATCTTTTTTTTTACTAAGTTACCTAGTGCCCGATTTAAAACGAGGAATTTGGGCGATCTTGCATCATTTGGACAAAAAAAAAAGATGTGTATCAGAGGTTGCGTTTAGGTAGAGGGAAAAGTATATGTACTTTTTAAAAGTGTGCGCGTGTGCGTGAAAATAAATGATGACGAACCCCCTCTGAAAGAAAGTAGTTTTTGGCCTTTTTTTCTGAATTGTATTGTACGATGAAACTAACATTGTCAATGTTGCCCGACACATTTGCAGCAAAATCATCATTGTTATTAATCCATGTTGAAATCGTGGGAAGGCTAGTAGCTTGCAGTGTTTTCTGTGGCATCACTTCTCCCATCACTTCTTCTCCCCTACCCAGGCGTCTCAAGTCAGTAAAAACAAGTGAAAAATAAACAAGTGAGCGCAATGAGCCATGGGAAGGTTTAGCGCTGGCGCAAAGGAACAAGGGAAGGGTCAACGGAAGATACCACTGCGCGCTTAGTCCGGTCACGCTAGTAAGCGCCTGGGTACGAGGCAGTCTTCTCCCCGAATTGTTACAATGTGCCGCTACCTAAACTTTGTTTTCAGAAATTCGAACCAAACCGAAAAAATCTCCAATAGTAAGCGCAGTGTGGGCTAAATTCCCCCTGAAATATAACGAATGAATACGCTTTTGCTATGTTCCTGGTTACCAGCAAAGCTTAGAGGTATTTCTATCTGATTTTCTGAAATATCTTAAGTACACAAATATCTGTGCAATCCTGTTATATTTGTGTTTTCAATAACATCCTTAATGAAATCGTTTTATGAGAAAAAGATGAAAAATGGTATCTGACAATGGGTGTGATCTCCTTAGCGAAGGGTGGAATATCAGGCTCACAATGAGAATGAACCTGTAGCATAACAGTTAAAATCCTTTCTCGACTTCTAGCAAGCAGTATTCACATACAGGCTACGCAGGAAGGGCATTTTAATAAATGCCCGGAAGAATATCGCCTTCTTTACATTTTTTAAAATATTTAAACAGAAAAAACCTTATGCACCTCACGCGTGGATAATTATTGTGCTATCTGTCACCAACCCCTGTGCCCAGATATTTGAGAACTTAATATCTCGTAAGAAAATTCCTCTAAGCACGGATGGTAACTAAGCAGTCACTTAGGTATCTTTCAATTTACATCTTTATAATATCAGAAATGGGTGCTGCTTTTGATAACTTACCGTGAAGATGTTATTGAATGTTTGTATTTTTTTACTCAATGGCAATGCCAAAAGCGTTTCGCGCGAATTTGATGCATTCAACATAATTTGTGCAACCGATGTATTGTTATTAACATCATGGGGATTACGGATTCCTCGACCACCAAAAAGGAGGCATAGTGTAAAATGACTCATCACCTGGATAAAAATCCTGGAAACTCAGCTAAAAATTAAGTATATTGGAGATTTAGATGCGATTTTGTAAAAAAAAAAGCGGAACCAGGACTTCGAAAGGTATAGAAATTTGCTATAACTAGGCATAGATTTGAGGTTCATCTCGCGGTATCCCTGTGTGGGACAATCCATCAACCCTCACATATTCTGCCAAAGTCTCTCGAGATCGAAAATAGATGCGCTATGGTGAACAGCAGTATAAAGTAAATATGTTTCCCACAGCACCGTGTTTACAGCTTTTTGACCAAAGACGAACGTAACCTGAGACTAGAACTAGTTAGCGAAAAAGATTGGTGAAAATATTCCTTAATGCTAGATCAGTACAATTTCCAAAAACAAGAATACGTTCTAGCAATGTCTATGTTCATGCGCAGTTCTGGATGCCTACCCAAAGCGTGAATTGTTTTTCTAAAGGAATTAAAATGTCATGCTTTTACTTGATAAAGTTAAAGTTTGTAAATATGGTAGTAAAGGGTGGTTTGTTTGTGCAATCAATTTATCCTTGTTCTATACGAGATGATTTCATAACGCAGCTCTGCAGTTAGTTTTGTCTTTCGCTTGCAGCTAAACAAACATCTAACGCGCCCAGTTGCTAGAGGTCGATGAAAGGGAAGGCAATGAGGGGGAGGGGAGAAAGAGAGTATGAAGGGGGGGGGGGGGGGGGGGCAGAAAGGGAGAGGAAAGACAGAGACTGATGAAAAAATAAAAAAAACTCTGTGCTATTTGCACAAAGTATATTGGGCATAAAGCCTTCCGGCGTCTGCAGAGAGGGAGAAAGTTGGTTGAGTATCTGCAGAGAGGGAGGGAGTTGGTTGAGCGACTGTAGAGAGGGAGAAAGTTGGTTGAGCGTCTGTAGAGAGGGAGAAAGTTGGTTGAGCGTCTGTAGAGAGGGAGGGAGTTGGTTGAGCGTCTGTAGAGAGGGAGAAAGTTGGTTGAGCGTCTGTAGAGAGGGAGAAAGTTGGTTGAGCGTCTGTAGAGAACTAATTAGCGAAAAAGATTTGTTAAAATATTCCATTCAAGCTAGATCAGTACTACCAAAAACAAGAATACTTTCTAGCAATTTATATGCGCATGCGCAGTTCTGGATGTCTACCCAAAGCGTGATTTGTTTTTCTAAAGGATTTAAAATGTCATGCAACTTGATAAAGTTATCTAAGGTTATGAAGTCCGTTTGTAAATATGGTACTAAAGGGTGGTTTGTTTGTGCAATCAATTTATCCTTGTTCTATACGAGAAGATGATTTCATAACGCCGCTCTGCAGGAAGTTTTGTCTTTCGCTTGCAGCTAATCAAACATCTAACGCGCCCAGTTGCTATATAAATGATTCCTTGACGCTCGTTAATCACTCTACTTGCTTGAAGCCTCTGAAGACATATCCAAAAGCCAACAAGTGGAGATGAAGCTGACACTCGTTCTGCTGCTTTGCGCGGCCTCCGTGGCCCTGCTTAAAGCTGAAGAAGAATCGGCCCTAGATGACACTTCTGCTGCCTTCCTGTACGATGGAAGCCTTGAAGATGAGGTGCTCGGGCACGAGGAAGATCCCGGAATGATGGAGAAGAAGAAGGCGGCTTTGAAGAGGATGGGAGCCAGGGTAAGTTGGACAGGAACGATTAGTCTGTGAAAGAAAACTCTGTTGTACACAGCTAAGACTGTTATCTGGAATCCTCTAGTAGAGCTGTCTCCTTTTTATGCATCTCTTAGAGAGTTTGCGGGCGCGTGCTTGTGGGATGTCTGGTGAAACTCAAGGCCCCTTGCAAAGTCTCTTTAAAAGTGTGCAAGGCCAAGTACTTTGCTTGTCGCTGCATCGTCAAGGGTGTATACCACTGCCGCCGCTTCCTTGCCTGGGTGGACCGCGTGAAGAAAATGCACAAGAAAAAGATGGCCAAGAAGGAAGATGAAGAGATGGATGTCCCCGAAGAAGGGGCACCAGCGAAGAAACCAGCAGTGAAAAAACTAGGCAGCAGAGCTGCTCTGGTGAGAAATTCATCTTTATTTAAAATCCTTTTACAATAACTCTATAATTGCTATCATTTTTTCAGTACCCTACTACTATTTCAGGGCGGAAAACCCGTGTGTGACTCTAATTCCATTCCTCCGGTATTTTAGCCAATAACGTAGCACAGTTATGATTCGGGAGAAACAAAGAAATATGGCTCAAAATCTGACGATTCTCCGTATTAAAAATCCCCATAATTTCTTAGCTCACCCTTGGTGAAGGTGCTCTTTTCAAAGTTTTTGAATTCACGCATCCTACGTACAAAGCTTTCCGTGTTTCCAGAGAAAGAATCTAAGAGAAACAGATGACGACGTCGATGTCAAACTGTTTGCTTATTTTTTTTTTTCAACACACTAAAACGCTTGCTACGAGACTACGCTCTTGTGCTGTAAATATCTTCTCTTTACTAGTTATGGTATATATATATCTTGACTTGCAGCGTGAATGCATAGCCGCAGCGAAGGGCAAGGGATGCAATAACACCAAAGACTGCCGTCCATGCGCCAGAGGATTCGTGTTGTGCATGAAACGTAAGCTGCAGAATGGCCAGAGCCCCAAGAAAGCCGACGAGTACTACGACGCCATGGCAGACAGGGCTGAAGACGAGGAAGACGAGCAGGATGAGGATGAGGAGGAAGACGAGGAGGCGGAGAAGCCTGGAGAGGGGAAAATCAAGGTACGAGCTATTAACATCTCACAACAAGGATGGGATGAAGTGCGCAGACGTAGATATCATATAGGAAAAGACTAATATTTGACTATTTTCCAATAAGAGATTTAAGCTTGTTGGTGATCTAAGGAGGTGCGTCCCCTTGCACACTTCTAGATACAAACGTACATAATAATAAGCATACAAAAATAAAAATGTCTTGCTCAGGACAAACATATTTACTAACAAGATAATTGTTGTCAATATGTCATGGTTTTTTGGGAATGCTATGAAAATATTATATCATGAGTGTGCATTTTAACTCGATAGTTTAAGATTTTCTACAATTGCATATGGTTGTGAAGATTATAAGGCTGGATAGGTTTAAGAGAAAGATTTTAAGCAAAGTAACAAGTAATCTGTTTTTCTCTCTCCCCCAGGCCCTGCGTAGGTGCCGCGTCATTGCAGTCAGGTGTTTTCTGAGGGCACGTCTTGACTGCAGGCGTCAAGCGGTCTGCGTTCGTGCCGTCAAAAGATGCGTGCGCAGAGCTGAGAAAGCCTGTAAAAACTAGATGGGAACGACATCCATGTCAATGTAGTTATGCCTGAGAACAGTATACTTTGTATATTGTGAGTAGATGAAGCGTGCAATAATAAAAAGAGCACCGAAAAACTGTTGTTTCATGATTTGGAAGCTTGCATTTGTTTACAAAAAAAATAAAATTCCAACGATCACCTTCTTGCGACCAATAATGCCAATTTTTCCATACAGTCTATTTTATCATCATTTTACTTCGTAAGAGTTTAAAACAAATAAATTAGAAAAGCTAATGGCAGGCTAGTGCAAACTGTGTGAGATGGGGAAAATTCGTGAGCAGGTGCAAACCGATTTCGTGCGCGTGCCAATAGCCTCATTCTGGGCAAAATTGCAACAACAAAGAATGGTATGAATATTTTTAATGGTTAGAGCAAATCTCAGATTTGGTTGTTTCGAGAATGTACAACGAAAAGCTAAAAGCTGCTCTGTTTCCGTTGATTTTTCTTGGAATATCTAATGAAACAACGCAACCAGTCCCCACTAAAGCACTTAGTCCGGATGTACTAGATCCCACAAAAACTTCAGGGTTCTTGCGTCATGTACTAAATCCCGTTAAGGGTGGTCCAGGGCTTACTCGAGTACTAAATCCCGTAGACAGTTCAGTGCTCTTGCGCGACGTACTAAATCCCGTAGAAGGTGTTTCGGGGTTCTTGCATGCGTACTACATCCCGTTTACGATACAGGGGTCTTGCGTAAGATTTACTAAATCCCGTAGGCAGGGTTCAGGGTTGTGGCGCAGTGTATCTTTTCCAGGTGCCGCCGCATACACACGATCTCACTCATCGCTGGTCCCATGTTCTGAGCTGTGATACACAGCTACAGCTTAAGTATAAATATATCATATCAAAATATATCAATGGCAAAATATATCAATGGCAAAATATATCAATTACAAGCCAGCTTTCTGCAATTACAACGCTATCGGCTATATCATATGTTATTTCTTTTGTGGCATGTCCTCCGTGGTTATCTTAAGGGCGTTTAATTCAGGGAGTCTTGTAGGCTGTGTCACGAATAACTTTAATAATCCTGAGCTTAAACATCTCTTGTACATGGTACACTACCCGAGTTCAACATTCGAGCCCTTGTCTATCGAGGTATCGACTATGTCTTGTTAATAATTTGTACCTGAACAATACCCGAGTTCCACATTCGAACAATTGTTAATAAGGTATTGACTACGTAAATAACTTGTATCGAAGTTTTGGCCACGTCTAGTAAATAAGCTCCACCTGGTACAATCAGGCCCTTGTCGATAAGGTACCTCTACCTCTAGTAAATAGTACCTGGTACATTGCTTGAGCTGTACATTCGGACTGCTGTCTATAAAGACTCGGCCAACCACGTCCAAGAAGTATGGACTGTCGGGGATCACAGGCAAGATGGCGGACGCGAATGGGTTGTAGCTATGACACACACTGGGCCCAGTAGGAGACACATTGAACTGGTACAAGGCTGGCTTCACCTGACCGCTGACCGGCTTACCAGAGATGCCTGAATATAGAAGTGAAAGGAAGGAGGAGGTAGGTGTAGGAATTAAGAAGAGAAGGCAGAGAGCAAGGGAGGGGAGGCAGGGGGTAATGAAGGGGGACAGAGGTCGATGAAAGGAAAGGCAAAGAGGGGGAGGGGAGAAAGGGGGTATGAAGGGGGAGGCAGAGAGGGGGAGGGAAGACGGAGACTGATGAAAAAAAAAATTTGTGCTATTTACACAAAGTATATTGTGCATATAGCCTTTCGGCGTCTGTAGAGAGGGAGGGAGTTGGAGACTGAAAGGCTTAAAGACTGAAAGTTGGAGACTGAAAGGGATTTACTTCTCTGTTAACATACCTCGGGTCAGAGTTGGTGCCTTCATGTTTTATAGCGGAGCCAGCGCGTAGGCCGCGCGCGGAGCCCCATAGGTATAGAAATATGGTATAGCTATGCGACTTGGTTTTTGTGGTCATCGCGCGGGTACCCTGCGGTGTCACAATCCACCCAGTCAATCATGCAACTCCCAGGCCCCACTCCGTCTCACGGCTTTTACGTGTTTTTTACCGTATCACTTTGGTGCTTCAAATTTCGTATTAGGTGAATTCCTTAGGTGAATTTACCCCGGTTCACTATGTAGGCTGGCTGAAAGCAAATGTAAATTAATGTTTTTCATATTCTTTCATTGTTTATGCACTAGTCAATTGAAACCCCCACCCCCATGGTCCAGGGGAAGGGCGAGGGATTAGACTTTGACCCTGTACTAAACAGAGAAAAGCCCCCACCCCCTCAGGACAACACAGCAGTCAAATGCCCCCACCCCTCGGGATGCAAACTATAGGCAACTACCCGACAACAAGTCATCTGAAATAAGCCAGTACACTTCAGCGAGTACATTTGTACCAATAACTATGAAGATAACAGTTAATAAAAAAATGGAAAAATAAATCATCTTCATGTCGCGTTGGTTATATCATTCATATTCGTTTTTGCACATTTTGCGGTGCAGCTTGCCACATGCTGATACATAGAAATGATGACTTGACTTTTGCAAAGTACATTTGTGACGCTTTTCACTTGTCTTCAAGCCTCTAGGGTGGGGAAATTTCTTAAAGTCGAAAACAGTCGATTTCCCCACCTCCTCGGGACAGATTCTCATTCAAAAGTGTTCTAAACCCCCACCTCAACCCCACACTTCCCTGGGACCAGGGGGGTGGGGGTGGGGGTTTCAAATGACTAGTGCATTAGTATAATTATATTCTATCAACCCGCATTCCTTTCCTATAGCCAACATAATATGCTCTTGCAGTGTTGATACTTCCCTAAAATCTGAATGAATAAAAGCCGTAACTGTCAACAAAATTATTGACAAACAGACAGATTAGTTTATTGGTACCGTGTAAAGAATTTTACATTAGTGTCAATCCAATAAATTTAACATTATAAGCCAAAAATACATATGTACAGACAAAAAAACATAGAGAAGATACAACCTTATTTTTTAGTCTTTTTAGTGGTTATTGAGAGGGGGGTGTTGGGATGGGGAAAAAACCCTAGATTAGAGTGGCAAATAGAGCTGGCTCCGCTTTTAGGCAGTGCCTAAATCTATATGTTAGGAACAGCTGGTTGGGCAGTAATGGCGAAGCTTCCACTGGGAAGCAAACACAAGAGATTTCATTTATAAATCAGCTTTACTAGACAACAAGGCAAAACTTCTTACTAGCATATCTACCACCTGCAGTAAAATACTCAGCTTTACTAACCAAAATTACAAAACATAAAAAATACAAAGCGATACGTACAATGTTAAACAACTGTCAAACAACACTCATAGCATGGGGAAAGGGTAAGAAGGGCAAATACCTGCCAGGCGTTCCTCGATCTCTTGGCTTTCTGTAGACTTGCTGTATATAAGCGCCTGCACCCGCGAACGGGTATAGCACAGTTTGTATTTAACTGTTCTCCGCCCTTTTACGGCGAGCTTCCCTTTGTTTTAAATAGGTTTCATATCTTCTTTTGTCGTATGACGTGCAGATTTTATTTGTGATCGCCCTCCATTCCTTTCTATTATGTACATGATAGTTCCACGCTTCAAGGACGCATCCAATTTTGAGGTCTTTTTTCAAAATGTCCTTGAATCTTAGTTTAGGACGACCAACTGGGCGAGACCCGTGTTCTAGCTCCGAAAATAACAGCTGCTTAGGCACTCTGTCATCGTCCATTCGGCAGAGGTGACCAAGCCAGCGGAGACGATTTCTAGCTAATTTTGTTTCAATATCATCTACGTTTGCACGACGGAGGACGTCTTCATTGCTTATATAGTCATCCCACTTGATCTTGAGGATTAGGCGTAAATGGCGTTGTTGCAGAGTACGAAGTTCTCTAACTTCATGCTGATATACAGTCCATGTCTCACTACCGTACAATAAGAGAGGCATTAGACATTGATTATAAACAGCGATCTTGGTTGGTACAGTGAGATCACGTGAGTCGAAAACTCTCTTTCGAAGGCGACCGTAAGCACATGATACAGCTTGTATACGAGATGTGAGCTCCGCTCTCATTGAGCAGTCACTTGACAGGATACTACCAAGGTATTTAAAGTGAGTAACATTGACCAGCTTAATGCCATCAACATAAAATTCGGCAGTATTACCAATACACATAGTCTCCGTCTTTTTAGTGTTAATGCGCATCCCCATTCTCTTAGCAAGTTCATTGTACGATGTAAGTAAAGACTGCAGACCCTCTGGGGTATCGCTAAATAAGGCGATATCGTCAGCGTACTGTGCCTCCCTGATGAATTCCGTAAGGACTTTTGTTTTTGCTTTGAGCCTGCGAAGATCGAAGAGATTACCATCAAATCGGAATCTTATCTTGATGCTGCAGGTGTGTTCAATTTTATTAAAGGCCAACCAGAGCAGGACAGCAGCATAGATGCCGAATAGAGTTGGTGCTAACTTACATCCTTGCTTGACACCACAGTTGTATTCAAATGCACGAGTTAGCTCTCCGTCTACGATTAGCCTAGCATGAACATCAGAATATAGCTTCTTTATTATACTTATGAACTTTGGTGGGCATCCTAGTTTGCCAAGGATCGAAAAGAGAAGTTCACGATTGACAGTGTCGAAGGCTTTCACAAAGTCTATAAAGACTATATACATGTTGTTACGTTGCTCTCTGGTCTTTTCCATAAGCTGACGAAGAGTGAATATGCCATCAATAGTGCCCCTACCAGCTCGGTACCCTGACTGGGACTGGGGATATATAAATTCCGCAAGCAGCTGTAGTCTTTGCAAGATGATATCTGCGAATATTTTCCCCACGACGCTTAGTAGTGATATCCCCCTGTAGTTTCCACATTCGGTTCTGTCGCCCTTCTTAAATAAAATGGTGATAATTGCATCTTTCCACACTTGAGGAATGATTTCAGACGCCCAGATGATATTAAAGAGGATGAGAAGAAAAGCTCTCAGGCAGCGACCACCATAAACAATGACTTCTGGAAGGACACCATCAAAACCAGGGCTCTTCCCAAGTTTGGTGTTTGAAATGGCTTTTTCCAGCTCCTGGTCTGTAACAGGATCATCCATAGACTGCATGATTGGTAATTGGTCAAATTCGTCCACGATTTTTAAGTCAACATCACTCGGGAGATTTAGCAAATCACTAAAGTGCTCCACCCATCTACCTTTGACTTCTATGGGATCGGCCAAAAGAGTGCCTTCTTTAGAGCGAACAGGATGAGAATTTCTTGATCTTGGGCCATAGACTGCATTCAAGGTGGCATAGAACTCTCTTGGATTTTTTGTTTGAGAAAAATGCTCAGCTTCTTCAGCTTTCTTTTGAAACCATGCATCCTTGATTTGTCTAATACGTGTTTTTAACGAGTGCCTGTCTAGGGTTTTGTCTTGAAGTAAGTTTCGAATTTCCTCATCTTGGTCATCAAACCAGTCGTTTTGGATCCTCTTTTTCCTTTCGAAAACATGGTTTGCAGCTTGTTGAAGAATATCTTGCAGATCTTCGAAATCGTTATTACAAGCAGGAATTTTCTCATCTAAAAACTGAACGAGCTTCACTTTCTTATCGTCATTGAGACGAGTGTCTAGCTTTTTCGGGGGTCTTGAGATATTCTTCTTGCGCTTCAAAGGAAAAGCACAATTAGACACTAAAAGCTTGTGGTCCGTGAAACAGTCGGCAGCTTGATTGACCTTTGTTACTTTAATAAAAGGCTTAGCAGCTTGATTGGCTAGCACATGATCGAGTTGGTGCCAGTGCTTAGAGCGGAGGTGTTGCCACGTGTTCTTCAAGCTATCCTTTAATTGAAACATTGTACCCATGACACTTAGCTGCAACCGAGTGCAAAACTCAAGGAGCATGAGGCCATTCGAGTTCATCTTTCCAACACCGTGCTTACCGATAACATCAGGCCAGGATTTGTAGTCTTGACCCACACGAGCATTGAAATCGCCCAACACAATAAGAGGGTTGTTCTGAGCTGAAGGAAGGCAACAACGGAGCTTTTCGTAAAATACCTCTTTTTCCTCAGATGTTCTTTGCATGGTAGGAGCGTATACGCTAACAAGGGTGAGGTAGTTACCACTTTCCAATGGAACACGCATTTGCATAAGTCTGTCGTTGATAGGTGTTGGACAAATCCCTTGCGATACAAGTCTGTTGGAGATAGCAAATCCGACACCGGCTGTTCTCTCACTTCCCCCACTCCAGAAGATAGTGTGACTCCTTTCTACAATGTTACCAGTGTTGGGACGTCGGACTTCGCTTAAAGCACAGATATCGATATTAGCATGCTCCAGCTCACGACAAATGAGTGCTGTGGCTCGCTCTGGTCTTAGAGAACCATCGCCGTCATTGGTAGTACGGACATTCCAAGCTCCAAGGGTTAGAGCTTGCTTTCTAGAAGATAGAAACTGACGATTGTCGATTGCTCTGGAAGTTATAGCCGAGTGCGGTCTTCGTCCATTTTTCGCCACTGCCGCACTGGGTGGCGCATCGGTTCCCCCGAATGCGGTAGCCATAGCTCCAATACTACTAGATTGACTTTCCATAAAAACTGTGAGGCTGCACCACTGATGACGACACTACCTGGCGCGAGGGTAGTGTCCCTTGGCGAGAGGTCCTGTTTATCGACAACCCAGCATAGCTGGGATGGCCGCAGAAACAACTCGTTGCAACTTGTTGCCGGAAACTGAAGCCGGGTTGACCATCAGATCCGCCGGTGCTGGCCGTTGACCTATTCGAAGCTCATCCGCCCAAAGAAGTAACAAAGGTTTACTCCCAGATTTTTCCTCGAGGTTGACTCCTGAAGCCTTTCCCAGACCGGGTATAGCCGCAAGGCAGCGGAGGTTTGGAATCAGGGTTTTCCTTCCCCTAGGTGGATTGCCAACCAAGGCTAACGAGCTCCACCTACCCAGAAAGGGAATATACCGTCCCTTACTCGGTCCCTAGTGTAACTTTTTGTCAAGGACAGGTGCACCACGTGAAGGTAGTTACACAGGATTTAGGTGGCCAGAGCCGTGGGGAATAGCCACCCTAAGCACCCTCGATAGACTTGCTGTGATGCCACATTTTTGTGATGATGGTGAATAGGAGGGCGAGCGAGTCCTTCTTATCTGCAACAAAGGTGGGTGACATCATAGCAAAGGTAAGCAATTCCAAACGAAACAGCGCGCTAGTGAACAGGACTGATTGTATAATCCAATTCAGTGAAATAACATTGGTTCAGGCAAAGGTTTTCTTGCTGCCCATTGGAATACGACTTCAAGGCCAGGGTCGTACAGTAAGCACTCATGAGCCAGTTATCAATCAATCAATGAAGTTAGCTGCTCATTGTGGCTACTTGCCCACTAAGTAGTGATGGATGGCACAACTACACTGGGAGTGTAATCGAGGGTACGATTTATCTGCAGAAGTAATGAATGAGGCTACAATGTATCCACAAAAGTAGCGATGGAGGTTGAGATTCATCTGCGGAAGTAGTAATGGAGGGTACAACTTGCCCACAGAAATAGTGACGGAGGGTACGAGGGTATGTGTATCAGAGGTTGAGTTTAGGTAGAGGGAAAAGTATATGTATTTTTAACAAGTGTGTGTGAAAATAAATGATGACGAATCCCCTCTGAAAGAAAGTAGCTTTTGTTCATTGTTTTGAATTGTACGATGACACTAACATTGTCAATGTTGCCCGACACATTTGCAGCAAAATCATCATTGTTATTAATCCATGTTGAAATCGTGGGAAGGCTAGTAGCCTGCCGTGTTTTCTGTGGCATCACTTCTCCCCTGCCGCGTACCCAGGCGTCTTAAGTCAGTAAAAACTTGAAAACTAAACAAGTGAGCGCAATGGGCCATGGGAAGGTTTAGCGCTGGCGCAAAGGAACAAGGGAAGGGTCAACGGGAGATACCACTGCGCGCTTAGTCCGGTCACGCTAGTAAACGCCTGGGTACGAGGCAGTCTTCTCCCCGAATTGTTACAATGTGCCGCTACCTAAACTTTGTTTTCAGAAATTCGAACCAAACCGAAAAAATCTCCAATAGTAAGCGAATGAATACGCCTTTGCTGTGTTCCTGTGTTCCTTAGAGGGTATTTCTATCTGATTTTCTGAAAAATCTTAAGTACACAAATATCTGTGCAATCCTGTTATATTTGTGTTTTCAATAACATCCTTAATGAAATCGTTTTATGAGAAAAAGATGAAAAATGGTATCTGACAATGGGTGTGATCTCCTTAGCGAAGGGTGGAATATCAGGCTCACAATGGGAATGAACCTGTAGCATAACAGTTAAAATCCTTTCCCGACTTCTAGCAAGCAGTATTCACATACAGGCTACGCAGGAAGGGCATTTTAATAAATGCCCGGAAGAATATCGCCTTCTTTACATTTTTTTAAATATTTAAACAGAAAAACGTTATGCACCTCACGCGTGGATAATTATTGTGCTATCTGTCACCAACCCGTGTGCCCAGATATTTGAGAACTTAATATCTCGTAAGAAAATTCCTCTAAGCAGGGATGGTAACTAAGCAGTCACTAAGGTATCTTTCAATTTACATCTTTATAATATCAGAAATGGGTGCTGCTTTTGATAACTTACCGTGAAGATGTTATTGAATGTTTGTATTTTTTTACTCAATGGCAATGCCAAAAGCGTTTCGCGCGAATTTGATGCACTCAACATAATTTGTGCAACCGATGTATTGTTATTAACATCATGGTGATTACGGATTCCTCGACTACCAAAAAGGAGGCATAGTGTAAAATGACTCATCACCTGGATAAAAATCCTGGAAACTCAGCTAAAAATTAAGTATATTGGAGATTTAGGTGCGATTTTGTAAAAAAAAAGCGGAAACAGGAGTTCGAAAGGTATAGAAATTTGCTATAACTAGGCATAGATTTGAGGTCCATCTCGCGGTATCCCTGTGTGGCACAATCCATCAACCCTCACATATTCTGCCCCAGTCATTCGAGATCGAAAATAGATGCGCTATGGTGAACAGCAGCATAAAGTAAATATGTTTCCCACAGCACCGTGTTGACAGCTCTTTGACCAAAGAAGAACGTAACCTGAGACTTGAACTAGTTAGCGAAAAAGATTTGTGAAAATATTCCCTTCAAGCCAAATCAGTACTACCAAAAACAAGAATACTTTCTAGCAATGAATATGCGCATGCGCAGTTCTGGATGTCTACCCAAAGCGTGATTTGTTTTTCTAAAGGATTAAAAATGACATGCAACTTGATAAAGTTATCTAAGGTTATGAAGTCCGTTTGTAAATATGGTAGTAAAGGGTGGTTTGTTTGTGCAATCAATTTATCCTTGTTCTATACGAGAAGATGATTTCATAACACCGCTCTGCAGGAAGTTTTGTCTTTCGCTTGCAGCTAATCAAACATCTAACGCGCCCAGTTGCTATATAAATGATTCCTTGACGCTCGTTAATCACTCTACTTGCTTGAAGCCTCTGAAGACATATCCAAAAGCCAACAAGTGGAGATGAAGCTGACACTCGTTCTGCTGCTTTGCGCGGCCTCCGTGGCCCTGCTTAAAGCTGAAGAAGAATCGGCCCCAGATGACACTTCTGCTGCCTTCCTGTACGATGGAAGCCTTGAAGATGAGGTGCTCGGGCACGAGGAAGATCCCGGAATGATGGAGAAGAAGAAGGCGGCTTTGAAGAGGATGGGAGCCAGGGTAAGTTGGACAGGAACGATTAGTCTGTGAAAGAAAACTCTGTTGTACACAGCTAAGACTGTTATCTGGAATCCTCTAGTAGAGCTGTCTCCTTTTTATGCATCTCTTAGAGAGTTTGCGGGCGCGTGCTTGTGGGATGTCTGGTGAAACTCAAGGCCCCTTGCAAAGTCTCTTTGAAAGTGTGCAAGGCCAAGTACTTTGCTTGTCGCTGCATCGTCAAGGGTGTATACCACTGCCGCCGCTTCCTTGCCTGGGTGGACCGTGTGAAGAAAATGCACAAGAAAAAGATGGCCAAGAAGGAAGATGAAGAGATGGATGTCCCCGAAGAAGGGGCACCAGCGAAGAAACCAGCAGTGAAAAAACTGGGAAGCAGAGCTGCTCTGGTGAGAAATTCATCTTTATTTAAAATCCTTTTACAATAACTCTATAATTGCTATCATTTCTTCAGTACCCTACTACTATTTCAGGGCGGAAAACCCGTGTGTGACTCTAATTCCATTCCTCCGGTATTTTAGCCAATAACGTAGCACAGTTAGGATTCGGGAGAAACAAAGAAATATGGCTCAAAATCTGACGATTCTCCGTATTAAAAATCCCCATAATTTCTTAGCTCACCCTTGGTGAAGGTGCTCTTTTCAAAGTTTTTGAATTCACGCATCCTACGTAGAAAGCTTTCCGTGTTTCCAGAGAAAGAATCTAAGAGAAACAGATGACGACGTCGATGTCGAACTATTTGCTTTTTTTTTTCAACACACTAAAACGCTTGCTACGAGACTACGCTCTCGCGCTGTAAAAATCTTCTCATCACTAGTTATGGTATATATATCTTGACTTGCAGCGTGAATGCATAGCCGCAGCGAAGGGCAAGGGATGCAATAACACCAAAGACTGCCGTCCATGCGCCAGAGGATTCGTGTTGTGCATGAAACGTAAGCTGCAGAACGGCCAGAGCCCCAAGAAAGCCGACGAGTACTACGACGCCATGGCAGACAGGGCTGAAGATGAGGAAGACGAGCAGGATGAGGATGAGGAGGAAGACGAAGAGGCAGAGAAGCCTGGAGAGGGGAAAATCAAGGTACGAGCTAATAAACATCTCACAACCAAGATGGGATGAAGTGCGCAGACGTAGATATCATATAGGAAAAGACTAATATTTGACTATTTTCCAATAAGAGATTTAAGCTTGTTGGTGATCTAAGGAGGTGCGTCCCCTTGCACACTTCTAGATACAAACGTGCATAATAATAAGCATACAAAAATAAAAATTTCTTTCTCAGGACAAACATATTTACTAACAAGATAATTGTTGTCAATATGTCAGGGTTTATTGCGAATGCCATAAAGATAGCATTTTAACTCGATATTTTAAGATTTTCTACAATTGCATATGGTTGTGAAGATTATAAGGCTGGAAAGGTTTAAGAGAAAAATTTTATGCAAAGTAACAAGTAATCTGTTTTTCTCTCTCTCCCAAGGCCCTGCGTAGGTGCCGCGTCATTGCAGTCAGGTGTTTTCTGAGGGCACGTCTTGACTGCAGGCGTCAAGCGGTCTGCGTTCGTGCCGTCAAAAGATGCGTGCGCAGAGCTGGGAAAGCCTGTAAAAACTAGATGGGAACGACATTCATGTCAATGTAGTTATGCGTGAGAACAGTATACTTTGTATATTGTGAGTAGATGATCGTGCAATAATAAAAAGAGCATTGAAAAACTGTTGTTTCATGATTTGGAAGCTTGCATTTGTTTACAAAAAAAATGAAATTCCAACGATCACCTTCTTGCGAGCAATAATGCCATTTTTTTCCATACACAGTCTATTTTATAATAATTTTACTTCGTAAGAGTTTAAAACAAATAAACTAGAAAAGCTAATGGCAGGCTAGTGCAAACTGTGTGAGATGGGGAAAATTCGTGAGCAGGTGCAAACCGATTTCGTGCGCGTGCCAATAGCCTCATTCTGGGCAAAATTGCAACAACAAAGAATTGTATGAATATTTTTAATGGTAAGAGCAAATCTCAGATTTGGTTGTTTCGAGAATATACAACGAAAAGCTAAAAGCTGCTCTCTTTACGTTGATTTTTCTTGGAATATCTAATGAAACAACGCAACCAGTCCCCACTTAAGCACCTAGTCCGGATGTACTAAATCCCACAAAAACTTCAGGGTTCTTGCGTGATGTACTAAATCCCGTAGAGGGTGGTCCAGGGCTTTTCCGAGTACTAAATCCCGTAGACAGTTCAGTGCTCTTGCGCGACGTACTAAATCCCGTAGAAGGTGTTTCGGGGTTCTTGCATGCGTACTACATCCCGTATACGATTCAGGGGTCTTGCGTATGATGTACTGAATCCCGTAGACAGGGTTCAGGGTTGTGGCGCAGTGTACCTTTTCCAGGTGCCGCCGCATACACAGGATCTCACCCATCGCTGGTCCCATGTTTTCATTGCGAGGTTGGTCCCGCTGCCTCTGAGCTGTGATACACAGCTGCACCTTAAGTCAAAATATATCATGTCAAAATATATCAACGTCAAAATATATCAATTACAAGCCAGCTTTCTGCAATTACAACGCTATCGGCTATATCATATGTCATTTCTTTTGTGGTGATGTCCTCCGTGGTTATCTTAAGGGTGTTTAATTCTGTACAGGGAGTCTTTTAGGCCGTGTCACGAATAACTGTAATAATCCCGAGCTTAAACATCTCTTGTACATGGTGTACTACCTGAGTTCCACATTCAAGCCCTTGTCTATTGAGGTATCGACTATGTCTTGTTAATAATTTGTAACTGAACAATACCCGAGTTCCACATTCGAACAATTGTTAATAAGGTATTGACTACGTAAATAACTTGTATCGAAGTTTTGGCCACGTCTAGTAAATAAGCTCCACCTGGTACAATCAGGCCCTTGTCGATAAGGTACCTCTACCTCTAGTAAATAGTACCTGGTACATTGCTTGAGCTGTACATTCGGACTGCTGTCTATAAAGACTCGGCCAACCACGTCCAAGAAGTATGGACTGTCGGGGACCACAGGCAAGATGGCGGACGCGAATGGGTTGTAGCTATGACACACACTGGGCCCAGTAGGAGATACATTGAACTGGTACAAGGCTGGCTTCACCTGACCGCTGACCGGCTTACCAGAGATGCCTGAATATAGAAGTGAAAGGAAGGAGGAGGAAGGTGTAGGAATTAAGAAGAGAAGGCAGAGAGCAAGGGAGGGGAGGCAGGGGGTAATGAAGGGGGACAGAGGTCGATGAAAGGAAAAGCAAAGAGGGGAAGGGGAGAAAGAGGGTATGGAGGGGGAGGCAGAGAGGGGAAGGAAGACGGAGACTGATGAAAAAATGAAAAAAAAAATAAAACAACTTTGTGCTATATGCACAAAGTATATTGTGCATATAGCCTTTCGGCGTCTGTTGAGAGGGAGGGAGTTGGTTGAGCGTCTGTAGAGGGGGAGGGAGTTGGTTGAGCGTCTGTAGAGAGGGAGGGAGTTGGTTGAGCGTCTGTAGAGAGGGAGGGAGTTGGTTGAACGTCTGTAGAGAGGGAGGGAGTTGGAGAGTGAAATGGAGAGATGTACTTCTCTGTTAACATACCTCGGTTCAGAGTTGGTGCCTTCATGTTTTGAAGGAACAGCTGGTTGGGCAGTAATGGCGAAGCTTCCACTGGGAAGCAAACACAAGAGATTTCATTTATAAATCAGCTTTACTAGACAACAAGGCAAAACTTCTTACTAGCATATCTACCAACTGCAGTTGAATACTCAGCTTTACTAACCAAAAATACAAAACATAAAAAAATACAAAACGATACCTACAATTACTAATTAACAATACTCATAGCGAGGGGAAAGGGTAAGAAAGACAAATACCTGCCAGGCGTTCCTCGATCTCTTGGCTTTCTGTAGACTTGCTGTGATGCCACATTTTTGTGATGATGGTGAATAGGAGGGCGAGTGAGTCTTTCTTATCTGCAAAAAGGTGGGCGACATAATAGAAAAGGTAAGCAATTCCGAACGAAACAGCGCGCTAGTGAACAGGACTGATTGTACAATCCAATGCAGAGAAATAACACATTGGTTAGGCAAAGGTAGTAGTCGTGGAGGGTACGACTTACCCACAGAAGTAGTGATGGAGGGTACGACTTAACAGAAGTAGTGATGGAGGGTACGACTTACCAACAGAAGTAGTGATGGATGGTACGACTTACCCACAGAAGTAGTGATGGATGGTACGACTTACCTACAGAAGTAGTGATGGAGGGTACGACTTACCAACAGAAGTATTGATGGAGGGTACGACTTACCCACAGAAGTAGTGATGGAGGGTACGACTTACCAACAGAAGTAGTGATGGAGGGTACGACTTACCAACAGAAGTCGTGATGGAGGGTACGACTTACCAACAGAAGTAGTGATGGATGGTACGACTTACCCACAGACGTAGTGATGGAGGAATGACTTACCCACAGAAGTATTGATGGATGGTACGACCTACCAACAGAAGTAGTGATGGATGGTACGACCTACCAACAGCAGTAGTGATGGAGGGACAACTTACCCGCAGAAGTAGTGATGGATGGTACGACTTACCCACAGAAGTAGTGATGGAGGGTACGACTTACCCACAGAAGTAGTGATGGAGGGTACGACTTACCAACAGAAGTAGTGATGGAGGGTACGACTTACCAACAGAAGTAGTGATGGAGGGTACGACTTACCCACAGAAGTAGTGATGGAGGGTACGAATTACCTACAGAAGTATTGATGGAGGGTACGACTTACCTACAGAAGTATTGATGGATGGTACGACTTACCTACAGAAGTATTGATGGATGGTACGACTTACCTACAGAAGTATTGATGGATGGTACGACTTACCTACAGAAGTATTGATGGAGGGTACGACTTACCAACAGAAGTAGTGATGGAGGGTACGACTTACCTACAGAAGTAGTGATGGATGGTACGACTTACCCACAGAAGTAGTGATGGATGGTACGACTTACCTACAGAAGTATTGATGGATGGTACGACTTACCTACAGAAGTATTGATGGAGGGTACGACTTACCCACAGAAGTAGTGATGGATGGTACGCCTTACCCGCATAAGTAGTGATGGAGGGTACGACTTACCCACAGAAGTAGTGATGGAGGGTACGACTTACCTACAGAAGTATTGATGGAGGGTACGACTTACCAACAGAAGTAGTGATGGATGGTACGCCTTACCCGCATAAGTAGTGATGGATGGTACGACTTACCCACAGAAGTAGTGATGGATCGTTTGACGTACCTGCTGAAGGAGTGATGGAGGGTACGATTGAAGGCGTTGCCACACCCCATATACGGATTAGCACCAGCATCTCACGGATAATGCCGAGTACTTCTGCGTTTCGCCCAAGGCTCACCTGATGGTAAGATATCAAACTTGGACTGTTTTGCTCATACAATTTTCCCATTTATTTAAGATAAAAGTCCCCCAGGATGAGCTATTTCTCTCTTTTTCCTATATTTTTCGCAGCATATTGTGGCTTTTTAAAGATTATCAGCACCCCGCCCCCCTGTCCGTCTTCGTTAACATCACTTTTCTAAAAGAGACATGTTATTGTTTTACCATTAGTGAGCATGACATTTACTGATGACTTACGCCAGGCACGGAGCCCTTTGTGTGTCTTGTGGTGAATGCAGCCACTATGAACATTGCCAGGTCAGCTATCCACTTTATTAACGAATGCATTGCAGTCAGAGTTTCTAGGACATAATAAAGAAAGAAAGTCTGCTTTACAACTTGCCACAGATACACATACATGCTGCTGTACCTACTCACCAGGGTCTACAGAGTATTGTTTGCTCTCCAAGCCTGCAACAGATACACATACATGCTGCTGTACCTACTCACCAGGGTCTACAGAGTATTTTTCGCTCTCCAAGCCTGCAACAGATACACATACATGCTGCTATACCTACTCACCAGGGTCTACAGAGTATTGTTCGCTCTCCAAGCCTGCAATGACCTTGTCAATATCAGCATCCGCCTGAGCCCGTGAACAAGTCTCTATGTGCAGAAACAATAACGCAATCGTTACTAAAAAAACATCCAGAATTTGATTGTCAAATGTTTCTTATCAACCACCAAGCCTCGTGAGTACAGAAGAAGTCTGATACAAAGTCACATAAAGTATAACAGCACTGTACAGCCACATACTCGTAAGGAATTCCATGTTTGATTGAGAACAGTAAGGCAGGGATCTTAAGGCAAGTGCAACAGCAAAGAGAAACTGTGTAGCATAGCAGTCCATAGCTTGACCTGAACCATCCTTGGTACATCTGCAAACAATCAAACGCGTTAGTGTCTTGAGATTTCTCAGGCCTAAGGTAAGGATGAGTGCTCCCTAAATCGCCCATAGAAATCCTAGTTATATGGATGAGATTCTAGTGTGCGTGTTGGTTGAATAACTATCTATTGGTAATAGCAATTATTTTATGTTATCCACTATATAGGAGAATGTAGTGTGATAAGGGACAATTTAACCTCTTAATCCCAGGAAACGAGCAGGCACGCTGACATAGAGAGCAAAGTACAGAGTTCAGTCGCCTACCTGTACAGACTGGCCTTGAGTGCTGTTGTCTTGGCCACCATCATGTGCTGGCTGATTGGGTGTTGGTAACTCAACTCATCCAAGAGCTGCTTCAGCACTCCATCGATAGTGTCTATACAAGGGTGGGAGGTAGATACAAGTTTACTGTACGACAGGTGCTTATGCTTGAAAAACAAACTAATAATACAATAATAACAATGCAACAAAACAACTAGTAATACAATAAAGTGAAGAAACGCTACTTTGGGCAGGACAAAGTAGCCAAAATTTACAATTAATATCAGTTCATAACAGTTAAAGACAGAACACAGGAAACCGGCTTGTTAGTATTTTGTTGTTGTTATTGAGCGTTTTCTCCATACGGTGCATTTAATTGTTTGCAAGCTGGTTGTTATCAGGGGTCGTCCAGCATGGGAATCCATGTCCAGGGTAGAGTCCTACCTTGAGGTGCTCCTATATGGGCAGCAATCAAAACGTCCCACCAGTCCCAACCCGTTATCAAGCAATACTCAAACAAATCCACAAGATTCCTCTTGAATCGAGCTCTATCAACAACCTCTGTATTGATAAGAAACACAATTAAAATTACAAAAGTATTTTTGTGGGAAACCTTGAAAAAAAACCATTCTTCATTGATAAGTTTTTTTTTATCATTAAACTTTGATTTGAAGTATCTCAGTTATTTCTTTGAAAACAATTCATTTAAGGCTGAAATATATCATGAGTTGGCCTGCTTACCATGTTTAATTCAGTTAAGGGTGCAAATAATTTTACCTGTTGCATGCTGAAACTTAAAGAGTGAGAGATGGCCAGTGGTGGTGACGCCCGCGAGGCATGTGCAAGCCGGGGAGAACCACAAGGCAGCCATGACACCTGTTCCATGTTGAGAGGTGGAGTAGGGTGCACTAGCTGTCTTCTTGTGTGCTGGGTTTCAAACAAGTTTTGCCACGTCAGTGACTATTCATAAATTATTTATAAGAGTAGTGTGCATGTGATTTAGTGACAGTTCGGTTACCGTAGTTACTGGATTACATTTGACCTTGTATATTTCACTTTCTTCAATAGCGCCACTGCTACTCCCTATTTCTACCAAAATAAGTAAAGAAACTACAGCAAAACGTACCTTGTTCGCTGTCAAGTTGGAGCTTTGTTTGCAGGTGGAAGGCACCGACAGGCAACAGGTAGCGTCTGGAAAATATAATATGATGTAATTTATTTGCAACTACAACTTCTATGGCTTCTTCAATGATTCAATTTGGTATGCCAAACATAAAGTTGTCTTTCTGGATTGCTTATTTGAAGATTAATCCATAAAAACAAAGAGAAAATACTGAAAGAGTAGCTAATGAGATGACTCTTTACCGTTCAGCCTTGGCCTCTATCTTGAGCACTTGTATCTTTTCATTGTCCAGGCCAACGGCAAGGGACTTGTTGGGATATGTGATGCCAGGGTAGTCATCCACCTTGCAGGGAAGTCGTGGCAACGCTAAAGCTGTCATCTGTGCCCCATCTATATAGGTAGCAACACAGGACCATCTCTACAAATGAGCAATGCATTCAGTTGAGATTTTTTCACAGAAAATGAAGAAACTTTTTTAGTCAGGTGGGATTTATCAATGCTGATATTTTATCTTCCTTTCTAGGGATGGTCAAGGGAGCTCCAGCAGTTTGAATAAAACTCATATTTTCTATGTTTCTTTTGCATGTGGTTTCATTGTGGGCACTATCATATAGCTAGCCAAGCCAAAAGTAATATGGTGAAATGGTGCTGTGAAGCACTAGCAACATACCAGGCTTTGAAACCACAGACTAAAGACACACCACATAAAACACTGTTTGTTCAACATTACAATAAAGCTTGGTCAAACTTTAGTTAAAATGTTAAAATGAACTCCCTATGGGGTGTATGTTTATCCAGTACTTTTTATAGGGGGGGGGGGGGGGGGGTGAGAGAAAAACCTTCAGGAAAGAGGGGGCATAAAATCACTTACATATGTTTTATTACCCCTGGCCTAACATCACTTACAAATGTTTTATTATTCCTGGCCTAACATAACTTAAAAATGTTTTATAATCCCTGGCATAACATCACTTACAAATGTTTTATAATCCCTGGCATAACATCACTTACAAATGTTTTATAATCCCTGGCATAACATCACTTACAAATGTTTTATTATCCCTGGCATAACATCACTTACAAATGTTTTATAATCCCTGGCCTAACATCACTTCTAAATGTTTTGTAATCCCTGGCCTAACATCACTTACAAATGTTTTATAATCCCTGGCCTAACATCACTTACAAATGTTTTATTATCCCTGGCCTAACATCACTTAAAAATGTTTTATAATCCCTGGCCTAACATCACTTACAAATGTTTTATTATCCCTGGCCTAACATCACTTAAAAATGTTTTATAATCCCTGGCCTAATATCACTTACAAATGTTTTATTATCCCTGGCCTAACATCACTTAAAAATGTTTTATAATCCCTGGCATAACATCACTTACAAATGTTTTATAATCCCTGGCATAACATCACTTACAAATGTTTTATAATCCCTGGCCTAATATCACTTACAAATGTTTTATTATCCCTGGCCTAACATCACTTAAAAATGTTTTATAATCCCTGGCATAACATCACTTACAAATGTTTTATAATCCCTGGCATAACATCACTTACAAATGTTTTATAATCCCTGGCCTAACATCACTTACAAATGTTTTATTATCCCTGACATAACATCACTTACAAATGTTTTATTATCCCTGGCCTAACATCACTTAAAAATGTTTTATAATCCCTGGCCTAACATCACTTACAAATGTTTTATTATCCCTGGCCTAACATCACTTAAAAATGTTTTATAATCCCTGGCCTAATATCACCTACAAATGTTTTATTATCCCTGGCCTAACATCACTTAAAAATGTTTTATTATCCCTGACATAACATCACTTACAAATGTTTTATAATCCCTGGCCTAACATCACTTCTAAATGTTTTGTAATCCCTGGCCTAACATCACTTCTAAATGTTTTGTAATCCCTGGCCTAACATCACTTACAAATGTTTTATTATCCCTGACATAACATCACTTACAAATGTTTTATAATCCCTGGCCTAACATCACTTCTAAATGTTTTATAATCCCTGGCCTAACATCACTTACAAATGTTTTATTATCCCTGGCCTAACATCACTTACAAATGTTTTATAATCCCTGGCCTAACATCACTTACAAATGTTTTATTATCCCTGGCCTAACATCACATACAAATGTTTTATTATCCCTGGCCTAACATCACTTACAAATGTTTTATAATCCCTGGCCTAACATCACTTACAAATGTTTTATATTCCCTGGCCTAACATCACATACAAATGTTTTATTATCCCTGGCCTTACATCACTTACAAATGTTATATAATCCCTGGCCTAACATCACTTACAAATGTTTGTGGTTGGGTGCAAGCTCTGCACTGGAAGTTTTGGAATTTCTGGTGGAGTTGAATTCCTTCTTTTTTCATGTCCCATCGTTTGATGCAGCTACCAAATGGCCCTTCAGATAGGATTATACACCATCACTGATCATTTCACTAATAGTCTCCTACTGTACTACTGTATGTAACTTGTATTTGCTCATTTATTAATACCTACATTGTATGAAGCACTGTTGGTGCAATTCATAAAAACATAGCTGTCAACTCACCACATTAGGCCGGTGTCACAAAAGTTTGGACCTCATCACAAGCCTAATGTGAAAATGTTCATACATTGTCTGTATTCACCCGCATCAGCTCTCTTGGGTTATTTCCCATATTAACTGTATTTCACCCAATTTCACAAGGTTTCCGTCTAAGTTGGGTTGACAGCTATGTGAAGCAGCTGTATTAAAAAGTGTGATATGGGTTACCTGTAGTGCAGACCAGAACATATTCACCAGAATTTTTTAACAGAAACTGTATATCAGTGACAGCATAATCAGCAACTGGAAGTAAGAATTTCAAAGAATTAAACACTCAAACAGGTTTAATATATACATCCAGGGAAACACTTACAATTTTCAAGTTCATCTCTTGAGTGAGGGAAAAGGCATGGCAGAGGGACAGATTCTATGTGACAGGAATCTAAAAGATGTCAAGGATACTGCATACTTGTCAACCCCAGAAAATCTCAAGGCTTGAAAATTTTAGGGGGGAGTGGTGGGTAGATTTATTTTGGGGGGGAGGGGTGGCTAAATCCTCACAGGGGGCTCACAAGCTAAAGCAGCTAAATGGCTTACTGTTATTATTCAGCCAATCAGCAGACATTTACCATTCAAAAATCGCATAATAAAGAGTTGGAATGCATGTTCGATAAATGATGGTATACAAGGGGTTATTATTGTTCATTACTGAAAGAAAATAGGAAAAACTTCAATTTTCAATAGTCGAAAGATTTTTTGCTAAAAAGCAGGTGATTTGGTGCTTAATGCGGGAGAGTGGGAGAAGAGGTCCAAAATCTTAAGGCCCACGCCAAATGCAGTAGACAGGTATGGATACTTTATTAATTTAAAGACATGGGAAGCATAAAAAATATCTTTTTCTTCACTTATTTATATCAGAGAACAAATGTGTTTTTGCCAAAAATACTAATTCAGACCAGTAGACTTGGAGGTGCCAAGGCAAATCCCCATACCAACTTTCTTGTTGTTTCTTTAAGATCAGCATTACAAAAAACTAAAAAAAACATTCTTGACACTTAAGTCAAGGTGTATTTTGATAAAATCTTTTGTGACTTAGTGAAAATGTGGCTTATCCCATCACTCCACCCTATACCAGCCTAAGGGCCTGTAATCTTCAATACATGGCCAATATTAAAAGGATACGCTTTGGCCCTGTCTTCAGTTGAACTCTGTAAAACTGGACAGATGTGGATTTATCTCCATTGTTGGTAGCAACTATCACTTTACCATCTGCAAGAAAAGATTTTGCTTTAGGGCTTGGAGAAGTATTTTTCGCTGTCTACTTTAACCAATCTATAGAAAATCTACCCCCCTTCTAGTGCACTTTAGATTTAACAAATTTCAGCCCTGTTCTAATGAGTACTCACTGCTGGTGTATGCAAGGTCAGACACAGCCACGTGGCTTCTGACAGGTGCAAGTTGTTTCCTTGTTATCTGAGTCTTGGGTTTTAGCTTTGTGACACAAATCTATTTCCAGAAAAATTAAAAAGAAAGAAATAAACCATGGTGTGCATTTACAGATGAACACAGCACAAGGGTGTTTTGGGAACTGGTGACCTCATTCGCCTGCCTCCTCAATAAGCTTCTTTTGCCTAAAAATGGGCAGCAAACATTCTAGAGGATGTCAAACAATGTATTATCTGATTTTTGTCATCCTGGGTGGAATGAGTTCAGACAGAGCCTTTTAATTAATCAACAGGGACTGGGAAATACTATGAGTGTTTTTTGGCCAATAAGCTCTACCCAAAGGGAATTATTATCATCACAAGGAAATTTGCAGTTTTCTTGTTTCAAATTATATATAGACATCTGCATCAAAAAATCAGATCATAGGATGCATTCATGCAAGAATCAAAGAGATGTGCGAACATCACTTAATAACCAACCAGTCCAGTTTCTGAGATAGATATCCATCCATCTTGGGCTTTTCCCCCGAACTCAGTGAATGGAGGCTTGTTGAGACTTGGCTTGAAATGATCCTCAAACCTTTTGCTTGTTGCATGCTGTTCCTCAATAAAATGAACCTGGACAACAAAGCACAACCATTGGTACACACAGTCTGGCACATTTTTAGCTGAATAAACTTGAAATACAACCATATATCTACATTTAGTGATTGGTCAATACTGTATGATGCACCCCGAAAAGTGACAAAATATACATATTAAGCTATTGGACCACAGGGTTACCACCTGAAGCCAGCTCAACCACATGGTATAAATCAGCACATAACTCACACCAAAATTGTGTCTGTGAATTTTGATTGGTTGTTTTTTTCTAAAGGAAATGGTTTTTTTAAGTCGTATGACAATCTTCACTACATAACAGTTTATAACTTGGGAAAAAGAAGGACTCTCGAAAACCACAGACACAATATTCATACCAAGTTATTAACCAAGACAATGTTTTAAACATGAACTTTCTATGGTGAATTCTGTTTGTCCAATTTTAAAGCATGCAGATTGAAGCAAAACTCATAGCATGTAAACAGAGCAATTATGTAGCAATCTGTCAATAATCCAGTCAGTGCCAACCAATCACAAGCAAGCTCCCCAGTGATAAGAAGGGAAGTTAGCTGTTTTGCACTGGGAATTAATTCAAATTAACAAAAATAAGCTAACATATTTCTCCCAAAGAACAAAATACATCGGATTGGTTGGAAGTTAATTTGCCTTACAAAATTCAACATTCCTCGAAGGCGTTCTAACAGGATTAAGAGGATTAGTCTAGCCTCTGCGCATGCTTGTTGTGAGTAAAAATTGTGTTTCTCTTATGATTACAAGTGATGCTTTAGAACTTTTTATAAAATTCTGTCATTAAGTGAAATTTAAAGTAATCGAAAATAGCGTAAAAAATTCTTACGAACCTTTCCACTATCCTTAAGCTATACAAGGAAAAGCTCACCTTGAGCCCACTATCAATCCAAGAAATACACACGAGACTTTCCCCTTCACCGACATCTGCCTCTGCCACCTGGTACCAATCATTTAGAAGGTAATCCTAAAATAAACCAACATCCATAAGTATACAGCTGTCGACAAAACGTTTCTGCAGACAGACACGCGACATAGGACAAGCCCAGGTGAGCTTAGCAACATTAGAACATGTAGCTTTCAGTCATTTATAGGGCACATTTATGATGGTGCTTGAATCTGAGATAAACTCAAAATGTACATTTAATAATCTACAATCATTTCATTTCATATGCATTATACTGGTGAGCTGTGCTAGAGGGTGCTTAAATGCACAGTCAACACACACTATTATGGACACCCCATTTAAGTTTTAGTAAAAGTGGGTCTGTAATAGTGGGGCACTAAAAAATGCTGATAATCTGTGGCAAATGGTTTATATTAATTATTAACACAACACTAAAAGTATTATAGGCTCCCATAGCCTTGATAGTCTCAAAATAAAAGCACATTGTGCATTTCACAATTTAAACTACAGTCAGGTTGACATAAAGTACAAAAATGTGACTGTCCATGTACTGCATACTGAGTGTGTACTGCAAAAGTTAGTGTGCAGTAGCTGCTAGAGAATGTTATCACATCTTAAAATATTCAAAAATCTAAAAAATAAAAAAGTAAGAGTTAGAGTAAAGTTACCTATGAGGTTTGCCTGACCCTTGAGTCAGATTCAGACAATTTATTGAGTTATAAAATGCTCACAATATTTTATTATATTTTTTGTATTTTATGTTTTCCACTGAATGATTGAATGATAGTTTTACCCTAGAATGTTTATTTGCAATAGCCATATTGGTTGTCAGTATTGGTTGTCAATATTTTCAGTTTTAGCTTCATGTCTAGAAAAAGAAGATGAAATTTGGCATGATTTCAGAGTCCATATAACATTATGAAGCAAGAGATTAAAAAATGCTTTCTAGACATGACTAAAAAATGAAATGTGTAGTGGCTTACAAGAATTTTACCTTCATGGCCCAGAGTCGGCACATTCCACTTTCATCCACGGACAGCAGCCTGGAGCCTGTTCCGTCCCACAGCAGATGCTGGATCAGGTGCTCATGATCCGACTCAAAACTAAGCAAAACAAAAAAATACATGTAAAGACACCAGGCCAAAAAGCTAGAGGGGTGATTCAATTTGTGCCAATTTTTTTTTTTTTATCAAAAGCTTTTGCTGTCAATCGCTCTCTTTTTTCATCGCTACCGTAAGGTTTATTTGATTGTAAATTTACAATGAAGTATTGACTGGCTTTGTTATAGTGTGCCAAGTCTAGAACAATACATCAAAATTCTTAGCAATAATTCATAATGGTTTTGGATGGATAAATATGATAATTTTGGAATCTTTTTTTACAAATAAAATGTGTCAGCTATCTCGTATGTGGGCATCAACTTCTAACTTACAATTGAGTATACAGACACTTTGTTCAGCGGTCTTGGTATTGAGTTTGAGATATCCATAAGGTTTCTATACACACCTGTATACATCCCATGGTTTATCAGGGTCCACAATGTGAATTGCATTGCAGAAATGCTGCCTGTAAAAATATTTAATAGCAGACATGTACAAAATACTAAAAATAGTATCATCAATTATGAGAAAAGCACATCACATACTGTGTACATTATCTATTTGACTGATTGTGTTTTTATGTATTCATTGATTTAGATTGGTTTAAACATACTTTTCTGTCTTGTCTTTACTCTTTGCTTGCTTATAGATCTTTCTATGACCAGTTGTGAAAGCAATAAGGTTTCTACATGACCAGCACAGTGCAACCTTCCCACATAACTCGCTATAACAAGAAAGAAAGAACCCATAATTACGAGATAAAACACTTGCATTCGATTGTACCACCTTATTTTCGGTAGACGATTTTAATGAGTATTAAAGGAACAAACCTTCTCGTTGGTTTAACTGTGTCCCAGACAGTGCTGTAAATTAGATCCATAACAAAACATAGATACTACGACCTTCGTCAAAAACTAGAAACCCAAATAACTGCTACGGACATTACAAGACGGATCCGCCATCTTGCCTGAAATGTAACCAAGCCTTCACATATACTAAGGCCTCTTTCTTGTGGGTTTAGAGGGGAGGGGAGGAGGAGAGGGGGTGACGTGCGTCGAAAAATTATTTGATAGTGAAGAATCATGTTTTTCTGTTGTTAAAACTAGGGCATTAGACAAATGCGATAACGCAAAGAATGGAATTTCTTTTACTTTAACGAAATAATATGCGAAATATTAGCGTCGTTTCCACGAACCCAATTTTAGTAAAAAATTAACTTCCGTTTAAAAAAAACAATGCGAGTTGATTGGCTGAAATTCCACCTATGTTCACTCGCAGCCAATCATAAGAGTCAAAATGACAAACGCAACAAGTTGACAGGAAGGAGAGGTCCTGTGATTTCCTTCTAAAGATAGACTTATGTTTAATCGTGAATGTTCTTTTTGCGCTTGGTTTCTAAAGGTTTATAGATATTTCTTTCTATAATGGCTCTAGATTTAAGCACTGCGGATGTGTATGAGCAGGCTTCAGTCATCGGGCAGGACATCGAGAAAATAATCGATCAGTATGGCCATGAAGCAGTGCTGGATTTAATGCCGAAGGTCGTCAGGGTTCTCGAAGAACTAGAAATTCTCGTCAGCGAGAGAGAGAACGAAAAACTCGAGTTTGCTGAGTTGAAGATGGAAAATGAGAGATTGTATTTGGAAATAAAAAAAGAGGCAAGCCAACGCCGAAAACTAGATGAGGTATGTGGTATTGTAATCAGCACATTTTATTATACTTACTCCATTGTATCGAAGTATAAACAACTACATGAATTCCTTTAGACAAGTTTCGTTTCCCCATACAAAAAGGCTTGTTTCCCCGTGAGTATTATCAGATGATTTCATCAAGCAAAAGTCCAATGCTTCTCACGTGGATTCAAGGACGGATGAAAGTTCACCAAGTTCGTTTGTTTACACAGAATTCTGGCTTCATCCTAGAACGAGCAAACGAAACAAAGGCCGGGCTTTAATTTTGGCGGCGAAGTTAAAATATCATTAAAGCTAACTTGTTTTTTAAGTCATCCTTAGTATTTCGCAAATCAAAAAAGTGTAAACTAGATACACGTGCGGTTTAGATTTAGGTGTTAATTTGTTAGTTTTTATATTTTTCAAATTGTAAAATTGTAAAATTGTAGCGTATACATTATATATTTTTTTTCGGGGGAGGGGGAAATACATTTTTCTTTTCCTAATAAATTTGTTATCCAGGTCATCCATTTATATCAGCTTTGCTGAAGGGATTTACAAAGTAAAATATGAGTAAACAAATAAATAAATATTCTTTTAAAAATACAGCATGAATAATGCACATTTTTGTCCAAATATAAGGAATTGTACAGTACTCAAATTGATGGGGAGGCAAACAATCTGAAGACAATGGTTGCCAAGCTGAAAGAAGAGAATAAGAAGCTCAGAATGGAATACCAGGCCTCGATGAACGAGAAGCTGAGTAAGATCCCAGATTACCTATGCAACATGCAGTATTATAGTTATATAACAGTAAGAGTAGTTCACAGCCATGGGCACATGCTAGAACCTTTTATTAACATTACTTGGCACAGCTCTTAAGCAAGCATATCAGCCAAGTCAACTCCCTCAATCCATTCCCCTCTTTTAAGAACTTTGATCCTGTGCACCCCTCTCCCCTAAGGAATCTCACATCCTGCCCACCCCTCTCCTCTAAGGGATCTTACATCCACCCATCCTGTCAACCCCTCTCCTCTAAGGGATCTTACATCCTGCCTAACCCTCTCCTCTAAAGGATCTTACATCCTGCCCACCCCTCTCCCCTAATGAATCTCACATCCTGTCCACCCCTCTCCTCTAAGGGATCTTACATCCTGCCTAACCCTCTTCTCTAAGGGATCTTACATCCTGTCCACCCCTCTCCCCTAATGAATCTCACATCCTGTCCACCCCTCTCCTCTAAGGGATCTTACATCCTGCCTAACCCTCTCCTCTAAGGGATCTTACATCCTGCCCACCCCTCTCCCCTAATGAATCTCACATCCTGTCCACCCCTCTCCTCTAAGGGATCTTACATCCTGCCTAACCCTCTCCTCTAAGGGATCTTACATCCTGTCCACCCCTCTCCTCTAAGGGATCTTACATCCTGCCTAACCCTCTCCTCTAAGGGATCTTACATCCTGTCCACCCCTCTCCTCTAAGGGATCTTACATCCTGCCTAACCCTCTCCTCTAAGGGATCTTACATCCTGTCCATCCATCCTGTCCACCCCTCTCCTCTAAGGGATCTTACATTCTGCCTAACCCTCTCCCCTAAGGGATCTCACATCCTGTCCACCCATCCTGTCCACCCCTTTCCTCTAAGGGATCTTACATCCTGCCTAACCCTCTCCCCTAAGGGATCTTACATCCTGTCCACCCCTCTCCTCTAAGGAATCTTACATTCTGCCCACCCCTCTTCCCTAAGGAATCTTACACCATGCCCACCCCTCTCCCCTAAGGAATTTTACACCCTGCCTACCCCTCTCCCCTAAGTAGTCTAATATCCTGCTTACCCCTCTACATAAAGGAGTCTAACATCCTGCCTTTCCCTTCCCCTAAAGAGTCTTACATCCTGCCTTTCCCTCCCCCTAAAGAGTCTAACATCCTGCCTTTCCCTCCCCCTTGGAGTCTAGCATCCTGCCTTTCCCTCCCCCTAAAGAGTCTAACTTCCTGCCTTTTCCTCCCCCTAAAAAGTCTAACATCCTGCCTTTCCATCCCCCTAAAGAGTCTAACATCCTGCCTTTCCCTCCCCCTAAAGAGTCTAACATCCTGCCTTTCCCTCCCCCTAAAAAGTCTAACATCCTGCTTTACCCTCCCCCTAAAGAGTCTAACATCCTACCTTTCCCTCCCCCTAAAGAGTCTAACATCCTGCCCACCCCTTTTTCCTCTACTTCATTCCCCTACCTAAACCTTTGTTTTGCCGCCCTTCCCTCCAGGACTTCAAACCCACCCTTCTTCAGTGGACACAAAGCTCCTTTTCGCACCACCCTTACCCAAAGAACTCTAAAATTATTCCCACCTTACCCCAAGCCTCTCCCATCATGCATCACAACTCCAGCATTTTTGTTTACAGCAGCCACCTATGTGAGTGCACCAGGTGATGCAGAGGTGATGAGAAGAATGAAGGAGACAATCGACTCCCAGCGGGAAGCCATACGGCTCAGAAACACTGAGATTGACAATCAACGGTCCGACATAGATGCTGTGAGTATCTTAAAAGGGGGAAATACAGAAAGGATTAAAAGTGACATAAATTAACCCTAACATTGGTGGATCCAGTATTTCCTATAAGAGGGGCTTAGGGGAGAGAGCAAGGGTTTTCGAGAAAGAGGTTTGATTCACTGTTCTATTTGATTATATATATGAGATTAGAGGAAAGCACCTCCTTTTGCTCACCTTATATCACCCATATCATGTCATTTTTCTGATATTTCATAGATGGAAGAACAAATTGACAGACTGACCAACATTAATGAATCTTTGAGGAGGAATCTTTCTGCAAAGCAAACAAGAATCCGAATGTTAGCAAAAGAGAAAGCAGAGTTGCAGGCAGAATTTAAGGCTTTTAAATTAGACCTTGGCAAAGAAAACATTGGATTATCAGAAAGTGAGGAATTAACAGGGGATATACATGACAGTTATGAACAAGAAGATGATGGAAATGAACTGACTGAACTGCATCAAAGAAATAATAGCCATAAGGAAGAAGAAAATAATAATGGAACACATGAAAAGGTTGCGTCTGAAGTGCATGAATGGGAAATTTTAGAAAATGGAGAAAATGAAGAAAAAGTAGAGTGGGAAGAAGGCAGGATGGATAAATCAGCTCCTTTAGATCCAAACAGACCGAGATACACAAAGGCAGAGTTGCAAGAAATTCTAAACGAAAGAAATCAACTCAAAGAGGAAGTGTTCTTCTTGAAGGATGAGCTTGCATACTATAGACCTAAGTAAGTGAAAAAATAACCTCATTTATGAGTGAATTGTTAGGAGGCAAACAAAATGGGCAAACATTAAATTGGTACAAAAAGGCAGTACACGCGGGAAAAGATCCGCGTGAACAGTAAGGAAAAGTAGGAGAGGGGATGAAGGCTTCAGAAGAAAGAAGGATTTGATCTAGCTGCATCTTTGTGTCCCCGGACATATTTCTCGGGCATAATTGTGAAGTACGTCATACTTTATTAATCACTGGATTTGTGAGACACATAATAAGCACCGAATGTTTTTTTAAGTAGAAACACTCCAAAGGCTGTATTTTTTTGTTCAATGTTTTCTGTAGAAATGAGGACGAGGAACAAACACCAACAGCAAAAAGCCCAAAGACAAGCAAGAAACCCTCCAGACGGGAAGAATCGGGAATATCCAAAATGTGAGAACAATTATAAACCGGCTAACCTTTTTTTAATGATTGCGCTTTCCCTTGTTTGAATGATAGCACTTTTGTATTTAACCCTTTTTGTTGTCTTGCTTTTAGATTTAGCATATTCAATCGGAAGTAGTAGAACTGCCTGGTTTGATTTGAGTCACCCGTGTGTCCAAGATTGTAGCCATGGGCTACTCCGCCCCTCACGTGTGTCACGTGTTTATCACGAATGCGATGATCACGTGGTACACGACCAGCTCAAGTGCAACGTGTCACGTGTTTATCACGAATGCGATGATCACGTGGTACAAGACCAGCTCAAGTGCGACACGTCACGTGTTTATCACGAATGCGATGATCATGTGGTACAAGACCAGCCCAAGTGCAACATGTCACGTGTTTATCACAAGTGCGATGATCACGTGGTGCACGACCAGCTCAAGTTTTGCGTCACGTGTCGCAAATGCGTTGGTCGTTGGTAGCCCCTGGGGACTGGGGACAGCTATATTGTCATATTAGTTAGCCACGCGAGAACAATAAACTCCACATCTCTCTGGTTCCGATCATGATCTTTAAAAACGTTATATATTTTTGATTCCATATTTTTATTTTTATACATATATGTTTTTAATTGTTACAAAATATAGAGAAACGGAATAGTGTGATTAGTGGCGAATGGAATCCCCCCCAGAGACACGCTGCTTGCAGAAAACCGCAAAACCGCACAGAAAAACGATAAAAACCGCAAAACCGTTAAAAAAAGTCAATAACCGTACACCGTGGAATAAAATAAGGAAAATCGCGTCAGATTTAAGGCAAAACCGCATCACCGCTAACCCTTTCGCCCCCCTCCTAGCATGTGACACTCCTTTTTGTGCTTACAATGCTTACGAGGGACAAATGTTAGATAACTGTTAATTCGGTTAATATGCTACCCTGGATAAACAAGGATTATTGTATTGCATTGTATCGTGTTGTATTGTATCGTGTTGTATTGTATCGTGTCGTGTTGTATCGTGTTGTATCGTGTCGTGTTGTATCGTGTCGTGTTGTATCGTGTCGTGTTGTATCGTGTCGTGTTGTATTGTATCGTGTTGTATTGTATCGTGTTGTATTGTATCGTGTTGTATTGTATCGTGTTGTATCGTGTTGTATTGTATCGTTTTTGACAAATAAGAAGTTGTGGTTTTTCCCAAATATGAAGTTTTTTTATAGTCAGAAGTCGAAAGTCTTCTAATACAGTTAGAGTCGAAGCTTTATTAAAAACGCCAGCATCGAAAACCGTTGTTGACGTCTTGTTTATAATAATAATATTCTTTATTGATACTAATTAAAAAAACTGAGTAAATGGCGATAGTGTAGCCTATATGTCATATCTCTGTGTGCGCGTTACGCCCGGATAAGTTTCTCGCCAAAGAGGAGAATTATTAATAAGCGCCTCGCCCAAATGAGGCGCTCATTTTGTACACTTTATATAAAGATGAACGTTAGAAGTAACAGGCGCTACCCAGGATTGGCTGAAGGGGGGTGCGTGGTCATGTCTCGTATGGAAAAAGCACAGTATATAAGGATTCCTTAATAAGAAATGAACCCAACCTTTTTTGCCTCCACAATTTGGGTGCGCGCGCACCCTACGTACCCCCTGTGTACGCGCCTGAGTAAATAGGGACTAGGCACTACCCACCCAACATGTTATTACTGGCCTGTTTTGTTCTCGAAAGATTTTCTCCTTGCACTTTCTAAAAAAACATTTTTATCTAAAAAGAATTAGGCCTGTCAAAGCCTTCGCGGTCACTTAATCCTTGTGGAAATGGCCCATTGTGTGCGGCAGGCAGGAGATGATGAATAGTCAAGCTCCTCACTGTGTTTTGGGGAAATGGGGAGACGGGGCTTGAGAGAGAAGGGGAAAAAATCTCCCCTTTAAGTACTCACTCCCTTCGAGCGCTGATACGTAGATCGCCTTGATTCGCCTGTTTAAATAGAATTCCAGATCCGAGCATCTTTCAACGGGCGTGTTAGCAAACGAGTAAAGCTCGAGCCCCCGGTACCCAGGGTATGACGGCGGTTAAAAACGCGCAAATTTCAAAATAGTCACATAGGCTGAGCATATGGGGATATTTGCTATATCCCATGCTGTCATCATCCTGGCGTGAATGATTTATACTATCTTCCACCCCCCACCCCCTTCCCCACGGGCCTCTCCCCGAACGCACAGTTAGACAGTCGGGTAGAAGCTTTTTGTTTGGCTCCCATCCCAGTTTATCTTACTGATTTTGCAACAATAAAAGAAAAGACCACGGCTACGTTCTCTTGTTCGGTAGCAGTTTACTTATTTTTGGCGCGACTTAAGCTGCTGCGGTGATTTGGTCGCGGTCATTGACTAGACGCACAGTGGACGCACAGTGGACGCACAAGGGTTTCTGTCAACACCTCTCGTTAGAATACTTTCCGCCGTCAACTGAAACGTCATCCAAAAAACAAAGAGTAATCCGAGCCGGCTATGTGTTTCAACCGCATACCTTTTTATAAGGAATTCTCTTACGAGAGAAACGAACCAAGCGAGTCGTCCGGGGTTTTAACACTTTGATGCCTCGTTTTGGGATAATTTTTAAGTCTTAGTGTTTAGGAACTGTTGTCCGTGAATTTACACTTCTTGAGTCACCTCAATAGGCGGTAAGTTTCTTTGTTTATCCTCTCAGACCGTGTTTCTAGAGCGTGTGTTATAATACTACTACAAACCATGCGCGTTGGTACAGTGGTCACTCGGTGAGAGTGAGTCGTGATAAAATTCGGGAGGATTTAGTAGTATTTTCACTATCCCCTGGCCATACTCGGGACATTCGCCTCCAATTCGTAATTCTTTTGAAATCCCATCGCACATGTAATGCTAAATCAACCGACTCTGAACACTTCTTTTTATGCACTTTTAAATATTCAACCCCAGTTTGGATTGTTTTATCAAAGTTTGTTTGAGGACACGTTTAGCATGTTATCAGTTTAAGTTCTTTTACTTTTATAAACTCGCTCATCGAGTTATACACCAGTGTCCTACAAACAGTTCCTTACACGCGATGTTTATTTACCGCTACCAATGTTACTTTGTAGTACCGCGAAAGACACAATATGCAGAGCACAATATCGCTAATGTGCTGGAGAAGCGCACAGTGGGGACGTCTTACATTTCTGTAACACAAAGGGTTCCCATCAAAGGGAGATCACGGACACACAAGCACCGATGCTTGTTTACATTTCAAACGTGCGATGTGGCGGTGTGCGGGATTAAAGGCCAAGCCCGCTACTTTATGATTCGTTTGTAGATCTCTTAGCTTGAGAGTTTAGCGTTATGGGGATTTATAGGTTTACATTATGAGAGGAGAGTCGACTACTTATCATGCGCTTTATTTTCCACATTTGAAAAAAATTAGTTCTCTTTGGACACTTCCTTTTTCAAACATCCCAGTCCGTCAGACAGTTTGACCCAGAAGTTTATCGTAAAAGTACACAAAGCATCTTGGGAAAAGATTTCTTCTCACTTTTGCGTGCTTCCTTCGCCGGTGTTTCTGTATTCAGAATTTTCGATCTAAAAAGTGGTGGTTCTTGATCGGGAAAGAGGTGCGAATGATATGAAGTAACTGCTGTTTTTACTGTACATAATAGTTTTGCGATAAGACTTCAAACAGATCCATGACGATTTATACATAGACTGAATGCAAACTAGTCGTCATATCAGCGCGTGTTTCAGAGGTTTTACAGGAAATAAGATCCACCATAGGAAAAAAGGTAATTGACAACACCGGAAGATTAACCCGGAAAATCTTAAATTGTCTTGAAGGTTCAAAGGTGGATCGAGATTTGGCGCTTCTTTGGTGGTCGTTATCAAACTTCCGCAAGAAGTTCATGCAAGTCCTCTTGAGATCCTCACTGGTCACTGGATGTGTACTCAGTTCTCGTGAAAATGCGCGCGCATGCGACATCAGACTATTGATGCCAATACAATTGAGTTCATGGTGGTAGGAGGGCTACGAGTGAGTCTATGGGGGGTAGGGGAGACAAGTGAGTTTATGGGGGTAGGGGAGACAAGTGAGTCTATGGGGGTAGGAAAGACAAGTGAGTTTATGGGGGTAGGGGAGACAAGTGAGTCTATGGGGGTAGGGGAGACAAGTGAGTCTATGGGGGTAGGGGAGACGAGTGAGTCTATGGGGGTAGGGGAGACGAGTGAGTTTATTGGGGTAGGGGAGACAAGTGAGTCTATGGTGGTGGGGGAGACGAGTGAGTCTATGGGGGTAGGGGAGACAAGTGAGTCTATGGGGGTAGGGGAGACGAGTGAGTCTATGGGGGTTGGGGAGACGAGTGAGTTTATGGGGGTAGGGGAGACAAGTGAGTCTATGGTGGTGGGGGAGACAAGTGAGTCTATGGGGGTAGGGGAGACAAGTAAGTCTATAGGGGTAGGGGAGACGAGTGAGTCTATGGGGGTAGGGGAGACGAGTGAGTCTATGGGGGTAGGGGAGACAAGTGAGTTTATGGGGGTAGGGGAGACGAGTGAGTCTATGGGAGTAGGGGAGACAAGTGAGTCTATGGGGGTAGGGGAGACGAGTGAGTATGGGGGTAGGGGAGACGAGTGAGTCTATGGGGGTTGGGGAGACAAGTGAGTCTATGGGGGTAGGGGAGACAAGTTAGTCTATAGGGGGATGGAAGACAAGTGAGTTTATGGGGGTAGGGGAGGCAAGTGAGTCTATGGGGGTAGGGGAGACAAGTGAGTCTATGGGGGTAGGGGAGACGAGTGAGTCTATGGGGGTAGGGGAGACAAGTGAGTCTATGGGGGTAGGGGAGACAAGTGAGTCTATGGTGGTAGGGGAGACGAGTGAGTTTATGGGGGTGGGGGAGATGAGAGTTTATGGGGGTAGGGGAGACGAGTGAGTCTATGGGGGTAGGGGAGACGAGTGAGTTTATGGGGGTAGGGGAGATGAGTGAGTTTATGGTGGTGGGGGAGCCGAGTGAGTTTATGGGGGTAGGGGAGACAAGTGAGTTTATGGGGGTAGGGGAGACGAGTGAGTTTATGGGGGTAGGGGAGACAAGTGAGTCTATGGTGGTGGGGGAGCCGAGTGAGTCTATGGGGGTAGGGGAGACAAGTGAGTTTATGGGGGTAGAGGAGACAAGTGAGTTTATGGGGGTAGGGGAGACAAGTGAGTCTATGGTGGTGGGGGAGCCGAGTGAGTTTATGGGGGTAGGGGAGACAAGTGAGTTTATGGGGGTAGGGGAGACAAGTGAGTCTATGGGGGTAGGAAAGACAAGTGAGTTTATGGGGGTAGGGGAGACAAGTGAGTCTATGGGGGTAGGGGAGACAAGTGAGTCTATGGGGGTAGGGGAGACGAGTGAGTCTATGGGGGTAGGGGAGACGAGTGAGTTTATTGGGGTAGGGGAGACAAGTGAGTCTATGGTGGTGGGGGAGACGAGTGAGTCTATGGGGGTAGGGGAGACAAGTGAGTCTATGGGGGTAGGGGAGACGAGTGAGTCTATGGGGGTTGGGGAGACGAGTGAGTTTATGGGGGTAGGGGAGACAAGTGAGTCTATGGTGGTGGGGGAGACAAGTGAGTCTATGGGGGTAGGGGAGACAAGTAAGTCTATAGGGGTAGGGGAGACGAGTGAGTCTATGGGGGTAGGGGAGACGAGTGAGTCTATGGGGGTAGGGGAGACAAGTGAGTTTATGGGGGTAGGGGAGACGAGTGAGTCTATGGGAGTAGGGGAGACAAGTGAGTCTATGGGGGTAGGGGAGACGAGTGAGTATGGGGGTAGGGGAGACGAGTGAGTCTATGGGGGTTGGGGAGACAAGTGAGTCTATGGGGGTAGGGGAGACAAGTTAGTCTATAGGGGGATGGAAGACAAGTGAGTTTATGGGGGTAGGGGAGGCAAGTGAGTCTATGGGGGTAGGGGAGACAAGTGAGTCTATGGGGGTAGGGGAGACGAGTGAGTCTATGGGGGTAGGGGAGACAAGTGAGTCTATGGGGGTAGGGGAGACAAGTGAGTCTATGGTGGTAGGGGAGACGAGTGAGTTTATGGGGGTGGGGGAGATGAGAGTTTATGGGGGTAGGGGAGACGAGTGAGTCTATGGGGGTAGGGGAGACGAGTGAGTTTATGGGGGTAGGGGAGATGAGTGAGTTTATGGTGGTGGGGGAGCCGAGTGAGTTTATGGGGGTAGGGGAGACAAGTGAGTTTATGGGGGTAGGGGAGACGAGTGAGTTTATGGGGGTAGGGGAGACAAGTGAGTCTATGGTGGTGGGGGAGCCGAGTGAGTCTATGGGGGTAGGGGAGACAAGTGAGTTTATGGGGGTAGAGGAGACAAGTGAGTTTATGGGGGTAGGGGAGACAAGTGAGTCTATGGTGGTGGGGGAGCCGAGTGAGTTTATGGGGGTAGGGGAGACAAGTGAGTTTATGGGGGTAGGGGAGACAAGTGAGTCTATGGGGGTAGGGGAGACAAGTGACTCTATGGGGGTAGGGGAGACAAGTGAGTCTATGGTGGTGGGGGAAACAAGTGACTCTATGGGGGTAGGGGAGACAAGTGAGTCTATGGGGGTGGGGGAGACGAGTGAGTTTATGGAGGTGGGGGAGACGAGTGAGTCTATGGGGGTGGGGGAGACGAGTGAGTCTATGGGGGTAGGGGGAATACAATTAAGTTTATTGGGGAACGAGTGAGTTTTTGGGGGAAGGGCGAATACAATTGAGTTTTTGGGTACGGGGAGCGAGTGAGTTTATGGGGGTGGGGAATCCAATTGAAATCATGGTGGTAGGAGGGATACAATTGAGTTTATTGGGGTACGGGGAGCGAGTGAGTTTATCGGAATAGGGAGAGACAAGACAGTCTAGGGAGAGACCAGTGAGTTGTTTTTTTTTTTGTGTGTGTGTGTGTGTGGGGGGGGGGGGGGATTGAATAGAGGGGGCCCAAAAATAAGCTATAAGTTTAATAAAAATATAAGTTTAATAAAAAAAAGTTTTATAAAAAAACAGAGACATTAAATTAAAAAGGATGTAAATACCCACCGAATCCCCCACTCTTATATCGATCCCTGTAAAGGAGAAACGGCATTAATGAGTATCGAAAGGGGCACTTCATAAACAAATATATTAACACTTTATTATTGTGGTTAATTTTTTTTTACGTTTACCTAGATGGATAAAATTCATAGAAAGTTTAACGCTCACTGCTGTTTTAAACTCGGGGATTCTCCTCATCACAAATTAAAACTATTAAAATTGACTTTCTATGGTGCTTTTATCCTATTTTAGTTGAGAGTCAAACCGAAGTGGCGGTATCACAGAGCGTTGCGGGATAAAAGGCGGGGGAAGGGAGGGGAGATTTTAAGAAAAAAAAGTATAGAAAAAACAGGATTACTTTTATTCCTATTCATAGATGCACGAGGGGTCCAATAATCCGGAACCGCCTAAACTTGTTGCGTTCACAACCAATCATTTTATTCTTGTAGTGCGTTTTATTGACATTCGATTACAATGGAAAAACATAGTTTCTCGGTGGGAGTTATATCTTTTGTCGTCTGCCCTGTTCGATGAAATATTAATTAGCTTTTCATGAAAGGTGTTGAATCGAATAATTATTCAATGACAGGTTGTTTAGTTTTGCTACGTAAAATTAATAAAGTCCCCTTGAATGACAGACGTACGCTACACGCGGAAAACGGTGTCGAGATTTTCATGTTAATCTAAAAAGAGACTTTATCTAGCTATACGAAGGCTAATCTTCGAGAGAACAATAACAGATATGGGATATTCTATCGTCTAGCAATGGTTGGTGTAAAATAAGAGTTTTTAAAGTGTTATTTACGATGACGCGAACTACAGGAATACAAGCTATAATAATTGTTTTATAATTTAGGAATAGCAGTCTTGCTGGTAAGTCTGTCATACTTTTTTCATAGCGAAAAATATGCTGTATCTTTAATAGATGTCTTCTCCCACATCGAGATTATCTTTTAAGTATAAACGTGTTTTTTTTTCAAGTTAGGTTACGAACTGTCTGGAGATCTTCGTGATATAATTGTTAAAAAACAATCGATGTTTGATCACTTGAAATACGCACTTATCACGAACCGATAGGTAACTTGGTTCCAGAGCCTCGAACGTCTCTTAGTGGCCTGCGAGCTTGAGAGCTTCAGAGCTCGCTGGCCACAAAATAGAGAGACGTTCGAGGCTCTGGAACCAGGGTAACTGATAGGTATTTGAACAGCAACAATAATTTAAAAACTAATACGGTGTTATGACAAGTTTAAACACCGTTTGCCCTGCAAGTGTATATAAGGTTAATGATGTATATAAAGAGGGCATTTTTCATTTCATTTTTCATTTCCTGCCGATTCCCATATATAGTCCCATAATTTATATCCCAGTGAACTTTCAAAGGCTGTTTTGTTTTAAAGTAACAGGGCTCATTTTCCTTAAACTCTCGATTATAATTTTCTGTAGTACCATTTTCAGTTTGTTTTTTAGTCTATAGAAAGTGTGTGTCTTGTGCATGTCATGTAGCAAATGATTGCACGCGGCAGGGAAGACTTCCTAAATACAAGGGTGTTTTGGTTTTCTAGGGATCGAAGCCGGCTTCACGCATGGCGGGGTCGTGTACAGGTCACGTGGCTCGCATCTACCGCTGGACTCGCGCACTAGCTGAATGCTGACAACGTTGGCATAGCAACGATGGAAAAGAGGTAGGGTCCTCTGTATTATGGTCAAGGAGGAAGGGGATAGGGTAGAATTCTAATTATGTTTATGGTGGTGTTGGGCTCGTGATGATGGACAGAAGGTAATGCACTATGTTTTTAGGTGTGAGCGGTGCGATTTTGTGGGGTTTGAGGCGTGCGATTTTGTGGCGTTTGAGGCGTGTGATTTTGTGGGGTTTGAGGCGTGTGATTTTGTGGGGTTTGAGGGGTGCGATTTTGTTAGATGTGAGGGATACGGTTTTGTTAGGTTTGAGGGGTGCAATTTTGATAGGTTTGAGGAGTGCGATTTTGTTAGGTGTGAGGGGTGCGATTTTGTTAGGTTTGAGGGGTGCAATTTTTTTAGGTTTGAGGAGTGCGATTTTGTTAGGTGTGAGGGATGCGATTTTGTTAGGTTTGAGGGGTGCGATTTTTTTAGGTTTGAGGCGTTCGATTTTGTTAGGTTTGAGGGGTGCGATTTTGTTAGGTTTGAGGGGTGCGATTTTGATAGGTGTGAGGGGTGCGATTTTGTTAGGTCTGAGGGGTGCGATTTTGTTAGGTGTGAGGGGTGCGATTTTGTTAGGTGTGAGGGGTGCGATATTGTTAGGTGTGAGGGGTGCAATTTTTTTAGGTGTGAGGGGTGCGATTTTGTTAGGTGTGAGAGGTGCGATTTTGTTAGGTTTGAGGGGTGCGATTTTGTTAGGTTTGAGGGGTGCGATTTTGTTAGGTGTGAGGGGTGCGATTTTGTTAGATCTGAGGGGTGCGATTTTGTTAGGTGTGAGGGGTGCGATATTGTTAGGTGTGAGGAGTGCGATATTGTTAGGTGTGAGGGGTGCAATTTTTTTAGGTGTGAGGGGTGCGATTTTGTTAGGTGTGAGAGGTGCGATTTTGTTAGGTTGAGGTGTGCGATTTTGTTAGGTTTGAGGCGTTAGGGAGGGTGTGTATGGGGGAGGGTAATTCTGGCATCGTTAAGTAGTCTTCCATATTATTGTCGTTAGTTAGTGGTGTAAGTAGGCGAGTAGAGGGGAATGGGGTGAGGGAGGGGGTAATTCGTGGGAGACCTGTGTGTAATGCCAAAACAGGCAGCCCGTTCGTCTCTCCCCGATTACACAAGCTAGTAGATAAAAAAACTTTGTACGCTGTTTAATTGATGCTCCGAAAATAGAGTTTCGTTAGAAAACACCACACACTACATAACTCAAATTTATGGCGACAAAATGCAAAACCCTAGAAAAGCGATGGGTCTGTTCCCATTTATCTTGAATAAGTCAGAAATAAGATGAGACTAAGTTGTCTTAGGTCAAGTTTTGTTAGCAGTTTTGACAATAATAATCTTCAAATGCGCGTGTGTGTGACATGGAACACTTGCAATGTCGGTTATATTATCTTCTACTGATCAATGCCTTAAATGCCTAACCTCATGTGCGCAATGCATGCAAGAGAAAACAAGCCTACTGCAATCTTGTGATAATATTATTATAATTAGAAATCAAACAAAATTTTTGACGAAATGGCACGAAATTGTTATTGAGCGAGCTTTCGCCTAGTTCGGTGATATTATTGAGACAGAGAAAAAGTAAACTCTTGCGGCATGATGAAGAACGTGGGGTAAAAAGTTTTAGATTCCATACATTGTACTGTGCAATGGGATATAAAGTGCAATATACAATACAGCAATATAGGAAACTAAAACCCGCCACTAATTTTGTCATATTTAGCAGCATATGCCCAACATCTCTCATATATTTCCAATGGGCTATTTTCTCTATTCGGTGTCGTTTCTGTCGTCAGGTTTCCTCTAGTTATCGTAATATCGTAATATTGTATCGCGTGACATCACTTTCTATCACTCAAACTCTAAGGTTCATAGCGGATCTAGACGAGCTTATGGGAGTACCATCCCTCAATGCCAAAACTATATAAAAGCTGGTATTCTCGGGACGATAGACACCCTGACTTATATAATGAAAGGATTTCTTTTTAAAACTTTTTTTCTGATTCTGAAATATTTTTTTATTAATTTTGAATAAGTGTGTTTTTGCTCTCTGAGAAGGCAATTTCCTATTTTACATAGTATTATTGCCTAAATCCAATCTGAAAATCCATTGCTAATCATGGACACAAAAGAATGTCACTATTAAAAAGCAACGTGCAAAGGGATTCATTTACAGGGTCGGTTTCTTTGCGTTAATTACATTGCAAAATCAATTAAATATCGTATTTCCCTCAGGGTCTCCCTATATAGTGCTTGGGAAGCGGCCAGCCTTTTAAGGCTAGCTGTAAATAAAAGGACATTAGTCTCGTTCTTTGAGCGCTGTGCATAATGCATGATTCTCTCGAGCTAATATGTGCTCCCTACCTAAGCGATGACAACACAACAAGAACCCAATAGTATCTCTCGCACGACCCTGTCGAGTAGAGGGCGCTAGACAGACGTCCCATATAAGAATCTAGGGCCTCGGGTCATGTTAATCACGGAGTATGAAGAGTTTTGTCACTAGGCTCCGCCCACGACGCACTGTCCTGCTATCAGAGGTAAGAGGACTGGAATCTTCGCGTGGATTTCTGCAGATTGCGTTATCTAATTATCAAAACAGAGGCGTCGAGTCAAAGCGTCTCTAGAGGAATTCGCTCCACATCGAGCTGATTGTTGAGGTGGAGGTTTCACTCTCATTTTGACGGCCCATACAGTGCTAAATCGCCCTTATGCTAATTACGGTGTATTGACAAGAGTTTAAGACACGTCCAAACATTCAAGTTGCACAGCGTCAGTGTTTTACATCAGGTTCGCTGCGTGTTCGGGAATCAATTTCGTGGGACACAGTCGGTTTTGGACGAATCTAAAGTAAGGGAGGCAGCGTTTGAAGGTAAATACTTAGCAACGTCTATTCATCGGTTTTAAGAATTTGTCCTTCACTGTTCTTAGCCAACTATTGAGGCATAAAAAGTTAATAGAGACAATTGAATGTCAACATGGATACCTAAACTCTCTGTTAATACAGATTCGCTTGTTGTAATCGTTTCCCCTTGACGACCTCGGTGAGTCTTTCCTCGACAGTCGGGCGGAACTAGGATCTTACAAACTGAAATAACGACTTCTAGCTGTAACGTAATCATAACGATGCCCTGAGAAGCCATCCACCAAAAAAGGGGATGGAATTTTGGAATTTTTCTCCAAAATAAACCAAATCATATTATACACTAAACCATATTAAAAAACTGGCCACTGTATTGTTATTCTGGATTGGAGGAATAAGTGCCTTGTTTTTCTTGTTCTAGTATCCATTGAATTCCGATAGTTGTAATCTTCTCGTTCCCTCTCGCGATTTTATCATTTTCCAGGCTATCCGATACGAGTTAAACGATTATCCAAATATTTCTTGTTTTAAAAACCGATAATCTTTCTTTGATATCAAAGGTGTTATCAAGCGCCGTCGAATTTAGCGCCGGATTGTAATACTATAGCGTGCAAAACACGCGTCACGCATTACTCGCCAGCTATCGTGGAATGTACTCCACAAATCGGAATACAGAAGATAACTCGAACCTCAGTCTCCTTCGCCTCGTGCATTTACTTTACTTTTACTCTCAGTAACTCCCGCTAACTTGAGTTACTTAACTTGAGTTAAGTTAACTTGAGTTAAGTTGAGTTGAGTTAACTTGAGTTACTTCGCCTCATCATTTCTAAGACCAATTTGCATATTCAGCCCAAAAGAAGACCACAGGGCCAGACAGTTGTGAAAAAGCTCAATGTCAACAAGCTTAAGCTCCCTTCCATTCAAGAGAAACTAGTAGAAAGCTTAGAAAATCAACTGACTGAGGATATTGGAAACGACTGGAACTCCTTAAAGACAACAATTCATTCTGCTGCCCTTGAGGTGCTTGGATCAGTTACCAGGAACCATCAGGACTGGTTTGATGAAAATGATGCCAAAATCACAGCTCTTTTGGAAGAAAAACGGCAACTCTTCAGAGCTCATCAAAATGATCCCAACTCAGTCTCGAAGAAAGACGCCTACGTCAGCAAACGCAGACAGGTCCAATTAAAACTCCGTGACATTCAAGACACATGGCTGAGTGACAAAGCTGATGAAATTCAAGGCTTTGCAGACAGACACGACACGAAACGATTCTACGATTCGCTCAGATGTATATTTGGACCACCAACACCGGGCAGTTTCCCACTACTGAGCGCTGACGGAGCAACACTCATCACTGACAAAAACATGATAGTAGAGAGATGGGCAGAACACTTCAATGGCGTTCTAAATCGTCCATCATCCATCAATGACCAAGCCATACAACGCCTTCCACAGGTGGACATAAACCCAGACCTGGACATAACACCATCAGAGGATGAGGTTGTCAAGGCAATCAAGCAGATGTCGACTGGAAAAGCCCCCGGCTCTGATGCCATCCCTGCCGAAGTGTTCAAGTCAGGCGGTCCTTCTCTCCTACACAAATTAACAGTGCTATTCCAATCGCTCTGGGAAAGTGAGACCCTCCCGCAAGATTTTAAAGATGCCACAATCGTCCACATCTACAAGAGAAAGGGCAACAAGCGATCTTGTGACAACCATAGAGGGATTTCACTTCTCTCCATCGCTGCAAAGATCTTTGCCCGACTGCTTCTCAATCGTCTCCTCAAACACCTTGAGCAAGGCCATCTCCCTGAGAGCCAATGCGGTTTCCGTGCAGGTCGAGGAACTGTTGATATGATCTTTGCTGCACGTCAGATTCAGGAGAAAAGTGTGGAACAAAATCAAGATCTCTATACCACTTTTGTAGATTTAACAAAAGCGTTCGACACTGTGAGCAGAGAGGGACTGTGGAAAATCATGGCGAAGTTCGGCTGCCCCGAGAGGTTCATAAAGATTGTTAGACAATTTCACGATGGGATGATGGCCCGTGTTCTTGATGATGGAAATACCTCTGCCCCTTTTCAAGTGTCAAATGGAGTCAAGCAAGGTTGTGTCCTTGCCCCTACACTGTTTAGTTTGATGTTCTCTGCAATGCTGACCGATGCCTTCAGGGAGACACCCCTAGGCATCCCCATCAGGTATAGGTGTGATGGAAAGCTGTTCAACCTACGACGTCTGAAGGCCGTCACTAGAGTCAAAGAGACTGTGATTCGTGACCTGCTTTTTGCTGATGACTGTGCCCTCAACGCCGTCAATGAGCATGACATGCAACAGGAAATGGACGCTTTCTCATCCGCCTGTGACAACTTTGGCCTCACCATCAGTATCAAGAAGACTGAAGTGATGTATCAGCCCGCCCCAGGAAAACCATATCAGGAACCAAACATCACAGTTAAGGGGCAGCGACTTCAAGATGTAGAAAACTTCACCTACCTCGGCAGCACTCTCTCCCGCAACGCCAACATCGATGCAGAAATCAACAACCGCATCGCGAAGGCAAGCAGTGCCTTTGGGAGATTGAGGAAGTCAGTCTGGGAACGCAGAGGCATCTCACAATGCACCAAGATCAAAGTGTACAGAGCAGTCGTCTTAACAACACTTCTCTATGGCTGCGAAACTTGGACCATCTACAGAAGACATGAGAAACTTCTCCAGCAGTTCCATCTCCGCTGTCTCAGAAACATCCTAAATATCCGCTGGCAGGATAGAATCACAAACACTGAGGTTCTGGAGAGAGCAAACCTCCCCAGCGTCATTACCACCATGCGCAAAGCTCAGACACGATGGGCAGGACACGTCTGCCGTATGTCAGACTCCAGAATACCCAAACAGCTGTTGTACGGTGAACTAAGCCGTGGAAGCAGGAAAGTTGGAGGCCAGCGCAAACGCTATAAAGACTGCATCAAATCACATCTGAAAGACTTCAATATCGACGTTTCAACGTGGGAAACTGCAGCATCTGACAGACCGATTTGGCGTAATCTGATTCACAAAGGTGCCATCCACTCAGAAAATAAACGCTCCAACGCAGCCAAAAACAAACGCCAAAAACGCAAGGCTAGAGCTGACCAACCTACCAATATGACCCCCTCTTACTGGTGTCCGACTTGTGGAAGGGGTTTTCTTGCACGAATTGGCCTTATAAGCCACCTGCGGATTCATCCCTCCGCCCCTTAGACATTGTTATACTGTCAGTATTGCTATGGTCATACTCGACTACGAGTTGACGAACAACACTCTCAGTAACTCCCGCTAACTTGAGTTACTTAACTTGTTTTTATTTTAATTATTTTTATTTTATTTTTCACCCGATTATCCGATTCTCCTAAGAAAAGGCGTGTATCAGCGCTTAATATTAGTATTACATTAAGCTGCGAATTTTATTACCGCAGTCATTACCTTAAGCGATGATAAAAGACGGAATGATGACTGAAGTTGTAGTATTTCGATGATGTCAATTGTCATTCTGGCAAATATTTGTGGTGACCGTTAAACAGAGGTAAAATGCAATTTAATCGGCCAATCGGGACCCTTTTTTTAAGACCGCGTCCAATTCGGACTTTGATAAATTACCGATGCATACATAGAGGGCTGACCGTTTTGTAGAGGGCCGCTTGATAGAGGTGACCGTTTGATAGAAATTACCGTTTTAGAGAGGGCCGAGGTTCAACTCGATTCCACAATGTAACGCGACCCGAAATGCCTGGATGGTGCTGTCATTTCTTTTTTATCATTATTATTATTTTTATTATTATATTTATTGTTTTTGTCTCTTTTGCAATAGCAGGGCCCCCGAATGGTCTTGGGCGAGCACTTTCGAGCTTGCGACGCCCCGTTTTTTTATGCGAGACCGAGCACTTTTAGTTGTTGAATAAATCGAGCAACGAGCACATCGAAAAATACAATACGAGCACGGCGTAAAAAATTGCGAGCATTGGCCGAAAACTCAACGAGCACATCGAAATTTCGGGGGACCATTCGGGGGCCCTAGCCCCTAATAGGGGGAGGGGGGTCTGGGTTGAGTGACGGATAGATCCTGAATACGGAAGACGGCAATAACATGCAAATACTTTCAAGCCCCCTAGCAAGTGAGGGTAACACATGTTTATATGGACTGGACAAGGCCCATAAGACAGCACTAATGATGGTGCCCGTCAAAGAAAATTATGATTATTTTTATGATTAAAATTATAAAAAGTCTCTTTTACTATGAAATATCGACAAATTCTAAATTGTTATTTTTATTCATGGATCGCTGCACTAATAATTATGCGCTCGTGCAAAACATGGAATAGCTGTTTAGTGCTCGCGTCGTTGGCCTGTGCGTCATCTGATCTGTGTAACAGTAGGAACTAGCTCAAGGAACCCGTTTTATCTGATGCCGAAGGTCATGTCGACAGTGTAAAGTTTCGCAAACTCGATTCCAGAGACAATTTCATTCACGTTAACTAGGGAAATATGTTGCGTGGATTGTGGAAGAAACATCAGATTCGAAGAGAAAGTTTTGAAAATGGAGGGATAAGGGAATGGTTAAGCGACAGGTATGTCAGAGTAAAATAACTATGTACTGTTATACTCCGTGTTGTTCGTGGTAATTTCCATGTTGTGATTTGTACACGCTTTTGCATTCACGGATGTCGTGATGTGTCTATAACAATATAAAATCACTTTACGCGGTGTTGTGATGAATACGATATACCACAAATCCTTCAAAACTTTGATCTACTTTAACTCAGAGTAATTTAATTTCTGATTGAAATTGAAGATTTACTCTAGTGGTAAAATACTAGCGAGACTTTTTAGCATTATATATTTCCATTACTACATAGAATATTTAGTATTATATGCCATTACTAAAAGGAGATTATTCAGCAGTTCAGCATTATATTACCATCAATAAAAGTATTTATTGATAACATCAATGTACGATGTTTATTTCGGGATTATCTTGTACGTAACTTATGTTTAGTTTTGTTGTTTTTAAAATGTTTTTCATTATGATTATTTGCCGAGTTGTTAAAAGACAGATCAGTTTTCAAGCTGAAGACAATATTTACGACATACTTGACACTGTCTCCCAAGACGAGGTTCCAAACATCCCAGATGTGAGGTTTTTCGTTGAGAAATACTGCCGAAAGGGCGATGCAGTTAAATTTTATTTTCAGTTACCTGGTCATAAAGCAGTTTGTTTACCACGCATTGCGCGTGGCAGAGGATTATAATGACGGGATCAGAAATATAAGAGACATCGCTTTTAATTAGCATACCATTCAAGCGAATACGGTATGGATTCGCTAAAACGCCTGGTTCTGCATTATTCAAAGCAGATTGATTTTTCATCTTGCTCTAAGTGTCTTGGTTTATTTTATTTTTTGAAAACCCAGAAATGTCCGATCCCGGTCAAGCAAAAGTTGTTTACTGATTTACCTTACTGATAAATCCACCTATTTTGTTTTCAAATTTACTAAATTTTAGTTTAGATTTGATTTAGTTATTAATATAATCTTGAAGATGCTAAAAAGCATAGGATACCTTATATTTGCGGGTTACAAATAGTTGATATTTGTATACGCCTTTTGCCTAGACAAACGGCGAATATCAAAATGTTGTTAGAGTTATTCTCAAAAAAGCACGATATGAGTGCCTCCTATCCAAGTATCAGTAAGCGTACCCCTGCCTTGAAGGGTGACATGTGAGGGGTGTCAACATGGATAAAGTGTTCCTACCTAGTAGGGTGGGCGTTTTCACATGAGGGATGGTGCCCCTATTAAGTAGGGTGACATGTGAGGGTTGTTTACATGAGGGATGGTGTCCCTATTAAAGCCGCATTGTCACCAGTTTACTTCCGGAGGGCAGAGGGAAAACTCAACCGCCAAAAAAAAAACAAAAGAATCTGTTAGAATCCACGCTACTAAACAGGCCATTCGCTCTAAATTATCAGTCACATCCTCTACGAAACTTTTAAAAGACACACTGCTTTCAATATTTTGAAATATTTTTCGTCCGGAAGTAAACTGGTGACAATGCGGCATTACTTTAAGTATGTAGGGTGACATGTGAGGTGTGATGGTGCCCCTAACTGGTAGGTAGACATTAAAGAGGATGATCCGAGGGAATGTGCCCCTATCTAGAAGTGTGACACAGCCTCTAACATATTGAATATGTAGCATTGTTCAAACAAGGAATTGAAATGTTTGATAGTATATATAACAAATAAGCCCTAATTCGCAATTACTTTTTGGGGGCATCTTCGTTATGTAAAACTAACTGAAATTTCTAATATTTGCGGGTTACCAAACATATATTATTTTTTAATAGTTGTATACGCCTATTGCCTATACAAACGGCGAATATCAAAATGTTAATTCTTATTGGTACTAATTTGCGTAAACTCCAGTGAGCTTATAACCATGCATTAATTACCTCTAATGGGTACTCTGGAAACACCTATGATTTCTGTATATCTTTTTTCTGAATATAACTATACTGTCGGGACTGCCCTTATACGTTTATGGTGTTTTTTTTAAATAGGCGTATGTGTACGGGATTCGTATGGGTGGGAGAGTGTTATTTGACATCCACTTTATAGTACTAATATCGTCACCACGGTAACACTAGGGTCTTTACCTCACCAGTGACTCATTTGATTCCTCGTCACGTCACGTGACTGATGCCGCCTGGGTCTACAAAGACGACGACAGAAGACGGCCCCGCAGCAAATCGCTAGATTACCTCTCCCAAGATGAGAGCATTGACATTGATTTATACATTGTGCGGCGCCTAACCAAGGACATGGCAGACCGAGGACGGAAGCTAGGAATTCATCTCCAATCGTTGCACGAGCAACTCCCAGCATCAGATGCCAATGATGAGCAATATCTCCCGGAAGAGCTGGCGGACGAGCTACGGAAGCGGACCACTTCGGTGGATAGCGAGATTAAACAGCTGGAGAACCAAATGGGACAGCTCCAACGGACTCTGGTCAAGGGGAAGGCTCGCAGGGAGAGTATAAAGCATAGGATATCAGTATCCAGCACCCCAGCCGGATCTCGCAAGGTGTCAGCCATGACCCCCTATCTCCCCACCCCAGAGCAACCGGAAGAAATGTCCAAGGAAGATCTGAAGGCAAGGCTAGAAGCGCTGGAAAACGAGAAACAGGAATTATTAGAGGATAAGAAAGACTTGAACGACGAAATCAAATTCTTGAAGTATCAACTACAGTATAGACTCGAGGTTCAAAATTTACAGTCGGAACGAGACATGAACCAGCAGTCGGAATCTCACGTTAAATTGGAGAATGAAAACAAAGCTTTGAGGGAGGAGAATAAGGATTTGAAAGAGCGCTTGTCTGTGATCAGGACAAAACTAACGGAAAGTGGAAACACGGAGGAAACTTTGCTGAGCGTGACAGACGTGGTGGATTCGGAGGACGGGCGAGATGAATACTTCATGGAAAGTGAGCTGGACAGATTATACACGGAGAGGAAAATACTTCTGTCCACAATCATGAGGATGCAAAATCTGGATCGAGAAGATCCCAGGAAAGATTCTGTCCCATCCACGGATTATGGTGTGCAGTGTGATTTAGATTCGCCCAGGGATCATCCGGACAGCCAAGGGTCATCGCTTATTGCGAAACTCACGAATGAGATTGAAGCTCTGAGGAAGAGCTTGCATGAAGTGGAGCACGAGAATGAGGAACTGTCGGATGAAAATCGTGCCTTGGATGAAGAGAATGCGAAACTTACGGAAGAGAAACGAACGCTTGAAGACACTATTAATAAGCTTAGAGCTCAGATTAACGATACCTTGGATACGACTCTTGAAGAAATAGAACACTTGCATTCATTTAATGAGGAGTTGGAGTCTAAGCTTAACCGTACCGACGCGCAGGGTCGAGTATTATCACAGTCGCTGAAGGAGTTAAACAACAGGAACTACGATGCGCTGGAGAATGTGCTAAATGACATAGAGCATAAGTCTTCTTTAAGCGATGCCATCGATTATCTGAGAAAGGAAATCCGTAGAATTAAAGACGACAGTAATGAATTCGTTGAACGTAATCCCAAGATTGAGATTCAGGATAAATCCAATGAAAGCAAAGACTTGACTTCTAATCTCCTTAATGAGGTTAAAACATGTAAGGAGATGCTAGAGTCGCAGAGGTCACACATACGTGAGCTTCAAATGGACAAGCGAGATATCGAAGAGGGTTACGCTAAAATGAGACGTGAGCTGCTCATACTTAGATCGAACAGACAAAAAGAAAGGAAAAAGGAGTGGCTAGCCAAGCGAAGGGCAAAGTCAATGAATGACGGACTAGCCATGGACCAAGACTCGGATAGAACAATAATGGATGAGAACGATTCGCTGAAAAGGGAGATCAAGAGATTACATTCAACCAAGACACACCTGGATGATGTCATCCTTGGAGTCAAGAAGGATAAGCAGACTCTGGAAGAAGAAAAGGTTTGTTTATTGGGGTCTTTGTACCATCAACTTGAGCGTAACGAGACACTTGAAGTCCAGGTTGAGGAGCTGACAGCTGTCCTGGAGCAGTGGGAAGCAAAGTCGGATCTCCGAGATAGTGGGTTCTTCTTGCCAGAGGAAAAGCAAGAAAACACACAGAGTGATGATGCGAGTCAAGAGACTGGTGCTCAGACGACTGGTGAAGATAAAGGAGTGTTGGATACCGTGGGAAGCAAGCCGGTCACACCTGCTGAGCCTGAAAAAGACACGCCCCCTGAAGATCAACCAATTAGTGATCATGAAGATGATGCGGACGAAAAGGACGAGAAGTCCCGTATGAAAAATGCTCTCGTTACTGTTGTGGATTCAGCAACTGGCGAATCACAAGAAATGAAACACAAGATTCACACGCTCGCGGAGAGCCTTAAGAGTGTTCAGGAATCCGTTTGTGACCTAGAAATTGAACGGGACAATCTCCAGTTGGATTTGGAAGAGAGCAAGAAGAACGAGAAGGAGCTGAGGGCTGTTATCGTGCAGTTGAAGCGTGAAAATAGCAGTACAAGGGACAAGCTTGTGAAAGCCAACGACCTTGCACAAACATTACAGGACTGCTTGAAAGAGGCCCACGATGAGAAAGAAGACCTTAAAGACTCGCTGGAGGAAGCCAACGATGAAAAGATCGTTGCAAAGAAGCATTCCGAGCTTCTTGATGGCAGACTGAAGGAGGTTACTCAACAAAGAGATGCACTCAAAACTGAGGTTGAATCCCTCAAGGCCGATGACGATGAGCTTAAGGCAAAGTGTGAGAAAGCTGAAGAAAAGTTGAAGGAGATTCACAAGATGTTAGATGACATTGGAAAACTTTCACCAAGCTCCGAGGAAGAGGGAGAAGAGGAAAAAGTTGAATTTGGGAAAACAGAAAAGTCGAAAGAAGATGGAGAAAAATGCATTGATGAACTTGGCAAGGACATCATCTCCTGGCTTGGGACAGTTTTCGTTGATGTGCACCGCGCAAAGAAGGAACTAAAGCGAACAAATTCCGAACAAAACCGATTGAAAAATCGCCTTGATGTTGTTATCACAGAGAGAGAAGCTCTTCGGAAATATGTACGTGAAGTCGACGACAAGAAAAGACAAATGAAGATGTTCATCACCAAGCTGACAGAAGAGAAGGAGAAACTTTCAGAGCAAATAGATGACACCCGGCAGCAAAAGACTAACCTTGCCGACGCCTTGGAAAATGTCTATCAAAGTAAGGAAAAGTTACAGCATCGGCTCGATGAGGCCCTTTGCAAGCAGGATCAGTATAAGAACTCGCTCGTAGAGGCTGTAGACGAGGCCAAGACCCTAAAGGAATCTCTTTATCGTATCATTAACGAGCATGAAACTATGAAGGAGTCGCTTTTGAATGCTAATCGGGAGATTGGTCGGCTGAAGTGTGAGAATACGGCGAAGAATCTCGACGCAGATAGGAAGGAGGATCAAGAAGACGAAGAAGTTCAGCGCGAAGGCGAGAACAACAAAGATAACACTGCAGCGGATGTAGCGGAGACGAACGCCTTGAAAGAACGGGTTCAGAACCTGCTCGAGGCTGTAGAGACAGCAAAAAGCGACCTCAAAACACTACAAAAAGAAAAAGACGAAACGACAAAATCGGAAAATGAACTCAAAACCACTGTTAAGATACTTACGAGGGAAAATGAAATACTGAAGTCACATTTTGAGAAACATGCTGCCGAGATCGACGGTAAAGAGATTATTGCAAGTTTTACCGCTGAAAAAGAAAGTGCTCCTTCAGGAACCTTGGAAGTAACGGAAGGTAAAGCAAAGGAGAGTCCCCAGGACCAGAAAGCTCAATATCCCTTGTTATCCGGGCTTTGGAACCAACTAAAAGTGTTAGGGACAGAAGTCCAAAGTTTGCAAACACGCATTAGTGAGTTGCAGAGAGAAAATGAGAACCTTAATCAAACTATACAGGAAACGTCTGATAAAAATGAGAGGCGTGTGGAGGAGTTAATTTCTGAAAACTCGAAACTGCGAGAGAATACATCACTTGAGAAAAAAGACAATAATGAGGAAGAAGTTCAGCAACTGAGGGAATGGTACGATGTCATTTGTAAAGAGAAGGAGCAGCTAGAGAGAGAACTCGAGTGCACGACTAAAGATAATGAAGATCTGATGCAGGACTTCAAGAGGGTAAGCGCAGAGAAGGAGGAACTTAGGATTTGCCTGGGGAATCGAGAGGAGGACAGGGCTTCAATGGAGGACGTGAGGGAAGAGGGCGAGATGAAAGGATATTCGAAAAGTGATATTCAACAGCTTATGGAAGGTATCGAGAAAGAAAATGAAGCTCTAAAGGAGAAACTTCAGGAATCTGTGAGCCACGTGGAACAGCTTGAGGGTGCGCTCGAGGTGATTAAAGAAGAAAACGACCAGCTGAGGAAAATGGAGGCTGATGGACAAGAGCTGCAAGCAGATTTTGAGAAGCAGCTTGAAAGTCTTGTAGAAAGCACAGATCAACTGATGCAAGAAAAAGTCGAGGTAATACAGACGCTAGAAGGACAAAACGCAAAGATTGAGGCAGAGAAAGAACAACTACTTTCTGAACTTAAAACGCAGAAAGAGAAGCTAAATACTGTTATTGAGGAATTAGATGACACGAAATCAACGCTGGAAATAATCAAAGAAAGCAATGAAAAATTGAAACAAAGAAACAAAGAATGCGAATTGAAGATAGAAGAATCGAAAGGCGATAAGAACAAGGAAGGTTTGATTTCAGTTGATGAAGCGTCAAAAGAGGAAGTACCGGAAGCTGTCGCGACAGAGTCATTAGAAACCTTAGAAGCAGCACCTGGTGACGGTATGGGTAGATTAGATATCGAGGATGAATTGGATGACGCACTAAACGTCTACCAGCAGTTAAAAACCGCATTGGACGCTTCTAACGAGGATAATGTGTCTCTGAGAGAACGAGAAAACAAGTACTTAGCACTTCTTGCTGAATCGGAGAAAAAGATTGATGAGCTAATGGTGCAGAAGGACAAGCTTCTTAAAGAAAAGGTAGACCTTGTCAACTCATTGCACGAGAAGATGTCAGAAATGAATGACGAGAAAGACAAGCTTGACGATGAAAATAAGCAGCTGCTAGATGAAAAGAGTCGAGAAGTCACGGACCTTAAAGGTGAGGTGAAGAAAGCACAAGACGATGCAGACTCCGTGAAAAGGTTGGTGGACGCCATTATTGAAGAGAACGACACGTTGAAGCAGAGCGAACATGACTTGTTGGCAATACAAGAGGATCTCGAACACACGATTGACGAGCTAGTTGCAGAAAAGCAGAAGCTAATCCAGGAAAATTCAGCACTAGTGAGCTCGCTGCACGCAGAGAAAGAAGAGATGTATAAGACGATAGAAAAGCTACAACAGGAAAGAAATATGCTGCATGAAAGTTTTATTGCGACTGAAAATGACTTGGAAATATCAATAAAAGAGACAGTTAATCTTGAAAAACAAGTCGAAATGCTATCGCGGGAAAGTTCGACAATGAAACAAGAAGCTGAGGAAAGGATCAAGAAGCTGATAGAGCTGGAAGAGAAGGCTATTGAAACGATGGAGAAGAAGCTTGAGATTGCAGAATATGCAGCAGGTTTGAAATACAAAAAAGAGTCACTAGAAAAGAAGTGTGCTGAACTCTCTGCTGAGATTCAAAACCTTCAGCAGTCTCGAGATGTTACGGCGGCAGACAAATCTAGAATTAACGATGAAGTCTGTCAACTAAAACTTACCAATGCTAAGACCGAAGCAGACCTAGCTGAGACTAGGAATGCCCTAAGGATAGAAAAGCAAGATATTGAGGTGCTTAAGATCAAGTTGGGTTCAATGGACAGAAAAAACAAGGAGCTAGCTGATGAACTGAGTAAATCGAAAAACCTAGAAAATGGAAAGGCAACAGAAATGGTAAAGAAAAACGAGGAAAAGAATAACGAAATCGAGGAGATGAGAGAAAAGATGAGGAAAGCGAACGATGAAATCGAAAAGATCCTTTCCAAAAACTCTAAGCTTAGTGATATTTTAAATGAACTGAATTCAGGGATCGAAAACATTCTGAACGAGGAAACCCTGCCGGACTCTGACCCAAATGTCAAACTTCAGAAGTTACGAGAGAAAATCGAAAACCTGGAAAAGCAGGTGAATAATGTTAAAGAGGAGGCGGAGAAGAATGTTCAAGAAAAGGACCAGCTTACTGGATTCCTGCACGAAGTAAACCAAGAAATGGACGTTATTTTGAAAGACGATGTGCAGAGGGTGTCGGTACAAACTTCTGAAGCTGTCATTAGTGAACGAGTAAAAGGCGAACACGGGCAAAATGGTTTTGATACAGAACCTGCGGAAAGTAGCAAAGGCAAGTCTGAAACATCACTTATTCAGTTAACATCTAAGATTGAAAAACTAAAGGTGCAATTACAAGAGAGCTCTGAGAGGGAAAGAAACTTGCTGGAGCAATTGCAATATGTGAGGGACGACAACAAGCGATTTACCCAGGAGATCACTACAAAAACTAATTTCCTCAAGACAATAAACGCATCCCTACAAACCCTAGAACAAGAAAATAAGCAATTTGCAAAGAAAGCAGCCGATAAAGCTATGAAACTTGATGAGACTAGACAGATGTGCAGTGACCTGAAACAAGAAGTTGTTTCACTGACAAATGAACTTCAAGTGATTAAAAGCAGTAAGAGAGAACTCGAAGATCGGTTTAATGACCTCGAGAAAGAGCACGATGTATGCCGACAATTAACTACCGAGAAACCTCTTAAGCCTGTGGAGCACGATTCTCTCCGTGAATCGCCGTCGTGTCAAGAAGAAGTTTTGCAAAATCAAGAATCAATTCAGGAGATTGGTGCAGAATTTATGTTGGGATCACCTATAGATAGCATCCAATCGGAGCAGGTTCCTTTGGAAAAAGAATTCGTCGTAGAGGTTGATTCCCAGGTAATGGAGGCATGCCCAGAAGATGTTGATAGTACAACGCAGTCTCGAGAAATGCAGAAAACGGAGGTAATGCCATTAGATCGATCTGAAGTAATGAGAGCAAACTTAGATCGAATTGTAGCACTAGAAGAAGAACGAAACCAGCTGAAGAATGAGCTCAGACTTTCTGAAGACAAACTTCACGAAGCCGAGCAAAAGTTCGAGAAATTAGAAGTTGCTTTAAGCCAGCTAGAAAGTATATCCGAAGTCTTTCATTCTGGGACTGAGAATGTCGACGCTTTGAAAAAGGAAATAAGAGATAGAGATAAGTCAATTGGGGAATTAACGGAGAAAATTGAAACCCTCGAAAAGGACAACAGCAGTGTTCAATCTGAGTACAAGGAAACTAAGGAGAAGCTGAAAAAGCGATCTAGCAGTTTACAGGAAAAGCTCGGCGTGTCTAAGAATTTTATGCAGAAAATTTTAGATGAGAACGAGGAGCTAAAAGGGCGAATTGCAGATATAGAAAAATCCAATGCGAGTTTAAGTGAAAGCTTAGAAAGCTTGAGGAAGACCGATGAAGCTTTAAAAGTCAAATTTGAGGAAGTGATGGCGGAGAAAAGTGATCTGAATCTGAAGTGTTCTAAGACGGAGGGTGAGGCAGCGGAATTGCGCGAACGCCTTGTTGCACGAAAAGATCTGATGCATTCGCTTGAAAAAGATCGTGAGAACTTCAAAACCAGTCTCCGTGAATCACAAAAACAAAACGAAGATCTAACGTCTATGGTTAATGAGTTAAAGGAGGAAAGAAGAAACGAGAAACAAAAAAAGGAAGAGGCCGAAGGTTTAGTGGAAAAACTGAAAGTACAACGGAACCAGATGATCAAAGAAATAGAAGAGCTCAAGTCAGAGAAGGGACTACTCGAACAGAAACAACAGATGCAAGATGAAGCCCAGAAATTGAGAAATGAAATTGAAGTTTTGAAGAAGCTTCACGCTATAGCTCTCGAGGACGTAAATCAGAAATCAGAAAAAGATCTAAGACGAGAGAAAATGAAAAAGGAACGCTACGAGAAAGACGTAGAAAGTCTGCGAAAACAAATGAATGATGACAAGAACAGAGCATACAAGCAAGAAACTCTGATACAGTCTATAAAGACTGAAAACGATAAATTTAAGAAGAGATTAGAACAGGAGATCAAGGACAAGGAAAACAAAAATTTGGAGTTACAGCGTTTGACAAACCAGATTGAGGATTTTAAGACGAAACTCTCAGAAGTAGAAGGGCGAGTCAAGGCAGCTAACAGTGAGAAAAAGACAATAGAGGACGAAGTCAAGAAGCTGAGGGTAACTAATAGTGATCTGCGCATGCGCATAGAGGAAACCGTTGAAGATAAGGAGGAACTCGAGGAAATTCTTGGAGAGATGCGCGACAAGAGAAAGAGGCTACATGACGACATCGAGAAGGCGCTGAATGAGAGGGATGACTTTGAAGATGAACTCTTAGAGTTAAAGAAGAATGTAAAGCTCGACAAGGAGGGCACCGACTTGCAAATTAATACACTGAAAGAAAAGCTTGAGGCTACTGAAAAAGCACAAGCCCCTTTGCAAACAAAGATAAAGGAACTGGAGCGTAAAACTATACAACTTCTTCGCGAAAGACGAGATTCCAAGAGAGAATTCGAAGGAAAGCTGTCTGAGAGTGAAAAAGAACGGAGCCCGTTGTTAGAGAAAATTGAAGCATTAGAGAACGAAAATAGAGACTTAGTTAAGCAATGTAAAGAGTTAAGCCGAAATTTACTTGAAAGAAGAAGGGAGACAGAAGCTGTGAAAAAAGAAATGGTAGCAACAGAAAAGAAAGTTAAACTCTTCCTTGAAAAACAAAATCTGTTGGAGGAAAAGCTGTTGCTGCTGCAGAAGACAAAGGAAGAGCTTCGGCAAAAAGAAACCGAGTTACACGAAGCAAGAGAAGAAATAACAGTCTTGATGAACCGAATAGAAAGCAGTAAAGATAAACAGATCAAGAAGGTCATGAAAGCTGTTTGCGAAGACATCGAGGCAGTTGAAGAGAAAGAGCTTCACGCAGCTGTGGTGGACCAATTGGACAGTGCACCTTCCAATAGTGCTGACAGAGAAGAAGTCACGAGACTCAAAATAGAAAACATGCGAATGAAAGCACGTCTCGAAGCCGCCGATGGCAAGCTAATGAACCTTCAAGACGAGCTTCACAAAACATCGAAGGATCGCGTCATCGATGAGAAGACAATCAAGGACAAGGAAAGTGAGAATAAAACCCTCAAAGAAGAGGAACAAGATTTGAAAAGGAGATTACGCCAGGCCGACAACGTTCAGCTCAATTTAAGGAAAGACCTAGAGGATTTACAAAAAGAAAAAGAAGAACTTCGCAAGGAAAACGAAAATCTCAAAAAACGGAAGCTTTCCATAGTCGAGAAAGTAAAAGTGACGTCATCAGAATGTGCTGTAGCGTCTCAAGTCTCTCAAGTCCCGGATCTTGGCTCAGAGCCTGTTGCTAAGGCGTCATCTATGGAAAGCGCCCAAAATGAAATCATCATGTTGGAAAACCAGGCGAAGAATTTACGCAAGCAGATTCTGAAGGCTAGAGATAAGAACTTTGATCTTACTCACGAGGTTTCTGACAAGGAACGCCAGCTGAGGCTACAGGAAAGGCTCCACAATGAAGAGACCAAGAGACTGAAGGCAGAAATAGCCGAACTTGAGAAAGAACTCGACAAAGTCAAACGTGAGTTGCAACATTCCGTCGAGTTTGAACGCAAGAGATCAACTTTTTCAACTGTAAAAGAACTACACGGGATGCACCGCAAGACTGAGGACGAAATGAAAGAAGTTATCGAGAAAACAGCGGAATATTTAAAACGCTCTAAAGAAGGTACTTGTCTTGACAATGATGATAAGAAAACAATAGATGCTGTCATCGAGGAGAAGCAGAAGATAGAGCGAGCTCTTGAGGATTCCCAGAAAACAAAGGAAAGACTTCTAAGAAGACTCAAGAAAACAGAAGAAAATAATAGCATGCTTAGGGAAATTGTCGCTGATTTGGTAATTGAAGTTGACAAAGTACGCCGACTTGTTGGATTTTACACCGGAATTGGAGGAACAGTGGACGAGAACGGCACAAAATCGTCGGACAAGGAAAACCTTGTAAAAACACTGGATACCATGTCACCAAGTGATACCGAGGATTTGCAAGTCACCTTGAACGGCTTACGAACAAAGATACAAGAGCTTGAAAAGGGACTTCAAGAACAGAAAGAAAAAGGCGACAGTAGCCTACACGAACTTTTAAAAAGCCGAAATAGCAAACTAGAAGCTGAGCTGAGCAATACGATCAAAGAGAAAGAGAGGGCTCTTGAGAAGTTGAGGTACATACAGGATGAACTAAGAAGAATCATCGAAAGTGGAGGTACGAAAGAGGTTAATTCGCGTCAAGCGATTCAGAAGCTGGTAGAATCTCTGGTGTCAGAGCGAGAGGAACAGGAAACTATTCAGAGTGAATTCTCAAAACTTCAAAATCGAATGAAAGACATGGAACAGACCGAGCAGAATCTTAAACTCAAACTTGGACGCCTAAAGGAGGAAATAGAAACGATGAACAAAAGAAAGACAAGTCTGGTAAAAGAAGTAAGAGAAACACGTAACATCAAGGATGACAAGGGGAAGGAGTCAAAGGGGCTCCCAGAAAAGATTCAGGCGCTTGAAGAAAGGAATAAGAAGCTTGAAGTTCAAGTCATCAAGGGTAAGCAAGCGTACGATAAGGTGACGCGTGATCAAGAGACCATGAAACAAAGAACTGAGGCACTTGTCAGCACTATTAAGGAAATCGAAGACGAAAAAGAATCCCTCATACAGGAAACCCACGTTTTCAAACGAAAACTGGAAAGCCGAATCAAAGAATTAACAGAATGCATCGAGGGAAAAGAATTGGAAGCAATCTCGTTAAGAGCTCAGAATGAAGGTCTTGCTACTTCTGTAAGGAAACTTGAAGGTCAAGTGAGAGTTCTAGAAAAAGATAAGGATATCTTGAACTCTAGCGTCAACCATGCAGAGACGAGAAGACACCAGCTTGAGATGGCTCTCCAGGAACAACACGATGAAATTCAGGAGATGATACTACAGAAGAGCAGGGAGAATTTTGTCGGTGAGCAATTAGAGAAACTCTTTTATGAAAACACACGTCTCAAGGAACAGAAAAAGATTCTGCAGTCGAGAATTGAAAGCTTGGAAAAGGATCTAAAGGTTCAGATTCACACCAAAAGGGATTCAGAGAGTGACCGAGAAGATCTCCTTGTCAGGCTTGACAAACAACAGGAGGAGCTTAGGAGGATGAGAGCACAAGCAGAGCATTGGAAACGGATGTTGGAGAAACACGACGCGGAATCACAGCTACAGATTGACGCGATGTCAAAGCTGGTGGAGAAACTCAGACATGAGAAAAAGCTGCCGGACAACAGAGAAAGTGATGTTGATCAGAGAAATCAGGAAATCGCAAGGCTAGAGGAGGAAAACAGCTATCTGCGCGGGCTACTCGGAAAGTCTATAGAAGAAGCGAAAAAAGAACCTGGAACTCAGCTAATAACGGAAGATTTAAATCGACTTAAAAAAGAAAATACTAAACTGCGCGAGCTATTGAATAATGCCCAAGAAGACGCTAAGAAACCTGTATCTGAAAATATGGAGAGCTTCAAACGTATTGAAAATGAAAATGAGCACCTACGTTCCCTTTTGAAGAAATCTGAAGATGAAGCCATAGAGATAAAAAAAGAAAACAGTTTATTACGTAGAGCGTGCGAGCAGTTACGAGACAGAAGGAATGCATCGCGTGAGAGCTTGCGTGAGAGCTTCACCTCATCAACCAGCCACGCGTTACCCAACAACTCGTTAAGACCTAGAGATGAGTCACGGGGAAGCTCATCATCGTCGTTTTCTGCACAGAATGGTCATCTATCTCCGCGCAAACCCTCGATGCAAAGAGGGCAACAACAAAGAAGCTCGACATCTTCTATTTCATTGGTACAGTCTACTCAGTCTACTAAGGAGGTCAAAGTAAAGAAGGAGGGGCCAGAAAAAAGATCCCCTCATTCCACAAGACAAGTGACTGTACAGAGAGGACCTCAAGGAGGAAGTTCTGAGCAGTCCACTAGGGAAATTACCATAACGAGGGAGAGCCCGGAAAGAAGATCTGGTCAAAGAACACGGGAAGCCGTTGTACAAAGGCATGGACCGGAGGAGACTTCGGGACAACTCACGCAGGAAGTCATCTCACAGAGCCCGGAGGAACTATCTGTTCAGTCCACTAGAGAAACCATAATAGAGAGGGAAGAGCTAAAGAGATATCCTGGCAAACCAACAAGGGAAGTCATTAAACAGAGGGAAGATCCAGAGAGAAATTCTGCTCAGCCCACAAGAGAAGTCGCCGTGAAGATGGAAAGCCTGGAGAGAAGTCCTAGTCAGAGAGAAGTCACAGTTTATAGGAGATACCCAGAAATGAGCTCTTCATCTTCAACATCAATTTCTCGTCAAACCAAGGAAGCTAAAGTTGAGAGGATAGTGGCTGACACGCGTCAAACCTCAACGTCACGCTCCCAACCAAGGGATCCCCCAGTGCAAAGGAGCAACTCTCAAAGATCATCATCTCCAACCAAAGAGGTTACAGTTCAGAGGTCTAGCTCACAGCGAGGGCCCCCATCACCATCAGCACACAAGAGTCTGCAGTCTTCTCATCAGGTACAAAGAAGTGACTCAGAAAGAGCTTTTTCGTCCGTATTGAATGATCCACAGGCTGGTGATGTTCATACTGGGGAAGTGATAACACAAACCACAGCCACTTCACTTAGGGTCCAAGCAAGCTTCCCACCGAGCGCTGGCTACAGGGAGATCTCACTATCTGTTCCTCGTTCAAGGAACAAGGAAGAAACTCTTAATCAACAATCTTACAAATTCTCATACAAAACAACACCACAAGAAAGTATTCTAGCAAATGGGTCAGCAGAAAGAATGGAGGAAAGTCAGTGGCACACAACCCCAAGAGAGCGCAGGGATCCGAGGAGATCGCCACAGTCAGGACGCCGAAGCCGCTCACTACCAAGGCATAGAGGAAGGTCATTAGAGGGCCATGGGGACGAGTACTCAAGGCACTATTCCTGCAGCCCTATCCTGAACGCGATGGGAAATTGTCCAGTTCATCAACATGCAGCAGGCGACCCATCCCAGCAGCAGTGCCCTGTCTGCAAGAAGGAGAGAAGCGTAGGAGGAAGAAGAGAAAATGGAATAACTGAGAACTATGTCTAAAAATCAGCTATTGCAAGGTGACATCTTGAAACATTTTCCAAAAAGGTTGCACGGTCAGAATCATTGTGTCGTAGATTGTATAGTGGTTATAAATGATATTAGTCTTTGAAAGCTTTCAGCTTTCCAGACTTGCACTTGTTTTACTTGCAATTGTCTGCAAATTAGAATACATGGATTCCCACAGTTGCAACTTTATTTGGAATAGGTTCATACTACTTATTGTTGAGCAGTGATATTCTAGTGGACAGCAAAGGCCTATCTTTAAGATTATGCAAGCAAATATTAAGACAATATTAATGCTTAAAAACATATACAATACCTTTTAAGGTATTAAAATATTTGTTTAAAACATTTGTTTGAAAGATCTGCACATTTTCTGCATGAAGTACAAAATATATACCAAAATATAATAAGGAACATATTTTTCAAAGAATCTCACATGCCAGTTCAGATGTGTATAATTAAACATTGCACATTCTAAGTGGATTGCCAGTTAGTAAAATGGTCCTTCCGAAGTCGTGACTCTACTTAGGGAGTTGCTAAAATAGTTATTTCTATCTTACATTATGATATCAGGAAAACACCTAATATTGGGACAAACTACATCTTCTAGTTAGAGAAATCTTGTATCCATTGATATTTGAAGGATCTAAGAGGCTAGAAAGGCTAACTCACACTATCCATCATGCACTGCTTTGGCAGCCATTTTTGATGCAAGAAAAAGATAAAACATTTGTCAAATTCGTTGGCAGTCATAAATGTTCCTGCACCATTACAGCATTATCAAAGTCAAACTATTAAACATAAACCTCTAAGTAAGAATTTTCTGTATTTTTTTACCAATGAAATCAGCAATTTTGCAATGCATTTCTTGGCAGGTGGGTTAGCCTTTTTTTTAAAAAAAAGCATACGCTATTGAAAATTAGTCAAACATTTTGATAGGTGTGATTTTATAAATGCACGATTTTATGCTCAAAAAGTGCTTAGATATTTTATAGAAAGCTTTTCGCACATCAAGCATATATAATTGAAGCTTAAAAAAAGTAAAATGAAATTTTTTTTTGGATAAAATGGATTTGAGTATACTGTAAAAACCAGTTTATCCATTACACGTTCTTAAGCACAACATCGCTTTTTATATAATTATTTCAAAGAAATGTAATTAATAAATATCTTTATTTCTATTTTTACAAATAAATCTTTATACGTAAATATACTAAAATTGTGAGTGGAGTAATTTCAATGAAAGTGACCTATTGTACTTATTCTGAGGGAGAGAAAAAAAACAAGAATCGACCATTCTCACAATTCAATCATGACGCGGGGTAACTGGAATTCAGCATGAGATTGAGTGTAGTCCTGCAAGGGCAGGAGAAACAGTGTTTGTTAGGCCAAATTCTGATAATTTACCACGGACTTCCCTCTAATTTGTGCCTTGTTTGCGACGCGAACTCCGCGTTTGATTAGAAAAGCTGGCCAACTTGCGTAATCTGAGCTACTACCCCGTTGCGCAGCATTTAGTCCAACAAACTCTGTTCCCCCTTGTCGTTGTTATAAGCACCATATCTAGGGTTGAGGGAAACCTCCCTCTCCCCAGTCCTTCGTGCGGCCATACTCACCGTTCGCTCTCTAACTTGATGATATCTTTCGCGGGTAATACTGAATACGGGGAGCCTTAAAAACGCAACGCCTCCCTCACCCCAGTCAGTTCCGTTAGTTTGCTCATATTCAATTTTGAAAGCTATTCCAATATAAAAGAAAAACAAAAAATGGAAAAAATATCGAAAGTCTAAACTTTATCCATCTATTTTGTCTGGGTAACATAAACAAATACACAATTGAATAGAGCACAGGTTCCCCGCGTTAAGTTCCTAATGACTCCAGAGCAACAGGCCTGCTAGATTAAATATCGGTAACTACCGGTTCTTTCAAATACGCCTCAGGTATAAAACCCGACCGTTTTCTGTAGGGCGAGTAAGCCCATATCCATTTGGGTACGATCTGGTCCTTCAGATTTGCATAGACGTACTCTCCCGCATGTACCGTCAGATCATCAAATGCACTCCCCTCGTATTCATACAGAGAAATCAGGCGTGACCCTTTCAGTTCAAGTTTCTTATCGCTCGAGGCTGACGATGTGGCGTCCGACAAGTTACGAGACTTGGGCTCAACATCCGCGGAACTTGAGCTTGTAGGAGTTATATCCGAGGAGTAAATGTCGCCGTTCAAAAGGGAGTGGTCAAGGGAGGGTGCCAATTCGCTGCTGATGGGGGTAAGTTCAGGGCTGGAGGGTGTGATCTCGGTGAGTGTAGGGGAACTGTTGTACACAGGATTCAGTTCTGTTTGACTGCTGTGAAGATTCATTTTTGAGCCATGTGGTGTGCTGTTTCTGCTGTTGCGAGTATGACCATTAACGTTGCATTTCTCGCTCTGTTTATCGCTGTTGCTTGAAGTGTTGTCTGTTGTTACTTTGTGTAAACTAGTGTCTTTTGTCAATGCAGAAACGGAGCCGTTTCCAAGAGGCGATATGTTCTTTCTATTGAATGAGGACGAAGACGATGGCTCTTGAGATAGTCTTCTCCGACAACCTAGAAAAAGAAGCCGATCAGTCGATTAGTAAAAAAATCACAGGGGCGATTTATTTAAGGCCGTGTGTAATTGTAGGCTCATCTCTCTCAGCTAGGCGCTTCAGTGGTTTTTACCCATACTTACATGCGGGCTTGTCGGGTAGTCACAAAGCCCGTTCAAGACAACATTTTGTCAAACGACTGTATGCCGTAAGTGTGATCAAACCAACGACTTCGCAGCGACTAGCTATGATAGACAGCTAAGACATGGAAAAAAAAGTCGTAGGAGCCCAAGACTAGTTCAACAAAAGCGGGATCAAAAAGCCCATTTGTCTCCGGTTCATGCGGGTTTTTTCTCTTCCATGTCAAGCTTAAGCATATTTTATTTTCGCCAAATGTGTTTCCATAGAGGACTAAGTTCCTTGATCAGGGTACTAGCACGTCGTTTATCGGAAAGTACAAGTGAGTTGCGCGCGCTTATAGAGCATACAACGAACAAGTCGCATATAATTCTTGAGATGTCGTTAGCGGGAAAGTCGTCGTGTGTAATTCAGGGCTAATTCATGCCATGGCCATATCGCACGCAGTCGGTAAATCTCTTGCTGTCTAAATGTGCCTATGTGGGTAACTATGACAATGAGGGTGACCCCGACTCGACACGTACTTGACGCAACGTGTCTTGTTCAGCCACACCACCAGCAGCGTACTTTAATGCTATGTCAAGGAACGGCAAAGCTCCTTTGTTAAGTAGGATGGTAACGCGAAAACGTCATGAAAAATTACATCGAGGAATATGCAGCACAAAGTGCCCTCAAGATAAAACAACTCATGACAAGCAAACGGAAAATAGAAGTGTAGCGTAAACGAGTTATCTAGCCCGCGCGTAACTTGACGTTCGTAAACGTCCCGACCACATGTCTAATGGAATGAAACTGCAATCCAATATCCAGAAAAAATATCTGGGGTCGAGATAACTCCACAATAAGATGTATAGGAAAAAAGAAATCAAAGGAATTCAAGAAGCATAATTACACTAAATTCATTGCGGATATAAAATGGTTTCGCCTGTGCGTCATCAGAAGTTTCGCAGGTCGTTTGGAAAGAGCTCCATTCTTATGGAATAAGACAATAATCCAAGGTTTTATACTTGAAAAGAGAATCGTACTGGTTTAATCCCAAAAACATTTTCGCAACATACTACTAGGCAACCGCAGATCATTATTTTGTCACCTATTTTCAATAAAAGAATGACGCACCGCCTTTTGGGTTAGTCTGGCGTGTAGTCGAATACGCTGATATTGTCGGTAAAACCCTGTCCCTTAAATACTTGATTCATTATCCATTGAAAGAGATCTCCTAGAGTCATTACGACTGGAATACTCTACGTTTTGAGCAGGAAAACAAATTCTGACGCTTCTCTTATCACCATGCAACAAACACCTTAGCTGATAAAACCATAACATTGATCAGGCTTAAGACCAGCAGTCTGAGTTCGTCGAGATTTCTCGGAAAAATGATGTTTGGGTGCCCTAGCTCAAAATTAAACTGGTAATAGGTATGTGTGACCATGATATCCTGTGAAAGTTTGAAGCAATTTGGATAAATATTTTTGGCGATAGAAGCCGAAAAGTAATTTTTCGTCTCCCGCACCCGGATTTGAGACAATTTCGTGGTTGTTAGAAAAAGACTAAAAACCGGTTCGCAACGCGTGATAAAACAACTGCAGCTTATATAAACCTAAAGAATGGATAATAAGGAACTCCCAGGCTGAAGGATAAGCTGTTCTGTCAGCACCTTATTATTTTACGCGATTTTATTTTATTTTATGTTTTTAGATGATTTTGAAAAGCCTTGAAATAATCGTGTAATATCGCCGATGAGATGTGGATTTGGCAAAAATGTTTGCATTCATCGAAAAGAGCATCATTTCTACTTTTGATATGTGAAAAAAAATTTAGGGGCAAATAAAATCCGACTTTTTTACAAGCCGAAATATGACCCCCACTTGACCCTAATTATAAACAAATGCCGACACTCACTTTTTAATGCCTCGCTACCAAAAACTTATAAATAACAATTAAAACTCCCAAAAAAAGGATGCAATATAATTCTTGAAAATACTGGTATTTGATCAAATATTCTTGTCTCTCTGATGTTTATATGCTTTTCAAGATTATATTTTCATAACATTTTAAAGTACAATCCCCATGCATGATAATTATTATCGGCACTAAAAACTTCCGGTTCTTTATTCTTCCGCTTCATGAGCATCACAAAACTTTTTCCCACGAAAGTTATTCTTAAATCGTCCTATATTTATTTCTATCCATCCCTCGTTCTATAAGAATTATAATATTTTCTTTCGTTTCCTACTTTCGTGGACTAGAAACGCGTACCATCTTCTGCTGTCGTGTTGTTATGCAAATTCGAGGAGTTAATTTATTCAACAAGCGTTCATACAAAGAAATCAAGAAAACATAACAGTTGAAGCTTTTCTACCATTGTTTATGATATAACCAACCAATTTCCATTCCCCAGGTAAATTGAGTTATAAAAAGAAAGTAAGAAAAAATAACAGTTGATGCTTTTACTATTGTTTTCAATACTACCAAAAAAATTCCATTCTTGTCAGGGAGCATATGTCCAAAAAAGCTCCCTAGGTAAATTTTGAGGTTACTTTTCTGTTTTCATTTTTTCGCGCGTTAACTAAGGGCCTAATCGTACTAGGAGGACAAAATTTGTCTGGCCGGGATAAACAGCCGTCCAAATTTTGTCCTAGCCAATCGATTGGTTGTTAACCAGTAAAAAAAATCGCTTTCACTATTCACTTTACCGGCATACTACAAGCAAGACAACGCAGGATTCTATCATTGCGCGTAAGAAGCAGTAAAAGCTTATTGCAAGCAGGTAATTACTGTCTATAAGCGCTTCTTTACTTTGACAAAGTCTCAGGCAGGAGATCATAGGACCAGAGGACTGAGGAGGGGGGGGGGAGGTGTGGCTTGCTCAACCATAGGTACCATTTGGAAAAATAATAATATTTGAAAAGCCTTCAATAAGGGGGGGGGGGGGGGGGGGCGTTTACCCGGTGTATTATAGCCACCATCTTGGATTTGAGCAAAAATGAAAAACGAGGGGAGTGGGAGAGGAAGAGGAGAGAGAGCCTTCAAGCAGCATCCTGACCAATCGATTTCAACGTTTCCGGGCTCGTTCAGTGACGGTGAATTCGATGACATCCAGCGTGCTGTCGAGCGCAGGGCGAACGCCGCTGAGCCAGAACTCGCAGTCAGCAACGAGGAAGAGCCTACCACAAAGCTATTCAGCTGTCCAGTGCGTGAAAGGCTATACACGCTTGGCTTGGTTAGACCGGCACACACTATACGGCAAATGCGAGTTTGACAAAGAAGGGGAATGCATATCTTTGCCCGGGGGGGTGGGGGGGGGGGGGGGGGGGGGGGGAGACTCTCTAAAAATATAGACGGGGGTAATCGTCATATCTTTTCGGGTATAAAATTTCTACCAACTGCCATCTCTTTGGGGGTGTTGGAGGATTTTTCAGATTTTGCTATCTCTTAGGGTGTAAAATTCGACCAACTGCTATTCCTAAGTGGGTGTTAAACGTTTTTTTTTTCCATTCTGTTATCTCTTAGGGTATAAACTTCGATTAATTGCTATTCCTAAGGGGGTGTTAAACGGTTTTTTTTTTTCGATTCTGCTATCCCTTAGGGGCAAAAATTCCTTCGACCCTACCCAATTTTCCATCTCTTAGAGGAAATAATTTCTGTTGACCACGCCTAAAGTGCCATCCCTAACGGGTTAATTTTGCCGACGATCACCCCCGTCTGTTTTTATCGGAGTCCCCCTTCCCGGCAAGCTTGGCTACCACCAAAAAGTAGTCGGGGGGAGGAGGGGGGTGTACCATTAATTGGGAATGAAGTGATAGAATCAACAAGCTGCATCTCTATACAGGGGAACGCCGATTAAATCAGCGAGTTCCTATTACCGGGCCATGTACAGGTGTATTTTTCCCGAAAATAACACAGGGTGCGGAGGCAGTAGAGGCTGCGGAGGAGGCAGCCGCCTACTTCCGTACGAGAGCTGCCATCCTAGATGAATGCCGACTAAATCACCCAATAGAAGCGAACGGCATCGACTTGTGCCACTTGTACTCCAGGTCCAGGCTCACCTTTCTTTCAGTGGCCACCCTTCCCACTATCTGCAAAGAGCTGGAGCTTCAAGTGCCCGGAGCAACCCGACGCAAAGCTTCTTTTGTAGCCACGCTATTGGATGTTATTCGAAGATGTAGTTGCGCAAAATAAATCCACGATTTCTTGGGTCCCGATTATATTTTTTTCATGGTTACATGAAATAGATTTCTGAGTCGGTAATCCTGTGTTCTGTTGTGAAGACCAGAGTAAGTTTTTACACTTCAATACTCTCTTTTACTAAAAAGGAAAACAGCTTACGGTGAGAGGCCTCAATATCGCAAATGTCTCAGCGTTCTTGCGTAATTTGTATTTTTATTTGATCAAATTTGTAGTTGAACAAAGGCTTTGAAAATAAGCAAATTTTGACAATTTGATCAAGCTTTTTCTTTAATTACAATTTAAAACTGTACAAAATTATGTCAGTATCGCTTGTTAATTAAATAAAAACATGCAAAACTCTCATTTTCTTCTTTTGGACGTTTTTCTTTTTAATAAGTAATTATCAGAAAAGTCTTATTGCAGTCATGGTGAGGTATTTAATGCTTGTCGCTTTGTTTGTCACGCTTTTAAAATTACGTATGCATGGCAGCAAACAAAATAGTATCACGCGAGCCTAAAAATCGCAATTTAATGCAATAAATGCTATGAAATTATTACCATTAAATTTTAGTATTGCCGACAGTATATTTCTTTTGATTTGAGCGCTCTTTCTTGTTTTTCTGGAGATTTGAAGGCGTTGTTTGAATACGGAAAACCCGATACAGTAGTCAGCATTTGTTTATAATTAGGGTCAAGTGGGGGTCATATTTCGGCTTGTAAAAAAGTCGGATTTTATTTGCCCCTAAATTTTATTTCACATATCAAAGGTAGAAATGATGTTCTTTTCGATGAATGCAATCATTTTTGCCAAATCCACATCTCATCGGCGATATTACACGATCATTTCAAGGCTTTTCAAAGTCATCTAAAAACATAAAATAAAATAAAATCGCGTAAAATAATAAGGTGCTGACAAAACAGCTTATCTTTCAGCCTGGGAAATCCTTATTATCTATTCTTTAGGTTTATATAGGCTTCAAATGTTTTATCACGCGTTGCGAACCGGTTTTTAGTCTTTTTCTAACAACCACGAAATTGTCTCAAATCCGGGTGCGGGAGACGAAAAATTACTTTTCGGCTTCTATCACCAAAAATATTTATCCAAATTGCTTCAAACTTTCACAGTATACTGAGGTCAACCATACCTATAACCAGTTTAGTTTTGAGCTAGGGCGCCCAAACATCATTTTTCCGAGAAATCTTGACGAACTCAGACCGCTGGTCTTAAGGGGCCTGATACTACTCTTGGTACATGCGGAAATAGGAATATGATTTCAAATTTTGGAGAACAAAATGCCAAGAAATAAAGTTTTGCAGTCTGAATGCCTAGGAATTATAGAAAAATGCTCGAGTTAAGCTATACCTATATGCTCTAGAGACTAGTACTACACATTTAAAGAATAAAATACCCGAAGCTTGAGTATTAGAAACGTCGTTTTTTGCTTTCAAGCCCGGAAAACCAAATTGCTTGGAAGACAAAGTGCTTCGGATGCAAAGGGCTGCAATAGTATATGTCCCTCCCGTCCCCCGTCTGGTGCAGATTGCCCTTACCTTCGCAAGCGTGTGATATGACGAAAGTCCTTGGTATGAACCCTTCCTCGCCATCTTCAGTAGCTACCCAGAGCCAGTCCGCATCCTGGTCATTCAATAACATCACATATTCACCTCGCTCCACGCTGACATCATTCTCATACCGAGCTTTGTAGTTAAACAACACCGTCAGCTTCGGACCGTAAGGGCGCTTAGGGAAATACACCACCGGTGTTTTTTGTTTTGAATTGTGTTTATGCTTGTCATTACGATGTTTGGAAAAGCGGTCGATCTTTCGTCGCTCCGCCGCTTTTTCGATCTCATCGCTTTCTTCGTGGCTATCGGTAAAGCCCGAAGTACTTGATTTTGAGTCGATAGAGTTATTAAAATCGGAGCAATAGGAGAATGGAATAAAACCCTCGTTTCCGAACAAATCAACAACGTAAAGCCAGTCGTGTTGTTGGTACAAGATTTTTACAGTTTGTCCCTTGGACAGGTTAAGTTCTTCCGGGTCCTCCGAGCTGTAGTCATGAGCAGCCTTCACCCTTATGTTAGCAGGCCTGTCGTATGTCGCAGTTCGTATTTTACGTTCGACTTTAGACTCCTTATTGAGCGCTGCTTCATCAATGCGAACGGTTCTGTGGTTTGATTTATGACTTGAATCCGTGGAACTACGCGGACTTTTCAGAGCAGATTTGTGTTCTACGCCCGGCGAACTGTCTCCATTCAGTTGGTATGTGTCCGGATAAGGAGCTTTTCCTTGTAGAACTAAAATAGAAAAGCCATCTAAGTCCTTTTTAGAATTTTCAATTAAACTACAAAAGAAAACGCAATAATTGCAACAACGTGGGAAGATGTTTGACAAAAAGAGCTGCCTCTCGGACGCTTTCTCACCTTTCTTTTTGACTGTTAATTGAGATGGACACAAAAAAGCCATCTTCTTCTATCCGCCATTTTTTCCGTCCAATAAAAGCAGGATGCCCATTTTAAACCAAGGGTTTCTCTAAGTGTTTATTTTTCCTGTCGGATAACAGCAAACAAGAAAATGTCGACTGGCGCCGATAATTTGCATAAGCGATATCTCACAAAAGTTAAGTGATGTTTACACAAGTTTGACTTTGTGACAGAACCGACCAATAATACGCGGGAATTAATATATTAAAATCGCTCGTTGGCCTTTCGTATTTGCACAGTGAACAATACTTGCTAATAGGAAATAAAATCCCAGAAATGTTTTATGCAAAAATCAATTAGTGGATCAAACTAAAATAGTTGAATTTGCAAATCTTTTCCCGCTGAAAGCTTCATCAAAAAGCGACTAAATTCGAGTTGACTTTTTTCGTGAAGTAACTAGTGCCGGCCGGAGAGACTGCCACTAAGACAATTGACCCTGATGCTCGATGTGTTTGTTTGTCAGTGGGTTTGGCGGGTAGGTGTAGGGTAATCAGCAATAGATTTCTATTGTTGAGAGGCGTGTTATCTATCAGCATGTGTGAGATGCTCATGTCATTCACACATCCGCGGGCGGGACCCAGAAGCCTGGGAACAACACCGCCGCGGAAACGAGGCACGACAGAAAAACTATGGAGGGGGGAAAGGGGGGGGGGGGGGGGGGGGGGGCGAAAGGCCTCTCAAACATTTGAGAGCTTTACTTCATTGTGAGGAAACTACCTATCATTTTTTTATTTTTTATTTTGCGTTTCTCTGACGTACAGACATTTTGAGGCCTCAGTTTGGGCGCAAGGTTCCTCTCGTATATTCCTAAAAGAATCACTTGACAAAAAACGATTTGGCATATGATCTGTATTTCATTTATAAATGACACAATGAATAAATAAATAGGTAAATCAATATAGGTAAAAAAATGGATAAATAAGTTACACAAAAACATCTTGCACCAAATAATTAATAGTTATCATCACGAGAGCATGAGATGTGTAGAAAAACGGTCTACGAGCAGAATTACTTTAATTAACTTAAGTTATATTGAGTGACAGACTGTAAGCTTACATATATCTAATCATAGGATTACTTTTACAGGAGAAAATAAAACTAAGAGTAAAACAGCGGTGTGTACAGTTGACAAAAGTATTTTTGGATGTGTAGCAAGGCAAAGGACTGAATAAAATGAGTTGATGATATAGCTAATAAATGACAAAGATGCTGTAAAGAGGTTAATTTTGTAAAGTTTAACAACAAAGCACATAAAATGTGCAAATATGTACAAACATAAACTTAATAAAGACGAACTCAACTGTCGAGTGTGTATATAAACAATAAACATTGTTTTTCTGTGTATTTACGATTACTTTGTTACAATACTTAAATTCTTTGTTATAGTTATCATTTTGTGGTGAAAGTTAACTTCTTCTTAGGAGGGAAATAAACCCGTGAAAATACTTGTGAAAACAACCTGTGATTATTTTCTGAGGTACTTTCAAAGGTTTCCCACAGGTTATTTTCACAGGTCCTTTCACGTGTTTGTCAATATAAACCCCTGTGATATTTTGGCATTTTCTGTTGCTCATCAAGGTTTTTTTCAAAGGTTTTTTTCCACAGTTATCAAAACCTGTGAAACCACCGTCTTCAGAGGTTTTTTGCAGATTTAAAACCTGTGATGGAACCTGTGATATTTCCACAGGTTTTATCACAGGGTTTTTTCACAGGTATTTTCACTGGTCTTAAAAACTGTGAAAATATTTCACAATTTTAAAACCCGTGAAAACGACGTTAAACCCCGTGAAAACGACCGTCTTCACAGGTTTTGCAATTGTAAAAACCTGTGATTTTTTACAGCTCTTTTCTAGATTTTAACAGGTTTTATCACAGGATTTTTTCACAGTTTTTTTCACAGGTTTGTTAAATGCTGAAACCTGTGATTTTACCTGTGATTTATTTTGGGAATTTCTAATGCTTTTCACAGTTATTTTCATTGATATTTTCACAGGCATTTTCACAAGCTCTAAACCTGTGAAAACGACCGTCTTCACAGGTTTTCAAATACCATAGTGAAGCTGGCAGGCAACTCAGCAGGCAACTCGGTGAAGTTAGCAGGCAACTCAAATGTGTTGATTTGTGTAATATCTCGGCAGGTATTTGGCCGATTGTCACGAAATTTTGACACGATTGTACAGAAAGTACTACAAACATATTCATGCATGTATGATATCAAATATTATTAATCACGTGACTGTGTGACGTTGAATGTTCCAGCAGGCAAGTCGTTACATCACAATTGTCTCAATATCTACGTCCCATTTTCACCGATAGTCATCAAACTTTAACCTAAGTGTACAAATGTAATAACGAAGACAACGCCGTATTAGTTATTCTCATGACGTCATCAATCACGTGACCGTGGGAAAAAACATTTTCTCGAGTTCCTATTGAGAAAACATTACGAAACTTTCGAAATATGACAAATAGCACATGGGATTTTACAATCATGAACTTTTAAAATATGACGCCATCAATCACGTGACCGTGGGAAAAAAAATCGATATCTAGAGTTCTGACTGAAATAACAGTGAAATCGAAGTACGACAAATTATGTATATCGTTATTAAAGCCTCACTTTTTTGGAATGTTTTCGTGATTTACTTTTATAAAAACATATAGCAGGCAACTTGACAGTACAGCAGGTAACTCGTGATACACTGGGAATATCGTATTCGTCGTTATTAAAGCTTCACTTTTTTGGCATTTGTAAGTGATTAACTCGAATAGAAACATATACTGGAAATATCGTATTCGTCGTTGTTAAATGTTCACTTTTGGCACTTGCACGTGATTTACACATCTTAACCTGCACTGTAATTCCTACCGTTTCTCTGCCGTATCTACGCGTATTATTTTCGCTCGATATGGGCCATCGCTTAAGCTCATCGATTATCAGTCACTAACCTAGAGCGCGAATCCTAACAAACTCTCTCTCTACACGACACAATATAAAAACCCATACTCAAGGAGCCAACTGTCCAATACTTATATAACCACTATCTATCTTCTATTTGCCATCATTGATTTGTCCCCTGCACGCTTTCAGATATTATTCCTCACCGGTCTTGTTATTGACTTGATTTTTCACAAGCTCACATTACACTCACAGGAAATTATCAACAGGTAATTATCACCCTCGTTCAAAGGTCAAATACACTGTTCTGCCCTAACTCCAAGCCCGTTTTCTACATTTCATTTATAGCCACAACTCTTAACTAACATCCCCAATGCAATACACCATATATAATAGCCATAATTGCACACTTTAACCCACGCACTAACGTCTATCACCATACATTTTATAACCCCACACAGCCGCCTCGGTACGAATACCATATTTAAATGTTCACTTTTTTGGAATTTGTACGTGATTTACTTTAATAAAAACATATAGCAGGCAACTCGACAGTACAGCAGGTAACTCGTTATGCGCTGGGAATATCGTATTCGTCGTTGTTAAATGTTCACTTTTTGGTATTTGTACATGATTTACTTTAATAAAAACATATAGCAGGCAACTCGACAGTACAGCAGGTAACTCGTTATGCACTGGGAATATCGTATTCGTCGTTGTTAAATGTTCACTTTTTAGTATTTATACGTGATTTACTTTAATAAAAACATATAGCAGGCAACTCGACAGTACAGCAGGTAACTCGTTATGCACTGGGAATATCGTATTCGTCGTTATTGAAGCTTCACTTTTTCGTATTTGTACATGATTTACTTTAATAAAAACATATAGCAGGCAACTCGACAGTACAGCAGGTAACACGTTATGCGCTGGGAATATCGTATTCGTCGTCATTCAAGCTTCACTTTTTTGGAATTTGTACGTGATTTACTTTAATAAAAACATATAGCAGGCAACTTGACAGTACAGCAGGTAACTCGTTATGCACTGGTAATATTGTATTCTCCGTTGTTTAAGCTTCACTTTTTAGGCAGTTGTAAGTGATTTACTCTTATAAAAACATATAGCAGGCAACTCGACAGTACAGCAGGTAACTCGTTATGCGCTTTGAATATCGTATTCGTCGTTGTTAAATGTTCACTTTTTGGTATTTATACGTGATTTACTTTAATAAAAACATATAGCAGGCAACTCTACAGTACAGCAGGTAACTCGTTATGCGCTGGGAATATCGTATTCGTCGTTATTGAAGCTTCACTTTTTGGTATTTGTACATGATTTACTTTAATAAAAACATATAGCAGGCAACTCGACAGTACAGCAGGTAACTCGTTATGCGCTGGGAATATCGTATTCGTCGTTGTTAAATGTTCACTTTTTGGTATTTGTACATGATTTACTTTAATAAAAACATATAGCAGGCAACTCGACAGTACAGCAGGTAACTCGTTATGCGCTGGGAATATCGTATTCGTCGTTGTTAAATGTTCACTTTTTGGTATTTGTACATGATTTACTTTAATAAAAACATATAGCAGGCAACTCGACAGTACAGCAGGTAACTCGTTATGCACTGGGAATATCGTATTCGTCGTTGTTAAATGTTCACTTTTTAGTATTTATACGTGATTTACTTTAATAAAAACATATAGCAGGCAACTCTACAGTACAGCAGGTAACTCGTTATGCGCTGGGAATATCGTATTCGTCGTCATTCAAGCTTCACTTTTTTGGAATTTGTACGTGATTTACTTTAATAAAAACATATAGCAGGCAACTCGACAGTACAGCAGGTAACTCGTTATGCGCTGGGAATATCGTATTCGTCGTTGTTAAATGTTCATTTTTTAGTATTTATACGTGATTTACTAAGTAAATCATGTACAAATACGAAAAAGTGAAGCTTCAATAACGACGAATACGATATTCCCAGCGCATAACGAGTTACCTGCTGTACTGTCGAGTTACCTGCTATATGTTTTTATTAAAGTAAATCACGTACAAATTCCAAAAAAGTGAAGCTTGAATGACGACGAATACGATATTCCCAGTGCATAACGAGTTACCTGCTGTACTGTCGAGTTGCCTGCTATATGTTTTTATTAAAGTAAATCATGTACAAATACGAAAAAGTGAAGCTTCAATAACGACGAATACGATATTCCCAGCGCATAACGAGTTACCTGCTGGACTGTCGAGTTGCCTGCTATATGTTTTTATTAAAGTAAATCACGTATAAATACCAAAAAGTGAACATTTAACAACGACGAATACGATATTCAAAGCGCATAACGAGTTACCTGCTGTACTGTCGAGTTGCCTGCTATATGTTTTTATTAAAGTAAATCACGTACAAATTCCAAAAAAGTGAAGCTTGAATGACGACGAATACGATATTCCCAGTGCATAACGAGTTACCTGCTGTACTGTCGAGTTGCCTGCTATATGTTTTTATTAAAGTAAATCATGTACAAATACGAAAAAGTAAAGCTTCAATAACGACGAATACGATATTCCCAGCGCATAACGAGTTACCTGCTGTACTGTCGAGTTGCCTGCTATATGTTTTTATTAAAGTAAATCACGTACAAATTCCAAAAAAGTGAAGCTTGAATGACGACGAATACGATATTCCCAGTGCATAATGAGTTACCTGCTGTACTGTCGAGTTGCCTGCTATATGTTTTTATTAAAGTAAATCACGTACAAATTCCAAAAAAGTGAAGCTTGAATGACGACGAATACGATATTCCCAGCGCATAACGAGTTAGCTGCTGTACTATTGAGTCGCCTGCTATATGTTTTTATTAAAGTAAATCACGTATAAATGCCAAAAAGTGAAGCTGTAACAACAACGAATACAATATTCCCAGTGTATAACGAGTTACCTGCTGTACTGTCGAGTTGCCTGTTATATGTTTTTGTTCGAGTAAATTACGTACAAATGCCAAAAAGTGAACATTTAAATCTGGTATTCGTACCGAGGCGGCTGTGTGGGGTTATAAAATGTATGGTGATAGACGTTAGTGTGTGGGTTACAGTGTGCAATAATGGCTATTATATATGGTGTATTGCATTGGGGATGTTAGTTAAGAGTTGTGGCTATAAATGAAATGTAGAAAACGGGCTTGGAGTTAGGGCAGAACAGTGTATTTGACCTTTGAACGAGGGTGATAATTACCTGTTGATAATTTCCTGTGAGTGTAATGTGAGCTTGTGAAAAATCAAGTCAATAACAAGACCGGTGAGAAATAATATCTGAAAGCGTGCAGGGGACAAATCAATGATGGCAAATAGAAGATAGATAGTGGTTATATAAGTATTGGACAGTTGGCTCCTTGAGTATGGGTTTTTATATTGTGTCGTGTAGAGAGAGAGTTTGTTAGGATTCGCGCTCTAGGTTAGTGACTGATAATCGATGAGCTTAAGCGATGGCCCATATCGAGCGAAAATAATACGCGTAGATACGGCAGAGAAACGGTAGGAATTACAGTGCAGGTTAAGATGTGTAAATCACGTGCAAGTGCCAAAAGTGAACATTTAACAACGACGAATACGATATTTCCAGTATATGTTTCTATTCGAGTTAATCACTTACAAATGCCAAAAAAGTGAAGCTTTAATAACGACGAATACGATATTCCCAGTGCATAACGAGTTACCTGCTGTACTGTCGAGTTGCGTGCTATATGTTTTTATTAAAGTAAATCACGTACAAATGCCAAAAAATGAAGCTTGAATAACGACGAATACGATATTCCCAGTGCATCACGAGTTACCTGCTGTACTGTCGAGTTGCCTGCTATATGTTTTTATAAAAGTAAATCACGAAAACATTCCAAAAAAGTTAGGCTTTAATAACGACATACATAATTTGTCGTACTTCGATTTCACTGTTATTTCAGTCAGAACTCTAGATATCGACTTTTTTTCCCACGGTCACGTGATTGATGACGTCATATTTTAAAAGTTCATGATTGTAAAATCCCATGTGCTATTTGTCATATTTCGAAAGTTTCGTAATGTTTTCTCAATAGGAACTCGAGAAAATGTTTTTTCCCACGGTCACGTGATTGATGACGTCATGAGAATAACTAATACGGCGTTGTCTTCGTTATTACATTTGTACACTTAGGTTAAAGTTTGATGACTATCGGTAAAAAGGGGACGTAAATATCGCGACAATTGTGATGTAACGACTTGCCTGCTGGAACTTTCAACGTCACACAGTCACGTGATTAATAATATTTGATATCATACATGCATGAATATGTTTGTTGTACTTTTTGTACAATCGTGTCAAAATTTCGTGACAATCGGCCATATACCTGCCGAGATATTACACAAATTATCACATTTGAGTTGCCTGCTAACTTCACCGAGTTGCCTGCTGAGTTGCCTGCCAGCTTTACTATGGTTTTCAAATTTATAAAAACCTGTGGTATTCCTATGAAAATCTTGTGATTTTTCACATAAAAATCACAGGAAAAATCATAGGTCTCTCTCCAGTAGTGCCTAACGCACTTTTAATAATAAATTTGAAGCTATTATATTTTGTTTGAAGAAAAAAAATGGCGCTCCATTTGCATATTTACCATGGCAACAGAAAGATAGCTTTCCAGCTTTCTATGCACGCTTATCTTATCCGCCGAATAACTAGTGTTTTATCCAGTGGATGGCGCCCATCTAGCAGATAACCATCCAGGCTTTATGCAACCGGTCCTAGGTGAAAAATCACTCAGCATGACTTGGCTCGAGTTTTTGTAATAAAACGATTTTTTTCAATCTGAGCAGAATAGACATACTGACAAACTAATAGATATTTCGATCATGAAACACAAAAGGTTATTCTAGTACAAGTACAAGTGAAAAAAAATTGAACTAAACCAATTACACGCAAATGAAGAAATTTCATGGATTGGTTATCTCTGCAATTCCGTGCTAACCTTAGCCACAGTCTTCAACACAGGAAGCAAATCATTGTAGCCACAAAATTAAATTATTGTAGAACTATCGTATTTTTGTAGTTATGATAAGTGTAACTCTTGAATGTTTAAGTTTGCATATCTAAATGCCCTCCTTTTAGAGCATTTTATCTACAAGGCCTTCGAATAAGTAATATCTTGGCGTTTTCTATACATGTGGGTTGTGTCAGATTTTAAGTGTGATATAATGAAATTTTGACAGCCACAGTTATTGGTACTTTATTTCAGTCAATAGGAGACATTCGTTTTTCATGCAGCTGTTGTCAGTAATTTTTCACATTGAATGTAAGAGCTCTAGCCGCGAATGAACTGCTGCAGATTGAAGGAGTTTAAGATTGGTGAGAACCCCAGGCATTCTTCTAACTCTAGCCTATCTGAGCCAATCTAATCTGTGGCGGTTTTATCATTTGGCTTTCATGCAACGACAAGAATCTGCGCTATCAACTCAAGTTCTATCACAACTTAATGTTTATTAATGTTTGAATACTCATGAAACGTTGAAAACGACTTTGTCGACCCGAGCTGTCAGCCCCATCCAAGAGGCTTTTTGTTTCTCTTCATAGAACGCAAGACCTTTTGTCTGGGCTTCACAAGTGACTGACAAAAGCAAAAGCATAGCGGTCGACAGCTGTACGAGATTTGGCTGGAGAAGTCGCTTTAGCCGGTTTTCTTGAAGACGGTATTATCGAAAATCAAAATTGCGGTTCAGATTTTCAAGAACTTTGTCTATTCACTACTTTCAAATTTGACATTACTCGGGCAGAATAATTATATAATTTCAGTTTATTTCAAAAGAGAGAGAGGAATAACTAATGGACTAACTGATAAAGATTGGAACAAAGATGTTGCTTGTTCTCGTTTTGCTCTTGTCTTCTTTTCCGCTTCTTGTCAGCTCGGCATCTACTGCGTCAGTCTTTGAAGCCAGTGAGCTGCCGACAACGGACCTCATGGCTTCCGTAGGCAACGGCTACCTCGCCACGACCGTCTACAGCCCCACCATCTACGTATCTGGTGTATTTAATGGAAGAAACACCTCTTCTCCGAGTCACCGGGCAAGGATTCCTTCGCCGTGCGACATATCTGTGAGGTCAAACATCCCGCGGGATTCAACCACGAACTTATATCGACTGAATGTCTCCGAAGGTGTGTTTCATTATTACCAAACGGCTGATAAGTTTCAATTAGAACAAAAGATCTACGCTCACAGAGTTCTGGAACATGTGATCGTTTCCGAGTTGTCGGTCACAAATGATAGAGAAGATGATGTGGCCATAGTCCTGGACACTCGCTTCAATCCTAAGGCTACCAGTGACATCGACTTCAAAATTTATACAGAAAGTGAGAAAGCCTACTTGGAAAGGTTCTATTGGAAAAGCACAGAAACAGGTGTTAATGATTACAAGGCTATGATTGGCTATATCAAGGAGCCCGAGGAACCGGATAGCGCGCGAATTGGGGTTGCTGTGGTATGGAGCGACGTTCCAGGCCCTACTACCATCCCAAAGAAATCTTCCAAAAAGTGGTACTTTGTGACAGCGGTAGCTAGCAGCCTGGATGCGCAGGACTTTCTGCACGGTGCTTATAATGCTTACGAAGAAGCGTTGAGGGATCCAGAAGGGCTTCTAGATAGCCACGTGACTGCCTGGGAGAAACTTTGGGGGGAAGGGAGGGTTGACATGAAGGGGAACTTACCACTGGCCCAAGCAGTTTATGGCAGCCTCTATTATATCCTGAGGTAAGGGTATTGAACATCCACGAAATTTCATCTTCTTCAGTTCTCCTTACTACACGATCACACGCTTGCATTAGTCGAAGTTTGTGCGCAATCCTAGCGAGACAGATGCATTTCATTGTATGTTTCTATCTGTCTCAAAATCCTTTGTTTTTTGTTTTTTTGCTCGCGCGTGGGCATTGTTTTCGAAAAAAAGTTAAAATATTTTGCTATAATATATATTTAACAAATAGCGCAGGTGATATTTTGATATCCATAGGTTTTAGGTTTTAGACCACGTCTAGCCAGAATGATGACTGTGCAGTGCAAAGCTCGTAAATACGATTATTTCTGAATTGATAAGAATGTTCTTGTACACACAAGGAAAGACGACGAGCTGTTTTTTTTACAACTGAAAATAAGCTGTCCAGTTCTCAGAGAATGGATATCTAAGTAATTGTTTCCAACCAAGAGAACATAAAATTTATGTCGCTTGTTCAAACCTGATCCTATCTTTTTGTTTCTTGTTATAGAACTCTACAGCAAAAATACTCGTCAAACCGGTTTTTGAACAATATATCATCGCCCTATAATTTCTTGTGGCCTGTTTTGTTATATGTTGTTGAGAGATTTTTACCCGTGCTCACCTGCGAGCGTATCGCCTAACCGATAGCCTGTATCAATTGACTATATAATAATAAGTATATATTACAAACTTCTCGTTGGTTGTTGTAGGTTTTTACTGCTTCTATTGAGTCGTTGACATGTAGAGGTTATCCCCCAAAATCAAGTCTCATTTTAGCTCGACACGTTGTTCACTGTGCTTTATGCTGTTTGTTCTACCCTCATAGATCGGCTAGAAAACGCGCATGACCTACGCGCATGACTATATTTATTTGCTTTTTAAAGTCATGTCATGCTATTCGACATTTTCCCTATCTATAAATATGGTGATATTGATCGGCTTTAGATGTCCCTTTCAGCCAGCCCGAGCGACCCTGGTGTTGTTCCTGGCGTGTAAGAATTCCCGCTTAATACCAACGGGCGTGTTGTCCAAAAGCTCTTCTAGTCCTAGACCATTTAAAATTTCTTCAGTCGTTAAGTAAACACGGCGGACCGCTCGTTTGCCAGCCTCAGAATGTTATTAGTGCCATTGGTTTCTAGCCAGGGCCGTAGCAGGGGGTGTGGCAGTGGAAATATTTTGAAAAAAAAATAAGGAAATGACCAGTAGGGGCGTTGCCCCCACCCAATATTTTCTTAATGTTTCTGTATTGTGCCCTCCCCCCAATATTTTAAGGCCTGCTAGGCCCTGCTAGCTGTCGTTTCTTGTCTTGTTCAGCTCTATTCGCGAGTCGTGGCCATACGGACTGAGCCCTGGGGGACTCGCCAGTGATGGTTACTACGGCCACACCTTCTGGGACCAGGAGACCTGGATGTACCCCCCTGTCCTGATTCTGTACCCAGGCCTAGCGCGGAGCTGTCTGGAGTACCGTGTTGACAGGCTGGCTGCGGCAAAAGAGAGGGCGGCTCAACGAGGTTACAAAGGTAGGACGGGAAAACTTATCTAATGGGGCAGGGTTGATCTGAAGAACTAAAAATTGGGGGACCTCTCCTATCAACACGCATGTGGTACCCACACCATAGACACCCGGGGGTGGAATTATCTACTGCCGAGGTTGAATAGATATCTTCTTAACAGGCATCTTTTAACAAAGAGTATTTCTGTCAATGTTTATCCGTCCCTTCCTCTGAACATTACCCTGCCTGAAAGGCGTTTTCTTGTTACTCTTCTGCCTGACCTGCTGTAAAAGGTCACAATAGCAATACATCACGGCCAAGTTGACACCACCCCTTTAATGATTACCTTCTTCAGGAGCCATGTTCCCTTGGGAAAGCGCTGTGACCGGGCACGAGGTGTGTCCCGGACAAGTGTACGCAGACTTCGAGCAGCACATTACGGGCGACATAGGATTCGCTGCCAAACAATACTACATTGCCACGCATGACCAGGCCTGGCTTAACGACCCAGGACAAAGGCTTATCTACGGCACTGCAGAATTCTGGGCCAGCAGGGCTGTGTTCGACGAATCACGAGACGCCTACGTGATCAATCACGTGATGCCTCCAGATGAGTACCGTTCGAATGTCGATAACTCCGTTTACACGAACGTCATCGCTAAACTGAACCTAGAATTTGCAGCGAGTGTTCTCCAAGATGTTCCAGCTAACTGGAGTAGAATAGCGGAGAAGATGTTCATACCGTTTGACACTAAACGCCAGTACCACCCTGAATACGAGGGTTATGACCTGACGGAGGTGAAACAAGCCGATACCATACTTCTGGGCTACCCACTCATGTACCCGATGAGCAAGGACATCCGACGCAATGACTTGAACGTGTACGAGCCCCGGACAGACCCGGACGGTCCGGCCATGACCAAATCCATGTTCGCCGTCAACTGGCTTGACATAGGAGAGACAAAGAAAGCGGAGGACTCGTTTAACAAGAGTTACTTGAACGTCGAGGAGCCGTTTAAAGTGTGGACCGAGACACCGGGCGGGGGTGCGGTGAATTTTATCACGGGGGCAGGCGGATTCCTCCAAGCAGTCCTTTCAGGCTATACTGGTCTAAAATTAACCGAAAAGCATTTAGAGTTCAACCCCAGGCTTCTCCCGGCCACGTCCGAAGTCAGGGTTACCGGTGTAAATTACCTCGGAAATAGCTTCAACGTCGTGGTTGGTAGAGAATCCTCTGACGTCACTGTGACGTCACGAGAATCTTCGGCCCCGAGCCTTGAGGCTGTGGTGAAGTCCACGGGTCAGCGGCACATGCTGAAGGTTGGAGACGCAGTGAGTTTACGTAACGAGATGGTGTATATTCAGGCGTCGGCGGGCCCGAGGAGAAGGGACCTGGGGAGGATGTGGGTTAGAGGGTAAAGCCCCTACGGGGGGAGGGGTGGGTGGAGTTCCAGTGTAGACATCCCTGTCGAAGGGATTCGGTTCGCAAATTTTTCTCGGTTAAAAACGTATCACTGACGGGACAATATCTCAACTTTATCTAGAATATGTTTCTTGAAATTATGTTTTACAAAAGGCTACGCCCTTGTCTATGAGTCGAAGCTGGAGAGGAGAGGTTTTGTAGATGTAGGTTGGACGACAGACACACTATTTTTTTTAGAAAATATTGTTTGAGCCAATCAGAATCAGGGATGCGTCTTGCGAACAAATCACAAATATCGAAGCGATATTCGTGGACGATTTCACAATGGCTACAAGCATTTAATTAAAGGAGTTATTTTTCTAGAACACTTGCGCGTAATCTCCCTTTCTGATTGGTTGTTAACTATAGTAAATCAGGACATAACGGGATTTGTCATCTCCAGAAAGGCGCCGCCTCTTGATTCCGCAACATTTTCATCATGAGGGGACGAATATTGTGGTGTATAAGAGTACATACCACGGAAAACTAGGACTAAATTTGTTAAATTGCTCTTGCTTAAATCACTTGGATGGCAAACGTTACAGGGAAGTCAACCGAACGGAATTGGTGTTGGGGGGTCCTTAGGGAGTATATGCGGGGATAAATCAATGTCGACTCTTAGTTAATTATTTTTAATGCTTTGAAATCTTTCACACACGTTATTACAATTAAAAAGTAAGAAATAAGACGCGAGAGACGTTGAAGTAAGGTAGCATGTCAAGTCTAGTAACTATGATATTTGGACGTTATCACACGGGAGCAGTATAACTTTAAAATATGAAATGTACGTGACGTTGAAGTAAAACGTGACGAGAAATAGTGATGTCATAAGAGTATGTTAATATGACATCACAGATTGACGCCATAAAACTTGAGCAAGAAGTGTCACATAGTGTGTCCTCTTGACCAGGAGGGATAATAAATAAATACATATATACGTTTACTAGTTTGTAGAATGGATGTGTACGGTAAATACTTAAGATAATTAAAATTTCTTATTATACATAGTTGCACTAGTCGTCTAAAGACAACTTTGATATAACAATCTTTGCTTATAATATATTTCACACGCCTATAAAATATATATTGCTCATTTATACAAAAAGCGGGCCATGGGACCCATTTGAATCGCTAAAAAACTCATAGAACTACACCCCCTGCGTCCATTATTGGACTATTATTGGGGTATTATTAAAAATACTAGATATAGTAGTAAAATACGTTTCTTGTATTGTATGTATTCATAGTTTATCTTATAAAATATCTTATATACAGTTTATTTCTTTGTTTGGCCCTTGGTCATTTTCTTCAGCATCTGCTTTCCCTTAGATAAGATGCCTTTCTTCTTCTTTGATTCCTCGGGAGTCTTCTTAGTTTTGTCTTGTTTCGTGCTTCGAGTGCCGTTGGGCGTGATCTCTGTACTTGTGCTGGGAGAGGAAGCCTGAAAATAAGTACATTTTAGGTAAAACCATGAGAATTTGCCACAAGAGAAGACCAAGGCTGTTATTATTCTTTTTTTATTCTCAAGTGTGTCCAGGCGTCCTTGGGAAGGGGGGGAGTGGGTGCAGCAAAATCTCTAAAAGACCACAAAGGAAAGTACCAAAACCCCTACAAACAAAATCACAAAAACATATACCATGTCCCATCACATCACCCGTCACCCACCACTTGACCCATCACTCATCATATCACCCAACACGTGTTCGATCACATTAACCATCATATATCATACAGTCGATTAACAAAAGGTTGTCGTCCACCGGCTTCGCGACTACGCGACGTGCCCGCATGTATGCATGGGTAAAAACCACTGAAGCGCCTAGCTGCATGTATTTGCCACCGCATAACTTCATGCTTAGATGGGTTGACGACAAACTTTCGTCAATCGACTGTATACCAGGTCCCATCACGTGTCATATACCATATCCCATCACGTGTCATACACCATGTCCCATCACTTGTGGTATAACATGTCCCATCACGTGTCATATACCATGTCCCATCACGTGTCATATACCATGTCCTGTCACGTGTCATATACCATGTCCCGTCACGTGTCATACACCATGTCCCATCACGTGTCATATACCATGTCCCATCACGTGTCATATACCATGTCCCGTAACGTGACATATACCATCACGTGTCCCACCATTGTCGAGGACAAGTAAATACCGTCACTTTGCCTTGCATTAAAGTAAAAATATTTGTGACTTTGCGGTACATTCAAATAGCTACTCGCAGCCAATAATTACTTTTAGACACGAGCGCGCTACCTGCGTCCATTCCTAGCTACGTACAAAACCAAGAATAAAACATAAGCGATGGTAAAAAGTAACCTATAAAACAGCCAAATCGAAGGTTAATTTGAGAGATAAGACGATAATACGAGTCAAAGGGCAAAAAGGAGAAAAAGAATAGGCCAAGACGAGAAGAAACAAAAAAAACGCATAGTGAAATAGGGAAATGTTAACCTTATAATAATAACTCCATACAACCAAGCATGTTTTTACTGTAACATGGCCACCACAAGGTGTTTGGGTTACCTGTGGTCTTTGAAAGAAAAGGCACTGGGTCTATGACAGCTTACTACCCAGGATGACTGATTTCTTCACGGTCCGCAGCCAACCCAAAGTAAAATATTTCCAGGTTTAGCGGTCGCGCAATACTAACAATGCAGGCAAGGGTCGTCAGCGATAAGAAGATTTATCAGACATCAGAGAAGAATGAAGGCCGAGGAAAGAGGAGGAGAGAAGCGTCACGTGTGAACCAGATAGAGAAGAGGAGCGCTCAGCCTGTGAAGTGATCATCCACACGACACGCGATTAACACTTCGATTAATACATCTGATATAATGCTCACATAATAAAAGTTCACGAAGAAAATGAACAAAGGAGCAAAGAGGTTGGGGGAATTGGAAACCATTTTAAAGACTTGCAGGATACAAAGAGGAACTTTTAAAAAAACGATAAACCAAGGGACAGAGTTGCTGCATCGTTATATCCAGAATATTTCCTATACATTATACCCCGTTCCCTACACCCCTCCCCTCCCCCTCACCTGAGTCGTACTGACGTTGTTACCCGTAGGTGGAGTCACCATTTCCACCAAGTCTTCTAGAAAGTTTGAAGGTACGAGTCCGCGCAAGCCATTCAATTCACCCTGTAAATACAGAACACTTCACTCAAGGAACACTTTTCTAACTCCCGCAAGTTACGCAATAAGTACACGCGTTTTACACAACCATTACCCTTGAAGGTATTACTCGTCACGCCCTCGTAATAAAAAACCTGGACTGAACTAAACCTGACCTAACCTTTACAAATTCTGTACTAACCGTAAAAAAGCCGTCCTCGTCCATTTCTCCGTACACAAGTACGACGTCACCCACATGGAAGCTGAGTTCCACCTACAACACAAAGCCCGAAAGGTTAGTGAGCACCATCTTACTGGGGGTGGTGAGGCGCATTACCATTAAGATCAATGAGGGATTCTTAAGGCTGGCTTCGATTAGTACCCTGATCCCACCCTCCACCCTGATCCCTACCTCGCTGTCAGGATTGGGAGAGAGAATTCTCGGATCGTAGTCAAATAGCGCGATCATCTTCTTTGGCGGCAAGCTGTAGTTAAGGCTGTCTCTCGGGTCCTGGAACTCCGCGAATTCCGCATTTTCTTCAGGATAATCCTCCCGATTGCCATCTAGGGCCTCGTCCTCCTGGCCAGTGGTCTCCTCCAGATGGATTCCTTCAGTCCCGTCCTGGTAGGGTCCAGTTTCTTCTAAATCGAGCGGCTCGACCTGCCCGCTTTGCTCGAGGACCTGGGTGCTAGTTTCTTCCCGAGGATAGTACGATAAGTTATCCTGTGGGAGGGAGGGTTCGTATGCTTGGGGTAAGGAGGACGGGGCTTGATTTGCAAGGTCATCGTCCTCGACTTGCACTTCGGAGACCATGTTGTAAGGTACAAAGCCTGTGACACCCTCACACTCGCCCCAGTAGAAACCATCCTCATCTTTCTCGCCAAATATCTGGTGAGCACAATTGAACAGTTAGAGTAAATAAAGGCACAGACAGTAAGGGTAAGTACGGGTCAGTACGCAGCTCTTACAAGATGCAATTTGATTGGGCAAATGAACAATATTCGCACCTCGACACAAAGAACGAGAAAAATAGAGACAAAAGAACTCCTTTGTAGAACATAATAGAAGATAATAGGAGACAAAGCAGCTGCGTACTTACTCCAGACAAACACAGAGATAGAGAGACAAAAAGGCAGACAGACATACCTTGATTAGATCTCCCTCGCTGAACTTCAGCTCCTCCTCTTCAGCTCCCGGGTTTGGTGACATCGTGCTCGGATCATAATCATAAAGCGCGATGAATATCCTCACTAACCCTTCCTGGTCATCCTCGGGTACTTCACTATCCCCCAGGGTATACGTCAGGTTGGTATCATCACCCCCCTGGCCATACCCGTCATCAGCATCCCCCTGCCTATCCTCGCGTATTCCCAGGGGGGTGTAACCTTGTTTGGAGTCCAGTGGAGTTGAGGTTCGTTGTGGTGTGGCATTCCCCTGATCAGCCTCTGCGTCATTAAAGGCATTGTTGCTACACTCACTATTTCCGGGGGATTCCTCCTCTATTTGAATACCTGTGTAACATGCAACAGATACTCGATAACTTAATCAAAAAGTCAATATTTTGCATAGCCCTGTGTTCACTATGAAAAGATTGACGGAGGAGTGTCTCGCATTCTCTAGCCTTTTTTTAGCGTATAGTATTCCCCATATCGATATCGGAGAAGGGGAAGAATTGACGAACAGTACCGTAGACTAATATTCGAAATTCTCGTTGTTATACTGCCCAGCCGAAAGCTTAACCCAAGATCATTGTTTATTACCACTAGTTGGCGTATTATTTTCATTGATAACCAGTTTTCGAGAAACAGTGAAATTTGGAGTTGGCTATTGGTTTTGGAAAGCGGCCAAAGACTTAAGAAGCAAATGTCTGCAGGGTAGGGTAGAGGTATCAAAAACCCGCTCCTAAGGGCGTGTCTAGGATGCGTGCTTCTCCTAACCTTCCATTAAGTTATCGGATGTTTGAATAGTAGGGGTAGGGATGACGGCCTCCCGCTCCTGGAGGGTGTGGCTGGTGAGGTAAGGTGCTAATGACTGATCCCCGTCGTCCTCCACCATGGCCCCCTGTGATATCTGTAAGGCTTCGTGAGACAGTCGCCGTACGTTGGCAGCAGTAACGGCTGTTCCTGGGGCGCGGTTCTCTTCCTGTTCCTCATCCAATAGGTCTAGTACGTCATCATCGCTAAGGAAACTTTCCGTGGCGGAATGGGTACGAGACGAGCGGCTGGCCACACCTTGAGGCTCGGTTACCTCGTCTACGGGTAGGAAAAGCTTGTTAGGATTTGTGGGACATACAGTTCATATAGTTCAATATGGTTTATATTAAGGAGTTTATATCTGACGTCGTTTTTGCCTGAGGTCCCTATTATCAGCGACAACGCTGTGAGGAAAGTTTGGATCGGGTTTCACATATCTATGCATGCAGCCAATGATGAAATGCAATGCAATGTAGTCCTATTCTACACGAAATTAGTACTGTCTTTCGCCGAATGTTGCGATTAAAACATATGCGAAGATAATAAGGGCCTTACACGGTATGGACAGAGGGCTTGGTTATTGCAAATTTGTTCATAAGTTCGCGCATAAATTTAACCCTCGAACTTATCAACTCTAGCTTTACACAGATCACTTCTAAAAGCAACACAAGACTATTCCGTGCGTTTTATATTATTTGGAGATTAGATATAGGCTTTAGAATTAGATATAGGCTAGAAATTCTATCTATCATAGCTCTCAAGACAAGACAGTTATTTACCAGTACCTTGGTTTAGGTTACTAGACATTTTTCATCAGATCTAACCGTTTTAAATGGATGCTTTTTGTGTACTACTTAGAAGAATAAAATGACCTGATGGTTGGCATTCTCACCTTCCTCCTCCTCTTGTATCACCGACAAGGGGGTGCTTTCGCTCGAGTCCTCCAAGTCGCTTGTTGTCATCTCCAGCTGGCGAATGAAGGACTCCTTAGCCCCTTCCCTCCCCTCATCAGTTGCCTCAGCGGTCTTGAGGCTCTGCGCATCTTCCAGCGATCGATTAAGATCCTCCATGTCGATGTCATTAGCTTCCGAGAACGTGCTTATCTTACGATCACTTGAAGACGCTTGATCGTCTTCGGGTCTCGGGACATTTTTGGGCGACTGTTGGTCCTTTTCGCTGACGATTTCAGGCTGTGAAGATTTTAGTGTTTAAGTGACTGAACAAATAACAGAAGAATATCGTATGGAAAACTGTCTTAGTGGGAAACGTAAAGCATAACTTTACACTTTATGATGCTTCCAGAAGATGAATCTATTTTACCATTTAGAAAAGAAAACCATGACAATGATTGATATATCAATCATTGTGTATCTATTTGAAGACAGAATACAATACACCAAAAACTGGAAATCGACTCTTTTGGCAGAGTCGATTTCCAGTTTTTGGTGTATTGTATTCATTGTTCTGGTACGAGATCGCGACAGTTTGTTTTTTTTATTCTATTTGAAGACAGACGCACAGAAAAAGAATTCCATTTGTTAATTGTACCTCCTCTTCCAGTTGTTGATATCCTGTCTCCCCCGGATTCTCTAGGCTGTAGGTCCCGTTCAGGGGGTCCGCGGCGCATATCTCGACGGCTTCGTCCTCCTCGCTGCTGCCCCCGTATTCACGCTTGTTGCTGTCTCCGCTGTCCGTCTCGTCTTCCACGGCTATTTGCCACACCTTGGGGGAGCCCTTGGTGCGCGCCTCCGGGACAAGAGGGGTGTGGTCACTCGTGTCTGGGGAGAGAGAAGGAATAGGTTGGTCACGAGCTTTTTAGGGACCATGGTTTACCAAACAAGCTGTCATGAAGATAAAAAAAAACTTAAATTTTCTGGGTCATCCGCTTGTGAGTCAGTACTCCATGTAAAACTCTACGGTCAGTACTCCTGTGAAGCTAGGGTTATGGACAATTCAGTGGATCTTACATGAAGAACTAGCCCGCAAGGGATACCGAGTAGGCTAAAGGTCAGACAATAGGACTGCGGCAACAATAAACACATCCTCACAATATGTGTTTTATATTATTCCATATTCCATTTTAAAAAACGTAGCTGAAATAACTTTCTTTTGCCTATTTTACGGAAAACATCTTAACAACTATTTTTCAGCCATTAGGGGTGATCAGGGGTTAATCACGAAAACGTGACCATTCCTCATAGACGCTTTTCTCTAAATTTGACCAAGTGTTGTTTCTTCGAGTTATTAAATTAAGTCTTCAAAAGTGATTTAATAAAAACGAATGTCTTCATTGCTTTTCTATAGAATTCCAATCCATAAATCGAATTATGCGAGTCATTACTTGATAAAAAAGGCTTCGAAGCATGCGCACCTTTCTGATTGTTTTCCACTGTTTTGGTGAATATCGTTCTTTCCTTTTTTATCGGCCTCTCCCTCCCCTCCCTCAGATTATGGTTTTGGTCCTCCAGCTCTGTCCCCGAGTCAGACCCGCTGTACACTTCCGTCCGCGTCTCCAACCCTCCCCCCTCCCCCACGGGATGTCTTCCCTGGCTCGTCGCCTTCAAGGGAGTCCCTGGGGAGTGGTTCTGGATGAGACGGTTTGCCCGGAAGTCGAAAAAACTCAGCGGAATGTCGATGCCGTCTGAGGGAGTTGACTCGCCGCTGAGGGACTGGGTTCTAACGTGTAAGTGTAAGATATCAGAGGGTCTCCGCTTGACGGCTCGCTCGGTCATCCATGACGTGACCGTCACGCCATCTGCTACTGGTGACATAACCTGGTGAAAGTGCGTTGCACATAATCAGTGATGTCACGGGTGTTATGGTGCAACTGGCCACAGTTGGTTAATGACTATTGCAAGGAACAAAGTCAAATCGTATTCACAAGGGAGCTAAAGCATCATTCATACTGGAAACAAACCACATATTTGCATTTGCATAACACAAAACAAAAATACATGCAAAATGCATTGCTGTTTAATAATTTGATCTGAATCGATTGCGTAAATTTTGCATAGCAGATTGACTATTAAAAATAGTATCTATAGTTGACAAGATTAGATGATACCCCATACCTCGGCAACCTGGACATCATTGATGTAGACCTTGTATCCAGTGACGCGAGCCCCGTTAGATGTCCCATTATCCGAGATCGTCACTGGCATCCACGCCACCTCCATTGAGTTTGGCGCGTTGTCAGGAGCACTGGGTAAGAGTGTAACGTCAAGCGGTGCATCAGGGAGACCTAGCACGGGAAAGAGCAGGTAAGAGAAAACCTGGACGGAAAATAACGCCAACTGCACTGGAAAAGGTGTGACAATAGAGACATTTAGCACGGCGTTTTTTTTTTTCGGAAACGGCAAACGTCAAACCTCTGGGTGTCACGTGACAAGGCTTGCGGTCTGCGGTTCGCGTTTTGACCTCAGGAGCACCGTCTAGCGGTAAGTGATTTACCTCAGCAGTTTTCCCCTAAAATTTTCTATGAGCTCAGGTTTGAGACCATGAATTAGTGTTCTTAATCGTTTGACTCTTGAAATAGTATATATTCATTGACAATTTGCACAATTACTAATACTTTTGGCTATGTTGAATTCGACCACACGTTTTCGCCAGTACGTCAAACCGCAAACCTGTAACGGCTAACCGCAAACTTAGAGGTAGTATAGGTCTAATTGCGTGACGTGTTAGTTGCGTGACATGCTGGTTGCGTGACGTAGTAGTTATACCAACTACGTGTTGTTCTCGTGGATATAATCGATGCCAGCAACCTTAAAATTTTTCGCCATACAAAATCACTACGCATAGGTATCTAAAATTTTACAGGCATTTTCCCACGTATCACAAAAAATAGGACAGTAAAGTTCTCCCTTTTGTTTGAACTATCCCGTACAGCTTTGAAGTGATGCAATGACCTATTGGTGGGCTTAGGTTGTCCCTTAAAGAGTTTCCAACACCACTTGGCTAAAGACTGCACAATAAAAACCTCTGCCACGCTTTCGTCTCTTGTTCATGTTCATCTAAAGAAAAATATCAACCGAGCAGTTTACCTCCCTTCTCGGTAGCGAACTCCACAGCAGATGTCAGAGGGTCGTCATCTGAGGGGGGCGTGTTCTCGTCCAGCGAGAACTGGGACGTCCTTGCACGCACGTGCACGCGGTAGTGTTGACCAGGCTCGAGGTCCATCAAGGTATGCTGGTACGTGCCCGGTCTGTTAGGACACGGAATCAAACATTAACAAGCAGCGGCACGTGCTCACCGTGCCATGAGCAAACATGACATTAATTTAGTGTCTATGTCACAGATAAGGGTGATACAATTAAGCTGTAAAATGTAGATTAGCGTGAAATTGATATGGTATCATATAAATAGCGTGATGAGTGTACTGTTGTGTGACGTGCAGGTTGCGTGACGTACTGTTTGCGTGACGTGCAGGATGCGCGGTGTGCTGGCTGCGTGACCTGGCGGTTGCGTGACTAACGTGATTCTTGCCTACCTGATTGTTCTTTGGGGCGCGCCATTGACGAAGATCTGATGCGCGTAGGAGCTGTTGCCGGGCAACCACTCGATCTTGGCAGAAGTGGGCGATATTGAAGTGACGTGGACGTTTTCAGGCGCAACACTAGCGTCTGTTAAGACGTAATAAATAAATTAATAAGTCAGTCAGTCCGTCCGTCAGTTCGTCCATCCGTCCGTCCGTCAGTCAGTTCGTCACTTCGTCAGTCAGTCGGTCGAAACAGGTCGGTCAGTCGGTCGGAACAGGTCGGTCGGTCAGTCGGTCGGTCGGTCGGCCGGTCGGTTGGTCAGTCAGTCAGTGTGCGATGGTGTTCGAATCTTTGAAACCACTTTGCGACCGGCTGCGATTGTACGGTCAAATTAGCTGCAATCATATGGGAACTAGCTAATACAACCGTACGATCGCAACGGATCACCTGCCCTACTCTAGCTACTAGCGCACCTTTGCCGATTGTGAGCATGGCCTCCTGGTCAAATGACTCCTCTCCGCGGGTTGTCAAAGTCCGCACAGATATGCGATAAGTCTGCATCAAGAGAGAAAATGACGAAATAGTAAGTTAGTAGGAAAGAAACACGAGACGGAAAACAAACACAGGACAATGATAAGCAAGCGGTACATCCAAACACCGAGCACCGTGCGACAATCAGATAATAATCAAATGACAGCCGTGTCGTAATCTGTGCCGTGCTAAGCCGTGTCATATTCTGTGCCGTGCTAAGCCGTGTCAAATTCTGTGTCGTGCTAAGCCGTGTCGTGTTCTGTGCCATGCTAAGCCGCGTCGTATTCTGTGCCGTGCTAAGCCGTGTCAAATTCTGTGTCGTGCTAAGCCGTGTCGTGTTCTGTGCCATGCTAAGCCGCGTCGTATTCTGTGCCGTGCTAAGCCTGTCGTGTTCTGTGCCGTGCTAAGCCGTGTCGTATTCAGTGCCGTGCTAAGCCGTGTCGTATTCTGTGCCGTGCTAAGCCGTGTCGTATTCTGTGCCGTGCTAAGCCGTGTCGTATTCTGTGCCGTGCTAAGCCGTGTCGTGTTCTGTGCCGTGCTAAGCCGTGTCGTATTCTGTGCCGTGCTAAGCCGTGCCGTATTCTGTGCCGTGCTAAGCCGAGTCGTATTCTGTGCCGTGCTAAGCCGTGTCGTATTCTGTGTCGTGCTAAGCCGTGTCGTATTGTGTGCCGTGCTAAGCCGTGTCGTATTCTGTGCCGTGCCAAGCCGTTTCGTATACTCTGCCAAGCCGTGTCGTATTGTGTGCCGTGCTAAGCCGCGTCGTATTCTGTGCCGTGCCAAGCCGTGTCGTATGCTCTGCCAAGCCGTGTCGTATTGTGTGCCGTGCTAAGCCGTGTCGTATTCTGTGCCCTGCCAAGCCCTGTCGTATTCTGTGTCGTGCTAAGCCGTGTCGTGTTCTGTGCCATGCTAAGCCGCTTCGTATTCTGTGCCGTGCCAAGCCGCTTCGTATTCTGTGCCGTGCCAAGCCGTGTCGTGTTCTGTGCCGTGGTAAGCCGTGTCGTATTCTGTGCCATGCCAAGCCGTGTCTATGCTCTGCCAAGCCGTGTCGTATTGTGTGCCGTGCTAAGCCGTGTCGTATTGTGTGCCGTGCTAAGCCGTGTCGTGTTCTGTGCCGTGTTAAGCCGTGTCGTATTGTGTGCCGTGCTAAGCCGTGTCGTGTTCTGTGCCGTGCTAAGCCGCGTCGTATTGTGTGCCGTGCTAAGCCGCATCGTATTCTGTGCAGTGCTAAGCCGTGTCGTATTCTGTGCCGTGCTAAGCCGTGTCGTATTCTGTGCCGTGCCAAGCCGTGTCGTATTCTGTGCCGTGCTAAGCCGTGTCGTATTCTGTGCCGTGCTAAGACGTGTCGTATTCTGTGCCGTGCCAAGCCGTGTCGTATGCTCTGCCAAGCCGTGTCGTCACTAGTCATATATAATAACACTATGGGCATCTTAGTGTACCTTGTCAGGGTCTATGTTCTCTATGAGAGCCTTTGTTCGGTTACTGCCCTTCAACATCATTCGCATATCTCCATTCACGTAGACCCCGTAGCCTCGGATCTCCTCTGACGGTAGGTCAGGAGCCTTCCAGTTAAGAAGCACGCTCCGTGTGAACTGGCGCTCGAGAGAGACACGCTTTGGCGATGGTATTCCTTTGGAAACACAAGGTTTAGCCTAGAGGCTTCTGGGAAACAAATAGCGGGTATCAAGGGAGTCGCTGACTTACTCGCAGGCTCGAAGTCGGTGTCGTCACTTGTTACGCCATCCTGGCTGAGCAGCACCTCACGTGACTCTTCTGTCACGCTCCCGCCATCGTCCTCTTCCTCCTCCACGATGTCGGCGAGGTTTGCGTCCTGGATGTGCTCCACATTCAGCCGTAAGTTACGATGAAGTTTGCCTACAGGAACACATGGTACTATTTGTGTCAATAATTTCGTAACAAATAGAACTTTCTAGGATTGAATGCATTATTATAAAATTATGAGTCTAAAATCTGTTTCAATTTTCAATTTATAACTTCGAGTACTATTTTACTTTAATTTTTTAACCTTGAGATTATTCTATCAATGATTAAAGATGTTTATCGACGAATTTATAGTTTTAACGTGCAATTTACAGTAGCCTTGACTTTTAGATTTCAAAACGACATCACACGTAGAACGATTAAATTTTACCCGAAAATTGGAGGAGTTTAACGGGCTCCAGTAGGGCCTTCTGGGTAAGAACAGCGTCGGCTGCGTCTCGCCGTCGAAGAGCTTCTACTTTAGATAACATTTACACCAGTTAACATTTTACGTATTCCCTCCCGTGACGCCCTTAAGCGACCATTTTATACTTTATGTTGCACTAATGCTTGGCACGAATTATAAGGGAAATAATTTCAAAATACTTTATCGTGTTTATCCACTAAGTATTTAATGAAGTCATTTAAGAAAACTTATCTTGTGAAACAAGAAGGCTTTTGTCCAGGCGCACTGAACAAAGGTGAATGGTAACACTCACAACCGTAACCTCGTGTTTAATCGCCTATCTGTGCACTACATCCACATGGGTAGCGGACAAATGAACTTACGTTCGGCTTCCTCCTCTTCACTGCTGTCATACGCTTCGTCTGCAAAACAAAACGAAGACGCAGATAAAGACGGAAAAACTACTATCATGGAATGCCGTAGTCATAAAAACAATAATCCTAGCATCCGTCAACGTCAGCACAGTAAAATGGTCGATTCTGTCATTATCATCGGCAAAGGCATAGCTACCATATATACCATAGATATCATATCCCTATCACCCCATAAGCTATCATATCACTATCACCACATAAACTACCATCATATCACTATCCATATCACTATCCATATCACTATCACCCCATAAGTTATCATCATATCACTATCACCACATAAACTATCATATCACTATCACCCCATAAGCTACCATCATATCACTATCCATATCACTATCACCCCAAAAGTTATCATCATATCACTATCACCACATAAACTATCATATCACTATCACCCCATAAGCTACCATCATATCACTATCACCCCATAAGCTATCATCATATCCTTATCCATATCACTATCACCCCATAAGTTATCATCATATCACTATCACCCCATAAGATATCATCATATCCTTATCCATATCACTATCACCCCATAAGTTATCATCATATCACTATCACCCCATAAGTTATCATCATATCACTATCACCCCATAAGTTATCATCATATCACTATCACCCCTTAAGTTATCATCATATCACTATCACCCCATAAGCTATCATCATATCACTATCACCCCATAAGCTACCATCATATCACTATCACCCCATAAGCTACCATCATATCACTATCACCACATAAGCTATCATCATATCACTATCACCCCATAAGTTATCATCATATCACTATCATCACATAAGCTATCATCATCGTTCAGTGTTTACCAACTCACCTGTTCCGTTCATCATCCACGACATCTCATCTTCATCTACAAAGCGAAGTATTACAACGTGACTACATTACGCTGATTAAACAACAAAAACCCTTCATTATATACGAGCTTGCTACACTCAAACGACAAGTAGGCATTCTTGTTAATATGTAAGAATATGATAAACCAAATATTGACAGTCGAATCTATCAAGTTTTCGTCTTTATCAAGATTTCTTCAGGACTTTTTTACTTCATTCTAAGTTAGGCATTTTGCCATTATGGTCTTTATGGAGGGAGGCCCGATGTCAACTTGCTTTACTTACCAGCAACTTTCTCCACGAAATTGGAAGGGACCAGCCCTCGCTGACCATCCATGAGCTCGCCAACATAGAACCCATCCTAGAACACAAGAAAAATGGACACCTCTCAAATAGGTACCGAAATCTAAAATGTTTATAAAGTTTAATAAAGTACTCTTGTCATCTTGTTTGTGTGTTTGTTAACTCTTCAATTTGCATGATTTCACAGCATGCTGTGAAATGTTCTAATAATACCCAAAAATGTTCTAATAATACCCCAATGAATACAAGCTTTTCCTACCCCCCTCCTTTTGACCTCTCTCCCTCCCCTTCATACCTCGTCTACGTCCCCAAATATGTAGAGATAGTCCCCGGCCTGGAATGCAAGCTCTTCTTGTGGCGCATCGTTTGGCGAGTGTTGTTGTGGGTCATAGCTGTAGCGCGCTATGTAGACCGCCAAGTGCTCCCCCTCTACCTCCTCCTCGGGATTCGTTTGCCCCTTATCCGGGACATCCAGAGAAACATCACTTCTACTGGCGTCTGCTTGCATTACTCGCTTTCCTGCAAAAAACGAAATGGATATCATTTGCTTATAATTTTGCTTGTTGTAAAATGAAATCTATATGGCAAAGGGCCGTAGTTAAATCGAGAAAATCGATATAAGAACAAGGCAAACACATGATAAGAAAATCAAACAATTACATTCTCTAACGCATCCATTCTTGTGGGAAGTGGCTACCTGGCTAGAGCAAATGAGTTTTGAAGATGCAAGTAATAGGCGCCGGTAAAGATACTGGATTATCGAAATGAACACTCTAGCTCCATTCACCTTTGCTTCTCGCGCTCCTATGAACACTCTAGCTCCATTTACCTTTGCTTCGCGGGCTCCTACTAGTTGCTGTGTCGTCCGAGTCCTTTGGCCGATTCGGACCGATACTGTCGTCCATATCGACCACACACTGGCTACCATCATTATCCTCGAGGTCACCTGGCAACAAAGTTGGTCCGTTAAGTGTTAGAAAAGGAGTTGAATGGGGCCTCTCACCACAGGTGGCCAAGTGTGTTAGCGCGTCAGCGAATGGGGCCTCTCACCACAGGTGGCCAAGTGTGTTAGCGCGTCAGCAAATGGGGCCTCTCACCACAGGTGGCCAAGTGTGTTAGCGCGTCAGCGTATGGGGCCTCTCACCACAGGTGGCCCAGTGTGTTAGCGCGTCAGCGTATGGGGCCTCTCACCACAGGTGGCCAAGTGTGTTAGCGCGTCAGCGAATGGGGCCTCTCACCACAGGTGGCCCAGTGTGTTAGCGAGTCAGCGTATGGGGCCTCTCACCACAGGTGACCCAGTGTGTTAGCGCGTCAGCGTATGGGGCCTCTCACCTCTGCTGAAACGGGTTCGATTCCCGGTCGAGACATGGATAGTATCTTTCTGTTTCACGGCCCTGAATTTGACTTGTTGAACGGATGTGAGCTTTCTAGAAGCTTGTGTTTCTCAATTCTCCAGGAATTGACGTTCATAATAGGATTTTAAATGTGAAGCGCTTTAGAACATGGTTTGTATAAGCGCTATTCGTGTGGTCTACGATTGGGTTTTGGATGGGTGTGGCTGTAGATTGGGTAGAATGTGATCTTCGTACATATCAAATGTGACACCTGATCACCTTCTACGTAGTAAAAAAAACATGAATACAACTATTTAAAATAAGGTTGCACTTGAAGTATCCAAGTTTCGTAGCTCATAGTGCTGTATGGGTGTGTCGGCAAAGCGTATATAAATCCTTAGATAGATTTGCAGATTTGTAGCATTATTGTTCATGTGCATGTAAACATGGTTACCGGAGACGAGGATTCAGCCATTTATGCATTACCCATGAATCACAGCGGGCTACCATACCTGTTTCCTTGAGGGCAACTTTAGTCGAAAAAGCCATTACACCTATTTCAAAAAACCTTTAACAATGCAAACAGCAAATGACGATTGGAAAATGGAAGAACGACTACCGAAGGTTTCATGAGTCTCATTTTATTAATTTTTTTTCAAATGAAGGAGAACTGCCATTTGCAATTCGCCGTTTGCATTAGAAACGTTTCTTGGAATAGGTGTATATACGGAAGGAATATATGCACACAACATCTGTCATAAGCGGCTATACTGTGCAAATAGACATCTCACCCATATCACCGTCTGCAACACTGCCAACCTCCCGACTAGCATCGCTTTCATACGAGCGGTCATCGGAGGCACTCGCTGTGCTGTCGTCACTAATCGCTGCTTGGCTGATTCTTTGGGATAGCGTCAATATGTCATCGTCTGGTTCCGAGTTCTGCGAGGCACCGCTGGACCTTCGGCCTGCAGGCTTCTCTTTGTAGCCTGTGGAAGGAAAAAGGAAAAGCTGATATACTGCAGAACATCATGGAATATTTCGAACAGCTTTTTTATTTTTAATTTGGAGCTATAAACTGATTTGACGATTATGTTTTGTTATAAAATGTTTTTTTTCTCCTTGACGTTATTTTGGCTACTCACTAGATGATGCGTCATCTTCGCTGTCACTCATAGCGAGCTGCCTGATGCGAGATGCGGCAGTTTCCAAAATGTCACCATTTGACGTGCTGACTTCGTCTCCGCTGCTCTTACCGCTGCGTGGTGTCACCGAGGGCTCAGCAGCGTTGGTGGACTTGCGCGCTGAAAAAGTATATATTAGTATAATACAATATAAGTATATATTATATAAGATAAACCAGGTATGGAGCCGTTCCCTCCCTTCGTCGGAGGGAACGGCTAACGCTCGAAACGTCAGCGCAACCACTCTGTTTCACAAATGCGTTTAACATACCTTTTCAACCTTGTGTTGATTCATACCTTGTCTACACCACGCCTACGCAGACCATCATGGGAGGCCATCATGGGAAGGGGGAGGGTCACACTACTGATAAACTGTGATAACTGGGGAGGGGGAGGGTCACACTACTGATAAACTGTGATAACTGGGGAGGGGGAGGGTCACACTACTGATAAACTGTGATAACTGGGGAGGGGGAGGGTCACACTACTGATAAACTGTGAAAACTGGGGAGGGGGTAACCACACCCCTACTTGTCATTTCCTGATAATCCCAGAAAAGGAATCTTGGGGACCGGGGTACGGCTTGTCGCTACTTGTCATTTCCTGATAATCCCAGAAAAGGAATCTTGGGGACCGGGGTACGGCTTGTCGCTACTTGTCATTTCCTGATAATCCCAGAAAAGGAATCTTGGAGACCGGGTACGGCCCAGAGGTGAGGAAGCAAGAAATTCACTGGGTGCGATTACCTCAGGTTCTGCACCCGGTTAAGGTGCCTCAGCTTGTCACTACTCTGTCGACTACTTTTGGAGAAGACACATCATTATTTCAGCAACTTACCAGCAGGTAAGGATACTGCCCCAGGCGTTGGCTGCGTGTTTTCGGAAGTCTGTGTAGCCTTGTGCAGAGTATTGATGTTGGAACTGCGGCTGCGCAGTTGCTCCAGTTGCAGCGTGGCCGTCTCGTACTTATCGGTGGTTTCCAAGCATCTCTGTTCCAGGCTTCGCACGTCCTTTTCCAGCGCTGTGACCGCGAGATGGTGTATTCGAGTCGACTCCTCTTGGATCTGGAGAAAGAAAATAGAAAAAAATAGTCATAATACTGTATGACATGTCCAGCTACATAGTTAAATATGTGTAATGTTTTATGAGACTTTCTTAGTAATACCCAAAATTGTTTAGTTTGTCTTTAGAACAAATAAGCACTAGAGGGGCAAAGGGATGTCAATGAAACACTAGTCTAGCCGTAGACATGGCAAGAAAAAGGCCTCCAACTCTCTTTGCTAAAACTGCGATATAAACCGAAAACAAAATCTACCAAAAACCAGTACTAGACTCCGTCAAATTTTCGTCTTCAATAAGACTTCTTCAGCTCAGAAACAAGGTATATAAACGACATGACTTTTATTGTTCTTAAATGATTGATTTATTCTTAGGCCAGATTGTAAAAAAGCTTTTTTTAAAATAGGAAATTAAACTGATTTTTAGCTAAAGTGACGAGATGTGTGCATCTTATTCGGGTCTCATGATTACATAGTAGCACACCTTGTGTAGCTAAAGGGGATCTCATGATTACACAGTAACACACCTTGTGTAGCTGCCTGATCTCCAGTTCTCTCTCATTCAGCTTGTCCAGGCTTGTCTTGTGCTTCACTTCGAGCTCCTTCCTCTGATGTTCAGATGCTTGCAAATCCTTCACACAAAACATAAGTTAGCACTTACAAATCCTACACACAAAACATAAATTAAGGTAATTCCCTTGAGATAGTTCTACAACCCAGAATTTTTTAAAAGTTGGCATAATCAAATATTGAAGCGATTTTAAGTAAAAAAACGTGGCCTTTTGCTTGTTTTCTTGTACAACTGTGGCGCGCAAGCGCACTTAATACCGGATAATTCGAACAAACAGCGCGCGCCACTATGCGCAGAAGGGGTGCGCAATTCAAGGGAATTACCTTAACATCATACAGTAAGTTAACACTTGCAAATATTACAGAAAATATGAGTTAACACTTGCAAATCCTACACACAAAACCTGAGTTAACCCTTACAAATCCTACACATACACAGGACATGAGCTAATGCTTGGACATCCATCATATACACATCATGAGTTGATGCTTGGAAGTCCTATACACACAACATGAGGTAATGCTTGGAAGTCCTTTACACACAACATGAGGTAATGCTTGGAAGTCCTTTACACACAACATGAGGTAATGCTTGGAAGTCCTATACACACAACATGAGGTAATGCTTGGAAGTCCTTTACACACAACATGAGGTAATGCTTGGAAGTCCTTTACACACAACATGAGGTAATGCTTGGAAGTCCTATACACACAACATGAGGTAATGCTTACAATTCCTACACTCTCAACTTGAGTTACTTGACAGCGAAAGAACTGGAAATCGTGAATCATAAGCATTGTGGTCATTTGCCTCTTACCAATGGGCCAAATTTTCAATTCATATATCTGTAATGAAGTCCATTACACAATAATACCTCTTTGAAATGCAGGAGTTTGTCAACCTGCTCTCTAAGCTTCTGGCATTCCTCTTCAGCTGCCAATTTCTCCTTTTCTGTCTCCTCAAGGTCTTCTTTAAGAAGAGATATTTCTTCTTCCATCTGCAAAGCAAAGATAGCAAGATTATTAACATAAGTTTATTCATAGCTGTGCTACGTATAACAAATAATAACTTACCTGTTTCATTTCTTTGACCTTCTTGCTCAACTCTGAATTCTTTTGATGTAACATTGTGCACTTTGCAGCAAACCTTTCTCGCTCTAGTTCCAGTTTTGAGCACTTGACTTGCTTATCATCAATGTCTTGCTGTAGTTTCTCACACTCCTTTTCTTTTTCAAGTAGAATGGCATTCTGATGAGTAGAAAAATAAAATTCTATATGAATAATAAAAAAACTGTTGTCATCAAAAGACCCTGAAGGGTGACTCTGAACCCTATCGCAGAGACACTAAAAAATTTATTATACTATTATACAGGGGGTGCACTTGCCCTACTGGTATACTATTACTATTATACAGGGGGTGCACTTGCCCTACTGGTATACTATTACTATTATACAGGGGGGTGCACTTGCCCTACTGGTATACTATTACTATTATACAGGGGGGTGCACTTGCCCTACTGGTATACTATTACTATTATACAGGGGGGTGCACTTGCCCTACTGGTATACTATTACTATTATACAGGGGGGTGCACTTGCCCTACTGGTATACTATTACTATTATACAGGGGGTGCACTTGCTCCCCCTGTCTTGCAAATGCACACAGCATTTTCACACCAATTTTTGTCCCCAATCTCATCACTCTTTACCACAAATCCTGTTTCAATACCTGGAAACTAAAAGTCACATCAATGATCAGTCCCATCTCACACCCTGCTGTGTGCCTTTGATAATGGTCCAAGAATCATACTTGAAGAAAGACATTACTGCAAAAGCTTACCAATCTCACAGTTTCCTCTTCAGCTGTTTTAAGTTTTGCTGACTCAGTTTTCAATTTCTGTTCAATTTTCAAATGATCCTCCAGACCAGATGAATCGGGGAGAGGAGTGGGGGATGAGCTTGCAACAGATGTCTCTGCAAGCCTTTTCTCAAGGAGCAGCCTCTCTTTTGTTGTTTGTTTGATAATGGACTGCAGTTCCTTAAGTTTGTCACTCTGGTAAATGGAAATAAGTACATGAGCAAGTAAGTAAGGGAGCAAGTAAATGAGCACAGTTTAGAAGCCCACAGTTTTAGAAGCCCCATTTGCCATTGATCATTTGCAAAGAAAACTTCTCTTGATTATCACAATGCAGCAGCAGAGGTTAAACAAACCAATGTTAACCGATGTTGTAGATTACTCATCAAAATCAAATATTTTTACAAATACATGTAATTACAATAAATGACTAATAGGCAAAAAAAAGGATCACCCAGCTGTACAAAATTCATGTTGTTGATATTCTTTAGCAATTTAGCACTTCTTCAAAGTCAAGCTTTGATTTAAATATTAAGTACATTTATATTCATACTTACTATGCTTACAGCCTGGATTACAATTCCTTAAGTACAAATCTTGGGGAACTATGTGTTTAATGAGATTTTCAAAGGTGATGCATGCTGTGGATATACTAGAACATACTAGACAAAGCCAGAAATGAAAGTACTACCAACTAAATAGTGTAAACTGGGAGATTGTAGGGAAATATGTAGATGAGGGATCTAAGGAATAGAGGTAGGGGAGGGATCTAACGTACTTAACTGCAGATTTCGGCTGGGGTTTTATGACTATAAAGTTATCAAGGTCAAAACAGCCGACTGCAGCAGAACTGAAGTTTGCGGAAAAATCTAGGATGCGCCTGTTATAATTTTGCCGCAGAAAATGTTGCATACTTTGGAGGAGATCAGGGGAAGGGACCCACACTGCCTGTAAGACCTTATCACCAATGGCGCATTTGTAGGAAGGGGAGCATACAATTGAGGGCAGGGGGGTAAGGTTTATTTTCTTTTAGTATATTGTGAATTTTAAAAGCGATTAATTGCAAACTGTGAATGCTGTGTGCCATGATTCTGAGTGGTGAAACTTTACGAGAGTGGATCATGATTTGCAGTGTGCACTAAAAAATCTATGAATCTAGGTTCTGTACTTTGGATTGCTTTTTGTGGAGCAACTGCTAGTTTTTGTGAGACATGTTGGCCTATACATCAAATTAGTGAACCAACATAGCTAGATAATCAGATGAGCTATGTAGTAGCTACATACATTGTTGTCTCCTGAGAAATGCTCTTTTCGAAGGATTTCCAGTTCGTTGTCTTTTGCCATTTGAATCCTGGCATGTTCCGCAAGATCTTTGGCCCTCTGCCGTGCAAACAACTTCTTCATGTGCTCAAGTTCAGCTGTATTGTCTGCTTTACTGTTTGCCTGTTTCTGCAAAATACCAGATATAATTTCTTTGTGATGTTATCCCTGCATTAATAGCTTTGAATTCAAATGTAGAAAAAAATAATAACTAACTGCAAACTTACCAAAATTGCATTTTTCTCATCCTGTAGTTTCTTGGCTTTATCCTCCAGTTGCCTTGCTATAGAGACAAGTTCTGAATTCCTCTTTTTCAGCTTTCTTATTTTTTCCTCTCCCAAGCTAGTTGCCTTTTGATTCCCAGAGTCTTTAGAAGCATTTTGTTTCTATGAAACATGATTCCAAGATAAAACACATTAGCAGTGCAGAGGTAATATCAAATGATCACTAGACAAACACCCAGAATCAAGATAAAACTTGAATAAAAGCAGTAATAGATACGAACCTCAAGTATTCCACACTTCTTCTCCAGCATGTCTAGCTTAGCTTGCAGTTCTGCATTCTTCTTCCTGAGCTCTCTCTCTTTATCTTTGTTAATTTTGGCATTCTATAAAATAAAGAAGGAATCAAATAACAAGATAACATATGTAAAACAGAGCAAAGGTTTGCCCTAATTCTATTTTGTTAGTAATTACAATAAATAGTAACCTTATTTAAATATGTTAATTGTCACTAGGAAGCTAAACCCATAATGGATTACATTTTTATTTTTCTAAAATTATAACCAAAAATAGTTTCTTTGTGTTCTGGTTTAATAATTTGGTGCAACTAGACAGAACAATCGCCTAAACACACTGTACTTATATTCAAACTAAAAATTAATGGACATTTAATAAAACAGCAACAACATAATAGCAATGGAAACACAATTTTCTTATAGCATTCAGACATAAAAAAAAGAAGCGAAACATAGCTAAATATCATGGTACAATTAATGTCAATATGCAAGAATCTAGAGGATGATAAAGAAAACAAAAATTGCTTGGTAATATTGATGAGGCAAATGCTTTTAAAATTGTATTGCATACATAGTATCAATTTAGTAATTTTGTTTTTTGTGGTTTTATCACTAACAACTGCTGGTTGTTTTATTCGGTAGCTTTGACTAACACAGGAGGTATATGAAAACAATGTTTGTTACACATTAGAAGTCAAAATAAAGAAGGGCTTTAGTTATTAATGGCACCCCTTGCATCCTGCAGGCAAAATTGGCCATTATTTCAAAGTTGCAATGCCTTTGAACAAGAAATACAGAAAATAAACAGTTGAAAAATTGCAAATTGTTAAAAAATATTGTACACAAAGACTGCACTATAATTTGATCATATGGAACCATATATAATTTCACGCATTGTTAGCCAAATGGGGTGAATAAACAGTCACATTCATACAACAACAATAACATAAGCCGCTTTGCAATTCGAACGAGTGATAAAATTAGCACTTAAATGGCTTTCTAGCCGATATTATGTTGCCAATCTTGCCAAGGATACCATTTTGCGGTCATTGTAATCAAGATAAGATAGGAAATCGCTGACTTTGGGATTTTTCCGCCGCAGTTCCGTAACCAAAATGATACACAAGTTTACACTGCAAAGTCAGACATCAAACAATCATAACACGAGCCAAACATGGAACCCAATAAAATGCTCTTGAACAGACATTTCACATAATAGACAAGAAAAACGAAAAGATGAGAGAGATGAGTTAAATCTGTAAACAAAACAAATATAAAGCGGACATGGTGGTCAGTAACGATACATTTTCGCGTGATAACTGATAACAAACACATGGTGCGAAAAATGCTGCGCTAAGTGTTGCCTGTAGTAACACGAATTTCTGTAAAGATCTCCCGCTTTACATTCGTGATATGTGCTGTTAAAATAAGTTCTAAGCACTCACCGACTCTGCCGGTTCCGGTGTCATTTCCACAGTGGAAGATAGAGTCCCAGTTAAAGACCTTCGCGGAGATTCTAACAAACTCCATTCGGTAGAGGCTTTTCGATGCCGTATTTCCTCCTTTTCGGCTTCAAGTTTTCTTGTCAACTGGTCTTTGAACGCAAGCTCGTTGTTCTTTTCCTCCAAGGCTTTTTCAACGTCTCGAATCTGTTGGAATTCTTTAGCAACTTCGCGTTTGGATTGCCTTATGAGCTCGTTTACTTCGCGTTCATGTTCAGACTTCATCCTACGAATGAGCTCAGCCTTTTCGAAGTCGGCAGCAGTTTTAAGTCTTAAGCTTTCCTCTGCCTTCCTTTTTTGTTCTTTTAAATCGTGAATTTCGTTTCTAAGCCTACGTTCGAAGTCCCCTGTCTCATCTCTACTTTTCTCTACCAATTGCCTCCTGTTTTCCTCTTCCAGGCGTTTATTTTTATCCTTTTCCTCTGTGATTTGTGCCTTTAATGCCTTGCATTCTTCGTCTTTAAATTTGACGATTTGTCGTAGTTCATTGTCTTTCTCCTTGGTTATTGAATCCCGAACTCTTCTGAGCTCTACGGAGTGCTCGCCGTGCAATCTTTTAGTGACGCTTTCAATAGCTCTCTGCCTATCTCTCTCAAAGTTTTCATGGTTCCTTTTGATTTCGTTAGTTTTATCTCGATGCACTTGTTTAAGTTTAGTCCTTTCTAATTCAAGCTCTGCTTTTAATTTTGAAATCAGTCTCCTTTGCTCTTCAACGGTTTTCCGAGTACTGGACGATGGAGTGTGTTCCCTGTCAACCATAGCTATCCCATTTGCAGAAGGCATCGGCATAACTAAACGCCAAACCACTCCAAATAACTGGAGCTTGCTGAAAATCACTTCCAGCTATTCCTCGTTATCAGTCACTTACTCGGCACAAAGAAGAGATCGGGAGCCAAATCCAACACACGCGCAACATCATCGGCTAAATTTGTGCATTCCATGCCGAACCCCATGCAGAAACGTTAGAACTGAATAGGCAAGAATTCCCTAATAGATTCGAACACATGATCAATACAAATTGCCGAGTTGTTATAAAACTTGCGAACGCTAGCCACTCACTCCATTTTTGTGTGTAAACTAAACCATGACATGCGTAGTGACCATAAACGATTGTATATTCATACCATATACGGTCATGATGTCCTTATACGGGAGACTTGAATTTTGATATTTTTTCCCGGGCAAGGTAACGCACTACTAGCGAAATAAAGAGTGAGCCGATAACAATCTTAATTTTTAGAAATAAAAAAAAGGGTTGCGAAAGCTAAACTTTTATGGTACAATACTCTCAGTGCTGAGAATAGAAATTACACGTTTAAGCTACTTATCTGATCTTCTAAGTTTAACCCACGCGCTTCGAGCTCGAATTTTGAAAAGACCGGTTGGCAACCAGGGGCAACGAGAGGAGGCAGTTAGAATCCATCTCTTTCGCATGAGACATTTTTAGTATTTTTGATAAATGCCGCCCGACAACCAACGCAAAATACACCAGACACTGATCTTATTTCATTTCTCTTTTAAATAGTCGGCCCTCTAATCCATTTCTTTTCTTCTATACAGCTAATTGCGTTTTGGTACTTTGGCTTTTTGGGGGTTGACATTGATCAGCTGGGCCTTCTGGTGACTTTGCTGCAACATTTTTCTAGAACAACGTTATGATATGCATATCAACGAAATATAAAGCCCTACGTCATTCTGTTTATTTTCGGAAAGTGCGCCCTTACGCGCCTATTTTTAGCAGAAAGCAAATGAAGTTATTCTTGGAAAGCAGACACGATTCTTTCGGTCCGGGATATTTTTCTTAGAAGAATTACAAATAGCCCATCAATAACTACGTCCACAATGCTACCTGACACTGGGCAAATTCAGTAGACTCTGTTTTATATATATATATAAATGACTAATTTTCAGTTGAGACTGGACCGTTATAATTTTTGGAGCATTTAAGGCTGAAAATGCTCTTTAGGTTGTTCTTAACATTTCAGTATAAAAACATAATACCGATTAGGGTATTGAAGATAATTACAAAAACTATGAATATCAATAATATTTAAGGTTGGAGTTATGGACACAACATGATTCGGCATTTTATTAGAACGCATCACACTAACAAAACAATAATTTGCTGTTAAATGAGCCTAGAAATGTACTTATTCAAGCTGGAAGTCCTTATAAAAAGGTTCTTACAAAACAAAAAGAGTGTATTGCACTACTGCTTGGGTTTTTTTTTTTTCCCCTAAGGTTTTTGCGGGAGGTGGACTGCTAATTACCGATAAAACAAGTAGCTTTGATCTAGCGCCAGTTGTATTTCCTTATAGCAAGAAGAGCTTCTAACCTCCTTGTTCGATGCTTGGAGTTATCTGATCTACCAGTGGGAAAAGTATTTTAGTTCAGTCTCAAAGATTTATTTGAATAAGGATTCATTTGAATTAGGATAGGAAATTCAGAAGTGCCTGTATGACTCACTATTAGTAGTGCGATTTATAAGCGGGGGTATTTCTTGAAAAAAAAGGGCAGGCGAACCCTGTTTTTGACGACTAGGTATTGCATTTATGTTAGCATAACCATGATAGCAACGGCACGTTCGAAGCTCTATAAACATATTAATAAGACAATCAAAATTGAAAGAAAAATCCGTACGGTTTGGAATGTAACATGGTTTTCGGTCAAACTCAGTGTGGGATGAACAGTGTGATAGCTCTCATTTAGCCAATGAGGCAAGATATACCGATCAAACAACGAATACAGGAAGGGAAGGGGGGAGGAATCGAGGGATGAAAGCTTTGATGATATAGTTTTCCATGGTTTTTATCCGCCGAACTTCAGTGTGTGCTTATAAGAGATCCACAAGTGGTAGTTATAACGTAGGAGAAGACGTGATGGTTTGGAGTATGTCTGTATGGAAACCGATAGCACTTGCGTAGGATTCGGTTCATGTTCCCTGGCTTCTTTCCTCAATTTCGCTAAACACGTTCTATGTTGGACCCCGAGACGATGTCGGATGTTGCGGTCTTAAGACTCTTTGTACTGCGGGCTTACAAACATGGCTGGTAATCGAGCCTAGGTCTATATGGTTTATCCGCGGTAATTTAAACGAAAAAAACCTTATCCTCTGATCATAAACGGAAATGTGTTACGTTACAACGCCAAATACGAACTCTCAAGTTCGTATTTGGCGCGCTGTGGTGGATCAGACTTTAGGAAGGCGCGAAAATTTGAATATGAGAACGATAAATGAAATAAAAATAAAATCTTTTGTCCGTTATTTAATAATTTTTATCCCTGTGTCCGCGAATTCAAGTCTGGTCTGATAAACAAAGCAAAAGAGTCATTTTTCGTATGTCAGCTCACAATGTTTCCTCTCATACAATTGTGGTCTACCGACGATTGCTATATTATTTATCTAATCCTATATTAGGTGCCAATGATAGATAATGATAATTACAGCGCTTTTAAAGCGCTTATACGGACAGCAGTGAAACATCTTGCCTTGACCACGTTTATTTTCATATTTTGCATATAATGATGCTCAGTTGCGTATTCTTCACTCACATCATCATATACGTTTACTTAATTTGATTATTCTGCATTTAATTTCGCTATGCGCAAAGATAGAACGCCAAAATAACCGTGATACTGCTTGAGGTAGTTCATGAGGGCTTGCTCTATTCGCGTTTGAGGTTTATTTTGATTGAGCTACAAACGAGGCGTTTTAAAATTCGAAAACAGTTCCGCGTGTTTCTTGTTGTGTCCTATATCCGCGAAAGGAACTGAATAAATTCGGAACGGTTGTTCCGTTTAGAGGTGAATAATCGGAACGTAGATGGCACGCTTCGGAACAAAAGGACTTGTTTGTACAATGAAGAACAAAATGTTCCCTTTTCGAAGCCCACAAAGGAACTGTTGGTCCTAATTGATGCAATTAGGAACAAAGTTCCTTTTTTAACGCGATCCCAATTAAGGGCCACCACTCAAAAAGAGCAAAAGTTCCTGTTTGCTGCGGTTAATAGACTTAAAAGGGAACGCCTGTTCCTAAGTGGTATTGTCAGCTAACTTGGATGTGTTCTGTTAATAAATTCAGGCATTTCCCGTTATAACCACCATAGTCGGAGTACCCGGTGTATGGGTCTCAACCCCATGCGTTAAACCCCTTCAATATTGATCCCAGTTGTACTGTAAGTTGATTATGTCTTTAAAACCGTTCAACTTTGTTCTGACTACACCGGGTACTCTGGGGTTGGCGGGTACAGCGTGTATTGATGGGATTTATCTCTCTGACTTGTTATTATTTTTGTTAGCTGATTGTTTACTTTTAATTAAATGCGAATTTTCAGCCTTGGAACGTGTGTTGCTGTTCATATTTGGCAATAGTTCAGCCTTGTGCTGTTGCCACAGGTCTTCGGTTGATGTTCGTCATAAGTTACTATTTGTTTACCACTGCAATGCTTTACTGATTAATTTAAATTGGTTTGATTTCTGGCAACGACAAGTGTTCTCCAATTTGACTAAATAGGCGCTGTACCGATACGTACCGTTCCTCATTTTTTGAAACGCGCGTTCACAATTCTTGGTTCATTTTAATGATAACATCCTTTTGAATTTAGTTTTTGAATGCAAATCGAAAGAGCAATGCCTCACGAACCTCAATATTCCAAGTGCGACTGACCGTTAAAATCTGCCAGCGAGCCGAAAGGCAGAGGAACAAAAATTTGGAAAACGATCATATACGTTTCCCTAATTTGATTATTCTGCATTTAATTTCGGTATGCGCAACGATAGAACGCCAAAGTTACCGTGATACTGCTTGAGGTAGTTTATGAGGGCTTGCTCTATTCGCGTTTGAGGTTTATTTTGATTGAGCTACACACGAGACGTTTTAAAATTCGAAAACAGTTCCGCGTGTTTTTTGTTGTGTTCCTATATCCGCGAAAGGAACTGAATAAATTATCACTTAACGGAACGGTTGTTCCGTTTAGAGGTGAAGAATCGGAACGCTAATGGCACGCTTCGGAACAAAAGGACTTGTTTGTACAATGAAGAACAAAATGTTCCCTTTTCGAAGCCCACAAAGGAACTGTTGGTCCTAATTGATGCAATTAGGAACAACAGTTCCTTTTTTGACGCGTTCCCAATTGAGGACCACCACTCAAAAAGAACAAAAGTTCCTGTTTGCTACGGTTAATAGACTTAAAAGGGAACGCCTGTTCCTAAGTGGTTAAAAGTATAGGAACAGTGGGACCGATTTGGCCTAAATGGTGCCGTTTCTTTGCGAAAAGGAACAACAAAAGGGCCACAATGGACCGAAGTGGGGTGTTCCCTTTTTCGAAAACATGAACAAAAGTTCCGCATCTATGGTTTTGTTTCTCAATCTCTAAAGATATGATCTTTCAAAGCGATGCCTAGACTCGCACAAGCTGTGCAAAAGCAAGGGCATGCCGAGGCTTGCTTGGGCATGCCATTTTGGTTTATCGTGCCCAACCAATAGACTGCTGCCACTATTTCGAGGCTGTCGCGTGGCAGTGATTGATTGGCTCTTTTCACTTATTTGATAGCATTAAACATGCGGTACGCCGCATACGTTTCTCATTCTCGCATTAACCGTTGCTGACAAGAGATGGTAAAGCAGGGTAATGTGATAAACTGGTCGCCTTTTCCAAATGCTGCGAAGAAACCAAAAAGAATGCACTTAGAAGAAGACGAAAATGACGGGCTGTTTCATTGCCCTGTACCAGACTGCCATAACGATGGGTTTGGAACTCAAAGAGGGTGTAGAAAACACGTCAAGAAAAAGCACCCATGGTTTTATTACTTTGATGAGAAACCCAGCGACTCAGACATCGAAGCTTCCCGAAGCCAAATGGAAAAGGAGAAGGGGCAACGACGTTCAAGTAATGGCGTCCCATCGTTTGACATGTCTTGCACGTTTGCTGAGCAATTTACCGCGTGGCTCAAGGGCAGTGGTGGGGGCTGCAAAAGTGATCGACAAGCGCAGCAACTGGTTAGCAAATGCTTGAAGTTTCTGAAATTTTGCAGCGAGGACGAGGATCATCTCACATTAGATATTGTGGACTTTTGCTTGTGTTCGCCTAATCTACTTTTCAAGTTTGCCGATTCAATGCAGAGCGAGTGGCAGTTGGGTCATGCCGGTCGAATCGGATACCTGGACGCCATTGCAGAACTAGTGGCCTACAGGAAAGTAAACGGAGTATCGGAAGCGGTGCTTAGAGGGCTGTCTACGACGGACACATACTTGAAAAAGGTGCGTAAGACCGTCTCAAAAATGATGCGACTACAGTGGACTAGCGATTTAGACATCGATGTGCTAGAGGCCAAAGGGCACTGGGCAACCATGGACGAGCTCCTTGGTGTGGTGTCTCGCTACTTGCCCCGCTACGAGGCCGTGCTGAGAACGTGCAAGGACACGCCCGACAGGGCGTCTCCGTTTGATCTGTCGTTTGCCACTAAATTTCTCGCCGTTTATCTGTTTATCCAAGTCAAGGGCTCGCGGCCAATGACGTATCAGTATCTGACTGTGGACATGGTGCGCACTGCCAAGACTAACGGAGGTTTTGTCGACCAGAAAATGTTCAAAACAGCGGGCAAGTACGGCTTCGACTCGCTCCTTCTGACCGACACAAACATGAGTGTGCTCGAGGGATACATAACCTACATTCGCCCGCTACTCAAACCCAAGTGTGAGTACGTCCTAGTTACGAGAAACGGGGGTCAGCACAACAAGCTCGGTGAGCTGATGAGCAAACTTGTGTTTGAAGCGACTGGCAAGTATGTTCACCCCACACGATACCGACAAATCGTCGAGACGTCTAGCTGCAAAGTGCTAAAAAGTGCCGATCGAAGCGCCATCTCTGAAGATCAGAAGCACAGCTCGAACGTCGCCAAAGTGCACTATCGCAAGCAGCGTTCACGCGAAGTCGCCACAAAGGCGCGCGAATGCCTCGAAAAACTACACGGCGACAGTGGCACCAAGCTGGACAAAGAAGTTCTAACGAGGCTCTCCGACCTTTCAAACTCTTCAGAGGATCAAGACGACTGCACGAAGTCGTGCTCTTCAACGGACGAAGTTCAAGAAATCTCCACACCGCCAGCAGCGAGAATGAAGCCTTCAGCCCGAAAACTACCGGCAAAGCAGAAGCGCGAAGACGCTTTTTTGATGACAGAACTGTGCCCGGCTCGCAGAAAATCGCTCCTATTTATGCCCGAAGAGGACAAGTATCTTAAAGTTGGTCTCAAAAGATACGGGTTCGGACAGTGGACTTCGATCTTAAGAGACCCCGACTTCCATTTCCAAAAAGGGAGGAGCCCCAACTCGTTGCTCAATCGAGCAAACAGAAAATACACCACCATAGATAACCACTTAGACAGGAAAGGCTAGGTGGGACATGATGTACTTACAGTCATTCTAATTTTGGCGTTTCGACATGTTTCTTTGTATTTAGTAAAACTGAATATATCACGCCACAAGATCGGACTAACAAGCGTCTTACAAAGTGTGCATTACGAATACCCTTAATTGTATTTGTGTAGGTAAAATACCTTTAATCTCTTAAGTAATCTTGACAATTGGTATCATTACGTAGCGTTGTGCGTATATGCGGGCACACGACTTTATTCAGACTTTATGGCGACTTTGTTATACAGAGTATCAGGAAGAATATCGTGTTTACAGAACATAAAAAAAGATTACATTTGGCTGAGAAAACCGTCCAGTCTTGTTTGCCTTTTGTCTGTCGGTTGCGGTTTACGAAACTTGAGTCGGTTGCGTCGCCCCTTTGGAGTCTGGGTGAGGGAACGGCGCTTGGCCAGTGTAGTGAATGCCATCAATTCTATCCCTGGTGATTCCCATCTGTTTGGTTTTGGGCTCCATGATGGGGTCTTTGGTATCTAAAATGGACAAAAGCGAGAAAGGCTCGAATAATTTGATCAGCAAAAAGGTAACAAAAACACATGTTTACCTCTGGCATATCGTCACTTGAGCCTTGGCGAGGAGGGGTGTGTGTCTGGGATGGGCATCCGCTGTCTCGAAACAAAGAATCTTGGTCACTGTCTGCCTCATCGTCGCAGCTCGGTAGCGGATCCCATAAGTTTAGCAACAAGTGCGCACATCGTTGGTCGAGGAGCCCCCAGCTGATGAACGCCTTCCGTCTTTCCTCAATAGCGGTCTCGCAAGCCAGAGTTCCAGTGTTGGTATGGTGACTTTTGAGCTTGTCGCTGACAAGTTGCACCAACGCTTTAGCGCTTTTCAACGCCTCGTCCGTGATTGATTGCAATCTCGACGAACATCGGTGCAGCTTAGTCTCAGTCGCTCTCACCCAATGGCTCTCGAATGCCGCTCTTGCCATGACTTTCCTCTTCTCAGCCTCAGACTTCTGGTGATCCTCTCTAATCCGGCCTAGTTCCACGATTATTTCCTCGGGCATTGGATCTTCGGGGTCTTCCGGTAATAATTCCATCAAGTTGTGTGGAACTCCCAGATCCACCAGTCTTTTACTTCGGCTTTTCAGCATTTTAGATTTACGGGCCTTGTTTAGTTGCTGGCGCAAACTCCTCTCTCCTTTCATCTTCTCTAGTAAAATGTTGAGCTGTCGCTTTCGCATGCTGAATGGCTGGCAGTTGCGATACTCAGCTTCCATTTTGTTGAACGTCTCTGCGTCAGTGCCAGAATGGTTATCCTCGTCTCCATCTAAAAAGGTAGAAGCAAGCCTAATTAGTGGTTAAATTTGAAGTTTAATACAACGCGCACTTAACTTGCCTGTTTCCGTGTTGCTGCAGCAAGATTCTTCAACGCAATCCTCGTCAGCATCCCCATCAGACAGATCAACTGCCGCCACCCGTGCGATTTCTGTTAAACTCAGGCCTGCATCGGTTGATGCAGGTGTTGGAGCACTTGACTGTAAGGAAATTAATTAAACAAGTTGAGAAAAAACAAACACATTATTAGACTAAGTTATCTGACAGTAAACCAATTACCCGTCTTGGCGCTGCATTCCTGGAAGCCCACACAATGCAATCCATGGCATGGGTTGACAGCCATTGATGGGCCTCGGGATCGACGGATAGAAGGCTTTTAAAGGTGTACTTGTTGAGCCGCTTATCCATGGCGGCGTTGTGCAGTGGCCCGAAGTTCATCTCCTGCTGGCAAGTGATGAACATTGATGCTGTCATTTTGAATCCAGCCGCACCTTTCCACTTTGCGTCGTGGGCTGTATACCCCCCTTGGCACAAGATCTTCCAGTCATCAATGTCAAGGATTGATTCGGACGCTTCATCCAGGAAGATTACTTCTGTTTCCGCGTTTATCATTGATTTTGAAAAGCCCTTCTGCTTGGTGACGCGTGCAATTCTTTCCAGTGGGATGACTTGGAAGACGGGTGCAAACAAACTAGTTTTGCCGCTGTCCGGTGGACCAATGGCACATGGTACTTTCTGCTTATAGACCTTCGGACGGAAGAGGTCAAGAAAGTCTCGCAGGAACTCCGCTATCTGACTGTCATCCAGGCTATTCTGTAATGTTTCCCTAAAATATCGTGGATTTGGCTCATCTGTATGGCGATATTTGATAAATGCTCTCGGCGATACATGGCCTTTCTAGAAACATGGACAAAGAATGCATTTGTTAGGTCCCGAAAGCCGTGTCATTAACTTAACCATTACGATATTATTACCTGACTTTTTGAGATGGCGTTATTGACAAATTGATTAGATGCAAATGACCAGCACCAACCGTCGTTCACTTCCACCAAGTCTCGTTCTATGTGCAGTTGGGGAATCATTCGGCATTCCTCGTCGCCCAGTATGGTTAGCACTCGTGGGAAGTGCTTCACAAGCCTATCTCTGAAGCCATTGTTCGCCATCAGGCAGTGAAGGAATGCTTTCATGGTACACAACTGGCTGTATGTGTAGGTGGCTCCAGGGGTCAGATGGTAGACACATCCCTTGAACGCTACGTATTCTAATTTATCCATTGCCCTTTCGATGTCTTTGATTAGCACGGCAAGAGGACCAGACAGGGGTGTTATTTCAACTGGAATTGAACACGGCAGGGATTCGTCAAGTAGGCCAAAACAGTCAAGTTGCAATCCTGCTTTGTGAAGTTTAGATGTTGCTTCTCGCAAGATTGTCTGAAGAGTTTGCCTGCAAACTCTTATCCGGACAACATGCTCATTTGCCTCGAATAGCCCTTCTTCGTCTATCTCCTCACCCAGCTCATCACACAGTTTACTGTATAATTAAAACAATAAGACAATTTAAGGTTATTTTCATTAATCGGCACATAGGTTGAATGCTATTAGCGTGGTAACTTTCGTGTTATTTTAACCTTAATGTGTGGAAAATAGGGAAAGGGGCACGAAAAGGCATGAAAATTACGGAAAATATCCCCGTTTACATAATAATGTGTTTATTTCCACTTACCCTAGAAAGAACTGAAATGATTTGTTTGTGAACTCCACCATGCAGGGATTCTTGTGGTCTTTCAAAACCTGGCATAGCTGGTCTGTAAAGACTGACTTTTTCCTTGAAGTCCTAGACATATACACTTCAATTCCAAAGCCCGATAGCGCTCTCTGTATGGTCAGGGGATTCACTGGCGACCCATTAATAGTCTGGCATGCAACCCAGTAGGAAATCGCAGGATATATTTGCTTCCCCTGCGTAGAAACTTGAGATGCAACGACCGTCTCCTCGTCATCTCGTCCTGACTCTTCGTTTGCTGCCTGCAAAAAAAAAACCAAAAGTATATTTAAAGAAAGTAAATAGCGAAAAAAATATGTTTATATAGTTTTCACAATCTTACCTCTTCAGACATTTTAGCTTGCTTCAGCTTAGACGTGCTTATGGCAGAGAAGAAAAATGAGACTTCTTTAAGTTTCGCCAGCGCTGTATCGCATTCTTCTCTTTTTGAACAAATCCACGACCACGCGTTTTCTATTTCATCTACCCTCCAGATGCATTTAAATGATATGACAGAACAGAGGTTCTGTATTGGTCCGACGAGGTGGCATTCGGCCGCATCCCTTATGAGCTTGCTGTTGAGCTGAGAGCACGGCTTACTCATAGTGAATGAACTGATTCTTGCCTTTTTCTGTCTCTTTATATAGAGTAGCCACATTGCTTTATCATTGGGTAGTTTCAGTAATGCCATTGTAAGACGGTTGTTTGTTCATTTTCAATAGGGAACACAAAGATGATTACGTAACTCAGTAGAAATAAAACAAAAGTATGCATTTCTCACAACAACATGCGTGAAACAACACCCGCTATGATTCTACTTACAAACTAACACAAGAGTAATAAATTCGATCAGTTCCCGCTATACCCGTCAAACCCGGAATACCCGGTGTATTCAGAACAAAGTTGAACGATTTCTAAATCGTAAGAAACTTACAGTTACTACTAATGTCATAGTATTGTTGAATGGAATAGATTAAGCATGAGGTCGAGACTGAATTCATAATCAAAGAATGTTCAAGTTTGTTTAGAATACACCGGATACTCCGGGTATGGCGGGTATAGCGGTTATGGCACGAATTCTCAGTCTTGGAACCTGTGTTCCTGTTCATATTTGGCAATAGTTCAGCCTTTTGCTGTTGCCACAGGTCTTCGGTTGATGCTTGTCATTTGTTACTATTTGTTTACCACTGCCATACTGTACTGCATTCATTCAAATTGGTTTGATTTCTGACAAGGAAAAGTATTTTTCTCCTATTTGAATAAATAGGCGGTGTTCCGATACGTACAGTTCCTCATTTTTTGAGACGCGCGTTCACAATTATCGGTTCATTTTAATGAAAATATCCTTTTGAGGATATCATACACCATCATACACATCATCATCATCATCACTCACATCGTCGTCATCACTCACATCATCACCATCTACAATCTATAATCATATAATGCCTTTACAACCCTATACAGTCTATGCAACCCTATACAACCCTCTGTAGAGCCCACAAATGTAATAACAAGTTACCCACAAATGTAAAAACTTCTCTTGAACTGAATTCAAGAGAAGCCGTACGCCATTTATGGTGAGCAATTGTTGTCTGTCATTTGTGAAAATAGATAGGATGACACGATGTCATCAGAAAGTAGATGGTAGACATGCATAGCTGTCAACTCACCCATTAGGCGGGTGTCACAAGATTTTGAGCTTCTTCACCCGCTCACCCGCATAGCAGTAGAAATCACAAGGTTTTCTCCGGGTTTTCTGGTTACCTCGCTATCAAACAACGTTATCTTATATATTCTTTGCATTGGAATGTATTAGATTGTTTTACTCGATGCTTCCACCGTAAAGATGACATTCGTAGCCCGATCATGGCCTCCTTTGCAGGCGTTTCGAGAGGCCTTTTATCGATTTCGGACTTCCTGTGGCGAAAGAGCAGGGTCCTGGGAGTGAGGAAGACCGTTTTCTTATGTCCCCTTCCCTTCGTCCGGCTTCTAGTTCTGGTTCAACTCTCCAATTCATAAAAATATTGAAAAAGTAATAAAATACTTACTCGAGATGCCAGCGGATGAGGCTAGCCTAATGTTTGGTTCTGTCTTTCTGGTAGCGTTGGTTTCAATGTTGTTGTGAGTTATTGCCTTTGGTTGGCTGAAAAAAAAGGCGCAAAGTTTTGGCGCCGTTTTTCTGCGACGCGCGCGAGACGTTTCATGATTGTATATAGCCAGAAACGTCTTCAGCTGTCGATCTCTTTTCGCGTGCTTGTCATGCACATTGCAAGAGGCCAAACGAACACCCAGAACTCCTCTGGGGTTGAAAGCCGAGAGAACTGTTCACCGGGTCACTCTCAACCCGTCGACGGCCTCCCCAGGCCAGACGCTATATGTGGCGGTCCCAAAGCTATCGGAAGGCGTCAGGCTCATGCCTGGCTCCTTGAGGGTCGGTTTCGATCTCTCCATCTCAGCCCAAGCAAATAATACCGTCGTGAACAACGTCGGCCGAAACCTCGTGAGCCGCCTGAAAATCACGTTTGCAGGAAAAACGCTCCAGGACACCAACCGCTACGACGTCTTCAAGACGTATGAGGAGCTTTACCTGTCCAAGGTCGAGAGATAGGACCGCCTGGAGCAGGGCATACAGTCAGAAAACATGCGCAAGCTTCGCTCCAAGGCTGGCGATAAAGCGACTAGTAACGCCAAGGAGAACGCTCTAAACGCCGCCCACGGGGCGAAGTACACCGTCCCGCTAGACCATTCTCTGCTGACGGACCACGGCGTACTGTACCAAAGGGCGTTCTCCGAGGCGCTGCTCTTCGAGATCACGCTCGCAACGGTTGACCAGGTAGTAGTCGGAAGCGATGCTACCAAATTATCCTATGGCGTCAAAAATCTAGAGCTGGAATACGAAAGCCTGAGGGACGACAACCTCGCCCGGTCTGCAGCCGCCGCCTAACAAAACGGCACAACGTTCTTCTACGAGCAAGTGAACCTTCACAAGACCTTCGTGATTAGCAAAGGGACGGACAGCATAATCAACGAGAGTGTCAACCTGCCGCAAAGGTCTATAAGTGGTCTGTTGCTCCTCTTTGTGGAGCCATACACGGCAGGGGCTCGCGACTCTGAGAAGTTCGTGTACCCCGACATCAAGAGCGTTCGCGTTACAATCGACGGCATGCCAAACAAGGTCTTCAGCCAGGGGCTGCGCCCCACGGATTTCTGGAGGGAGGCGAAAAGGCGGTTCGTCCGCCCCTCACCGGGGGGGCACAGTGGAGCGCCTGCCGCCCCGGCAATCGGCCCCGAGTCGTTCTATGGCGATAACAAGTTTGCTCTGTGGATCGACCTTCGAACGACGGACGACAGTGCTATCCATGGGGGTGGTCTCCGATTGGTCAATACCCGCGACGGTGTGCACCTCGGAATTAAACGCACGGCAAGCGGCACGGGTACCGTAAACTGTCACGTGTTTGTGGTGGCCGACGCCCAAATGAACCTTATGAACGGACAGCTAGAGTCCATACAATACTGAGCACATACACGAAGTGCGCGAAGCGCTGCGGCAGCGCGGTATGGACCCGAAAAACATCCCATTTAACGCTCTCATCGTGGGCCCGACGTCATGCGGGAAGACCCGATTCATAGTGGACCGGCTGCGCGGCCCTTTCCGGGGCAAGTTCGACTACATCGTACTCATGTGCCCTACCTTTGTCTACAACAAAACATACGACGGCTTCGGCGAGGGCGACAATCGTCTGTTTGTCATTACACCTGAGGCGGGTCAGATCGACATACTGCTGAGGTTTGTCTCCGCTCTCTTCAAAGGCACTAATACGCTAATCATACTCGACGATTGTGCGGCCTCGAAAGACGTAAAGAGGCGCTCTGACCAGCTCGTCAACTTGGCGTTCAGCGCGCGCCACGTGGGTATTAGCGTGTGTGTGATCACGCAGCAGCTTACCAGCATCACGAAGCCGTTCCGTGAGAACATCGCGGCCTTGGTGGTCTTCTATACCCCGAGCAAGGCGGACATGAAAGCTATCCTGCACGACTACGACGCGGAGCTCTCAGAAGAGAAGATGAAAGAGTACATGAAGGCCCGCAAGACGAAAAAGTTCTCGAAGTTAGAGTTTTGCTTGCGTCACTCTTATACCATCGCCCTAGTTGAACGGTAAGCGCAGTAAACCACCGCCAACGTAGGCCCTAGGGCATAACGCATTGATCACACGTGTTGCACCTTAGCCACGACAGGGGTGCATGATGAGCGACGAATACTTTGAGAGTCTTCTTGAGGGGAGCGCCGCCGGCCCCCCGGCCGTCGAGTCGTTGGGCTGCTCGACGCAGCCTGCCGGAACGGCAACCGGAGGTGAGCAAACTGAAATAGCAGACGCGAGGGAGAAACTCGCGATTCTCGTAGCCTCGGGGAAGTCGAGAGAAATGGTAGGCAAGGCCCTGAATCACGACGACGTCAAACGCATGAGCGCCGAGGAGGTGAGGAAGTACGAGAAGCGATACGAGACCGCTCTAGCCAGCCGGACTACAGACGCCCTGGCAGACAGCTTTCTGAAGCTTACGACCAAGCTAGTAGGCATGGCGCTGCCGATAGACAGTGTGGTCGATCTTCACAATGACCTAGTGTCCGACTACATCATCAACAACAAGCTCCGCACATTGTGCGGAAGCCTGTCTCTACGCTGCGGTCGTTTGATGGCTTTAGTCGTCGGGGCGTTACACGTAGCACGTCATGTGAACACCGCCGGAACGGCAAGCGCTGACACGCGGTGTCAACACGAGTTAGCAGTCGCGGACTCACCAGTGGTTTGCCCGCAAACGCACAGTGGCGAGTCTGCCATCCCAGAGCAGACGTTCATTTGAAAGCTTGCCACTTCTTCAGCAACCAAGTAGTTGCATCACAAATGGAGGAACCTCAAGGAAGTACTAGTGCCCGCCATCTCGCGGAACCTGACAAACAAGCTGCGGAACAAGCTGCTCATGAACCTGCACGTACGCCTTTGGCGTTGGCGGAGAGAATCACGAGCCCCGAACCACCCGCGACCCAACCTAAACACCCTGGGCAAGTCAGAGCTGGAAGGCGCTTGGCAGAGTGGAACCGACTTAACAGAGCGAAGAAAGAGACACTTCGTGTCGTGCAACACGTTGGGTCGCCGGTCGCTAGCGAGCCGCAGGGACACGAGGGCTTGCGCGCGCGCCCAGAAGGCATACACACACCAGTCCCGGAAAGCAACTCTGCTTGGTCGGCTAGCTCGGTTATCGGGGTCGCTGGTCTTCTAGTGTCATTGATCGGCCTCTACACACGCAGGCGGGAGCTAGCTGCCGCGTTCACTCGTACACCAGCTGTGAACCAGCGAGCTACCGATCCACTTGTAGTGGCCGACAAAGTGACTCCGCCCGCAAGGCCGCCGCTGGCGGCCGCACAGCAGACCAAGGATCGACCGCTTGCCGTTCCGGCGACAGCGCTTCGCGCTCCCGGACAGTGCAAATCTCGACTGTTAGCCATGGAGTAAGCAGACATTTAACCACAAGGGCCCCACCCATATCCGCACGTCCGTGCATCGCAATGTCGACGACGCAGCAAAGCAAGATTACAAAGACCATCACCGACGCCGCAGTCATAACCGGCCTCGTCGCCGGTATCGGCTGGGTTGGGCGCAAGGTCTTGCGCGAAGACTTCACCAAAGACCCCTCCGCGAACGCCATGAACTACGCAAAAATGACTGCCGCCGTTGCAGGTGCTGTCGCTTTGAAGGGTTACCTTGAGGACCAGAAGATCCGGCCCATGTAGTAGTGTACTGTGGCACACTACTACATGTGTAGGCCACGTATTAGACTCGTGTTCGTGTATGAACACGTACACACAGCATCACACACTACTCGATGGCCTCCGTCGCGATTTTGGTTGGTGGCGCCGTCCTAAACGCGACTGCATTCGTTGGTGGCAACTACCTCGCAAAGTTCCTGTCGAACGATGAGAGCCCTGCCTTAGCTGAGAAGGAGAGGCACGACAAGGCCCTAGAGAAATACCAACAAGACTATGCACGCTACCAGCAACCAGACCCGGCCAAAACAATCCCTGAAGTCGATACGGGCTCCTGAGCTGTCCGACTACTACATCCCCAGCAAAACGCAGAAAAACGCCAAGTTGGCGTACATTGGCGCCGGCGCTCTCGCCATCGGCTACACAGCTAGCCGCTTGCTGTGATGCAGCTGCCGTTCCAGCGCTGCGTCTAGGCGGCCTTTTTCCATACTGCGCGTATACGTATAAGATGATTGCAGACCAGCTGTGGAGTGCTATGCACGAGGTGGCAGCCGCTGCTAAAGTGTCGAAAGTGTCGTAGCTTTGGTGACATTGCTAACCGAAGCCTCAAGCTGCGGCGCGCAGACAGGGAGTGCGCTAAGAGGTTCGCCAATGCCGTTCTCCGAGGGCCTACCGACCTCAGAAAGACCGCCTCGGCACTACCCGAGCAGACGGCAACCGCCTGTTGGAGACTGATACACCTGTTGCAATGTATCGCGATACATTATTGCCGACACGTAATGGAGGCGAAGCGCATGTCCGACGAAGAACTTGGTGTGTTCCTTCGTCCTATATACTACGCCAGAGGTGGCTTCCAGGGAGTGACCGCTCTGCATGCCAAACTTCCCAAGGGCTCAGCCTCCATAGATCAAGTGGGCAGGTGGGTAAGCTCGCAGCCCGTCGGGGGCTACACACAGACACCCCCTCCTCCGACTACCTACGCCCACTTCTCGAAGCAGATACCAAACCGTATCCACCAGTCGGACCTGCTACTCTTGCCAACCGACCGCGGGTACAAGTATGCCCTGACTGTCGTTGACGCTGCTTCACGATATAAAGCCGCCCGCCCACTGAGGACTAAGAGCGCGGCCGTCGTCTCCCGCGAACTCGCTGACATCTATGCAGAAGGACCTCTTACATGGCCTTAAGTCCTCATGGTTGATGACGGCACGGAGTTCAAGGGTGCTACCACAAAGCTCCTAACAGACCACGGGGTGGAGGTCCGGCGGGCTGAGCCAGGGCACCACAGGAGCCAAGCTTTCGCCGAGTCTTTCCATCGCTGGCTGGCACAGCGCCTATTTCGTGCGCAGTACTCGAAGGAGCTTGCATCCGGCGAGACAAACCGCGAGTGGGTTACTGCTTTGCCAATCGTCATCTCGGACATCTCGGACGCAACGAAGACTCGCATGACTGGCTTTGCGCCTAAAGACGCCATAAAGCTGAGGCGCGTGCCTCTCAAAGCCGAAAAGCCCCCCTTAGAGGTCCCCTTAGAGGTCGGAACGGAGGTGTACATCGCCGTAAACGAGGAAGACCTTCAGGACAAGGGCCGACGGCGAGCGACGGACCCGTGATGGACAAGCATACCCAATACTAAAGAGGGTCATGGAGCCCGGACAGCCAGTGTTGTATTACACGGCGTACTCTAAGCACGGCTTCACGCATTCGCAGCTGCGTAGCGAATGTGGTGCTCTACCAATAGCTGCTGAACAAGAGCCCCCAACTTGTTGGTCGAGCACACCCACATATCGCTTGGGTGGGCCTGCTCGATCGCCGCGTCGAACGCCACCCCTTCCCACTCCTCTCGAAACACTTCAAGCTGTTGGGAATCTGGCTGACACCAAATCCGGCCCTTCATGTCGTGGAGCCTGGAGGAGCAGAGCCGCAGTCGCATGTACTGTACGGCTTTCCGCAGTCTTCACACAGGCAGCGGTAGTCGGACTCGAACCAGCGGATGTTCCCTTGTGCCCACTCCTTGAGCATATTCGTGAGGCCCCTCTTTATCTCCCTTGGGCGGTACCTGTCCATAGTCGCCACAACACACTACCTGACACGGCCGCGTGGCGAGATACCCTAGGATGGCGCGTAGCACTTTAGTCTGTACCTTACAGCACTCGTCAATGATGATTACTTGCAAGACGGTCGAGTTTGTGCCCCAGCTCGGAAGGTCTCCACTCCTCTATCGGCTTCTCCGCTGGTATGCAGAGGTAGTGGTGGTACTGTAGGTTTGAGCCTTCACCGCGAGCCGCGGGTTGTTGCGATGGTCGTGGGCGAGGTCGTTCTCGGGGGTGAGCACCACAACGTTGCGGCCGCGGAACATGCTCACCACCCATTCGGTCTTCCCCGATCCTCCTTGGCCGGCTAGATACATCTTTGCAGAGGTTGCGGCCACTAGATCGCACGGCAGACTCGGCGCAGTGCTTGGCTCCCTAGCCAAGCTCCCCGACTTCTTCGGACCCCAAGCCGCTTCGGGTCGCCAGGCTTCTTGTGGCGCCACTCTCCATACCTCGGATTTCGCTCCACGAGCTTTACACCACTGGGCACCGCCTTTGCGTATATGGCATCTGTGCAAACTCGGAGGACGTCTTCGCGAGGGATCCGCCTCAACATGCGTCGCAACGCTATGTTTGTGTACGCCAAGACGTAGGCCCTAATATGGTACCATTGTGAGCGTCGGACACCGTCTTTGTATTGGATCAGATCAGCCCCGTCGGCATGCTCGAAGTTAAGTAAGTGGTCAGTGCCCGCAAGGAGGTTTGTCAGATACGCGGCTTCTTCATGGTCGCGGACTACGATCGAGGACTCGTCGCCATGGCGAGCGCACTTGCCTACGAAACGGACAGCGAGATCTCGACCCTCAGGGTACTGCGAGTCTTCGCCGCCGGGGCGGCACGCGATGGAGTGGGGGAACTTGATGGAGTCCTTTATTCCGACGCTATACAATACCTGAATACCTCCCTCGCCGTGGCCATGACGATGTCACCCGAGTCTAACAGGTCCTTGAGCTCTGGCGTGGTGATCCAGCCCTCGTTTTGTTCCAAGTGCTGCCCTACCCTCCCGGAAGTGTAGGGGTGGCAGGCCTCAGAGAACCCCCACTCGGTCAGCTGAATGACCCCGGTTAGTTGAAGAACCTCGCTCAATGGCCGTCCCACAACATCCGCGATACGATACACGTTCGTAGGGAAGCCGTATTTCCGTACCAAATCGATGGCGCCCGGGGCGCCGCCGGAGAGACTGTCCTCGCATCCTAGGTACGCCGCACGCATGTCGATGTGCGCATGAGGCTGGGTCCACTTCTTGAAGCGATACCCTATTGCACCGCCCATCGAGTGCGTAGCTTCGGTGTACTCCTGGTAGGCTGGGTGGTCATCAGGGAGCCATTGCGGATCATATCCTGTCTTGTCTGTAAACGCCCTGTCGGTAGCTCCTCCGTCCTGTCCCGATCGGTACAGTTTGCCTTCGTGCGTGACTATAACACGCCCGCACACAGCCAGATCCTCGTGCTTCTGGGGATCGCCCTGTTTATAAAGCGAATGATCACCTCTCGCACTTTTGCCTCGCGCGTTTTTGTGGCGGCATGGTTAGAGCCTTCTCCTGACATAACGAACGAAGCTCCCCCTCAGTCTCGAGGTCTAGGCCGTGAACGCTCGCGGTCGCAGGTGGTTCAGTCGGAAGCTCCGCCCAGGCGTGGTTATTGTGGCAAGGGATGCGGATTTGTGTGTACCCCCTCTTGTACTTCCCCAAGTCCCACATAACGTTGCCCAGGGCGTCCACGGCTACCAGCTTTATCTCGAGCTTCTTTTCTATCTCAAAGAGGTCTTCTTTGGTGCATCCCGTAGTGGCCAGCTTCTTGTCATCTCGCTCGAGGATCTTGCCTCGTGTCTTGGTTAGACCAAGGGAGCGCGAGGTGCCGCGATTCCTCAAGAAGTCGGCAACATAGCCCACAGCACAGTTAGCGAAGGCGTCACTCCCCTCTCGCTCAAACATTGGCCCAGGCTCCCCATTTTGCTCAGGTAAAGGGCGAAGCTCGTATCTCACGTAGACGAGGTACTCTCGTCCTTTCTCCCAAATACCCGCATCGATGCCTTCCAGGGCGCCGACTGCGATTTGGTCCCCTCTTTTGACTAACGACCCACCAATCTTGTGCTCCGAGCGCCCTTCCTCCTCCGTGATTGGCGCCAATGGCTCTGCGGGGGCCTTACCAACGACCGTGAAGAGTCCGTAACGCCGGTCGGGGTCTACCATCTCGAGCACCAGCGGCAGCACTGCGTTTGCCCTCAGAGACTCTCACTCGTGCGAGACCCACCACACCGAGCCGTCTTCATTAATATCAGGCCCCCGCATAACCGGCTTTAGAGCAATGACACCTGCTCCACCAAGATCTCGTATCTCCTGGTAAACACCGGCGCTTATGTCTTGGCCCCGAAGAGTGGCATCCACGCTTGGGAACCGAAGATTGGCGCCGCCGACGAAGAGAGAATAGAACTCCTCGGGGTCTAAGCCCTCTGGGCCCTCTTGCCGCCGTTCCAGCAGCAATGGGTCGAACTCGCGCCAGACTTCCTCTGGCCGCGAGCTCGCCGGCATGAGCGGCTTAAGCAGCTTGCGCTTGGCGTCCTCGGGGATGTCCTCGTCCAGGATGTTCTGGACCAGCCCTGCCAGTACGGCGGGCGCCTCTTTGTCAGGCATGCTATTGAGAATCTCCTCTATGTAAGCGTCCATGTTTGGGTATACCTTGTGCCACCCAGTCTCTAATTGCCCGTATCACAACCGGCGGGACGAGTGTTTGGGTATGCCTTGTGCCACCCAGTCTCTAACTGCCCGTATCACAGCCTGCGGGACGAGTGTTTGGGTATGCCTTGTGCCAACCAGTCTCTAATTGCCCGTATCACAGCCGGCGGGACGAGTGTTTGGGTATGCCTTGCGCCACCCAGTCTCTAATTGCCCGTATCGCGGGCTGCGATGTCAGAAAGGACGTGTGTTTGGGTATGCCTTGTGCCACCCAGTCTCTAATTGCCCGTATCGCAGGCTGCGATGTCAGACAGGACGAGTGCGAACCATTCCCGAGCGCGCCTCTCGATGCCGCGCATCCTCTGCCCTTCACGATTCGCTCAGCAGGGGCGGCACAACCGCGTCTCCGACTGCGTCCCTATGCCGCAGATCCTGCACGGCACGGGGAGGGGGCTGCCCTTACGGAGCCTTTGGAGGTGCACCTTGCAGTAGGTGTCCATGCACCTCTGGCCGCACGTGTTTGCATGGCCGACCTTTAGCCACCCGCAGTAATCTTTTCCGCACTTCATCCTTCGAACGCTCGGTATACCACAGGACAGACGGAGGTCTAATTGCAAGGTTCCCACTCGTTTCTATGAAAGGCCCCAGTCCCGCTGCTGTCGATAGACAGCGGATTAATGATTGCTAACCATCGCTAATTGCCCATCTACGCGGAGTGTGTTTTGCGTAGATTCACTTCTGCTAAGTATCCATCTACGCGAAGTGGTCCCGACGTAGATTAATAACCAGCAATTATAAATCTACGCGAAACGCGTTTCGGTGTCACTAAAAGTCCCCATCCTGGAGTGGGGCTGGGGGTTCGGAGGGGGGATTCGCGCCTCCAAAGCCTTAGACGGGGCTGGGAGGCCCGGAGGGGCGATTCGCGCCTCCCACTCGTTTCACTGAAAGTCCCCAGTCCCCCCTGGTAACGATGGCCTCCTATAGATAGGACAACCGACTGTGTGGGCACCTCGGCTTCACATCCTAGCTCCACAACCTAGCTCCACCACCCGGCTACACCTACAAACTCTTCGCCTCTCGTATGGAATCACGCTTTGGTGTTTTTGATAGCGTAGTGTCAGCTTCCAGGGGGTGTTTATTAAATACACCTTAAAATTTCAGAGCCCCCCTTTCATTGTAAACATTTATTTCGGTGCCCCCCCCTTTTGGGCGCCAAAATTCCCCTTTACGACCTCTATAAACAAAAAGTCTTTAAATCAGTTTATCATTATTTCAGAATCTGACATCTCTTCTTCACAACTTTCGGTTTCGGCCTTCATAATTTCAGATATTTTTTGGCATGTAAAATGGTGATTTTTTCCCTAAATCAGTTTCTTGAAGGAACTTTATATACTGAAAGCTGGAAGCATTAATATTATGGTTTATAAAAACAAAAGTATTGGACATGGACATTTGGCTTAAACTAGATCAGTAAAATATCAATTGTTTTCATCTAATGTTGCATTTGCTTCACTTCTAGTAGTGTTCTCTTATAGTCCTCATGTCGGATATCCCTTTTTGATTACGCTTTTCCTGATTCCTTTTACAATCTTTCCGTCTGATTGGTCGTCTTTAACGTACGTGTACATATTGGAACGTAGACTGACGAACTCGCTGATGGGGGCTCCAGCGGCTTCATCCTTGAACTTTCCAATCACTTTTTTGTCTCATCGATATACGGGAGCTTTTAGGGTACATAGTCGCTGTTGTCGAATTTGTCTTTGTCGTTCCAAAAGTCTTTGTAGATGTCTTCAGTTTCGATTTCATAGGTTATAGGGAGTCTGTGTCGGTGAACAGTAGCCGAGCTTTGTCACCATAATTCTTTTTGCTGTAGTTTTAGTGGAAATCGTACACCAGCGTCTTAATAATGTCTAGAATGCACATCCCTAAATAAGCCGGCCGGTCTAGGGTTAGCGTCCCTTTGACCTTATGGACCAGCCACTGAGTTTTTGTTGAAAATCTTATTACTCACATACTTGTCAGCTTCACGATGCCAAGGTGTAAGTATAGTTGTAGGTTTCGATAGTGTAAAACATATTTCTTTTTGTAATTCAATGTCGGAAAAATCAGCTTACTCACGAGGTCTGTTTGTACACCGAATTTGTTAGCTATTTCTTTACAATACTCAGACAGCATGTCTGTACTCACACAAAACTCTCTCTGCAGCTAGTTGATAGTTGTTGTGGAGGTCGTGCAACTCTTGTGGGTATTCTAGGTCGTCTTCTAATATAAATCCCCTTTTGCTGTCTTCATTATACGACAATCATGTTGGTCTTGCTCGGCTTCTCTGCGAGCTCCTGCTCCTTGGGGGAAATGTCCAGTTGAACCCTGGCCCAGGCAGAAACTTCCCTTCAGCGAGCTCCTTTCTTAGAGTATTTTCACAGAAGCGTCAAGTCGCAGCACAGGTAAGGCAATTACCGTTACGAACCTTCTCGAATAAAGACCTGGTTTACTCCATGGAAGCCGACGTGGTGCTAATAATTGAAACATGGCTAAATAACAGCATCCTTGACCAAGAACTTTTACTCATCCCGGATTTCATTACATACAGAAGAGACCGCCCTGAGCGCAAGGCGGTGGTGTTCTTATTGCAACGAAATCAAGCTTTTTCAAGACGATAAGCGAATATTTACCGAACGCTCACATCGCCCAGAACCTGGAAATTGTGTCTGCAGAATAAACTACACACTGCAACAAGAAGGTACTCGTAAGCTCTATTTATTGGCCCAAGCCTGAGGACAATCCCACAAGCTAGCTTGAAAAATTCAACATCTTTCTAAACTTTGCCTCAGAGGCTTACGAATATATAATAATAGCAGGAGACCTTAAATTACCGAGAATCCCCTGGGACGTATTAGAACACACAACATGTTCCACAGAGGTGTCGTTCCCGGATATACTATGGTTGACTAGGAAAGATATAGTTCAGAGGTGGCGATATATTCGCTTTTGAGACGAAACGCTCACAGAGGCTACTAGCAGATAAGGGCATGAGCAGTCTGCGGGAAAAAACGCGTATCGCGCATCTCTGAATCTCTGATTCCTGCAAATCTGATAAGAAAACCGGTAGGCCAGTCCATGATGGTTGATATTGTAAGAAGTTGACACTAAGTTCTCTGCATGCCACGACTGGACGCAAAGTTACTAACGTCATTTACGACTGCTTGTAGGTAGCTTGGACTACAACGCAAAATTACCTCTAACACAGTTGTGTCATCTACATATTTTAGACGTGCTGGCCACTGTGCCATTAGCTTGTTTACTAATATCGCGAAAAGCAGTGGTGCTAGTTTAGTTCCCTGAGGGATTCCCCCATTAGGGGACACAGGCGTAGACAACGAGCTTCCTATTCTTGCACGCTGTGATCTATCCGTTAAAAAAAGAAAACACCCATCTTGTTAAAACGGGATAAACATCTAGTGAACGCATTTCATTCAGTAAGGAGTCGTGCCGCAGTTAACTAGCGTTTTAGACTACATTGGTGAGCAGATAGACTGTGGTAAACAAACGGATGTTGTTTATTTGGACAGAGCAAGGCTTTTGATAAAGTCGACCACGCCCTCATGATGGAGAGAGACTTTGCCAGTTTGGCATCACTGGCTTACTGCTCGACTGGTTTGGATCCTATCTCTTGAGCCACAAACAACGAGTGGTAGCGCTTGGGGCTACATCTCGTGAGCTCCCTGTCACGTCAGGGGTACCACAGGTGTCCCTGGGTCCGTTTCTCATGTTCGCCAACGGTTTACCAGTGTGCAGCGACACCTAGAGTAGCGTGCTACGCGGACAATACTAAGGCATTCAGAACAATCGAATCTGAAAGTGACTCTGCTTCCTTGCAGGCGGATCTGACCAGTCTTGTCTCCTGGTCAGAATCTTTTGGGCTATTATTCAACAAGACTAAGAGCAAAGGCCAACTGATCACGTGCAAGAAAAAGCCAGTGGAACACAGATACACCATCAAGGGGGAGGTAAACAAGGTCTGTGACTCCGAGAGAGAGTAGGTCTCCAGCAGCTTGGCTGAAACAAGCAAGTCACTGAGCAATGCTGTAAGGCAAACCGGCTCCTTGGGTTTGTACGTCGCGCATCCAGGTACACCCGGTCTGTCCGCCATCGTCCGCTGCCGGATGGGCTATGCAACACAAGCCTGGGCTGCCCAGTCAATCGGGCTGATAAACACGTGGAGAGAGCCCAACGCCGTGCGACCAAGTTCATACTGCAGATGCCCTTCCAGTGGGACACCAGCTACAAGACGAGGGTGCAGATGACCAACCTACTGCCCCTCTCGTACCTGCATGAGTACCTGGGTCTCTTGTTTTCTTCTTTAAAGCCATAAACAAACTTGTACAGATTGATAGTAATGCTTTGCCTAACACTAGAAACTATTCTAGGGCCACCAGATCATCTAACTCAACTAACTACATATCAAAGAAATGCAGAACATATCAAAGGTCTTTTTTTTACGTGCTGCTGGCACTCATAACTCCATTCCAGAAATCTAAGACATGAAAATGTCACACTTAGCTCGTTCAGACGCATGTTGATGACTTATTATACAGATGCACTTTCTAATGTTTTTATTCCGGACGATCCAAGGACCTAGAAGTCCGTGTGCCCTAAGTGCAATGAAGCGCGTGGTCTCATCCGTGGGCCTACGTGCTGCTATTAACTTTTATATATGTTTTAGTGTAAGGATACCACTGTAATTGGCCCAGTCTGTAGAGGCTACCCGGCCTGTTTTTCATTTTTGTTAGGTTTTGAATTGTTGTTATTTGTGTTTATGGCTCAAATAAATAAAGATAAATAAATAAATTTTCTGGGTTCACTCTAAGCTTCAGATTGCAATTTTGATGAGCGGAGCGTCTGAATTTGCCAGTAATGTGGTAATGATCTCGAACTCAAATATCTTTCTTAGTGTATTCCCGATCGCAGATGTGGCATTTTGTGGCCTCTCGAAACTGTTTGTCGTCCTTCTTACTCATCACTAGGTCTTTATCGAAGTGCTTTCGCATAACACACTTACAATACTTGACTTCTTCTAGCATTTTCTCCATGAATTTATAAACAGCCTTTTCACCTCTATAGATCTGTGTTGGTTTTGTGTACTTGTCATTATAGCAACAGACCACGTGATAGCCGTATCGTGTATTTTTGATAGGCTTGTGTGTAGGATGAATCATTATTTTGTTGGCACCCCTGGATCTTTTCCATTATAGCATCAAGATCGGCGTAGATGACGAGTGGTAGTGGTTGCTGCTTGTGGTGATTTGTGAATTTTAGTGTACTATGTTCCTTAATTGGCATCTTGACCGCCTGTGTCCCATTGATCTGGAGGCCATTCTCAATGTGGTTGGCTAGTACTCCTACAGAATTGAAGCACTGGAGGCAGCTAATACAGAAATGCTTCCTCTCCTTGTGCTTGGTTTGATTGTACATAAGCTTGTTGAGGTGTTTAATCAGCACACAGTGCTTGTTATTACACTCAGTGATTAGCAGTAGCTCTATATGGTCTTCGAATTTCTCCCTTGAGACGTATATTGGGTATATTTGCTTATTCCCATGACTGAATACGTTGGGTATATTTGTTGATCTTATTCTGCTTTTCAATTCGGTTGTAGTGCTTTTGTTGTTAATAGTTTCGCAATGCCTCATTAATCTCAGTATGCTTGACGATCGTTTGGGCTGTGCTGTTAAATTCTCAAACACTGTGTCATCACCGACCGTTTTATAGAATGTGATTTTCAATGCAAGAGCGAATTTGAGGCCCTTCATAGATGTTAGTAGGTTTGCGATATGATAGGCGGTGGCCTTACTCGTGCTTTGTAGTTGCGCTAGTGGGTCTCACACCGATCTCGAAAGACAAGGTGAAACCTTGCAGAACCCGCTTTGTCTGCTCTATCTTAGTGCTAGGTGCGGGGACTGTTTACGAGTTTTGGGTGTTGGGTCTCGAATCTCGGGTGTGTTAAGACATCAAGTTTTTGTATCGGTCGTTGATAACACGGCTGCTTGGTGAAAAAAACTTGTTTTATTTCCTACTACGCCAATTACACTACTACGACGGGTGCTTGGTGAAAAAGCCTCGTTCTTATTTCCCGCTACGGCAACTACACTGAAAAGACGCTAGTTCTGGGATAATGTAGGCTTTCCTTCAATTAAAAAAAGTATGATGCCAGAATGCCACGTAGTGGCAGCGTAGTAGAGAAAACGTTGGTCATATAACGAGCCCCTTATGACGTCTTTTACCTCTTGGTCGTATACCAACGGAAGTAGATCGAGTTTTAGAAGTCGCTCTATATAGCTCAAGTCCCCGATCTTGGATCTTAGAATCCAGCGGGTGGCTGGACTTTAAGGTTTACTCTGCCGGGGGACCAGACTTTAGTGACGAAACATAGCTGCGACTTGACAAGTACAGATTACGCCTGACCCTGTAGTCCATAATTTGAGCTTTTCGTCCCTGCGCTGATACACAGGGCAATGATGATCAAGGAAAAATTATCTTAAAAAGCCGAAATCTGGTTCTGTGCACTTCGGCCTCACCTTATTTTTGTTTTAAGACCAGTCCGTAATACAAGGAACCTATAGCCACTGAAGAAATTGTGTCTTCTCTCTCTATCTGGGATTGCGCGTTTTCCAGCTTTTTCCGTCATGTCACTCCAAGATCTTTTGCACTGTTGATGCGCTGAAGACTTGTGGCGCCAACAATTGTGGGCGATTTCTTTCGTGAGACTGTCAAGACTTGGTAGCGTCGAAGTTGAAATCTGTTTCGTCGCTTCACTTGTTTAGACTTATCAGGTCATCCTGGAGAGCTTCACAGTCCTTCATCGAAGAGATTGTTCGGTATAGCTTTGTGTCGTCTGCGTATATAGCGGTATTAGTGCCTTTGTCTCTGGCGTATGGTAGATCGTTGATGGTCGTAAATAGAAGGGGGCCTACTAGGCTTTCTTGAGAGACCCCGGAAGTCACTGTGAGGTGACGAGAGGCCAAGCTTTCTATAACAACCCTAGCTACTGAGTTGCTGTCACATGTAAGTTTGTTTTCTATACAAATTTCAGTCACTGACGCCTAGAATGCACAAATATATTGGTAAAGAAAAAAAATTTGAAATAGAAATGAAACATGCACAATTTGCATTATGTCGATAAGGTCTTTAATCAACTTTGACCAATGGTCTTTTACAATGTACTAATTGTGACTTGTAATTTTACTATTTTTTCCGTTTAAGCGACGCGGGTATCCTCTGTGGTTTTGCTCCGAAATGTAAAAAGAGATTTTTTGGGAATTTAAGTATGTTAACAAGTCACTTGTTTAAAATCCGTTGAGAGAAATTCTATTGCAATTAGTTCCACCTGAAACCACAGATTGACTGGACCATCAGTGCTTCTTTATCGGTAATTTTCGGGTAGGCTGTGCTCCACAATCAGCCTCGTTACCAAGAAAAACGGCAAAAAGACTGGTACCGACTTTGAAGCATCCCGCCATTTCTGTGAGGGTTTTGAAGCTCGTTGAGAAACGTGAATTAGAAACGATTTAGAAAATCTTTCTCGCCCCACAGAAAAAAAAAAGTTTTTAACTAGAAAAGTGATCAACACGCTGAAAGACGGAACTGTTAAAGAATGGTAGAGAGGTCGATGAGCTTAACTTCTTAGAACCTAAAGACGTGAGTATAAACTTCTCTCAAACGCGACTTTGTTCTTTGACGCTTTGCCCTTCTTAACGGGTTTTGACTCAAGCGATCTAAAAGTCTTTCCTGTACCACAGAAAAAGGAATTTACACGCAAAAGGATGGATTTGTTCAAGAACTGGCTCATAGAGAAGTCGATGGACTTAACGATGTAAGTATAGACTTCGCCCTCTTTGGCGCTTGACGCTTTGCCAAAGTCAAAACTCATTTTGTCTGTGTCACTGGTCACCTGTTTTGTGGTCGTTTGTATTGTGGTCGTTTGTATTGGTATCCGCATTTACATTAAAAGCCAAAATTTACTTTCCCATGTCCTTTGATTGTTATTCATGAGGTTGAATCCATGAGGTTGTTGAGTGGAATACTGTTTTTGAATGCTTGATTCTTACATTACACTTCTGCAGATTGATTTCATGTTCACAGACAGTTGTCTGTGTAAAAAACTCTCAAACAAAATTCAGTACAATATAAACGAGAAACTAAAATTGACCACTTTCTTAAGAGTTAAAATAATAAATTTCATGACACAATACATGCATGGCCTGTATCATGCCTAGTCTTAGGGCCATTTCATTTTTTATCCACAAACTCACCATTGAGGAGAAAAAGTTACATTTTCACCCCTCAGAAATTCTGACATCAACTGACCTGGCAGCCCTTGGAAACTTTGAAATTTCTTCCTTGCTGTACGGATTGGGTTTGATTTCTTAAACTGACCCTTCAGTCGATTTGGCAACCAACAGACCCACAGGAAATTTGTGGCTGTTCTTATTTTTGGGACATTTCAAGGCTGAATAATATGTTCTTAACTATGTTTTTAAATTTTAGTGAATATACTGTATGAATATAATACCCAATGAATTATTAGGAAGAGAATTACACTAATGATCAATAGCAATAACAATGTTATTAATATGAGCACAAATTGATTTTACATTTTAGAACGCATCTGCACACATCTGAGCCTTGGTATGTTGTTATCATGTTCTTAAAATTGGGTGAAATCTCAGAATGGACGTTCTTATAAAAAAATAGTGTACTCGGATGAATAACAGCTCACTGACAACATAATCAATATTTCTTATATTTTAAGCATTAACGAAAAGCTTGAAAAAAAACAGGAATTGAGAACGAAACGAAGACACCAAGCGTAACATTGTAAGGCGTAACATTGTAAAGATTTACAAGATAAAGAATGTATAACCCATCAACAGACAGGATTTGCATAGATTGTACGCAGATTGTAGTAAAAGGAATTGTTTTTTTCGCCAAGTTCAAGCTTTTGCTGATGACATGGGTGGGCTACAAGCAGGGGATTCATTAGGCCCCTGCAGCCAGCAGAACTGCCAGTTATTTTCCACCGAGCGCCGCCTCCTTTTTTTAGAAAGCTTATTTAAGTTTTATTTGAACCAATAAATAACTTCTACCCCCCACTTATCAATCTCCACCGACTACTTTGAAACTTAATAAAACTCCTGTGATCTCCTGGTGCTGGTTTGTGGAGAATTTTGAGCAAGCTCAGAGTAGGATATTCATGGATAACTGCAAGAGAGGTGCCAAATGGTCGCTAGATATTTTTGAATTCTCGGATTCTAGCATTTTGACTTCTTGTTCTCAGATCTTTAGAAAAGCAAGATCTCGTTTTCTCTGATTTTCAAAACGGCCCTCTCGCCCACTCTGGACTATTTCTCAGATTGACCATTCGCCTTCCCCTACAAGCTAGACGGGCTGAGTGTGTTCTCACAGCACTTAGTCTGGAAGAATTGTTTTTTGAAAACTGTGAACTTGTTAAGATGCTGTTGAAGTTCATGGTTAGAAACCTGAATAAAGAAGCTGAAAAAGTTGTTCACAATCATGACAGCTATTGGTGGCTTGCTAAACTAGATATAGTAAGGTGCTGCTAGATGCCGCAAGTCAAGGGAGAAGACAATACACCCAATATCATGAAGACTAGAGAAGGGCCAGGAGAAGATTTTTGGATGCCGTAAGCGAAAATGCCAAGAAGAAACTGTAGAAAGGGCACAATTAGTCCTCCTCACTAAGTCAAATGCACTGCAAATCTTTGCTAAGGAAATTCGAAAAAAGAAAAAGTACAATTGAAAAAGGCTTTGGTAAAATCTTGGAAGGCCCTACATTGTCTCTATTATTTCTTTGTTATGCTACCCCTTGAATTTCCACAAAAAGTCCTTGAAGAAGTCCTTGAATTTTATTTGTGGAAAATTGTACGCACCCTGTTTGGTCCTTGTTACCTTTGTTCTTTTATTCCTTTTATTCTTTTTGTGTGCCAAGACTTTTGGGGAATAGTTTTGAAGGAGATTGCTGGAATTTTCCAACTTTTGGGATATTCCTCTTATCCTGCTTTATCGCTTGCACCACTTTTCTTGGGCAAGTTTAGGGGTTCTTGTTGTTTTATCTTGCCCCTTGAGTCTTAATATCAGCATAATAATATAAGACTGCTTTCTATGTGCCTTCTATGTACATAAAAGAAATCAATATACAATGGAATAACTTAAGTACTGAACCTACATAGCCATATAAAGGGCTTTAGTTAACAGAAAAATAATAATGCCTATATACATTGTATTACATAGCTATTGGGTAAAATCAATATAAAAGAATAATGGTAATAATAATAAATATTTCGTAATGAGGCTAACACTGTATATCAAAAGGCAAAATACAATTGTCTCTCATCAAATTAGTGGATTAGTGCAATGAAATTAAATTAAAGTTACATGAATAATGACTAACTAGTGAGACTTTATGACTGAAGTCTGCATGTAGCAGTAGATTTAGAGTATTTTATGTCATATGGTGGATTGTTCCATAGCACTGAGGCGAAAATCTTTTGCCAAACGATTTTTTGTTGAGGTAAATTTTTATGATATATATTTGGGTGTCAGACGATTAACTGCTTTATAGACGATCTTAACTTTCTCCTGGTGACCCTTTCTTTTAAGCTTTTCAAATAGATCCTTTGCAGGAGTGTCCCACTTTGCATTCAAAATAATTCTCGCGGCTGCATGAGGCAGAGCATGGCATTGCCATGAGAAACGGAGGAGTCACCCCAGATGCAGGCATCATAAACAACATAAATACCTGGATGACAGCGTTGTAGAAGGCCATCCTTGCAGCGGGATTAAGGAATTTGTTCTTCTCAACAAATCAAGTCTCTTGACTGTGGATTCCCAGCAATCTAGTGTGCTGGGCATTCTTTATTGGTGTTCCGTTGATACTTACAGCATAAATTATAATAATTTTTGTTTTCTACTTGTAGTGTATTCTTACTTTTTTAAATGAAACGTGTGTTTGGAACAACTACATATCAGCATTGTCTTATGCTTTAACAAGAAAAATCGCGAAGAAAGCATAAATTATAATTTTGTTTTCCTGTTGAGTTTTTGGGCTTATTTTCTTACACAACACATGAGGAAATTTAAGATAATCTCCATTTGGAATACCTTTTGCTATTTAATTTTCAAGCGATTTTGTTTCTCACCTACAGTGGGATCGCCGCATTTACTTATTGATTTCCACTTTTTATCATACTGAGAGAACAATGGGTTCTGCGTAGGTAGGTAAGTAAAAAAAGTAGTCTTCCTAAGGTGTGTTGTCGTTAAACGCCGGACCTTGGTTGTTTTCCTGTGGACTTGCCTTGCTGGCGATCCTTCCACCTTGGGCTGCTCGTGTTTCGGCCGAAAGATCGTTGCTGGGTTCTAATGTAATGTTGATAGGTATAACATCGTTTCTCTTTGTTTAACACATTGACCCCTCAACCGGCCTGTATCGGCTTTGGGAAGTACCCACAACCCAAAAAATTCATAAATGCAAAATAAACACAACAAGATGAAGATACTCAGGCATCAGTCTAAGGGATAAATGGTCTTGTAGATATGTATCCAACCAAGGTGTTGGCATCTACTCTTAAGCCAAATAATAGCACAGGTTCTTTGACAAATCTCAAATCGAACAAGGAGAGAAAAGCAGAATCAACCCTCTCAATAAAACGCTCAAAATACCACACAAGGGAGAGAGATCAGCAAACACAGCTCAAGACACAAATAGATACCTTTATTCTGATCCTCCAGGTACATTTCCATGGCCTCAAAACACAATGTCCACTCCTTGAAGGATTGTACAACCACGAAGATGTCTTTACGTATTGCAAAGCATTCTGGGAGATCCAGGGGAAAATTCACGAGGGGAGGGCCAGTCAACACTCCTCTCCCCAAAGTCAGATGGTTTTTTATAAGTCTTTTCACCCCAAAGCCAAACAAATCAATTCCAGGTCATACAGACCCAGAATAGCAGTGTAAACAATTTTGCAATCAATTTGGTTTCGGAAAAGACAGCATTTGGGAGAGCTGTGGTGATTCATTAGAAAATTATTTTCTCATCCAGGCAAAGCCAAACAAGAAAAAATCATCATGAATCCACCTTTGCTTGCAAATATCCATAAGCAAAGCACTCAATTATGCCCCAAAAGACTTCATGATATCCTGAGACACTCTCCTAATATGCTCATAGCTGTATTTTCGATGAAAAATACAAGCAACCATCAACTTGTGCTGGCTTCAGCACAACGAGGAGGGATTAAAAGTGGGGACTGCAAAGCACTGTTGGAAAGCTTGGATACCGCTGACTAGGTGCAGCTGTGTTTGACTTTGACGGGCTGTATAAAACTCAGAATAGGGGGGGAGGTATCTGTTTTCAGTCTGTTTTTTGTAAATTCAGCTAAAAAAAAGCCAGGGGTCAATGGGTTAATGTATAACATCGTTTTTCTTACATCGGTTTTTTTCCATGTAATTTTAATTTTATTAACTTTGCCTGATAATAAATATAACATAATAAATGAGACAACTACACACAACTACGACATATTGAGAAAATTTGTAATGGTGTATTTGGAGATGGCTTTCTTACACTCTTCAAAAGAATGACAACTTTGAATAATTGACGATTTGGAAGAGATTTGAGAGTGTTCATAGTTCACACTTTTGATACAATATCTTCAGATATTTCATCGTATAGGCAATCAACAGTTTTCTTGCTTTAAGTACCACCCTATTCTTAATCTGAAGTTTCAAGTTCGATTCGGAACTGTAGATAAATAGCATTTACTATTATACTATGTCAACTCCAAACAATAGGAGGTACCTCCACCACTGCATTGCATGACAAGAGATGCTATAGTACTGGCGAAGCTGGTCGGCCTTGTCCACGCCAGCCATGTGCTTGTTGTTTAGACGAACAATGGGGAGGAAAGAAATGTTGATATCTCCATCTTTCTGCTAATGGTGGACAGTTTTAACTCCTATAGCTTGGCATTGGATATCCAAGAAGTTTACTACTTTCTTTTTCTTACATGCTATGTCAACTACTTTCTTTCGTAAAACCGATTCAGTTTCTACATTGTGGCCTTGTCTTTCAAAGCGGCTGGAAAGTCTTTTCAGTTATCACAGAGAGTATGATAACGTTTTCGAAGCATTTTCCCGTTATGTTCGGTCCATACATTTTAGCCCAAACCTTGTTCGACAGTGCCGCTATCTTGCTTTCCCGTCAAAACTCACACACAACGCCATCTCCGAGTCCGCAAGGACCCAAACCGTTATCCCTCCCTTGATAGGCTCCATTGGAATGTACTGTCAGAATCCTAGTTGTCCCTTAAACTTCACAATAGCCTCATCATTGCTCACATTTCCTGAAGGCCTAAATTCATCTGCTCTCTCCTAAATTTATTATCATCCCCCGGTCGTGCTAACAAAACAATAAGCACACCTATATATTGTTTGTGGTGTGCTCGGCTGAGAACCGCAGTTGTATTTACAAAAATTCTGGGTGAGTGAGTGTATTAGATATTAAATACTGATACCTTGTCTAGATAATATCTAAAAAGAGGGCATGCAAAATTTCCAAAGGGTTAAAAACCCCTAAGTGCTCGTAGCACTTATACACATTGAAAATACGGGGAAAACCCCAGCCCTAATGACCGCACCTCATGCTAGCTGGGCAAGGCAAATTAAAGTTTCTGAAAATAGATAATCTAGTCTAGTCTAGATAATCTTTAACAGGAATCCTGTTATTGGCTGTGGCTGTAGCTCCACCAGATCTAAGGTTTTGGAGACTGATCTTCGACACGTCTGTAATCCCAGTGAACGCCTCCTTGATAAGTTCCCTTGTGTGAGAATAGCTTATTCCTTGAGAGCGCACCTTAGTAGAGCAAGATTCAGGGCTCGAAATAGAAAAAAATTTTTTGGCATGTCATAGCAAATTTTGAACTGCCAAAAAATATTTTGACCTGCCACATTTTTTTACTGTAGATGTGAGCATTAAATTTAAACTCTTGTATTTGTAATTTCAACTTTTCAAAACATTCAATTTCGTTTGACAACATAATTTTAACATGTATCTAAGAGAAGCTTTACTAAAGCAAGGTATCTAATGGCAAGTCCCTGAAACAACCCAAAAAAAAGACTGAGATTAAAAAAAGACTGAGTTCATGCTTCATCGTCGTCTTCTGTCAATACTAGTCTTTTTGCAGTTTCGACAACATCTGATTAAGGTAGGATCCTTTTTGATCCAGTTGTTGGTTCTTTTCGTGGTCCACTTGGCTCTACAGAAGGTCTTTTCTGGGTGGCACACTAATTACACCATCTTGAAAGGGCTGGCTTTGGGTCAAATTGATGTATTGCACTTCCCTCCTCGGTGATTCTGAGCAGATTTTCAACTCTCCTCTCTCCTAAACAATTTCTCCAGTCATTGTGGACACGATTCATAGCTGAGAAGATTCGTTCAAGAGTGGCATTGCTAATAGGAACAACTTACAGAATCTCAACAAGATGTAGGACATTGCTGAGCCATAGCGGATGCTCTAAAGCCAACAACAGTGTTTTCTGATATTAATGACATGATTGTTAAAGTGTACTACTTATTCTTGACTTTCACCCACGTGACACCGCACTTGACAACGGTTGCTATCCGCCATTACTGTGCCCCTCAAGCGTAAACAAACGGAGATATATAGTACTTTTACTCAATATGGTTCATTGTATAGTGGTTGGATGTGCTTCTAAAAGCGGAAAAAGTCGTGTTAGCTTTCATACAATACCCAAGATTGTATCAAATCAAGGAGAAGAGCACGAAGAACTCACTAGAGAGAGAAGAAGGCGCTGGATTTCAGCAATAAGTCGAGGCGATACAGAGACGAAGAGAATCCTCGACAGTGAACGAGTATGTGGGTTACATTTTGTGACTGGAAAAGCTGCAGCCTCTTGGGATAGATATCACATCGACTGGGTGCCAACTCTAAACCTTGGAAAGCCACAAGCGAAGCAGCCTACAGTCGATAAACAAAAAGAAGAAGCGAGTTTGAAGGCTGAAAGGGCCAAGGAGCGCAGGAAGAGAAGCATCGAGCGTCAACAAATCGAAGCAGCTAAGAAGAGAAAAGAGCTGGAACAAACTGGTCTGACTGTGCAAAACATAGATTTTGCTATTGCTAGCACATCTACTGAAGATGTTTCAGGCCTAGACGCTCATTCTGACGAAGCTTGTGGCAGTACAAGTTATGAATATTTTGACGGCGATGAGACAGAGAAGGGAATTCAAACAGTCGTCCACGAAATGATTGATCGTTCCACTTCAACGGAGGACTTTGAAGTAGTTTCTGAAGGCAGGAGAAATAGAGGAATGCAGACTCAAGAATTCAATTATTTGTTTAAGAACTCTGTATATCAAGCTCCAGATAAAGACTTCTTCCAATCTCCAGATAAAGTTCGTTTTTACACTGGATTGTCTTCGTTTGATATACTAATGGTAGTGTTTGAACATGTTAGCCCGTACGTATCACGACGATCAGATTTAACCAGCTTGAACAGCTTTCAAGAATTTATCATTGTTTTGATGAAGTTACGGTTAAATGTACCATTTCAAGACTTCGCATACCGTTTTGAGGTGTCCTTAACAAGTGTGTCAAGGATATTCACCTCATGGATACATGCAATGGACTCGAGGCTGTCTTGCTTTATTCATTGGCCTGCAAGGGAACAGCTGTGGAAAACTATGCCAATGTGTTTTCAGTACACCTTTGGTCGTAAGGTTACTGTAATAATTGATTGTTTCGAAGTTTTTATTGAGAAACCAACAAACCTTATGGCCAGAGCTCAGACCTTTTCTTCATATAAGAACCACAACACTGTTAAGATTTTGATTGGAATCACACCCCAAGGCACTATCTCATTTGTTTCTGAGGCTTGGGGAGGAAGAACATCAGATAAATTTCTGACTGAGAACTGTGGAATCCTAGAAAAATTGATACCAGGAGATACTATAATTGCAGATAGAGGATTTACAATTTCTGAGAGTGTTGGTTTGAAGCAAGGAAAGCTAGTGATTCCTGCATTCACCAAAGGAAAAGCTCAGCTGCACCCAGTAGATGTAGAGCGTTCAAGAGGCATAGCGAATGTTTGGATCCATGTGGAGCGAGTGATAGGTCTACTACGAAGGAAATATACTATATTAGAAGGAACACTCCCCACTAAATTCTTGAGTTGTGATCAGAACGGTCCCACAGAAAACCAGGTACCCATAATAGACCGTATTCTAAGAGTTTGTTCAGCCCTTGTAAATTTTTGCCCATCAATAGTACCATTTGATTAGCTAGTTTAAATGAATTTTTATTGTTTTCTAAGACAATACCCTGGTGGAAATCTTTCCCAGAATCCTAGTAGATATTGGATCTTTAATCATCCTATCAAGATCCTGTGGGACTCTAAGACTTTGGTAAATCCTAATCCTGGACAGAATCCTGTTTGGGATCCCGATAGAATCTTACAGGATCCTGGAAAATATTTTCACAAGGGGAGTGCAAGAATTATGTACTAGACTAAAGATCAACCACTTACCTCTGGCCAAAATACCTAAATCCATTTTTGGACTACTTGATTACTTTCAGCATATACATTGTTGCTATTGTAAATAATTATTGATATTTATTAATAGAGTGGTCCATTTGTGTTCTTTTATTTGTACAGCTACTCACCATACTTTAATCAAAGGTTAATGTAAATCATTCTAACTAAAGCAATAGCACTGAAACTGTGAAACAAGGACTAACTAAAAAGTACAAATAGTACTAATTAAGCAATAGAAAACAAAGGATTTTGCTACTATTTGTCTCTATAGTTAATAGTAGACATATTTTAGTTATTTCATGGTTTAAGTGTTATCGCGCTATTGGACAAAATTATTTAGCTGCTTATCAGGTGATCTAAAACAGCAAAGATACATGTTATGTTAACAAAAAGTTTTTTTTGTAAACAAGTGTTAATCATTTAAAAATCTATGATGTAAATGCATGTCTAAGTTGGCAAATAACAAACTCATAGTTGAAGAAAATACTCCTCGATGTTCAATTGGTTTTATTGACAAAGATGAGGAAGTCCTATGGCAATACAATAAATCAAGGATTATAATTAAACTGAGGATTACAAATAACGGTAACTAGGATATAACAAATGAACGCGTAGGACTTACATGAATAATGTTCAAAACAAGATGGCCGGCTGCTCTCTTCTGAGCCGGTCAGCGGTCTTACATAAGACCTAGGCCCTAGCGGCCAGCGTCACACACTCTTCAATAGTGACTGGTTTTAAACTAAAAAGCAACAACAAGATTGTTGAATTTTTGAATCAAATATTATTTATATATCTAAAGTCATCTTGCACATTGTCAATATAATATTAAGAACAGGAACAAAATAATTTCAATATTTAGCAAAATTATTTCAAAACATGACAATATTGCTTAAATTCATATCTCTGGTAAATTCTATGGCAAATTATTGTAAATTTTATGTATCATTGTGAATGATTTCACATTATTTTACACCAATGGATATGCAAATATGTTTTGTTATTTACAAAATTCAGTGATTTTTACTGCATTTAGATTGAAAACAATTTAACTGCAAAATAAAAAGGATTAAATATTGCAGAATAGTGCTAATTAAGGATAGTAAACAACAGATCGCACTATTTAGTATTACTAGACAGGTTTTGTGGATAGCTCAATGGCTGCATTGTTTGCACTCTAATTACAAAATTTATCAAGAAATTAGAAGGATGGAAACATGCTAATTGTCTCATCTTTGAGACATGATAATAAGTGTGAGCGCATTTTGGGAATGTCAAAAGTAAAGTGACTTGGATTAGTAGCAAAAGCTAAACATGTGGCAAATGCAATAGAAAAAAACCCACAGTCACTACCATTGCTCTGTTGCTGGACGGGTACAAAATCTAAACTAATCAAACTTCCACCTAGGAGGTCATTGGTTTGTTCCTCTATTTCTTGACTTATAACATCATGATATAAACTATCATACAGGTGAACATATCCAGGTGGACAGCCCAGTGAGCTAACACAGACCCAGTGATCACTTCCAGTGTGTAGAATCTGAATAAATTCACTAGACACTACATCAAAGTTTCTGACTCTTCCAAGAGTTGGTCGTTGTAAGCCCTCAATTGCTGGGTTAACTTCTTTTATCAGGACTTGAGCATATTGGATAATGTCACTAGTAAGCCATCCAGCAGGATCACTAATGATGTCATAATCTGCATTGTTTAAATTAGCCAGAATAGCATACTTGTTAACAGAACCAGAACTAGTTGACACTTTTGTAATTTCTATTTCATCTTCACTATCATCATCATCTGATAAGTTTGATGTTGTTGCAGGTGATTTAGGATTTGTAATAGGTGTTGTAGAAGTAGAAGTGGTAGGTTTATCACAAGGCATTGTGTTGCCCTTTTTTCCTCGGCAGATATTACATAGCCATGTTGTCTTGGAATTGTTAGGCATTCTTTTCAACCCCAAGCATTTCAGATGGAAGAAATTTCCATTGCTGCAGTTTACATTGTGGCACTCAATGAGTCTATCAGTCATGGTTGCCTTTTCATTACAGATACAAATTGTAGTTTTTAACATAGCAGCCTGGTTTACCTGAGATGGTGCAACTTTAGCCTTTGCCCGTTTTTTGAGCTGTGGTAGTTTACAGCAGTGAGGGCAGTACCATTGCTTTGGCATTTTCACATTATGTAAAGAAAGGCATTTAGTATGGAATTGTCCATATGGACAGTCAGCATTGGTACAGGATACAATGTCATCATTAGGCTGTCCCCTACAAAAACATATGACATTATCAATGAGTTTGCTTTCAGGTAGATCACACCGTCTGGTGTACCATCTTCCAAGCATTTCTGGAAGAATGCAAATTCTCCAAAATGTTTCGATCTTTTTCATAACACCGCTTGAGTGGGATGGGTCAGGGTTGATTCGATCACATAAAACATGTGAGTTCCCATCAGAATCAATGGCAAAAACAACAAAGTCACAATACTTTCGATCAGGCAATGTAAATAGCTGCTGCTGTACCTGATAGTAATAGTTGTGGGATTTCTTTAACTTTAATACTCCATTCACATTTTCGAGGCAAGAGCTTGCTTTCAGGCTGTATTCGTTGAAGTTACCATTTGTGACGGAAATGGGGCATTTAACTTCCCCGCAGCCCAATCCACAGCAGTCACACGATATTAGAAAATCTGGTGTAGCATGTATAAAAGGAAAGTCTTTGTTTATGAAAAGTCCACATCTTTTAATTTGAAAGTTGGTGTGTAGCGATTTCATGTGGTGTTCATAACTTTTGATAGCTTGTTCCTCGTATTTACAACCATGTTTGGTTGCCTTGTTGTTTATTTTAAATAGATGCGGATAGCAGATAGACTAAATTAGATTTTGAGAAGGCTGTGCAAGATTTCCATGGAACACAGCACCACAGACAGAGGCTCCAATTCTGCCAGCACGATGCCTAAAAAATCCTGGACTTTTAGCTTGAGTGCGCGTGTCCTGTTCGACGATGTCAATCTCTTCGTCTGAAATGTTTATCTTAACTTCTAAATATTTCCGTAAAAGTTCGGGGTATTTCAGATCTAAATTATTTGATTCGTAAAGATCTGTTAAAACTGGAATGTTTCTGCTTTTTGAAATAAATTGATTGGCATATGGGTCGATCAAACTTAATATTGAAGCTTTTGTTTCACACTGATTCAGCTTTTTGTAAAACTCCGACACATCCTCCGCTCCGGGTCGTGATCTTGTTCGTTGCGTCTCCAACAGTTCGAGATTGAGAATATTCATTAAAAGATTCAATGTTATCGTCAAGTTTTTCTTTTAACTTTTTAGCAGAAGAAAAATCGATTTCTTTTGCCCTAGCATAGGCCACATTACTTACATAAGTTGGAAGGAGCCATGAGCATTTTACTTGCGTACAAGCCAGCTTTCCGTTGATTCGAGTCCAGCATTCGATATAAAATAAGACACTGGCAATGTGTGAACACGATTCCGCTAGTCCTGCCTTACAGCCCAGGCAATGAGCGGAGAAAATTCTTCCATCCTTTCCTGTAATGAGCCAGATATCGACGAGAGGATCATTCATTCGTTGGGAATGGCGAACTTTGGCTACGACTACATACTTGTCAGAAACAATTCTTCCCTTCACGGATGCTACAAACCCAGAAACCACTTGGTTGTATGCTTCAAGACTTTTATAGTTCTTGAACTGGTCGTTAGTATAATGACTTGTTTCCAAAACCAAGAAACTAAACAAGTCCGACTGCTCTATTGGCGGTAAACACTCAGGATTCAGTTCTTCATCGGGAATAGTAGCTGGATCGATGCCGATTTTTTCAATTTTCTGGATGTAACGATTCTTTATATTACCCTCTAGTGATGTAGCATATTTCGACAATACTGGTACTGACATTTGCGGGTCTAAAAAAGGACTTTTTGACGAGAAAATTAGAAAACACTACAGAAATGACATAACTTTACATACATTTCCTTACTGCTGAGGGGCACAGTAATGGCGGACATGGTAATTGGATATGGCTGTGACGTCACGTGAAAGTTAAGAATACAAAAACAGCCCAAAGAAGATGAAGCAGCTCAAAGGGTTAGGGGAAGCTTTGAAAATGGAAGTATCTCCTCCAGTCAAAGCTCAGGGTACTAGGTGGTTGGAACATAAAATACGGGCATTAAACTGGATAAGCAAGAACTATGGTCTTCTCACCTCAGCCATCTCAGTGAAGATACTACATACAAAAGCACAGAGAGGGCAAAGTTCAAGGGAATGTATAATAAATACAGGAATGCCAAGTATCTATTGTATGTGGAATATGTTTTTACAGGTGTTAACACCAGCAGCTGAGCTCAGTCTCCATTTTCAGCATGAAACTATAGATGTTGTAGGTGCAGTTCAAGGGCTGAAACACTTTTTCAGAATCATGGAAAAGCTAATTGCCTCAAGCGAACTTATTTTTTCCACTGGTCGTGTCAAGAGATTTATTGATCAGATTGACACTTCTGATAATTTGTATCAGGAAGTTAAACTGACCTATGCTGACCAGGCCAAAACAAGTCTTCAGCATGCAAACAATGAAATCCTATGCAGTATTCTTGACTGTTTCACTGAAAGATTTGACAAGTCCGACAGTGTGTTCAACGCACTTGTTAAAGTGCTAGACACTTAACTTTATCCACAAGCTGAAGCAGACAAATCCTCAACACATGGTTTAAAGGAGTTGAGGCTTCTTGTGAAAAGGTTCCAGGGAATCCTGAATGCAAATGGATGTAATGTGATGAAGATCGAAAGTGAATGGATGATGTAAGTGAATTAGTTGCAACAACAGGGCTTAAAGATGCTAAGTACACTAATCCTTCGGCTGTAGCATGGTCAACCTGTCTAAGTAAAAAAAATCTGAGCTTTGGTTTTCCCGTCTCAGGATCCAGATATAAGATGTAAATTAGTTCTTTCTCTGCATTACTCGAATCTGTGCTGCCATCAACTAAAATTGAAATGTAGTGGACTTTCTTTTGCAGCAACTACAAAAAATGACAATAAGCTTACATATGATTTGTTTGCTTGAAAGATGTTTTCTAGATTTTCTTTAATAAAAAACGTTATTATTTAAGGAAATTATTAACAAACAAACTAAACTACTGAGAGATGGCATCAGCAATATCATCTCATACATGTATAATGGATAACAAACCTGGTTTAACTCGTCTTCGTACACCTCTGCAATGGAGTCAATAAACTCTGCACATGCATGATCGTTCAGGTAGGTAACTCCCAAATCAACTCCATGTTTTTTTTCCAATTGAGCAATTGCAACAAACTTTGTAAATGGAAGTTCTTCTTTTGCAATGACATATGCAATTTCTAACAATTTAGAAAGCCTTTCCCTCTCTGTGTTGTTTAGCTTGTAAATTGCTCTGCCGATCGTTGTTGCAGCATATGAAGGGTGTCTTCGTAAACTCTTCCTCTTGTTCTAGTCTCTTAGCCAATTTGTGTGAGTCACTGTTGAGATGGGTTGTTACAGTATCTTTCTTAGTGTTGGACGTACCACAGCACCATGCACTGTTGTAGTTCCGTTGCGCCATTTCGACTCGTGTTTCAAACAGATTTTGCATCGTATCTTTGTCACAAACGTACTTCCATCTCGAGTCTCAGATTCTGAAATCTCGAGCCAATCATTGTATCCCCAGGAGAGAAGTGTAGACTAATTTGTTCTTCTAACCATTTTGTTGTTGCTCGACGCCATATTATTTCTGCTTTGTGTGCATGTTTAACAAAAATAGCGATACCAAGATACCAAATAAATATGGAAATACATACTGACGCAGTGTGCCGCAGTCTTTCAGGTGTATTACCAAATATTGCAAGCCCTGCCGCAGTCTACACAGGGATCCCAACAATCCACTGTTCAAATTTGATGTGCAAAGCGATTTGTTTGGCGATACAACGACTATAACTTGTGGCACATTTTGTGTTTGTGGTATTGTTTAGCAGGGCCGCTGTCCAAATTCAATCAAACATCGATTACTTCTAATTCCACAAAGATGAGCGTAGAAACAACGCTTTCTAAATCCGTAATACTTCCAACTTTAATTCAGTTATTTTCATTTTAATTGTGACAATCGATTCGGAATTCATTGCAAATACATGGTATTTTTGGCCTGCCATTTGCTTTTGGCAGGCCATATTTTTTTGGCCTGCACGTGCTAAATTTGGCCTGGCATATGGCAAGTGGCAGGCCGCTATTTCGAGCCCTAAGATGGTCCAGCTAGAGCACGGAACAAAGGCAGATCATTGTCCAGGTTCAAGTCAGCGAATGCTATGTATTTCTGCAGGGCAGCTACCGGGCATGTCACCAATTCAGCAATTGTCACCCAGGCTCCATCGCGTAGTTGATCAGTGTTAGAAGATACTTTAAAGATGAACACATACGATGGGAACAATTTAACATCACAACATCTAATACTAATTTCACTGAACAAAAGAAAACCCGGCTTTCTCAGCATTCTTTTGGAAGCATCGAACATCGCCTTAATGATAGCATGATCCAAGATTTTTAGTAGCCCCCTCTAGGGTGTGCGCCCAGTCAATTGAATAAACTGCATTCAAGATGGGCGAAGGGCTTTGTTCTGATTCCAATAAGTACTGAAGATAAACTGCAACATAGAATGGGTTAGCAGGAAAATGACTTAAATGATTGTTAGTCGCCCAGCGCATACAACGATTGAAACCTCCTAAATAGGTCTTGACAGTTCCATCAGATTTTGAACATAAAACAGTCTGTTGTACTTTATCTACTGCGTGGAGAATAGGAAAAAACAAACAAACATAAACCCAGAATAGATAGAATAACCAAGATTGCCTTACTAAATTAATTTATTTAGAAAACACAGTATAAATACAAAAGCCCATCTGGGGCAAACTGCGCATCCGTCTCACAAACTTTACTAGCCCATCCAAGGCATAGATATCAGTATGCTCTACAAAAGGGAATGTTTATGATTGAACTAACGAATGAAGCGTACATCACCAACTTGAAAATACAAACAAAACAAATACAATGGAACTTTACTAACAATAAAAACAGAAAAAATACCTTATCCCCTAAAGAAGCCAATCTAAAAAAAATATATAAAAAAGAACATTTATGCCGGGAATCAAAGTACTAATTAACAAACTATGAACTTGTAATGAATATCTAACACAAGGGAGCGTAGCGTGCGAGCAGTGTAAACACGATATAAAGTGACACAGGGTTTATTGTTTTGGATAATTGTGGCTTTAATTTCTAATCACTAAATAATTAAATGTATACAAATTTTTTCAGAGATCACACCAATTGAAATTAAAACCGAGAAATGGTGGGGCGAATTTACGCCACCAGCCACACCATCTGGCAAGCCCCACCACAGCTGCAAGCACGCTAGGCAGGACAAGTTCAAATTAAACAGAAGTTGGTTAAGCAATAAATCCCTGAATATGTCAGGGATCGTTCGTCCTCAACGGACAAAATTTAGATCACTAAGAATACATTTGTCTATTGTCCAACCGCCGATACCATATAAACGAACCCAGCCTAAATCATAAAGTTTAGCTCGTATCTCAGGACTCTCGTCCTATAAGAAATCATTGAGACGGCGGATAAAGGAATGACCAAGCAATATAATACGGGATTGGTCCATATTCACGATAAAATTAAGATTTTAACTTGTCTGTAAGATCAGTAGTCAAAACGATTTTCTATCACTGTGCTTAACACGAGCAAAGAGGTCAGCTTGCGTGCAGAGAAGTGTTTATATGCCCTGTCAATGACAGGGCCATCAACACAGGATCAACGCTCACGTAATCCCAAACACCTTTTTTACTTCATGGTAACATTCAGTTCCCCATCTATGATCCTTCAATTTTATGCTGTGCTATATTTCCTCTATCATATCCAAGACTGTGCAATACCTTGTTGTTGTTGTTGATGATGACCAACCGGTGTGTTTGGCTAAACTGATCAATCTGATATGAGCTAGGAAAAACTGCCACAGATCGAGCACTTGTAGTCTGTTGGAGGTGGAGCAGAAGACAAGGACGGTGCTCTGCTACAAGCAGAATTCCCAAGCGAAGGTAATTGCTCAACCCCTTCTCATATGTATTTGACAGCTTCTCAGCAACAGGCTGGTTGATATCAAAGTAATCCCCTCTAGGCGATATACAAATAAAACATTAAATGGTTTGTCTTTTTGAACGGTAAAAAGGGAAAGGGGTTTGTGAAGAGAACAACTAATTATGCGTTTTCTTTGGAGCGGCAAATCTTACAATCAGTGATCTAGAGCTGGTTTGATGACTGTTTTTCCGTGAAGGTGTCTTCTTGTAAGGAATCTCCTCGTTATCCGACTGTGTCAAACAGGAGCTTCCCCCCTGCTGATTTCAGCATGTTGTGCAATTTTTCCGTTGTACACCGTCGCTTTAGACCTTCGGAGAACTGAAGGGATTTTAGGTTGACAATGATTGTTGTTTGAGGTAGATACTTCGCGCTATCAAGGCTAGCCAATATCACTTTTTCGTTTTGGAATACCGCGTAGTCAATCTAATTTTTGAGGTGGGTCAATGTAATCACACAAACAAACAACATATTGCTAAGGACGTCCTCATTATGGTTGTCGAGTTGAGGCAGCACAAGCTGAAGAAACCGCCACCGATTCATGTGTTTTGTCATATAGCAAAAACCTTAATAGCCACGAGATCAGTTGCTTGCAAACCTCGTGTTCCCATACTACAATAAAACATAGGTACGCAGTGCGTATAAGAAGCTATTTGCGATATTGCATCAGTTATTGATTGCTTGTTTGTGCCATACTGATGATTTATATTGTGCACTCCACAAAAGTTTGTGTTATGAGATGTGTTGTTATTTTCACAACCATGCATGCCAACTATTTTTAACAAATATCCTCACAATTACCATAAATTTTTTTACTATAACTGTAGATAGTTTTTGTTTTCTTTATAATTACAGTAAAAAATAGCGAATGTTTTTTTATAATATTTTTTTACGTGATCTGTAATTCTCCCTTTTTTGACAGTGTCACACCCACTATCCATTTGAGTAGCTCAAGCAGGTGTGATGCTCTCTTTAGTTTCTAAAATTTACCCTTTTGAGGCCAATCCAAAAACCCAAATAGTCGTGTTGGCAGAGTCAAGTTTTTGGTGAGCCTGAATCACAAAGTAATGTCAGTGTTATTAGGATCAATAGATATTCCGGTTAAGTCTTACTTTAACTTCGTAAAGGAGTTCTGGAATCAAGTCGAATTGTGTTACGAATTTCATGCGTCGCTTTGCTGTTTACCGAAGCTGCCAGGGAAGTTTGCCAGAATAATTCAGTCGGGAGTGGCGTTATACGCTCAAACTTGGGAATGGGAGTAATAATAACGGCCGTTCACTTTCAGATTCCATGCCTCATTTCACCAATCTGTCGGCCATATTATATTCGGTAAATACTCTAGTGTGGTCTACCTGTGGAAATGGGAATCCTGTAGACGAGGTTGAGGTTGGGTTTGCAGTTGTAGCATGAATAATACAAACGACTCGATCGAGCATTAAAAGTTCGAGTTATACCGGGAAATGAGTTTGATTCAAGTTTGATAGCTTTAAGAGTTTCGTTAATTCGAGTATAAAAATGCCGGAGTAAAAATATATATAAAATGAGGTAGTTATGCTTTACTGCGCATGCGTAGTCAGAGTGATATCGTTTATCGAGTTATACAATTACAAAAATAAAACCATTACTTACGAACTCATTTATAAAAGTGTGAAATAAATTTCAGAAAATGCCATTTATTCTCCAACCAAATTGAAAAAAATAATTTATATTGGTAAAAACGATTTACATTAACAAAATTAATAAGCCAAGTACATGTTTAATTTAATTTGTACTGATGACTCTACCCTCCCTCGCCTACATTGACATATGTAACATACCTGAAGCAAAGCACTGTTATAAGGGTTGCAGTTTGCCATGTAACAAGAAAGCGAAATAAAAAAAACCTTACCCGTTGGTTCATATCTACCCGTAGATAACTTACGTGTTGACCAATTGCTACACCGTAAAAACGAGTAGCTTTTACGGGTAGATCGCAATGACGTCATCATTTAATGAATTCAGGATGGCGCTACACGTACACGGGTTCTAAAATCGGGGTATCTAAAGGTCTTTAATGACATGTGGATACAGTGAACTCCGCAAAAAACGGTATTTAAACAAAATAATTTTAGTCGAGTGTGCAGCAACAATACATCCAAGCGTGTTCTAGGTCAGTTCAATTTGTTTTCTGAGACAATGGCTAAAAAGGAGGAGTTTATAAAGTGTTTATCGAGCTATTTCCCTCCCCATTCTTTTCCCCATGAATTACTTTTATTTATCCCATATATCTTTTGCCAAAATTTATTTATTTATTTATATATTGTAATCCGCAAAGCATGAGCATGAGGCGGATATATAAAATTACAATAACAAAAGGAAATGAAATAAATGTAAAAGGAAAAAGAATACAAAATAAAGTAATAATGTAACACTACTGACTCTTCATTTTAACATTATATGCAAAATTCACTTGATAACAGCTCCTTAAATTTAGCAAGAGTTGGTGCCTCTATTATGTTATTTGGCAGTAAGTTCCACTCTTTAAGCGAGCGGGTTAAAAAGCTAAATTTAGAAGTATTTGTGTTCGAAGGCAGGTTTATGAACCTCTTGGGGTGAGAGAAGCGAGTAGATTGCTTGCGAGTTTGTAGGAGATCTTTGGGAATATTTATGTTTACAAGGCCATACACCATTTTGTAGAACATAGTAAGTCTCGCCATCTTCCTTCGTAGCTGGAGGGAGGGCCATTTGAGTTCTTTTAGTGAGCCTGTCACAGTCCCTGGTTCATAAACGTAGCAGTTCTTTGCGAATCTTGCCGCTCTCCTTTGTACGCTCTCTAGGTCCTTTATTTGCTTCTGGAAATGTGGATCCCACACACTAGAAGCAAATTCCACACGTGGGCGCACGAGGGTAGTGTACGCTCTTTCTCGAACAAAATCAGGGCAAGCCCCAAGATTTCTCCTTATAAAACCGAGTGATTTGTTAGCCTTTCCAACAATATTAGTGACATGAGTGTTCCAGTTCAGATTTGAGGACAACTCTACACCCAAGTATGGGTGGCTCTGAACAGCTTTTAATGGAGTCCCACCCAGCGTGTAATTATAAACAATGGGAGTCTTGGATCTATGTATTCTGATAATATTACACTTGTCGGCGTTGAATGACATTTGCCATGTTTTAGACCATTTAAAAAGGAGATCAAGGTCTTTCTGAATAACTGCTGCACTCTGTGGGCCTTCGATTAGGCCATATAAGATGGTGTCATCCGCAAAAAGTCTAATACGTGAAGTAATCCCTGAGTTGATGTCATTGATGAACAAGAGGAACATCAGTAGTCCCAGGACAGTCCCTTGGGGGACCCCTGATGTGACTCTGGTTGATTTTGATGTCTCCCCCTCTACAACAACTGTTTGATTTCTGTGGATTAGCCAAGACCTGACCCACGTAAGTGGCTTTCCACGGATACCGTAAAAATCAAGTTTCTGAAGCATACGCCCATGGGCAACCCTATCAAAAGCCTTTGAGAAATCAAGTAGAATGCAGTCAGTTTGGTTTCCTTGGTCAAGATTGTAACACAGTTCGTGGAGCACAGTGATGAGTTGCGTCTCGCAGGAATACTTTTTCCTGAAGCCATGTTGTATATGTAGGAGGATATTATTGCTGTCGAGATGGGACATTAGGTGGCGAAACAAAATGTGTTCCATGATTTTACAAGTGATTGACGTTAAAGATATAGGACGATAGTTAGAAGCTAGGGACTTATTCCCTTTCTTAAAAATTGCATGAATGTTAGCATTGCACCAATCCTTGGGAATCTGCCCAGTAAGAAGTGAGTAGGTGAACAGCTTTTGCAAAAAGGGGGCCAGCTCTTCAGCGGCAGTTTTTAGTATCCAACAAGGGATTTGATCGGGTCCACTAGCTTTGTGCACATCAACACTCTTTAGGAGCTTAGCAATACCACGTGTGTCAAACTGCAGATCAGCGATGTCAGGGAAGGGTGATGTAGGCAGCACTGGGAGGTTGGATGTGTCCTCAACTGTAAAAACTGATTTGAATTGATTGCTTAAAATCTCAGCTTTGGTCTTGCTGTCTGTGATGACATTGCCATCAGGCGTTTCTCGTAAACCAGCAACTCCCACCGTATCCCTGCGCCTAGACTTGACAAAGGACCAAAATCGTTTACCCATAGATGGCTTTTTGTCTTGTTCTGGAGGTTCGAGCAGGTTGGCAATATATGAGTGATATGATTCTCTTAATTGTTCTTTGACTTTGGCTCTGAGCTTTTTAAATTTCATCCAGTCAGACTGGCGTTGTGTGGTTTTGGCCCTATTAAAGATTATAGCTGCACGCATATTTTGCATGCCATCAAATACAGTACCGCCCACGAACATAGGAAGAACTTTCGCGAACAACACGGAAGAAATTCGCGAACATATAGACTGTTCGCGAACAGATGCAAAATAAACGGTATGACGAAAGATAAGGTGTGATCCAGGGCTTAATAACAGCTAGAACAGCGAAAAGCCATTTATTTGACAAAGACTTGTATTAGACAGAGAATTAGTTTGGGGAAGGAATGCCGATCGCTTGATATTCCTTGAAGATTTTCGAATGTGTGTTAACTGCTAGCGAATACTTTGAAAACAGTAAGCCATTTATTTGACAAAGCAATGACTTGTACTAAACACGGGAGAATTAGTTTTAGGAGGGAATGCTGATCGCTTGATATTCTAAGGAGATTTTCGAAATGTGTGGAAACTGCTAGCGAAGACTTAAAGCCGCATTGTCACCAGTTAACTTCCGGTCGATTACGTTACAATATCCGATGATTTTAACGGAAAACGCGAAAAATATTTCAAAATATTTAAAGCAGTGTGTCTATTGGAAGTTTCTTCGAGGATGTGATCGATAGTTTAGAGCTGATGGCCTGTTAAATACCTCTGATACTAATAGATTCTTTTGTCTTTTAACGGTTGAGGTTTCCGTCGGACCTCCGGAAGTGAACTGGTGACAATGCGGCTTTAATAACAGCGGGAAGCCATTTTTTGACAAACACATTCAATAAACACAGGAGAATTAGTTTGAGGAAGGAATGCCGATCACTTGATATTGTTCGAAGATGTTCGGATTGTTAACTCCTAGTAGTAGTCGTTTGTGTTCGAATACATAAGTCAACGACAACATGCTCTACCATAAATGTCTTCATTATGACTGCGGAAGCAATTAAGAGCGTCATAAAGTTCCGCTCACGCTAGTTTACCAGCCAAAGCAAAATAAATAACATCTAACGACAGACATCACATATCACTCCATGTTCGAGTTAGTTTGGTTTTGGAGTCTTACAAGTGTAATTTTACAATTAAGTAAACTTTCGCCATTTAAACTTTTTAAAACGATAATAAACGACGGAACTTTGCTCAATTTGCAAAGCATCCTGTTCACTTAGATAGAGGATATAAACACGGAATGTGAGGCAGAGACATTTTTATCAAAATTATTTTAATATAACAAGTTCTATAGATTTACAATTACAGAAGCATAAGACACGGTTATAAAATACATTTTCAGTTACTCTTCACATGAGTTCAGTCGTCGCAGGTAGGTGTCCATTGTCTTGTGGCACTGGCGCAAGACTGCTGCACGCGCTGAAGGGGTGGTGGGGAAGTGTACAAACACAGTTTCTTTGATTTCTGCTATTTTGTCGTCGTTGACTATAGGTTTGCCGCGGGCACCAGCCAAATTTCTTCCCACCAATTCTTCCTTGGAGCATCGCTCCTCAGAAGCCGCACAGCGAAGTTCTGAACGCTGCACGCCACTGGAGTGGATGTTGCTGATGGTGGGGTGTGGGTGGGGGTGTGTTGTTCTCCTTGGAGTCTATGATGGTTGTATGCAGGCTGTGGCTCACGCTCTGTTGGCTCTGTATCTCCTTCAGCATGGCCTTGATGCGGTTTACCTGCTGGCCGTGCCTGAACAGGGTCACCTCCATCTGCTGTATCGAGTTTTGCAGGTCTGCTATCTTGTCCACTCTCAGCGAGCTGCTGTATCGGGGGCGGATGGGACTGTACAAAGACTGTCTAGCAAACGGGGACGAGTAGGAGATGGGTTGAGGCGATGCTTCTATCGAGGTCTTGGTGATTGGTAGGCGACTGTCCGTTTGGTGGCGGGGGGTATTTGGGGACGATGGCGCTGTGCTTGTCGGGCTGTAAACCGCAACAACAGTAGCCTAAAAAAGACAAGATAAGATAAAATAAGTTATTTCTTTATGATAACGATGGAACGTTGCTCAATTTGCAAAGCATCCTGTTCACTTAGATAGAGGATATAAACACGGAATGTGAGGCAGAGACATTTTTATCAAAATTATTTTAATATAACAAGTTCTAAAGATTTACAATTTCAGAAGCATAAGATACGGTTATAAAATACATTTTCAGTTACTTTTCACATGAGGTCAGTCGTCGCAGGTAGGTGTCAATTGTCTTGTGGCACTGGCGCAAGACTGCTTCACGCGCTGAAGAGGCGGTGGGGAAGTGTACAAACACAGTTTCTTTGATTTCTGCTATTTTGTCGTCGATGACTATAGGTTTGCCGCGGGCACCAGCCAAATTTCTTCCCACCAATTCTTCCTTGGAACATCGCTCCTCAGAAGCCGCACAGCCAAGTTCTGAACGCTGCACGCCACTGGAGTGGATGTTGCTGATGGTGGGGTGGGGGTGGGGGTGTGTTGTTCTTCTTGGAGTCTATGATGGTTGTATGCAGGCTGTGGCTCACGCTATGGGTCTGCTATCTTGTCCACTCTAGGCGGGCTGTTGTATCGGGGGCGGATGGGACTGTACAAAGACCGTCTAGCAAACGGGGACGAGTAGGAGATGGGTTGAGGCGAGGCTTCTATCGAGGTCTTGGCGATTGGTAGGCGACTGTCCGTTTGGTGGCGGGGGGTATTTGGGGACGATGGCGCTGTGCTTGTCGGGCTGTAAACCGCAACAACAGTAGCCTAAAAAAGACAAGATAAGATAAAATAAGTTATTTCTTTATGATAACGATGGAACTTTGCTCAATTTGCAAAGCATCCTGTTCACTTAGAGGATATAAACACGGAATGTGAGGCAGAGACGTTTTTTATCAAAATTATTTTAATATAACAAGTTCTAAAGATTTACAATTACAGAAGCATAAGATACGGTTATAAAATACATTTTCAGTTACTTTTCACATGAGGTCAGTTGTCGCAGGTAGGTGGCCATTGTCTTGTGGCACTGGTGCAAGACTGCTTCATGCGCTGAAGGGGCGGTGGGGAAGTGTACAAACACAGTTTCTTTGATTTCTGCTATTTTGTCGTCGATGACTATAGGTTTGCCGCGGGTACCAGCCAAATTTCTTCCCACCAATTCTTCCTTGGAGCATCGCTCCTCAGAAGCAGCACAGCGAAGTTCTGAACGCTGCACGCCACTGGAGTGGATGTTGCTGATGGTGGGGTGGGGGTGGGGGTGTGTTGTTCTCCTTGGAGTCTATAATGGTTGTATGCAGGCTATGGCTCACGCTCTGTTGGCTCTGTATCTCCTTCAGCATGGCCTCGATGCGGTTTACCTGCTGGCCGTGCCTGAACAGGGTCAGCTCCATCTGCTGTATCGAGTTTTGCAGGTCTGCTATCTTGTCCACTCTCGGCAGGCTGTTGTATCGGGGGCGGATGGGACTGTACAAAGACTGTATAACAAACGGGGACGAGTAGGAGGAGATGGGTTGAGGTGAGGCTTTTATTGAGATCTTGGCGTTTTTTAGGCGACTGTCCGTTTGGTGGCGGGGTGTACTTGGGGACGATGGCGCTGTGCTTGTTTCGGGCTGTAAACCCTAACAACAGTAGCCTTAAAAAAGACAAGACAAGATAAAATAAGTAATTTCTTTATGATTAAGATGTTTAACGGGGGGGGGGGCACAATAAAAATTACTATTATAACCCACACATTTATCTTCACTGCATTCACCTCTTCTCTTTTTTTTCTTTTTTTGACCACCGTTCGACTAGTTGTTCTTGGAAGACCTGCCTTTGCCTTCTTGTCTTACCCTTTGCAAAATGGATGAACGAAGATTAGAAAATGTAACAAGCAACGGTTTTTGGGTGCATAGTATTCAAAGTTTATCCGCCGTGATGTTTTGTGATCATGTGATTGTCGGATATTTACCTTTTTTCGCTTTAGGTTGCTGAAACCGACGACGATGATATGTGCATTTACATAGCGCTTATACCAACCATGTTCTAAGCACTTTACATTTAAAATCCTAATGTATTAAGAGTGTCCCATCTTGGAACTGAGGAACACAAGCTTCTTGTAAGCTCACATACGTTCAAGTCAAATTCAGGGCCGAGAAACAGACAGATACTATCCATGTCTCGACCTGGAATCGAACCTGTTTCAGCAGAGGTGAGAGGCCCCATATGCTGACGCGCTAACACACTGGGCCACCTGTGATTCCATTCCATGATGTTGCTGGCATTCTCAGTGATAATGACTTGAATGAAGTCGTGTCCTTTGTATACGTACTTAAAGAGTTACTTGATACTATTGATGCTTGCACACACCTCCACATCAATATAAGCACTATACTTGAGTGCCAGCCAAGGGTTGTAAGGCAACCCATCTGTTGTGTAGGTCTTCTCTGTGGACACGCAAGGGTTCTTCCACTGTTCCTTCTTCTATATTCTGGAAAGCTATTTACATTCGGTTTTGTTTGCTCTGTGAATTCTGTCACATTCCTCAGGGGCGCTGCCAACACCGGGGGTGTAGAGTTCCCTTTAGTTTGCCAGTTTTAACCAGTGATATACACTACATGCACCAGAGTTTGATTCGATTTCATTCGTTGTGTATGATCCACTGTAAAAACTATAATAAATCAACTTATCTAACAAATGTACAAAGATAATAAAATCAAAAATCGTTGATAATTCGTTTATAACTATATAAGTCCTCTTGAAAACTCTTAGCAAAACTTCTGAAAACTCTTTAGAAAAACTCCTGAAAACTCTGAATCATTACTCTGTGTCTACACTTCGATCGACTCCACACTCCTTATCTAAAACAAGTAACTAAGAATAAACGAAAATACAAAAGAACCAATTACAGTCGAGAGCTTTAAATCTGTAATCAATTGTCAGCTAGAACACAAACAAACAGTCCTTTCTGTGGTTAGTTAGCTATTAACACTATAAACGACAAATTCCTTGGGAAGTTCTTTCTGCACGCACCTTTCATGCAGGGAGACAATGGCCATAAAGCTTTGGTTGTAACCCTCTATCTGGAATTCAGCAGAGACTACTTCGTCAATAACCTCACGATCAAGGAAAACCAGAAGGTGTGCATGACGTAATCTCCGCTTTTGGAACTCAATGACGTAAAGATGGGCGACCACGACACCAAGGACATAATATTTAGTTATGTCCTTCAAAAGCTCCTTCAATTTCAGGTTTAATACTCTGGAGAGGAGGTCTGAGTACAACTGTGAACAACAGTATGTATGGAGTTTTTTGCGTCTGATTCGTCAGTAGACATTAAACATTCTTATATTTTTATACTTGTTGCAGTGTAGTTCTTGCGTGATCAAACTTAAACTCTGCAACACGGCTTTTTCGCGTGAGAAATCCAGGTCTAATTTTGAATGACGTTTGGATCGCGTTCAGCTTTTTGTTGAACCTTCTTGTTACTTCAACTGTAATGGTCTGCCTGGTATTCGGAGTATCAAACATGCTTGCTCTTGGACGAAATCTCCATAGATGTCCTTAACTATGACGTCATAACAGAGTCCGTCGGTATCTGTAAACAGGAGCTTACATCGAAATCCGTATTAAGCAATCATTTGGTTGTAATAAAAAGTGCACAAAAAAGATAATCTAAATCGCACAGAGAAAAAAAAAAAACGAGCAAACAATAGAATGGAAACAATCTGCTAATTACAATGAGCCCATGTGGCCTAAAAGCGGAGCCTGCGTGGATGCGGTTTTTTTAATCCCGAAATTACAAAAACGCATATTCAAAACCGGAACTTTATCCAGTTTTTATAGGCATTATATACTATATGGTACATAATTATTTTTGTACTCGCACAAATTTGCTGCTCTGCTTGTCTCCCCCTGAGGTCGTCTTTCTTTGCAGACCTGGCAGTAACCAAGGGTGTATGATAGCTGTTCGAGCTCAAATTTTTGAATAGCACAGTTTGCTCTCTCTTCTTGCTCTGTGGAACCTGCAGGCGGTCGAGGGGGTGTGTCTCCAATGACCTCTCTGAGCCTGTGTTCTTCCCTTGACACCTTCCATGCAATACGTCGATGTCTGTTTTGACGTTCATCTGCAGTCTCATGAATCCTTGTGTCACATGCTCAACACCCACTGCACGTGCTCTATTAATAAGGTCAAGCGGCTCTTTAACTTGTTCAAAACCTAGTTCTGGTTCATTAGCTGGTGCTTGAGTTGGATCTACAGCCTGTTCAGGAACAAACTCAACAACTAATTCTGTTGCTGATTCAAAATCTGACTGCACAGCAGCTGATTCTGGAGTTGTCTCAACAGCTTGTAGGAGGGCATTCTCTACAGTAGCACCTTTTTCAGGTCCCACAACGTTTTCCTGGCTTGGTTCAGCTGGTAATAGCCCTGGAGCTGTGTGGGAAAAATAAGCATGTTTTCAGTCACACTTTTGGTACAACTTTGTACATAAAAATGATAAACTTTAAGCAAAATTCATAAGGTATATTCATTAAGTATTGGTGAACTTTGGTATTTGTACCTTGTAATATCTATAACTACTAAATATTTTTTTATTAAATATAGCTCATCATAATTTGTAGGGGTATTTATTTACCAGCATTATCCCCTGAGCATACAGGAACAAAAGGTGTAGGCATACTGCTACATGCTTCATCTTAGATAGATACAAAATAATCAAAATGTGAGATGCAATTGAAACATGGTGAGGGAAAATGAAACCATCATTCTGGAATAGTATGAAAGAAAAAAGAGGTGGGAAGCTATCAGAAAGTTGCGCATTGGAGATATGTGACACTGAAATGGAGCTATTTTGCCCGATCAGTGAAATCATGCGTGAGATGGTAGACACGTGTAGCCCTTGATTGGCACCTGTCACTCCAAATGATTTGAAACCTTGGTTGTGAACCAAGAAAGGATGGATCTCTACTCACATAAAACATTATGGAATTCCCTTGTAATCCGTGACCAGGAGTGGGTTCAACATTTCATACTTATTTCAGGCAATTTTCCCGAATTTATGGCCAAAAACCAGGGGGGTGGACATTACTCCCCCCGGATTATTCCAAAATCTGAACCACTTCCGCAGTTTGAGTTGTTGGGTGGATACTTCAATCTGACCAAGTTTCATTGAAATCGGTGAGATATCATGTATCACCCCTGCCTGGTCCACTCCTGGATGCACTCTTAAAGGTAGTTAATTACATAATACTTCGAGTCCCTACGGTTCATTAACGTGGTGAGGGGTGACGAGCAGCTAGCCCCCCACCCCATTGGTAGGGCCGTGGGGGTGGGTTCGAGAACCCCACCTCTTTTTAAAAAAAAGTGAAGAGGTAGCTCACCACGTAGACCGTCCCTGTGGCCGCCGCGTACCCGTCCACTTTGTAGGGCCCCACCCGAAACTCGCCTTGGGCGCTCAAGACGGTTTGGAGGGTCACCCAATCGCGCTGGATGCGGTACTGGAGCCAAAGAAGCGCTTTGGAGGACTGCACATCGTGTTGACGGTACCCTTGGCTAGAAAGGATGGCCACCGTGTCCTCAGGTAAGAATGCGCACCACGGACTTGCTGTTCTTACGTAATTGCTCCAAATCCACACCGCGTCGGCCTTGACCACAACGAGTCCGTCCTCCCCCACGAGGCATGTGAGTGCGCACCACATGGACGTCAAACTGACCATTCAACGCAAACTCCCTATGGGACTGGGCCACGCTAGCCATCACCCTCACCACCCAAAATAAAATAAATAATAATAAATAAATAAATCCACGAGTCAAAACCACCAAAGCGTTATGGTAATCGCTTCGAAACACCCGCATTCCAACCTGTCACCCAAAATATAACTCAAAAAGAAAAACAATACAAAAACATTCGCAAGCTGTCCCCTCCCTGTCACTACCCTGTCACCCCATCGATCACCCCACCACCACCCGTTAACGATGCAAATTCAACACAACACGTTCACTAAGAGATTTTATCTTTTTATCTTATCTTCCTCCTCTTCTTTGCCCCGTACTAAAATCGATAGTTCCAGTATCCCTATGGTGGGCCTCGCCCAACATCCATCTATCGATCCCCCAAGGGTCATCAGGGAGTCTATAATCACTGCGGGTCTCGGCAGTTTCGGTGGGCATCCACAGCTGAGGAGCCTCGGTTGCCTACCCAGACCATTCGCTACGATCCTATCCTGGACACTAAGACATATCCCGCTGCCAAAAAACGTGATGGGGTAGCGTTCCTCGGTGGGCCTGGGTTGTAGATGGCTGTGACGGAGGCCGCGGGGCCTTCGCCCGACAATGGGCACACGTAATATCGAGCCCACGAAACCATTGGGTGGCGTGCCATCCCCGTAAACATTCATCGTGCACCTTTTGCTTGCAACAATTCGCGATCTTCACACGTCCATCCACACCGCCCATACAAATAAAACACTCCATGTTTTTTCTCCTTAAGATGGTCGCGCAATGTCGTCTTGAAGTTTTTTCAACGGTGATAAAAACGGATGGCCACGTCACTTGTTTTTCCCCCACAACTTCCTGAGCTGTCACCCATGCAAAATCGCGCTTCTCTAACCTGTCAAACCTAAGACAAGTCAGAACAGAACCCAACCGCCCCCACGAAAACAATGCAAGAAAAACAGTCCACAAAAAAGAAAACCTTGTCAAAAGCCTGTCAAACCCTCGCACCGAAACCACAAAGAAAACCCCGACGTCCACGAACTAAAAAGACCCCACAACAAGCACAAAAGAACTGTCCACCAAGCACCAATGAGAACTTAGCCCACGAGCAACACGTCACCCTTTAAAAACACGCCACATTGACAAGACTTTTAATTTTACTACGCCACAAGAAAAGAACCGAAACCTCAAGAAGAAAACCATGAACAACCAAGTCCATTCCCCCGCCCCCAAGACCCGGGGATTAATTCAGCGTAGATATCGACGTTCCCTGCGCGGTAACCTGTTGTTGCTGTTCACTCGATGGATTTGGAAAGGCTCAATGCATAGAGCGCACCGCCGTGGCGTTGAGAGTACGCGGCGACGAGCTGCTGCAGGAGGCTCGAAAACTGCGGTTCCTCGAGAACCAAAAGATCGAGAAACAACGCCTGGCGAGGGAGAGAGAGGAGGAGGAGGCAAAAGAAGAAGAGAGGGAAACCACCGAGGAGGAGGAGGTAGAGAAACCCAGTGATGAAGAGCCCTTAGGTACGCCCGTCGCTATGCTCTCCCCCAAGAAACCACTCATGGACGCCTCCCTAAAAAAATCGCCCTCGTCGACCTCACGGGAAACGATAGCGACGAGGAGGAGAACAACACTCACCAAGAAGAGGAGGAAGGGGAGAACAGCAACAGCAGCTGGCCCTCCTTCTCCTCCTACGCCACCTCCTGGGAGGTCGACAGCGACGACGGAGAAGGGATTCAAGAAAAAAGGCGAAAAATTAACAAGATCCTCTTGGACCCCAACAAGCTCCGCGCGCTCCGTGTGGTCCTAGAAAACCAACAACTACACCCCACACGCCCCTCCGCCCTCACCCTTAGAGAGCGACGAAGAGAGCCACAGCAGCAGTGTGGACCGGGACCAAGAAACGCCACCCCCATCGCCGCTACCCGCTACCGTAAGGGAGACGTCCGTATGAAGAAGAAAAAACAACACACGACTTCAAGGACACTTTCTTTTTATTACCATGAGGAGCCCTAGCCGGTCTGAAATGGTTTTGCACACCTATTTTAGGCGTGCAAAAGTACACCTTAGCAGGGGATTAGTGGTCAAAAGGTGTATAAAATCTGTCAGCACACGCTGGGTCGTATAACACAACTACTGTTTATATCTTTCAACGTCACGGAGCCTGGAGTACGATATGTGTTACAAATAGTGCCAGCAGGGATGGGGTTTGTGCCTGGGTTAGTGTTACATGTGCGAAGGAAGTACTCGCCGTGTATCCCTCACGACAGACACAGTTATATAAGTATAGTCAATTTTCTCGATTTCAATGCTTTATTAAAGGCAAAGAGAAATCTAAAACCGAAAAGACCATAGGCTTACCAAACCTTAACTATACGAGTACCGAACCACACTACTCCAAGACCAAATAACACCGCTAGCTACGCATAAAGTAAGCATACAGGCTGAATTTCTTTCTTACAAATCTATTTTGTCCAGGCTACACAATGTTTTTAATCTTTTACCTAAGGTCTCTAATTGATGGTCTGCTTCTAGCAGAAAAATTGGTAGCTTCCTTTATAACTACCTCAAAGTCCTTGTGAAAACCCAAAGAAATGAATCCCAAAGAAAACACATCACTGGCGTTGGTGTTCCTGCTGCCAGGGACGCGAACTTCTGGGGCGATGTATTCGGCGGAAGAAAGCTTCTCTCGTGGGACTTGAGAGTCCTTGTGGCAGCTTTTCCCGAAGTCGATGATAACAGGTCAGTATTGCTCTTCCCGTTCCTCGACTAAAACGTTATTTGATTTGATGTCATTGTGTAGATATCCTTTATAGTGTATATATTCAACAGTACTGCAGATCTTCTGAAACACTGCATTGAACTGTTGTTTTGAAAGTAGCGACGAATTGCTAGCTTCGAAGAGCGTGACACCATGCGCTTTCAAAACAACAGCATAAGGTTTTTCTCTTGTCATAATCCCGAAGCACAAGGGCAAGCGAAAGCGTGTCCCGAGAGAAAATATGATCTTTCCTTCGTGCTCCGCCTCGTCTCGCCCGCTCGTCGTTTCTTTTCAGCTTTTTAACAACAACATCTATCCCTCTATTCTTGGCTAGAAAGCACTTTCCGAAACTTCCACGTCCGATTGGCTTGGCTGACGAATTTGTGATTAAGACCGGGTCGATTTGTGGCACTAAAGTGCGTACATAAGTTTTCGAGCTAGCTCTATCTTTTTTCAGAACTTTGACTTTTGCTTGCGCTTGGGTTTCAACTTTAGGTAAAGCTAGGGGCGGTTGCATGGGACAAGCTAGTGCCATTTCCACCATTTGTTTGCCTCTGCAGAGTGGCTGGACTGGTTTTGAAACTCGTTCGCATACTCTTCTTTCGCTTTTACTTTGTTCGTCAGCAACAAATGGTTGTTCCTTCACGACTTCATCTGCTTGTTTCTTGGCCCTCTTTTTCTCCTTTTGTCTTTGCCTCCACCTTCTTTTTTGCTCGCGCTTTTCTTCTTCTGTATGCTCGCGGCTCTTTATCCAAGGCTGATTCATTTCGTTTGTTTCGATTTGTTGTCAAAACACCACAATAAATAATCGTACTTTTTCGGTGAAGCTCTCTTTATAAGCTATACCAGGCCAAGCGGCGCTGATACCAGTAATTAGCTTTTACCTGGTCCGTAACAACCCTGCTATTTCCTTTAAGGGCCCGCGATCATGATTATTTTTAAAGTTTAGCTTTAGAACTTCACTGTGTTGTTGTTTAGACCAGATATCACTATATTTCATTCATGTGGCGAAGCTCTTATCGTACAAATAGAGCTACGAAAGAGAAAATATTTTTGTTACCCGTTTATAAGTTATAGCTTTTAAAAAGCAAATCGACTGAAACGGAAGGTCTTCAACAAAAGAACGGAACTTTAGAAAGGGTGACTACTGACTACTCCAGATCGTTCCAGGCAGATGAAGCCTTAGGACCATCTACACAAATCCTTTTTGCTGTAATTGAGATTTATTAAATTCATCTTTTGTTTAAAATCAAATGCAGCAAAGAATCTTAAAAAAGGTTACATTATTATGGTTTTTTGCCCTTTTAATGGCAAATGTCAACAAAACTTAAAAACTTAAAACGGAAAGTGTACGGAAAATCTACGCCCAAATTAATGGTGTAATTTACCGCTGTTACCGACAACTGAGGTAGATCGACGTTAGCTCGCAGCCATAATTTTGTGTTTCGCCATTTTTCACTGCGTATGTAAGTTTTGCAACAAAAAATTCAAGACACTCTATTCTCTTCAAACACATTATATTAATCGGCATCCTGATGAGACCGTCGATCTTAATGACCATGATTTTTTCGACGACAAGAACATACCGGTTCCCAAGCCCACGCCAAAGTGCGCTAAAAGCGAACATTTCTTCATGTGGTTCGCAGGACTTACCGAAAGAATAAACGCTTCACTACACCCCCGTTTACCAGGTTTGTTTAAATCATATTCGTAATTTTTCAAAGTTTTGCAATATATACCAACCTTAGCGTAAAGACAAGTAGGGTATTCTGGTAACAGTATGCTCTTTTCCGTTATAACAAAAAAACAATGCCTTTCTGAAATCGGTGCCGTGGACTAGTTGTGGCCAGCTTTTTAATTTTCTTATAATACATTATTATATTTTCGTGTTTGCAGGACGGTGGTGCAAGATAGAATACCCGCAGTTGCCACATTTTATTTTTCATGGATTACTTCACAAAATTGGTTCACCCCTATACTTAGTGCGGGAGGCAAGAAGCAGAGTCCCTATTTATTCAAGGGGCACAAGAAGACTTTCATACAAGATCTTTGACTTGGATACCTTTTTGAAATGTTTCCCTTATGTAGAGCCCAAAGTATACTTCAAAAATGAACGCATACTAAAGAACCACGATGGTTGTTCAGGTAATGCGGATGCCATGTTGGAGTTGGCAAGAAAACGAGCCTGCAGCTCTCTTGCCCAGGCGCAACAACCAGACTTCATGTCCTCTATTGAAATAAACGAGGGCGAGGGCAGGGCAACGAGAGAATTAGAGCTTATTTGGTGGCCAAATATGTTTCGTACAAGAAATGGAAAACTGACTGTGCGCTTTTTTATAAAAAAAAGTAGCATTGTAAAAGACGTCGTGGAACTTTATGTTTATTGTCCTAGATAATGCGATATATTTTTTTGTACACCAGCCAATAAAGCGGTACAATTTATAATGTATTTGAGCGACACCTCTAACGTGGCAGCGGAATATAGGCTTAAAGTATTCTGTATGTAGTTTTCAAATAAGAAAGATGGGAAATACAATTCTTGTAGAATTTGTTTATTATAATATAAAACATTTTACTTAAGCTTGTGTATATTATCATTTCAACCAAAAGAATTGCCGCATTATTAAAATACAACGAGCCTGCAAACAAACATCAGCGGCAATTCACCATTATAAACATAAAGTCAAAGCTCTATGCTAAGCGACCGCTCTAACCGACCATAATTTCCACTTCCCGAGTGTGGTCGCTCATGAGAACTTCAAATGAAGTTTTAGCTGTAACACTGGCCTTTCACGGTGTTCACTGGCATAGGCTGCCTATCTGTCCATCTGCTCAGTTGAACCTTTCGCTGCATATCACTGCTCCATTGTGAGGAAAGACAAGCACTTTATAAAGTGCTCTCTCATAGCACCTTGGTCTTAGTACCTTTTTTTGGGTCTTCACCAAATCAAACTGAAGTGGCAAACGCCAACGCAAATAACCCACAGTCCGAACCACCAAGCTGAGATTGGACCCTCTCCATCTTGTACAATATGTGTTGTAATGTTTTTTGGTGTCTTGAATAAAGACTGATAGTGAGTGAATAAAGTCGAATAGTGAGTGAATGGTTCTTTTACTACATTGCTGGTCAACGGTCAGCAAACGACTGACTCGCTAGTTACATGCTTGGTCATAAAATCAACTCAAATCACGCGTTACCAAGGTGACATTTACAATATTACATTTCTCCCTTCTTTGGAGAAAACCTAACACATATATAGTAGACGTAATTCAAACTAAATTAAAGTATACAATCAAAATGACCTGGTGAAACTAAGTCCTTTAGTCTATCATTAGCTCTAAACATAAAGTTCAAAATCAACAGTTCTAACATAGTTCGTTTGGGAGATGACTACTTGTCGCAAACATAGTCATCTAACTTGTGCGGGCGTGATCGTACGCGTTGCGGGTAACGCTGCGGAGGGGTGACATCTGCCTGGGTAGGTCGATCTTGATCGGGGACATCATCTTGGTCTTCCGCAGGTGCAGGTACCCTCTTGAAGAAGGACGAGTTTCTTGTGACCTTAACACCATCCTCGTCTTGCGCTGTGACCATAGAACCTTTCTTTCCTACGATCATGCGTGGTCTTGCGTCGTAGGGTGTGTCGCTCTTCCGCTTTGATTCGTCCCGCTTCACTAGAACCGTATCTCCTTCCGCTAGAGTCGAAGGTTTGACATACCGCTTGTTATCCGCATACTGCTTCATCTTCTCCTTTGCCGCTTGGTCACGCTGTCGGATCTCTTGATCGGCGCAGGGTACTGCGGTCTGAGGCAACTTCGTTCTCAGCGGCCTTCTGAACAACGCTGTTGCTGGAGCGACTCTTGTCGTGCTGTGAGGCGTTGCGCGGTAGTTTTTCAGCAGCCTCTGCATTTCTTGCTTGTAACTCTTGTTCTCCGTCTTCGCAGTCTTGATCACTTTCTTCACGGTCCGGACGAACCTCTCCACTTCTCCGTTCGCTCTTGCCCATTTGGGAGTGACCTTTCGATGCTTGAATCCGAGGTCATCTGCGAATGATGCGAATTCCTTGCCGTTGAATGGGGGACCGTTGTCCGATCTCACTACTTCAGGGACTCCGTATTCCGAGAACACTTTGTCCAGCTTGGGCAGTACCGTTGTTGCGGAGGTAGAAGACACGATTTCGACGATCGGGAACCTCGTGTAGTCATCGACGATCAGCAGAAGGTATTCCTTGCTCGCTAGCTCAGCGAAGTCCACGCTGACTTCCGTCCATGGTGCCTTCGGGAGAGGAGACATTTGTAGGGGTTCCCGCGTATTCTCGGGTGTAGTAATCAGACACGCGCTACACGACTTCACCATGCTTTCGACTTGCTTGTCAATGTTGGGGAACCACACTTTCTCACGTAGAAGTGACTTGGTCTTCACTAGCCCTTGGTGACCTTCATGCGCCAGCTTCACCACGTGACATTGTAGACTCTTGGGGATGACTATGTGTGTTCCGCGTAAAATAAGGTTGCCGGACTCGTTCATCGTCAGCTCATCCTTTACCCTCTCGAGTAAAATCTGTCTTGTCAACACTTGGACGCTTTACCGCACTGTGCCAGTTCCCTTTGCGTATGGCTTCGGCCACAGCCTGCAGTGTTGCGTCGCTCTCTGTCGCTTTCTCGATGTCTTGTGTTTTGAGGGCTTTTGGAGTAGATGTCTTTGTGAGATAATTGACATATTCTTCTGCCACCTTCTGTTGTCTGCTCGTCTCAGCTGCGAACTTTGTTGGATGACGGGATAGGTAATCCGCAGGGTTTTCTTCACCTCGCTGATACTTTACGGTGACTTGGTAAGGCTGAAGTCTCAGCGCCCATCTCTCGATTCTTGCGGGTGGCTTTGAGTTTGCGTTGCCGTAGATGGACACCAGGGGCTTGTGATCCGTGTATACCGTCACTGGTTTGCCGTATATGTATAGGTGCAGATACTCACATGCCCATACCACCGCGAGGGCTTCTCGTTCCGTCTGACTATATCGCTGTTCTGTTTCCGTCAGAGACCGGCTCGCATAAGTTATGACGTGTCTCGCATCGGTCTTGGGTTCTACTTGGGATAGGATGGCGGCCAAACCAACGGGACTGGCATCAACAGATACCTCAGTGCGCCTCTCGGGGTCGAAGTAGGCGGTTACGGGTGCGCTTACTAGTGCGTCCTTCAGCTGGCTGACTGCGCTGTCGTGCTCGGCCGTCCAACACCACGGTTGGTCCTTGTGGGTGAGCTTGCGTAGTGGCTCGGTCTTGGTGGCGTAGTCTGGGATGAACCTTGAGCAGTAGTTCGTCATTCCTAATAGGCTGCGTACTTCTGATGCTGTTGACGGTGTCTGAAGGTTGACCACGTCTTCGACTTTCTTGGGGTCAGGGGATATGCCGTCTTTGGAGAACACGTACCCAAAGAACTCCAGCTTCTCCTTGCCGTACTTGCACTTGCTTTTGTTGAGGGTTAGGCCCTTTTCTCTCAGCCGTTTGAAGACTGCCCTCAGATTTCGGTCGTGCTCCTCCTGTGTCTTGCCAAATACGAGTACGTCGTCACTGATATTTATCGCACCATCGACGTCTTCCAGTGTCTCTCGGATTACATTCTGGAAAATCTCTGCAGCACTCGAGATTCCGAAGTTGAGACGTTTGCAGCGCATTAGGCCCATGTGGGTGCTGAAAGTGGTGATGTATCTCGACTCGGGCGCCAATTCGAGCTGGTTGTATCCTTGGTTGAGGTCAAGTTTGCTGAAAACCTTCGCTCCGTTTAAATCTCCTATCATCTCCTTGATGGTCGGCGTGACGTGACATTCGCGCTTGATCGCCTTGTTCGCCTGGCGCATGTCGACACACACACGTATCTTGCCTGGGGACTTTGGTTTCGGCGCAACCACTATAGGGGACACCCAGGGTGTAGGGCCTTCGACGCGTTCTATCACGCCAAGCTCTTCGTTCCGCTGTAGCTGTTCCTCTAGCTGCTTGCGAACGTGAAACGGGACCCTTCTGTGCGGCTGTGCAACAGGTGGTGTGTTTTCGTCGATGTGTAGCTTTATCTGATAGTTCTTCAGCTTGCCTAGCCCATGGAACAGGTCGTCATATTCGTCGATGAGGCTTGTGAGCTCGTTGACCTTGGTCTTGCCTTGGGGCGTCTTCGCAGTTACTTGCTGCACCGTCTGGAGGAGATTGAGCTCTTGGGAAGTTTTCCAGCTTAACAGTGAGCCGCCCGATCCTTTGACCACGTAGAATCGCGCACTGATATTCTTAGTGGTAGACTCCGTGATCGCGGTGAACTTTCCAAGGACTTGTAAGGGATTTGTCGACTGGTAGGCGAATATCTTGACGCCAGACTGCTCTAACTTTGCGCTTTTCGGCAACTTCCAGTAGTCTTCTTCGTCAAGGACATTAATACTAGCACCAGAGTCCGCCATTAATGTGACTGGGGTTCCTTGCACTTTTATCTTAAAGAAGGGCTGGTCCTTCGTCTTGGGTGTACTAAGTGAGAACGTGTACGCCTCTTCTTCATCTCTGGACTCGCTGTCGCTTATTTTGTTTACAGGTCGGCGTGACTTCCTGTCTGGGGTCTTGTTCTTTGACCGGCAAACGGCTTCGAAGTGATTTGATTTAGCACATCCTCGGCAAACTGCTTGATAGGCAGGACACGATGTTTTTCCACCAGCGTGGGGATATCCTCTACCACAATTCCGGCATTTTTCGCTCGACTTCCGGTTTTCAGGCACTGGCTTCCGGTCACGTGACTGCTGGCTGCGCACGTTGTCTCGACGACGTCGGCCATCTTTCTTTCTCCCTTGGCGATGGTTCGGTCGGTCTTTCTCGATTTTATTCACGGACTCTTGCTTCTCGATGCTTGCCGCCTGGGATCTAGATATTTCCATGGCTTTGCCTGCCTCTAGAAGCTGTGTCAGGGAGTACGATGGATTTTCCAGGGCTTTCATCCGGAGCTTATGAGAAGTACAGCTCTGTACGATCTGTGTTTTGATTTCACGGTCGATATCGTTGAACTCGCAGGAGGTTGCCAGCTGTCGTAGCCGTGTGTGGAACGCTGTGATGCTCTCGTCGGGTTCTTGGGTTGCCTGGCGGAATTTGTAGATCTCGAACTCTCTGTTCTGTCTAGGAGTAAAGTATCCTGTCAGGGCTTGAACAGCTTTTTCGAACGGATCGTCGCCTGCTCCAGCTTCTGTGTCTGCCAGGGTATCGAAAATCTCGTTCGTCGCTTCTCCGGCGTAGTGCAGCAGTAGAGCTCTTTGTCTGGTCTTGTCGGTGATGTTCAATGCTACGAGGAGGTTCTTGAGTCTGGACAGCTATTTCTTCCAACGTGCAGCCTGAGTGCTGGTTTCTGCAACGTCGAATTCTGGAAATGTCAGTAGGGCTGCCGCCATGAGTTTAGTTGAATTTCGCCTGTGGAAATAACTGTTAGTAGATACGAATCCTTGTCGCTCGTCGCCAATGTAATATTTTTTGGTGTCTTGAATAAAGACTGAGTCGAATAGTGAGTGAATGGTTCTTTTACTACATTGCTGGTCAACGGTCAGCAAACGACTGACTCGCTAGTTACATGCTGTGTCATAAAATCAACTCAAATCACGCGTTACCAAGGTGACAGTAACAACATTACATGTGTGCTGATGTGGAGAACATTCGTGCCACATGGTTACTCAGCATAGTGTTTGGGCGGCTAGCTCCTCCACTGTCATACACCTTCACTGACAAATTGTCACATCCTACGCTAGAAACACAAACCCAGTGTGCTCCAGTGTTCACTACCTGGACAAACTCGCATGTCTCTGGGATGACCAATTCCCCCTGTAAGGCCGGGTCACGAAGTCCCCCAATCTATGGAAACTGGCGTTTCAGCAGCTGAAGACCAGCATAAATATCTGTATCTGACAACCACCCACGTCTGTCCAGAATGTTCTTTCTGTTCTCCTTGTATAAAGTAATCCGCATGTCATCATTCCCAGAACCACAATAATTAATCCAGTATTCGGGGCACTGCACATTGTCGTCTATCAGTATTGGAGTAGGCTTGACTACCACAGGAGGACTGGTTGAGGTTGGAGGATTCTTTGCTGGTATGGAGCTGACTACCAGGGGCCTCAGTGCGGCTTGGGGGCTGACTACTGGTGACAGCGCTTGGTTGTAGATGGACTCCCATTCATTGTGGACATACTGGAATACTGGGAGGTCCTCAGTGGACACCACACATTTCCCGTTCCTAACTTTGCCATCGCTCTCTAGTGTCTTTTGGCAAGTATATTCAAGATAGTCCTTGGAGAATATTGAGTTGAATAGATTGTCTATAACCTCATTCCATAGCTTGTTATCTTGATTTATCTTCCTTGACGTCGACCACTTACATCCAGTAAAGTAGAAAGGGGTTCCTATTAGAAAAATTACTTTAAAAAATGTTTAAAATAGTCATGCACATCTTTTAATGTTTTCAAAGACATGTATGCCAGCTGACATTAAAAAGATAACTATTTTTATTTTTGTTGGTCTCATTTTTTGTTTTTTGCACATTCATAGAATAAGCTAGCATAAAGAGCCCCCCAGAACAGGATTTTCTAACTATGGTCCTGCATTCCACATTTATCATGAACCTTTTATTTCAAATTAAACTTGTACCTTTCTGGACACTTTCTTCAGCTTTTCTGAATGACAGCCTACTGAAAAGCAGCATTTGAGCGTACTGGTGGGTGATTAGCTGTTGTACTAAAGGTAGAAAATAATTGGATATTAGTGGTGTAAATAGCTAGTTTTCTTCTGCTAGACCTGGTTTAATTGTGAATAACAGGCTAAAGATAACAATTGCTAATTTTAAACTCACATTACCCCACAAGACAGTAATGTTTTTAAAAATGTGAAATAATATGCTTACATGCATTACAGGCATCCCCTGGTGAATCATGAGATGTGGCTCTCAAATAGAGCTGTCGGTGGACTTTGTGGCTTGCCTCGAAGCCCTGGTTTGACATCTTCCCTATAGACCGATGATTTCTAAAGAGCATTGATGCATGCTCAATTGTCATGTGGCCATAGTCACCTGTCCCAAGTCTTATTCCAAAGGTTTTCTTTAACAGAAATCCCCATTCTTTGCACTAAGGTAAAAAAAAAAGCACAGAAAGCATTACAGCAACACTGCTAAATAGGCAACAGTTTATTGGAATTATACAGTAGAACAACCCTGCATGGACTCTCAATAATAGACCAGATGTCATCAATTTCAAAGTTGTCATGTAAGAGATGTGCTTGATCGTGGTGCATAAAGCGCCGTAATAAAATTCATGAAAAAAAAAAGGAAAATTAGAAATGTTTTTGTGTCATCACTTAGGGTTAGAAATTGCTTCGACCATGTGGAATGTACTGTAGTCTGTAATAATTGTTACCCAAAGGGCTATCCCTTGGGATAAAAATTGATTGTGCTGAAGATCGCCCCAGTCTGTTTTTATTGGATTTTCCCCAGGGGCTATATTTCCCTAAAAAAAAACATTAAAATTTTAACATTCAACAAGTACCTTCACATCAAAGACATCTATCTGGTCCTCTTCATGTTGAGCATATTCTCGATCCCTCATTGTCAATGCTATGTCTCTCCAGTCAGAAAACACCTAAAATAAATTAAAGTATAAAATCACCAAAAAATCTCAAATCAATACAGCACTTCAAAACATTCCTTGAGACCAGTGTTTGTAACCAAATAAATACCATTTTTAATTGTTAAGGGGGTCCTTAGACACAGCTGAAGTTTTCAAGGCGTGCCGCCCAAAACAACAGTGAAACATAAAGCTCATATCACAACCTACTATAGGGAAGAAATATATTCAGCAATATGTTTCAGCTGAAGTCTTCAAGGCGTGCCGCCCAAAACAACAGTGAAAACGTAAACCTTATTACACAACCTCCTATATGAAAAAAATATATATTCAGCAATATGTTTCAGCTGAAGTCTTCAAGGCGTGCCGCCCAAAACAACAGTGAGAACATAAAGCTCTTTACAACCTCCTATAGGGAAGAAATAAAAAGTATTCAGCAATCATTAAGCTAAACAAAAAGACAAAATAGAAAAAAACTTAATTATTAAGTGATTATTTATCAGCTGATTGCTACAATTATACCAAACTGCTAGCCAAACAATGAAAATAAGAAAGCAGCATTTTTTCACATTCTTAGCTACCTACTGTATATGTACAGTATATGATTACAGGAACATATATTATTTCTGTCTAACCATTGATATTTCATGCTCATTACCTGAATCACTCATGGGGATTTCAGTTTGGTAAGTACCAAAATCCCTCATAAAGGTTCCTCTGTCTTTTAATTCCTGTAAGTGCTAGAGTAAAAGCGTGATTAACAAAACATAATACCAGTTGCTTATAAAAGAACTGATGAGTTATTTCTACAAATGTTTTATACATGAATCTGTTTTACTTATAAGGAAAAATAATAATCTGTGAAACACTTATAACATAGTAGCACAAAGCATGAACATGGGTTTGACTATTTTCTTTATATCAAATTTTTCACAAAAAAGAATAATACCTCGACCCGTTCTTGACAGGTCACTTTGTTTAAAACAAATTGCCTTGCTGCCTCAGGCTCACTGAAGTGTCCCATGACATTCTCGATGGGTAGGGATTTTTCAACAATTTCTTCATGATTGTCCAGGTATCTTTCAGTAGAACCTAGAGTACAGTAAATCAGGGTCACAAAGATAATATAACAGACAAGGGTCAACCCAGCTCTTCTCCCCATAGGCTTCTGGCTCTGATAAATAGATATAAAGTAAGAAAACGTCCTGGCCATCCCCATCCCATTGAATGATTACATTTTTGTTTATTTTCATTTTGAATATATGCAAAACCCCCATATAATTCTAAAAATATTTTGCTGTAATTGTTGATCCTAAAAATATACTGTAAAATTGTTAATTTTTAATATAAGGATACATTTAAATTCACTTATTATATCTATTCACCAACCATCTAAATATATCTTTATGGTTTCATAGCAAGTTGGATGAGCATCCTTTAAATGTTAAAAAAAACTTCACCTACCAGACATACTTCGAACATGAACATTGTGAGTTTCCAAACGAGTTTGTTGCCCTGGTTTTGCCTGTACAGTGATCCTGTCACAATGCATGGTCTCAGGGCCCAACTCCTTTAGAACATCATTGCAGTGATTCAGGGAGCCAACTTCAAAGGTAAACAGACCAAGGCGGGCCAGGAGCTGCTCTGTGTTTCTTAGCTCGCAATGAAGAGCACAAATATTTATGCTTGTCATCTCTTCATTTAGTAGAAATAAGAGGTCATCTCTTATTCCTTTGAACCTTCAATACAAAGATATTATGATCCATGAATTAGAACAAGAGTTTCATTTTTTTTTCTAAACAAATAATCAGCAAACAAATAACATAAAAGCTCTATTAATGAAAATAGGCCCCCTATCCCCCCCTCTCAAAGAGATAAAATCAAATAAGCCCCCATGGACTTAGGTATTAACACATACCCTCCAATGTTTGCCTTTGTTTTGAGCAAGTGTTCTAAGAACACAGTCCCATCCCCAAGGTCACATTTCTCACTGCAACTCTGAAAATAGTAAATAAAAAAAATTGAAATGTTCTTAGTTTCTGTAAGTGCAGTTCTTAGTATTTTTCCAGCTTTGGTTTTTATGTTTCTCACGAGGAACTTACCCGTATAGCATGGCAAAACATACAGAACTCGACATCTACCCCTCTCCCTCCAAGCTGGAAATCTGGGTTATCCTTCTTTGGAAGTAACAGGCAAAATCCTTTATAATCAAGGATTAATAAAAAGAAATTGCAATGAGTTAAGCAATATAGATTTTTGGATAAAAGCTATGAAAGCTAAAGTATCACCATTTGACTGGCATAGTTGTAAAAAGATAGACATATTTTCTTGAGAAAGATAGAAAACAAGGTAACACAGTTAACTTAGTAAAATATATATTTACCTTTGAAAATGATACTGCATTGCCTTCCATCAACAACAATACCACTCTCCTTCAGCTTGTCCTTCTTCTTGTTGATGTCCTTGATCATGTTTCGTATATTTTCTCTAAAATAAAACCATTTTTATATATGTTTTCTTTGAAAACTTATAAACTCCTATATTTGTTATTATAGCCCTAACATTTTACCAACAGTTGTTATATTTCATTTGTAGCCTTAAAAAATGGAACTTACCCTAATGATTATCTACAGAAAAATGTTTCCTTCATATTAAACTCCCTTTTCTCCATTTAAGTTACCTGCTTTCCTTGCAATTTGCTATAGCAATGGTATACACAGCCTTGGAGCTTTGACTCGATAGATAGGGATGGTCAGCAGCCACAATCCCAATGCTGACTTGGTCTTTTCCTGAAATAGATGCATGGTACAGTTAGCCAACTGAAAATTTTAGATCTTTACTTTGATTATTTTTATTGAACAAAGTTGCCATAAATCATGAAAAAAAGTAGTAATTTTGCCCAAATTGGACAATTTCAGACAAATCAAGGGTCGTACAATTTGAAATATCTCAAGAACGGAGAATCTACCAAAAAAGCACCAAAGCTTATTTTGTTTTATATTACACAAGCAACATCTAGGCAAAAAAAACAAACAACCAAATAAAAGCTAACACAACCTTACAATTTAAACTTTGCCATTTTTATATCCTGTCTCCCATGGCCCTGATGCCTGGAAATTATTGCACTTACCAAACAAAGGCCTTCCATCCAATTTCAGATGAAACTCAAAGGTGTCATTCTGGCAACCATGAAGCCGCTGCTCCCGTATACTCCATAACACAACTTCGTTCATGGAGACTTGAAAGCCGATCACTCCAGATGGGAGTGGCTTTATCTCCATAATCTCTCTGGTGATGTTAAAAACCATCTCCCTCAGGGCTTTCATGTGTTTTTTTATAGGGAGGATTGGGATGGTGTCTGCTGCCTAAAAGGCAAAACTCCAATATAACACTTATTGTACTAGCCAGTTATTATTGTAAAACGTTTCACACATTTTTACTACAAGTTTTTGGTCAAGAACAATCCTACAATAAATAAAATAAATAAATAAATGAACGAATGAATGAATGAATGAATGAATAAATAAATAAATGGATGAATGTATAAGTAAATATAAAAACAACAGGCCATTCCTGTTAAGAAAGATGAGACAACAAACATTTTTGTAGTTGATTTACATAGCAGAAATGAATCTTTTCTGAAATCACAAAATAGATTAATTATTTCTAACATAAACTTATAAGTAAGTCCTGCTATATATTAAAATGTTCTCTACATAACTTACCCGACCTCTACCAAGTTTAGTCCAGTTTAGCAAGGTCTGCCAGCCTTCATCTGGGATTTTACCCTCTAATTTGACTAGGAGGTATAGCCAGTCGGGTGCCCTCATCGCCTCCACCCTAGCGTTTCACGTCTCTTCGGACATAATCTCTTCCAGGCCTCGCTTGACGCCGCGCTTCTCTACTACTTCATCATCTGATTGTCTCCTTGGCCTCTTTCCCGCCATTATCTGTGGTGCACGAATGAGCGAGCACTGAAGCAACCGTCTCGTTCATTCTGCTGTGCAGAGGTTAGCTATCTCCCGAAAGCAATACTTCGCTCGCTCTCGTTTTTTTCTCTTTCTTGTTGCAGGAGACAAGTCGTCTGCTTCCTCTATCTCGTCGAATGTTTTATCACACGAGTACTGGCGAGGCATGGGGGGGGGAGGGGGGGGGGCGGTGTTGCAACAGTGGGTTTTGGCGGGAAAGGCGCCATTTCTTTATCCTCGAGCGAAAGCTTGGTCCTCTCGGCCGCCAGCTTTCTCTCTAGCTCTTCAATCTTTATCGAGAGGACTTCCGCTTTCGCTCTAACTTTATCCCGTGCCAGTGTTTTTGAGCATGGATTGAGATTAACGTGGTTGATCGCCTTTACGATTCCCTAGAGTACGTTAAGAAGTCTACGGGGATCTCGACTTGCTAAAATCCCCCCGATTACCCCAAACGTAGAAAGGACGTAGACTTCTTTAGTTCTAGCCTTGTTCCAGGCAACGCAATACTTAAAACCATTCGATCGGAGCTGGATCGCCGGCGACCGTCCTCACATCCTTCGGCGCTATCTTTATAGCTTCGGCTGGGAATGCTTCAAAAAACTTCAAATTGACGAATTTTCGTGGTGGTAAACCGCATAGGTCAATATTAAGTGCGTACCACCTTTTGTTTGGGTCAATTTTCGGTAAAATCACCTCAAATAACATAATGAAATCGGGAAGAACGAGGTCTTACCCGACGAGTCGCTTGTTGTAGACTGAATCAATAGAGCGCGCGCTTTGATTCATATTTGGCGCTAAGTTCCCTATGCTATATATTCTATATATATACTATATATTATGCTATATATTCCCATATATAGCATAATCCAATATTTACAGAGGCCAAGTGTCGATAGAAAATACACACTGTACCCAACTGGCACCGATCAAAGTGCTGTCATAAAAATTCATTCAATTAACACGAAAACGCTTGACGCATGCTGGGAATAAGCATCCCCGCTGGTACCGTTTTCTCCCCTCTAGGGCTCCTCATGACACAAATCCTTGTAAAAAAAGGTAATCATAATAATAATAATAAAAGAACACTATCCCTACACACTATCCTTTTTTTTTTTCTAAGCTTCTTTGGCTGTCCCTAATCGAACTACCCTTGCGTTCCACATCTCCGCAGAGGCCTTCTCCACCCACTCCCCTTTCATCTCCCGCCGACGCGCATCCACAGCTGGAGGCACTCCCCGCTCATGACCCCAACGGTGCACGTCCATGACCGTTAAGTTATGCGCGCAAACCCTCATCAAATCGTACCAAACAAGACGCCCCTGGGAGGGCATCCCCAAGGCCTCCATCATCCCACACAAAGCCCCCCATAAGAGGCCCATCCCACCCATTACCATCCCCCTCAGCGACGAAGCTAACACTCGTGTATCAAAACCACTATCAGAAACCTGACGTTTTAATAAGAGTGCCACAACCGCATACACAAAATAGTTTATTACACCGCGGATAGGAAACGTATCTACAACATCAACACTAACTCTAGACTCTACCGCTAGCTCTACCGAAGGTGTGTCCCGTGCCTCAGTCCTTCTACAGTTCCATCTCCTCGGAGCCGTTTCCGTCCCCGAGAAGCAACGGCTCTAGCTTCTTCTTCTTCTTCATCATCTTCGCCTCCTTCTCTCTCTTCTTCCTCTCCTTCTTTCTCTCCACATTCTCCTCCTCCTCCTCCTCGCCCACAGGCCTGTAAAGCACTGCTCTCGTCTTCTTCTTCTTCTGGGGTGTAGGGGGTACCTTGAACACCGTCGCCGCCGCCACCTCCTCCTCCTCCTCCGAGGAGGACGATGGGACTACCTTCTTCCTCTCCTAAGACGGCCGCCATACGTTAAACGACTCCTAAGGACGCTCGCTCACATAAACCTATCACACGGAAGGTTGGGGGCAGGAACACAGCACTTAAAGTACACGCGTCCCTTGCTCTTCTCACTCCCCGACACCAAGGGCTTGGTTATCAGACCGTGCTCGCACCGTGGGAACTCGTTTACCTTTGTCCCCGCAGGAATGGTCTTTTGAATCTGTAGGGCCTGCTCTTGTGTGTAATAGTAGCCGCACCCCACCACGTGCTTTAAATAATCCACTTCAGTCCCGCAACGGACCACCGTACCTGCACGTTTCAACCCATTTTCCACAAAAACACTTCATACCTCGATCCAAGCAAAAGCTCAACTGAACCCAACACGGCACCACCGCGACTATTTCTAGCCCTTTTCTCTACCCTCACAAAGGACCTATGGCAACTAGTCACACCCGAACTAAACAACATCCCCCACCAGGCACCAAGAATGTGTCACGGAAACAAACGCCTGACAGCCTTTTGTCCCACTGCTCTAAAATAAGCCGACCACGTCCAACGTCCAACAGCGATGCCCCGGCTCCATTTGACACAACCACTCCTCCTAACGAACCGCACGCGCCAAATACTCCCTCGTTGCCTCCCGACCCATGCGCACCTCCAACGCTGAATACTGAGCCGACGCGAGAGACAACGCCAACTCCTCCTCTATCTTTTTCGACTGGGTACACAACGCGTCCCGCTCCGAATTCACCCTTGACACTCCACGAACAATTCCTGTCAAAAACGCCACTACCACCACCTTCTTTGGAGGTAAGCTCTCACGAAGCTTTTCAAGAAACACTCCATCGTCCTCCTCCTTCACCAGTTCAGGAAGCAAAGGCGTCCCCTCGCCCTCCTCGTCACTCTCCATACCCGTCAACCACGGGTACCCACGCTCTTCCTCTTGATTCGGTGAATGCGCGTTTTCCCCACCGTAACGATGGTCCACATACTCCACGAGTAGCGCTTCTCGACTCTCTTAAAACATCACGTAGCGAATCTCAATATTTGCGTCCAGCGCAGGCACGAAAAACCGTTTCGGATCCTTCAGGACCTCAGTCCAAACCCTGACACCGTCCGCCAGACGGTGCATACGCTCCACATCCCCATTCCGTTTGTACCCCGAGACATCACCGCTAGTCGCCATCATGTAAAACCAGAACAACGCCTGAAGGACCTACTGCGCCTGCGCAACACACTGGTCCGATATCACCTCCTTTTTGACAGGTTTTCGACAGGTTGGTACATTCCTGAGCAGTTTATTTTGAACCTTTTTGGCATTGTTCCTTTTGACAGGTCTTTTTTTACAGGTTGTCACATTCCACACATTCCTGAGCAGGATAAAATGAAAATCTGCATAATTATTCAGGACAGCTGCAGGTTATGTTACTACTGTTATGCACTGGAAATATCATATTCGTCCGTTGCTAAATGTTTACTTTTCGTCGTTATTTAAGCTTCACTTTTTAATAATTACTTTTTGGCATTTGTACGTGATTTACTTTAATAAAAACACATAGCAGGCAACTCGACAGTACAGCAGGTAACTCGTTATGCACTTTGAATATCGTATTCATCGTTGTTAAATGTTCACTTTCTTGTATTTGTACGTGATTTCTTTAATAAAAACATACAGCAGGCAACTCGACAGTACAGCAGGTAACTCGTTATGCCCTTGGAATATCGTATTCATCGTTGTTAAATGTTCCCTTTTTGGCATTTGTACGTGATTTACTTTAACAAAAACATATAGCAGGCAACTCGACAGTACAGCAGGTAACTCGTTATGAAATTTGAATATCGTATTCATCGTTGTTAAATGTTTACTTTTTGGCATTTGTATGTGATTTACTTTAATAAAAACATACAGCAGGCAACTCGACAGTACAGCAGGTAACTCGTTATGCACTGGAAATACTGGATTCGTCGTTATTCAACCTTCACTTTTTTGGAATTTGTAGGTGATCTACTTTAAAAAAATCACATAGCAGGCAACTCGACAGTACAGCAGGCAACTCGACAGTACAGCAGGTAACTCGTTATGCACTGGGAATATCGTATTTGTCGTTTTTCAAGCTTCACTTTTTGGCATTTGTACGTGATTTACTTTAATAAAAACATATAGCAGGCAACTCGACAGTACAGCAGGTAACTCGTCATGCACTTGGAATATCGTAATCGTCGTTGTTAAAATGTTCAATGTTTTTGGTATTTGTGCGTGATTTACTTTAATAAAAACATATAGCAGGCAACTCGACAGTACAGCAGGTAACTCGTTATGCACTTATAATATCGCATTTGTCGTTGTTAAATGTCCACTTTTTGGTACTTATACGTGATTTATTGTAATAAAAACATATAGCAGGTATTTTCTTTGTCCATTTTAGTACAACCGTGGAAGACCGCCAATGCGCAAAAATTGGGTGTTTGGCGTGCTGTCCACCGCCTATTCCCCTTCCAGAGGATATTTCCAGCTTGTTCCACGGAGAGATGCCGAGACGCTCCTCCCAATCATCCAACGAGCGCTACTTCCGGGCTCCACGGTCCATTCCGATGATTGGGCGGCGTATAGACGCCTTCAGGCCCGATTGCCAAATATCGTGGCCAATCAAGGGGTTGTTGTACTCCGGTACAATTTTGTCGATCCGATAACCGGTGTACACACCCAACACATTAGCACAGCACAGTACAGTAAAAGAACGGCGGGGGATTCGCAGGGTGCACCTCCAGAGTTACCTCGACGAGCAGACCTGGAGGGACTGGCGCGCTTCAAACCGGGGTACCTTCTATCTCTTCCTTGGTATCCTCCGTCAATAGTTTCCCGTATAAATGCTAGATGCTGGCGACAATGAGTCAGGTGGCACCTGATGATACCCTTCTGGAGTTCCAGAATAATATCTTATTTCATTCGGCATAGAAATGAGAGGGGACCAGCAGCCATGCATTATTACCAAAGTCACATTATAATTCCATGTCAAATAGTAATGAGGATGTATAGAGTAAGGCTGCTTTAGACGAAAACGTCAAGAATTCTCATTTGTCTGTTTTCAAAAGAAAAACTATATTTCTTGGAGCACTATTGATGCTCATAAAATCTCATTCATAATTCTGTTTTGAAACAGATACCACTCTTATGTCTATAGTTTTGTTTCTATATGTCTGTGTGTGTGTGTATCCTGACCTACCGCATATTTTACCAATTTTTCTGGGATCTGCCCTCGTTAACCCTTAAGTTATTTCAGATGCCAGTACCCAGTTTTATTCTATATCTTAAAAGAATGTATGTAAGATAAGGATAAATAAAAATTTGTTGTTGTTGTTTGTTGTATGTTTTGATTTTGAGTAAGTGCGAGGTTGAAAAAAAAGGTAAAAAAAACGTACAAACGTAGGCGATAGCCGATCGATAAGTTTTGCCTGGCTGATGAACACATTATTCTGCCAGAGCAACGCACTTCCGGTTTTTTTTAAAGTGAACGGACGTGTAAAAATATTTTCTTTTACCCGATAACGCTTTACAGGGTATTTATATTTTAAATAACTTTTACCCGATGAAATGTTACCGGGTATTATGCTTTTAATCTACTCCAGATTCATCGGGTATTAATAACCTTTACCAGATACCTTTTATTTATACCTGGTGGCCCTAAAGCTCAATTGATCCCTTGGAGTTAGGGCAGAACAGTGTATTTGACCTTGGAACGAGGGTGATAATTACCTTTTGATAATTTCCTGTGAGTGAGTGTAATGTGAGCTTGTGAAGAATCAAGTCAATAACAAGACCGGTGGGGAATAATATCTGAAAGCGCGCAGATAGGGGACAAAACAATGATGGCGAATAGAAGATAGATAGTTATATAAGTATTGGACAGTTGGCTCCTCGAGTATGGGGTTTTATATTGTGTCGTGTAGAGAGAGTTTGTTAGGATACGCGCTCTAGGTTAGTGACTGATAATGAGCTTAAGCGATGGCCCATATCGAGCGAAAATTATACGCGTAGATACGGTAGGAATTATGGTGCAGGTTAAGATGTGTAATTCACGTGCAAGTGCCAAAAATAAACATTTAACAACGACGAATACGATATTTCCAGTATATGTTTTTATTCGAGTAAATCACTTACAAATGCCAAAAAGGTGAAGCTTTAATAAAGACGAATACGATATTCCCAGTGCATCACGAGTTACCTGCTGTACTGTCAAGTTGCCTGCTATATGTTTTTATTAAAGTAAATCACGAAAAAAGTTTCGTACTGTTATTTCAGTCAGAACTCTAGATGTCGACATTTTCCCCACGGTCACGTGATTGATGACGTCATATTTTTAAAGTTCATAATTGTAAAATCCCATGTGCTATTTGACATATTTCGAAAGTTTCGTAATGTTTTCTTAATAGGAACTCGAGAAAATATTTTTTCCCACGGTCACGTGATTGATGACGTCATGAGAATAACTAATATGGCGTTGTCTTCGTTATTACATTTGTACATTTATGTTAAAGTTTGATGATTATCAGTGAAAATGGGACGTAGATATTGTGACAATTGTGATGTAACGACTTGCCTGCTGGAATGTTCAACGTCACACAGTCACGTGATTAATAATATTTGATATCATACATGCATGAATATGTTTGTTGTACTTTTTGTACAATCGTGTCAAAATTTCGTGACAACCGGCCATATACCTGCCGAGATATTACACAAATCGTCCCATTTGAGTTGCCTGCTAACTTCACCGAGTTGCCTACTGAGTTGCCTGCCAGCTTTACTATGGTTCCTAAATCTATTGATAGTAGAACCTACGTACTGCTTGCTACACATAGAGCAAGTAATGAGATAAACAACAAAATCTGAATTATCGTCCAAGTCAAAATTAATGACATATTTCTTACTAGTAACCGAACTGCGAAACTCCCGCCCTTTATTAAGAAAGTTACAACCCTACACCTTTTACCGTCACACTTCCGACAATTTATAACCTGAGTACTATCCCCGGGGTACTATCCTAGCGAGTAAAAGATCTAATACTCCATCAGAGCAAAATGGTTAGTGCTCGAAACGTCATATGAAACTGCTCCCTTTCCCACAGGGTTTTTTATATAGTCTATATACCAATCATACAGGAGGAACCTGTATGAACCTGTATGACCCGTAGCCGGATTATATATTTTTTTAATACTGTAAGTCATCCCATATACGTTAACTAGCGAGCTCATAACTCATCAGTTCTTAAAAGAACCTGGATCCGACTTTTATAAATACCGAAATATAAATCATTTTAGAAAATATCACAATCCATTGATAATTTGACGGTTCATGCATGCATAGAGCTTAAATCTCACAGTGATTGGAGTGGATTGAGTTCGCTATTGAAATGTCATCTAAGGTACGGTAATACGAAAGCAAAATCGTGCAATTTTTGTGGCAGCATTTGCAAAAAAAGTTAGAAGGCGATGTTTGCGCGTTTTACTACCGGCGCACAAACTTTTGTCGCAGCAAAAGATAGACTTGTTCGTGCTGCTGATCCGCCATCGTTTTCCTCCGTGACACTGATGTGTGCTTGTTCAACCAATCACAAACCTTATTGCAACTGCTTGCGTATGATTTTTACTGCAAGACAAGTTGGGTTGATGTAGTAATACGGGCCACATCTCCGAGTTTTGTTGCAAAGAGTAGAACCATCTTCTACTTTCTTCAACTTGCAACAAATAATTTGCTGCGACAAAAGTTGGCACGCCGGGGGAAAAACGAGCAACGTCTTTTTGCACACAAAAGTTGTATGATTTTGCTGCTCGTATTACCGTACCTTTATTCTTTTTTGCGGGAGTTAAAGATTCGTCACACGAATCAGATATACCTTTAGTGCGAGTGTGACATGTTAATGCTACGGGCACCTACATTTCCAGTGACGATAATGTTTTATCCTATTATTTTTTTCTATTCTTCGATTATCTCTTAGGTTCTTGCTCTTGTTCTTCGTTAAAGATCATAGATCATCTGCACAACATCAAAGACATGCTTATACTCCTCTAATCTTGGAGTCCGGATTTATTTTACCCATCCAAACATCCCATCAGTTCATCAACAGTAATAGAAACAGTATTTTCACGGCTTTTCGCGGCGCTAAATGTACAGCAATGCATATTTTCACCAATATTTTGACTTTTGCTGCATTTTAAAATATACGCATCTTGGGCAAGGTGAGTTTATAATTCGATGAAAACTACTTTTTACAACAGCACAACGAAGCTAAATAGTCCGCCTCCCCTTTTATTATACCCTTTCGTTTAAAATGAAATAGTGCGTTCTGTAAATAGAATATTATGTTCACTAGTGGCTGTTGACTTAGGGAGTATTTGACGTCTAGTACATCGCCAGCTGCTCATTTAGCCGTTCACAAGCCGTCAAGTAATACACACAAGCACTTCGGTATATCCTCTTGCCTCTTTAGAGAGGCGTCCCAATGTCAAGTAACACTTCGAGATATTATGGTTTGCTATGAACGTTCTGTATTACTTGCTACTCAGCGAATCATTTTGAGGTTTTACGAGTTGAACATTCCAAGAAGCCTCTCAGAAGTGTCTCAGATCAACTAGATTTTGCTGAAAGGTAATGTTACCGAAAGAGCATCACTTTTTATTTTATTGTTGGTGGCATTTTAGCAATTCTCACATTCGATTTCTGATAATTAGACTAGATATAATATTAAATACTTCTTAAAAATTAGGAAGATACCAGGCTTTAAAATTCATGGAAATATAATTTATAGGGAGAAGATGCATGAGAATTTCTTTTCTTTGGCCGCCTAAGACTGAAGTTCAGGTCATTTCTCCCTATACGGATTCTACATCTCTATGGAATAACCTTTTAAAGTGCCTTTTTAAGTGCCTTTCAGTTTTTGCAGAAGTTAATTTTTACTTTGTGATTATATCAGAATAGAAGAACGCCATGATACTTTCATTATTAACTATAATGATATTCAAACATCATTTAATCACCTTGAGCTTTTTAGGTTATAAAACTCTTACATAGTATTTCTCCTAATTTAATTATCTTGAGAATCGAACAAGTTCTGTGAGGATGGGAAAAATCTTCCTTGTTAAAAATATCCCCTATACACTAATTGTTTTTCCCAAAGGCCTTTTAATTAGAACTGTTCTTTGTATTAAATTTTATTGTCATTTTCTAGATGGGAGACTTTTCGGATTAACTCACCTATTGTTTACTCTTATTTCTTTTCACTTTTTCATTACTTCTCCCAGAACTTAAATTAATCTGGCTTCAAAAGAGCGAGAAAATGACCGTTTATTTGAATATTTAATATACTAGATTTAAGCTTAAATGGTGCGAATTGTTCAGCATGATCTTATTTTCTATAATAATCCCAAGTTTATTATGACTACGAGCAGTTTTTTTTGCCGAACACCTTTATTTTGTCCTTGCGCAAAAAAAACTTTCTGAAGCGAGATAACTACGACATTGCTAGGCCAAGGTCTTTTTGGGTTTCCTAAAATACCCAATCGTTTTTCACCAAGCGAGCGGTGTGTAACGTTATAGACTAAAACTATTGGTAATTTATGTTCTGATTTCAATAGTATCTTGTATAGCATAGTAGCAATACCTTCATAATATCAGTAGTATTACTCGACCATTAAGCTTAGAGTCAATGGTGTCTACATTCAATGATCGAGCCCCGCGGAAGGGGACTCTCCAGAAAAGTTGACGGGGTGATCGTCCTATCTTTTAGGGCATAAAATTTCGACCAGCTGCTATCCCTTAGGGGGAGTTTACCGTTTTTTTATTTTCGATTCTGATATCTCTTAGGTTCAAAAATTTCTCTTACCATACCCAATTTGCTATCTTTTAGAGCTTAGAATTTCTGATGACCACACCCAAGTTCCCATCCCTTCGGGTTAGAATTGACTTTGCAGACGATCACCCCCGTCTGTTTTTATCGGAGTCACCTTCTGGGTATCGTACCATATCGTGAGAACTGCGAAAAGCGCGGAAACACGCTCATCAATGTTTTTCCCCCTTTTAGATCTTGGTAGCTCCAGGGTAAGTGGAGGAAAGATAAATGGATGCTCACTGTACGATGGTTTGTAGTTTCCCTAGGAGGGTCTTCTGGGGAGCAAGACCATGAATGGACGCTCAATATACGATGCGCTAGTGCGAGAATGGAGGTCTGGGAACCAGTCCATCACGATCAAGTCCTTCGAGCTGCTCCCAGAAACAATAGTGAGTACTGAACCGTGATCGTGGTGTGTCTACGTGACCTGGCAGATTCTTCCGAAAGCTCCATGAATGGCGTCCATCCCTTTAAGTGAAGCAACGTCACCGGGGCGGCGGAAGGGGAGGGGGGGTGCCCCATCTTTGAAAGTAGGGGGGGGGGGGGGGGCAGCGCGCCCCAGTTTTCTGAGCGGATTATATATGAACGTTTTTTAAAACCAACGGGTTTTAAGCGGTACATAAGCAACCGACAACAAATTTGTTGAACAGTTTTAAATCCTGTGCATAAAAACCTAGGTTGTCCCGATCCCCCGAGTTTTTATAAATAGCGCTTAAGAATTAGAAACCAACAGCCACGCCTCCTCCCTGAAACCATGCTAAACGATTTTTTTTCTAAAGTAAGCAGCGAAATCCTACTTAACAACCCTACCCAACACTTTTCAAAGCACACTTTCCTTAGATTTGATGATGGATCTGCCAGGCTACTCGAAGTCAGCATGAAAGCCTCTGCCATATTAGAAAGTGCGAGTGTGCGCGCGGGGGCGGCTGTCCCACCTACCCAACCTTTCGCATTGCGCAAAATTGTGTATGTATTCAACAGGTTCAAGCCATTTAACCATCAAAAATTATTTAAATAGAAACAAAAGCACATGCGCCTTCACTGGACAAAACTTGCAACATAAACAAACCTCGGTGTAGTGCGGATTGGCCCTAATATTTTATGCACTGACTAGATCATACTGTATTCAGACACGAAAGCGCATTTCCGTTTCCGCTTGTCAAACAAGGTCAAAGATCAAAACCTCCGACAAAACGACGAAAAACATCTTTGTCCATTCAAGCACCTTTCGCACATTTGCGAATTTAGTCCGCACGTCTCCGGACATGAAAATCTTACTGTATGGGTCTAATCATCTTATAAGCAAAGAAATGATTCGGAGAACTCTTCTTGAATCTCACTAACAGCATATTGGAGGAGTCTTACCGCAATAGTACTGAGAGGTTTAGAGAATGTCCGATAAGTTTCGAAACGTAGCGCATGCCGCAATATTTACGAGTAGAAACGCTGGATCGGTCTCTGGAAGTCGTCGCGGTTATCGTGTGCGCCAAGTTGTTGGTCACCGTCCTTACAGCGACGGGTACAATATAGAAGATGGGGGTGATTCGCCTATACTATTTCCCACTCGCGCAGAGCTGGTGAGTAGCGCCAAAGAACCATTAGTTGGTAAAAGCGTATTTACTGAAGTGATAAACGCGGGGTCAAACGCTGTTACTACTCTCTTGAGTGGCTTCTTGATTTATATCTACCTGGTTTTTATCGTTTCTTTACGTTGATTTGCCATTGAACAGTATACGATGGCTATCGTGTTATTCTTTCGAGGAAAGCTGTTATTTAATCCTCTATATACACTAGCAAAACACGATGCTTAGAAAGCGGATAGGATAGAACGTGTTCGGCTTGCGCACTACGGCGCCGCGTTGAAAGTTGGGTTTTGTCACATCTATGAATAACCTGTCGAGGTAGACACGAGCGATACCGATATCGATATAACGATTTCCCATTGTCACACACTACACTATAGATACCATCCCCCCTTCCCCTAATCCAGCATTAGATTTGTTTTTGCTCCGACGAAACGTCAGGGCAATTACTCTTTTTCACTGAGGCATACAACATACTTTTTTAATGCTCGTCTACACCTCGCCTACGCAGACCATCTAGTTTTACTACAGCTTGCCTGTAGTCTTATACCAATTTATATGCTAGCCATTAAAATAATCGTATCTTCGCAGTATCGTGCTGTATAACTCATGATGCATAGAGGGTGTTAACATAAATGAAACAGCTTGATGCGCGCTTGTTTCCTTTGCAGCACCCGTTCGGTGTCGTTCACGCAACGTTCACCCACAACTTTCACGCAACGCTTACCTATAACAGCTGTATAGGAGTGAAACTAGATGCGCATTGGCTATCAATCGACCTTTTCGATAATCAATTGCAATGTCCAGTGCTTATCACGAACACCGTCAGACCTTTTTTTTTATGTCTTTAATATGTCCAGTTAAAACTACCCATATGTTATTTTTCGTTGGGGGTCTACAGAGTCTAAGAATCTAAAAATAGCAAAATATGATCATATATAGCAATGCTTAGCAACGAAATATTGGTATTATCAAGTAGTAGCCAAAATTGATAGTTGTCGAAGAAAATGAGTGGCCCTTTGGGGGTATTTCTCACAAGAATTCAAGTATTCAAACGCAAAAGCAAGCGTATTTTAAAGAATGTCAATCGACCACTGATTTGTTATTGTTTATATAAAATACATTGATCTGTCAAAAATAAACTTTCAAATATTTTTTAAGATAACCATCCAGGATTAAAGATGAGTTATTTGCTTATTGCCGATGGAAATGTGACCCGGTTTGTGCAGGGTAGTAGAATTGATGGCTTGATTGGCCTTCTTCACTATAAGTGAGAATCGTTGGAACTTCCGCATACGAAAATCAAACACTTTGCGCACTTTTGCGCTTGTATTAAGTTATGTTGAACTAACTATGAACTAACCTTTTCAAAAAAACCCTTAACAGCCACTTGAACCCCTAGACTTACGCATAGATTAGTGCAGCAAACTGTACAAAGAACGTTAGAAAAAATCCGGAAAGTAGGTGCTGTTTACAATCACAGTTCCGTGTTAACTCACGTCATTGAACGGAACTGTAAAATTAATTCTATTTATTTTGACATGAATGGTAACAAAGTGGCTGGTTGTTTAGTAGCAGTCCCCTTGTTGTAAGTGCCTTTTAAAGTGAGGTTGAACACCCCGTAAAAGTGTTAGGCATCAAGAAGGAAAGGCGGTTAACATCTTGGGTCCGTAATTCGCGTCAATGCAGAGAAAAAATAGAGGAAACTTGTTATTGGAGATGGATGAATTTTTCGACATGGTGTATACTGGCAAGAAGCGTGACTTTGATACTAAGCGTAGCCATGAGCGGTACTTGTTACAGCGGCTGAGCAAATCCTCAGCGGGTATGAGGCGAGGGAGACGCAAGTCAGATTCCGTACTGGCTTTCCACCCTTCGTGGCGCGTCAACTCATGGGTATGCTAGAAAAAAATACTTTAAAGGATATATGTATTGTTTTATCATAAACCATTATTATATTTACACTGTGAGAGAGATCTCAAATGTTAGGGATACCTGATATTTCAGATATTTTTTTGTTTTGTCGAGTTTCAAATGGTAATCAATTTTTTTTTTTTCAAATTGGGTTTTCAAATTATTGGGAAAAATATTTATTGACATAAAGCCGAATCGGTTAATTGCTAAGAACAGAAATTGGTTAGTGTTAGGATATAAAACAGGATATAAAACCTGCATTTTTTGTGTTGAGCCATATTCTTTAAAAAATGTATTATATCCTCTGTCACCAGTGTATAGGATGTCTCCAATAGCAAATAGTTGTAATGGCGATGAAGGTTTTTTAAGTGCGTTGCGAAAGTCTGATGTGTTATTTATAGCCCTTAATAGCTGGTAATACTAGCCTGGGTTTGAAGCACTTATATTTCAGTCAACGTAACTATGGGTATCCTTTAAAATAGACTATAGCCCTTAGACTATATAAATCAAAATGTCATCTTACTTTGTTACAGACTGGGACTTTAAGGGTAGTAACCTAATGAACTCTTATGTAGAAATAATGGAGGTAAAATGAAACTTATATTTGGCAAATGAAAAAGATAAACGGCAAACATAAAAGAGTTTTACAAGTGGCCGCTTTATGGAGGTGGACCACTTAATAGGTGGTCCCTAATATTTGAAACGTGTTCGTGTTATCGAGGTTCTTATCGCACGGTGTTATAGGATAAAGAGGGCCCTCGTGTCTGGTCAATTTCTATAAGACGCCGGGCCTCCCTGTGGCAATAGTAACCCCGCCTGAGAGGCCAACGAGAGGCCCTTTATCTCACGATTTTTATAGTTTCCAGTGTTAGATAAATATCAGTTCCCAAGGAAACATAAAGGTGAGGTCGCAACATAATTTATAATCCGCGTTTAACCTTGCGCGCTCACGTTATTTTAATATGAAACATTAAACCCTTCTACTCCTTTTTATATACATCCAACTTTATATAGAATAATATTATAGCCCGTGTTGAACTTTGTCCAATATGCTTAAAGAGTGCTCTTTTTTTGGATTAAAGACCGAAAGGTAGTGACTTTATTTTTCTAGAATAAGTTTCGTGACAAGTACAGTTCTTGAACACATGGTCACGCCAAGTGGGTCACGCTAGAAGTGTGATCAGGCGCGCTATCAGTTTTCAACATTCCACACTACCATGTCTCTCTCGCTAAGGCGCCATGTTCAATCGTACAAATCATTACGGAAAAACCCTCGACGTGTGACAAGAAAGATATAGAATAGAATATGGATTCAGCGAAAGCTCGAGCGCTTTTGAGATCTCGTGTGAGTACATTGAGCTCCAAGGAATGGACGGAAGCCGATTACATCACTGCGACTGTCGAGGTACACAAAGCTTACAATCTAATATTTGTGATAAATAAGCTGTGTAAACTCTAGGTTCCATAGTTATTTTTACTATTTTGCATCTGTTATAGTAACTTTATCTCGTACATTAATTTTAAGGCAATATTCTGCCATTGTCCCTTTTGACATGGTAAACGTTCTCTTTAGGGAAAAATGAATACAACAGATCGATCTTAGGTGACTGTCATAAGTTATAACCAGTTTTTAATGAGATAAATATACTTCTGTATAACGATGAGAAACTATGGCTCGTTCGATAACCTCGCGCTCAATGGTAGCAAGATGCTCGGTTTTTTTTTTAATATAAAAGGATACAAATAAAACTCGTGTTAAGTATTACGTATTTAACCCTTGGCCGATGGAAGTAGACAATCAATAGCTAAAATATCAAGCATCTGTAAGACATCGAAGACAATGCTACAATCGTAGCTATCATGGCTCCTTTATACCCCTAAGTCATCACTATGATAACTGGAAGAATTATTCCAAATTTGATAAAAGTTTCTAGCTGATCTTGCCCATATATTAATGGTTGAAGAGACCTATTTGATTTCGAGAAAATTCTGACCTTTTGAAGCTCTCAACACAAAATTTGTTAAAATCTTCATCAGTATCATAGAAGATTGCTTAAAATACATAACAATATTGTTATATATAATGTTGCGATACTGTTACTTTAAAGACTGTTGCGTGACTGATGTTTTACTGAAGCAATATGTTCTATGAAAATAAGATGTATAAATTGGTAGGGAAATAAATCTGCTCCTTTCTAAGGGTGAAGCATTAAAATGAACAATTAAAAAGAATTTTCAAAAATGACAATTATATAGGAATGGACTTCCGAATAACCGATATATACGTTTTTGCTAGCTATTGCTTTCGAGAACGTTGCCTAGTCCTTTTATCTGGTGTCTATCATTTGTTAGACTGTCACCAAGCCAACTGTTTTGGTTTTTTTATTGTCTCCCTTCTTATCTTGAAGCATTCAAACAATATCCCTATCCACTTTTAAAACACAGCTGGTTGATTTTAAAACGTGTATTAGTATACATATATATTTATACATGATATTTGTCTCTATGAGTTGTTCATTTTTCATAGATGACAAAAATGGACGATGTTCCACCGTCACGTGACTCGTCACGTGACTTGTGGACCCTTCTTAGCCTAAAAAGACTTGTTCCAAGATTGCTTGTCTGATGGTGTTTACACAGTAGAACACCCCCTACTTGCACATTGGAAAACATATCGTGATTTTATCTAAGTGCTGTTTTTTTGTAATTACTCTTTTGGTGGCTGATGACTATAGGGTTAGTCTTGCACGCATTAAAACTAGCTTGCACGGAAAACGTCTTGGCTTTAGTTCAATATCTGCTATCGACTGGGCAGGCAGAGGACATGGGTTAACTAATGACAGGCGAACACTATTTCAAGTAGTTATGAAAGATTGTTTTCTTAATGAATTTCCTCTTGGACCTTCAAGCTGGCAGCGCTGTCATTAACTGTAAAAATGCTTTTGTTGTGAATAATATATGACACTTTACCTAACCGGAAAGGCTCCGAATGGGTTTGCCAACCGCCATGCTTTCCACGCGGAGTCGGTTGCCCAATAGTATCTGAGGCCAAGAAATCAAGAGAAACCTGATCTGTTTAGTTCGTGAGACTCATGGATGGAACTGGCGCGAGCCACACGACATGCTGAATAGCTCAGCAGATGCTAAAGTTGGCCATTGTATTTTTTATAACAATGAGCTACAACTGGGGCCAAAATTCAGCTATACAATGGCGCATTGTTGGGTATAAGAGAGGGTGTTGAACATGCGAAAAGTCTGCCGAGTCGTGGAATTTTTGTCTCTATCTGATTCCACATATGGACGGCTTTGCGAAACAGTACCAGAGTTTAAGGTAAATGTTTTTATTTCTTTTTAGTGACTTTGAAAATAAATAAGCGATCATTACTACATTTGTAAAGAGAATACTTGCACAATTCATTTTACATATATTATAGAAGCTAACACATTAGATATTTCCTATATTTTTGTATTTCTTTAACTTGTATAAAAAAATGTAAAACTCTAACTTAACTGAATGCATTTTCGTTCATATTTTGTTAAATAAACCGTCTTGTAGATGTCAATGTACGATAAGTGCGCGATAAATGAGTTTCCTAATTCCAATGAACACATCAAATGCTGTTGTTGTTTTTTAATTTAGACAGAGATGGACAGCTTTCTGTTGGGAATCGGTGTTTATCCTTGGGTATTAGAGACATAGCTTGACCTATTGATCCCGTTTTGTACGGATAATGTAATCGTTAGATCATCTTCCCGTCTAGTAATATCCGTGCAACCTTCCACCGAGGTCAGTACCAGTTGTCCAAGATTAATGTGCACTCGGTACGCTCTGATATAGCACCACAGCAAAAACCTGATAAAAAGCTCTTAGAAACAAGCTAACAAGCTGATTTTAAAGTCGATATATGATAGCATCAAAGAACTAATTCGTGTACGATAAAGAGTAAGGTATATTATACAAATGAGATAGCGGGAATGACTTTTCCTCAGTGTTAATCTTATTAATCACATGTCACTTAAAGTTAAAAAAAAAGCACGTTCTTATTTTTTGTATGAATCTGAAAGATGTAAAACCATTGCTATAGCAACTGTAAGTAAAATCACGCTACTAAATCATGCAACTTCGAGCGATTCCATTCCTCTTTATCCGTTTCCGCTAAGCGCTTTAAGTCAGTTTGTATATCATGCAAATCCTAATAAAGCATTGTTTTCTAACCTACATAGCGAGTCATTGTTTTGACTGCTTGTAGTTGGCCCAAGGGGCGGTTATCCGAATGGATCATCAGAGGCGGCGCACGCAGAAACGCACGTGCGTACTTTTCACTGACACCTGAGTAGGGCGCCTGGATGGTTATTCCATTTTTCGTGTCATTAAAGGATGCCATTTTTGGAGCTTTACATGTATGGAAAGGAAAAAATCAGCAGCTTTAAGTACAATATTATGTAAGCTTTTAAAAGTCAATTATGCCGCCATTTAACGCCTTGGTCCAATATTGAGTCACGCAAAGCATATCCACCGGTTTATTCAAGCGAGTAAGTGAGATACTTTAAATCATACACTGTTATTTAAGTATTAGACTTCAATCGTGGATTATTATTTTAAATTTGGTTTTGTAAATAGACCGTTGTTTTTTTTTCAGCATATTGAATAACGAATCAACAGTTGCACGTGGTTGACGCGAAGAACTAAATTAGGCCCGAAACTCTATTATGATTCTTTTTAATAGGGACCCTAAACAAGGACCTGCGGTATTAAAGGCGTGTGCAAGATGGCCTTAGCTGTCAATATTCCGTCGAGCTCTGAAGAAGCTCTATTATATTGAACGCAATATTTTTAATTTCTATCCCTAAATTAATGAAAACGTATAAAAAGACGCCGTTTTTATTCATCTAATTATCCAACGATAATAATCGGCAGTCTCAAGTAAAAAAAAAACGACCATTCGATGTCTCTTTTGGATTTATGATGGCGAAGAGACGACGGCCCTTGGTTAGATTTATATAAAAAGATGGTTGGTAAGGCGCTCTTAAATCTTGCTCACGCGACGTCTCCTGAACCTTCTTTTGTATACAGTACAATACAGTACAGTAAAAACCCGCAAGTAACAAAGTACATTTTGCCAAGTTAGCCCTTACAGGTCCTTATACAAAAATAATTTCTTAGTGCAAAGTTAGGCTATTTAGATTCTTACAGAGTCTTTGGCAGCCTCCATTTTGCACTCCTAGTAAAATACGAGCCGTGAAAATCCATCACGATTTCAGGAGAACAACGTTCCCCAAATCGATTTCCATCAGTAGATTTGGAAAGCTATTGTGATGTTTTCGATTGATCTTAGCAAATTAAGTATAAACCTTTGTTTTTAGGTAATTATTTCAAATGTCTCCGAATTATGTGTCTTTTATTATTGAATGAAACGATAACAAAGGTGTGGCTGACTAGGGCTCTTTAATTTTTATGGCCCAAATAATGTCATGGCTTCAGCAAATTACTGTTCATCCCATTTCTCCTTTGCTTTTTAAACAAAAGAAAGTATAAACATTTTAAATTTACATAATGTACTGTATCATGAGTTGTACAAGCTAATGTTTTTTGGGAACATAGGTTCTTAAATGTAAATTTTTTAAAAATTATTACTTGAAAATTAAGAACCTACTTTGAGCCTAAATTCTAGGTTCTTACTTGCGTGTTTTTACTGTATTATGTCAGCCTCTTCGTATTGTTGAGTAATTCGCGATCCACGTAAAGTGACAACTAAGGCTAGGTCGACGTACCTCAGACCTAGCCCTTAAGCATGTGAGCCCGCGTTCCTTGGCATTCACTTGTAAGCGTAGATCCTCCATACACCTATTTCAAACAAGGTTGCCTTTGAGAATCCATTGAATTACTTAATTGAACTACTTTTAGTATTTTAGCTCAACAAGTAAACAATATTAAATTTTCGAAGAGCGAGGACCTCGTCCACATTTTTGACATAAAACGAAGAAAGATTGAAAATGTAGAACTTTCCTTCTCAAGTATTTCTTTCTGCTCTACCAACAGCACGAGAAAGTCTAAAAACAGCAACTACGAAAATTGTCTTTCTCCCCAATTTAGGCACCGGGGCAATGGACGCCGAATTCAAAACAAGGAAGTTCCAGCTCTCGAAAACAAGGAAAACGTAATTTGAAAACGACTTTTAGAGAGTTCTCCGGTTTTTCTGGGGATATATTTCTTGGGTTGAATTCCACTTCCTGTCTCGGTAAAGCTAACAGCTTCACTTATATACTTAACAGAGCCCTTGGCGCACTTTACTTCTACATCCCAATAAACTTGTCAAATGGAGAACAGAAATGCAAATAGGTGACATTATTGGCACTCTCAGATATTGCACTGCGAGCCGATACGCGTCGAGTTGGAGGATTTATATTCTTGTAGTCTCCACGGTGTAACTTTGTGGCGCCACAAATATCACTAAGAAACGAGAAAAGATCCAACACGAATCAAAACTACGTTAAACAACAAGCTGTTATTTCAAGTTTTGAAATGATTTAGTTGCTAAGAATGAGACCCATCTACTTGGGCTTTGAATTATGGATGAAAGACTGGACCGTCGAGTTGAAGGTCGGGGGGTGTCTGGTTCTCGGTGTGTACGGACATGGAGCACGGCGGGATGGCAAAGCGACCAGGAATACATCAGCGGGCTGGCCCTGGCTTGCAATGAAGTGAGTCAATCTAGTTCACGGTTAGTGTTTTATTAGTGGAGTCAACCTAGAGCACTGTTTAAGGACAGTTTTATCGAGGTGAGGCTTAGCTCGTTTTTGCAGCGAAAATAAAAACCATAGAAAAAATTGCATTTTTGAAAACTGAAAATTCTCAAAATAACATTTAAAAAACACTTAACAAATAATGCCGTTTTCAAATTGACCAAAAATAAAAGGAAAATAAGTTTTTATTTTTAATAAAAGAATATAAAATACATTTTTATTTTTATTAAAATGATATATCAAAAAGGGGATTGCATCTATCATTATCGAGCCCTGGAATCACTGAAAAAGAAAATTGATTGCATTATAAGAAAGAGATATATCATTGATGAGATGGCAACGTTAGCCATTTAAGTCCGAAAATATGTTGACCAACCGACTAACCTTTCGGCGAAACAACAATTAAAATCATATATTGGTTTTGTCTTTGAGCTATAGGTCAAAGCCTGTCAAATGTCAACTGTAAGCGATACGCGACCCTCAATACACTTTATCCACGATAAAATGGTTTACTTAGCACAACAAGTATTGCATTTTGACAGGTAATTTAACGCACTGAGTCTCACAACCATTTTATGTATTCTATCGCAATTACTAAACCCTTGCTTTTAAACCTTTGTTTGTCTGTGAAGTGCTGTTATATTAGGGACCAAAGACTGGTGACTTTTCCTCTTTGGATTTTTTTGAGGTCAGTTATCTTGCGCGATTGTTTTATCCGGATTGTCGCTGAGTTTTCAATCCAAAGGATTGCATGTACGGATTTTTATTTTGGATTTTTCCATATCAACCCGTCAAATATCAAATAACATATACACCATTAGAAAATTCGTTGTAATGTCTATGGTGAGATTACAAATGCTAATATCAGATAAGATGTTTACCTACCGGCAGATCTCTTCTTCGGAAATGCGGATTTATGACGTCATGCGTATTGCTATGAAAGTGAAGGTTGGCTTTTAACTTGGACTGTTTCGATACAACGTTCCCTGAAGTTGAAATTACCGCCGGAAGTAGTGAGAAGTCAGAACGAGCCCCTACTTCTTGCTTAAAAATTACATAACCTATATGTTATTACTTTATAAATTTATAAACTTTATAAACTCTGCCCTGAAGAAGTCTTATTAAAGACGAAAATTTGGCAGAGTCGAATTCCATTTTTGGGTGTATGAATACATTGTTCTTGTACGAGATCACGGCAGTTTGGGCTTTTTGAATCTACCATTTATGAGTATGTATGAATACATTTTGGTGTATGAATACATTGTTCTTGTACGAGATCACGACAGTTTGGGCTTTTTGAATCTACCATTTATGAGTATTTATTTTTTCTAAATAATTTAAAGATGCAGCTTTTTTTTGTTAGAGGAACAAACTGAAACTAAATTTGTATTTTGTATATTTTATGTGTCATACGCCGGGCCATATACCTCGTGTGTACACCGGGCCATATGCTATATGTGCATCTTGCATGCCGTGATTGCCATAAGCCGGACCATATACCGTGTGTGCATATGTTATATATAGTGAATGTCATACGCCGGGCCATATACCGTGGGTGCATGATATATGCAGAGAATGTTATACGCCGGGCCATATACCATGTGTGCATGTTATGTGCCGTGAATGCCATTCGCCGGGCCATACACCGTGTGTTCATGTTATATGTAGTAAATGACATACGCCGGGTCATATACCGTGTTTTTATGTTATATGTAGTAAATGTTATACGCCGGACCATATACCGTGTGTGCATATGTTATATGTAGTAAACGTCATACGCCGGGCCATATACCTCATATTTACATGTTATATGTAGTAAATGTCATAAGCCGGGCCATATATCGTGTGCGCGTGTTATATGTAGTAAATGTCATACGCCGGGCCATATACCGTGTGTGCATGTTATATGTAGTAAATGTCATACGCCGGGCCATATACCGTGTGTTCATGTTATATGTAGTAAATGTCATACGCCGGGCCATATACCGTGTGTGCATGCTATATGTCGTGAATGTCATACGCCGGGCCATATACCTCATATGTACATGTTATATGTCGCGAATGTCATACGCCGGGCCATATACCTCATATGTACATGTCATATGTCGCGAATGTCATACGCCGGGCCATATACCTCATATGTACATGTCATATGTCGTGAATGTCATACGCCGGGCCATATACCTCATATGTACATGTTATATGTCGTGAATGTCATACGCCGGGCCATATACCTCATATGTACATGTCATATGTCGTGAATGTCATACGCCGGGCCATATACCTCATATGTACATGTTATATGTCGCGAATGTCATACGCCGGGCCATATACCTCATATGTACATGTTATATGTCGTGAGGGGCATATGCTGCGCGTGTTACCCTTGTCACTCCGATGAGATTTTCTCAGCTAATTTCTTTGATATTACCCCATACATATATTTATATTAGGAAAAAGAACACAATATCATCTCAGTTGTAAATATACTTTGATGCAATATATAAATTTCCTACACTGCAAATATTTTTACCGGCGTCACGCAGACTACGATATTGTAAAATGCAGAAAACATGTCTTTTGTGTTTTATTTATGTTGGGCTCTTTAGCTTGAAGCCCATATATTCCGTTTTAATAACCTCTTTGTGCAGGGGAAGCACAGGCAATCCACCTCATGCGCATGAATTTGAGATGGGTTCAGCGCAGCGTGCGCGCTTCATTTACATCTGAGTGATGAGTGGTCAAAAACAGACAAATAAAATTCGAAAAAACCTTGAGGTTCGTTCTTTCACTTTTTTCTCCAAAAAATCAGATTAGAAATAAAATGTATTCTTCCCTCTTTGCAGTGGTTGGGTAAATTGGCTATTTATAATAATAATAACAACAACAACAACAACAACAACAACAATAATAATAATAATAATAATAATAATAATAATAATAATAATAATAATAATAATAATAATAATAATAATAATAATAATAACGACGACGATGATAATCATTATTATCAAAGTCAGTTTTACATTTGCTGTTATATATCGCGTACCACGAAAATAGCAGTTTCTTTAATAGCAGGTAAGGAAGAATGTATGGGGTGGTTCAGTATTTCTAGATCTTTTTTATATAGTTTACAGTCTTGCTTGGCTAGTATTTCTCTTATACAAACACGTGTAGATACGAACCGGCGTTTATTACAGCTATCTAAGAATGACTGAATAGTAGTTAATTCGTCGCATGCCCCGTAAACGCTTAAGCCGTAAGTGATACATGGCAACACCCGTATTACATTAAATGATTAAACGCTTATATCAAAATAAATTTTGAGTGGAACTCCACCTCCGACTTTTAAGTCTTTTGGATTTCAAGTTTGTCCGCGCACGTGACCACAAAAGTTATTTGTTTTTATTACAATCCTGTTTTATTACAATACCTCACGTATTCACGTAGTCACAATAGATTTCTGCTTTTAGCAAATTTCATTAACAAATTATAAAAATATTAGCCAATCATACCAAGTGTAAAACTATAATCATAAAGCAATTATCATAAAACTATTATAATAAAAGTAATTCACCAGTCACAGTAGCGCTAGTGTCATTAGCCAAACATCATAGGGCTAATCTCATTAGCCAATCAAAATAGTGCTTGTTTGATAAGCTAATCAGAATAGTGCTTATCTCATTAGCCAATCAGAATAGTGCTTTTTTGATTAGCCAATCAGAATAAGCGCCAAATTATTAGCCAAACAGAATAGCGCTTGTGTTAAACAAGCGGAAGTAGTGAGAAATCAGAACGAGCCCCTAACTCTTGCTTAAAAATTACATAACCTATATGTTATTACTTTATAAATTTATAAACTTTATAAACTCTGCCCTGAAGAAGTCTTATTTTAATAAAATAAAAAAGACGAAAATTTGGCAGAGTCGAATTTCATTTTTTGGTGTATTGTATTCATTGTTCTTGTACGAGATCACGACAGTTTGGGCTTTTTGAATCTACCATTTATGAGTATTTATTTTTCTAAATAATTTGAAAATGCAGCTATATTGCAGTATATTTTATGTGTCATACGCCGGGCCATATACCTCGTGTGTACACCGGGCCATATGCTGTATGTGCATCTTGTATGCCGTGATTGCCATAAGCCGGACCATATACCGTGTGTGCATATGTTATATGTAGTGAATGTCATACGCCGGGCCATATACCGTGTGTGCATGATATATGCAGAGAATGTTATACGCCGGGCCATATACCATGTGTGCATGTTATATGCCGTGAATGCCATTCGCCGGGCCATACACCGTGTGTTCATGTTATATGTAGTAAATGACATATGCCGGACCATATACCGTGTGTGCATATATTATATGTAGTGAATGTCATACGCCGGGCATAATATAGTGTGTTCATGATATATGCAGAGAATGTTATACGCCGGGCCATATACCATGTGTGCATGTTATATGTAGTAAACGTCATACGCCGGGCCATATACCTCATATTTACATGTTATATGTAGTAAATGTCATACGCCGGGCCATATACCGTGTGTGTGCATGTTATATGTAGTAAATGTTATACACCGGGCCATATACCGTGTGTTCATGTTATATGTAGTAAATGTCATACGCCGGGCCATATACCGTGTGTGCATGCTATATGTCGTGAATGTCATACGCCGGGCCATATACCTCATATGTACATGCTATATGTCGTGAATGTCATACGCCGGGCCATATACCTCATATGTACATGTTATATGTCGCGAATGTCATACGCCGGGCCATATACCTCATATGTACATGTTATATGTCGTGAGGGGCATATGCTGCGCGTGTTACCCTTGTCACTCCGATGAGATTTTCTCAGCTAATTTCTTTGATATTACCCCATACATATATTTCTATTAGGAAAAAGAACACAATATCATCTCAGTTGTAAATATACTTTGATGCAATATATAAATTTCCTACACTGCAAATCTTTTTACCGGCGTCACGCAGACTACGATATTGTAAAATGCAGAAAACATGTCTTTTGTGTTTTATTTATGTTGGGCTCTTTAGCTTGAAGCCCATATATTCCGTTTTAATAACCTCTTTGTGCAGGGGAAGCACAGGCAATCCACCTCATGCGCATGAATTTGAGATGGGTTCAGCGCAGCGTGCGCGCTTCATTTACATCTGAGTGATGAGTGGTCAAAAACAGACAAATAAAATTCGAAAAAACCTTGAGGTTCGTTCTTTCACTTTTTTCTCCAAAAAATCAGATTAGAAATAAAATGTATTCTTCCCTCTTTGCAGTGGTTGGGTAAATTGGCTATTTATAATAATAACAACAACAACAACAACAACAACAATAATAATAATAATAATAATAATAATAATAATAATAATAATAATAATAATAATAATAATAATAATAATAATAATAATAATAATAATAATAATAATAATAATAATAATAATAATAATAATAATAACGACGACGATTATAATCATTATTATCAAAGTCAGTTTTACATTTGCTGTTATATATCGCGTACCACGAAAATAGCAGTTTCTTTAATAGCAGGTAAGGAAGAATGTATGGGGTGGTTCAGTATTTCTAGATCTTTTTTATATAGTTTACAGTCTTGCTTGGCTAGTATTTCTCTTATACAAACACGTGTAGATACGAACCGGCGTTTATTACAGCTATCTAAGAATGACTGAATAGTAGTTAATTCGTCGCATGCCCCGTAAACGCTTAAGCCGTAAGTGATACATGGCAACACCCGTATTACATTAAATGATTAAACGCTTATATCAAAATAAATTTTGAGTGGAACTCCACCTCCGACTTTTAAGTCTTTTGGATTTCAAGTTTGTCCGCGCACGTGACCACAAAAGTTATTTGTTTTTATTACAATCCTGTTTTATTACAATACCTCACGTATTCACGTAGTCACAATAGATTTCTGCTTTTAGCAAATTTCATTAACAAATTATAAAAATATTAGCCAATCATACCAAGTGTAAAACTATAATCATAAAGCAATTATCATAAAACTATTATAATAAAAGTAATTCACCAGTCACAGTAGCGCTAGTGTCATTAGCCAAACATCATAGGGCTAATCTCATTAGCCAATCAAAATAGTGCTTGTTTGATAAGCTAATCAGAATAGTGCTTATCTCATTAGCCAATCAGAATAGTGCTTTTTTGATTAGCCAATCAGAATAAGCGCCAAATTATTAGCCAAACAGAATAGCGCTTGTGTTAAACAATCATATAGCGCTATATAGGCATTCAATTCCGACAACAAAGTTTAAATCAGAACCGATTGCCCTTTTTAAAAAAATATAGAATTATTTGAACTCACTAGCCTTACAATTTACTGGCTTATTTAAAGAAATTGATAACCGTCGTGAATTTAGTCCATTGAAGACCTTTTCCGACAGTTGTAGCAGATAAAACTCGTGTCACTTTGATAACAATTTTATAGTATATACAATCAAGGAAAATCTTTCAATACCGACAAAAAAGCTCAATTCAGATTCGCTTGCCCTTTCCCAACAAATATAAAATACTTTATACTCACTAGGTCCACAATTTACTGGGTTAATTGAATAATTTGAAAACTTTCGGGCATTTAGTCCATTGAGGACCTTTCCCGACTGTCGGGCATATAGCCACTGCAAATAAGGTAACTGAAAAGTTGAAAAAAACGTGAGAAATTCGTTATTTCTTTTTTCCTGTCCATCTTGAATAAACATTAACATGCAGTTTTTTTGCTAATCAAACCCTTTTTTTCCTTTAAAATCTAGCTTTTCCATGTTTTGCAAAAGAAGAGGGAAAATTTAAAATTTTACTCTAGCTTTTCCTCGATTTTTATCCTCCCAAAAGGCACGATTTTGCTTTGAGCATTTTTCATCTCTAACAGAAATGTAGAAACCTTGAATTACTGGAAGTATTTTTTTCCATTTCGCGAAAACAAAGAAAACAAAAAAAGTCACGGTTCACTTTCGGCAATTCGTCTGCTCACATCCAGCAGACGCTAAGATTCCGGTGCGTATCGTATGACGTGGCTCGTTTGTTTACATTCCAAGAGCATGTTTTTTGTGATGCTTGCGAATTTTTTTCCTACGGTATCCATAGGAAAGACACGGTTTGTATTGATGAGTGTGGAATGCTTAAGTTTTTGGCACAAAATTATTCAGTAACATAGGGCCTTCCCCTCTAGTTTGAAAAATAAAGCTCGCCCTCATAAAAGAAAGTTATTCAGGGATTGACGTAGCTCGATTTTCAGCAGTTTGCGTCCACCGTAGGGTCCTTACCTAATCAACGAGAAAATTGGGAGGCCGGGTCTGTAAAATATTCAATCCGATTCTTTACATAATGTAAGAAATATTGCTAATTCTTTTAACGATATCTCTTTATTAAAGGGATTTCTATTCCTATTTTCTAGAATATACTTTTGCGCGTCGTCTAATTTTAAAGAAATTTTAAAGAAAAATTTCCGTATTGTCGCGCGGGCCCGCTAATCGACCGCCCATACGGCGCGCACAACCGTTGGCATACAATAAGGAACTGGAGGGAACCAGTTGCGGTAGAGTGATATCACAACGCCTCCACAGTAGTGCAGCATGTGGGATAGTCTCTTGGGGTACAATTGAATTTGTTATATTATCGAATTCAAGACTATTCCACTGCGCTGAATTCCGTTTCTTTACATAATGTAAGAAATGTTGCTAATTCTTTTAACGATATCTCTTTATTTAAAAAGAATTTCTATTCCTACTTTATAGGATATACTTTCGCGCGTCTTCTTGTTGTTTTTTAAAGGACGATTTCCATATTGCCGCGCGGGCCCGCTAATCGACCGCCCAGAACGCGCGCTCAATTGTTGGCATACAATAAGGAACTGGAGGGAACCACCACCACCCGCAGTAGTGTGGGATAGTCGCTTGGGGCACATTGAATTTGTGATATTATCGAATTCAAGACTATTCCACCGCGATAAATTCCGTTTGGGTGACTTGTCGGAGAGACGCGATATCAATAGAACGCATGTTTTCATGTCCCATAAGGCACAATGTCCATAAGGCACAATGTCCATAAGGGACAATGTCCATAAGGCACAATGTCCATAAGACACAATGTCCATAAGACACAATGTCCATAAGGCACAATGTCCATAAGGCACAATGTCCATAAGGCACAATGTCCATAAGGCACAATGTCCATAAGACACAATGTCCATAAGACACAATGTCCATAAGGCACAATGTCCATAAGACACAATGTCCATAAGGCACAATGTCCATAAGGCACAATGTCCATAAGACACTATGTCCATAAGGCACAATGTCCATAAGGCACAATGTCCATAAGGCACAATGTCCATAAGACACAATGTCCATAAGGCACAATGTCCTTAAGGCACAATGTCCATAAGACACAATGTCCATAAGGGACAATGTCCATAAGGGACAATGTCCATAAGACACAATGTCCATAAGACACAATGTCCATAAGGCACAATGTCCATAAGGCACAATGTCCATAAGGCACAATGTCCATAAGGCACAATGTCCATAAGACACAATGTCCATAAGACACAATGTCCATAAGACACAATGTCCATAAGGCACAATGTCCATAAGGCACAATGTCCATAAGACACAATGTCCATAAGGCACAATGTCCATAAGGCACAATGTCCATAAGGCACAATGTCCATAAGGCACAATGTCCATAAGACACAATGTCCATAAGGCACAATGTCCATAAGGCACAATGTCCATAAGGCACAATGTCCATAAGACACAATGTCCATAAGGCACAATGTCCATAAGACACAATGTCCATAAGACACAATGTCCATAAGGCACTATGTCCATAAGGCACAATGTCCATAAGGCACAATGTCCATAAGGCACAATGTCCATAAGGCACAATGTCCATAAGGGACAATGTCCATAAGGCACAATGTCCATAAGGCACAATGTCCATAAGGGACAATGTCCATAAGGCACAATGTCCATAAGGCACAATGTCCATAAGGCACAATGTCCATAAGGCACAATGTCCATAAGGCACAATGTCCATAAGGCACAATGTCCATAAGGCACAATGTCCATAAGGCACAATGTCCATAAGGCACAATGTCCATAAGGCACAATGTCCATAAGGCACAATGTCCATAAGGCACAATGTCCATAAGACACAATGTCCATAAGACACAATATCCATAAGACACAATGTCCATAAGACACAATGTCCATAAGGCACAATGTCCATAAGGCACAATGTCCATAAGGCACAATGTCCATAAGGCACAATGTCCATAAGGCACAATGTCCATAAGGCACAATGTCCATAAGGCACAATGTCCATAAGACACAATGTCCATAAGACACAATGTCCATAAGGCACAATGTCCATAAGGCACAATGTCCATAAGGCACAATGTCCATAAGGGACAATGTCCATAAGACACAATGTCCATAAGGCACAATGTCCATAAGACACAATGTCCATAAGACACAATATCCATAAGACACAATGTCCATAAGACACAATGTCCATAAGACACAATGTCCATAAGGCACAATGTCCATAAGGCACAATGTCCATAAGGCACAATGTCCATAAGGCACAATATCCATAAGGCACTATGTCCATAAGGCACAATGTCCATAAGACACTATGTCCAAAAACTTAAGCATTCCACACTCATCAATACAAACCGTGTCTTTCCTATGGAACATGCTCTTGGAATGTAAACAAACGAGCCACGTCAAACGATACGCACCGGAATCTTAGCGTCTGCTGGATGTGAGAAGACGAATTGCCGAAAGTGAACCGTGACTTTTTTTGTTTTCTTTGTTTTCGCGAAATGGAAAAAAATACTACCAGTAATTCAAGGTTTCTACATTTCTGTTAGAGATGAGAAAACGCTTAGCGAAATCGTGCCTTTTTGAGGAGAAAGAAATCGAGCAAAAGCTAGAGAAAAAATTATTTCCCCCTTCTTTTGCAAAATATGGAAAAGATAGATTTTAATGAAAAATGTAGGATATTTTTCTGAACTCTTGACAAGGATTTTAATGTATTTTCAAGATCGAAAAGAAAAAAAGATTTCTTATTTCAATTACCTCTGAAAAGTGAAAAGTTCAAATTGCTGAAACTGGTCACGGATTGTTGCAGATGGTTATTCCCAAACAATTCTTTCTTCAATTTCTGCTAGCGTTCGGTGAAAAAGGTTTTTTTTCTTCTCGTGTGTTTTTAACGTTTTTCATTTTTCACTTTGCCTTTTCATAGTCGCGCTTTTGACGGATTTACAATAAATTCAAAAGGTTAAATAAATAAATGCGCCAAATATCGAGAAATCATTCCAGAAAATATTCAATTATTTTAGAAATCTGTAATGAGAGCTGAATTCATGTCGTTAGTGACAAATGAGAGAAAATGATTATTTTAAATGAATAACATACCAGTATTTCTCTTAGTCGAATTTATTTAATTTTATTATGATACCTAGATGCTTTGCATAGCAAATGAATGTTTTTTTTATTGCTATTTGGACTACATAGCCAAACCTCCGGATTTCTGTGTTTCTTGGGAAGATCAACCCGCCTCTGAGCCTATCCGTTAGCTACCTATCTATCTTGATATATGCTAACTAATCCCTTTTTTCTCTCAGAAGTAATTCCCATTTATCTTGGCTTTATCTGAACACTTAAAATAATCAGAAAATCCTCAGAGTACACATAGTAGGGTGTTCTCATCAAAAAAGCTCTTTATTAGTTCAAATCTTGTCGGGAAATCTTTCTTGTCGATGCGAAGCCCTTATAATTTTTAGCGCCATTAATATAAAACCCTCAAGTATTCTAAAATGGCAAACTTGCAAACTACGTTGAAATTGACACAGCACTGTTGTGTTTGCTTCACTTTGTAATGCACTCAATGTAATTATTTTTTATATCTTATTACGAGTTTTGTTTTCATTTAATTTACTCGGGCCATTCACAGTCCCTGTTTTGTCATTTGGCTTTGCCCATTTCCTCCTTACAGTTGACATAAATTAAGATCGCTCGCTTCGAGCTCACCGTGAACACATACACATCAAGGGAAGCCGCGTGTTGACTCAGACTAGAAAAAACACCTTGCCATACCGTGTTTGGACATCTACTTCACCGAAACCGTTCAGCGTTAGAGACCAACTACGCATGCGTCAACTAAAATTCACACCACAATGGACTAGAAAAAAAAGTGACTTGTGAATGGTATCATTAGGGGATTTAAAGGGTATGAAAGGGTGCAACAAAAGGCGCGAGATGTAATGCTATTTGTGAGGGCATTCGTGTCTGGCTAAACTAACAGAGTGGAGCTCTTTGCTGTGTAAAATGGCTTGGTCGAACTCGAGTTCCAACAACAGGCGACAGTCTCTACTGCCGTCAAGTCCGACAATGGGAACTGGCTCTTCTGCCCCAAGACGCGGTTCGCGCGCAATTCTCGAAATGAAAGATATCTCGCCTGCTTTACTCAAATGGGAGTTGGTTACACGGATCATGGCGCTTTCCCTGAAGGGAGACTGGTGTGGAGTAGACCAGTACCTTATACACTTGGAGAAGAATAATTTGGAATTGTCTTCTTCTGAAATCGAAGTAATACCATTATTAATGAATACTTTTTTACGACTTTTTTTTCCTTATTGTCCCCTAATTATTCATTTCGGATCTCCTACCAGTTTGACACCAATTTATTTTTTTATATATACCTTTTATATTTCTTGATTGTTTTAACCTTGCTTATGTGCGCATTCAAGGCCAAATATGTATCTTGACAGTAGCGTTTATTGTTAGCTTTGAGCTTATGCCATTGAAAATCTATTTGCGAGAGCTAAGGGAACTTGATCGTTCCCAAAATCAACATGCCTAGCGCGTGAAGGCGACGCAAATTACTATCTCATTAAGACACGAACCGAGCAAACCGACATAAAAAATGAACGGCGCTAACAACCTACTGATATTAATTAACTACTTTTTTTTCTCCGTCGTTAAATGCACTTAGGATCGTAGGGGGCATTTTACCGGGTTATTTCCGTAAACTAAAGCGCTGTCGCTTGGCACGAAGTTAATCAGTTGCCTAGTCGAGTCGTGGTGAGATTGTTTTTTTTTGTGTGGAATAAGAATCATGAATCAACCCTTGTTTTTTCATTTAGATATAATCACATCACAATCCACTTTTTTGTTATTTCTTTGAAAGAACCAAATTTTGTAACCCATGGTCTGATATGTTATGGTTTTCTTGCCCTGTAATTTTTTTAAATTTCACCTGTTAGGCAATTTGTTTTTTTTTTGGTAAATTAAAGTCTGCTTGAATAGTTACGACTAAACCTTAGGATAAAGAGTAGTAATTATTAACATGTTCTAAAATGTCACGGTCAAACATTAGCAGTTCTTACAACAAAAATATATTGCTTGGCTCTATCATGTTCTATGTTATTTATAATATCAGACTTTTAACATTACGTATTCTTCTTAATTACGTTTTTTTTTATAAAATCAGACTGAGAATTCATAGCATTGAGTATTCAATTTTCCTTTTCTGTCAGGTTCAGGTTTGGCAGCAAGTTCGTTTGCTCAGACTTCAGCTGACGCTTCCCTTGAATTAATCCCCGTTTGCCAATCTGATATTAAAACTAGATAGGCATAAAAGACGATCCATCCTTCCTTCAAATCAAAAGTCAAAAGGGAATGTCATGTTTAGTTAAGAACAAGTCATTAGAGATAGCGCTAAGCGAGCGGACGCGAAGGATTTTCATCAGAACTGATACAATCGTATTTTCTCTAAGGTCTTATTAGGTGTTTCAAGTAGGCTCTGAAGGTTGCTCATGTTTGCTTGCTTGCTCATTTTATAGGACAATGGGTTGACACCGTTGATGCTCGCAGCTCGGGACAGCAAACACAACATTGTGGAGAAACTTCTCGAACTTGGCGCCGTAGTAACGGATAGAGATAAAGTGAGTGGAAGAGATGCATGGGTAACTAGTGCGACTAATTGATATGTGCATTGAGCCTTATTTGTTGAATGCATTATATTAACTTTTTCTGGGTACATTAGGGAATTACCCTTTTATAAATGACCTGGTAGTAACTGATTTTTCTTTCTGCTCGATATAGAGTGTTTCTGTGTTTCTTAGCCAAAATTTGCTGGTTTTTAAAATATTTCTTGGGCTTGCTTGCTTGACTTTTAATTGATTCACCGATCCTTTATTTATCAAATAGTCGGTCGCATGATCATGATCATCATCATCGTCTTCGTCGCCGTCGTCATCATAATCATCATCATCATTGTCATCATAACCATCATCATCAAACCCTTATTACTTATTATGCCTTACGGTCCAGGTTTTTGTCATTAGAATTCGATATCATTTGGTGGAGGTATCTTGTGCTTAAGCAGTTCCGTTAAAATGGCTTTAAGTTTCTGGTACCCAAGGTTTTACAGTAAGCTGGCAGTTTCGACCCGCTATGAATTCAAAGTTTCTGTCTCTTTTAGGGAATAACACGTGGTCACGGTCTTTTTGCTCACCGTGTTGTTGTTTTTTACAATGAAAATTTTCTATTTTACAAGTATTGCAACTTTTGCTACAGTCGAGCTTTAGGAATATCCATACACAAACGGGACGAGGGTTTTCAATACTGCGCGGGCGTGAAACAACGAATTCAGCTATTTCCATTTCTTTAGAATTTTACATTCATATCTTTTTCGTATCCTGCCACTTTGGGAGAAAGTGTAATTGAAATCACGCATGGAAAATCTCAAAAACTGATCTCCGGTTTCAATTTATTGTTGCTTTGGCTTCACGCCTAACTAAAACACAGACGTCATGATTCTTGCCATTTTATTGGGAAACAAGAGGAAATCTTGTTTTATCATGACAGCCTACAATACTTTCTCCTTTACAATCTCTTAGAGTCATTTTAAGTAAAGAGGCTTATCGATTTCTAAATGTCAAAACGGCAAGGAGGGGTTTACCGTTTTTGAAGCCTTCTGGGATGTGCCAATCGCCCTATCTTTTTGCGTGTAATACGATAATTTTTCAGGGATTTCTGGTGAAAATCTTAATTGCTTTTTGAATCGTATCCTACTGTTATCGACTCTATACAAACGTTTGCTTTTTTAATAATGTATGGTTCCATAGTGGCGATCTGAGATAGCCATCTGTGCAGGAAGTTGGATCGATAATTTTCTATTTTCTCATCAATAAGTACTTTGTATCTTAATCACTCCATACAATATGGCATCGTAAAAGCGACAGAAATTTAATCGCAAAGTTCACTTTCAGTTTCGCTCTTTATTGACAGAAAAGAATATGATTTGAACGTGTTAAATCAAAACAGTTTGTTAGTATTTCTTTTCTTTCTGGATCCTTTTCGCAGTTAAATTGTCAGTTAAATTCAAGGGTCAATTAAAATTTTGAAACTTCATCTTGAAAACTTGAGACAAGGGAAAAAAAGGAAAGTGAGTTTCAGAGTATGCCGCACGTTTGGGTAATTTTATTTGTTCATATGAAAACTATGCTAACAACACCGAAAAGCAATTTTTTTTTGTGTGGATTTATTTAGATAAAGGTGTAATGTCAAAAACCACTTTGTAAGGCACAATTTGGTTCTCAAACCACTGGTGATAAAGCAATCTAGTCAAAGTAAACTGGAAATTCGCACGAAATAGGAATTATCCTATAACCTCCGTGCTCCTTCGCAATGCCTTTTTTTCAAAAACGCGAAACTCCGCGCTGTGCATTGCGGGAATGATCAAGATCTTTACCATACCCATTACGCCTTGCGCGCTTACCAGCTACGCTCATATGCTCATTACTTGAAATCTCACATCTTTGTATAATTGCCCGTATTAAGGCCTTAAATTGCCCTCTCAATTCGCAAGGTACTCGCAGTACTTTCGGAAGGTCGTCGCAGTACTTTCGGAAGGCAATCGCAGTTCTTTCGGAAGGCCCTCGCAGTACTTTCGGAAGGTCACATTTTTAGGCGTGCTTGCATTGAATATTTCGCTGTGCTCGATTGCTGGCCGTCGAAAAATAGGAGCTCGTTTGCTCTCCTTTTTCGATTTTGGATAAACGCTTCCGGGTGACCCGTGAAAACCGATCGCTATCTTAAATGGTCGTAACCGGACGGAGAGAGAACAAGCGGACTATAATTCACTCTTGCATTATTGCTCAAGTTTATAAATGATTTTCAAAATGGCTTGACATTTGCCACGAAATTCAATGTTGCTCGGATTTTTGAAAAACCAAAAGGTGCTCGCGAAAATCGTTCGTTGGTTCTATCTAGATAAGATGTTCGGAATATAAGGGAATATTCAAACCGGGTGGTTCATATCAAGATTTTGGTGTCAACTTCGTGAATATTACCGGTCTCTAAATTTTATAATTGCTTCTAAGCTTACAGGAGAAGAGCAAATATGATAGAGGAGTTTACATATGATGTTTTTATGCCATAAAAAGGGATTTTATGCCACATAAAGAAATATTATTCACCCATTTTTGGGTTAGTAAAAACATACGCCAACTTTCTAAATTTGATGGGGGGCCGGTGTGTGTGGGAGGGTGTTCTAATGAATTTGTGCACTATAGTTATTTCGTTAATGTGCATAATTTGTGTTCTTTGCTTTTCCAATGCACGATTTTGAGTCTGGTCGTTGTTTTATCTTATGGTAACCCTGTACCCCCCTCCCCATCAAATGTTTTATGTCGTCTTTTATCATTACGTCATTACGTGAACCAAAGGAATAGGGCGGAGAAGAAGGGCCCAGACACAGAAAATAGGAAAATATTAAACGTGCTCTGTCAGCCGTCATATTGTCATCCCAGCAGCTATAGAGCCAGTAGAAAAGAGCCATTTGCAACGCCACGTTGGCGTTTGCAAAAGGAATGCCGACACTGGTACTTTATGTATTTGCATGATTTGATTATTTGAAAAAAGACAAAACATATCAATCAATGGCTGTCGTTTTTCTAAATGGTCTAAAAGAGCCTGGGCCGAGCGCGCGGGAGACCTGTGAAACGTTTGGAACTAGGCTCCATTTCCAAGATGGCTGCTAGCAAAATCGTAGTAAACACGAATTCCTGCAAGTTTACGTTAAATTCTCGACGGACTCCCAAATTTTGATCTAAAAATGACAGTTTTTAAAACAAGATTGACTGATATGAACGTCGTTTTCCAAAAAAAGGCCCAGGGGTGGGGTGGGTGGTGATGGGAGGGTGATTTAAAGCGCGTCCTTCTTCTCTAGGGTGTTGGTGGGTTTCTGCCCTGAATATATTATTACTCCTCTTTCCTGGTCATGATGGTGCTTTAAAGCCGCATTGTCGCCAGTTTACTTTCGGTCGATTACGTAACAATATCCAAAGATTTTAAACAGAAAACGCGAAAAATATTTCAAAATATTGAAAGCAGAGTGTCTATTGGAAGTTTCTTTGAGGATGTGATTGATAATTTCGAGCGGATGGCCTGTTAAGTATCTCGGATTTTAATAGATTCTTTTGTCTTTTAACGGTTTCCGTCGGACCTCCGGAAGTAAACTGGTGACAATGCGGCTTTAAGCTTGTCGACTTTAAGTTGAGCATAAAGTTCAAGAGGCCAGAATAAAAATAAAATACCCCCCTTACCCTCAACGGACGTTTTCAAACAAGAGGGGGTGCGCGCACCCTTCTGCGTACGCGCCTGCTCACCCTATTCCCAGAACGGCAGATGGCACAGTCTTTGTATGTACAGTTTTCTTTACCCCCTCCCCCCTCAACCTTACCCCGATATTTCCGGATTTTAGCTAATATAAGGACCCACTGGGAGACAATACTTACATTAATGTTCTCCGTGTTGAGGGTTCTGTTGCTTAGAGAGACAAACAACAAAAAAGGAGTCAAAATCTGACCATCTGTTGGATTGACACCTGATATCACGAGATGGAAATTACAAGAAAACTGATCCAAACACACTACACATCTTTCCATAAAAATTGACAACTTATTTTTGCCAGCCTATCTACGTTTGATAGGTTTCAATTTGTGAAAAATTATTTCTTGTAGTTTTTTTATGTTTGGGGTAGCTTTTAGCTTGTTATTCTGTAGCAAGTTTGAGCTAACGGAGGTCAAGTAAATACAGAGTCAACATGTCCAAGCTCCACAAGGCTTACTTATCTTTTCTTCCAAAACCAAATGTGATTTTGTTCGTCGAGAGGAATGTGACAAAAATATTTTTATTAACACAATGAACAATTATTTAAATACTTTACGTCTTTCACAAATTTTTTTTTGCTTTAGCCTTTTGTTAAAATGTTTATAAAGATTTAGCAGACAATAAGCCAAACAAGAACCCCAAACAGAGCTCTAATCACTAAACCGTTTGAGTGGTTTGATCCGGTCTTTTATATTCGCAAGTAATGGCTTATTCAAAAAGGAAGTTCGTTAAAATATTTTTTCATATATGTTTTTTTTGTAACAAAACATAATGCTCCAAACTGTGTTATACCATTTACAACATGAACTCTAAGCGCCAGGGTGAAAAAGCAAAGCGATCGCGCCGTTATCGTTCAACACGCCCGAAGGTTAACTCCTGGCGGTCGGTAAAGGCCCTTTTTGACGGAGCGTTATTAACGGTACGTGCGTGCCCCCATGACAGGTCATCTCTCCCTTTCACATCGCGCCTACGCTAGCGTCACCATTGATTTTAATTGCTTGCATCGGGAAAGATCAGAGTAGAAAAATAGGTATATTCTTCGTAACTGTTGATCCTCTCCACAATATCATTTTCAATCGGTGTTTTTATCCTGTTTAATTTAAAATTGGATTTGAACAGCCGACAGATGTTACAGCGAAAAAAGAACCCGGGGCTAATAAGTGGAAAATAAGTTGAGATTCAATAATTTTAAGGCGACGAAAGAACAGATGCCGCTTTATTCTTTCATTAGTTAGTTCCTCCCACGTTTGTACTAAAAAAAAACAATATGCATTAAAACTTTCAACAATCATCACCATTTTTTTATCTCTTCTTGATTGAGAAATATCTACATAATTTCTTCTTCTGCTTCTGCTAGGCCGGGTTTTATGTTAAAGGGACCCGTTACTACTAACAACACGTGGAGAAAATATGAAATAAAACGAAATAAAGCAGCAAAAATGATCAAGAGCCCAAGTTTGAAATTGCAAAGGACTTAATTACCGTGATATAGATAAAGGAGTATACGTATAGCCTTACACCGAAAAAAATGTATTTTTAAATCCGTTCCCATCCATTTTTTGTATATGATAGTATTTATATTTTTTAGGGGAGCGGCACCGCTCATGATATATATATATATATTATAATACCATATTTGTCTCATGAATTTCCGTGTGTTTTCAGGAAGGCCGCACTGCGTTGCATTATGCTGCAGCCACGGGTTCGGATGGAATCGTCAAACTCTTGCTCAACAAAAAGGTCGACCCGACTCAAGTGGCCGGGGTAAGAAATGCTTTGTTAGCTAGGAGGTGGGAGGGGGAAGGGAGGAGGGGGGGTCATATTACTTATTTCAGGGGCACTAGGACATGGTTTGATTGACTACGTGCTATTAAAACCCCTGCAAAAAGGACAAGGATTTTTAGAAAATACTAGGCGATGCGAAACAAGACATTCGATCTGTTCGGCTGGATAAATGTCGTAGAAACGCATGCGATTTACAGGGGACTCATCATGTGCGTGTATCCATTGTCGCGTTGGTAGAGCCCTTTTTATGATAAATAGTAAGTTGCAGTAGATAAGCGCCAGTCTTTGCATAGAATTGTTTTGCTAGCTAATGATAATTTGTAATTGCCCTTTTTCCCCAAATAGTAGTATGTAGTCAAAAGGGTGTCACTGAGTTGTATTTTTAACTTATGGTGATTCGTGATCGCAGCCTCTGGACCAGCTCCCCCTGCACATGGCGTGTTCCCGCCCGTCTGGAGCTCTTGAGATCGTCAAGACTCTGCTTAAAGTGTCCGGAAAGGACTGCAAACTCACGGTCGACAAGGTCAGCTATCACACGACATGTCACGTGTTATGACATGTACCTTGAATTTATTTCCAGTACTTAAAAGCTCAATATTAGATGCGGGTTTTTCTCGCGTTTTGCTCTCTCCCTTAGAATGGCTCGACTCCGTTATTCCTTGCCGTTGCTGTTGGCAACCAGCAGGTTGTCAAAGAGTTGTTACTTTCCCAGGCGGAACAGCAAGTCAACATCGTCAAGGGGGTGAGCTGTGACTCTGAACTACTAAAGTGGTATTCATCTTAATCTCAGTCATCTTCGCTGTCGTCAATAGCATTACCACCACCACCATAATTGTCACCTTGAGTATTATCATAATTTTCAATAACACTGCCACCACCATAATTATCGTCACCATCATCACCATTTTCGTCATCATCATCACCACCACCTTGGGTATTATCAATATTATCAAGAATCACCGCCGTAATTATCAACATTGTTACCTCAGCCACCATAACAATCATCACCAGAACCGTCACATATTCATCATCCTCATCATCGCCATCAGCATAATTTATATTTTGCTGTTTCTTCCCTTTCACAAATATTTGTTCACTGCTAATTTTCTTTTCAACGTGTGATCTGCAAAAGAGCACTCAGGCCTTTCCCATATTTTAGAACAAGCACTTGCAGGTTTGGCGTCGCTAGTTCTTGCAGTGGGACTCCCCATGTCATCTGCTGCTTGTCGCGGGTTATGTTAATAGATTCGATCTGTCCATAGGAAACTGGTGATACTGTGCTGCACGCTGCTATCAAAAGGAAAGACATCGAGATCGCGAAAATCCTCATCGAAGCCACCTGCCCTGTTGATGTTCAAAACGTAAGTTTGAAAACGTATTTTCAATTTTCACTGTAATTGATGTATTACACATATTGAAGGAGCAAAGAAAGATTCCATCCCATGAGTTATAGTAATCCTATGGAAATCTTACAACTAATTTGGAGAATTTTGGAATCTCAGAGCACCCAAAATTCTCAAAAGTGCATTTCAAGGGAGCATTCTATCCAGCAAAATCTAGAACGCTATCACGATTTCATTGTAGCACGAAGGTCAGACGGCCCTACACGTCGCGGCAATGGAAGGGGACGAGGCAGTGGTCAAGTTCCTGTACTCCGTCAAAGCTGACGCTAACGTAACTGACTCGGTAAGGTGAATTGTTTGTTTATTTGTTAGCCAAATCATTTGTTACCCAACCCATACCCAACCGAAAGTAAAACGTTTTCTTTCGTTATGTATCGCTCCTGCCAGATAGTCGAATATAGAAGTGAGAAACTTCAATCGTTCGTCATCCAGAAAATTCCTACTTTTGCTTAAGTTCCCTATTTTCTCCAGGACTGTAATTTACTCCAATCTCTCGCTTAGTCTAATCCTCGTTTGGCTTCCCATAATGCATGGTTTTGTTATCAGCACGATCGCACGGCACTTCACCTCGCAGCACAAAGAGGTCATTCAAGCATCGCGGAATTTCTCGTCGATAAGTTTAAAGCAAACGTGAACCTTCGCACCAAGGACGGCAGCACCTTGATGCACGTGGCCGCAGAGGCCGGACATCCTGACACCGCAATGGTCTTCCTCAAGAAAGGCGTGCCATTACACATGCCAAATAAGGTAATACTGTACTTGACATGCCGAATAAGGTAATACTACACTTGATATGCTAAATAAGGTAATACTGTACTTGACATGCCGAATAAGGTAATACTACACTTGACATGCTAAATAAGGTAACATTACACTTGACATGCCAAATAAGGTAATGCTACACTTGACATTCCGAATAAGGTAATACTACACTTGATATGCCAAATAAGGTAATACTACACTTGACATGCCAAATAAGGTAACACTACACTTGACATTCCGAATAAGGTAACACTACACTTGACATGCCAAATAAGGTAATACTACACTTGACATGCCAAATAAGGTAAAACTACACTTGACATTCCGAATAAGATAACACTACACTTGACATTCCGAATAAGGTAACACTACACTTGACATGCCAAATAAGGTAACATTACACTTGACATGCCAAATAAGGTAATACTACACTTGACATTCCGAATAAGGTAAAACTACACTTGACATTCCGAATAAGGTAATACTGTACTTGACATGCCGAATAAGGTAATACTACACTTGACATGCCAAATAAGGTAACACTACACTTGACATTCCGAATAAGGTAATACTACACTTGACATGCCAAATAAGGTAATACTGTACTTGACATGCTAAATAAGGTAACACTACACTTGACATTCCGAATAAGGTAACACTACACTTGACATTCCGAATAAGGTAACACTACACTTGACATTCCGAATAAGGTAATACTACACTTGACATGCCAAATAAGGTAATACTGTACTTGACATGCCAAATAAGGTAACACTACACTTGACATGCCAAATAAGGTAATACACTACACTTGGCATTCCGAATAAGGTAACACTACACTTGACATGCCAAGTAAGGTAATACTACACTTGACATGCCAAATAAGGTAACACTACACTTGACATGCCAAATAAGGTAACACTACACTTGACATGCCAAATAAGGTAACACTACACTTGACATGCCAAATAAGGTAACACTACACTTGACATGCCAAATAAAGTAACACTACACTTGACATGCCAAATAAGGTAACACTACACTTGACATGCCAAATAAGGTAACACTACACTTGACATGCCAAATAAGGTAACACTACACTTGACATTCCGAATAAGGTAACACTACACTTGGCATTCCGAATAAGGTAACACTACACTTGACATGCCAAATAAGGTAATACTACACTTGACATGCCAAATAAGGTAAAACTACACTTGACATTCCGAATAAGGTAACACTACACTTGGCATTCCGAATAAGGTAATACTACACTTGACATGCCAAATAAGGTAACATTACACTTGACATGCCAAATAAGGTAATACTACTTTTGACATTCCGAATAAGGTAATACTACACTTGGCATGCCAAATAAGGTAATACTACACTTGACATGCCAAATAAGGTAATACTGTACTTGACATGCTAAATAAGGTAACACTACACTTGACATTCCGAATAAGGTAATACTACACTTGACATGCCAAATAAGGTAATACTGCCTGCCAAATTGCTTGACAATACAATACATTTGTTAAAAAGTCAACACTGACATGTATGCCAAATTGCGTGACGTTACACTACATTTGCCAAATAAGGTTACACTGACCTATATGCCAAATTGCTTGACATATCACTACATTTGCCAAATAAGCACTTGGATATTTTAATCATGTACGTGTCTGTTAGGATGGTGCTGTGTGTTTACACACCGCCGCACGCAAGGGCCATACCAGCGTAGTGAAGTCTTTACTCCAGAAGGGCGCAACAGTAGACGCAAAGACCAAGGTAAAAATAGAAAAGAATAAAACTTGGTGTAACCCACACGGGATGATTACATTCTGAAGAACTATACTTGGTTATTACCCACACGGGATGATTACATTCTGAAGAACTTTACTTGGTTATTACCCACACGGGATGATTATATTCTGAAGAACTTTACTTGGTTATTACCCACACGGGATGATTACATTCTGAAGAACTTTACTTGGTTATTACCCACACGGGATGATTACATTCTGAAGAACTTTACTTGGTTATTACCCACACAGGATGATTACATTCTGAAGAACTATACTTGGTTATTACCCACACGGGATGATAACATTCTGAAGAACTTTACTTGGTTATTACCCAAACGGGATGATTACATTCTGAAGAACTTTACTTGGTTATTACCCACACAGGATGATTACATTCTGAAGAACTTTACTTGGTTATTACCCACACAGGATGATTACATTCTGAAGAACTTTACTTGGTTATTACCCACACGGGATGATTACATTCTGAAGAACTTTACCTGCTTATTATTCACACGAGAAGATTACATTCTATAATATAACTTATTAAAAAAAAAAAAAAATTAAACATTCTCATTTTCCACAGGATGACTATACAGCTTTGCATATCGCCGTCCAGCACGGCAAACCGCAAGTTGTTCAGACTCTACTGGGATTCGGGGCGAATGTACAACTGAAAGGAGGAAAGGTAACACTCGATCACACACTCGGAGAGATTCGGGAGTTGGGAGCTCGGTCGTAGCACACTCGGAGAGATTCGAGCTCCGGTAACCATTATCTTGTTCTTAGGAGCAACAGACGCCGCTACATATTGCCGCGCGTATCAAAGATGGCGAGCGTGTTGCAGAGATGTTGCTGAAGAGTGGTGCAGATGTCAATGCGCCGAGAGTGGTACGTTAACATTTGTTCATGATTTCCCTCATCCCTCCCTTCCCTTCTCATTCCCTCCTTTCCCTTATCGCTTCCCTTCCCTTTTTCCTTCCCATCCCTTATACTTCCCTTACTTTTAAACACGAGGTTCCGCTATAAAAGGGAAAGCTCCTCCCACCCCCGGGATCCAATTTGCAATTATAATCATAACACTACCATGCTAGCAGTCACAAGTTATAAGCCTCCTGTAAAATTGCTTATCTCTGAGCCTCAGTCGGTTAGAATAAAACTATTTTTGCACAGGTAACGAGACAGTTGTGTTAAGAGATTGATAAATTAGTGATTTGCTGTCCACTCACGTTTTCGGGGCGAAATTTCAAATTTTGCGCTGTCCGTAATCTAACACCTCTGCATACATTATTCTCTCGCTGTGATTAAAATGCTCGTCTTTTAGAGCACGCACAGCTTGATATAGCATTATTTTACTATAAATCTGAACATTTTAGCAAAATTTTGGACAAGTCTAGGAAAGATATATGAAAAGAAATTTGAAGTTAGCGCTCAGAGCAATTTTCCTGACATGTTGACGCATTGACGGCTGATTGATAACTGATTGTTCTTGAGCCTGGGGGTGGGAGGAGCTTTTCCTTTTACAGAGGAACCTCGCGTTTAAATACTACAGCATACCAGATAATGTAAAGGTGGTAATTTGAGTTTAAAAAGTAGACCAAGAGAACCATTGCACTTACCATTTTTCTCTCTCTCTTTTCGTAGAACGGAGAGACGTCCGTCCATCTTGCCGCCCGGTTTGGTAACCTGGCAACGCTGAAATTACTTATCAAGGAGAAAGCAGATGCTGCTAGGAGAGCCAAGGTTTTAACTTAAAAAGTGTTATCTTTCAGCTTCCTGTACCATAAAAGTACAACTAAATAATATTGTAGGCTTTCCCAAGGCAATGCTACTGTTCTTCTGCAAACCTTCATACGTTGTGTATAGAAAACAATATTTATTTATTTATGTGGCACAGAGTGCTTACTATGCATTTCAGCTACGTTTTGTTACGGTTTCTGTCCACCAAGACAATGTCGTGCCCCTCACCAAATATTCGTGACATCATTCTCTATTTGGTGCAGAACGGAGAGACCCCGCTCCATCACGCGATAAAAAGCGGCCGCTATTTAGAGCTGGAGGAGCTTCTCAAAGTGCTGTACAAGACGAAGTCCAAGGCCGTGGCGAAACTCGTTCTCAACATGCCGACCGACGTAAGTAACAAAAGCACAAAGAAGAAATGTTGAGAGCTCTCATGTACACGAGAGTAAGAGGACGGGTGGGGCCGACAGTAGTGTGGACCAGGTTAAACCTTTGCACTCAACGTCAACCGACGTGGGTTAAATGAATCAACAAAAGGCAAAGAAGAACTAGGAGGAGCTCTGACGTACTGGGTATCAACGGGACGTCTTGAAAGCGGCGGCAGAGAGAGGGGGCGTGCATGACCCCCATATTTTGTTTAAAAAATAATCATGAAAAGAATATTCCCCGAATATAGTACTGGACGTTTTAAGCGAGTGCTGGGTTAGTGTTAAGTATTTTAGGGAATGCAGGAAATTCGCGTTGGTACGCTGGTCCCTCCCCATGAAAAACAGCAACAACTGGCGTTTAACATTTCTTAAGCCAGGAAATACATTTTAAGAAATTTATTTATTATTTCTTAGAAAGGTGAGACTCCATTACATTACGCCGCACAGCTTACAAAAGCAAAAGTTCGCGGAAGTGCAGATATCGAAATCGTCAATATTCTACTGAGACATGGTGCGGACTGCACCGCCGTCACACACACGGTAAGCTTCGACTTCTTCTCGGGTGAGCCTCAAAGCATACTAAGTAAGCTTCGTTATACACTCGGTAAGCTTCGACACATACTCGTTTTGCTTCAACTTCTTTCTGGTGAGCTTCGTAACATATAGTACTCGGTAAAATTCGATATACACTTGGTAAGCTTCGACTTCTTTACGGGTAAACTTACGCACATACCCGTAAGCTTAGATACGCACTCGGTAAGCATAGACATATTTTGTTCGATAGCTTTACTCTTTGGCACATGTTTACTTGGCTAACTTGGGTGTAAACTCGGTTTTACTCGATACATACTCGGTAGGCTTCGGAGCTTACTTTATAAATTTCTTTACATATAAGCTTCGACACGGATGTAACCTTCTCCCCCTTTCTGATAAGCTTCCTTACAAAATGACGATCATCCCCTCCACGCACTTGGTAAGCCGTCCAATTAAAATTTTCGGTAAGCTTCGACTCCCAATCAGTATGTTTCGTCACGTGCGTGCAAGCTCTGCCACGTACTCTGCAAGCTTTTTTAACACTCTAAAAAAACTGTGAGCTCTGCAACCTCAGTAAGCTTTTGTGTATTAAATAAACCTGGTTACACTCGCTTCGTAAGAATCAAGCCAATTTTATTTTGAAAATTCTTCTTCCACCAGACGAAAGAAACTCCGTTACACGACTGCGCACGCTCGGGAAATAACGACATTCTTGGTGCTTTGCTGGGGGCCATGTCCCAGCGTAAGATCCAGGCGGCCGTCAACAGACGATCATCGGTAAGTGCTGTGTCACGTGATGTTAGACATACCGACGATAATTGGTGAGTGCTGTGTCACGTGATGTTAAACATACTGACGATAATTGGTGAGTGTTGTGTCACGTGATGTTAGACATACAGACGATCATCAGTGAGTGTTGTGTCACGTGATGTTAGACATACAGACGATCATCAGTGAGTGTTTTGCCACGTGATGTAAGACATACTGACGATCATTGGTGAGTGTTGTGTCACGTTATGTTAGACATTTGTGTACACGATTTGAAACCCGTCAGCTATTCATTCAACTAGAACCGGAGAGAAATGAAAGTTGAACAAAAAAGAAAGAAAAACATGCTCGCTCTCAGAAAGAGATCAGATAAAAGAAGATCATATAAAAAGAAGATCATATAAAAAGAAGATCAGATAAAAAGAAGATCAGATACAAAGAAGATCAGATACAAAGAAGATCAGATAAAAAGAAGATCAGATACAAAGAAGATCAGATTAAAAGAAGATCAGATAAATAGAAGATCAGATACAAAGAAGATCAGATAAATAGAGGATCAGATACAAAGAAGATCAGATAAAAAGAAGATCAGATAAAAAGATTTCACACACCCTTCACTTTTCAAATGATCAGTCCCCTGACTACGATATTTGCGTCACCCGATGTTAGCCTCAGCGCCCACAAGATTTATGTGTTTGAGCCTTGACATGTTAAATTCTTATTGCTTCATATCTTCCTCATGACAGATCGGGCTTGCGCCATTGCACATTGCAAGCGAGAAAGGTCACGTGGACGTCGTGAAGACCCTGCTCAGATACCAAGCGCGAGTGGATGTCTTTGATGAGGTTTGTTCGTCTAATATTTATATAAATGTAGGAAGAAAATATCTGCTGGTGTGCGTCGGACCTTGTGGTCTGCGTCAACAGTTAGATATCAATAAGATATTTAAAAAAAAAAAGTCGACAACAACGAAGATATGGTTTTTAAAAACGATATTTTTTGTAACCTGACGAAGGCAGGTTACAAATATTGGCCTGCCGATATATTGTTCTTAAAAACGATCTGCACCCAGTATTTTACGGTTTTTTTCCAGACGGGTAAGGCTGCTCTTCACTTCGCGGCCGAGCGTGGTCACCTAGCGGTGGCACAAGAGCTGCTGGAACACAAGGCGTACGTCAACGCCAAAACCAAGGTAATGGCTAAACACCGAGGTTGATATCACCGCATAGCTTATGTACAAAACCAAGGTAATAGCTAAACACTGAGGTTGATATCACCGCAAAGCTAATGTACAAAACCAAGGTAATAGCTAAACACTGAGGTTGATATCAACACATAGCTAATGTACAAAACCAAGGTAATAGCTAAACACCGAGGTTGATATCACCACATAGCTAATGTACAAAACCAAGGTAATAGCTAAACACCAAGGTTGATATCACCGCATAGTTAATGTACAAAACCAAGGTAATGGCTAAACACCGAGGTTGATATCACCGCATAGCTTATGTACAAAACCAAGGTAATAGCTAAACACTGAGGTTGATATCACCGCAAAGCTAATGTACAAAACCAAGGTAATAGCTAAACACTGAGGTTGATATCACCACATAGCTAATGTACAAAACCAAGGTAATAGCAAAACACCGAGGTTGATATCACCGCATAGCTAATGTACAAAACCAAGGTAATAGCTAAACACTGAGGTTGATATCACCGCATGTAAAAATTTTAAGTTAAAAATTGAGTTGAATATCAGCATTATAACCAAGGTGATTATCAGCAAATAGCCAAGGTAAATATCGATATGATAATTATGGCGAGGGACAAAAAATTACATAATTATATCGTGATGATTTCCCATAACTTATGGCTGGCGGGATCAAAAATCAAGATCGTTATGCAAAAGATTATCGTTGTAGTGATTATCGCTGCATCGAGTTTCGACTAAGCCTAGTGACTAACACTAGTGAATGATATGTGAGTTCTGAGTAGAATAAAACTCTGTTGTATACCATGCTTACCATTTAGCATTTTTTTTTTATTCTCATAGGTTGGCCTAACCCCGCTTCATTTAGCATCTGAAAACGGACACAAAGAGCTCGTTGGGCTACTGGTGAATAAATATCAGGGCAGCGTCGATGCACTTACATTGGTAAGTACACAATGCGGGTTGCCTGTGGTGTTTTTGGTTTCATGTGGCTTTACCTAGTCCTCACGGCACAGGAAACCCAAACGACTGGGATAGGGCTGTCGCTTTTCAGGGACTGGTGGAGGAAAACGATGAGAAAATTTCAAAATTAATTGAATACTGATTGAGGTTGGGTTGTAAGCGTGGGGGAGGGGGAGGGGGGAGGCAGGGGCACCATCCTGAGAGGGGGTGGGAAGGGGCACCACTGTCACATATTTCTTCTAAAATTTACGTCCAAACAGGAGGCAAACCTGAATGCGCCATTAGAAAAGGAAGCATTGGAGGGGGGGGGGGGGGGGTGGACAAATCTGCTAAACCTATTTCTATTTTCACCAGGACAAAAAGACGCCCCTCCATCTAGCTGCTGAAAAGGGACGTATTCTCGTGTGTGAGCATCTTCTTGAATTGAAAGCCGACATCAGCTTTGTTGACAACGTAAGTACATCTCAAGGCAAGGATGTGACTCAGGAAGAAAATGAAAAATTTGTCGAAAACTTTTGTTGTGAATCGGCCAAACACAAGCATAAATTATAACCAAAGTCGCCGTTGATTTATTTCAGCACCTGCTTATGTCGCCGGCTCACATACAAAAATTATTCTGCTTCTATTCTCACTTTATCATTCTCCATTTTCCCTGCGCGCAAAAGAAGTTATACTAACATGAGTAGAGAGACTGCCTTGGAGCAGCCTAGGGGAGCTCCCAAGATACCCAAGGCGTCCTTATAGACATTTATATTTTTCGACCTACTTGACAGCGAACTGTGCGTGGCGTAACCGTATAAGGCAGGGCTAGGAACCTGGTTATTGCCTCCCTATAAATGCGCGGGTGCCTCGGTACCTGTGTGTTACTCAGTTTGCTAGTTAGCGGTGCTGGGGCCGAAATCTCCAGCCTAGCCGTAAAGCCTTAGCTGCCATACGGTGATTCAGCGCACGTCTGGATGTATGGTCTCTTTTCCTCTTATAATCGAGAGTTCGATCCGCGGACAATTTTTTTTACTTTTCATTTTGGTTTTATCTCATTTTTAATATGTAAAAAAATGGTATGACGATTACAGAAAGGCCAAACGCCACTCCACTACGCCGCGCAGAACGATCACTCGGAAGTCGTGGCTCTCTTCCTCAAGCACAAACCCGACGTCATGCTTCAGCATAACTCGGTAAGTCAAGCAAAGTCACACAGCACAAGGAGTCACATCATTCATCAAGTCACGCTACACAACCAGTCACATAACGCTCTTCCTCAAGCACAAACCCGACGTAATGCTACAGCATAACTCGGTAAGTCAAGCAAAGTCACACAGCACAAGGAGTCACATCATTCATCAAGTCACGCTACACAACCAGTCACATAACGCTCTTCCTCAAGCACAAACCCGACGTAATGCTACAGCATAACTCGGTAAGTCAAGCAAAGTCACACAGCACAAGGAGTCACATCATTCATCAAGTCACGCTACACAACCAGTCACATAACGCTCTTCCTCAAGCACAAACCCGACGTAATGCTACAGCATAACTCGGTAAGTCAAGCAAAGTCACACAGCACAAGGAGTCACATCATTCATCAAGTCACGCTACACAACCAGTCACATAACGCTCTTCCTCAAGCACAAACCAGACGTAATGCTACAGCATAACTCGGTAAGTCACACAATGCATCATCGAGTCACACAATGCATCAAGAACAATCCCTTTGACGCAAGGAACAAGAGAGAAAAGCGACTCACTTGTAGAACGAAGCAACTAAGTACTTTCGCTAGCGGGCAGCGCTGAAAAACGCTAGATTACTTTCGAATTCGCGCGGTTGAACCAGCCTTTTTGTTCTGAAATGGCGGCTTTTTACCGGCGAACTGTCACATTTCGACGAATGCCAAGAAAACTAGCGAAAAAGCTAAGGTTACGATTTTCTTTATGACCTTCTCAGTATCAAGCAAATTTGTCATATTTTGTACATTATGGTGTTAATGCTGTACAGTTAGTCAAAATGGCAACTGAAGTCAACCTTCGTACATTCACTCGAACTCACTCATCACTACGGTTGTGTTTGTTCTGGCAAGAGCCCGCGCAAACGTTATTCAGCATTGTCTCGCTTGCGTCGTTGCATTCCCTTGTTGCTCGAGTACCGGCGCTTCCCAATGGTTTCGTTTGTTGCTTGAGTACCGGCGCTTCTCAATGGTTTCCCTTGTTGCTTGAGTACCGGCGCTTCTCAATGGTTTCCTTTGTTGCTTGAGTACCGGGGGTTCTCAATGGTTTTGTTTGTTGCTCGAGTACCGGCGCTTCTCAATGGTTTCGTTTGTTGCTTGAATACCGGCGCTTCTCAATGGTTTCGTTTGTTGCTTGAGTACCGGCGCTTCTCAATGGTTTCGTTTGTTGCTTGAGTACCGGCGCTTCTCAATGGTTTCGTTTGTTGCTTGAGTACCGGCGCTTCTCAATGGTTTCGTTTGTTGCTTGAGTACCGGCGCTTCTCAATGGTTTCCTTTGTTGCTTGAGTACCGGCGCTTCTCAATGGTTTCGTTTGTTGCTTGAGTACCGGCGCTTCTCAATGGTTTCGTTTGTTGCTTGAGTACCGGCGCTTCTCAATAGTTTCGTTTGTTGCTTGAGTACCGGCGCTTTTCAATGGTTTCGTTTGTTGCTTGAGTACCGGCGCTTCTCAATGGTTTCGTTTGTTGCTTGAGTACCGGCGCTTCTCAATGGTTTCGTTTGTTTTAGGAGGGAAGCACGTGTGTACATATCGCCGCCATGAAGGGGAGCGTATCCGTCATGAAGGAACTCATTCGCTTTAACGCGTCTGGTATCCTCACTACTAGAAACAAGGTAACATTGTACAAAGGGCCATGGTGGGGGGGGGGGGGGGCAAGGTAACCTTGTACAAAGGGCCATGGTAGGGGGGGAGGAACAAGGGGATTATAAACAAAAGGCCATGGTGGGGGGTAGGAACAAGGTTACTTTGTACAGAGGGCCATGGTGGGGGGGAGGAACAAGGTGATTATGAACAAAAGGCCCTGGTAGGGGGGGGGGGGTTGTACGAACAAGGTGACTCTGTACAAAGGGCAAAAGCAGAGGTGGAGGGGTAGAGGGTAAGGAACGAGGTAAATCTTAACAAAGGGCAGTGGTGTTGGCGGTGTTGGTGGCTTGGAACAAGGTTAATCTGTACAAAGTGAAAGGAGGATGTTCTTGCCATGTTCAAAGAGACCGCTTTTACTGGCTCTGCTATTCATCGTTTTGTGTGTGAGTAGGCAGGACCATAAATCAGAAAAAAATAGAAGTGCACTCAAGGCTTGCTCGTAACGTATGGATTGCGGCTACCCTTCATATTGACAGATGCTGATTTTTCAGAGTAAATACGCGACGCCCCTGTTACTAGCGGCCAGCGGTGGCCACAAGGCAGTCGTGGAAGTCTTGATAGGATATGGTGCGCCCGCGAGCGACGAGGATGTGGTATGTTAAATTGACTCGTAGCTACCCGAACATGACCTGAACAGTAACCGAACAGGTCCTAATAGCCAACAACAAATGTTATTTCTGGACATTACTCGGAAAAGTAACCAAAATCAAACCCGAACAGACAAAAGTCCCAACAGGAATCAAATCACCAATCACAATTGTTGTGTTTTTGTTCTTTGTTGTTTTCATCAGTAAAAAAATCAGTAAAATGTTTTCTGTTACCTGATTTATACGAAACATAATATGTTGCGTGTGTGACTGACACGTGACTGAGTGTATTGTGTGACTATCATGTGACTGTTTGTGTTGTGTGACTAGCACGTAACCAAGTGTGTTGTGTGACTAACACGCGACTAAGTGTCTTTGTGACTAACACGTTACTGAGTGTATAGTGTGACTGACACGTGACTGAGTGTATTGTGTGACTATCATGGGACTGTTTGTGTTGTGTGACTAGCACGTGACTAAGTGTGTTGTGTGACTGACAAGTGACTGGGTGTATTATGTTCACAGGAGGGCATGACGGTACTCCATCTGGCGGCAAAGTACGGCCATCTGGACGTGCTCGAGGTGTTACGCGGTAAAGTACCCTGGAGTATGGCTAGTGTCAAGGTAAACGTCTCTCCCCCTTAATCTCATGTTTCTTGTTTGCTGGTACAATACGCTAGTTCCCTTAATCTCATGTTTCTTGTTTGCTGGTATAATACGCTAGTCCCCTTAATCTCATGTTTCTTGTTTGCTGGTACAATACTCTAGCCCCTATGATCTCATGTTTCTTGTTTGCTGGTACAATACGCTAACCCCCATGATCTTATGTTTCTTGTTTGCTGATACAATACACTAACCCCCTTGATCTCATGTTTCGTGTTTGCTGGTATAATACGCTAGCCCCTTGATGTTTTTCAGACCGGCCTATCAGCGCTGCACGTGGCGGCACGTTACGGTCAGATCGAGGTCGTCCGGGAGATGCTACTTAAGGTCCCGGGCACGCTCAAGAGCGAGTCGCCATCAGTTGTCGACAGCGAGAAAGGAGATGTGAGTATCCATGGTAACCAGTATGTAAGGATGCGTTGCTAAGCAGCAATTTAAAATCATAGGATCAAAGGTCAAAGGTATATACTTATTCTAACGAACGTCGAATCGTCTACAATGCATCATGTTTATAAATGTAGCAGTGCATTTGTTCTTAGCCATTACTCGGACTAAAGAATTTCTGGAATTTCTCTTATGCAGGGTCAATATCTCGAGGCTTGCTTCAACTCTGCTTATGGTACATGGTTTGCAGACACTACTAGAAAAATTATTCAATTTCCATCCTTTTTGCCGTTTATAGTATAGTTACACGCCTCTGCATCTCGCCGCCCAATCAGGTCACGTGGATGTCGTGCGGATACTGCTAAACTCTCCAGGGGTGCGCGTGGACTCAGCTACAGCAATCCAGGTACGCTAGGGCAATGTCAGTGGAAGGGATATGATGATAACAATAAGGAAGGCGATAAACGGCGATGAAAGTGAGGATGATGTCGAAGGTGGCGAACACGATGATCGATGTTGATGATATTGATATTGTTTGGGCTGGTGTTTGTGTGACGATGATGACTGATGATCACAATGCTTTAGTTAATACTTTATGTTATCAAAAATAAACACGATGTTATTGCCGATTATTAGTTTTATGTTAATGACTATCGAAATCGTTCTATTCATAAGGTGGTGATGATGTTGGTAATATAATAGTAATGGTTAGAGTAATGGTGAAGGCTAGTGATGATAGTTACAATGGAAATTTCTCTCGTTCTCATTCTATTTATCATCTATATGCATCTGTAGGGCAGCATTCCTTTGCACCTGGCGGCCGAAAATGGCCAATCAGAAGTTGTCAGTATTCTGCTCAGCAAATCAACGGTACAGTTACACGTAAAGGACAAAGTCGGACGCTCTGCCCTGCACCTGGCTGCGTCTAACGGACATCGTGAACTTGTCAGTCAGCTTATCGGACAGGGCGCGGACATAAACGCACCGGACGAGGTAGACAAAAATACATAGGCAAACTCCGATCAGAATCTCCAAAATGCAATTTGCTGCAATTGCCTTTACTTTCGCAATTGTTTCTATCCTTATTCTCTCTTCTTTCCTTCCCCCAAATGCTAGCTTAGCTTAGCAAACTCCTCTCCTTATCATTGTTAGAATGGCTGCGCCCCGATCCACATGTCAGCGGAGTATGGTCACGTGGATGTAGTCAAATTACTGGTAGAGTCGGGTGCCTCTCCAAGAGTGGAGAATAAGGTCAGTACAGTAATAACACGCACTGACAGTGCTTTCCAACAAATCACTCACGGGGGCACTTGACTTGGAGGCTATTTTACTGATTACCCTTGGTGACAGCTCTTACCAACAAAAGTCACATGGGATGGGGGGTGGGATGGGATTTTTGATGTAGTGTGATGCACCGCGGTCAGTTTTTGAGTGCAGTGGACTGCGGTTAGTAATGGAGTGCAGTAAAATTCTGTTAGTCATCGAGTGCGGTGGACTGCAGTCAGTTGTCGAGTGCGGTTGGATTACGATCAGCTGTCGAGTGCGGTTAACTGCGGTCAGTTGTCGAGTGCGGTGAACTGCGGTCAGTTGTCGAGTGCGGTGGACTGCGGTCAGTCGTCGAGTGCGGTGGACTGCAGTCAGTTGTCGAGTGCGGTGGACTGCGGTCAGTTGTTGATTGCAGTGAACTGCGGTCATTTGTCGAGTGCGTTGGACTACGATCAGCTGTCGAGTACGGTGAACTGCGGTCAGTTATCAAGTGCGGTGGACTGTAGTCCGTTGTCGAGTGCGGTTGACTGTGGTCCGTTGTCGACGGCGGTTGACTGTGGTCAGCTGTCGAGTGCGGTGCACTGCGGTCAGTTGTCGAGTGCGATGGTTCGTGTTTATTTGTCGACTGCCGTTAGTTGTCGAGCACGGTGGACCGCGACTGCTGACCTCTACGCTCAAGAGAGAAGTTTCTTTCACACTTAGATTAAATATGTTTTCTCTCAGGAAGGGAAATTTCCGATCTGTTACGCGGCTGCATCTGGTCACGTGAGCGTGGTAAATTACCTTTTACAGCAAGAGATGAACACCGACCGGCTACTCGCCGACAGAAAGGTGCGTAAGACGCCGAAAGTAAAACACACTACTAGCCAACAGAAAGGTGCGTAAGACGCCGATAGTAAAACGCACTACTAGCCAACAGAAAGGTGCGTAAGACGCCGATAGTAAAACGCACTACTAGCCAACAGAAAGGTGCGTAAGACGCCGATAGTAAAACGCACTACTATCCAACAGAAAGGTGCGTAAGACGCCGAAAGTAAAACACACTACTAGCCAACAGAAAGGTGCGTAAGACGCCGATAGTAAAACACACTACTAGCCGACAGAAAGGTGCGTAAGACGCCGATAGTAAAACGCACTACTGTCCAACAGAAAGGTGCGTAAGACGCCGATAGTAAAACGCACTACTAGCCAACAGAAAGGTGCGTAAGACGCCGATAGTAGAAGACTTTGACGCGGTATATGATCAAACACACGTTTCTAACACTTCAAAAAATAGCTTCCAAATAACCATCCACAAATAAAGTATGATACTTTACTATCGAGATCTAATTAAAAGTATCTAACATACCCGCTTGAGCCGATGGAAATGGATGCTTAGTGTGACTCGGTATTTCGCAGAAGCATAAGATGGCGGCGTGATTTGCCGTGTTCGTGTAACACACCTCATTCCGTTCATCTTGTTTCAGTTCCTGTTTGACCTGATGGTGTGTTCCAAGTCTAACGACTCCGCATCCGTTGTTGACTTCATTCTTCAAACCCCCGCACCGATCTACTCCGCCGCCAAGCTGTCAAGACACTACCGAGTCGAGTCCTCACGGGAAAAAGAACGCGGTCGCGACCTCCTTGCGGTTAGCACGGTGTGCGAGACGGTCGCGGTGGAGCTGTTATCCCTAGCTTGCGCCGATAACCCTGAGGCCCTACTGTCGGCAGTAGACGACAGGGATATACCCTTTTTGGACTTCCTAATCGAGACGGAGCAAAAAGATTGTGTATCACACCCTACTGTGCAGGTTTACCTCGGCGATGTGTGGCGAGGTGACTTCAAATGGGACGACTGGAAATACTTCTTGTTATTTATTATGTGTCTTCTATGCCCTCCTTTCTGGGCGTTTCTTTGTCTCCCGTGGAAGGACCGATTTCACAAAGTACCTATCATTAAGTTTATCTGTCATCTTATATCTCACCTTTACCTGATTATACTGTTTTGTTTAACCACCGTGGTACCGTGGAACAGCTCGGCCCAGTCCCTTATTCCACACTGGTACGAGCTTCTCCTCCTTATATGGTTATCGGGCTTGTTGCTATCGCAACTGACGGACCCTCATGACCGCGCGGGCCTGGGCTGGATGCCGCTCATTGTGCTGTTCCTCAGTCTCATTGCGATCCTCCTTCATCTACTCGCCATCGCTTTTCAAGGGGAGCAACGCTTGAATATCGTGTACACTCGTAACCAGTTTCTCGCGGTTAGTATGATGCTCTGCTTTGCGCAACTTTTGGACTTCCTCTCTTTCCATCATTTGTTCGGTCCGTGGGGGGTCATCATACGGGATCTGATGTACGACATGGTGCGATTCCTCGTCATCTTATCAATATTCATGATGGGCTTCACAGCTCATCTCGCGGCAGTGTACCGACCAATGCTTGCGAAAAGACTGGATAGCAAGGCCATGCTACTTTATGGTCAGTCATTCGGATTCTATCAATGCTTCGAGCTGCTATTCTTCAGTTTATTCGGACTCACTGAGATGGATAGTCTGCAACCTACGGGGGACAATCATCCATCAGCGACTCACCTTCTGGCTAAAGCCACATTTGGAATCTATAACGTGATTACTATCATCGTTCTGATTAATCTGCTCATTGCTATGATGAGTGACACTTATCAGAGAATCCAGAGACAGTCGGACACCGAGTGGAAGTTCGGAAGGGCCAAACTGATCCGAAACATGAAGAGGTCTACGACCACGCCCTCGCCACTGAACCTCCTCACGAAGCTCATTTCGTACCTGCGGGTTTTGTACCGCGCCAAGTGTAGATGCTGTAGAGCGGACATCATAGACGTGCTAAGAACAGATGATCAGGTGGGGAAAAATACTTTCATTTTATTTCAATAACCCGTGATCGCGAGTGATGAGCGTCAACCAACATCATATGATCACGTGGTTGGGTGGCCAAAGAATATCTGACCGCGCATGATGTGTTTAAGCCAAGAACATTACGTGGGAGGGTGACCAAAGAACAAATGATCGCGGGTAATATGTGTGAGCTAAGAACGTGATTGCGTGAGTGTGAGAGTTGTTGGTCCCAATAAAACAAATTATCGAGTGTGATCGCAGGGTCTTTTCACCTTTAGCTTTTGGTTTGACCCTAATTAAGTTACGCTTGTTCTTGTGAAAAAAAAATGTTAAAACGTTGTCGATTCATCGTTGTCGATTCATCCTCGGGAACCATGTTCAATCTTGATTTTTTTTCCCTCGTAGTTCGTCCTTGAAAACACCTCCGTGAGTCTCAACGTCCTCTACACCGAGAACTCCGTGTCTTCATGGTTACCAAACGGTGGATTACGTCACCGCGAGAGCGCGTCTCGTAGCCCGCGCATCGAAGACGTCTTAGACTGGAAACTACTCGTGAATAAATTCATTGCTCTTCGCGGAGGAAATACGGAGGCGATCAAGATCAGCCGTCCGTCGAGTAGAAAACAGCCTGACCGACTACATACGGGGTACCAGCCGAGACAGAGACGACCGGCCTCGGTACTAGGGCTAGGGAAGTCTGGGTCAAGCTTCGGCTCGAACATGTCACTGCACCGAGTGGTGAATGAGACGGTTAAGAAGCTAGATATTGTCAGTAGCATGAAGGAATAACACGTCGAAAGTGTAACGTTTTAGAAGGGGAGATTTTTGACCCGTAAATGTTTTGAACAATCTCGGCCCAAGAGCCCGCGATATTTGTAGCCGCCCAACCAAAGTTAGTACTTCATGTAGCCATGGTCAGGGTTGACACACAAATTGCTGGCTACATGAAGAACCAACTCCGCCAAAGAACCGCTGGCTCAAAGGGAACGAGATTGCTTTGAGAACGAGATTGTATTATGAAATGGCTAAAACCTAGTTGTATAAGTAACTTCTTTTTACCTGCACGTACAACAGAAAGGGCACAGCAGGCAGTTGAAAGAGAGAGACCAGACAAAGGTTTGATATTTTATCTAAATTATATTTACAGAACAATGAAAAGTGCCTTCCCTTTCTTCATTTTTAAGAAAGATGTGCGGTTATTTTATCTCTCCACTCCTACCTTTATCCGCCCGCACGCCGTTCAACTAGGCCTGAAGTTACCCTACAGTAATAACCCATGTTCGGTTGGGTGCTCACAACTTTAGATGAGGGTTAATGTTTTGTTCTCACAAGAGGCAAACGAGCTCAGTTTTTGCCGAGAATTGAGAGCCTCTTATGCTAATCAAGCTGAGGCTGAATTCTTTTGCTACCATATTACCCGAGAGTCTAGTTTCCATGCACTCGTCCCAGTTTTCTTATACCGTATACAAAACTAGGTTTTTGATATCATAAACATGTACAGCGTGTAAGTTATTTTATTCAAATATATAATATTATTGATGCAGATGATGTAAATTAATATAGCAAACTGCAATGACAAGAAAAAAGACGATTTTCCCTTGAGAATTGTTGTTTAATTTGTTTCTTAACAGTGTGACGAAATGGGACCGTTATTTTTCCAGTTTGGAATTACAGTATCAATTAATCCTTTAGATTTCGAAAAATAAATTGAAATCCTTGGTACCACTGAAATGACTTCAGTCGAAACATTCTAGCAGTAGCATTTTAAACCTACTTTCTGACAATACTTCCCTGCTAGCAGAGGCCTCTTTTCTCTGTATTTCGCAGGGCTGGAGTTCGCGAGGAAAAGATACCTCTGCCATGGGTCGAAACTATTTCTGTTGCGCATGCGTGAGCGTTAATAAGCGACCGACGTGCCAAAACCCGTACCATCGCGCGAAAGCTGTCAATATGCTAATATGCTTTGCATGGGTTTAGTCGGAAATCATAAATCAAACTCCGGTTAGTTCTCCTCTTCGAAAAAAGAAAACAACTGTTCAATTTCAATCACCTAAAACGTCACTAAAAAGATTGAACAACAAACGCAGCAAAGACGAGTTTTGTCTTGTTTGTGGGATTAATTTCAAGACATCTGGGCAGGCGAGTTTCTTCAATGTAAATATCGCACAGTTGGATTCGAAGAAAATGTTACAAAACTTTTTGGTAAACTTAGATCAGCTATTCCCAGAAGAATATGCAAAACCTGTAAACGGAAGATTGACTCGTTAGTCAAAAGAGAGAAAATTCTGAATGAAGATAAGGCATTGAATGGCTTCTTTTATAATTCGTCGCGTGATATTTCTACGGAGGACGCCGTTTCGAATGCGGGCTTATTATCCCGCAGCGGATATACGTTTCATGCATGCGCTAATTATTGTGGGCTCAAATAGTGGCCAGTAAATAATGAACGGAGCATGCGCTCTGGATCTCGTCCACGATCGTGGACGGCGGTTTGATCAAACAAACTTGCGACCCATGGCAGAGGTATCTTTTCCTCGCGAACTCCAGCCCAGCGAAATACAGAGAAAAGAGGCCTTTGCTAGCAGGGAATGACAATACTTGTTACCGGAGACATTATTCGTTGCTAAGGAGATATGTTGTCGCTATGGAAACTACTCGTTGCTAAGGACAGACGCATATTTTGCTAGATTTTTTTGTGCCTGCGCCCTGTGCCACTCGGCCCAGTCCTCCGATGACAGCTCGGCCAAAAACTTGCGAGTTCTCATGGCTTTGTACTTGGTCTCGATTTCGTCGGTTACAAGGACTGCAAGAGTGGAGCAAATCCTGTAAATACCACATCTAAGTGCACGAGGGCACAGAGAAAGCTGCACTCACCTTCTCTTGACTTCTTGACTGTGAGGCGCACGGTACCTGCGGTCACAAAAAAAATAAGCACACAAATAAATAAGAGGAAATTATCACCCTCTCTCAGCTGAAACAGAATTACAAGGGCATAATTTTAAAGGGGTAGAGTTGGGAGCAAAGATAGTTATTGCCAATCATGTTTGACGAGAAAACATATTGACATTATTTGCTTTTGTTTGCTCGATTGCCCTGGGCCGGGTACCTAGAAAGCAGAATCTCGCTAACGCAGAATGCACATTTTACTCCATCAAATGACAAGATGGACGTTCTTATCCCGTTAACCTGCTTTCTAGGAACCAGCCCCTGGTACTAAAAAGGTGCAAGAAGGGCATTTTCATCGCCACACAGCAACACGATGCATACATGTTACTTACCTGACACAGACTTGAGGATGCGCACCGCCTGTGAATGCTCCAGCCCAACCAGACTCTGCAAAACCAAGCAGTTGTCACCACCAATAACTAAAAATTATCTAATAGCTGCCAGTTGTTTGTAATCTATTTGCCAGTTGTTTGTAATCTATACGAGATGGGTATAAAGATTATTCTAACACAGACAGACAGACAGACAGACAGACAGACAGACAGACAGACAAGGTGACTCCAAAAACAGCTTTGAATCTTATTTCTAACATAGCGAAAAAGGACAGTCTAGTTTTCAGCACACACCTTCCCGCCCTCGCTAGACCGTGAAACTTTGGGTTTTATGTGCTGTTCGGTGAGATATGACCAGGCTCACAGTGGTATTACCGTTTTATGGTGCTTCATCAAATATGATAAAAAGTGCTCATTCATTTTTTTATATCAATCACATCATTTTTTTCTTAATATGAGGCAAACCAAAATTGAAAGCATACAAAAAGAACAAGCCATCCTCTCTCTGCCTCCTTATGGTTCATTCGCACACAAAGAAAAATAGTTGAAGGTGTTGTTTGAATGAATACAACCAAGGCGATTCGGCCCAAGTCATTTTGGATCATAACCCTTTTTTTAGAGGATTTAGCTTTAGAAAACACCCTCTCTTGCTTTTCAGGAAGGATTAGTCAATATTATTACCCTATCATTAACAGCCAGCAGTATATCTCCTGGTCTTAGGCCACCGTGCTTGTCAGCCGGGCCGTTAGGGGTGATGCTGACTATGAAGACAGGGGAGTAGTAGCGATAGATCAGCCATTGCTCATTCTTCAGTCTCTTTTTCTCGCCTCCTTTGATGTTGAACCCCAAACTGCCATCAACCTGATACAAATATAATTGGTAATACACTACCTCTCCTGCAATTATGATTGGTAATAAATTACCTCCCCTACAATTATGATTGGAAACAAATGAGCTCACTCGCTGATTGACTGACCAAACATAAGGCACAATGACACCCTGTTCTCGTCACTATGCCTTTTTGATAGAAAGAAAACCAGAAAACTGTGGCGGATCCAGGGGGAATGTCCAAAGGGGGGAGTTCTCCCCCCTCACCCCCTCTGGACCAAACTTAAAAAACAGAATTGATTTTGGGTAAAATTCACAAATTTACCTACTGCAATATGTTTTACACTGTATATTGGTTTCCCCTTCCTCCCCCTTCTGGGAAATCCTGGACCTGCCCCTTTAAAACCTGTAGAAATGTGTAGAGGAGGGGGTAAAAAAGCCCGGCTATAAAAGAAAATATAACTCTTTTACAGCATGGTAGCTCGTTTTGCATCTCACTATTATGGTATTCTAGCCCTACCATTTAGGGTTCTTGCTCTAAAAACAGTAATAAACAAACACCTCTGACCTTATCAATCTCCACAACCCTCTGGTCTGGGGTGATAAGACCCAGGGAGACTTCACTCTCAAGGGTGAGACCCTCTGCTTCATAGGAGAAGCTAAACTCATTGAGTTGGCTGCTGAACTTCTGATGCAGAGCTAGTAGACATGCCTATCAGGTATAAAGGAAGAGTTATTGGCACAGCGAATCCCTGCTATAAAGACTACTGTATGAGTTATATAAGCCTCAGTTAGGCAAAAAGCTTTACTTCATAAGCTATAGTTACAAAAATTATGCTGCATTCAGAAGATGCAACTACAGCGGAACCATGATATGATCGATAATCTTGTTATAACAGTCATGATTTTGCCCATGCGTTATCATAAAATCAGGGTTTCTCTGTAAGAGATAAATGACCAGAGAATATCTTACCTTTGACTCAGCTTTCTCTAATGTGCTGGCTGATGCTGAAAAGTCAAGAGAATTGAAAATATTAGGTGAGTAAAGACTAAATAAGCAAGAATCTATAGTGATTAAGGCTTCGATTTACCTTCAGCAATACATTCATCATCTAAAAACACACCAACTCTGTATCTGTGGCGTCGACCTAGTGGCATCTCACTTTTCTCTGTGCTTAAAAGTCTAAAAAAAAATTATAATTACATAATTATTACAGCAAATCAAAGACAGACACTTGAAAGCTACATACAGAAACAGCCAATCAGGCTGTCAGGTTTTGTTTGGCCACTTCATTGCAAGTAAGCACAAGTCAAAACTTGCAACAACTTGTGCCGGGGCTTAAGAGTACAATAATATACAATACTATTTCCAAATCAGTAAACAGCAAGGAGGTGAGTCTGAGACTTGAAAGGTTAACTTACTCCGTCCTTGCAGCAGGAGCTGATGATGATGAGGCTTCTGTTAAGGACTTTAGAATAAACTTAGGATGCTGAAGTTTAGCGATCATGTTAATATCCTCTCGGCTCAGTTCAGGTAAGCAAAGTGTCTTTATGGCCTCCTTAGCTTTCTCAGGTCCCTATAGGAGAGTAAGAAACAAACAGGACAATACAATAAAACATGAAAAGTGTGCGTGTATGGTTTTTATTCACGAGTTGTGCAGTTGTGCAATACTACATGCTGTATGATAAAAAACAACGAGTGAATTAAAACTGTACAAAGCACTTTCCATGCTGTATTATGTTTATATAGACATACTGAGAAATTTATAATAAGCTTATTACTTAACATTATATTAAACTTGGCTGCAGAAGCTCTAAGGTTTGTGATGTTCCACGGTTCAATTGAAGACACACAGAAAGTTACATTGAAATGAATCTCGTCTCGCTAATGTCACGCACGAGACTGTTACACAAGTAGTGCACTTTTTAATCTCTGAAATCTCGACATCTATGAAATAAATAAATTACTCAATGGAAAATGCTTGTACGATTTTTATGCACTGAATATGTTTTCAGTGAGTATTTCTCAGTATGTATATAATCAAATACAATACTACATGCTGTGTGCATCTCCCCTTACTACATACTGTGTGCATCTCCTCTTACTACATACTGTATGCATCTCCTCTTACTACATACTGTGTGCATCTCCTCTTACTACATACTGTGTACATCTCCTCTTACTACATACTGTGTACATCTCCTCTTACTACATACTGTATGCATCTCCTCTTACTACATACTGTGTGCATCTCCCCTTACTACATACTGTGTGCATCTCCTCTTACTGCATACTGTGTGCATCTCCCCTTACTACATACTGTATACATCTCCTCTTACTACATACTGTATGCATCTCCTCTTACTACATACTGTGTTCATCTCCCCTTACTACATACTGTATACATCTCCTCTAACTACATACTGTATACATCTCCTCTTACTACATACTGTATACATCTCCTCTTACTACATACTGTATGCATCTCCTCTTACTACATACTGTGTGCATCTCCTCTTACTACATACTGTGTGCATCTCCTCTTACTACATACTGTGTGCATCTTCTCTTACTACATACTGTATGCATCTCCTCTTACTACATACTGTGTGCATCTCCTCTTACTACATACTGTGTGCATCTCCTCTTACTACATACTGTGTGCATCTCCTCTTACTACATACTGTGTGCATCTCCCCTTACTACATACTGTATGCATCTCCCCTTACTACATACTGTATACATCTCCTCTTACTACATACTGTATGCATCTCCTCTTACTACATACTGTATACATCTCCTCTTACTACATACTGTGTGCATCACCTCTTACTACATACTGTGTACATCTCCTCTTACTACATACTGTATACATCTCCTCTTACTACATACTGTGTGCATCTCCTCTTACTACATACTGTGTACATCTCCTCTTACTACATACTGTATACATCTCCTCTTACTACATACTGTATACATCTCCTCTTACTACATACTGTATACATCTCCTCTTACTACATACTGTGTGCATCACCTCTTACTACATACTGTGTACATCTCCTCTTACTACATACTGTATACATCTCCTCTTACTACATACTGTGTGCATCTCCTCTTACTACATACTGTGTACATCTCCTCTTACTACATACTGTATACATCTCCTCTTACTACATACTGTGTGCATCTCCTCTTACTACATACTGTATGCATCTCCTCTTACTACATACTGTGTGCATCTCCTCTTACTACATACTGTGTGCATCTCCTCTTACTACATACTGTATACATCTCCTCTTACTACATACTGTGTGCATCTCCTCTTACTACATACTGTGTGCATCTCCTCTTACTACATACTGTGTGCATCTCCTCTTACTACATACTGTGTGCATCTCCTCTTACTACATACTGTATACATCTCCTCTTACTACATACTGTGTGCATCTCCTCTTACTACATACTGTGTGCATCTCCCCTTACTACATACTGTGTGCATCTCCCCTTACTACATACTGTATGCATCTCCCCTTACTACATACTGTGTGCATCTCCTCTAACCACTCATGTGTGCATCTCCTCTTACTACATACTGTGTGCATCTCCCCTTACTACATACTGTGTGCATCTCCCCTTACCACATACTGTGTGCATCTCCCCTTACTACATACTGTGTGCATCTCCTCTTACTACATACTGTGTGCATCTCCTCTTACTACATACTGTGTGCATCTCCTCTAACTACATACTGTGTGCATCTCCTCTAACTACATACTGTGTGCATCTCCTCTTACTACATACTGTGTGCATCTCCTCTTACTACATACTGTGTGCATCTCCTCTTACTACATACTGTGTGCATCTCCTCTTACTACATACTGTGTGCATCTCCTCTTACTACATACTGTATTCATCTCCTCTTACTACATACTGTATACATCTCCTCTTACTACATACTGTATGCATCTCCCCTTACTACATACTGTGTGCATCTCCTCTTACTACATACTGTATGCATCTCCTCTTACTACATACTGTGTGCATCTCCTCTTACTACATACTGTGTGCATCTCCTCTTACTACATACTGTGTGCATCTCCTCTTACTACATACTGTATGCATCTCCTCTTACTACATACTGTGTGCATCTCCTCTTACTACATACTGTGTGCATCTCCTCTTACTACATACTGTATGCATCTCCTCTTACTACATACTGTGTGCATCTCCTCTTACTACATACTGTATGCATCTCCTCTTACTACATACTGTATGCATCTCCTCTTACTACATACTGTGTGCATCTCCTCTTACTACATACTGTGTGCGTCTCCTCTTACTACATACTGTGTGCATCTCCTCTTACTACATACTGTGTGCATCTCCTCTTACTACATACTGTGTGCATCTCCTCTTACTACATACTGTGTGCATCTCCTCTTACTACATACTGTGTGCATCTCCTCTTACTACATACTGTGTGCATCTCCTCTTACTACATACTGTGTGCATCTCCTCTTACTACATACTGTATGCATCTCCTCTTACTACATACTGTGTGCATCTCCCCTTACTACATACTGTGTGCATCTCCTCTTACTACATACTGTGTGCATCTCCTCTTACTACATACTGTATACTTCTCCTCTTACTACATACTGTGTGCATCTCCTCTTACTACATACTGTGTGCATCTCCTCTTACTACATACTGTGTGCATCTCCTCTTACTACATACTGTGTGCATCTCCCCTTACTACATACTGTGTACATCTCCTCTTACTACATACTGTGTGCATCTCCCCTTACTACATACTGTGTGCATCTCCCCTTACTACATACTGTGTACATCTCCTCTTACTACATACTGTATGCATCTCCTCTTACTACATACTGTGTGCATCTCCCCTTACTACATACTGTGTGCATCTCCCCTTACTACATACTGTATGCATCTCCTCTTACTACATACTGTGTGCATCTCCCCTTACTACATACTGTGTGCATCTCCCCTTACTACATACTGTATGCATCTCCCCTTACTACATACTGTGTGCATCTCCTCTTACTACATACTGTGTGCATCTCCAATTACTACATACTGTGTGCATCTCCTCTTACTACCTACTGTGTGCATATCCCCTTACTACATACTGTGTGCATCTCCCCTTACTACATACTGTGTGCATCTCCTCTAACTACATACTGTGTGCATCTCCCCTTACTACATACTGTGTGCATCTCCCCTTACTACATACTGTGTGCATCTCCCCTTACTACATACTGTGTGCATCTCCTCTAACTACATACTGTGTGCATCTCCCCTTACTACATACTGTGTGCATCTCCCCTTACTACATACTGTATGCATCTCCCCTTACTACATACTGTGTGCATCTCCCCTTACTACATACTGTGTGCATCTCCCCTTACTACATACTGTATGCATCTCCCCTTACTACATACTGTGTGCATCTCCTCTTACTACATACTGTGTGCATCTCCTCTTACTATATACTGTGTGCATCTCCCCTTACTACATACTGTGTGCATCTCCCCTTACTACATACTGTGTGCATCTCCTCTTACTACATACTGTGTGCATCTCCTCTAACTACATACTGTGTGCATCTCCTCTAACTACATACTGTGTGCATCTCCTCTTACTACATACTGTGTGCATCTCCTCTTACTACATACTGTATGCATCTCCTCTTACTACATACTGTGTGCATCTCCTCTTACTACATACTGTGTGCATCTCCCCTTACTACATACTGTATACATCTCCTCTTACTACATACTGTGTGCATCTCCTCTTACTACATACTGTGTGCATCTCCTCTTACTACATACTGTGTGCATCTCCCCTTACTACATACTGTGTGCATCTCCTCTTACTACATACTGTGTGCATCTCCTCTTACTACATACTGTGTGCATCTCCTCTTACTACATACTGTATACATCTTCTCTTACTACATACTGTATACATCTTCTCTTACTACATACTGTATGCAACTGCTCTTACAGAGATCTAGGTATTACTGTACCTCTTTTGTGTAAATTATCGCTATCAAGGCAGCAAAAGTGTGGGAAGCCATGGCGCTCTTGTCTTGGCCCTAAGCAAAATCAATAGAGCATCAAGATTTTTATAGACTTTCATTGCAATTCTTTGTAAACTGTGTCCTTGGTATGTAGTTTAGTTAATATTTTCTAGTACTTACAAGGAATGCAATAAGTCCCATGAACTCATCATCTGATGCAAACCTGTCTGCCACTCTTTCCATCAAACCATTTTGTAAATCCCTTTAAAAACAGTGTATTAAATACAAATACATCACTACACAGCACATTTTCCAGTATATGTAAGTTGTCAAGTAAAGATATTTCTTATACATTGAACAAAATCTTTTGGAATCTTAAGGAATTATAAATACTGTGTATCTTACACACAGTACTGGAAAATATAAATGGTATCCTTGTCAACCAAATTACAACTCAGAGTTTCATGTCCTCAATAAAGGACTCACCAAAGCTGAAAGGCAGAGAACTGGGGATATGCTTGATATAAATGTTCTGTCATGAATCTCTTGGTTAACTGAAACCCTGGACATAATAAAAAAAATATATATATATAAAGGGATAAGATTAATTAAAGTTTGAATAGCATGTAGAGAGAATTCATTAGAACTTTCAGCAGCCAACCACCAAAAACAAAAAATTGTGGTACCAAGATAATTTCCATGATTTTACATATTTTTATGGCATATTGAAGCTTTAGATAAATGTTAAGATTAATTTGATAATGTTTAAACAGCCACAAACATTTTTCACAGTCTAAGTTATACAAGAATCTCTACATTTACATAGGCAGAAAACTACTGTAATAATCAGTTAAAGGTTTATACATAAAGGTAATAAACTTTTTATTGGAACTGTGATGAGCAAAATATCTACAGTAAATGTACAACTGGCAAGTGAAATGACACACAAATGGTGATTGTTATGTCATGTATTATCTACCAGCGGTAGTACAACAGACAGCGCACCAGCCAGTAACGTTGGGACAAGGCAGCACTAGATATTCCCAACCTTATTTTTATCCCCCAAAGCCGAATTGAATGTGCATTGCCTCTACCCAATGAACCAGAACAGGATTGCACATGTGCGACCTTGTTTTACCTCAAGCTAACGGCCACCATACTATCTAGAGCAGTTAGGGGCTTGGACATTGAGGATATTATGAAAGATTTTGTTTAATAACAAAAATTCTTTAAATTTAAATAGTTTATTTTTTTAAGGGGCCCCATAATCTGAATACATCTATTCGTTTTTAACCTTAAGTTTCCTGTCGACATCCCAAACTGTTGAAACTCTACAATTATATTAGTTTTTAACCTTAAGTTTCCTGTAGACATCCCAAACTGTTGAAACTCTAGGATTATTTTAATCAGCAATCAAATTACAAGAGAAATGTATGTGTAGATTTATATGGGATTTCCCAGGCTTCAGTCACTCCTCTAATAAAAGGGGGGGATAAGCTTTGGCCCGTGGAAAACTCCTGATGCAGCCTCCTTGAGTGATATACATTATCAGTTCTTACCTAGCAGAGCTAGCTGGTCATTGCTGGTGTATATATTCTTCAGTTCTGCCCCATTGGACACCAAGTATGACTTATGAATGAATGCTGGGATCAAGTGATCTGCATTCCCTATGATGGAGCCGGCTCGATGTGCAAGTTTGAGAATGTGGGTTTGGAAATCTAAAGCAAAAAAGACAATGATTTAGAAATCCATTTTGCTGTACATCACATACAGTTTGTGTTTATTGCAAAGGTGACCCAATCTCATAAATAATAGCCTGATGTTCAGGAATTCACAAATTTAATGGCAGGCTAAGAGCATATCCTCTCACTAGAGGTAATCGGTGGTTGGGAAAACCATCCCTAACTTTGCGCAATTTGCCAAAGTATGCTCAGATGTTTCTTCTCAATTTTCACCTACTGTATCTCTGGAGAGTGTTAAAATGTAAAATCAAACTCTGAGTAGTGTCAAGGAGATGCTGTCTGTGTAAGACTTTGCACTTGACCAAAGGTCATAAACATACCAGCTGACTTTAGTCTTGTTGGATGAATCTGAAAATAAAATACAGTACACACTTTATCATTCACTTAGAAGCATTTTACATTGCGATGAAGTACACAGTGCGAAAAACTCACGTTTCAATAAAAAGTAGGAGCCAAATGGTAACTTTTTAATCCAAAAGAAGGGGGGCCCTAGTTGCAACAATATGCTTCAACAAAACAGGAATACTTTTACAATGGCAGAAAATGAATAATCAGTAAAGGGTTATAGGTACAGTAATTAAACTTTTTATTGGAACTGCAATGAGTAAAATATCTAAATGTACAACTGGCAAGTGAAATGACACACAAATGGTGATTGTTATGTCATGTATTACCTACCAGCGGTAGTACAACAGACAGCGCACCAGCCAGTAATGTTGGGACAAGGCAGCACTAGATATTCCCAACCTTATTTTTATCCCCCAAAGCCGAATTGAATGTGCATTGCCTCTACCCAATGAACCAGAACAGGATTGCACATGTGCGACCTTGTTTTACCTCAAGCTAACGGCCACCATACCATCTAGAGCAGTTAGGGGCTTGGACATTGAGGACATTTTTTTAATAGTGCGTGCCTATTTTTGGTAAAAAGCATGTCTTTCCTTACTTCTAAAAAATCAAAAACACAATAATGAATGGATGACAAGCAAAAACAAAGCGGGCACTACCTTCTATTCCTGAAATGCCAGTTTCCACATGTAAAGAGACATAATATGGGGGATTGGAAATTGTCATGACTCTATCGCGTCGTAGTCATATTCCAACATACGCAAGGGAACTTAACAGCAGCACATAAATAAATTCCATACCATATTGTCAAGGTATATATCACTTCTTTCAGTGCTGTGTCTTGATAGAGCCTCACTGCATAGCGTTCTTGCAGCACAGGTCGGAACACCACTCGACTTCAACCACAAACAACGTGCATTTGCACTTCTCGTTACACTACTTGGTTCTAATGCTCCTTTTAAAACGACCCGTGTGATGCCCTGAGCACGACGGCTTGAGTTAATAACAGCTCGACTCATATCTGCTCCGAACATTGTAGTAAAAGCAGAAATCAATTGCTTCTAAAAGTTGTAATATTGATAAAAAATGTCTTCATACGAAATGGCACATGGCCGCCATCTTGATTTGGCCTCATGTGCGAGTTAATGATTATGCCACGATCACAAAATTCCTAGGTCCGAGGTCCTCTCGTGATATTTTGACAAAGTCAATGATGAAGGCAGCAACATGTCTCAAGGAAATGTTTTCCTTTTTTACCCCAATATTGTAGGTAAGATCGCAAGAATAGCTTTATTTTATAAAGAAGAAGTTCGGTCTTTTCCATGTCAGTTAGTTATGCTTTTATTTGAAAAGTGCAAACTTTGGCTTTGCTGCTCTTAGCATGGGATTTGGTCGCGTCAAATTTCAAATGACATTAAGTTATGTAAGCTTAACTGTCATACTACTAAGATAGAGTTATCAAAATTAAGAAATATATCGTCGCTTTTGAATGCCTTTGTCATATTTAACCCTCTCTTTGTTTTAGGTTATTTTAGATTGGCCTTTCTTGTATTGGCTTGGGTCAATATTGATTGCTGTCCACTGACGTTTCTGCTGTACTACGGAATCTCTGCAATTTTAGACGGTAAGTTTATAGATACACCAAACAAAGTAGAGCAGATCAGTTTGGAAAATAACAAAATGTTTGTTAGCGGTAAAAAGCTGGGTCTTTTCGCTGCGCTTAATGCATGACTCAGGAGTAAGGTTTGTTTACATTTTGAAAGGACTCAAATCTATTTGATGGTTTCTTAGTGTACTTCACACTTTACAGGAACTGAGTTTAAATGAACATTGCAATTTTATATTTAACCCATTGACTCCTGGCTTTTTTGGAGCTGAATTTACAAAAAAACAGACTGAAAACAGATACCTCCCCCCCTATTCTGAGTTTTATACAGCCCGTCAAAGTCAAACACAGCTGCACCTAGTCTGCGGTATCCAAGCTTTCCAACAGTGCTTTGCGGTCCCCACTTTTAATCTCTCGTCGTTGTGCTGAAGCCAGCACAAGTTGATGGTTGCTTGTATTTTTCATCAAAAATACAGCTATGAGCATATTAGGAGAGTGTCTCAGGACATCATGAAGTCTTTTGGGGCATAATTGAGTGCTTTGCTTATGTATATTTGCAAGCAAAGGTGGATTCATGATGATTTTCTCTTGTTTGGCTTTGCCCGGATGAGAAAATAATTTTCTAACGAATCACCACAGCTCTCCTAAATGCTGTCTTTTCTGAAACCAAATTGATTGCAAAATTGTTTACACTGCTATTCTGGGTCTGTATGACCTGGAATTGATTTGTTTGGCTTCGGGGTGAAAAGACTTATAAAAAACCATCTGACTTTGGGGAGAGGAGTGTTGACTGGCCCTTCCCTCGTGAATTTTTCCCTGGATCTCCCAGAATGCTTTGCAATACGTAAAGACATTTTCGTGGTTGTACAATCCTTCAAGGAATGGACATTGTGTTTTGAGGCCAAGGAAATGTACCTGGAGGATCAGAATAAAGGTATCTATTTGTGTCTTGAGCTGTGTTTGCTGATCTCTCTTCCTTGTGTGGTATTTTGATTGTTTTATTGAGAGGGGTGATTCTGCTTTTCTCTCCTTGTTCGATTTAAGATTTGTCAAAGAACCTGTGCTATTATTTGGCTTAAGAGTAGATGCCAACACCTTGGTTGGATGCATGTCTGCAAGACCATTTATCCCTTAGACTGATGCCTGAGTATCTTCATCTTGTTGTGTTTATTTTGAATTTATGAATTTTTTGGGTTGTGGGTACTTCCCAAAGCCGGTACAGGCCGGTTGAGGGGTCATTGTGTTAATAGAGAGCCTGACGGCATAATCTGGATAACTTTCAGGTGTTGATGGTTATGTCGCTAGGAGCTTCAACCAGACCTCAGCATTTGGAGCATGGGTGATATATATTAAATAATTACTATACTAAATAGTAAAAGATATAGAGTGACTATTTGCTTGCAATAACAGGGATGCTGCATTGTAATAGTGTGTACACAGATTGACACAGAAAGCCCTATAAAATTTATTCCTAGGCTATCTTTTACTACAAATCGACTCTTGAATAGAATATTTGTCCAGATAAAAAAGAATAAAATTCACTGAGTGTTCAAAAGCCATGTTAAAGCTCCTGTTTGCCATTTTTCAAGCTGGCAAAATTCATCTTTTGCTGGTGCTAATGGAGAACCCTTGTAGGCCATGTTTTTGTTTATTCATGCCCTCAGTCTCAGTTGTTCGTTTGTCATAACATGTGTGCTGTTATTTGCAGCTTGATGTTTTGATAGACAATGTAGGTAGAACGATGTTATGGTGCTATGTTAGTAAGGTAAGACAATTTTAGTTTGAGGGTGTTAAAAAAACTAACAAATTTCTCTGCATACTGCTTATCTTCTAAACTTACCTGATGACAGGGCTAAAATAGGTCTTTGAGCAAGTACTTGTTTACTGAAGTTTATAAGAAATTAGAATAAGAAGTTGCTTTTTGACAGGGCTCTGGGCCCCATGCTAGTGCCACCCTCAAAGAGTAGTTAATTTTGTGCCATCAGGTAAAAAGGATAGATTAATAGAGATTGAAAAAACTGTGAAAATTGCTTGTAGCCCACCACCTTGATATGGCATGTCATCTTGCCTTACACTTTATTGTGTACGTAATCATGCATGTGTCATGTATTTTGATGCTCACTGGTCGATTCAAACTGCATGTATCTTATTGACTTCTTGTTGTGTTCCAGTCTGGTTGGTTAGTTAGCTGTCTGGAATGGTTAGTCTTTGTGTGCACACACTCTTTGGGTCCTTCCTGGAAAAACACAAGCAGAACCCCTCAACCATTGTGGGTACAGGCTGTCATGGCAAATGGTACGTCTTGTGTGATCAGCCAAACTTAAAGAGGAAAATGATAAAAAAATGATCTTAGGTTTCCTATCTCAAAATACTGGAAGTATTTTTCTACACATTTTCTCTACTTTTCTTTTCAGTTGCAGAGGTGGCATACATTTTATTTCATTTAGATATTTACTTCTAACTAATATAATTACACAACAAACTGTGGAACATGCTATAATGTGAAGAGCAACAGAAATTGGCCCCTTGGTGAGGCCCCGAAAACAGACATCACACCCTCCTTGCATATTGAGTTTGTTGTACATACATTAGCTTACATTCAACTAAGCTTTCATCTGGTTTTAGGTTTTAAGACTGCAATTGGAACATATGCCATTACTGGTCTACATGTCCTTCCACTCTGGTTGTATGTCAAGGTTCAGCTGACTGTTCCAAAAGTTCGGGTCTGCCTTCAGACCTGTATTTCTCTCATCCTGATGGGTGGACGATTCCTGTGCATGTGTGTGGAGGTGAATCATTTAATCCTTAGGCATTTTTTACTTAGTGTTGTTTTTAGTATTGTTATAAGTTATATATTGTTTATTGAATTCATGTTTACTTTTGTAGCTTTGGTTTGTGTATGACCATATCTGCTGCCTTGGTGACCTACAAAAGCCTATACAACAAGAGCAACAATCACAACCTGAACACAGATCCTGCTCACCATGTCTTAGTACAGAACCACATCATACACCACTTTCTCCCTCAAGAGTGGAAACTCACAGTCACAAAGAAGGGGTGCAATTACCTATTCAGCAATACCAACCAATTCAAACTCGCCGAAGGTCACAATCACCAGGACAGACTTATGCAACTAAAAGAGGAAGGTCCCATTCACCAAGGCGTGTTCCTGTATCACCAAGGCAACGGTCTAATTCACCAAGGCGTGTTCCTGTATCACCAAGGCAACGGTCTAATTCACCAAGGCGTGTTCCTGTATCACCAAGGCAACGGTCTAATTCACCAAGGCGTGTTCCTGTATCACCAAGGCAACGGCCTAATTTACCAAGGCGTGTCCCTTTATCTTCAAGGCAACAGTCTAATTCACCAAGACGTGTTCCATTGTCACCTAGGCAACAATCCCGACCAGTTGTGCGTGGTCGGCGATATTCACAATCTCCAAATCGGGCCCCTGTATCGCAAAGACAGCGTTCTCAATCACCTCAACGTGTCCAAGCATCACCAAGGCGACGTTCTCAATCACCAGATCATGTTTCACCAAGGAGAAAGTCGCAAACGCCAAACCGTGCTTCTACATCGACAAGACAACAATCACGATCACCAAACCGTGCTTCTACATCGTCAAGACGACAGTCAAAATCACCAAACCGTGACCCAGTGTCATCAGCCATCCCTCTCCCTTCACGCGCGATAGAGACGTGATCCCCTAATTATTTCAGAGGTCATGTACTGACTATGTATGGGAGTGCGTCAATTCAGAGTGAAGAGGAATATGAGACATATTTGTTTTGTTTTCTACTGAAAAAATAATAGAAGCTATCAAAACAATAGAAGCTGACGAATGATTAAGGTAGTGGTGATAGTAATGATGATGATGGCTAATGACTATGATGATGACACAGAGATAACGATGATGGAAGTGGTGATAGTAATGGTGACGATGGTTAGTGATTATGATGATGACACAGAGATGACGATGATGATGATGATTGTGGTAGTAGCGGTAATAGTTATGATGGTTGGGGTTATAAATATGGCAGTATGGCAGTGAGATGAAGATGATTATAAGTTTTAACAAACTGCAATAAACATAATAATTATTCAATTTCTTCTTCGTTTAACTAAATTAGCAAGAATAGGCTACTGATCACTATACATTTTGGAAAACTAAAAAAAAAACAGAAATGACTGCGCCCGTCACGCCAGAGAAAGATGCGGCAAAACAATCTCCTCCTGACAAAGAAGCTTTCTGGCTTATTCGTAAGCGCCGAATAAGCTGGTTTAGACCCTGTCCCCACGTATCCGTTTTCGTTTGAAAACGCAACCATTTTGTTCCGTTATCAAAAAAATCCGCGTCCAGGGGCGTACGCAGCCTATAGGCCTGCAGTCACTGGACTGCAAAAAAAATTGGCGATCTTATTTGCATAACTAGGGGAAAAATCAAATGTTTACTCATTCATTTTTATGTACGTAGTTTTATATATATGATGAGGAAAAAAGCTATAATTTTCTTAATCACGGTAGTCTAGGGATGATTTCTAAACATATTGTTATTATTTTGATGCGACCCGTCCCCACGAAAACGCAGAAACGATATAACAAGGTCTACAGCGCATGCGTACTCGCGTGCCAAGTGGAATGGACCTGAGTTGTCACGCCATCGTTTTCGAAAGGTTCCGTTTTCGTCCGTCCCCACGGCACCGAAATGGTATCGTTTTCAAATTGTTCCGTTTTCGGTCATCGTTTTCGTGTGGACGATACCCGTATCCGTTGTCTTATGTTGTTGTTATTTTGCCGCTAAAAACCTGAGCGCGCCCGAGTTTGCCACCCTACGCGCGTTTTGTGTTATTCATATTTATGCGTGACTCTAGAATTTACGCATCGTCATTTTGAGCAAGACTCGGTGCGCGCGCACGGGGTCGTTAAACACTTAACTCTGTCTTCATAACAATAACAATGGCGCGTTTCTTACTACGGACAAAAATCTATAACGGCGCGTGGAATACTAGAGTGAAAGTGTGTCTGTTTCAGTAGCGAGCCTTAGAAAAGCAAGCAAATTCATGGCTCGTAAAGTCGACAGTGCTTACTCCTGGGTAGTTTGTGCGAGCTGTGTTCTGTGCAACGTTCTCGTCATGGGGACCGTGCTTAGTTTTGGCGTTTTGTACCCAGCTTTTCTCAAAGATCTGGGTCGATCTAGAGAAAAAACAGGTAAGCTCTCTAACCGTGAATACTAGAAACCAAGACACGATCATACGATATGTGACTTAGAAATAAATTTAAACTGTTTAAACACATGACTTAAAAAGTATGAAAAGTCGACTGACAGCTCCAAACTAAAGTGAGGACCTGCTTTCTTTCTTACTCTGAATACATTGAGAGATTTGTATCGCTAGAAATAGCACTTTTTTTTAGCAAATTTTGATTAAAATTCACAAGCCATGCCAACTGCGATTGACACGTCTAGATGTAAGTGGACAGGTGTCTGGCAGACGAGATTTGCATCATGACTGCGACCTTGTCACGATATGATTAGTAAGAAGACAGGTTAGGTGATATCAGGAGAGCAGACTAAGCTGTAAAAAGCTACAGGTGGTTAGGGTCTAAGATATGTTTATAAGTTAAGGTTAAATTGACTATTTACATTTTCCCTGTGCTACTCTCTCGCGACTCGTTACACTGACTTCGAAGCCCTGTGTTACTGAAGATGGGAATAGGGAAGCTGTTTTGCGCTTTCCTCATTCAAGATTGTTTCCCCTTTTTTTATTTATCTGGTAATGATCTTAAATCTGGTGCGTGTCTAGAGAAAAACGGATCAAATAAGGTCAAATCGGCATTCTTAGCTCTGGACGCTATTATTAGTTCCTTATCAAGAGGTCCAGCGGCGTAGCCAGGATTTTTAACAGGTGGGGACACAAAAGGGGCTTTCAATGCATTTTCCCCTGTATTTTAGATAATGTGTCATACATTTACTGTATTTTTGGCTGCTAAAAGGGGGGGGGGGGGGGGGGCCGGGCCCCCTAGGCCACCCCCTGGCTACGCCCCTGAGATCCATCTAGAAAATGCTATACAAATACGCACATACAATTGACCGTGTTCTCGACTATCACACGGAAGGAGTTTACCGAAGTCAAACTATTTCGTCACATGAGTGGGAGTGAGGTCCGGATCCCTCGAACTGGACACGCCCCTGTACCCCTACTATAACACTTTGAATATCCCCATTTTCCACAGCATGGATCGGCTCCCTCCCCGTGTCAATCATGAGCGTCAGTGCCGTCGTGTCTGGAGCACTGTGTGACAAACTCGGCTCACGGCTCACCGGCTACCTCGGTACTGTTGTGTGCTCCGCCGGCCTCCTTCTTTCCTCATTTGCTCCGGAGATCTGGATAGTGTACCTGACCTACGGGCTGCTTCTCGGAGTGGGCACTGGTCTAATCTTCACCTCTATCTTCTCCATAACTGCAAAGTACTTCAACAGGTTTCGCGCCTTGGCGGTGGGAATAGTCGGCTCGGGTGAAGGACTTGGGATTCTAGTTATGGCTCCGGTGATTCAATTATTACTGGACGCACTGCAGCTAAGAAATACGCTACGAGTGATGGCGGCGATGGTCCTGGCCAACACATTGGTCATGTGGACGTTCGATCCGCATGTCCAGGAAGAAACGGATCACGAGTATTTCCAGGAAGGAAGTAATGATTCGGGAAGTAGTAGAGAGTTGCCCATGCCGCGAAAACGTGGAATAGAGGTTTGCGGATGGATTGACTGGTCTTTGTGGAAGATTCCGACGTTTACTGTGTTTACACTAGCATCTGGTTTGGCAACACTGGCCGCGTTTATTCCTCAGTTCTTCATGGTAAGACTCCATAAAAGCTGCCACAGTTCTTAGCGCAGCCAAGTAATTCCACGCTCGCCAACATGCACAAAAGCACCTTTTACTTGCGTTTGTGATTGGCTATTCTCAATTTTTAGCGCTTGCCTTCTATTAAGAGCTGATATTGATATGGGGAATGCAGATTATTTTGGAAAGTTGCCTTTCGAATAATAAAGAAGTTTAAAGAACTTTTAGAAAATAAATTTTCTCTCGGCCGCATCGGGCTTCAGACAAAAAGGGTACTTGCGCTAAGATAACATGTGACTTTTGGGTGGCAAACTATGCAGTCACTTATGTCTTGGCTTGAATTTGCCACCCAAAAGGTCACGGGATCTTTTAGCACAACTCCCCAATTCTTAGTTTTACGTCGCTAATGCGTCCAAGTACAAGTAGTTTTACTGACATGTGCTCTTAATGTAGGTTGCATATTGCAAAGAATTGGGCATCTCCGCTGACCGTGCAGCGTGGATGTACGTTTACATGGGCGTTGCCTCGCTTATTGGTCACGTGGCAATCGGTCGTTTGATTGACAGGCCATCCATCCAACCAGGCTACGTGTACCAGGTGTGTTGGGCGATCGCGGGTGTGTCTACGCTGCTGTCCCGTCTCAGTACAAGCTACGCGTACCTTTCCGTGTACTTCGTAGTGTTCGGATTCGCGTTCGGAGCTGCGATCACGTGCTGTGACGTCATTATGCTGACGCTAGTCCCCGAGGCACGAGGTGGTACCCTCGGTATGCACATGATGGCGATGGCCCTCCCGACGGCGACTGGTACCCCATTAGCAGGTGAGCAGACCCATTAGCAGGTGAGCAGACCCGTTAGCAGGTGAGCAGACCCGTTAGCAGGTGAGCAAACCCATTAGCAGGTGAGCAGACCCGTTAGCAGGTGAGCAGACCCATTAGCAGGTGAGCAGACCCGTTAGCAGGTGAGCAGACCCATTAGCAGGTGAGCAGACCCATTAGCAGGTGAGGAGACCCATTAGCAGGTGAGCAGACCCGTTAGCAGGTGAGCAAACCCATTAGCAGGTGAGGAGACCCATTAGCAGGTGAGCAGACCCATTAGCAGGTGAGCAGACCCATTAGCAGGTGAGCAGACCCATTAGCAGGTGAGCAGACCCGTTAGCAGGTGAGCAGACCCATTAGCAGGTGAGGAGACCCGTTAGCAGGTGAGGAGACCCGTTAGCAGGTGAGCAGACCATTAGCAGGTGAGCAGACCCATTAGCAGGTGAGGAGACCCATTAGCAGGTGAGGAGACCCATTAGCAGGTGAGCAGACCCGTTAGCAGGTGAGCAGACCCATTAGCAGGTGAGCAGACCCATTAGCAGGTGAGGAGACCCATTAGCAGGTAAGCAGACCCATTAGCAGGTGAGCAAACACAGCAGAGTACGGTGTGGGGCAGGGGGGGGAGGTTTACTGTTTCTTGATATGGTAGTGTATGTTTATTTGTACACACTGCCTTTAAAGGTGACTCTGTTACAGTGAGACGCGCGTTGGCGAGGTCACCTTGATAGTTTTGACAAATAAACCAACGGAAGCTTGCGTCGCACTATGTTACTTTGTTGGTGGCCCATTAGCGTGCGTCGCACTATGATACTTTGATGTTGGCCCAGGAACGTGCGTCGCACTATGTTACTTTGATGTTGTTTCACTAGCGTGCGTCGCACTATGTTACTTTGATGTTGTTTCACTAGCGTGCGTCGCACTATGTTACTTTGTTGGTGGCCCAGTAGCGTGCGTCGCACTATGATACTTTGATGTTGGCCCAGTAGCGTGCGTCGCACTATGATACTTTGATGTTGGCCCAGTACCGTGCGTTGCACTATGATACTTTGGTGGCCACTGTAGCAAGCGAGAATATAACAGCAAGAGAGCTAGATAGGTATCACCCTCAAAACTATCAAACTGTATCCACCATGCTAGAAAACCTTACATCTGATGGACTTTTTTTTCTCCCAAGGTTTGGTTGCTGACGTCACGCAGTCCTACGCCGACACATTCTACATATCAGGAGCCACAATCCTTTGCGCGACATGCATTCCATTCTTGATGTTGTATTTTCGAAGATCGAACTACGGTCACGTGACTAACGATGTAAATAACGTTGCGGTGTTAAATGCATGACCTCATTCCTAGGTTTTACTCGGTCAGGGTTTGGGGGCTAGCTGACTAGCTGTTTAGGAAAATTACCCAGAAGACCCTTGGAGGTTGTAAAAAAAAAAAAAGTCTCGTGAAATCTATTATCCATCGGTTGCGAATCTAATTGCGTGGGCCGATCATTTGAGTGACGGGGAAGTTGCTGCATTTTCCCGCTCGATATTTTTCACAAATAGCTTGTTACTTCTTTTGATAGACCTTGGCTGTGTTTTGCTTTAGTTTATCTGTTCGTTTTTTAGGGGGTATGCCCCTCTATCAAATAATCGGCCCCTTATTCGCCTCACACTCTCTCCTACCTCACCTGTTTTCTACATTAACCCCTATACTCAAGTTGGGGACGGGGGGATACACAAAACATATGTCGGAAGATTTTAACTCCCTTCAATTACTTTTAAAAGTTCACCTAGTAGGGACAGCCAAATCCAGCCTCCACCCTTGCCCGAGGATCCAGCGTACTTTTCGTGAATCCTCGAGCATGGTCACCACACACACCCTTGATCCGTCACTTCTGCGCTACCTCCTCTGGTAGGCCCCTTTTTCTCCAGGTCGTCACGGGCACCCATTCGCACGCATTACAAAGCACGGAACATAACACTTCCACTTAAAGGGCACAGAAAAGCCATGCCAGTATGTGGTAGGGTACCTATGAGCCAAGTGCCTATGCGGATCATTCGGTATCGCTAACTGAGAACCCTGGAAATCTATTCTCTTCCTAGGGGTCACCCAGGCCTTGGGGAAGGTGTCGAGCTCATGGTTCCACAATACGAGCATATTCTCGTTCTTGAGGACAGACGACGGGTAATATTTATGTAGCAGTGTCTGCTTTTGACCGCTATAAGAGCCTTCAATCTCCTCCCATCTTACATAGTCGATAGAGAGGCCTTTGTAGTTCGCTTGTAGTCCATTAGACTGGATACCATGGATCTTGATGAGTTCCTCGTGGACGACGTATTTCTCTTGGTCCCTGAGGAACGATATATCGGCATCCCCGTCCCAAGGTAGGACATCACCACGCCTTACTGCACCAACCAAGGTCCCTGAGGAAAAGCGATATTCTATTTTACTTGCAGGCATTTTTTTTATGTCCAATAGACTGATAGCATTTTGAGTGTGGGCAACAGAAATTCCTACTTCTAAAGCAAATAACCGTTAAGCAACCCTAAGGAATAGCAGTTGGTCAAGATTTTATACCCTAAAAGATAGGACGATCAACCCCGCCTACTTCTCTGGAGAGTCCCCCCGGGCATAAATATCAACGGTGGTTCTTCAGTAGCGGATCTCCGGGGGGGGGAGGTGGTGTTAAAGGGTTTAACCCCTCTTGGGCTGCCTCTTTTATTGTTTGCATTGCGTCTGTTCATTCCAAAATCGTTACGAAGGTAAAATAATGACGAAAATGTTTGGGTCACCCCCCCCCCCCCCCCCCCCCCCGGGCAAAAGGCTAGATCTACCCCTGTTCTTTGCTGTTTTCCTTGGCTATGTATGTACACAAGAACTCACCGTAATCGAGCCAGTAGGTCATATTATGGGCATCCATTGTCTCGCAAATGGTTTTAATCGCGTAACGAAGGTTGTTTAATTTGTCTTGGGGTAAATAGCATTCATCGTTATATGCCCCGCTCGCTGTGGGAATTATAAAGAAGTGCAGAACAGCAAGTGTAACCACGATGAATACAAATATCAGGAAGATAAAGGGATGTCTTGTTATGAACGATCGCCGGGTAGAGAGGCGAAAATACAGCCGTTTTCCACTTGACAGGATTGAACTGATCATTTTGCAGTCAACACTTCACAACTAACTTGCACCCTGTAACAAAAGAAAAGACAATTAAAAAATGCCGATAAACCACTCCTTTCTTGCAGTTCACTTTTTTTTTTAGAAATAGAACGGTAACTTGCGAGAAAACATAAAAGTATGTCGATGGCAGGTATTTTGATCCCCTTTTTATTTTCCAAGTCTACGTTAGAAGGCAGAGATCACATCCGAGTTCATGGGGTGTTCGAGTTTGACCCCGAAGTGGTGCTAAAAATACTCTTTCTTTATAGGAATGTCTAATTTTCAGTAAAGACTGAGCCGTTCCTATTTTTGGAGAATTTTAAGGCTGAAAAAGTTCTTACGGATGTTTTAAATTTCAGTGACATCGCAGCCCAAAACACACCCCAGCTTTTGTATAAAGATTATACCAACAAAGTGTTTTAATTTTAAAAGTTAGAATTAAAGAAATGATAAATCAAAATTTGATCATGTATCTGTAAAATGGCCGTGTAGCGGGAGGGGAACGTGGCCCAGGACTGGGACATGAAAACAATAAATAAGCGCTCGACCCCCAGCAGCGGCGCGATTTTTCCTTCCCCACTGCACTGGAAGAGAAAAAAGAAATCACGACGCTGCTGGGGGTCGAGTTACTCATTTACCAGGCGGCTGCGGTTACAAAGCGCGTCGTTTGAAAGTGGTACGAGGTAACGCGTAGGGAATACAGCCAGGTTAGGTAGGAACACGTGCTTTATTCAACACTAACAAGACATACATCATAAAAATTATCCTATAAAGTTATACTGTAAAATTATCCTATAGCCCGTGCTGATACTGACTGTGAGAGGCTGCGTCATCTGTTGGCACAGACGTCATGTAAATGCAAATACGGTTTATTCTGTAAGGTATTATTCCCTGGTGTTTCATTTTCTTGTCAGTAGCCAATCTTATCGCTAAACATCAGCATTATCTAGAAATTTTTTTTTTGATCGACGTAAAGTTTGCGATTAAACTGTTGAGTTATAAATTGTAAGGTTAGGAATTTTCGATACTCGTTGCATATCGAATTTCTTAACCCCTTCGGACTAATGCTTTATAATATATCGCCTTCAACAAATCGTTAAAATGACCTAAAAAACAACCAGAGTGAAGTTAGTTCCTTATTCGCAGTTCCTTTTTCGTCTGTTTCCTTATTCGCTCAGTTCCTTATTCAAATCCGGGGGGTTACTTACATGATACCTTTTACTTCGAGTTGAAACAGTATTTAGGCATAACAGTTTATTCAGAACAAGTCCAACAGCATTTTCGTCGGGTAAATTTGGATGCTTTAACGTGCTCGCTGCTAAGCGGAGCTGTGAACATGAGACTCTATCTGCTACAAAAGGTCAAATTACGCTATGCGTGCAATCGCTTTCACAAATGAATCAAACAAAAGAGAGGAAATCTACCTCTCATCTAATAAATGTATTTATATCTTAGGCTCTCTTTCCAAACGCATTAATATATTTAGAGGAGAAATATTCACGTTTTACTTGACTACGTACGCGTGCAGAAGGAAAACACAATTTGACAGATAGTGCTTGTTGTCAATTAACACCTTGGCTACCAGATAAGGCCCTGTCAAAACAAATAGATTAGTGCAGTGACACGAATAGGGAACTGTGTTCCTTATTCAAGTTAGTTTTCGCGAATAAGGAAATGGAATCTCCCAACGTCCGATTTCGTTTTACCACTTATCCGAATAAGGAATAGACTATGAAGAGGATTGTCAGTGTTTGCTCATCATTTCTCAATAAAGGAAATGAAATTTCATAACGCCCGATTTCGCTTTAACGACTAATTCGAAAGAGTTCTCGAAAAAGGAAATGGTATTTCATAACTCCCGATCTCGTTTTAACTACTTATCCGAATAAGGAATAGACTAAAAAGAGGGTCGTTAGTGTTTTCTAAACATTTCTCGAAAAAGGAAATGGAATTTCATAGCGCCCGATCTCGTTTTAACTACTTATCCGAATAAGGAATAGACTAAATAGAGGGTCGATAGTGTTTTCTAAACATTTCTCGAATAAGGAAATGGAATTTCATAGCGCCCGATCTCGTTTTAACTACTTATTCGAATAAGGAATAGACTAAAAAGAGGGTCGTTAGTGTTTTCTAAACATTTCTCGGATAAGGAAATGGTATTTCATAACGCCTGATTTCGTTTTAACTACTTATCCGAATAAGGAATAGACTAAAAAGAGGGTCGTTTGTGTTTTCTAAACATTTCTCGAATAAGGAAATGGAATCTCCCAACGTCCGATTTCGTTTTACCACTTATCCGAATAAGGAATAAACTATGAAGAGGATTGTCAGTGTTTGCTCATCATTTCTCATTAAAGGAAATGAAATTTCATAACTCCCGATTTCGCTTTAACTACTCCTTTCGAAAGAGTTCTCGAAAAAGGAAATGGTATTTCATAACTCCCGATCTCGTTTTAACTACTTATCCGAATAAGGAATATACTAAAAAGAGGGTTTTTTATATTTTCTAAACATTTCTCGAATAAGGAAATGGAATTTCATAACTCCCGATCTCGTTTTAACTACTTATCCGAATAAGGAATATACTAAAAAGAGGGTCGTTAGTGTTTTCTAAACATTTCTCGAAAAAGGAAATGGTATTTCATAACGCCTGATTTCTTTTTAAATATTTATTCGAATAAGGAATCTACTTTAAAGAGGATTGTTAGTATTTTCTCACAATTTGTTTAGAGGAGTATATTCGCGCTTTAGTTGACTACGTAAGTATGTCGTGTGAATTTGACCTTGCTAACAAAACCACAATTTGATAGATAGTGCTTGTTGTCAATTAACACCTTGGCTACTAGATATGGCTCTGACAAAACAAATAGATTAGTGCAGTGACAAGAATAGGGAACTGTTCCTTATTCAAGTTAGTTTTCGCGAATAAGGAAATGGAATCTTTCAACGTCCGATTTCGTTTTACCACTTATCCGAATAAGGAATAGACTATGAAGAGGATTGTCAGTGTTTGCTCATCATTTCTCAATAAAGGAAATGAAATTTTATAACGCCCTATTTCGCTTTAATGACTCCTTTCGAAAGAGTTCTCGAAAAAGGAAATGGTATTTCATAACTCCCGATCTCGTTTTAACTACTTATCCGAATAAGGAAATGGTATTTCATAACGCCTGATTTCGTTTTAACTACTTATCCGAATAAGTAATGGACTATGAAGAGGATTGTCAGTGTTTGCTCATCATTTCTCAATAAAGAAAATGAAATTTCATAACTCCCGATTTCGCTTTAACGACTAATTCGAAAGAGTTCTTGAAAAAGGAAATGGTATTTCATAACTCCTCTAAACAAATTGTGAGAAAACACTAACAATCCTCTTTAAAGTAGATTCCTTATTCGAATAAATATTTAAAAAGAAATCAGGCGTTATGAAGTACCATTTCCTTTTTCGAGAAATGTTTAGAAAACACTAACGACCCTCTTTTTAGTCTATTCCTTATTCGGATAAGTAGTTAAAACGAGATCGGGAGTTATGAAATACCATTTCCTTTTTCGAGAAATGTTTAGAAAATATAAAAAACCCTCTTTTTAGTCTATTCCTTATTCGGATAAGTAGTTAAAACGAGATCGGGAGTTATGAAATACCATTTCCTTTTTCGAGAACCCTTTCGAAAGGAGTCGTTAAAGCGAAATAGGGCGTTATGAAATTTCATTTCCTTTATTGAGAAATGATGAGCAAACACTGACAATCCTCTTCATAGTCTATTCCTTATTCGGATAAGTGGTAAAACGAAATCGGACGTTGGGAGATTCCATTTCCTTATTCGCGAAAACTAACTTGAATAAGGAACAGTTCCCTATTCGTGTCACTGCACTAATCTATTTGTTTTGTCAGAGCCATATCTAGTAGCCAAGGTGTTAATTGACAACAAGCACTATCTATCAAATTGTGGTTTTGTTAGCAAGGTCAAATTCACACGACATACTTACGTAGTCAACTAAAGCGCGAATATACTCCTCTAAACAAATTGTGAGAAAATACTAACAATCCTCTTTAAAGTAGATTCCTTATTTGAATAAATATTTAAAAAGAAATCAGGCGTTATGAAATACCATTTCCTTTTTCGAGAAATGTTTAGAAAACACTAACGACCCTCTATTTAGTCTATTCCTTATTCGGATAAGTAGTTAAAACGAGATCGGGCGCTATGAGATTCCATTTCCTTATTCGAGAAATGTTTAGAAAATATAAAAAACCCTCTTTTAAGTCTATTCCTTATTCGGATAAGTAGTTAAAACGAGATCGGGCGCTATGAGATTCCATTTCCTTATTCGAGAAATGTTTAGAAAACACTATCGACCCTCTTTTTAGTCTATTCCTTATTCGGATAAGTAGTTAAAACGAGATCGGGCGCTATGAAATTCCATTTCCTTTTTCGAGAAATGTTTAGAAAACACTAACGACCCTCTTTTTAGTCTATTCCTTATTCGGATAAGTAGTTAAAACGAGATCGGGAGTTATGAAATACCATTTCCTTTTTCGAGAACTCTTTCGAAAGGAGTCGTTAAAGCGAAATCGGGCGTTATGAAATTTCATTTCCTTTATTGAGAAATGATGAGCTAACACTGACAATCCTCTTCATAGTCTATTCCTTATTCGGATAAGTGGTAAAACGAAATCGGACGTTGGGAGATTCCATTTCCTTATTCGCGAAAACTAACTTGAATAAGGAACAGTTCCCTATTCGTGTCACTGCACTAATCTATTTGTTTTGACAGGGCCTTATCTGGTAGCCAAGGTGTTAATTGACGACAAGCACTATCTGTCAAATTGTGGTTTCCTTCTACACGCGTACGTAGTCAAGTAAAGCGTGAATATTTCTCCTCTAAATATATTAATGCGTTTAGAAAGAGAGCCCAAGATATAAATACATTTATTAGATGAGAGGTAGATTTCCTCTTTTTTGCTAGATTCATTTGTGAAAGCGATTGCACGCGGGAATTCATATATTAGCTAACTTAGCAAATTAACTTACTAGTACTAGTAAATGAAATTGGGGGCGAGAAAGTTTAGTGGTATTTTTTTGAAATTTTATAGAATTTTAAAATTTTATAGATAAAAACATACTAGTAAACAAAATTTCGGGGCGAGAAAGCAATCTGACAACTCGCCCCGACATTTGGTTTACTAGTGTAAAAATAACTATACTATTAAATGAAATTACGGGGCGTAAAGCAAAAACGACAACTCGCCCCGAGATTTGGTTTACTAGTAGTAAGTAATTATAATACCGAGAAATTACGGGGCGTAAAGCAAAAACGACAACTCGCCCCGAGATTTGGTTTACTAGTACTAAGTAAACATAATACCGAGAAATTACGGGGAGTAAAGCAAAAACGACAACTCGCCCCGAGATTTGGTTTACTAGTAATGAGTAATTATAATACTTATAAATTACGGGGCGTAAAGCAAAAACGACAACTCGCCCCGAGATTTGGTTTACTAGTACTAAGTAATTATAATACCGAGAAATTACGGGGCGTAAAGCAAAAACGACAACTCGCCCCGAGATTTGGTTTACTAGTAATGAGTAATTATAATACTGAGAAATTACGGGGCGTAAAGCAAAAACGACAACTCGCCCCGAGATTTGGTTTACTAGTACTAAGTAATTATAATACCGAGAAATTACGGGGCGTAAAGCAAAAACGACAACTCGCCCCGAGATTTGGTTTACTAGTACTAAGTAATTATAATACCGAGAAATTACGGGGCGTAAAGCAAAAACTACAACTCGCCCCGAGATTTGGTTTACTAGTACCGAAAAATTACGGGGCGTAAAGCAAAAACGACAACTCGCCCCGAGATTTGGTTTACTAGTAATAATTATAATACCGAGAAATTACGGGGCGTAAAGCAAAAACGACAACTCGCCCCGAGATTTGGTTTACTAGTACTAAGTAATTATAATACCGAGAAATTACGGGGCGTAAAGCAAAAACGACAACTCGCCCCGAGATTTGGTTTACTAGTACTAAGTAAACATAATACTGAGAAATTACGGGGCGTAAAGCAAAAACGACAACTCGCCCCGAGATTTGGTTTACTAGTAGTAAGTAATTATAATACCGAGAAATTACGGGGCGTAAAGCAAAAACGACAACTCGCCCCGAGATTTGGTTTACTAGTACTAAGTAAACATAATACTGAGAAATTACGGGGCGTAAAGCAAAAACGACAACTCGCCCCGAGATTTGGTTTACTAGTACTAAGTAATTATAATACCGAGAAATTACGGGGCGTAAAGCAAAAACGACAACTCGCCCCGAGATTTGGTTTACTAGTACTAAGTAAACATAATACTGAGAAATTACGGGGCGTAAAGCAAAAACGACAACTCGCCCCGAGATTTGGTTTACTAGTAGTAAGTAATTATAATACCGAGAAATTACGGGGCGTAAAGCAAAAACGACAACTCGCCCCGAGATTTGGTTTACTAGTACCAAGAAATTACTGGGCGTAAAGCAAAAATGACAACACTCCCTGAGATTTGGTTTATTAGTACCAAGAAATTACGGGGCGTAAAGCAAAAACGATAACACGCCCCGAGATTTGGTTTACTAGTAATAAGAAAACAGAAAATTCTGCAAGTTATCGGCAGAGGGCAAAGTGTTTCTATTAATGGCGAAGTGGAGAAGGGGGAATAGAGCAAATCAAATTATAAGCTGACCATCTCCTGTTATTTAACTTTTTGTATGAAGAAGTAGGCCCGTACCCAGGATTTTTCTTGGGGGGGAGGGAGGGAGAGAGTTTTCTGATAAAAATCTAACCACCTCCGAAAGAACAAAAAGGGACTTTTTTATGCCTTTGCAGTATCTCCACGGGACGTTTATTGCCAGATTTGGCTAATACCAGAGTGATCTAGCTTATAATTTTGAGTTTTGTCTACAAATAGCACGTCTACTGAGAACCAAAAGTGGACTTTCGGCCGTTGTAGGGGGATGCGTTCGCACCCCCTGCAAAAGAAGCCCCGATCCCAGCACTTGTCGCATGCCTGGGTGTGTGTCGGCGGCGAGATAAGTTTAAAGAGGTGAGCTGTCAATCAATCATGTCTCATACAACATCACATCATTGGCCGTAACTAGGCAGGTTTTCGAACAATGGAATCGAGCGTTGTTTCACTCCCTTCTTATTTCATATAGAACCTAAATACGAAGTTAGGTTTGGAGAGGGCTCGGGCCTAAATAGGCTATGGTTACACAGTACCGTTCAAATGTTTCGAGTGAAAACAACGATCTCTAGGGTTTTTAGACAAGAGAAATAGAAATGGAACGAGAGGAAACTAAAAAGGGTTTCGCTAACTCAAACGACAGGAGACCTTTCGGATTATAAGGTTAGAAATATTTTATTAGCCGAGTTCATTATTCAACATAAATTGGGGATTCATTTTTGTTTATTTTATAGAGAAATCGCTGACAAAGTATCCTAATTCCCGTGAATAAACCAAACCTCGGTGCATGTTGTCGTTTTTCCTTTACACACTGTAATTTCTTGGTACTAGTAAACCAAATCTCGGGGCGAGTTATCGTTTTTGCTTTACGCCCCATTATTTCTCGGTATTATAATTACTTATTACTAGTAAACCAAATCTCGGGGCGAGTTGTCGTTTTTGCTTTACGCCCCGTAATTTATAAGTATCATAATAACTTACTACTAGTAAACCAAATCTCGGGGCGAGTTGTCGTTTTTGCTTTACGCCCCGTAATTTATAAGTATCATAATAACTTACTACTAGTAAACCAAATCTCGGGGCGAGTTGTCGTTTTTGCTTTACGCCCCGTAATTTCTCGGTATTATAATTACTGACTACTAGTAAACCAAATCTCGGGGCGTGTTGTCGTTTTTGCTTTACGCCCCGTAATTTATAAGTATCATAATTACTTACTACTAGTAAACCAAATCTCGGGGCGAGTTGTCGTTTTTGCTTTACGCCCCGTAATTTATAAGTATCATAATTACTTACTACTAGTAAACCAAATCTCGGGGCGAGTTGTCGTTTTTGCTTTACGCCCCGTAATTTATAAGTATCATAATAACTTACTACTAGTAAACCAAATCTCGGGGCGAGTTGTCGTTTTTGCTTTACGCCCCGTAATTTCTCGGTATTATAATTACTTAGTACTAGTAAACCAAATCTCGGGGCGAGTTGTCGTTTTTGCTTTACGCCCCGTAATTTATAAGTATTATAATTACTCATTACTAGTAAACCAAATCTCGGGGCGAGTTGTCGTTTTTGCTTTACGCCCCGTAATTTCTCGGTATTATGTTTACTTAGTACTAGTAAACCAAATCTCGGGGCGAGTTGTCGTTTTTGCTTTACGCCCCGTAATTTCTCGGTATTATAATTACTTACTACTAGTAAACCAAATCTCGGGGCGAGTTGTCGTTTTTGCTTTACGCCCCGTAATTTATAAGTATTATAATTACTCATTACTAGTAAACCAAATCTCGGGGCGAGTTGTCGTTTTTGCTTTACGCCCCGTAATTTCTCGGTATTATGTTTACTTAGTACTAGTAAACCAAATCTCGGGGCGAGTTGTCGTTTTTGCTTTACGCCCCGTAATTTCTCGGTATTATAATTACTTAGTACTAGTAAACCAAATCTCGGGGCGAGTTGTCGTTTTTGCTTTACGCCCCGTAATTTATAAGTATTATAATTACTCATTACTAGTAAACCAAATCTCGGGGCGAGTTGTCGTTTTTGCTTTACGCCCCGTAATTTCTCGGTATTATGTTTACTTAGTACTAGTAAACCAAATCTCGGGGCGAGTTGTCGTTTTTGCTTTACGCCCCGTAATTTCTCGGTATTATGTTTACTTAGTACTAGTAAACCAAATCTCGGGGCGAGTTGTCGTTTTTGCTTTACGCCCCGTAATTTATAAGTATTATAATTACTCATTACTAGTAAACCAAATCTCGGGGCGAGTTGTCGTTTTTGCTTTACGCCCCGTAATTTCATTTAATAGTATAGTTATTTTTACACTAGTAAACCAAATGTCGGGGCGAGTTGTCAGATTGCTTTCTCGCCCCGAAATTTTGTTTACTAGTATGTTTTTATCTATAAAATTTTAAAATTCTATAAAATTTCAAAATAATACCACTAAACTTTCTCGCCCCCAATTTCATTTACTAGTACTAGTAAGTTAATTTGCTAAGTTAGCTAATATATGAATTCCCGATTGCACGCATAGCGTAATTTGACCTTTTGTAGCAGATAGTCTCATGTTCACAGCTCCGCTTAGCAGCGAGCACGTTAAAGCATCCAAATTTACCCGACGAAAATGCTGTTGGACTTGTTCTGAATGAACTGTTATGCCTAAATACTGTTTCAACTCGAAGTAAAAGGTATCATGTAAGTACCCCCCTGAGCGAACTGAGCGAATAAGGAAACAGACGAAAAAGGAACTGCGAATAAGGAACTAACTTCAATCTGGTTCAAAAACAAGTGAATGTTTTGAAAGCTCGGTGTCGTTTGTGTATGTTTGGTGTCCCCAACTAGAGAATACTATATAGTATTATGATTCTTGCGGTGTTTGGTTCCTAATGATAGATAGATAGATGGGAGGTTTTATTCAATTGCCATGGCAGTATTACAGACTGAATTAAGGCAAAGGGCCAGCACATATAGCGTTATAATATTACAGAAATCGATAAGTAACAAAGTCATCAAAGCGTTTAGTTACAGAAATATGTTTGTAGGTATTCATACTGCCGGATCTTAGTGAGTATCCATGCTCGTTATTAATTACGCCTCCAGTAATTACAGATCGAAGGGGTTCTAGCTCCTTAGCGGAGGTCATGAGACTGATACAAAGCTCGCGCCTGCGGTCAGCAAGACTTTGGAGCCCGCTGGAGTCCAAGGCCTCCTTGTGTGATAAAGTTTTGTTTATGAATTTTCAAAGGAAACCGGTTGCGCTTGGCCGAGTGCCACTAAAAGCAGTGACCATGCAAATAGCTCAGAACTTACCTGTCTGTTCTCTTGGTTTAGCATCGTAAACGTTAAAAAAGTCCGAACTGTGAAGTATACAATGGACGTGGCGTAAGCCATCTTCTAGTCACGGAAGGACGCTCATTTTCATTGCGTGACACGCTTATTCGCATTTCTCTCATTACCAGGCCACCGCGATCTCGCTTTTGTAGGGTATTTTCTTTGAAAATAGCTGTTTTGACCCTCAAATATCGGGTTTAATTTATATCTGCATACTGTTTTCCTTTGAACACTCAGCTCATTTACATGCTATTGTACAGTTACAAAGAGCTCCGACACTATCGCAATGGCCAACGCAATAAGATCCGCGCAGAGCAGCAACATGAGTCAGCATTGCAGGCGCCGCTACGTTCGGTTGGCCACACAAAATGTTTCCAAACTGCTTCAAAGTACCCCTCCCTCCTCCCCCATCCACCAAACACGGTGTTCGAACAACGCCAGCATTCATGGGCTATCCTCCGACATGATCGGGAAAAATGATACAGTAGGCTGAGGTTCGTACAGAGATCTCAATTTTCTGTCATATTTTAGGTCATGATTATTTAGCCTCAGGAATAGTGAGTTATTTACGGTTACTACAGCCTTGCTGAGGAGGCGATTTTATTCACACTTCTTATTCTAAGAAGCGAAATAGCTGAAAGGGTACCTAGGTTCAAATAGGTGGGGAGGGAGTGGGCTGGTACGCCGATTGTCGGAGATGCTCGAACTGACGGATTTTCACCGAAGTACAAAAGTGAAAGCAAAGTGTCCCCTGACACTACAAATTCTCGCTATTACGAACAGTAAATTACGATCCTGAGGTAATAGCGAGACTTGACGCTGTATCCGTGTATGTTTGATACGTGCTAGTACCCGATTTAAAGATGCTTGGTCGTAACTGCACCAACATACGCAATCTCTGACCCGCGTAGCGCCACAGGTAGCACGTAATAAAGCGAAGGGTTACGGGACAAGCTGTTTATCCAACCCGCCGGCCATCAGACGAGCTACTTTAATCCCCCCACAATGCAAGAAATCCGTGGCATGCAAATAACCCGAGAGCAGTATAGAATTCATTAATGAGCACTAATTGAACTTTAACAGTGGTTATTGCATTTGCAATGTTGGTACGCATGGGCCATTTTCCCGCTATCAAATCTCATGTGATTAGTGCAAAGATGAAAAATCCCTTGCCCAGATGGTCATCATCGGCTTAACTGTAACGTAAGTCGATCCAACGTGCCGTTGATTTTAGCAAAAATACTTAACTTCGGAAGAGACGAGTCGCCGTTTCCCGCTGCGTCTTGCGTCAACGCGTTCCAAGACACCGATAGTCCCCTCACAGACACTCGAAGTTCTGTTATTATTTTTCGGAAAGCAAGAATGGCGAGAGTTCTGGATTTCATTTCTTCACTCCTAAGGTGCGTAGGCTTCTCTTGTAGTGCAGTCTTACTAGTATCCTATTCTGTGTTGGGATGGGAGCAGTTTATTATGTCTTGTTTTTTTAATGTGAGTGTTAAGCTTGAGATCCTTGGCAAATAATTATTACAAATTAGTATAACTTGTAATCGTAAATGATGATAGTAAAATCACTTTTCCCGTTTATCGCTGCTGGCGTTGAACAAAAGCGAAATTTGTTAAAAGAAAAAGGTCAAAATATTATTATGCGCTAATTATTCATTTACAACAAGTCATATGCTGCTCGTACTGTAAGTAACTTACCCCTCCCCCCAATCCCCCGTTTGCTCCCTTCCCCTTCCCCTATGATAACTACAGACACGGTGCATGAGTCAATGTGAAACACTTTCATTCTCATTCTGAATAAAAAAAAAATTACTCAAAGTGGGCATCAAGAGCAACAACAACAATAACAACAAAAACAGTGCACCATGCCCCCCCCCCTGCCTCCTAATCTCGCAAATTCCCCCATTCTCCTCCATTCAAACTAGCGAGATTGTAACATAGACACTTTTTTAATATAAGAACGTTTAATTTTCAGTTGAGGCCGGGCTGTGTTAAACATGTTTCGCAAATTTCAGTGTATTTAAAAATTTAATGCCCAATGAAGCATTGGAATATAATCACACAATTTGGTTCTGCATTTTGAACGCATCACACTAACAAACAATATTTTGCTGCTATCTGAGCCTAGAGATGATGAAATCTCAAGCTTTTTTTATAAAAAGGAAGAGTGTAATTCAGGCAGCGAATCCAGAATTCCCTGGAATATTCAGTGTTTTAAAGAAAGGTGAAAAAGAGTGGGAAGGTGAGAGTAAAAAAAGTTTACTTCCGATGTGTAGAATATCTCCAGTGGCTCTTGAGAGTGTTTAGTAGACTGAGAGCCGAGCAAGTCCCTAAGGCTGCTTTACATGCCAAAGAGCTCTTTGATGCTTCACATTTAGAATATCAGCCACGAAGTATACCATTTTGCGCATGTATTATCTGACACATTGCTGTTCCCCCATCCCCCCTCGTTTTATGCCCACTCCCATTGCTCTCCTGTATCCCCCCCCCTCAGGTGCCATGGTACGAGTACCAGCTTAACCAATAACAAAGCAGGATAGTCCTCGCCTCTCAAGCAAGTCAAGAGAATAGACCATTTTCACGAGAATAGACCATTTTCAGGGGAATTTGACCCTAGCGCCAAAACTCCGTGAAAATAGCACTCTGATAGCATTTTCTATAGCTTCTTCTGTAAACTCCACTTCGTACACCATTTTAGATCAACTGTGACCAGTCTGTAGTATTTTGGATGCGCGCGCAACATCGTGAAAACGGTCTATTCGGATCAGTGGGGAACGTCCTGACCCCCGTGACGTCACGAAGAACACAATATCCATGATCATTGCAAGTTCAAGAATCACTGAGTGTCTTGCCTCACCGCTCGGCAGCGTAATGAATAACTAATAAGGCATCACAGACAATTTCTTATTTAAAAAAAAGCTCCCCATAAAGAATTATCAAAAGCATTTTTTCAAATATTCATGTTTTAACTTTATAATTACGACGTACCATGAATAAAGTCGCCCGGTCCCAAGTTAATTTTATTTCTTTCTTTGGGATGCAACATAGGCATAAGTCGTTTCGTCTGAGTGCAAGTTTTCAGTTTTCATCATGACCTTATCATTGGTTTGACGTCGCGCGCCGCAATAAGGCCAAAAGGGTCTAAAAAAATAAAGTCCTTGAAAACCTTTTGTTTGTTTACTATTCCCAAGTTTCATCAGCGTCAGCGCCACCCGCCCATCTACTCATTCACAAAATATACTAAAACGATCGGGTATTGGATGTTCGTTAAGTTACGATTGTAATAGCCCTACACGGACGCATAGCCACTCGTGTGCATTTTGTCCAAGTCACATTTTTGACCTGCGTAAACACAACGGTAAAACAACGGTCCACTTTAAAAAGCACTGTTACATTGTCCCGCGGGTCAGCAGCGAAGGGACTTGGCTTATAGCACTATTACGTAGCTCTTCTCTTCTCTCCCTCTACCCTCAAGGCAAGATTGACGATAAGTATAACTACTAATGCCCCAGGTCCTCCTTATCTTGTTACAGCCTGTTGTTCGGGGACATTTGGAAAGGACTTCTAATGTCTCTGTTGGGTGCATTCTCCACGACCTCAAAGAAGGTAAAGCCACACGTTAAGGAGGCTCCTCTCACCGAACGACAAATTCAACTTATTCAGGACTCATGGACACTCGTAGAGAATCAGAAGCAAGAAGCAGGGATAAAACTTTTCACAAGGTAATTAACGGTGTTTTCATATAATGGAAAGGCAACATGTGCTAGACACGTTCAGTTAACATCGAATGCAACCTATGGCAGGCGCGTACCAAGGTTGGGGGGGGGGGGGGGGGCGCATTCATAGGTATCATATAGAAAAAGCATAGTATTTGAAGATTCCTAAATAAGAAATGACCTACTTTATGGCCGCCAAGAAAGATGCGCGCGCACCCTGCGCACCCCTCTGTGTACGCGCCTGTATGGTAGCTGTCAATCAAAATGCATTATATTGTAATAATTAACATATGGTTGGCCGTCTTCGAATGATGGTAGGTTACAAAATAGGTTTTTATTGTTTAGGGAAGCAGTATTGTTTTTAGACGCAAACTAGATGCCACAAACTAGATGTCAAAACATATTTAATTAAACGCGGTCCTCAATTTAGTTTTAATACACCTTTCATAAAATGAAGTTTTAATTAACTTATGAAACTACTACTCTTAAAACAAATAGTGGATGTAATGGCACTAACTTCTCTATCTGTCATTCTATTTTTCATCTTTACATTACTTAGATTATTTAAGATCGCACCATACATCCGTGACCTGTTTCCGTTTGGGTACGACCCGGCGAGTCCAGGACTCAAGACGCATGCGCTGGGAGTCATGGATACTGTGGAGGTGGCCGTGAGGGTACTGGACGATCAAGAAAGCTTGGCGCTTAAATTGGTTGAGCTTGGACAATTTCATAAGCGGTTTGGACTGACCAATCAAGAGTTTGAGGTAACTCAAGCAATCATTGTTACCATGGTTATTACCACCATTATAGCATCGCCATCACCATGACATGAAGTTCTTGATTGCAATCGCCAACATTATCACTATCACCATCACATTCAAAATTTCCATGTTTAACATTATTACCATTATAACACCTTCATAATCGCCGTCAACATCGCCATCACCACTTCCACATCACGTTTGTCTTCGCCAAAACCATACCATAGTCATCATCACCATTATTTTCATCGTTATCACTATCACCATCGCTATCACCATAGACATCATAACATTAGCCTACTTGTAGACTTTGATAGTTTTTCCGGCACGAAAACCCTGAAAACACGAAGTTCGCATACCATAGTCATCATCACCATTATTTTCATCGTTATCACTATCACCATCGCTATCACCATAGACATCATCACATTAGCCTACTTGTAGACTTTGATAGTTTTTCCGGCACGAAAACCCTGAAAACACGAAGTTCGAATACCACGGCGGCCATCTTGGATAACGCTCTCCGCAGAGGGAGGGGGAGAAAAAATGCATTTTTTTCGTGCCGGAAAAACTGTCAAAGCCTACAAGTAGGCTATCATCACATCACCGTTATTATCGCCATAACCATCGCCATTTTACCATCATCTTCAGAGCCTTAGCAGGCCACGTAAGATTGGGGGGAGGGGCACAATACAGAAACATTAAGAAAATATTGGGGGGGGGCACAGCCACGCCCCTTCTGGTCATTTCCTTATAATTTTTGAAAATATTAGGGGGGGGGCACAGCCATGCCCTTACTGGTCATTTCCTTATAATTTTTGAAAATATTGGGGGGGCACAGCCACGCCCCTTCTGGTCATTTCCTTATAATTTTTTTAAAATATTGGGGGGGCACAGCCACGCCCCTCCTGGTCATTTCCTTATAATTTTTGAAAATATTGGGGGGGGGGGCACAGCCACGCCCCTTCTGGTCATTTCCTTATAATTTTTTAAAATATTTGGGGGGGGGGGGGAACAGCCACGCCCCTTCTGGTCATTTCCTTATAATTTTTTAAAATATTGGGGGGTCACAGCCACGCCCCTTCTGGTCATTTCCTTATAATTTTTGAAAATATTGGGGGGGGGCACAGCCACGCCCCTTCTGGTCATTTCCTTATAATTTTTTAAAATATTGGGGGGGGGGGTCAAGCCCCCATTGCCCCACCCCCTGCTACGCCCTGACCGTCATCACCAACATCATGTACATGCAATTATAATCATCACATCACCATCACTATTAGTACACCATCACCGATTTGTCAATACCAGCCAACTATTCCGTATTCATTTATATTCACGTACCGTGTTCGTTCTAGCATGTCGGTTCAGCGCTTCTGTGGACACTCGAGACCAGTCTTGGCGACAAATTCACGGCGGACACAAAACAAGCATGGACCGACGCGTATACTATTATACAGGGAGCGATGGAACAGGGGTTGAAGTGAATCATGGCATAAAGCCACATTATAAGAACTCCATCAAAAAGTATGAAAATTAAACGCGAAGCACCAAGAAAAGCAAGATAAACGGAGACAGCAAGACCATAATAGTCTCGCATGCAAGCCAGATCTCATTTGGGAATATTCGGAAATGTTGTCTTTTCAAACGTGAAAAGGCCGAGATGCACTGGGGCGACCCGACGAGGATGTGAGCCGATCCAGTGCATCCCTTTCTTTGTGCACCACAGGGCTCCCAATCTTTTGAAAAAAAATCATTTCCGAATAACTCCAAATGATGAGAGCCGGCAAGTATATCTTTTCAAAAACAGTATATCATCCGTTAAAATAATTATTAAAAGCACATTATTCCAAAGAGAAGAGGAGATTTCACGAAATTTTCCGATTAATGCACATATACTGAAAAGAAATGAAATGTCACCCGGTATTACTATGATATACTATAAAATTATATCATATAGAGTGGTTTTCAAAATCCCGTGCAAAGACATTACAGTGTACTAGTACTAAATAAACTAAAAGGTATTTGACGGGTTTTTTGAAAACCATTCTATTTTTGTCTGAATTAATAAGAATGTGTTGTGGAATTGGGGCATATTCTTATACAAATATAATGTATATAAACTAGTTTGAATTTGATGCCGAATCGCGTAATCATAGTCCCACAAAGATGCCGAGTCTCGATCGTAAAAAGCGCGCGAAAAAAGCAAACGCTCCCCGCTGACTGAAGAAACCCAAAATAAATATAGGACCCGTGAGGCACCTCAATCATCGAACAAGCGAAAGGTTTTCAACCAGTATGACTTCTGCTTGTAGACTATTTACAGTATCTATTGCTCAAGCGGTTTTTTTTGTTTTTTTGGCGAGGCGATGTTGATGTTGTCTTTGTGTGGCAAGCAATTATTTCATGGTTATTGAATACTTGTGACAATGAGGAAAATTTTATGCTGCTTCAAGAATAAATTAAAGTATTACGTCAAACATATTCCCTACGGATTACAACAAACGAAAAGTTTATTTCGTGCTTGTAAGAAAGCAAAGTAAACAATATAAACCCTTTAAAAATTATCAACTTCGACAACAAACAGCTTTATTTTGACAAAGTCAAAGATGAAGGCAGCAACATGTCTCAAGGAAATGTTTTCCTTTTTTACCCCAATGTTTTAGGTAAGATCGCAAGAATAGCTTTATTTTATAAAGAAGAAGTTCGGTCTTTTCCATGTCAGTTAGTTATGCTTTTATTTGAAAAGTGCAAACTTTGGCTTTGCTGCTCTTAGCATGGGATTTGGTCGCGTCAAATTTCAAATGACATTAAGTTATGTAAGCTTAACTGTCCTACTACTAAGATAGAGTTATCAAAATTAAGAAATATATCGTCGCTTTTGAATGCCTTTGTCATATTTAACCCTCTCTTTGTTTTAGGTTATTTTAGATTGGCCTTTCTTGTATTGGCTTGGGTCAATATTGATTGCTGTCCACTGACGTTTCTGCTGTACTACGGAATCTCTGCTATTTTAGACGGTAAGTTTATAGATACACCAAACAAAGTAGAGCAGATCAGTTTGGAAAATAACAAAATGTTTATTAGCAGTAAAAAGCTGGATCTTTTCGCTGTGCTTAATGCATGACTCAGGAGTAAGGTTTGTTTACCTTTTGAAAGGACTCAAATCTATTTGATGGTTTCTTACTGTACTTCACACTTTACAGGAACTGAGTTTAAATGAACATTGCAATTTTATATTTAATAGAGAGCCTGACGGCATATTCTGGATGACTTTCAGGTGTTGATGGTTATGTCGCTAGGAGCTTCAACCAGACCTCGGCATTTGGAGCATGGGTGATATATATTGAATAATTACTATACTAAATAGTAAAAGATATAGAGTGACTATTTGCTTGCAATAACAGAGATGCTGCATTTTAATAGTGTGTACACAGATTGACACAGAAAGCCCTATAAAATTTATTCCTAGGCTATCTTTTACTACAAATCGACTCTCGAATAGAATATTTGTCCAGATAAAAAATAATAAAATTCACTGAGTGTTCAAAAGCAATGTTAAAGCTCCTGTTTGCCATTTTTCAAGCTGGCAAAATTCATCTTTTGCTGGTGCTAAGGGAGAACCCTTGTAGGCCATGTTTGTGTTTATTCATGCTTTCAGTCTCAGTTGTTCGTTTGTCATAACATGTGTGCTGTTATTTGCAGCTTGATGTTGTGATAGACAATGTAGGTAGAACGATGTTATGGTGCTATGTTAGTAAGGTAAGACAATTTTAGTTTGAGGGTGTTAAAAAAACTAACAAATTTCTCTGCATACTGCTTATCTTCTAAACTTACCTGATGACAGGGCTAAAATAGGTCTTTGAGCAAGTACTTGTTTACTGAAGTTTATAAGAAATTAGAATAAGAAGTTGCTTTTTGACAGGGCTCTGGACCCCATGCTAGTGCCACCCTCAAAGAGTAGTTAATTTTGTGCCATCAGATAAAAAGGATAGATTAATAGAGATTGAAAAAACTGTGAAAATTGCTTGTAGCCCACCACCTTGATATGGCATGTCATCTTGCCTTACACTTTATTGTGTACGTAATCATGCATGTGTCATGTATTTTGATGCTCACTGGTCGATTCAAACTGCATATGTATCTTATTGACTTCTTGTTGTGTTCCAGTCTGGTTGGTTCGTTAGCTGTCAGGAATGGTTAGTCTTTGTGTGCACACACTCTTTGGGTCCTTCCTGGAAAAACACAAGCAGAACCCCTCAACCATTGTGGGTACAGGCTGTCATGGCAAATGGTACGTCTTGTGTGATCAGCCAAACTTAAAGAGGAAAATGATAAAAAAATGATCTTAGGTTTCCTATCTCAAAATACTGGAAGTATTTTTCTACACTTTTTTCTCTACTTTTCTTTTCAGTTGCAGAGGTGGCGTACATTTATTTTATTTCATTTAGATATTTACTTCTAACTAATATAATTACACAACAAACTGTGAAACATGCAATAATGTGAAGAGCAACAGAAATTGGCCTCTTGGTGAGGCCCCGAAAACAGACATCACACCCTCCTTGCATATTGAGTTTTTGTTGTACATACATTAGCTTACATTCAACTAAGCTTTCATCTGATTTTAGGTTTTAAGACTGCAATTGGAACATATGCCATTACTGGTCTACATGTCCTTCCATTCTGGTTGTATGTCAAGGTTCAGCTGACTGTTCCAAAAGTCAGGGTCTGCTTACAGACCTGTATTTCTCTCATCCTGATGGGTGGACGATTCCTGTGCATGTGTGTGGAGGTGAATCATTTAATCCTTAGGCATTTTTTACTTAGTGTTGTTTTTAGTATTGTTATAAGTTATATATTGTATAACACATAAGTTATAATACCAAATTGCATTAAGTCCTTACCTTACAATTCCTTCATAGAACAACTGAAATTGCATTTATTAAATAATCAGAATTAATATTGATCCACCCTGGCCAGATTTACTTTTCCTCACTCTAAAATATTATATTTTGTTTATGTATATATTATATATTGTAAAAAAAAAAAAAAAAATAATAATAATAATAATATTATAATAATATTATAATAATATCCTGTAAGACCCTCGAAATCTGACTGTGGCAGTGACCATCTCGAAAGCTTATGCTTCTATGGTCACTGCGCACCTTAAATTTTTTTTTCTTCTTAAGTACCGTAAATAGTTAACTTCCCCTTTTTTCTACCTGTATCCAAATATTCTTTATCTTATTCAAAATAGTGCAAAATAAAAAAATGAATGAATGAATGAATATTGTTTATTGAATTCATGTTTACTTTTGTAGCTTTGGTTTGTGTATGACCATATCTGCTGCCTTGGTGACCTACAAAAGCCTATACAACAAGAGCAACAATCACAACCTGAACACAGATCCTGCTCACCATGTCTTAGTACAGAACCACATCATACACCACTTTCTCCCTCAAGAGTGGAAACTCACAGTCACAAAGAAGGGGTGCAATTACCTATTCAGCAATACCAACCAATTCAAACTCGCCGAAGGTCACAATCACCAGGACAGACTTATGCAACTAAAAGAGGAAGGTCCCATTCACAAAGTCGTGTTCCTGTATCACCAAGGCAACGGTCTAATTCACCAAGGCGTGTTCCTGTATCACCAAGGCAACGGTCTAATTCACCAAGGCGTGTTCCTGTATCACCAAGGCAACGGTCTAATTCACCAAGGCGTGTTCCTGTATCACCAAGGCAACGGTCTAATTCACCAAGGCGTGTTCCTGTATCACCAAGGCAACGGTCTAATTCACCAAGGCGTGTTCCTGTATCACCAAGGCAACGGCCTAATTTACCAAGGCGTGCCCCTTTATCTTCAAGGCAACAGTCTAATTCACCAAGACGTGTTCCATTGTCACCTAGGCAACAATCCTGACCAGTTGTGCGTGGTCGGCGATATTCACAATCTCCAAATCGGGCCCCTGTATCGCAAAGACAGCGTTCTCAATCACCTCAACGTGTCCAAGCATCACCAAGGCGACATTCTCAATTACCAGATCATGTTTCACCAAGGAGAAAGTCGCAAACGCCAAACCGTGCTTCTACATCGACAAGACAACAATCACGATCACCAAACCGTGCTTCTACATCGACAAGACAACAATCACGATCACCAAACCGTGCTTCTACATCGTCAAGACGACAATCACGATCACCAAACCGTGCTTCTACATCGTCAAGACGACAGTCAAAATCACCAAATCGTGACCCAGTGTCATCAGCTATCCCTCTCCCTTCACGCGCGACAGAGACGTGATCCCCTAATTATTTCAGAGGTCATGTACTGACTATGTATGGGAGTGCGTCAATTCAGAGTGAAGAGGAATATGAGACATATTTGTTTTGTTTTCTACTGAAAAAATAATAGAAGCTATTAAAACAATAGAAGCTGACGAATGATTAAGGTAGTGGTGATAGTAATGGTGATGATGGCTAATGACTATGATGATGACACAGAGATAACGATGATGGAAGTGGTGATAGTAATGGTGACGATGGTTAATGATTATGATGATGAAACAGAGATGACGATGATGGTGATGATTGTGGTAGTAGCGGTAATAGTTATGATGGTTGGGGTTATAAATATGGCAGTGAGATGAAGATGATTATGAGTTTTAACAAACTGCAATAAACATAATAATTATTCAATTTCTTCTTCGTTTAACTAAATTAGCAAGAATAGACTACTGATCACTAAACATTTTGGAAAACTAAAAAAAACAGAAATGACTGCGCCCGTCACGCCAGAGAAAGATGCGGCAAAACAATCTCCTTCTGACAAAAAGTCTTTCTGGCTTATTCGTAAGCGCCGAATAAGCTGGTTTAGACCCTGTCCCCACGTATCCGTTTTCGTTTGAAAACGCAACCATTTTGTTCCGTTATCAAAAAAATCCGCGTCCACACAGCGTTTTTATTTTGATGCGACCCGTCCCCACGAAAACGCAGAAACGATATAACAAGGTCTACAGCGCATGCGTACTCGCGCGCCAAGTGGAATGGACATGAGTTGTCACGCCATCGTTTTCGAAAGGTTCCGTTTTCGTCCGTCCCCACGGCACCGAAATGGTATCGTTTTCAAATTGTTCCACTCTAGAGATCGTTTTCAAATCGTTCCGTTTTCGGTCATCGTTTTCGTGTGGACGATACCCGTATCCGTTGTCTTATGTTGTTGTTATTTTGCCGCTAAAAACCTGAGCGCGCCCGAGTTTGCCACCCTACGCGCGTTTTGTGTTATTCGTATTTATGCGTGACTCTAGAATTTACGCATCGTCATTTTGAGCAAGACTCGGTGCGCGCGCACGGGGTCGTTAAACACTTAACTCTGTCTTCATAACAATAACAATGGCGCGTTTCTTACTACGGACAAAAATCTATTACGGCGCGTGGAATACTAGAGTGAAAGTGTGTCTGTTTCAGTAGCGAGCCCTAGAAAAGCAAGCAAATTCATGGCTCGTAAAGTCGACAGTGCTTACTCCTGGGTAGTTTGTGCGAGCTGTGTTCTGTGCAACGTTCTCGTCATGGGGACCGTGCTTAGTTTTGGCGTTTTGTACCCAGCTTTTCTCAAAGATCTGGGTCGATCTAGAGAAAAAACAGGTAAGCTCTCTAACCGTGAATACTAGAAACCAAGACACGATCATACGATATGTGACCTTGAAATAAATTTAAACTGTTTAAACACATGACTTAAAAAGTATGAAAAGTCAACTGACAGCTCCAAACTAAAGTGAGGACCTGCTTTCTTTCTTACTCTGAATACATTGAGAGATTTGTATCGCTAGAAATAGCACTTTTTTTAGCAAATTTTGATTAAAATTCACAAGCCATGCCAACTGCGATTGACACGTCTAGATGTAAGTGGACAGGTGTCTGGCAGACGAGATTTGCATCATGACTGCGACCTCGTCACGATATGATTAGTAAGAAGACAGGTTAGGTGATATAAGGAGAGCAGACTAAGCTGTAAAAAGCTACAGGTGGTTAGGGTCTAAGATATGTTTATAAGTTAAGGTTAAATTGATATTTACATTTTCCCTGTGCTACTCTCTCGCGACTCGTTACACTGACTTCGAAGCCCTGTGTTACTGAAGATGGGAATAGGGCAGCTGTTTTGCGCTTTCCTCATTCAAAATTGTTTCCCCTTTTTTTTATTTATCTGGTAATGATCTTAAATCTGGTGCGTGTCTAGAGAAAAACGGATCAAATAAGGTCAAATCGGCATTCTTAGCTCTGGACGCTATTATTAGTTCCTTATCAAGAGATCCAGCGGCGTAGCCAAGATTTTTAACAGGTGGGGACCCAAAAGGGACTTTCAATGCATTTTCTCCTGTATTTTAGATAATGTGTCATACATTTACTGTATTTTTGGCTGCTAAAAGGGGGGGGGGCCGGGCCCCCTAGGCCACCCCCTTGGCTACGCCCCTGAGATCCATCTAGAAAATGCTATACAAATACGCACATACAATTGACCCTGTTCTCGACTATCACACGGAAGGAGTTTACCGAAGTCAAACTATTTCGTCACATGAGTGGGAGTGAGGTCCGGATCCCTCGAACTGGACACGCCCCTGTACCCCTACTATAACACTTTGAATATCCCCATTTTCCACAGCATGGATCGGCTCCCTCCCCGTGTCAATCATGAGCGTCAGTGCCGTCGTGTCTGGAGCACTGTGTGACAAACTCGGCTCACGGCTCACCGGGTACCTCGGTACTGTTGTGTGCTCCGCCGGCCTCCTTCTTTCCTCATTTGCTCCGGAGATCTGGATAGTGTACCTGACCTACGGGCTGCTTCTCGGAGTGGGCACTGGTCTAATCTTCACCTCTATCTTCTCCATAACTGCAAAGTACTTCAACAGGTTTCGCGCCTTGGCGGTGGGAATAGTCGGCTCGGGTGAAGGACTTGGGATTCTAGTTATGGCTCCGGTGATTCAATTATTACTGGACGCACTGCAGCTAAGAAATACGCTACGAGTGATGGCGGCGATGGTCCTGGCCAACACATTGGTCATGTAATAATAATAATAATAATAATAATAATAATAATAATAATAATAATAATAATAATAATAATAATAATAATAATAATAATAATAATAATAATAATAATAATAATAATAATAATAATAATAATAATAATAATCTTTATTGCCTTAGATAAATCAACATGTCTAAGTTTACAAAATGTAGGAGAAACCGATTATAAGTAAATGCGCTACATCAATTATATGTCACTATATTTAAAGACAAGCCTATTGACAAAAGTATTTTTAAATCGCTCTGAGTGAACCCTAGGATAAATCACATTTCTTTTTCTGAGGTTGTATTTTTGGTCTTTTTTCTTAGGCAGGATTTTGCTCAGAGGATATTCAGGTTGATCTAAGCGAGTACGATAAATCTTCTTATCTGCCTCCTCTAGAAGTTTACGGATGTTTACAATGTTTGAAATGTATTTCCTTTTAAAGCATCTCTCTAGGAAGTTCTGTATGTTTGTGAGATCCGAGTCTGAGGCACCAAAAACGGACAAGCCATAAGTGAAATTAGGAAGGACAATAGACTTAAAGAGGTGATCGAGTTCTTCTTGACAAATTCCTTCCTTTCTTAAAGATCTTAAAATGTAAAGACACTTATTTGCCTTTGTTAACTTGGAACGCACATGTTCACTGTATTTGCCGTTAGACTGAAAGGTATTCCCTAGAATCGGTAATACCGTACATTGCGGAATGTTGTTCACTAACTCGATATTCTGATTACACCCTTTCTTGCGGAAAACTAGCTCTTTGCATTTAGATGAATTACATACCATGCCATTGTCCTTTGTCCAAGTTAAAAACAAATCTACTAAGTCCGTGCGACATTCGCCATTGGCCCAGACAGGAATAACAATATTTGAGTCGTCAGCATATTTAAACAGAGCGGGCTGATTACATAAATTGATTTCTAAATCATTGATAAATATGTTAAAAAGATACGGGCCACTAACGCTGCCCTGCGTTGTACCTCGATTTACACATTTCCAATGACACTCAAACCCATTGTATACCACGCGCTGTTGGCGGCTAGCCAAAAAACTCCGGGGCGTGGTCTTCACTATGGACTTCGACCAGGGTGGGCTGCTCATACGCTGTGTCCCAACAGAGGTTCGCAAAGTAGTCATTGAGTTCGACTAGTGACTGCTCATCAAGCGAGACCTTAGCTGAAGAACGTCGGCGCTGTGAGAGGTTATCAATGTGCCTCCACCACTCCCTCGAGCCAACTGGTGCTTGCAAAATATTCTTTCTGTTTTTGCAAATAAGATCACTGATTTTCTTGTTGATCTCTTTAAGCCGATCCGTATTATTTGGTCCTATCTTTGATTTTGTCTTTAACAGGGACTTCACCAAAGGCGTCATCCATAGCGGATCACGAGATGACATGCGCACAGTCTTGAGTGGCATACACTTTTCCAGGTTGTCATGAATAAGGTTTTCTAAGTTGCGAACGGCTTCATTAACATCATTACTCTCTAATACACTATCCCATTTTTCTTCTGCCAGCGCTAAATATAACGCTTCTTTTCTGTGTTTCCTGCAGTCTCGAATTTTGATCGTTTTTCGAAGAGGTTTTAATTTCTTCCCTGCTGGCAAGATAACTGCCGTGTGATCTGTTTTGATTGATATGTTGTATGGAATGCACTCCCCAAACAAGTCCGGTCGATTTGTAAAGACGTTATCTAAATAGGAATCACCTCTAGTCGGAAAAGTCACGAGGGCATTCCAGCCCGTCAACATACACAGCTCTTGTACATCAAGTTGATTAACATCAACATGTGTTGTTGATTAACATCAACATGTGGACGTTCGATTCGCATGTCCAGGAAGAAACGGATCACGAGTATTTCCAGGAAGGAAGTAATGATTCGGGAAGTAGTAGAGAGTTGCCCATGCCGCGAAAACGTGGAATAGGGGTTTGCGGATGGATTGACTGGTCTTTGTGGAAGATTCCGACGTTTACTGTGTTTACACTAGCATCTGGTTTGGCAACACTGGCCGCGTTTATTCCTCAGTTCTTCATGGTAAGACTCCATAAAAGCTGCCACAGTTCTTAGCGCAGCCAAGTAATTCCACGCTCGCCAACATGCACAAAAGCACCTTTTACTTGCGTTTGTGATTGGCTATTCTCAATTTTTAGCGCTTGCCTTCTATTAAGAGCTGATATTGATATGGGGAATGCAGATTATTTTGGAAAGTTGCCTTTCGAATAATAAAGAAGTTTAAAGAACTTTTAGAAAATAAATTTTCTCTCGGCCGCATCGGGCTTCAGACAAAAAGGGTACTTGCGCTAAGAGAACATGTGACTTTTGGGTGGCAAACTATGCAGTCACTTATGTCTTGGCTTGAATTTGCCACCCAAAAGGTCACGGGATCTTTTAGCACAACTCCCCAATTCTTAGTTTTACGTCGCTAATGCGTCCAAGTACAAGTAGTTTTACTGACATGTGCTCTTAATGTAGGTTGCATATTGCAAAGAATTGGGCATCTCCGCTGACCGTGCAGCGTGGATGTACGTTTACATGGGCGTTGCCTCGCTTATTGGTCACGTGGCAATCGGTCGTTTGATTGACAGGCCATCCATCCAACCAGGCTACGTGTACCAGGTGTGTTGGGCGATCGCGGGTGTGTCTACGCTGCTGTCCCGTCTCAGTACAAGCTACGCGTACCTTTCCGTGTACTTCGTAGTGTTCGGATTCGCGTTCGGAGCTGCGATCACGTGCTGTGACGTCATTATGCTGACGCTAGTCCCCGAGGCACGAGGTGGTACCCTCGGTATGCACATGATGGCGATGGCCCTCCCGACGGCGACTGGTACCCCATTAGCAGGTGAGCAGACCCATTAGCAGGTGAGCAGACCCATTAGCAGGTGAGCAGACCCATAAGCAGGTGAGCAGACCCATTAGCAGGTGAGCAAACCCATTAGCAGGTGAGGAGACCCATTAGCAGGTGAGCAGACCCATAAGCAGGTGAGGAGACCCATTAGCAGGTGAGCAGACCCATTAGCAGGTGAGCAGACCCATTAGCAGGTGAGCAGACCCATAAGCAGGTGAGGAGACCCATTGGCAGGTGAGCAGACCCATTAACAGGTGAGGAGACCCATTAGCAGGTGAGGAGACCCGTTAGCAGGTGAGGAGACCCATTAGCAGGTGAGGAGACCCATTAGCAGGTGAGGAGACCCATTAGCAGGTGAGCAGACCCATTAGCAGGTGAGCAGACCCATTAGCAGGTGAGGACACCCGTTAGCAGGTGAGCAGACCATTAGCAGGTGAGCAGACCCATAAGCAGGTGAGGAGACCCATTAGCAGGTGAGCAGACCCATTAGCAGGTGAGGAGACCCGTTAGCAGGTGAGGAGACCCATTAGCAGGTGAGCAGACCCATTAGCAGGTGAGCAGACCCATTAGCAGGTGAGCAGACCCATTAGCAGGTGAGCAGACCCATTAGCAGGTGATCAGACCCATTAGCAGGTGAGGAGACCCGTTAGCAGGTGAGCAGACCCGTTAGCAGGTGAGCAAACACAGCAGAGTACGGTGTGGGGCAGGGGGGGAGGTTTACTGTTTCTTGATATGGTAGTGTATGTTTATTTGTACACACTGCCTTTAAAGGTGACTCTGTTACAGTGAGACGCGCGTTGGCGAGGTCACCTTGATAGTTTTGACAAATAAACCAACGGAAGCATGCGTCGCACTATGTTACTTTGTTGGTGGCCCATTAGCGTGCGTCGCACTATGATACTTTGATGTTGGCCCAGGAACGTGCGTCGCACTATGTTACTTTGATGTTGTTTCACTAGCGTGCGTCGCACTATGATACTTTGATGTTGGCCCAGTAGCGTGCGTCGCACTATGATACTTTGATGTTGGCCCAGTAGCGTGTGTCGCACTATGTTACTTTGTTGGTGGCCCATTAGCGTGCGTCGCACTATGATACTTTGATGTTGGCCCAGGAACGTGCGTCGCACTATGTTATTTTGATGTTGTTTCACTAGCGTGCGTCGCACTATGATACTTTGATGTTGGCCCAGTAGCGTGCGTCGCACTATGATACTTTGATGTTGGCCCAGTAGCGTGCGTCGCACTATGATACTTTGATGTTGGCCCAGTAGCGTGCGTCGCACTATGATACTTTGATGTTGGCCCAGTAGCGTGCGTCGCACTATGTTACTTTGATGTTGGCCCAGTAGCGTGCGTCGCACTATGATACTTTGATGTTGGTCCAGTACCGTGCGTCGCACTATGATACTTTGATGTTGGCCCAGGAACGTGCGTCGCACTATGATACTTTGATGTTGGCCCAGTAGCGTGCGTCGCACTATGATACTTTGATGTTGGCCCAGTAGCGTGCGTCGCACTATGATACTTTGATGTTGGCCCAGTAGCGTGCGTCGCACTATGATACTTTGATGTTGGCCCAGGAACGTGCGTCGCACTATGATACTTTGGTGGCCACTGTAGCAAGCGAGAATATAACAGCAAGAGAGCTAGATAGGTATCACCTTCAAAACTATCAAACTGTATCCACCATGCTAGAAAACCTTACATCTGATGGACTTTTTTTTCTCCCAAGGTTTGGTTGCTGACGTCACGCATTCCTACGCCGACACATTCTACATATCAGGAGCCACAATCCTTTGCGCGGCATGCATTCCATTCTTGATGTTGTATTTTCGAAGATCGAACTACGGTCACGTGACTACCGATGTAAATAACGTTGCGGTGTTAAATGCATGACCTCATTCCTAGGTTTTACTCGGTCAGGGTTTGGGGGCTAGCTGACTAGCTGTTTAGAAAAATTACCCAGAAGACCCTTGAGGGTTGTAAAAAAAAAGAGTCTCGTGAAATCTATTATCCATCGGTTGCGAATCTAATTGCGTGGGCCGATCATTTGAGTGACGGGGAAGTTGCTGCATTTTCCCGCTCGATATTTTTCACAAATAGCTTGTTACTTCTTTTGATAGGCCTTGGCTGTGTTTTGCTTTAGTTTATCTGTTCGTTTTTTAGGGGGTATGCCCCCCTATCAAATAATCTGCCCCTTATTCGCCTCACACTCTCTCCTACCTCACCTGTTTTCTACATCAACCCCTATACTCAAGTTGGGGACGGGGGGATACACAAAACATATGTCGGAAGATTTTAACTCCCTTCAATTACTTTTAAAAGTTCACCCAGAAGGGACAGCCAAATCCAGCCTCCACCCTTGCCCGAGGATCCAGCGTACTTTTCGTGAATCCTCGAGCATGGTCACCACACACACCCTTGATCCGTCACTTCTGCGCTACCTCCTCTGGTAGGCCCCTTTTTCTCCAGGTCGTCACGGGCACCCATTCGCACGCATTACAAAGCACGGAACATAACACTTCCACTTAAAGGGCACAGAAAAGCCATGCCAGTATGTGGTAGGGTACCTATGAGCCAAGTGCCTATGCGGATCACTCGGTATCGCTAACTGAGAACCCTGGAAATCTATTCTCTTCCTAGGGCTCACCCAGGCCTTGGGGAAGGTGTCGAGCTCATGGTTCCACAATACGAGCATATTCTCGTTCTTTAGGACAAACGACGGGTAATATTTATGTAGAAGTGTCTGCTTTTGACCGCTATAAGAGCCTTCAATCTCCTCCCATCTTACATAGTCGATAGAGAGGCCTTTGTAGTTCGCTTGTAGTTCATTAGACTGGATACCATGGATCTTGATGAGTTCCTCGTGGACGACGTATTTCTCTTGGTCCCTGAGGAACGATATATCGGCATCCCCGTCCCAAGGTAGGACATCACCACGCCTTACTGCACCAAGCAAGGTCCCTGAGGAAAAGCGATATTCTATTTTACTTGCAGGCATTTTTTTTATGTCCAATAGACTGATAGCATTTTGAGTGTGGGCAACAGAAATTCCTACTTCTAAAGCAAATAACCGTTAAGCAACCCTAAGGAATAGCAGTTGGTCAAGATTTTATACCCTAAAAGATAGGACGATCAATCCCGCCTACTTCTCTGGAGAGTCCCCCCGGGCATAAATATCAACGGTGGTTCTTCAGTAGCGGATCTCCGGGGGGGGGGGGAGGTGGTGTTAAAGGGTTTAACCCCTCTTGGGCTGCCTCTTTTATTGTTTGCATTGCGTCTGTTCATTCCAAAAATAAAATAATGACGAAAATGTTTGGGTTACCCCCCCCCCCCCCCGGGCAAAAGGCTAGATCTACCCCTGTTCTTTGCTGTTTTCCTTGACTATGTATGTACACAAGAACTCACCGTAATCGAGCCAGTAGGTCATATTATGGGCATCCATTGTCTCGCAAATGGTTTTAATCGCGTAACGAAGGTTGTTTAATTTGTCTTGGGGTAAATAGCATTCATCGTTATATGTCCCGCTCGCTGTGGGAATTATAAAGAAGTGCAGAACAGCAAGTGTAACCACGATGAATACAAATATCAGGAAGATAAAGGGATGTCTTGTTATGAACGATCGCCGGTTAGAGAGGTGAAAATACAGCCGTTTTCCACTTGACAGGATTGAACTGATCATTTTGCAGTCAACACTTCACAACTAACTTGCACCCTGTAACAAAAGAAAAGACAATTAAAAAATGCCGATAAACCACTCCTTTCTTGCAGTTCACTTTTTTTTTTTAGAAATAGAACGGTAACTTGCGAGAAAACATAAAAGTATGTCGATGGCAGGTATTTTGATCCCCTTTTTCTTTTCCAAGTCTACGTTAGAAGGCAGAGATCACATCCGAGTTCATGGGGTGTTCGAGTTTGACCCCGAAGTGGTGCTAAAAATACTCTTTCTTTACAGGAATGTCTAATTTTCAGTAAAGACTGAGCCGTTCCTATTTTTGGAGAATTTTAAGGCTGAAAAAGCTCTTACGGATGTTTTAAATTTCAGTGACATCGCAGCCCAAAACACACCCCAGCTTTTGTATAAAGATTATACCAACAAAGTGTTTTAATTTAAAAAGTTAGAATTAAAGAAATGATAAATCAAAATTTGATCCTGTATCTGTAACATGGCCGTGTGGCGGGAGGGGAACCTGGCCCAGGGCTAGGACATGAAAACAATAAATAAGCGCTCGACCCCCAGCAGCGGCGCGATTTTTCCTTCCCCACTGCACTGGAAGAGAAAAAAAAAATCACGACGCTGCTGGGGGTCGAGTTACTCATTTACCAGGCGGCTGCGGTTACAAAGCACGTCGTTTGAAAAGGGTACGAGGTAACGCGTAGGGAATACAGCCAGGTTAGGTAGGAACACGTGCTTTATTCAACACTAACAAGACATACATCATAAAAATTATCCTATAAAATTATACTGTAAAATTATCCTATAGCCCGTGCTTATACTGACTGTGAGAGGCTGCGTCATCTGTTGGCACAGACGTCATGTAAATGCAAATACGGTTTATTCTGTAAGGTATTATTCCCTGGTGTTTTATTTTCTTGTCAGTAGCCAATCTTATCGCTAAACATCAGCATTATCTAGAAATTTTTTTTTTGGATCGACGTAAAGTTTGCGATTAAACTGTTGAGTTATAAATTGTAAGGTTAGGAATTTTCGATACTCGTTGCATATCGAATTTCTTAACCCCTTCGGACTAATGCTTTATAATATATCGCCTTCAACAAATCGTTAAAATGACCTCAAAAACAAGTGAATGTTTTGAAAGCTCGGTGTCGTTTGTGTATGTTTGGTGTCCCCAACTAGAGAATACTATATAGTATTATGATTCTTGCGGTGTTTGGTTCCTAATGATAAAGTTTTGTTTATGAATTTTCAAAGGAAACCGGTTGCGCTTGGCCGAGTGCCACTAAAAGCAGTGACCATGCAAATAGCTCAGAACTTACCTGTCTGTTCTCTTGGTTTAGCATCGTAAACGTTAAAAAAGTCCGAACTGTGAAGTATACAATGGACGTGGCGTAAGCCATCTTCTAGTCACGGAAGGACGCTCATTTTCATTGCGTGACACTCTTATTCGCATTTCTCTCATTACCAGGCCACCGCGATCTTGCTTTTGTAGGGTATTTTCTTTGAAAATAGCTGTTTTGACCCTCAAATATCGGGTTTAATTTATATCTGCATACTGTTTTCCTTTGAACACTCAGCTCATTTACATGCTATTGTACAGTTACAAAGAGCTCCGACACTATCGCAATGGCCAACGCAATAAGATGCGCGCAGAGCAGCAACATGAGTCAGCATTGCAGGCGCCGCTACGTTCGGTTGGCCACACAAAATGTTTCCAAACTGCTTCAAAGTACCCCTCCCTCCTCCCCCATCCACCCAACACGGTGTTCGAACAACGCCAGCATTCATGGGCTATCCTCCGACATGATCGGAAAAAATGATACAGTAGGCTGAGGTTCGTACAGAGATCTCAATTTTCTGTCATATTTTAGGTCATGATTATTTAGCCTCAGGAATAGTGAGTTATTTACGGTTACTACAACCTTGCTGAGGAGGCGATTTTATTCACACTTCTTATTCTCAGAAGCGAAATAGCTGAAAGGGTACCTAGGTTCAAATAGGTGGGGAGGGAGTGGGCTGGTACGCCGATTGTCGGAGATGCTCGAACTGACGGATTTACACCGAAGTACAAAAGTGAAAGCAAAGTGTCCCCTGACACTACAAATTCTCGCTATTACGAACAGTAAATTACGATCCTGAGGTAATAGCGAGACTTGACGCTGTATCCGTGTATGTTTGATACGTGCTAGTACCCGATTTAAAGATGCTAGGTCGTAACTGCCCATTTTCTCTATCTGCACCAACATACGCAATCTCTGACCCGCGTAGCGCCACAGGTAGCACGTAATAAAGCGAAGGGTTACGGGACAAGCTGTTTATCCAACCCGCCGGCCATCAGACGAGCTACTTTAATCCCCCCACAATGCAAGAAATCCGTGGCATGCAAATAACCCGAAAGCAGTATAGAATTCATTAATGAGCACTAATTGAACTTTAACAGTGGTTATTGCATTTGCAATGTTGGTACGCATGGGCCAGATTCCCGCTATCAAATCTCATGTGATTAGTACAAAGATTAAAAATCCCTTGCCCAGATGGTCATCATCGACTTAACAGTAACGTAAGTCGATCCAACGTGCCGTTGATTTTAGCAAAAATACTTAACTTCGGAAGAGACGAGTCGCCGTTTCCCGCTGCGTCTTGCGTCAACGCGTTCCAAGACACCGATAGTCCCCTCACAGACACTCGAAGTTCTGTTATTATTTTTCGGAAAGCAAGAATGGCGAGAGTTCTGGATTTCATTTCTTCACTCCTAAGGTGCGTAGGCTTCTCTTGTAGTGCAGTCTTACTAGTATCCTATTCTGTGTTGGGATGGGAGCAGTTTATTATGTCTTGTTTTTTTAATGTGAGTGTTAAGCTTGAGATCCTTGGCAAATAATTATTACAAATTAGTATAACTTGTAATCGTAAATGATGATAGTAAAATCACTTTTCCCGTTTATCGCTGCTGGCGTTGAACAAAAGCGAAATTTGTTAAAAGAAAAAGGTCAAAATATTATTATGCGCTAATTATTCATTTACGACAAGTCATATGCTGCTCGTACTGTAAGTAACTTACCCCTCCCCCCAATCCCCCGTTTGCTCCCTTCCCCTTCCCCTATGATAACTACAGACACGGTGCATGAGTCAATGTGAAACACTTTCATTCTCATTCTGAATAAAAAAAAATACTCAAAGTGGGCATCAAGAGCAACAACAACAATAACAACAAAAACAGTGCACCATGCCCCCCCCCCCTGCCTCCTAATCTCGCAAATTCCCCCATTCTCCTCCATTCAAACTAGCGAGATTGTAACATATACACTTTTTTAATATAAGAACGTTTAATTTTCAGTTGAGGCCGGGCTGTGTTAAACATGTTTCGCAAATTTCAGTGTATTTAAAAATTTAATGCCCAATGAAGCATTGGAATATAATCACACAATTTGGTTCTGCATTTTGAACGCATCACACTAACAAACAATATTTTGCTGCTATCTGAGCCTAGAGATGATGAAATCTCAAGCTTTTTTTATAAAAAGGAAGAGTGTAATTCAGGCAGCGAATCCAGAATTCCCTGGAATATTCAGTGTTTTAAAGAAAGGTGAAAAAGAGTGGGAAGGTGAGAGTAAAAAAAGTTTTCTTCCGATGTGTAGAATATCTCCAGTGGCTCTTGAAAGTGTTTAGTAGACTGAGAGCCGAGCAAGTCCCTAAGGCTGCTTTACATGCCAAAGAGCTCTTTGATGCTTCACATTTAGAATATCAGCCACACGAAGTATACCATTTTGCGCATGTATTATCTGACACATTGCTGTTCCCCCATCCCCCCTCGTTTTATGCCCACTCCCATTGCTCTCCTGTATCCCCCCCCCCTCAGGTGCCATGGTACAAGTACCAGCTTAACCAATAACAAAGCAGGATAGTCCTCGCCTCTCAAGCAAGTCAAGAGAATAGACCATTTTCACGATGTTGTGCGAGCATCCAAAATAGCGGCCTACAGCTATGATCCAAAATGCGGAGAAAAGGGAATTTTACCCTAGCGCCAAAACTCCTTGAAAATAGCACTCTGATAGCATTTTCTATAGCTTCGTCTGTAAACTCCACTTCGTACGCCATTTTAGATCAACTTTGACCAGTCTGTAGTATTTTGGATGCGCGCGCAACATCGTGAAAACGGTCTATTCGGATCAGTGGGGAACGTCCTGACCCCCGTGACGTCACGAAGAACACAATATCCATGATCATTGCAAGTTCAAGAATCACTGAGTGTCTTGCCTCACTGCTCGGCAGCGTAATGAATAACTAATAAGGCATCACAGACAATTTCTTATTAAAAAAAATCCCCATAAAGAATTATCAAAAGCATTTTTTTAAATATTCATGTTTTAACTTTATAATTACGACGTACCATGAGTAAAGTGGCCCGGTTCCAAGTTAATTTTATTTCTTTCTTTGGGATGCAACATAGACATAAGTCGTTTCGTCTGAGTGCAAGTTTTCAGTCTTCATCATGACCTTATCATTGGTTTGACGTCGAGCGCCGCTATAGGGCGAAAAGGGTCTAAAAAAATAAAGTCCTTGAAAACGTTTTGTTTGTTTACTATTCCCAAGTTTCATCAGCGTCAGCGCCACCCGCCCATCTACTCATTCACAAAATACACTAAAACGATCGGGTATTGGATATTCGTTAAGTTACGATTGTAATAGCCCTACACGGACGCATAGCCACTCGTGTGTATTTTGTCCAAGTCATATTTTTGACCTGCGTAAACACAACGGTAAAACAACGGTCCACTTTAAAAAGCACTGTTACATTGTCCCGCCGGTCAGCAGCGAAGGGACATGGCTTATAGCACTATTACGTAGCTCTTCTCTTCTCTCCCTCTACCCTCAAGGCAAGATTGACGATAAGTATAACTACTAATGCCCCAGGTCCTCCTTATCTTGTTACAGCCTGTTGTTCGGGGACATTTGGAAAGGACTTCTAATGTCTCTGTTGGGTGTATTCTCCACGACCTCAAAGAGGGTAAAGCCACACGTTAAGGAGGCTCCTCTCACCGAACGACAAATTCAACTTATTCAGGACTCATGGACACTCGTAGAGAATCAGAAGCAAGAAGCAGGGATAAAACTTTTCACAAGGTAATTAACGGTGTTTTCATATAATGGAAAGGCAACATGTGCTAGACACGTTCAGTTAACATCGAATGCAACCTATGGCAGGCGCGTACCAAGGTTGGGGGGGGGGGGGGGGCGCATTCATAGGTATCATATAGAAAAAGCATAGTATTTGAAGATTCCTAAATAAGAAATGACCTACTTTATGGCCGCCAAGAAGGATGCACGCGCACCCTGCGCACCCCTCTGTGTACGCGCCTGTATGGTAGCTGTCAATCAAAATGCATTATATTGTAAGAATCAACATATGGTTGGCCGTCTTCGAATGATGTTAGGTTACAAAATAGGTTTTTATCGTTTAGGGAAGCAGTATTGTTTTTAGACGCAAACTAGATGCCACAAACTAGATGTCAAAACATATTTAATTAAACGCGGTCCTCAATTTAGTTTTAATACACCTTTCATTTTCACCTTTCCTTTAATTAACTTATGAAACTACTACTCTTAAAACAAATAGTGGATGTAATGGCACTAACTTCTCTATCTGTCATTCTATTTTTCATCTTTACATTACTTAGATTATTTAAGATCGCACCATACATCCGTGACCTGTTTCCGTTTGGGTACGACCCGGCGAGTCCAGGACTCAAGACGCATGCGCTGGGAGTCATGGATACTGTGGAGGTGGCCGTGAGGGGACTGGACGATCAAGAAAGCTTGGCGCTTAAATTGGTTGAGCTTGGACAATTTCATAAGCGGTTTGGACTAACCAATCAAGAGTTTGAGGTAACTCAAGCAATCATTGTTACCATGGTTATTACCACCATTATAGCATCGCCATCACCATGACATGAAGTTCTTGATTGCAATCGCCAACATTATCACTATCACCATCACATTCAAAATTTCCATGTTTAACATTATTACCATTATAACACCTTCATAATCGCCGTCAACATCGCCATCACCACTTCCACATCACGTTTGTCTTCGCCAAAACCATACCATAGTCATCATCACCATTATTTTCATCGTTATCACTATCACCATCGCTATCACCATAGACATCATAACATTAGCCTACTTGTAGACTTTGATAGTTTTTCCGGCACGAAAACCCTGAAAACACGAAGTTCGCATACCATAGTCATCATCACCATTATTTTCATCGTTATCACTATCACCATCGCTATCACCATAGACATCATCACATTAGCCTACTTGTAGACATTGATATTTTTTCCGGCACGAAAACCCTGAAAACACGAAGTTCGAATACCACGGCGGCCATCTTGGATAACGCTCTCTGCAGAGGGAGGGGGAGAAAAAATGCATTTTTTTTCGTGCCGGAAAAACTGTCATTGAAGCCTACAAGTAGGCTATCATCACATCACCATTATTATCGCCATTTTACCATCATCTTCAGAGCCTTAGCAGGCCACGTAAGATTGGGGGGAGGGGCACAATACAGAAACATTAAGAAAATATTGGGGGGGGGCACAGCCACGCCCCTTCTGGTCATTTCCTTATAATTTTTTAAAAATATTGGGGGAGGCACAGCCACGCCCCTTCTGGTCATTTCCTTATAATTTTTTAAAATATGGGGGGAGGGGGGGCGCAGCCACGCCCCTCCTGGTCATTTCCTTATAATTTTTGAAAATATTGGGGGGGGCACAGCCACGCCCCTTCTGGTCATTTCCTTATAATTTTTGAAAATATTGGGGGGGCACAGCCACGCCCCTTCTGGTCATTTCCTTATAACTTTTTATAATATTGGGGGGGGGCACAGCCACGCCCCTTCTGGTCATTTCCTTATAATTTTTGAAAATATTGGGGGGAGGGGGGTCAAGCCCCCATTACCCCACCCCCTGCTACGCCCTGACCGTCATCACCAACATCATGTACATGCAATTATAATCATCACATCACCATCACTATTAGTACACCATCACCGATTTGTCAATACCAGCCAACTATTCCGTATTTATTTATATTCACATACCGTGTTCGTTCTAGCATGTCGGTTCAGCGCTTCTGTGGACACTCGAGACCAGTCTTGGCGACAAATTCACGGCGGACACAAAACAAGCATGGACCGACGCGTATACTATTATACAGGGAGCGATGGAACAGGGGTTGAAGTGAATCATGGCATAAAGCCACATTATAAGAACTCCATCAAAAAGTATGAAAATTAAACGCGAAGCACCAAGAAAAGCAAGATAAACGGAGACAGCAGGACCATAATAGTCTCGCATGCAAGCCAGATCTCATTTGGGAATATTCGGAAATGTTGTCTTTTCAAACGTGAAAAGGCCGAGATGCACTGGGGCGACCCGACGGAGGATGTGAGCCGATCCAGTGCATCCCTTCCTTTGTGCACCACAGGGCTCCCAATCTTTTGAAAAAAAATCATTTCCGAATAACTCCAAATGACGAGAGCTGGCAGTATATCTTATCAAAAACAGTATATCATCCGTTAAAATAATTATTAAAAGCACATTATTCCAAAGAGAAGGAGTATGAGGAGATTTCACGAAATTTTCCGATTAATGCACATATACTGAAAAGAAATGAAATGTCACCCGGTATTACTATGATATACTATAAAATTATATCATATAGAGTGGTTTTCAAAATCCCGTGCAAATACATTACAGTGTACTAGTACTAAATAAACTAAAACGTATTTGACGGGTTTTTGAAAACCATTCTATTTTTGTCTGAATTAATAAGAATGTGTTGTGGAATTGGGGTATATTCTTATACCAAATATAATGTATATAAACTAGTTTGAATTTGATGCCGAATCGCGTAATCATAGTCCCACAAAGATGCCGAGTCTCGATCGTAAAAAGCGCGCGAAAAAAGCAAACGCTCCCCGCTGACTGAAGAAACCCAAAATAAATATAGGACCCGTGAGGCACCTCAATCATCGAACAAGCGAAAGGTTTTCAACCAGTATGACTTCTGCTTGTAGACTATTTACAGTATCTATTGCTCAAGCGGTTTTTTTTGTTTCTTGGCGAGGCGATGTTGATGTTGTCTTTGTATGGCAAGCAATTATTTCATGGTTATTGAATACTTGTGACAATGAGGAAAATTTTATGCTGCTTCAAGAATAAATTAAAGTATTACGTCAAACATATTCCTTACGGATTACAACAAACGAAAAGTTTATTTCGTGCTTGTAAGAAAGCAAAGTAAACAATATAAACCCTTTAAAAATTATCAACTTCGACAACAAACAGCTTTAGAATTTTCAAACCCAAAGAAAACTGTGCTTATCTAGCCAAGCACTATATTGAATATATTATCATGGCCGGACGCTACTTTGGGAGCTCTACAATTTTTATTCTTTTTTTACTTTTTACCGTATCCATTAAGACCCAGAAGTCATCAACTAGTCTCCTAAAACGTTCCTCTGTACTAATATGTAAGGGCCTGGACAGGAAATACTTTCCTGGTCGAAATTCCTTGGTCAAGCGATTTCCACGTGCTTCGCCTACGTCGCCATATTTGAAATCTTTGGCTGGACTTCAGTTGTCCTACACCTTCCTCTGTGCTTCATATCTGCTACTTTTAGCGGGGGATATTAGCACCAACCCAGGGCCGAGGAAGGCAATTGAATTATGTGGTGTGTGTGGAAAAGGATGTCGCTCAACGCAGAAAGCTATTGAATGTGAGGAATGTGAGAAATGGTTTCACGCAAAATGCGTAAGGATAAGTAACATGGAGTTTAAGGACTACGCTAAGAACCCATCACTTTACTGGGCTTGTTCCACATGCATATTTCCCGGTGAAATTTCCATTAACGAAACAACTTTTGAGTTACCATCCGAAGGAACAGGTAATTCTCCTGCGGAAGACGACCCGTTACAAGATAGGAATCTAATGGGTAATATACAACTAGATCCTGTTGAACCTGGCGCGGAAGGCATTCCTGAGAATACTGAACTGGAACGTTTAAGGAATCAACACAAAAAGGAGCTGCTTATCGCGCATTTGAATATAAACAGTATCCAAAACAAATTTGAGGAGCTTTGTAAAATTATCAAGGATCTGCAAATACATGTGATGTTCATCAGCGAAACAAAGATTGATTCTAGTTACCCCGATTCTCAGTTTAGTATGGCGGGATACTCTCTCTATCGTAACGATCGTAAAAAAGGAGGTGGTGGCATCATGGCCTTAATATCGACAGCGCTTGTCAAAAAGAGACTTAAAATTAATAAGAATTACAAAACTGTGGAAACCCTGGCTTTTGAAATCAAAACAAATAAAGGCAATATGGTAATTCTGGGAATTTATAGACCACCGACATTGTTGTGTGGAAACTACCGACTGGAGCTGGAAAATGAACTTAGCGAACTTTGTAACTGGGCAAGTTTGCAGGCAAATTTTGTGGTAGTTTTAGGAGACCTAAATCTGGACAGATTGAAACCAGAAAAGCCAGAGGGTAAATTGTTACTAGATTTAGAAGCTGAGCAAGATTTTAAGTGCCTGATAACCCAGCCAACACGGGTGGAAAAGCGTGGAGATGTTATCACAAAAACTCTAATTGACGTGTTGCTTAGCAATAAGCCGGAGTTATTTAAATGTGCCGGCAATTATTATCCCTGCTTGAGTGATCATGCACTCATCTATGGCGTTCTAAAAGAAAGGATAAATCAAAACAAGCCCAAAGTTATTTCCTTTAGGAGCTATAAGAACTTTGATGCGGATTCGTACAAGAAATTGTTAGAGACGGCTCCTTGGCACGTGGGTGAGCTTTTTGACGAAACGGAAGATCAAGTCAATTATTGGAACTCCTTAATGAATGATATTTTGGACGAGGTTGCACCTGTTAAAACTATGAGAGTGCGTGACAAAGACGTGCCGTATATGACTACAGGTTGGAAAAGCGCTATTCGAGCAAAGCGCAAGGCTAATGCAAAATACCTTAAAGATAAAACTCCTGAAAATTGGGAACTCAGACGCAGGGCTAGGAATGAAGCGACACAGCAGAGGAGAAAAGCGATAAAGGAGTATTGGAGACTTAAAACTGCGGACTTGAAGGACAACCCTAAAGAGTTCTTTAAAACGTTTAAGCCGTTTCTGAGCACAAAGGGTTGTAAGGCAAGTGAAGAGATTCTTTTGAACGAAAATGGTGAAGTTATCAAAGATCAAAAACAAGTTGCTGAAGTTTTCGTGGAGAATTTCGCATCCATAGCTGATGGAATTGGAGGTGATGCTGTCAAATGCAAGAATGTGGAGGATTTCGAGAATCATCCTAGTGTTTTAAGAATCAAACAAAAAAATTTGGAAGAAAGTACTATTTGCATAAAACCAGTCACACAGGGTCAAGTTTCTGGAGCACTTGGGGCTCTAAACATCTGGAAAGCAACTGGAAGTGACCAAATTCCCTCTAAATTACTTAAGATTGGTGCGGAAGAGTTGGCGAGGCCACTCGCCACTCTATATAACTCTTGTATTACTGCAGGCGCTTGGCCTAGTGCTTGGAAGAGGGGAGATTGGATACCAGTATATAAAAAAGACGATAAGCTCTCAAAAGAGAATTATCGACCAGTCACTATCTTGTCCTGTGTAAACAAAGTGCTTGAGAAACTGGTTAGTGTACAACTCGCCACGAGTTTCGACTCCCTTATGTACGTGAACTCTAGCGCATATCGAAAACAATACAGCTGCGAAACAACTTTGATCAATCTCACGGAAAGGTGGAAAATGGCAAGGGATGAGAGACTTTCAGTGAACATTCTATCAACAGATATGTCAAAGGCATTTGACTCGATGCATCCCCCCTTACTACTCAGTAAATGGAAAGCCTATGGAGCTCAGGATACATGTCTGCGACTTCTTGAGAGTTATCTCTCAGACAGAAGAAATCGTGTTAGAATGGGAAAGGATCTAAGTTCTTACAGCACGGTCAACCGAGGCTGTCCTCAGGGTTCGGCCCTAGGACCATTGCTCTGGAATATTTTTCAGAATGACCTCCCAATGAGTGTCAATACGGAGTTATCAATGTACGCCGACGATCATCAAATTTACCATTGCGGTCGGGATCCGGGAGTGGTCACAGCAAAGCTCAGTGCAAGTGCCGAACTCGCGACTGCGTGGTACGAGTCCAATTTGTTGGAAGGTAACCTCAAGAAATACCAAACACTAAGCATCGGTTATGGTAAAAAGGCGAACGCCTCCGTGGACTCGATCTCACGCATTTCTATCAACAACCAGGAAATACGGTCAGCGGACTCCCTAAAGCTACTAGGAGTTACAATAGACTCTCAACTCAATTTCTCGGAGCATATAAGCATAGCATGTAAAAATGCTGGCAGAAGAATCGGTGTGCTGATGAGACTTAGGAACTTGATACCTACAAACGCTAAACTAGTTCTCTATAAATCTGCTGTGTTGCCTTATTTGACATACTGCCACTTGACCTGGCATTTTTGTAAGGCAAGCGATAGTAGGAAGCTTGAGCGTTTACAGGAACGTGCCTTAAGAGCTGTTTTTAAAGACTGGAATTGCACTTACCACGAACTATTAATAAAGGCTAATTTATCTACTCTACGTAATCGTAGACTGCAAGACATTTGCATCTTAATGTACAAAGTTAAAAATGGCCTTTGTCCATCTGGGATTAGTGATTTGTTTTCTAAAAAAAACACGAACTATAATTTAAGATTGTCCGATTTCGTTATACCAAGATTTAATACAGTCACTTACGGGAAACATTCCCTAAGATATATGGGGGCTAAACTATGGAATAGCCTACCTAGGGCAGAAAGATCAATTGACAGTTTAAAAAGTTTTAAAGTGACTATGAGAAAAAAGGATTTCGAATTTATAGAAAATTGTAAGGGCTGTGCCCTATGTTCCGCATGATAATTTTTAAATCTAGTCAATTTTTTTTTCATAATTTCATATAGATTACAATCAATTTACATGTATTTATATATATATATATATTTATTTAGCTTTATCAGTAAGAATCTACAATTTTAAATTTTTAATAATCAGTATAATTTTTATAATTTTATCTTTTTTTGTGTCCCCCAATTAGTAGGGGTTTTATCCCCGGCTAGAGGTTGTTTATGACACTTTAATAAAGTTTCTATCTATCTATCTATTTTAATCGTAAGTGTTATATGCTGTTTATCTCCGTTACCATAACAAAACTAGCACTAAATGCATAGGATTACATCATTGGTCTCAGGACGGTGGTCTTTGTTTGTGAAGAAAAGATCGGTCGTTCGTTTTGTGTGCGCCGTCAACATGGCAGACTTAGTTGGGGAAAGTCAAAGCAAGACGGCTGGAATTATAAGCATTTTTATTTTGATATTTGGATTTATCAACACTGTTACAGGGTTTGTTTACATCGGGTATGGAGGAACAGACGGTAACGGTGTGTGGATCGGGATTCTCGTAAGTTTATCTCTATACTATTACTTTTTGCATTCTAAATATGTATTGTTGTTGACAGAGGCTATAAAACTTCGATTGTGAGTACAGAAGTGAATTAACCAAAAAAGGTTGCTAATATATAGATTTAGGCACTGCCTAAAAGCGGAGCCAGCATAAACACCTTTGGTGTTGACTGATCAAAGGTATTATTGGGGGATCTAGGATCCTGCTCTCTACTGAAATTTATTTATTGTACCAACCAAATGGATCCAGGCCTTATTCAATAATTTTAATTATGCAGTACATCAAAGTTAACAAACACAATTCCTGGTGTGGCTGTCAAAGTTGTCAAGAGTCTAATGGTAAATTCTTATGTCCCATCATAGAAGTTTCATTATAAATATCTTTTTTTTTAATCAAAACAATACTCCCACAAGCTTTGCCCTGTGCAGAAGATGTCATGGATGTAACAGTATTCCAAAGATTCAAAATAATATATTTAGACTGTTTAGATGCCATACTGTGATTTTTATGTATTGATTTAGTGGGGATTCTCTCCTTCATTGGACCGAATATTCAGAAAAATTTATGGAAATTAAAATCCAAAAATATATCTCCTTTCATGCATTACATATTGGTGCACCCCACTTTACCATATAGTGGCCTTGTTGTTGGTGGCCTACTCCCAAATGAATGCAATGAAGAAAAAACAGATTGAAAATGCTAACTTCTAATTTCAAACCAAACCCTTTCATTGATCTATGTTTGGGGTAGAGAGGAATCAAAGAATATCAATTGACTAAAAAATAATCGACGGGAGAGGAGATATAAAGTGAATTGACTCAACTTGAATGGTTTGGTGAAAAAAATATAACAGTAATGAAAATAATTTGATTGAGCATTTCTTGACATTTCCCCTTTCCCATTATCTTAACCCTTTCACCACCACAGGCCTCTAAAGAGGCCATTGTAGTGTATTAGCATTAAGATATTTATAGGATTAACACTAGTGATGATGTAATTGATTATGTATGTAATGATTGCGTGACAAGTGATTGTTATGCCATATAAGGTCAAAGGTGTATACTATATAATTATCTGAATTAAAGAATAAAGTTAGTCTACAGTACGAATCGAAGTGAGCAGTTGTCTTGTTATATGCTGAGCTAGAGATATTCCAAATTGGCGACGAGGATCTGACGAGAAATTTTATGAGATGGCTCAACAGATGGTTCAGAGCATTCCGGTCCCGACCTATACAGGGGTGGGGGACATCGAAGGGTATATCGAGCGCTTAGAGTGCTACTTCGAGCTGATGAAGACTCGCACAGAGAGTAGAGTCCCTCTGTTGCTGTGTGGTCTGACGGCAGGTCAGTACCAAACGTTGAGAGACCTGGTGGCTCCCGAGGTTCCAAAAGAAGTGGCGTACGACACGCTCAAAGGGAGACTAATCGAGCACTATGGTTCTGTGAGGAACACTCGTTTAGAAAGAGCAAAGTTTCGGGCTCTTAGAAGAGACGAGAAGGAGAGCGTAGCTGATTTCGAGGTGCGACTACGTAACGCGGTACGGTATTGTGAGTTTACCGGAGAAATTCTTAACGAGAATCTGGTGGAACAGTTTATCTCTGGGATAAACCACCCAGGGATTGAACGAAAACTTCTCCAAAAGGGGAGTTCGTTAAAACTGTCGGAGGCCGTACAAGAGGCAAGCGCATTCCTTTTGCTTGATGCAAAAAGCGGACGTGAGGGCCAGAGCGACACACCCGTCTCCGTGTCGGCGATCTCAAAGGGAAATGCGGTTGTGTGCTTCCGTTGCGGGAAGAGAGGGCATGTTGCCCGTGATAAGTGTTGCAAGGCCGTTGGCAAGAAATGTAACGACTGTGGCGTCGTCGGACATTTTGCGAAGAGCAAATTCTGCCGGCTAGTAAGACCAGAAAATAACTCCCAGTCGTCACGCGTTAGGAACGGCAGCCGTTCGCGACGTGGAGGCCGTGCAAACCAGATCACCGATGAGCACGCCGATACCAAACAGGAAAAGGCGGTAACACATTTGTTTTCCGTAGAGGTTAGAAACGTAAAGGAAGCGCCCACGTGCGAGGCAGAGATTAGGGGTATGGTATTTAATTTTATCATTGATTCAGGAGCTGCCGCTAACATAGTTTCTAATCAATTGTATAAAAAGATCAAACGTGATGTGGTACTTAGGAAGACTACCAAAAAGTTATTTGCTTTTGGGCAATCGGTGCCTTTGAAATTGAAAGGAGAGTTTGAAGCGGAAATTACTGTAAATGATAACAAAGCTCTCGCTAATTTTTACGTGTTTAATGGAAAAGCATCTGTCAACAATTTGATAAGTAACAAAACCGCTAATGAGTTACGATTACTTCATGTCAATTCCGTCACAGGTCAACAGTGTCACGCCAGTCTAGAGACGGAAATTAAGTCGAAGTTTACTCAGTGTTTCGATGGGGTGGGTAAACTTAAGGGTACTAAGGTTAAGATACATGTAGACCCTGATCGTGAGCCTGTAGCGCAACCGGTGCGCAGATTGCCTTTCGGATACCGAGATAAAGTGGCAACTTTGCTGGAAAGGCTGGAAGCCGAAGATATCATAGAGTCGGTAGAGGGGGTTGGTTCACGTTGGGTAAGCCCTATTGTTGTAGTTCCCAAATCGGACGGTGATTTGCGAATGTGTATTGACTTCAGGAAGGTCAATGAAGCAATAATTCGGGAGAGGTACCCCATTCCCACTATGCAGGAAATGCTAGCAGCATTGAACGGGTCCAAGGTATTTTCTAAGTTAGATTTAAAGCAAGGATTTTTTCAGCTAGAGTTGGACAAAGAATCTCGCGATATCACGACCTTTGTTACTCATGTGGGTTTATTCAGAATGAAAAGGCTTGGGGATTTCATGCGCTCCTGAGTTGTTTCAGTACACAATTCAGAAGGTTCTTGCAGGGTTACCTGGAGTGTTAAACTTAGCTGACGATATTGTTGTTTTCGGTAAAGACGAACGCCAACACAAAGAGCGTTTATTGAGTGTTATGTCACGTTTGTCGGAAAGCGGGTTGACACTCAATCCAGGTAAGTGTCAGTTCGGATTAAGTTCGATCACGTTTTTAGGGCATGTTATCTCTGACAACGGGGTATCAGCCGACCCAGGTAAGGTCGAGGCAATAGTAAACGCCCGGGCCCCAATGAATGTGTCAGAATTAAGGGGATTCCTAGGTCTGGTACAGTATGTCGGTCGTTACATTCCGGATCTAGCCACCCTGTCCGCTCCACTTAGAGCATTAACGCGCCAATCGGTTCCATTTGAATGGACCCAGAAACAGGAAGATAGTTTTCGCGACATCAAAAGGCTGATGAGTGCTAGTGAGACGTTAGCATATTTTGATAGAGAGAGCGAAACGACCGTGATCGCTGATGCGAGTCCAGTGGGATTAGGAGCTGTCCTAGTCCAGAGAAAAGCAGGTGAGAACCGAGTAGTAGCGTATGGGCATAGAAGTCTAACAGATGTGGAAAAGAGATATTCTCAGACAGAACGCGAAGCACTGTCATTAGTATGGGCTTGTGAACACTTCCAGATGTATTTATTAGGTACAAAGTTCAAACTCATAACAGATCACAAGCCGCTCACTCACGTGTTTAACAACGCGAATTCCAAATCAACGCCTAGGCTAGAGAGATGGAGCTTGAGGTTAGAGCCATTTGACTTTGAGCTACAGTACAAGCCAGGTGAGTCTAACATCGCAGACCCGATGTCTAGGTTAAGTAGAGGTCCCAGAGAAAGCACTAAAGTGGATGACACAGGAGATTATATTGCAGCGGTAGTGAGGGAAGCTATACCGATTGCAATGTCATGGGAAGAGATTAAAACCAGTTCAGATAACTGCGATAGTGTCGAAAACATGAAGGAAGCTTTGAAAACAGGTAAGTGGGACAAGTGTGCAGCAAGTGTGAAGTCAGTGAGAGGAGAGTTGAGTGAGTGCGATGGTGTGATTTTGCGTGGAAATCGGATTTTCATACCCTCAGACCTGCGAGATCGAGTGTTAAAATTAGCACACGAGGGTCATCAAGGAATTGTCAAGTGTAAGCAGAGGCTTCGGAGTAAGGTATGGTGGTTAGGCATGGACAAGGATGTTGAGTCTATGTGCAAATCATGTGAGTTATGTCAGCTAGTGTCGAGCTATGATCCACCGGTACCTATCGTTACGACCGAAATGCCTAAAGGACCATGGCAATTTTGTAGTACGGATCTTCTTGGACCGCTCCCCGATGGTAGGTATGTAATTGTCATCATCGATTATTTCAGTCGATAGTTTGAGGCAGCTATGTTGAGATCGACTAAGGCAGAGAACATTATCGAATTCTTAGATGCAACATTTGCTAGGTATGGGTATCCAGAAGTGTTGAGGACGGATAACGGTCCGCAATTTATCTCAGGTGAGTTCCAGACATTTCTCAGGGCAGGTGGGGTGAAATGGCTTTCTACGACTCCACTTTGGCCCCAGGCAAACGGTTTGGTAGAGAGAACTAACCGGTCGATATTGAAGGTGTTAAAGATAGCTACTCAGGAGAAGGCAGACATGCAGAGAGAGTTTAGGAAGTTTGTTGCGGCATACCGATCTACGCCACACACGGGAACAGGGTGTACCCCATTTTCGTTGATGTTTGGGCGAGAAATGCGCACAAAGCTTCCCCAGCTAGACTTTACAGCTAGTGATCCTGAGTTAGCTAGAGACAGGGATAGAGAATACAAGCTAAAGCTGAAGGAGCATGCCGACAAGAAGGCTAAAGAGAGTGAGATTAAAGAAGGAGATACAGTGTTAATGAGGAATGAACAACAAGGAAAGTTAGAGCCAAACTTTAGACCAGAAAAGTACAAAGTGGTAAGTAAGAATGGTTCTGATATTGTTTGCGAAAGTGAGACTGGAGGCACGCTTAGGCGAAACGTTCAATGCGCTAAGAAAGTGCTAGAGGCAACCAGTGAGAAGGTAAGTAAGGAGAACCAGGGTAACCCGGAATTAATCCAAGACCCTATAGAAAGCAACCCTCCTGTAGACCAACCTCCCGAACCGCCTTCGATACGCACAAGTGTTCGAGCCCGCCAGCCTCCAGCACGGTTGAACGACTATCTCGTGTATCAGTAGATTTTCTATGTATTATTTAAGTGTTTGATTATCATGAGCTCACGTGCATGGTTACGCATTATTTGATTTTCCCTAGTTGTTGTGATTACTTTTATATTTGTAGTTGATTTAGGTTATTCATTTAAGTCCTACATTCCATTAGCAAAAAGGGGAGGGATGTAGTGTATTAGCATTAAGATATTTATAGGATTAACACTAGTGATGATGTAATTGATTATGTATGTAATGATTGCGTGACAAGTGATTGTTATGCCATATAAGGTCAAAGGTGTATACTATATAATTATCTGAATTAAAGAATAAAGTTAGTCTACAGTACGAATCGAAGTGAGCAGTTGTCTTGTTATATGCTGAGCTAGAGATATTCCAAAGCCATGTCTTTGCTATACAAGCTATGTGAACAAAATTCTATTATTGAAAAAGAACAAGGTTGTTGCTAGTGTTATAAAGTTTAAGTATCTTGCCCTAAAAAAACCCTTTCCATAATAAAAGTTTCATTAATGTACATTTGTAAAGCTACATTCTAACAAGCTTTGTCCTTGCAAAGAACAAGTAATGGATGAAACAGGATTTCAAAGATAGAATATAGTGTCAGACACAATTTTAGATAAGATGCAATACTGAAGTTTTAATGTACCATTTTAAGTGGTGATTTTCCATCCCCATGGGAATTAATATCTACAAATATACATCCAGTAATGCATTATATTTTGGTGTTTTTAGAAACCCTGGATCCAACCATTCCAATGAAATAAATCTAAACCTTTAAAATAAATGTAATGGAAAAGGAAAGGAAATCCTAAAAAGAAGATATAAGTGAAAGTACTAAATGAAAATTTCTAATTCAAAAATCAAATCTGTTTATTAATTTATTTTTGGTGTAGAGGGGAAATAGCAAAGAGCATCAATTGCATAAAAATAGTCAACATGGAGAAGGAACGGAATAAATATGACTCTTCTTTAAATGTTTGAAAAGAAAATATAATAACAATAATGTGATAACTATATTCAGTACTTTCCTAAAATATCCCCTTTTCCATTATCTTTAGGTTAATAAAGATACAGATTTATTATTTAAAAAGCAAACGTTTGTTTTTAGTTTTATATAATATAAGTATCTTGTTCTAAAAAAAACCTATTGAGTGTGTACTGCTGAATCACATGGTAATGCCCTAGTCATTTGAGCCCCCTCCCTTATGGTCCTGGGGAAGTCAGGGGTTATTGTGGGGTTTTAGATTACTTTTTAACCAGAATATATCAAGAGGGGTGGTGGTATTGACTGTTTTTGACTCTTAACTTGGAAACAGGCTTTTATTAAAGTCTAATCCCCCACCCTTTCCTGGGACCATGTGTGTGGGGGTATCAAATGACTAGTGAATAAGAACTCCCTACTGTCTTTCAGACATGTCTTTCAAGACATGGTTTTCAATTCTCATGTCTTCCAGTCTTTAGCATTCATCTTGGCCCTCAGGTAGTCCCTGGTTCATAAAAGAGTAACATTTCTTTCAAAACAATCTTTTCATCAAGACATTTATAATCTGACTAATTTTCACAAATATTTGAAAAAATAATAATAAACACATAAGATGTAAGATGCAGACAATAACAATACATATTGGACACAGAGGTTGAATTTTGTTTTGTTTTTATCCTCGGTAAGGAAAATTTCTCTTGTAAGTTGAAAAAGTTGCTGTATCTTCTAAGGATATGTATCTTCTTAGGACTAAGAGTACAGGATATAAAGACAAGAACGGTCTGCTTTACCAGTATATGACAAATGCAACACGATATTGGTTAGCCTTTATGAAATATTTCAACAGAATCAAGAATAAAGATAGAACAAAGAATGTCAAAACAAAATGTGTTATGCTCATTCTCAAAGCAAACAAAAAGGACAACAAAAAGCCCAATAACTGTCATATCCTCAATAGACAAAAGAAATCGTCGTCTGAAACTCACCTTGAATTTTGTCGCTTTTTTGTGGTTTTGTTCGCTTTTTAATGTGAACTATTACTTACTTAAATTTACTAGCATAAACCAGACATATCCTTACATAAATCTTGGCGTGATTGAATGTTAGTAGATCTCCTCTAATTGACTTTATCCTTAAGTCACAAAATTTGAGGCAAAAAGAAATAATCAACGCATGACAAGAACTTTTCCCTTGCTCTGTGCTTGTATTTAGCCGCCATTACGGGGCCGAGTGAGGCCTGGGAGTCGCGCGGCTGACTGACTGACTGGCTGGCGAGTGACACCACAGGGTACCCGCGCGATGACCACAAAACCAAGTCGCATAGTTATACCGCTGGCTCCGCTATAATTCTCCTAAAAACGTTTTTCGCTTATATTTTTTAAAATAAAATCGCTACCGTAAATATTATTCCAGAATATGGTAGTATTTAATGTAGGGACTCAGTTAATGTAAAAATCGCATTTTCGGTATTTCTGTCCACACGAAACTGTTCCGTAACCTTAAGAGCGGCACTCTGTAAGAATCGAGCCAATTCAGGTACTTTAAGACAGGCAGGTTCACAGATTTTGCTCAAGTCTGATTTGCAGTGTTATTCTAAGGTACTATTTAAAACAGGCATTTTCGAAATATTCTTTTCCTTGGAAAACACGTCTTCTAGCGGACCGGGTTTCGAGCGAAACACCTAGATACATCCCAGGATACCACCATAAAGGCTATGTTAGCATACGAACCTCCGCATCCGCTTAACATGCAGCTTACAAACAGTCAACGTACAGACTGTTTAACGTAGACTATATTCACGAGTGCGAGTTCATTAATGTGCACTGACAATGAAGATGGAACACGGGCCAACGCACCTCGGCCAACAGCCTCAGAGGCTTCTTTAAGTCCCTCACAATTCAATATGGTGTGTTTAGGGAGATACGACAGGCAGGCAGGCAGATAGATAGCTTACACCTTATGCCCCCTAGATCCTGTGAAATGCCTTGGTTTCTTCTGATATGATGGTGATACAAGAAAATAAATGAAATAACCAAGACAGAGTCACACCAGAGTTTACGAATATGGTTTAGTTTTATCGTTTTCATCTGATCTTACGGCATCGCTCCCATCGCCGTCTGCTGCGTCTACTTGTGAAAAAAACCCTTGATTTAAGTCCCCTACCAATAATATAATTTCCGCAATTTTCAGCTTCTGATGAATGGAATCCTTGGCATCATAACATGGGTTAAACGTAACAAGGTCGCGGTACGTATGATGACCATATACTTTAGAGGGAGGTCACACCAACTCACAATATTTAGGACCTGCATGGACCCTATACTCGTTATACATTGATTATAAGGGATGTCGGACTCAGTCCCTCAGTGATAATTAGACGTGATGGGATTTCAGAAGAATAAATTATTTCCGTTTGAGAGCGCAACCTTTAATCACGAATACTGGTATCGTACACAGATACCATTTTCCTGGGTTTTCCGGTAACATTTTCCTGATAACATCTGTTCTGCTTTTATTCAGTCTTTTGTCTTTATGTACTTTTTCTGGTATCTTTCACATTACATTTTTCCTGGTATTTTTCAAATGATATTTTAATGATACTTTTCAGATGATGTACTTAAAGGTATCTTTCTAATAATTTTTTCCTGTTTTTTTTAGATGATAATTTTCATTCTATTTTTCAGATTATATTTTTCATGTTATCTTTCATACAATATTTTTCCTGGTGTTTTCCAGATGATATTTTTCATGGTGCTATGTATCTTGAACATCATCCTGTGCATCGTTCAGACCATCCTCGCTGCCATTGGCTTCTTTATCTGGCAAGTGCTGAAAGGGATAATTTCCACCAAGTGTCGAATCAAGGATGACCACTGTGACTGTGGATCCGAGAAGGTTCCTGTTGAATGTGAGTACGTGTGGATGTGGATCTGAGAAGGTTCCTGTTCAATGTGAGTACGTGTGGATGTGGATCTGAGAAGGTTCCTGTTGAATGTGAGTACGTGTGGATGTGGATCTGACAAGGTTTCTGTTGAATGTGAGTACGTGTGGATGTGGATCTCAAAAGGTTCCTGTTCAATGCGAGTACGTGTGGTTGTGGATCTCAGAAGGTTCCTGTTCAATGCGAGTACGTTTGGATGTGGATCTGAGAAGGTTCCTGTTGAATGTGAGTACGTGTGGATGTGGATCTGAGAAGGTTTCTGTTGAATGTGAGTACGTGTGGATATGGATCTCAGAAGGTTCCTGTTCAATGTAAGTACGTGTCAATGTGGATCTGAGAAGCTTTCTGTTGAATGTGAGTACGTGTGGATATGGATCTGAGAAGGTTCCTGTTGAATCTGAGTACGTGTGGATTTGGATGTGAGAAGGTTTCTGTTGAATGCGAGTACGTGGCGATGTGAATCTGAGAAGGTTCCTTTTCAATGTGAGTACGTTTGGATGTGGATCTGACAAGGTTCCTGTTGAATGCGAGTACGTGTGGTTGTGGATCTGAGAAGGTTCCTTTTCAATGTGAGTACGTGTGGATGTGGATCTGAGAAGGTTCCTGTTGAATGCGAGTACGTGTGGATGTGGACTTGAGAAGGTTCCTGTTGAATGTAAGTACGTGTGGATATGGATCTGAGAAGGTTCCTGTTGAATGTGAGTACGTGTGGATATGGATCTCAGGAGGTTCCTGTTGAATGCGAGTACGTGTGGATATGGATGTGAGAGGGTTCCTTTTCAATTTGAGTACGTTTGGATGTGGATCTGAGAAGGTTCCTGTTGAATGTGAGTACGTGTGGTTGTGGATCTGAGAAGGTTCCTGTTGAATGTGAGTACGTGTGGATGTGGATCTGAGAAGGTTTCTGTTGAATGTGAGTACGTGTGGATATGGATCTCAGAAGGTTCCTGTTCAATGTATATACGTGTGGATGTGGATCTGAGAAGGTTCCTTTTCAATGTGAGTACGCGTGGCTGTGGATCTGAGAAGGTTTCTTTTCAATGTGAGTACGTATGGATGTGGATCTGAGAAGGTTCCTGTTTAATGTGGGTACGTGTGGTTGTGGATCTGAGAAGGTTCCTGTTCAATGTGAGTACGTTTGGATGTGGATCTGAGAAGGTTTCTGTTGAATGTGAGTACGTGTGGATATGGATCTGAGAAGGTTCCTGTTGAATGCGAGTACGTGTGGATATGGATCTGAGAAGGTTCCTGTTCAATGTGAGTACGTGTGGATGTGGATCTGAGAAGGTTCCTGTTGAATGTGAGTACGTATGGATGTGGATCTCGGAAGGTTCCTGTTGAATTCGAGTACGTGTGGTTGTGGATCTCAGAAGGTTCCTGTTCAATGCGAGTACGTGTGGATGTGGATCTGAGAAGGTTCCTGTTCAATGTGAGTACGTGTGGATGTGGATCTGAGAAGGTTTCTGTTGAATGTGAGTACGTGTGGATATGGATCTCAGAAGGTTCCTGTTCAATGTATATACGTGTGGATGTGGATCTGAGAAGCTTTCTGTTGAATGTGAGTACGTGTGGATATGGATCTGAGAAGGTTCCTTTTCAATGTGAGTACGTGTGGATGTGGATCTGAGAAGGTTCCTGTTGAATCTGAGTACGTGTGGATTTGGATGTGAGAAGGTTTCTGTTGAATGCGAGTACGTGGCGATGTGAATCTGAGAAGGTTCCTTTTCAATGTGAGTACGTGTGGATGTGGACTTGAGAAGGTTCCTGTTGAATGTAAGTACGTGTGGATGTGGATCTGAGAATGTTTCCTGTTGAATCTGAGTACGTGTGGATGTGGATCTGAGAAGGTTCCTGTTGAATCTGAGTACGTGTGGGTGTTGATCTGAGAAGGTTCCTGTTGAATGTGAGTACGTGTGGATGCGGATCTGACAAGGTTCCTGTTGAATGCGAGTACGTGTGGTTGTGGATGTGAGAAGGTTCCTGTTGAATGTGAGTACGTGTGAATGTGGATCTGAGAAGCTTTCTGTTGAATGTGAGTACGTGTGGATATGGATCTGAGAAGGTTCCTTTTCAATGTGAGTACGTGTGGATGTGGATCTGAGAAGGTTTCTTTTCAATGTGAGTACGTGTGGATGTGGATCTGAGAAGGTTCCTTTTCAATGTGAGTACGTGTGGATATGGATCTGAGAAGGTTCCTGTTCAATGTGAGTACGTGTGGATGTGGATCTGAGAAGGTTCCTGTTCAATGTGAGTACGTGTGGATGTGGATCTGAGAAGGTTTCTGTTGAATGTGAGTACGTGTGGATATGGATCTCAGAAGGTTCCTGTTCAATGTAAGTACGTGTGGATGTGGATGTGAGAAGGTTCCTGTTGAATGCGAGTACGTGTGGTTGTGGATCTGAGAAGGTTCCTTTTCAATGTGAGTACGTGTGGATGTGGATCTGAGAAGGTTCCTGTTGAATGTGAGTACGTGTGTTTGTGGATCTGAGAAGGTTCCTTTTCAATGTGAGTACGTGTGGTTGTGGATCTGACAAGTTTCCTGTTGAATCTGAGTACGTGTGGATGTGGATCTCAGAAGGTTCCTGTTGAATGTAAGTACGTGTAAATGTGGATCTGAGAAGGTTCCTTTTAAATGTGAGTACGTGTGGATGTGAGTCTCTGAAGGTTCCTATTAAATGTGAGTACGTGTGGATATGAATCTCTGAAGATTCCTATTAAATGTGAGTACGTGTGGGTGTGGATATCAGAAAGTTCCTGTTGAATGCGAGTACGTGTGGATGTGGATCTTAGAAAGTTTCATTGAATGTGTTTCCAGAAGCCTTTGGCAGCCATTGCAATTTAAGATGAACCGATGATCTAGGGTCTGGGAGCGAAATTTGTGATCCGGGAAACAAACTCAATGACTTGTTTTTATGACTGTGTTTTCAGTGGAGGATTGCTCGTGGATCAGTACCTTCGAGAACATGTTTCTCCTGTTTATTATCGTTAATGGCATTTGCTCGCTGTTCGTCTTCGCTGGATCCATCATAGGCTGTATCGCGGCTTGTTGCTCTAACGAACCAGTGAGTCACGTGATTAAAAACTAGTAAACCACGTGATTAAGAACCCGTAAGTCACGTGAGTAAAATGAACGAATATTTTGCCTGCGACGGAATGTCATTCTCGTTGGACATGGATGGTGCTCAGAGGGGTGGATTCCTCCCCTTTTTTGCTTTTGTTAAAAGTATTGTAATTTTATAGTAGTTTACCATACTAAAATTTGATGGCACCGACCTCCGCTAGAGTTAGGTCTAGGACTTACGTATTTTATCCTTTTGGTATTTAAAGTGAAAATCTGACTTCTTGAATCAGCACCTTTGCCGAATCCTAAAACATTCTTGTCTCCACAGCAACCGCCAAGCAATACCGTGGTGGTGCAACAGCAGGGTGCCATGGTAACCACGGGAGCTTATGGCGGAGGACAGACTATGGTGGTTAGTGGCGGCCAGCCGATAGTGATAGGTGAGTGTAGATACCACATGAGATTATTTCAATTTGATGGTTAGTGGCGGCCAGCCGATCGTGATAGGTGAGTGTAGATACCACATGAGATTATTTCAACTTGATGGTTAGTGGCGGCAGCCGATCGTGATAGGTGAGTGTAGATACCACATGAGATTCTTTCAATTTGATGGTTAGTGGCGGCCAGCCGATAGTGATAGGTGAGTGTAGATACCACATGAGATTATTTCAATTTGATGGTTAGTGGCGGCCAGCCGATCGTGATAGGTGAGTGTAGATACCACATGAGATTATTTCAACTTGATGGTTAGTGGCGGCAGCCGATCGTGATAGGTGAGTGTAGATACCACATGAGATTCTTTCAATTTGATGGTTAGTGGCGGCCAGCCGATCGTGATAGGTGAGTGTAGATACCACATGAGATTCTTTCAATTTGATGGTTAGTGGCGGCAGCCGATCGTGATAGGTGAGTGTAGATACCACATGAGATTATTTCAACTTGATGGTTAGTGGCGGCTAGCCGATCGTGATAGGTGAGTGTAGATACCACATGAGATTATTTCAACTTGATTGTTAGTGGCGGCCAGCCGATCGTGATAAGTGAGTGTAGATACCACATGAGATTATTTCAACTTGATGGTTAGTGGCTGCCAGCCGATCGTGATAGGTGAGTGTAGATACCACATGAGATTATTTCAACTTGATGGTTAGTGGCGGCAGCCGATCGTGATAGGTGAGTGTAGATACCACATGAGATTCTTTCAATTTGATGGTTAGTGGCGGCCAGCCGATCGTGATAGGTGAGTGTAGATACCACATGAGATTCTTTCAATTTGATGGTTAGTGGCGGCAGCCGATCGTGATAGGTGAGTGTAGATACCACATGAGAATATTTCAACTTGATGGTTAGTGGCGGCCAGCCGATCGTGATAGGTGAGTGTAGATACCACATGAGATTATTTCAACTGGATGGTTAGTGGCGGCCAGCCGATCGTGATAGGTGAGTGTAGATACCACATGAGATTATTTCAACTTGAAGAGCATTCGCCCAGCAACGCTAAAGAATAGGTCAGTGAGCGAGCAAGCGAATGAATGAATGAATTAGTATGTCAGTGAGCGAGCGATACTAGAGAACGTGAAGCCGCTAATTTGTGAAACAAATTCCCGTCTTGTATCTTGTATTTTAAATAACGAGGGCTCAGCATTGTAGATTCAATAAGAATAATGATTTAACAATAACAATTTACAATGGCAATGACAATGACAATGACAATGACAATGACAATGACAATAACAATAACAATAACAGTATGTATTACGGGTCTCTCAGCAGCAATTAGACAGCCAACAATAAATAATGGGAAATTATACACGTGTCATTGTTCTAACTGGTATTTCACAGTGACGAAGTGATTGGTCTGTTGTAGTTCATTTAAGGAATAAAAACCAAATTTCCAAGCCTATATTTAATGCGCCGGAGCTGGATAATAATCAATTTGAAACTTCTCCTCATTGCTTACCTTTCTATTTCATATGTTCGTCTTCTCAGGCGGCGCAGCAGGGGCTCAGCCCACGGCCGTGACCTACACCACCACATCCTACGCCCAGCAACAGCCACCAGCCTACCCGCAGCCCTTACCGGGACAAGCGTATCCCCCCGCACCCCTCCCCGCCAAGGCTGAACCCCCTCCGCCCTACCAGGGTGCCTATCCTCCCAACTCGCAGCCTGAATCCGCTAGTGGCATGTAGAGTGTATTTCTACGGGCGCATCTAGGGTGGGCCGACAGCCTCCACCCCCCTTTTCCAGATATTTGGCTTGAAAATAACAAGAAAACACAAGAAAACCCAGCACGGAAAACAATAACACCGGACCCCTCTTTTTTGAAACTCTTACTTCGCCCCCCTTTCTCGGATTTGTGGATTCGCACGCATATTATTTAACTCATCCGCCGGTTGTGTATTATGATGCCTATCTTCTTGTTAACAACCTGCTGCTAGTGGCATTTAGAGTTTATTTCCTTTTGTTAAGACCCACCAAGAGTTCCATGGTTATTCTGGTAGAAATCCTCTGTTGTACTTGATTCTCGACGATAATATAATAATAAAAACCGTTTTAGCAGCATTAAAAAAACTCAGTGCTTTTACATTCAAGGCTTTTAAAATGACACTGGTGTGACTCAGAAAATAATATTTAATCAATTGTGTATAATTATGCTGATGTTGTGAAAATTTGCTATAAATAAAATAGCCTCGTGGGTGACCTGTCCCGCACAATCTATTCAGTTGAGACCTTTGGGCAGCGCTAAAAAAGCCTGGGGGACTGTTTTTCGACACCAAGGGATAGGGCGAGAACATGTGACCCTTCCATGCAGGGCCGTAGCAGGGGGTGGGGCCCTTGGGGCATGTGCCCCCCAATATTTTCTTTATTTTTCTGTATTGTGCCCCTCCCCCCCCCCCCCCCCCCCCCAATCTTATGGGCCTGCTACGGCTCTGCCATGCGCTATTCGTTTGCTGGGTTTAACTAAAGAATTAAACGACTGAATAAAACAGGGCCATGGCGGGGGTTTGAATTCAGCTTTTTCTACTGGCTACTTTTCTTTTCCAATCCTGTCTTTCTGCCCGCTGTTTACCAGAAATCCCGTTTTCGTTCATGTTAGCTAAATTCCCGTTATCAGTAGCAAAATTATCCGTTTTCTGTCCTGAAATTGACGACGGCAAAGACAGTGGACGGACTTTGGAATTTAAAATAGCGATGAGCTGAAAACGCCATTTCAACCCTCTATCCAAGGGAGCACGGCAGAATGTGTTTCATTTACTACGAAAATAAACCACTTTGTTATGCTATGCATCATGTGTTTGTTTTGTAAGTGAAGAAATCAGTTGCGCTGTTGAAGGTGGTGGGGCTCGGATTATGAAGAGGATTATGTTTGGCAACAGGGTCTTTGTTCGTATAATACCCGAATCCTTTCCGAATGGAGAGAGTCACAATAAAAGTGACGGGGAGTGAAACTGCGTGTAGGATGTTGCTATGCCAAACATTGTTGCTATGCTAAATTGCAAATGATATTTCCACTTACAAAACAAACACACATGACGCGTTGCATAACAAAGTGGTTTATTTTCGTAGTAAATGAAACACATTCTGCCGTGCTCCCTTTAGCGACAGGCTACCGGGCGTTAAATGTCAATAACACAACATATTTATTTTATCCACTCTTAAAGAAAGAATGGTCTCGATGTATTCACTTAACCTGTTTTCAACCTATCTACGTTCAGTCAAGCACCAAGCGCAAACAATAGAGAATTTTTACCCACGCTTATAGATCGGCATAATAAGTCCAATCGGTCACATACTGTATAAAGTCCAAAGAAAATTCTTTTTTAGGATATTTGTATTTGTTGCCAAGTGTTTTTCTCATTTCCTGAACTTGGTATTTTGTTCAAATAAGGCGAATAAATAGATAGATAATTACGAATTAAAGAAAAGAAACGTTCACGATATTAACATTCAATGACGTCTAAGCATGCCTAATGAATTTCACCTAATTATTATTCCGAATCACACCTCACGATCTAATATTGTTCATTGAGCGAATCCAAAAACAAGACAACCGCCTTGTCATCTCATCATCAGTAGAAATTCCATACAACGTGGAAATGCCGTACGAAGTTGAGGCCGGGAACGCGAAAGCGGCTGGAATTATCAGCATTCTCATTCTCATTTTTGCGTTGTTGGACACTGTAGTCGGATTCGTATACCTTGGGTACGGCGCGAGAGATGGATACGGCCTTTGGACTGGGTTCTTGGTATGTGTGTTCTTAAGTTTCTCTTGACTTTGCCAAAAACAGGTCTGTTTTTATGAAACGCCAATACGTCGCTCGAAGTGTTTTGAATCGAGCACTTAAATTTTGCTTTGAAATTATATTCCTTTTATACAAGGAATAAATCAGGTTTAAAGCATCTTGTGACATGGTGATTTTAGGGATGGTTCCATACTTGTCGCTTAAAATAAGGCGGAGGCGTAGTGCAAATCTAACTCACGTATTCAGTGTTCCTATAATGATGATGTTCCATTAGCCTACTTGTAGGCGTTTGTTGGTGTTTTTCGCGACGAAAACCCCGCTTTCCCGTGTTTTGGGCGCCATCTTTTTTTTTCGAGCGATTTTCTACTTGAGAGTCCCATGAAATAATCGTTAAATACAAGAGATGAAATTGCACACTTTATCAAAAATAGATTTTTTAGAGATGGGTTTGAAATATAATCCAAAATAATATATACTTTGCAGTAAATATGTTTGCTTGCAAATTAGTATTGCAGATACCCGAATCGTTAATTATAGATAACAAAACGGATTTCAAATTGTTTTTAATTAAGAAAATGGAACAAATCGCAGTGCGCGTGCTTCTACCAATATCTAACAAAGTTCTTTTACGATATTTTCTTATTATGCGACTCAGGAATTTCATACCTATTGATCACTCACTCGTAAATCCTTTGAATATAGAGCTTTATAAGGAAAATGCAGATTTTAAAGTTTTGTTTCACATAGTTGGATAAAAACTTGAAAAAAAGAAAACAGAGCTCGACTTTGAAAAAGCAAATCATGTTAGAAATAGTAGAGCATCCAGGTGATATACAAGCACTATTGTGAGTGTGATAGAGGGAATTCTAAATGTCACCGAACAGCGCTAAAGCGAGAGAGAGACTCTTTTCTTTTTGGTGGGAAAAATTTGCTCTCGAGTGGCGCCACAATTCCCCTTAATTACAACACACGAGGCTAATATAGTAATGTCACTATCCCTAGCTTTATTGAGAAAACATTCAAGACACAACTTCAAATTATACTTTATTTTCCTGGTCCGCCTGTGTAAACGGTCAATGAGCCGGTCGGTTCAAAATACTCATTGACAGTACCTGGGCTACCTGTGATACAAGGGTGTTTTTAAGTCGTGGATAGCGAAGCTATTCGGAAGCTATTCAGGACTTTTTGCGGTTAGCGGGGTTGTGTCACTAATCGTCGACTCAAGTGTAACCCATAGCCAATCATATCTCTTCTAATATCAGAACCCTTGGCCAATCAAAACAGACGTTTTAGGGAAAAAGCCTGGGAATTGTCAGCGGTTTTCCAAACTATGTCAAAAACAAATATGGCGGCAGTAGTAATTCTTTGAAGGTGGTGATGGTTAAGACCATGATTTAACGTCATTCCTGCTTTTCTTGACTATAAAAAATCGAGCCACATTCGATAAATAGCTATATGAATGCAAGGTTTCGCTTCAAAGTCCGTTCGTAATCAGTTTAACTTTCACGATATATTATGTGGTCAACGGGTGTCTACAAAACGAAGACCTAAAACCTAATACCTACAATCTGTGACTCCAAAAGCTATCCCCTTCCAAGAATTTCAGTTATTATTTAGTCTACCTTGTTTCCCAAATGGCTACACAGCGCGAAAGTTTCATATGGAATCAGTGATCCTAATGAGGTAATTCAGCGAATTTTGTTGTGCTTTTCATGAAGGAAATATTATCATGTGCGCGCCAATGATCTATCTTTTTTATCTTCGTTTATTTGTCCCATGAAAAATTGTAGTTGCACTCATTTTATAGACACGCTCCTTTGCCCGAAAAATTATCACAAAAACTCTCCCGGTAACCTAACAGACCCGACAATTACCGGTAGTTTAGAAAAATGCCCTCAGAAAAGTTTTCGAACTCCCTGGCGAGGAAGAAAAAACAAAGCTTTTGCGTAGCGTGCCGATACGGGTTCCCGGCAAGTAAATTATTTTTTCCAAAGTTAATGAATAGATTGGCTAAATAGTTATTGGAATCCTAGTTTTGTCGATGTCTATAGACAACTTGCACCCCAAAAATTGCTGTGGCATCGACATTTTTCGAAAGAAAGACAAAGAACAAGTAAATAAAGTCTCATTTTGTAGAAAAACTTCTAATAATTTCGCTAAGCTGTTTTATTTTTTGGCGCACTGTGACAGCTAAATGTCAAGTCATTTGACAGAGATGAAACCTGATTGGTTGGAAGGAAATACGGTAAAATGATGTAAGCCTTGATTGACCCACTTTTTACCAGGCAGTGGAATGGTTTTCTCTGTGATGAAAACTTTCTACAACTCGACACAACTAGAACATGAAGCGATTTTCCCGTATAAAGCTAGAGGGCAATTAAGATTTTGGAAGAAACACCCGAAAAAGTTTACCGGGTAACATTCCAGGTTTCTGAGTTTATCGGCGTTTTAAGAAACGACCACCTGGAAACACAAGTAGTTCACCATTTCCCAATTAAAAGAAAAACAACAAATTGAATAAGCTTGTTATCTCATAAGGATCATTGACTCCACATGAAACTTCCACGCTGTGTAGCCATTTTGGGAAACAAGGTAGGCTAAATAATAATAATAACGTAGCTTTTGGGGTCACAGGTTTTAGGTTTTAGGTCTTCGTTTTGTAGACACCCTGTGGTCAACACACTTACGAAACGCCACTCAAGGCATTTCCACTCCCCCCCCCCTACTACTGCTGGCTTTGCACCAAATTCTTTGTTTATTTATTGCATGCATGCTCGCTGAATTAGCTCCAACACATTCTTGCTTTTATAATTTAAGTTTCGCAATTAATCCGCACTTCGCTACGAGTAGCGTTGTTTCCAACGTCTCCATGAATAACATTTCTAGACAATACTTCGTCTGCCAAGAGGAGGAGTCAGTTTTTTGAATGTCTATAAGCAAAATCACCCAAGGAGGGCTAGAGGGCCTCTTTTCTATCAATGGTATCTGGGTCGACTGGTTGTCTCCAGGGAATCAATCAGATGGGCATAGACTTACCTGAAGCCGTTATTCCAACATCACAGTATTAAACTTGTCTAAGAAAAAATACGCTATGTATAATACATAAAACCACATAAAGCCAAGAAATGTATTGGTTTGTTCCATACTCTACATACCATTTTATCCTAAAGTGGGTTAAAATGCACAAAAACCAAGCTTTTGTCCCAAATTACCATTTTATTATCCACGACTTGGCAAGGGCCTTGCCTTTTGGTTGTTTCTCGTGTGACTGTCCTCTGCTTAGCGTAAATGCATGTTTTGCTAGTTGTTGTCTAGCCTCGTTCCTAGGCTTCTCGCGGGCCTATCACGCCCTGCATGGCTATGACGTCACAGGCCCTTTCCGCTCTCGCCCCCAAGAAACCTGGCAGATTCTTCCAAAAGCGCCACAAATGGCGTCTATCCTGTTGAGTGAAGCGACATCCATTTTGGCAGCCTTAAATATTATTTTCTAACATCAAAGCTGTAAAGGTTCGTTTATTTAGATATGTGAACTGTAAAATATAAAAAACAATATCTGAAGTAGGCGATATTTGAGAGGATACTAACCGCAATTTAACGACTCACCGAATTTTTTTAATGTAAGCAGCGAAAGCCTACTAAAAAATCTGCCCAACACTTTTCAAAGCACACTTTCTTTGATCGCTGCAGAAATAAACAGTAATTTTGGAAAAACGGGGATATTGGTGAAGGATATGCCAAGCTACTCGAAGTCAGCATGAAGACGCTTGCATAAAACCCCCTTACCTGATTCTTAAAGACCCCAACATCACTTTCGGCATAAGTAAGATGTATATTAGCGCAGGTTAAAAATGAAAAATCATGGTCGCTTGATGTACTGATTTTGAGAAATTTTTTACATGGTACAGCTTCTTGCCACTGGTGTTGTTGGAGTCGTGACATGGGTGAAAAGGAACAAGACCGCGGTAAGTAAACCTTAAAACGCCCCTTACAGAATATCTCCCAGCCAAAGTCAGCCCTAATTCAATTCTAGCCATCAAATAACGGTATTTCAATTATATGATCTCAGTCTACTTACTGGCTTGTCTTTATGAATTTAAATCCTTTTGGGTCACGGGAGAGTTTCCATAGGAGACCTGAATAACTCACTTAGACAATTTTCTTATGTTCTGGTGGGCTCGCTCTGTTTCGCAATCCCATCTGCAAATCAACTCTAACTTTGCATAGCCGTAGCAGACCTCGGAATATAGGGGGGGAGGGGGTGCACGATACAGAAACTTTTAAGAAAATGGGGGGCACAGCCACGCCCCTAGCGGTCATTTCCTTATAATTTTTAAAAACAATATGGAGGGGGGGTTTGTGCCCCCAGTGCCCCACTCCCTGCTACGGCCCTGCTTTGGAGTTATTTACCAGATTCCCATGTTGTTTGTCTCAAGGGAGATCAAGAATATTCTTCCACACACCTCCCACTGTCTTCTCCCTCTCCTATCCCTTTTTATCACATCTTTTTTTTCCTGCCTATTTTCAGACCGTTAATTTTTCAACTTTCTCTACTATCTCTTTTATCTTTCCTTACTGACTCTCCATACCCATCCTTCTACATCCCTATATTACAGTTCTGTCCTTGGAGAAAAAAGTATGCGTTTAATCACAAATCAAGTGATTTCGTGAACTTGTTTTTTTTTTATTAGGAACTATACATTACAAATAGATGATTTATAGATTTAGGCCCGGCCTAAAGCGGAGCCATCATTTTAGAGAAAATGTTATGTTTTATTCTGAAACTCTAAATGCTCTGCTATAAAAGAAGGGATGCGAATCAGCAGCAGTGGTGGCTGGTGGCGAGTGATGGCTCGTTTCTTATTCGATAGTGAAGAAAAAAAATCAGCTTACGAAATATCACAAAAAACATGAAAATACCATGTGCATTGTGGTGAGACCTCAACCAAACAGAGGACGAAAAGGCGCTTGTAACAGTGAATTGATCGAAAGAAGAATTAGATACAATTACAGAGCTAGTGATGTTTTTCATGGAGATTACAATTACAGGAATCACCATTACTAATATTGGGGGGAATTCCTCACATTTATTTAAAACAACACAAGGAATGAATTTTTTAAAAATTGAATATATTATTAAATTCATCGCATAGTCGCATAGTTATATTCCATTTCTCTACCCATGGAGCTCCACACGCGGTCTACGGCCACGCTGGCTCCGCTATAAATAGATACAAATAGTTTCGAAAGCAATTTGAAAAGAAATATATGTTATTTATCAGCTGGGAGGTCCGTATCGAGAAATACCGTGAACGAGGACTTGAAAATACTGTATTTTCAAGGCCGAGGTCACGTTATTTCACGATACGGACCGACCCTAAGCTGGAAAATAACACATTTATTTTTTTGCTCAATAGATTTTTAACTTTTTTTTACCTTACAAGCTTATGGTTGCACTAGGCGAGGTTTCGCTACTGACTTTCGTCGATGTTAGTGAAGATTTTGTTCTCTCATGATCATTCAATAATCTCCATTTTGTATTTCCACACAACGCTTTTAATCCTCCAAAAATTCAGAACCTCCAAAGAAGACATGCTTTGAGTTTTGACCAACAATTTTGTAAAATAATTGAGTCCAAATTGATACGCCTTTCTCAACTCGTAGAAATGTCTTCTTTTGCTTTAAATCCTTCACAAACGATAAGATACATTCACTAAAGAACTTCTCTTGAATGTGGATACGTTAAGCTGGTTTATGCAGGTAAATTCACAGAGTGATTTGTCGTTTTTCTTCGTATGAAGAGACGATTTGCTGCCTTATTTTTATCCCAAAATTGAAATTGTCGCGCGAGTTGCAAAATCATTATGGCGGGAAATTGTCAAAACACAGGGAGTTTGAAGCCGATCTTCCGTCAAGTCAATGATTCTAGATAAAATGACAATAAAATGCTGTTTAGTGTAAATATCTATAACCTCGGGGTTTAAAATCCAGTTTCCGGTGGTCATTTTACAAATCAACTCACTTTTTCGAGCTTTGGAGGTGGGCGGGCCGGTATCGCGTGGTCCGGATCGTCAGAGAGAGCCAATCAGAGCGCGCGATTTGATGGATACCGGACCCAGAAAAAAATAAAATCTTTTATTTTCCAGATGATCTTTTTCCTTATTGGTTGTATCCTTGGTGTGATCGTGTGTGCTGTGCAAGCGATTCTAAGCCTGATCGCTTTCTTCATTTGGCAAGCTATCAAGGACATCGTGAATTCCAGCTGCGAAATTCGAAATGGATATTGCCACTGCTCCGGCAATGATGTGCCGATACAAGGTTAGTGTATCCACACGGGAAACGTGTATTCTCCCAGAAAAATACCGACATTATGATATAAGGTGTCAACTTTTAAAAGTCCTTATTTGGGGAAACCTTTTCTTATTGTTGTCATGTGTTCAACTTTTTTTTACAAGCGCAAAATATGTGGATAACAGGGGCTCGTAAGTACTTATTAGCCCCTGTGGATAACCAAGAACTTGTCTATTATATTTAAATGTGAACTTTAGAAGCACACTAGCATACACACATTGGCACCAGTCGGGCCAAGACGGGACGCTAGCACAGTCTATTACCCGTGCAGTTCGGCAACCATGGACAGCTGTTTCGTCCTTATTAGGACTCGTCAGCATGGCATAGCCGGTTTACTTCGGCTATGCCATGCTGACGAGTCCTAATAAGGACGAAACAGCTGTCCATGGTTGCCGAACTGCACGGGTAATAGACTGTGCTAGCGTCCCGTCTTGGCCCGACTGGTGCCAATGTGTGTATGCTAGTGTGCTTCTAAAGTTCACATTTATGTATACATACTCGCAAGGATAGTTTGGCTATCCGACGGAGTTTAAGACTAGCAAAGGTCGCATGCGTGATCCGCACAATTGGCATCACGCTAGCCTGGTCGCAGCTCTAGATCCCACATGGATCTAAGCTGTGGTTTAAAGCACTTCGTTCGAGTCGAAGTCGCCCTTCAGTTTTTTTTGCCGATGAAGTTTAACTGAGGCAAACCGGCTATGCCATGCTGACGAGTCCTAATAAGGACGAAACAGCTGTCCATGGTTGCCGAACTGCACGGGTAATAGACTGTGCTAGCGTCCCGTCTTGGCCCGACTGGTGCCAATGTGTGTATGCTAGTGTGCTTCTAAAGTTCACTATTATATTTGTTTATCATTCAGGGAGCTTAGACCACAAATTTGAACACAGGTAGCCTGGTGCTGTATACAAAAACCGATATCTTGAAATTCATCTTCTCTCCCCAAATAAAAAACTCTAGGCTTGTAAGCTGATTTGAGGTTTTCTTTGTGTGTTCTGATTTGAAAGTTGTGTTTCAGTGACTGACTGTTCTTGGATCACCACATTCGAGGTCTTGTTTCTTCTATTCGTCATTATCAACGCCGCTGCTTCTTTGCTCGCGTTTGCGGGCTCAATTGTCGGATGCATTGGTACATGCTGCGCCAAGTCACCGGTAAGAGACGAAGTCAGCGGTGATTTCACCGAATCACATGCGCAGTATACGGTACTCAAAAGAATAAGGCGCACGAGAGATGATAAAGCTTCAGTTACAGTTAGGTTAAAATAACGTTTCGGATAAGTCTGGGTTAGGATAAAATTTCAAAGGAAATTACAAGGAAAATCGCTGAATTTGATTTAGATTCCATAGTGATATCAGGCCCGTAGCGGGAGGTGGGGCACTGGGACATGTATATGGACATGGGAAAATATTTAATACTTTAGTAATGAATAGAACTTCTAATCTCACATTAAAAAATATATTGTGTATATACAAAAGTTATACTGGTGCGTAAGGTACAACAGAGCTAGGCTCCAAACCAAGTATTGTTAGTAAGCATTGTTAGTTAGCACTTTCACTTGGGTTGGTCAATGCCGGAGGGTTTATTGTGTCCCAAGCGCTTCTTTTACGTCCCTTCGGTTCAGGATGGTGCAGTAGTGCAGCTTGAAGAGACAGGATCTCCGGTTTTGTGTTTTTATCGCAGCGGTGAGAGGCAGGCATGCTAACACACTAGGCCAGCCGTGCTTCCATAGGCCACCTGTGCATCTCAAATAAGATACAAGACAGGAGCTGATAAATTTAAGATTAGCTAGAGCTAGATTTCCAGACCTCAGTCCTCAAGGGGAAGGGTTTTTTTTCCATTGCCACCCCCCCCCCCCCCCCCCCCCCCATAGCTTGAGCCCGTTACTAAAGCGGTTTATATTAACAGGCACAGGCACAACCAGGAGTCGTGATGGTCCCACAGTCAGGCGTGATCATACAGCAAGGGGGATTCCCCCAGGGGGGCTACTCTGCTCAAGGGGGGTACCCTGCTCAAGGGGGGTACCCTGCTCAAGGGGGGTCCCCTGCTCAAGGGGGGTATCCACCACCGTCATACTCATCCGATATCCCACCCAAGGATGGCAACATTCAATAAGTGCAAAAATGTCAACCGCTTGTAAGCAACGCAATCGCTATGCAATCCTAGAAACTATATTCCTAGAATGATATATAAGAGCACCTGCGTATAATTACATTCTTAAATAACTTTAATGCCCATACAGAGTGACTTTTTAATAACGTATAATTCTACAAAAAGCGCCGCTTTATACTACGCAGATTATCAGCAACTTTGGTAAGCTTTGTTTCAAACAACCTAATCAACAATAACGTTTTCTTAGCTAAGCCTTGACACAATAAAAGCCTTTTCACATGTTATGTTTCATATTATCTGATTAGCTGCTAGATAGTATCGTCCCCTGACTTGGCTGAGCGGTTTGTCTGTTAATGACGTCACTTTTGATTTGCCGCTCGGCACGAAGCCTGTCAAAACATTCGAGACCAGCAAATCGACGTGTCTATGGGTCATGGAATGCGTGAAAACAGAGGGCTAGCTACCAGATTTATCTCAACTGCTATCATGTGTCTATGCACATTTTTTATGGGTATTACAATTCGAAATAGTATATTATTTATTCAATTCAGAATGTATTCTATCCCAACAGCTATTCAGTTGCGACGGTACGAATTTTTTACGCTCTTTGCCTGATCCCGCGATCGAACACCATGCATATTAGCATAACAAGATCGAATATTGAGATGACAAGACCATAAACAAAAAAGACGGGTTTTAATCTTATTATTTATTAAGACAATAAAAGATATCACATCTCGTCGAAAGCATGGTAAGGCGTTATTGCAAAGATTGCATCTGTAGATAGTACACAGCAAAGAAAGCACCTAAAAGAAACCAGACTTTAAGCTAAAGTGAGATTCGCTGAGCCTCAAGCAAATATACAAATTATATGACCTCTAATAAGGACCGAGCACAAAACCGTGACTGAGAATCTCCCACCCTAATAACTTCTAAGAGCCTAGGTGATAGTAGCTACTCTGTAGCCAAATGATAGCTCAGTTTCTTTTACAAACTTCAAATCGAAAAAAAAGCAGAATCACCTCACACAAAACGCTCAAAATACAAAACAAGGGAGAGACATCAGCAAACACAGCCCAAGACACAAATAGAAACCTTGTTTCTGATACTCCAGGTTCATTTCCATGGCCTCAAAACACAATGTCCACCTCTTCAAAACCTTGTATAACCACTTGGATGCCATAACGGATTGCAAAACATTCTGGAAGATCAAGGGAAAAATTCAAGAGGTGAGGGCCAGTCAACAAGTCTTTTCACCCCAAAGCCAAACAGATCAATTCCAGTTCATACAGACCCAGAATCGCAGAGTAAACAACTATTGAATCAATTTGGTTTAAGAAAAGACAGCATTTACGAGAGCTGTGGTGATTCATAAGAAAATTATTTTCTCACCCAGACAAAGCCAAACAAGAAAAAAATCGCCATGAATACACCTTTGCTTACAAATATCCATAAGCACCGCACTCAATTATGCCACAAAAGACATGTCATAGGACACTCTCCCATTTTGCATATAGCTGTATTTTTGATAAAAGAATTAAGTTGCTTGTGACAAGCAACCATCAACACTAGCTCGCATTAGCACTCAACGACAAGGGATTTAAAAATGGGACCGCAAACACTGTTGGAAAGCTAGGATACCGTAGACTAGGTGCAGCGGTGTTTGACTTTGACGTTATAGTAATGAAGGACTTAAATTCAAACAAAATTCATTTGTACCACTTGGGCTTCAATTTTTCATTTTTTTCTGTAAGCTCCGCAAAAATGCAGGGCAAATAAAAAATTGAGTGATCTACTCATTTCAGTGCTCTCCTCCACGGAAATCTTTAGTAAAAGGCGAAAGATTTACTCGATATGAAGGAAAACCAGAGTGCCCTTCAATGGTTCGCATGGTGCAATCTATATCCCCAAACAAGACTCCATTGCATGTGGGACTGCAAAAGTATCTGGGGCGTCATGCGCAAAATACTCTGTCGGTACTTAACATGAGTTGGTGGTTTGCAATCAGCACTAACAAATATAACCTTAAATTAAAGCAAAATTCAGTTGAACCATTTGGGCCGCAATTTTTCATTTAGTGTGTAAGCCCCGCAAAAATGCAGGGCAAATCAAAAATTGAGTGATATACTCATTTCAGTGCTCTCCTCCACGGAAATCTTTAGTAAAAGGCGAAAGATTTACTCGATATGAAGGAAAACCAGAGTGCCCTTCAATGGTTCGCATGGTGCAATCTATATCCCCAAACAAGACTCCATTGCATGTGGGACTGCAAAAGTATCTGGGGCGTCATGCGCAAAATACTCTGTCGGTACTTAACATGAGTTGGTGGTTTGCAATCAGCACTAACAAATATAACCTTAAATTAAAGCAAAATTCAGTTGAACCATTTGGGCCGCAATTTTTCATTTAGTGTGTAAGCCCCGCAAAAATGCAGGGCAAATCAAAAATTGAGTGATATACTCATTTCAGTGCTCTCCTCCACGGAAATCTTTAGTAAAAGGCGAAAGATTTACTCGATATGAAGGAAAACCAGAGTGCCCTTCAATGGTTCGCATGGTGCAATCTATATCCCCAAACAAGACTCCATTGCATGTGGGACTGCAAAAGTATCTGGGGCGTCATGCGCAAAATACTCTGTCGGTAATTAACATGAGTTGGTGGTTTGCAATCAGCACTAACAAATATAACCTTGAATTAAAGCAAAATTCAGTTGAACCATTTGGGCCGCAATTTTTCATTTAGTGTGTAAGCCCCGCAAAAATGCAGGGCAAATCAAAAATTGAGTGATATACTCATTTCAGTGCTCTCCTCCACGGAAATCTTTAGTAAAAGGCGAAAGATTTACTCGATATGAAGGAAAACCAGAGTGCCCTTCAATGGTTCGCATGGTGCAATCTATATCCCCAAACAAGACTCCATTGCATGTGGGACTGCAAAAGTATCTGGGGCGTCATGCGCAAAATACTCTGTCGGTACTTAACATGAGTTGGTGGTTTGCAATCAGCACTAACAAATATAACCTTAAATTAAAGCAAAATTCAGTTGAACCATTTGGGCCGCAATTTTTCATTTAGTGTGTAAGCCCCGCAAAAATGCAGGGCAAATCAAAAATTGAGTGATATACTCATTTCAGTGCTCTCCTCCACGGAAATCTTTAGTAAAAGGCGAAAGATTTACTCGATATGAAGGAAAACCAGAGTGCCCTTCAATGGTTCGCATGGTGCAATCTATATCCCCAAACAAGACTCCATTGCATGTGGGACTGCAAAAGTATCTGGGGCGTCATGCGCAAAATACTCTGTCGGTACTTAACATGAGTTGGTGGTTTGCAATCAGCACTAACAAATATAACCTTAAATTAAAGCAAAATTCAGTTGAACCATTTGGGCCGCAAGTTTTCATTTAGTGTGTAAGCCCCGCAAAAATGCAGGGCAAATCAAAAATTGAGTGATATACTCATTTCAGTGCTCTCCTCCACGGAAATCTTTAGTAAAAGGCGAAAGATTTACTCGATATGAAGGAAAACCAGAGTGCCCTTCAATGGTTCGCATGGTGCAATCTATATCCCCAAACAAGACTCCATTGCATGTGGGACTGCAAAAGTATCTGGGGCGTCATGCGCAAAATACTCTGTCGGTACTTAACATGAGTTGGTGGTTTGCAATCAGCACTAAAAATATAACTTTAAATTAAAGCAAAATTCAGTTGAACCATTTGGGCCGCAATTTTTCATTTAGTGTGTAAGCCCCGCAAAAATGCAGGGCAAATCAAAAATTGAGTGATATACTCATTTCAGTGCTCTCCTCCACGGAAATCTTTAGTAAAAGGCGAAAGATTTACTCGATATGAAGGAAAACCAGAGTGCCCTTCAATGGTTCGCATGGTGCAATCTATATCCCCAAACAAGACTCCATTGCATGTGGGACTGCAAAAGTATCTGGGGCGTCATGCGCAAAATACTCTGTCGGTACTTAACATGAGTTGGTGGTTTGCAATCAGCACTAACAAATATAACCTTAAATTAAAGCAAAATTCAGTTGAACCATTTGGGCCGCAAATTTTCATTTAGTGTGTAAGCCCCGCAAAAATGCAGGGCAAATCAAAAATTGAGTGATATACTCATTTCAGTGCTCTACTCCACGGAAATCTTTAGTAAAAGGCGAAAGATTTACTAGATATGAAGGAAAACCAGAGTGCCCTTCAATGGTTCGCATGGTGCAATCTATATCCCCAAACAAGACTCCATTGCATGTGGGACTGCAAAAGTATCTGGGGCGTCATGAGCAAAATACTCTGTCGGTACTTAACATGAGTTGGTGGTTTGCAATCAGCACTAACAAATATAACCTTAAATTAAAGCAAAATTTAGTTGAACCATTTGGGACGCAATTTTTCATTTAGTGTGTAAGCCCCCCAAAAATGCAGGGCAAATCAAAAATTGAGTGATATACTCATTTCAGTGCTCTCCTCCACGGAAATCTTTAGTAAAAGGCGAAAGATTTACTCGATATGAAGGAAAACCAGAGTGCCCTTCAATGGTTCGCATGGTGCAATCTATATCCCCAAACAAGACTCCATTGCATGTGGGACTGCAAAAGTATCTGGGGCGTCATGCGCAAAATACTCTGTCGGTACTTAACATGAGTTGGTGGTTTGCAATCAGCACTAACAAATATAACCTTAAATTAAAGCAAAATTCAGTTGAACCATTTGGGACGCAATTTTTCATTTAGTGTGTAAGCCCCGCAAAAATGCAGGGCAAATCAAAAATTGAGTGATATACTCATTTCAGTGCTCTCCTCCACGGAAATCTTTAGTAAAAGGCGAAAGATTTACTCGATATGAAGGAAAACCAGAGTGCCCTTCAATGGTTCGCATGGTGCAATCTATATCCCCAAACAAGACTCCATTGCATGTGGGACTGCAAAAGTATCTGGGGCGTCATGCGCAAAATACTCTGTCGGTACTTAACATGAGTTGGTGGTTTGCAATCAGCACTAACAAATATAACCTTAAATTAAAGCAAAATTCAGTTGAACCATTTGGGACGCAATTTTTCATTTAGTGTGTAAGCCCCGCAAAAATGCAGGGCAAATCAAAAATTGAGTGATATACTCATTTCAGTGCTCTCCTCCACGGAAATCTTTAGTAAAAGGCGAAAGATTTACTCGATATGAAGGAAAACCAGAGTGCCCTTCAATGGTTCGCATGGTGCAATCTATATCCCCAAACAAGACTCCATTGCATGTGGGACTGCAAAAGTATCTGGGGCGTCATGCGCAAAATACTCTGTCGGTACTTAACATGAGTTGGTGGTTTGCAATCAGCACTAACAAATATAACCTTAAATTAAAGCAAAATTCAGTTGAACCATTTGGGCCGCAATTTTTCATTTAGTGTGTAAGCCCCGCAAAAATGCAGGGCAAATCAAAAATTGAGTGATATACTCATTTCAGTGCTCTCCTCCACGGAAATCTTTAGTAAAAGGCGAAAGATTTACTCGATATGAAGGAAAACCAGAGTGCCCTTCAATGGTTCGCATGGTGCAATCTATATCCCCAAACAAGACTCCATTGCATGTGGGACTGCAAAAGTATCTGGGGCGTCATGCGCAAAATACTCTGTCGGTACTTAACATGAGTTGGTGGTTTGCAATCAGCACTAACAAATATAACCTTAAATTAAAGCAAAATTCAGTTGAACCATTTGGGCCGCAATTTTTCATTTAGTGTGTAAGCCCCGCAAAAATGCAGGGCGAATCAAAAATTGAGTGATATACTCATTTCAGTGCTCTACTCCACGGAAATCTTTAGTAAAAGGCGAAAGATTTACTCGATATGAAGGAAAACCAGAGTGCCCTTCAATGGTTCGCATGGTGCAATCTATATCCCCAAACAAGACTCCATTGCATGTGGGACTGCAAAAGTATCTGGGGCGTCATGCGCAAAATACTCTGTCGGTACTTAACATGAGTTGGTGGTTTGCAATCAGCACTAACAAATATAACCTTAAATTAAAGCAAAATTCAGTTGAACCATTTGGGCCGCAATTTTTCATTTAGTGTGTAAGCCCCGCAAAAATGCAGGGCAAATCAAAAATTGAGTGATATACTCATTTCAGTGCTCTCCTCCACGGAAATCTTTAGTAAAAGGCGAAAGATTTACTCGATATGAAGGAAAACCAGAGTGCCCTTCAATGGTTCGCATGGTGCAATCTATATCCCCAAACAAGACTCCATTGCATGTGGGACTGCAAAAGTATCTGGGGCGTCATGCGCAAAATACTCTGTCGGTACTTAACATGAGTTGGTGGTTTGCAATCAGCACTAACAAATATAACCTTAAATTAAAGCAAAATTCAGTTGAACCATTTGGGACGCAATTTTTCATTTAGTGTGTAAGCCCCGCAAAAATGCAGGGCAAATCAAAAATTGAGTGATATACTCATTTCAGTGCTCTCCTCCACGGAAATCTTTAGTAAAAGGCGAAAGATTTACTCGATATGAAGGAAAACCAAAGTGCCCTTCAATGGTTCGCATGGTGCAATCTATATCCCCAAACAAGACTCCATTGCATGTGGGACTGCAAAAGTATCTGGGGCGTCATGCGCAAAATACTCTGTCGGTACTTAACATGAGTTGGTGGTTTGCAATCAGCACTAACAAATATAACCTTAAATTAAAGCAAAATTCAGTTGAACCATTTGGGCCGCAAATTTTCATTTAGTGTGTAAGCCCCGCAAAAATGCAGGGCAAATCAAAAATTGAGTGATATACTCATTTCAGTGCTCTACTCCACGGAAATCTTTAGTAAAAGGCGAAAGATTTACTAGATATGAAGGAAAACCAGAGTGCCCTTCAATGGTTCGCATGGTGCAATCTATATCCCCAAACAAGACTCCATTGCATGTGGGACTGCAAAAGTATCTGGGGCGTCATGAGCAAAATACTCTGTCGGTACTTAACATGAGTTGGTGGTTTGCAATCAGCACTAACAAATATAACCTTAAATTAAAGCAAAATTTAGTTGAACCATTTGGGACGCAATTTTTCATTTAGTGTGTAAGCCCCGCAAAAATGCAGGGCAAATCAAAAATTGAGTGATATACTCATTTCAGTGCTCTCCTCCACGGAAATCTTTAGTAAAAGGCGAAAGATTTACTCGATATGAAGGAAAACCAGAGTGCCCTTCAATGGTTCGCATGGTGCAATCTATATCCCCAAACAAGACTCAATTGCATGTGGGACTGCAAAAGTATCTGGGGCGTCATGCGCAAAATACTCTGTCGGTACTTAACATGAGTTGGTGGTTTGCAATCAGCACTAACAAATATAACCTTAAATTAAAGCAAAATTCAGTTGAACCATTTGGGACGCAATTTTTCATTTAGTGTGTAAGCCCCGCAAAAATGCAGGGCAAATCAAAAATTGAGTGATATACTCATTTCAGTGCTCTCCTCCACGGAAATCTTTAGTAAAAGGCGAAAGATTTACTCGATATGAAGGAAAACCAGAGTGCCCTTCAATGGTTCGCATGGTGCAATCTATATCCCCAAACAAGACTCCATTGCATGTGGGACTGCAAAAGTATCTGGGGCGTCATGCGCAAAATACTCTGTCGGTACTTAACATGAGTTGGTGGTTTGCAATCAGCACTAACAAATATAACCTTAAATTAAAGCAAAATTCAGTTGAACCATTTGGGACGCAATTTTTCATTTAGTGTGTAAGCCCCGCAAAAATGCAGGGCAAATCAAAAATTGAGTGATATACTCATTTCAGTGCTCTCCTCCACGGAAGTCTTTAGTAAAAGGCGAAAGATTTACTCGATATGAAGGAAAACCAGAGTGCCCTTCAATGCTTCGCATGGTGCAATCTATATCCCCAAACAAGACTCCATTGCATGTGGGACTGCAAAAGTATCTGGGGCGTCATGCGCAAAATACTCTGTCGGTACTTAACATGAGTTGGTGGTTTGCAATCAGCACTAACAAATATAACCTTAAATTAAAGCACAATTCAGTTGAACCATTTGGGCCGCAATTTTTCATTTAGTGTGTAAGCCCCGCAAAAATGCAGGGCAAATCAAAAATTGAGTGATATACTCATTTCAGTGCTCTCCTCCACGGAAATCTTTAGTAAAAGGCGAAAGATTTACTCGATATGAAGGAAAACCAGAGTGCCCTTCAATGGTTCGCATGGTGCAATCTATATCCCCAAACAAGACTCCATTGCATGTGGGACTGCAAAAGTATCTGGGGCGTCATGCGCAAAATACTCTGTCGGTACTTAACATGAGTTGGTGGTTTGCAATCAGCACTAAAAATATAACCTTAAATTAAAGCAAAATTCAGTTGAACCATTTGGGCCGCAATTTTTCATTTAGTGTGTAAGCCCCGCAAAAATGCAGGGCAAATCAAAAATTGAGTGATATACTCATTTCAGTGCTCTCCTCCACAGAAATCTTTAGTAAAAGGCGAAAGATTTACTCGATATGAAGGAAAACCAGAGTGCCCTTCAATGGTTCGCATGGTGCAATCTATATCCCCAAACAAGACTCCATTGCATGTGGGACTGCAAAAGTATCTGGGGCGTCATGCGCAAAATACTCTGTCGGTACTTAACATGAGTTGGTGGTTTGCAATCAGCACTAAAAATATAACCTTAAATTAAAGCAAAATTCAGTTGAACCATTTGGGCCGCAATTTTTCATTTAGTGTGTAAGCCCCCCAAAAATGCAGGGCAAATCAAAAATTGAGTGATATACTCATTTCAGTGCTCTACTCCACGGAAATCTTTAGTAAAAGGCGAAAGATTTACTCGATATGAAGGAAAACCAGAGTGCCCTTCAATGGTTCGCATGGTGCAATCTATATCCCCAAACAAGACTCCATTGCATGTGGGACTGCAAAAGTATCTGGGGCGTCATGCGCAAAATACTCTGTCGGTACTTAACATGAGTTGGTGGTTTGCAATCAGCACTAACAAATATAACCTTAAATTAAAGCAAAATTCAGTTGAACCATTTGGGCCGCAATTTTTCATTTAGTGTGTAAGCCCCGCAAAAATGCAGGGCAAATCAAAAATTGAGTGATATACTCATTTCAGTGCTCTCCTCCACGGAAATCTTTAGTAAAAGGCGAAAGATTTACTCGATATGAAGGAAAACCAGAGTGCCCTTCAATGGTTCGCATGGTGCAATCTATATCCCCAAACAAGACTCCATTGCATGTGGGACTGCAAAAGTATCTGGGGCGTCATGCGCAAAATACTCTGTCGGTACTTAACATGAGTTGGTGGTTTGCAATCAGCACTAACAAATATAACCTTAAATTAAAGCAAAATTCAGTTGAACCATTTGGGCCGCAATTTTTCATTTAGTGTGTAAGCCCCGCAAAAATGCAGGGCAAATCAAAAATTGAGTGATATACTCATTTCAGTGCTCTCCTCCACGGAAATCTTTAGTAAAAGGCGAAAGATTTACTCGATATGAAGGAAAACCAGAGTGCCCTTCAATGGTTCGCATGGTGCAATCTATATCCCCAAACAAGACTCCATTGCATGTGGGACTGCAAAAGTATCTGGGGCGTCATGCGCAAAATACTCTGTCGGTACTTAACATGAGTTGGTGGTTTGCAATCAGCACTAACAAATATAACCTTAAATTAAAGCAAAATTCAGTTGAACCATTTTGGCCGCAATTTTCATTTTTTTCATTAAGTGTGTAAGCCCCGCAAAAATGCAGGGCAAATCAAAAATTGAGTGATATACTCATTTCAGTGCTCTCCTCCACGGAAATCTTTAGTAAAAGGCGAAAGATTTACTCGATATGAAGGAAAACCAGAGTGCCCTTCAATGGTTCGCATGGTGCAATCTATATCCCCAAACAAGACTCCATTGCATGTGGGTCTGCAAAAGTATCTGGGGCGTCATGCGCAAAATACTCTGTCGGTACTTAACATGAGTTGGTGGGTTGCAATCAGCACTAAAAATATAACTTTAAATTAAAGCAAAATTCAGTTGAACCATTTGGGCCGCAATTTTTCATTTAGTGTGTAAGCCCCGCAAAAATGCAGGGCAAATCAAAAATTGAGTGATATACTCATTTCAGTGCTCTCCTCCACGGAAATCTTTAGTAAAAGGCGACAGATTTACTCGATATGAAGGAAAACCAGAGTGCCCTTCAATGGTTCGCATGGTGCAATCTATATCCCCAAACAAGACTCCATTGCATGTGGGTCTGCAAAAGTATCTGGGGCGTCATGCGCAAAATACTCTGTCGGTACTTAACATGAGTTGGTGGGTTGCAATCAGCACTAAAAATATAACTTTAAATTAAAGCAAAATTCAGTTGAACCATTTGGGCCGCAATTTTTCATTTAGTGTGTAAGCCCCGCAAAAATGCAGGGCAAATCAAAAATTGAGTGATATACTCATTTCAGTGCTCTACTCCACGGAAATCTTTAGTAAAAGGCGAAAGATTTACTCGATATGAAGGAAAACCAGAGTGCCCTTCAATGGTTCGCATGGTGCAATCTATATCCCCAAACAAGACTCCATTGCATGTGGGACTGCAAAAGTATCTGGGGCGTCATGCGCAAAATACTCTGTCGGTACTTAACATGAGTTGGTGGTTTGCAATCAGCACTAACAAATATAACCTTAAATTAAAGCAAAATTCAGTTGAACCATTTGGGCCGCAATTTTTCATTTAGTGTGTAAGCCCCGCAAAAATGCAGGGCAAATCAAAAATTGAGTGATATACTCATTTCAGTGCTCTCCTCCACGGAAATCTTTAGTAAAAGGCGAAAGATTTACTCGATATGAAGGAAAACCAGAGTGCCCTTCAATGGTTCGCATGGTGCAATCTATATCCCCAAACAAGACTCCATTGCATGTGGGACTGCAAAAGTATCTGGGGCGTCATGCGCAAAATACTCTGTCGGTACTTAACATGAGTTGGTGGTTTGCAATCAGCACTAACAAATATAACCTTAAATTAAAGCAAAATTCAGTTGAACCATTTGGGCCGCAATTTTTCATTTAGTGTGTAAGCCCCGCAAAAATGCAGGGCAAATCAAAAATTGAGTGATATACTCATTTCAGTGCTCTCCTCCACGGAAATCTTTAGTAAAAGGCGAAAGATTTACTCGATATGAAGGAAAACCAGAGTGCCCTTCAATGGTTCGCATGGTGCAATCTATATCCCCAAACAAGACTCCATTGCATGTGGGACTGCAAAAGTATCTGGGGCGTCATGCGCAAAATACTCTGTCGGTACTTAACATGAGTTGGTGGTTTGCAATCAGCACTAACAAATATAACCTTAAATTAAAGCAAAATTCAGTTGAACCATTTGGGCCGCAATTTTTCATTTAGTGTGTAAGCCCCGCAAAAATGCAGGGCAAATCAAAAATTGAGTGATATACTCATTTCAGTGCTCTCCTCCACGGAAATCTTTAGTAAAAGGCGAAAGATTTACTCGATATGAAGGAAAACCAGAGTGCCCTTCAATGGTTCGCATGGTGCAATCTATATCCCCAAACAAGACTCCATTGCATGTGGGACTGCAAAAGTATCTGGGGCGTCATGCGCAAAATACTCTGTCGGTACTTAACATGAGTTGGTGGTTTGCAATCAGCACTAACAAATATAACCTTAAATTAAAGCAAAATTCAGTTGAACCATTTGGGCCGCAATTTTTCATTTAGTGTGTAAGCCCCGCAAAAATGCAGGGCAAATCAAAAATTGAGTGATATACTCATTTCAGTGCTCTCCTCCACGGAAATCTTTAGTAAAAGGCGAAAGATTTACTCGATATGAAGGAAAACCAGAGTGCCCTTCAATGGTTCGCATGGTGCAATCTATATCCCCAAACAAGACTCCATTGCATGTGGGACTGCAAAAGTATCTGGGGCGTCATGCGCAAAATACTCTGTCGGTACTTAACATGAGTTGGTGGTTTGCAATCAGCACTAACAAATATAACCTTAAATTAAAGCAAAATTCAGTTGAACCATTTGGGCCGCAATTTTTCATTTAGTGTGTAAGCCCCGCAAAAATGCAGGGCAAATCAAAAATTGAGTGATATACTCATTTCAGTGCTCTCCTCCACGGAAATCTTTAGTAAAAGGCGAAAGATTTACTCGATATGAAGAAAAACCAGAGTGCCCTTCAATGGTTCGCATGGTGCAATCTATATCCCCAAACAAGACTCCATTGCATGTGGGACTGCAAAAGTATCTGGGGCGTCATGCGCAAAATACTCTGTCGGTACTTAACATGAGTTGGTGGTTTGCAATCAGCACTAACAAATATAACCTTAAATTAAAGCAAAATTCAGTTGAACCATTTGGGCCGCAAGTTTTCATTTAGTGTGTAAGCCCCGCAAAAATGCAGGGCAAATCAAAAATTGAGTGATATACTCATTTCAGTGCTCTCCTCCACGGAAATCTTTAGTAAAAGGCGAAAGATTTACTCGATATGAAGGAAAACCAGAGTGCCCTTCAATGGTTCGCATGGTGCAATCTATATCCCCAAACAAGACTCCATTGCATGTGGGTCTGCAAAAGTATCTGGGGCGTCATGCGCAAAATACTCTGTCGGTACTTAACATGAGTTGGTGGGTTGCAATCAGCACTAAAAATATAACTTTAAATTAAAGCAAAATTCAGTTGAACCATTTGGGCCGCAATTTTTCATTTAGTGTGTAAGCCCCGCAAAAATGCAGGGCAAATAAAAAATTGAGTGATATACTCATTTCAGTGCTCTCCTCCACGGAAATCTTTAGTAAAAGGCGAAAGATTTACTCGATATGAAGGAAAACCAGAGTGCCCTTCAATGGTTCGCATGGTGCAATCTATATCCCCAAACAAGACTCCATTGCATGTGGGACTGCAAAAGTATCTGGGGCGTCATGCGCAAAATACTCTGTCGGTACTTAACATGAGTTGGTGGTTTGCAATCAGCACTAACAAATATAACCTTAAATTAAAGCAAAATTCAGTTGAACCATTTGGGCCGCAATTTTTCATTTAGTGTGTAAGCCCCGCAAAAATGCAGGGCAAATCAAAAATTGAGTGATATACTCATTTCAGTGCTCTACTCCACGGAAATCTTTAGTAAAAGGCGAAAGATTTACTAGATATGAAGGAAAACCAGAGTGCCCTTCAATGGTTCGCATGGTGCAATCTATATCCCCAAACAAGACTCCATTGCATGTGGGTCTGCAAAAGTATCTGGGGCGTCATGCGCAAAATACTCTGTCGGTACTTAACATGAGTTGGTGGGTTGCAATCAGCACTAAAAATATAACTTTAAATTAAAGCAAAATTCAGTTGAACCATTTGGGCCGCAATTTTTCATTTAGTGTGTAAGCCCCGCAAAAATGCAGGGCAAATAAAAAATTGAGTGATATACTCATTTCAGTGCTCTCCTCCACGGAAATCTTTAGTAAAAGGCGAAAGATTTACTCGATATGAAGGAAAACCAGAGTGCCCTTCAATGGTTCGCATGGTGCAATCTATATCCCCAAACAAGACTCCATTGCATGTGGGACTGCAAAAGTATCTGGGGCGTCATGCGCAAAATACTCTGTCGGTACTTAACATGAGTTGGTGGTTTGCAATCAGCACTAACAAATATAACCTTAAATTAAAGCAAAATTCAGTTAAACCATTTGGGCCGCAATTTTTCATTTAGTGTGTAAGCCCCGCAAAAATGCAGGGCAAATCAAAAATTGAGTGATATACTCATTTCAGTGCTCTACTCCACGGAAATCTTTAGTAAAAGGCGAAAGATTTACTAGATATGAAGGAAAACCAGAGTGCCCTTCAATGGTTTGCATGGTGCAATCTATATCCCCAAACAAGACTCCATTGCATGTGGGACTGCAAAAGTATCTGGGGCGTCATGAGCAAAATACTCTGTCGGTACTTAACATGAGTTGGTGGTTTGCAATCAGCACTAACAAATATAACCTTAAATTAAAGCAAAATTCAGTTGAACCATTTGGGACGCAACTTTTCATTTAGTGTGTAAGCCCCCCAAAAATGCAGGGCAAATCAAAAATTGAGTGATATACTCATTTCAGTGCTCTCCTCCACAGAAATCTTCAGTAAAAGGCGAAAGATTTACTCGATATGAAGGAAAACCAGAGTGCCCTTCAATGGTTCGCATGGTGCAATCTATATCCCCAAACAAGACTCCATTGCATGTGGGACTGCAAAAGTATCTGGGGCGTCATGCGCAAAATACTCTGTCGGTACTTAACATGAGTTGGTGGTTTGCAATCAGCACTAACAAATATAACCTTAAATTAAAGCAAAATTCAGTTGAACCATTTGGGCCGCAATTTTTCATTTAGTGTGTAAGCCCCGCAAAAATGCAGGGCAAATCAAAAATTGAGTGATATACTCATTTCAGTGCTCTCCTCCACGGAAATCTTTAGTAAAAGGCGAAAGATTTACTCGATATGAAGGAAAACCAGAGTGCCCTTCAATGGTTCGCATGGTGCAATCTATATCCCCAAACAAGACTCCATTGCACGTGGGACTGCAAAAGTATCTGGGGCGTCATGCGCAAAATACTCTGTCGGTACTTAACATGAGTTGGTGGTTTGCAATCAGCACTAACAAATATAACCTTAAATTAAAGCAAAATTCAGTTGAACCATTTGGGACGCAATTTTTCATTTAGTGTGTAAGCCCCGCAAAAATGCAGGGCAAATCAAAAATTGAGTGATATACTCATTTCAGTGCTCTCCTCTACGGAAATCTTTAGTAAAAGGCGAAAGATTTACTCGATATGAAGGAAAACCAGAGTGCCCTTCAATGCTTCGCATGGTGCAATCTATATCCCCAAACAAGACTCCATTGCATGTGGGACTGCAAAAGTATCTGGGGCGTCATGCGCAAAATACTCTGTCGGTACTTAACATGAGTTGGTGGTTTGCAATCAGCACTAACAAATATAACCTTAAATTAAAGCACAATTCAGTTGAACCATTTGGGCCGCAATTTTTCATTTAGTGTGTAAGCCCCGCAAAAATGCAGGGCAAATCAAAAATTGAGTGATATACTCATTTCAGTGCTCTCCTCCACGGAAATCTTTAGTAAAAGGCGAAAGATTTACTCGATATGAAGGAAAACCAGAGTGCCCTTCAATGGTTCGCATGGTGCAATCTATATCCCCAAACAAGACTCCATTGCATGTGGGACTGCAAAAGTATCTGGGGCGACATGCGCAAAATACTCTGTCGGTACTTAACATGAGTTGGTGGTTTGCAATCAGCACTAAAAATATAACCTTAAATTAAAGCAAAATTCAGTTGAACCATTTGGGCCGCAATTTTTCATTTAGTGTGTAAGCCCCGCAAAAATGCAGGGCAAATCAAAAATTGAGTGATATACTCATTTCAGTGCTCTCCTCCACGGAAATCTTTAGTAAAAGGCGAAAGATTTACTCGATATGAAGGAAAACCAGAGTGCCCTTCAATGGTTCGCATGGTGCAATCTATATCCCCAAACAAGACTCCATTGCATGTGGGACTGCAAAAGTATCTGGGGCGTCATGAGCAAAATACTCTGTCGGTACTTAACATGAGTTGGTGGTTTGCAATCAGCACTAACAAATATAACCTTAAATTAAAGCAAAATTCAGTTGAACCATTTGGGACGCAATTTTTCATTTAGTGTGTAAGCCCCCCAAAAATGCAGGGCAAATCAAAAATTGATTGATATACTCATTTCAGTGCTCTCCTCCACGGAAATCTTTAGTAAAAGGCGAAAGATTTACTCGATATGAAGGAAAACCAGAGTACCCTTCAATGGTTCGCATGGTGCAATCTATATCCCCAAACAAGACTCCATTGCATGTGGGACTGCAAAAGTATCTGGGGCGTCATGCGCAAAATACTCTGTCGGTACTTAACATGAGTTGGTGGTTTGCAATCAGCACTAACAAATATAACCTTAAATTAAAGCAAAATTCAGTTGAACCATTTGGGCCGCAATTTTTCATTTAGTGTGTAAGCCCCGCAAAAATGCAGGGCAAATCAAAAATTGAGTGATATACTCATTTCAGTGCTCTCCTCCACGGAAATCTTTAGTAAAAGGCGAAAGATTTACTCGATATGAAGGAAAACCAGAGTGCCCTTCAATGGTTCGCATGGTGCAATCTATATCCCCAAACAAGACTCCATTGCATGTGGGACTGCAAAAGTATCTGGGGCGTCATGCGCAAAATACTCTGTCGGTACTTAACATGAGTTGGTGGTTTGCAATCAGCACTAACAAATATAACCTTAAATTAAAGCAAAATTCAGTTGAACCATTTGGGACGCAAGTTTTCATTTAGTGTGTAAGCCCCGCAAAAATGCAGGGCAAATCAAAAATTGAGTGATATACTCATTTCAGTGCTCTCCTCCACGGAAATCTTTAGTAAAAGGCGAAAGATTTACTCGATATGAAGGAAAACCAGAGTGCCCTTCAATGGTTTGCATGGTGCAATCTATATCCCCAAACAAGACTCCATTGCATGTGGGTCTGCAAAAGTATCTGGGGCGTCATGCGCAAAATACTCTGTCGGTACTTAACATGAGTTGGTGGGTTGCAATCAGCACTAAAAATATAACTTTAAATTAAAGCAAAATTCAGTTGAACCATTTGGGCCGCAATTTTTCATTTAGTGTGTAAGCCCGCAAAAATGCAGGGCAAATCAAAAATTGAGTGATATACTCATTTCAGTGCTCTCCTCCACGGAAATCTTTAGTAAAAGGCGAAAGATTTACTCGATATGAAGGAAAACCAGAGTGCCCTTCAATGGTTCGCATGGTGCAATCTATATCCCCAAACAAGACTCCATTGCATGTGGGACTGCAAAAGTATCTGGGGCGTCATGCGCAAAATACTCTGTCGGTACTTAACATGAGTTGGTGGTTTGCAATCAGCACTAACAAATATAACCTTAAATTAAAGCAAAATTCAGTTGAACCATTTGGGCCGCAATTTTTCATTTAGTGTGTAAGCCCCGCAAAAATGCAGGGCAAATCAAAAATTGAGTAATATACTCATTTCAGTGCTCTACTCCACGGAAATCTTTAGTAAAAGGCGAAAGATTTACTAGATATGAAGGAAAACCAGAGTGCCCTTCAATGGTTCGCATGGTGCAATCTATATCCCCAAACAAGACACCATTGCATGTGGGACTGCAAAAGTATCTGGGGCGTCATGAGCAAAATACTCTGTCGGTACTTAACATGAGTTGGTGGTTTGCAATCAGCACTAACAAATATAACCTTAAATTAAAGCAAAATTCAGTTGAACCATTTGGGACGCAATTTTTCATTTAGTGTGTAAGCCCCCCAAAAATGCAGGGCAAATCAAAAATTGAGTGATATACTCATTTCAGTGCTCTCCTCCACGGAAATCTTTAGTAAAAGGCGAAAGATTTACTCGATATGAAGGAAAACCAGAGTGCCCTTCAATGGTTCGCATGGTGCAATCTATATCCCCAAACAAGACTCCATTGCATGTGGGACTGCAAAAGTATCTGGGGCGTCATGCGCAAAATACTCTGTCGGTACTTAACATGAGTTGGTGGTTTGCAATCAGCACTAACAAATATAACCTTAAATTAAAGCAAAATTCAGTTGAACCATTTGGGCCGCAATTTTTCATTTAGTGTGTAAGACCCGCAAAAATGCAGGGCAAATCAAAAATTGAGTGATATACTCATTTCAGTGCTCTCCTCCACGGAAATCTTTAGTAAAAGGCGAAAGATTTACTCGATATGAAGGAAAACCAGAGTGCCCTTCAATGGTTCGCATGGTGCAATCTATATCCCCAAACAAGACTCCATTGCATGTGGGACTGCAAAAGTATCTGGGGCGTCATGCGCAAAATACTCTGTCGGTACTTAACATGAGTTGGTGGTTTGCAATCAGCACTAACAAATATAACCTTAAATTAAAGCAAAATTCAGTTGAACCATTTGGGCCGCAATTTTTCATTTAGTGTGTAAGCCCCGCAAAAATGCAGGGCAAATCAAAAATTGAGTGATATACTCATTTCAGTGCTCTCCTCCACGGAAATCTTTAGTAAAAGGCGAAAGATTTACTCGATATGAAGGAAAACCAGAGTGCCCTTCAATGGTTCGCATGGTGCAATCTATATCCCCAAACAAGACTCCATTGCACGTGGGACTGCAAAAGTATCTGGGGCGTCATGCGCAAAATACTCTGTCGGTACTTAACATGAGTTGGTGGTTTGCAATCAGCACTAACAAATATAACCTTAAATTAAAGCAAAATTCAGTTGAACCATTTGGGACGCAATTTTTCATTTAGTGTGTAAGCCCCGCAAAAATGCAGGGCAAATCAAAAATTGAGTGATATACTCATTTCAGTGCTCTCCTCCACGGAAATCTTTAGTAAAAGGCGAAAGATTTACTCGATATGAAGGAAAACCAGAGTGCCCTTCAATGCTTCGCATGGTGCAATCTATATCCCCAAACAAGACTCCATTGCATGTGGGACTGCAAAAGTATCTGGGGCGTCATGCGCAAAATACTCTGTCGGTACTTAACATGAGTTGGTGGTTTGCAATCAGCACTAACAAATATAACCTTAAATTAAAGCACAATTCAGTTGAACCATTTGGGCCGCAATTTTTCATTTAGTGTGTAAGCCCCGCAAAAATGCAGGGCAAATCAAAAATTGAGTGATATACTCATTTCAGTGCTCTCCTCCACGGAAATCTTTAGTAAAAGGCGAAAGATTTACTCGATATGAAGGAAAACCAGAGTGCCCTTCAATGGTTCGCATGGTGCAATCTATATCCCCAAACAAGACTCCATTGCATGTGGGACTGCAAAAGTATCTGGGGCGACATGCGCAAAATACTCTGTCGGTACTTAACATGAGTTGGTGGTTTGCAATCAGCACTAAAAATATAACCTTAAATTAAAGCAAAATTCAGTTGAACCATTTGGGCCGCAATTTTTCATTTAGTGTGTAAGCCCCGCAAAAATGCAGGGCAAATCAAAAATTGAGTGATATACTCATTTCAGTGCTCTCCTCCACGGAAATCTTTAGTAAAAGGCGAAAGATTTACTCGATATGAAGGAAAACCAGAGTGCCCTTCAATGGTTCGCATGGTGCAATCTATATCCCCAAACAAGACTCCATTGCATGTGGGACTGCAAAAGTATCTGGGGCGTCATGAGCAAAATACTCTGTCGGTACTTAACATGAGTTGGTGGTTTGCAATCAGCACTAACAAATATAACCTTAAATTAAAGCAAAATTCAGTTGAACCATTTGGGACGCAATTTTTCATTTAGTGTGTAAGCCCCCCAAAAATGCAGGGCAAATCAAAAATTGATTGATATACTCATTTCAGTGCTCTCCTCCACGGAAATCTTTAGTAAAAGGCGAAAGATTTACTCGATATGAAGGAAAACCAGAGTACCCTTCAATGGTTCGCATGGTGCAATCTATATCCCCAAACAAGACTCCATTGCATGTGGGACTGCAAAAGTATCTGGGGCGTCATGCGCAAAATACTCTGTCGGTACTTAACATGAGTTGGTGGTTTGCAATCAGCACTAACAAATATAACCTTAAATTAAAGCAAAATTCAGTTGAACCATTTGGGCCGCAATTTTTCATTTAGTGTGTAAGCCCCGCAAAAATGCAGGGCAAATCAAAAATTGAGTGATATACTCATTTCAGTGCTCTCCTCCACGGAAATCTTTAGTAAAAGGCGAAAGATTTACTCGATATGAAGGAAAACCAGAGTGCCCTTCAATGGTTCGCATGGTGCAATCTATATCCCCAAACAAGACTCCATTGCATGTGGGACTGCAAAAGTATCTGGGGCGTCATGCGCAAAATACTCTGTCGGTACTTAACATGAGTTGGTGGTTTGCAATCAGCACTAACAAATATAACCTTAAATTAAAGCAAAATTCAGTTGAACCATTTGGGACGCAAGTTTTCATTTAGTGTGTAAGCCCCGCAAAAATGCAGGGCAAATCAAAAATTGAGTGATATACTCATTTCAGTGCTCTCCTCCACGGAAATCTTTAGTAAAAGGCGAAAGATTTACTCGATATGAAGGAAAACCAGAGTGCCCTTCAATGGTTTGCATGGTGCAATCTATATCCCCAAACAAGACTCCATTGCATGTGGGTCTGCAAAAGTATCTGGGGCGTCATGCGCAAAATACTCTGTCGGTACTTAACATGAGTTGGTGGGTTGCAATCAGCACTAAAAATATAACTTTAAATTAAAGCAAAATTCAGTTGAACCATTTGGGCCGCAATTTTTCATTTAGTGTGTAAGCCCGCAAAAATGCAGGGCAAATCAAAAATTGAGTGATATACTCATTTCAGTGCTCTCCTCCACGGAAATCTTTAGTAAAAGGCGAAAGATTTACTCGATATGAAGGAAAACCAGAGTGCCCTTCAATGGTTCGCATGGTGCAATCTATATCCCCAAACAAGACTCCATTGCATGTGGGACTGCAAAAGTATCTGGGGCGTCATGCGCAAAATACTCTGTCGGTACTTAACATGAGTTGGTGGTTTGCAATCAGCACTAACAAATATAACCTTAAATTAAAGCAAAATTCAGTTGAACCATTTGGGCCGCAATTTTTCATTTAGTGTGTAAGCCCCGCAAAAATGCAGGGCAAATCAAAAATTGAGTAATATACTCATTTCAGTGCTCTACTCCACGGAAATCTTTAGTAAAAGGCGAAAGATTTACTAGATATGAAGGAAAACCAGAGTGCCCTTCAATGGTTCGCATGGTGCAATCTATATCCCCAAACAAGACACCATTGCATGTGGGACTGCAAAAGTATCTGGGGCGTCATGAGCAAAATACTCTGTCGGTACTTAACATGAGTTGGTGGTTTGCAATCAGCACTAACAAATATAACCTTAAATTAAAGCAAAATTCAGTTGAACCATTTGGGACGCAATTTTTCATTTAGTGTGTAAGCCCCCCAAAAATGCAGGGCAAATCAAAAATTGAGTGATATACTCATTTCAGTGCTCTCCTCCACGGAAATCTTTAGTAAAAGGCGAAAGATTTACTCGATATGAAGGAAAACCAGAGTGCCCTTCAATGGTTCGCATGGTGCAATCTATATCCCCAAACAAGACTCCATTGCATGTGGGACTGCAAAAGTATCTGGGGCGTCATGCGCAAAATACTCTGTCGGTACTTAACATGAGTTGGTGGTTTGCAATCAGCACTAACAAATATAACCTTAAATTAAAGCAAAATTCAGTTGAACCATTTGGGCCGCAATTTTTCATTTAGTGTGTAAGACCCGCAAAAATGCAGGGCAAATCAAAAATTGAGTGATATACTCATTTCAGTGCTCTCCTCCACGGAAATCTTTAGTAAAAGGCGAAAGATTTACTCGATATGAAGGAAAACCAGAGTGCCCTTCAATGGTTCGCATGGTGCAATCTATATCCCCAAACAAGACTCCATTGCATGTGGGACTGCAAAAGTATCTGGGGCGTCATGCGCAAAATACTCTGTCGGTACTTAACATGAGTTGGTGGTTTGCAATCAGCACTAACAAATATAACCTTAAATTAAAGCAAAATTCAGTTGAACCATTTGGGCCGCAATTTTTCATTTAGTGTGTAAGCCCCGCAAAAATGCAGGGCAAATCAAAAATTGAGTGATATACTCATTTCAGTGCTCTCCTCCACGGAAATCTTTAGTAAAAGGCGAAAGATTTACTCGATATGAAGGAAAACCAGAGTGCCCTTCAATGCTTCGCATGGTGCAATCTATATCCCCAAACAAGACTCCATTGCATGTGGGACTGCAAAAGTATCTGGGGCGTCATGCGCAAAATACTCTGTCGGTACTTAACATGAGTTGGTGGTTTGCAATCAGCACTAACAAATATAACCTTAAATTAAAGCACAATTCAGTTGAACCATTTGGGCCGCAATTTTTCATTTAGTGTGTAAGCCCCGCAAAAATGCAGGGCAAATCAAAAATTGAGTGATATACTCATTTCAGTGCTCTCCTCCACGGAAATCTTTAGTAAAAGGCGAAAGATTTACTCGATATGAAGGAAAACCAGAGTGCCCTTCAATGGTTCGCATGGTGCAATCTATATCCCCAAACAAGACTCCATTGCATGTGGGACTGCAAAAGTATCTGGGGCGTCATGCGCAAAATACTCTGTCGGTACTTAACATGAGTTGGTGGTTTGCAATCAGCACTAAAAATATAACCTTAAATTAAAGCAAAATTCAGTTGAACCATTTGGGCCGCAATTTTTCATTTAGTGTGTAAGCCCCGCAAAAATGCAGGGCAAATCAAAAATTGAGTGATATACTCATTTCAGTGCTCTCCTCCACGGAAATCTTTAGTAAAAGGCGAAAGATTTACTCGATATGAAGGAAAACCAGAGTGCCCTTCAATGGTTCGCATGGTGCAATCTATATCCCCAAACAAGACTCCATTGCATGTGGGACTGCAAAAGTATCTGGGGCGTCATGCGCAAAATACTCTGTCGGTACTTAACATGAGTTGGTGGTTTGCAATCAGCACTAACAAATATAACCTTAAATTAAAGCAAAATTCAGTTGAACCATTTGGGCCGCAATTTTTCATTTAGTGTGTAAGCCCCGCAAAAATGCAGGGCAAATCAAAAATTGAGTGATATACTCATTTCAGTGCTCTCCTCCACGGAAATCTTTAGTAAAAGGCGAAAGATTTACTCGATATGAAGGAAAACCAGAGTGCCCTTCAATGGTTCGCATGGTGCAATCTATATCCCCAAACAAGACTCCATTGCATGTGGGACTGCAAAAGTATCTGGGGCGTCATGCGCAAAATACTCTGTCGGTACTTAACATGAGTTGGTGGTTTGCAATCAGCACTAACAAATATAACCTTAAATTAAAGCAAAATTCAGTTGAACCATTTGGGCCGCAATTTTTCATTTAGTGTGTAAGCCCCGCAAAAATGCAGGGCAAATCAAAAATTGAGTGATATACTCATTTCAGTGCTCTCCTCCACGGAAATCTTTAGTAAAAGGCGAAAGATTTACACGATATGAAGGAAAACCAGAGTGCCCTTCAATGGTTCGCATGGTGCAATCTATATCCCCAAACAAGACTCCATTGCATGTGGGACTGCAAAAGTATCTGGGGCGTCATGCGCAAAATACTCTGTCGGTACTTAACATGAGTTGGTGGTTTGCAATCAGCACTAACAAATATAACCTTAAAATAAAGCAAAATTCAGTTGAACCATTTGGGCCGCAATTTTTCATTTAGTGTGTAAGCCCCGCAAAAATGCAGGGCAAATAAAAAATTGAGTGATATACTCATTTCAGTGCTCTCCTCCACGGAAATCTTTAGTAAAAGGCGAAAGATTTACTCGATATGAAGGAAAACCAGAGTGCCCTTCAATGGTTCGCATGGTGCAATCTATATCCCCAAACAAGACTCCATTGCATGTGGGACTGCAAAAGTATCTGGGGCGTCATGCGCAAAATACTCTGTCGGTACTTAACATGAGTTGGTGGTTTGCAATCAGCACTAACAAATATAACCTTAAATTAAAGCAAAATTCAGTTGAACCATTTGGGCCGCAATTTTTCATTTAGTGTGTAAGCCCCGCAAAAATGCAGGGCAAATCAAAAATTGAGTGATATACTTATTTTAGTGCTCTCCTCTACGGAAATCTTTAGTAAAAGGCGAAAGATTTACTCGATATGAAGGAAAACCAGAGTTCCCTTTAATGGTTCGCATGGTGCAATCTATATCCCCAAACAAGACTCCATTGCATGTGGGACTGCAAAAGTATCTGGGGCGTCATGCGCAAAATACTCTGTCGGTACTTAACATGAGTTGGTGGTTTGCAATCAGCACTAACAAATATAACCTTAAATTAAAGCAGAATTCAGTTGAACCATTTGGGCCGCAATTTTTCATTTAGTGTGTAAGCCCCGCAAAAATGCAGGGCAAATCAAAAATTGAGTGATATACTCATTTCAGTGCTCTCCTCCACGGAAATCTTTAGTAAAAGGCGAAAGATTTACTCGATATGAAGGAAAACCAGAGTGCCCTTCAATGGTTCGCATGGTGCAATCTATATCCCCAAACAAGACTCCATTGCATGTGGGACTGCAAAAGTATCTGGGGCGTCATGCGCAAAATACTCTGTCGGTACTTAACATGAGTTGGTGGTTTGCAATCAGCACTAACAAATATAACCTTAAATTAAAGCAAAATTCAGTTGAACCATTTGGGCCGCAATTTTTCATTTAGTGTGTAAGCCCCGCAAAAATGCAGGGCAAATCAAAAATTGAGTGATATACTCATTTCAGTGCTCTACTCCACGGAAATCTTTAGTAAAAGGCGAAAGATTTACTCGATATGAAGGAAAACCAGAGTTCCCTTTAATGGTTCGCATGGTGCAATCTATATCCCCAAACAAGACTCCATTGCATGTGGGACTGCAAAAGTATCTGGGGCGTCATGCGCAAAATACTCTGTCGGTACTTAACATGAGTTGGTGGTTTGCAATCAGCACTAACAAATATAACCTTAAATTAAAGCAGAATTCAGTTGAACCATTTGGGCCGCAATTTTTCATTTAGTGTGTAAGCCCCGCAAAAATGCAGGGCAAATCAAAAATTGAGTGATATACTCATTTCAGTGCTCTCCTCCACGGAAATCTTTAGTAAAAGGCGAAAGATTTACTCGATATGAAGGAAAACCAGAGTGCCCTTCAATGGTTCGCATGGTGCAATCTATATCCCCAAACAAGACTCCATTGCATGTGGGACTGCAAAAGTATCTGGGGCGTCATGCGCAAAATACTCTGTCGGTACTTAACATGAGTTGGTGGTTTGCAATCAGCACTAACAAATATAACCTTAAATTAAAGCAAAATTCAGTTGAACCATTTGGGCCGCAATTTTTCATTTAGTGTGTAAGCCCCGCAAAAATGCAGGGCAAATCAAAAATTGAGTGATATACTCATTTCAGTGCTCTACTCCACGGAAATCTTTAGTAAAAGGCGAAAGATTTACTAGATATGAAGGAAAACTAGAGTGCCCTTTAATGGTTCGCATGGTGCAATCTATATCCCCAAACAAGACTCCATTGCATGTGGGACTGCAAAAGTATCTGGGGCGTCATGCGCAAAATACTCTGTCGGTACTTAACATGAGTTGGTGGTTTGCAATCAGCACTAACAAATATAACCTTAAATTAAAGCAAAATTCAGTTGAACCATTTGGGCCGCAAGTTTTCATTTAGTGTGTAAGCCCCGCAAAAATGCAGGGCAAATCAAAAATTGAGTGATATACTCATTTCAGTGCTCTCCTCCACGGAAATCTTTAGTAAAAGGCGAAAGATTTACTCGATATGAAGGAAAACCAGAGTGCCCTTCAATGGTTCGCATGGTGCAATCTATATCCCCAAACAAGACTCCATTGCATGTGGGACTGCAAAAGTATCTGGGGCGTCATGCGCAAAATACTCTGTCGGTACTTAACATGAGTTGGTGGTTTGCAATCAGCACTAAAAATATAACCTTAAATTAAAGCAAAATTCAGTTGAACCATTTGGGCCGCAATTTTTCTTTTAGTGTGTAAGCCCCGTAAAAATGCAGGGCAAATCAAAAATTGAGTGATATACTCATTTCAGTGCTCTCCTCCACGGAAATCTTTAGTAAAAGGCGAAAGATTTACTCGATATGAAGGAAAACCAGAGTGCCCTTCAATGGTTCGCATGGTGCAATCTATATCCCCAAACAAGACTCCATTGCATGTGGGACTGCAAAAGTATCTGGGGCGTCATGCGCAAAATACTCTGTCGGTACTTAACATGAGTTGGTGGTTTGCAATCAGCACTAACAAATATAACCTTAAATTAAAGCAAAATTCAGTTGAACCATTTGGGCCGCAATTTTTCATTTAGTGTGTAAGCCCCGCAAAAATGCAGGGCAAATCAAAAATTGAGTGATATACTTATTTTAGTGCTCTCCTCTACGGAAATCTTTAGTAAAAAGCGAAAGATTTACTCGATATGAAGGAAAACCAGAGTTCCCTTTGATGGTTCGCATGGTGCAATCTATATCCCCAAACAAGACTCCATTGCATGTGGGACTGAAAAAGTATCTGGGGCGTCATGCGCAAAATACTCTGTCGGTACTTAACATGAGTTGGTGGTTTGCAATCAGCACTAACAAATATAACCTTAAATTAAAGCAAAATTCAGTTGAACCATTTGGGCCGCAATTTTTCATTTAGTGTGTAAGCCCCGCAAAAATGCAGGGCAAATCAAAAATTGAGTGATATACTCATTTCAGTGCTCTCCTCCACGGAAATCTTTAGTAAAAGGCGAAAGATTTACTCGATATGAAGGAAAACCAGAGTGCCCTTCAATGGTTCGCATGGTGCAATCTATATCCCCAAACAAGACTCCATTGCATGTGGGACTGCAAAAGTATCTGGGGCGTCATGCGCAAAATACTCTGTCGGTACTTAACATGAGTTGGTGGTTTGCAATCAGCACTAACAAATATAACCTTAAATTAAAGCAAAATTCAGTTGAACCATTTGGGCCGCAATTTTTCATTTAGTGTGTAAGCCCCGCAAAAATGCAGGGCAAATCAAAAATTGAGTGATATACTCATTTCAGTGCTCTACTCCACGGAAATCTTTAGTAAAAGGCGAAAGATTTACTAGATATGAAGGAAAACTAGAGTGCCCTTTAATGGTTCGCATGGTGCAATCTATATCCCCAAACAAGACTCCATTGCATGTGGGACTGCAAAAGTATCTGGGGCGTCATGCGCAAAATACTCTGTCGGTACTTAACATGAGTTGGTGGTTTGCAATCAGCACTAACAAATATAACCTTAAATTAAAGCAAAATTCAGTTGAACCATTTGGGCCGCAAGTTTTCATTTAGTGTGTAAGCCCCGCAAAAATGCAGGGCAAATCAAAAATTGAGTGATATACTCATTTCAGTGCTCTCCTCCACGGAAATCTTTAGTAAAAGGCGAAAGATTTACTCGATATGAAGGAAAACCAGAGTGCCCTTCAATGGTTCGCATGGTGCAATCTATATCCCCAAACAAGACTCCATTGCATGTGGGACTGCAAAAGTATCTGGGGCGTCATGCGCAAAATACTCTGTCGGTACTTAACATGAGTTGGTGGTTTGCAATCAGCACTAAAAATATAACCTTAAATTAAAGCAAAATTCAGTTGAACCATTTGGGCCGCAATTTTTCTTTTAGTGTGTAAGCCCCGCAAAAATGCAGGGCAAATCAAAAATTGAGTGATATACTCATTTCAGTGCTCTCCTCCACGGAAATCTTTAGTAAAAGGCGAAAGATTTACTCGATATGAAGGAAAACCAGAGTGCCCTTCAATGGTTCGCATGGTGCAATCTATATCCCCAAACAAGACTCCATTGCATGTGGGACTGCAAAAGTATCTGGGGCGTCATGCGCAAAATACTCTGTCGGTACTTAACATGAGTTGGTGGTTTGCAATCAGCACTAACAAATATAACCTTAAATTAAAGCACAATTCAGTTGAACCATTTGGGCCGCAATTTTTCATTTAGTGTGTAAGCCCCGCAAAAATGCAGGGCAAATCAAAAATTGAGTGATATACTCATTTCAGTGCTCTCCTCCACGGAAATCTTTAGTAAAAGGCGAAAGATTTACTCGATATGAAGGAAAACCAGAGTGCCCTTTAATGCTTCGCATGGTGCAATCTATATCCCCAAACAAGACTCCATTGCATGTGGGACTGCAAAAGTATCTGGGGCGTCATGCGCAAAATACTCTGTCGGTACTTAACATGAGTTGGTGGTTTGCAATCAGCACTAAAAATATAACCTTAAATTAAAGCAAAATTCAGTTGAACCATTTGGGCCGCAATTTTTCATTTAGTGTGTAAGCCCCGCAAAAATGCAGGGCAAATCAAAAATTGAGTGATATACTCATTTCAGTGCTCTCCTCCACGGAAATCTTTAGTAAAAGGCGAAAGATTTACTCGATATGAAGGAAAACCAGAGTGCCCTTCAATGGTTCGCATGGTGCAATCTATATCCCCAAACAAGACTCCATTGCATGTGGGACTGCAAAAGTATCTGGGGCATCATGCGCAAAATACTCTGTCGGTACTTAACATGAGTTGGTGGTTTGCAATCAGCACTAACAAATATAACCTTAAATTAAAGCAAAATTCAGTTGAACCATTTGGGCCGCAATTTTTCATTTAGTGTGTAAGCCCCGCAAAAATGCAGGGCAAATCAAAAATTGAGTGATATACTCATTTCAGTGCTCTACTCCACGGAAATCTTTAGTAAAAGGCGAAAAATTTACTCGATATGAAGGAAAACCAGAGTGCCCTTCAATGGTTCGCATGGTGCAATCTATATCCCCAAACAAGACTCCATTGCATGTGGGACTGCAAAAGTATCTGGGGCGTCATGCGCAAAATACTCTGTCGGTACTTAACATGAGTTGGTGGTTTGCAATCAGCACTAACAAATATAACCTTAAATTAAAGCAAAATTCAGTTGAACCATTTGGGCCGCAATTTTTCATTTAGTGTGTAAGCCCCGCAAAAATGCAGGGCAAATCAAAAATTGAGTGATATACTCATTTCAGTGCTCTCCTCCACGGAAATCTTTAGTAAAAGGCGAAAGATTTACTCGATATGAAGGAAAACCAGAGTGCCCTTCAATGGTTCGCATGGTGCAATCTATATCCCCAAACAAGACTCCATTGCATGTGGGACTGCAAAAGTATCTGGGGCGTCATGCGCAAAATACTCTGTCGGTACTTAACATGAGTTGGTGGTTTGCAATCAGCACTAACAAATATAACCTTAAATTAAAGCAAAATTCAGTTGAACCATTTGGGCCGCAATTTTTCATTTAGTGTGTAAGCCCCGCAAAAATGCAGGGCAAATAAAAAATTGAGTGATATACTCATTTCAGTGCTCTATTCCACGGAAATCTTTAGTAAATGGCGAAAGATTTACTAGATATGAAGGAAAACCAGAGTGCCCTTCAATGGTTCGCATGGTGCAATCTATATCCCCAAACAAGACTCCATTGCATGTGGGACTGCAAAAGTATCTGGGGCGTCATGAGCAAAATACTCTGTCGGTACTTAACATGAGTTGGTGGTTTGCAATTAGCACTAACAAATATAACCTTAAATTAAAGCAAAATTCAGTTGAACCATTTGGGACGCAATTTTTCATTTAGTGTGTAAGCCCCCCAAAAATGCAGGGCAAATCAAAAATTGAGTGATATACTCATTTCAGTGCTCTCCTCCACGGAAATCTTTAGTAAAAGGCGAAAGATTTACTCGATATGAAGGAAAACCAGAGTGCCCTTCAATGGTTCGCATGGTGCAATCTATATCCCCAAACAAGACTCCATTGCATGTGGGACTGCAAAAGTATCTGGGGCGTCATGCGCAAAATACTCTGTCGGTACTTAACATGAGTTGGTGGTTTGCAATCAGCACTAACAAATATAACCTTAAATTAAAGCAAAATTCAGTTGAACCATTTGGGCCGCAATTTTTCATTTAGTGTGTAAGCCCTGCAAAAATGCAGGGCAAATAAAAAATTGAGTGATATACACATTTCAGTGCTCTCCTCCACGGAAATCTTTAGTAAAAGGCGAAAGATTTACTCGATATGAAGGAAAACCAGAGTGCCCTTCAATGGTTCGCATGGTGCAATCTATATCCCCAAACAAGACTCCATTGCATGTGGGACTGCAAAAGTATCTGGGGCGTCATGCGCAAAATACTCTGTCGGTACTTAACATGAGTTGGTGGTTTGCAATCAGCACTAAAAATATAACCTTAAATCAAAGCAAAATTCAGTTGAACCATTTGGGCCGCAATTTTTCACTTAGTGTGTAAGCCCCGCAAAAATGCAGGGCAAATCAAAAATTGAGTGATATACTCATTTCAGTGCTCTCCTCCACGGAAATCTTTAGTAAAAGGCGAAAGATTTACTCGATATGAAGGAAAACCAGAGTGCCCTTCAATGGTTCGCATGGTGCAATCTATATCCCCAAACAAGACTCCATTGCATGTGGGACTGCAAAAGTATCTGGGGCGTCATGCGCAAAATACTCTGTCGGTACTTAACATGAGTTGGTGGTTTGCAATCAGCACTAACAAATATAACCTTAAATTAAAGCAAAATTCAGTTGAACCATTTGGGCCGCAATTTTTCATTTAGTGTGTAAGCCCTGCAAAAATGCAGGGCAAATCAAAAATTGAGTGATATACTCATTTCAGTGCTCTCCTCCACGGAAATCTTTAGTAAAAGGCGAAAGATTTACTCGATATGAAGGAAAACCAGAGTGCCCTTCAATGGTTCGCATGGTGCAATCTATATCCCCAAACAAGACTCCATTGCATGTGGGACTGCAAAAGTATCTGGGGCGTCATGCGCAAAATACTCTGTCGGTACTTAACATGAGTTGGTGGTTTGCAATCAGCACTAACAAATATAACCTTAAATTAAAGCAAAATTCAGTTGAACCATTTGGGCCGCAATTTTTCATTTAGTGTGTAAGCCCTGCAAAAATGCAGGGCAAATCAAAAATTGAGTGATATACTCATTTCAGTGCTCTCCTCCACGGAAATCTTTAGTAAAAGGCGAAAGATTTACTCGATATGAAGGAAAACCAGAGTGCCCTTCAATGGTTCGCATGGTGCAATCTATATCCCCAAACAAGACTCCATTGCATGTGGGACTGCAAAAGTATCTGGGGCGTCATGCGCAAAATACTCTGTCGGTACTTAACATGAGTTGGTGGTTTGCAATCAGCACTAAAAATATAACCTTAAATCAAAGCAAAATTCAGTTGAACCATTTGGGCCGCAATTTTTCATTTAGTGTGTAAGCCCCGCAAAAATGCAGGGCAAATCAAAAATTGAGTGATATACTCATTTCAGTGCTCTCCTCCACGGAAATCTTTAGTAAAAGGCGAAAGATTTACTCGATATGAAGGAAAACCAGAGTGCCCTTCAATGGTTCGCATGGTGCAATCTATATCCCCAAACAAGACTCCATTGCATGTGGGACTGCAAAAGTATCTGGGGCGTCATGCGCAAAATACTCTGTCGGTACTTAACATGAGTTGGTGGTTTGCAATCAGCACTAACAAATATAACCTTAAATTAAAGCAAAATTCAGTTGAACCATTTGGGCCGCAATTTTTCATTTAGTGTGTAAGCCCTGCATTTTTGCAGGGCAAATAAAAAATTGAGTGATATACTCATTTCAGTGCTCTCCTCCACGGAAATCTTTAGTAAAAGGCGAAAGATTTACTCGATATGAAGGAAAACCAGAGTGCCCTACAATGGTTCGCATGGTGCAATCTATATCCCCAAACAAGACTCCATTGCATGTGGGACTGCAAAAGTATCTGGGGCGTCATGCGCAAAATACTCTGTCGGTACTTAACATGAGTTGGTGGTTTGCAATCAGCACTAACAAATATAACCTTAAATTAAAGTAAAATTCAGTTGAACCATTTGGGCCGCAATTTTTCATTTAGTGTGTAAGCCCCGCAAAAATGCAGGGCAAATCAAAAATTGAGTGATATACTCATTTCAGTGCTCTACTCCACGGAAATCTTTAGTAAAAGGCGAAAGATTTACTAGATATGAAGGAAAACTAGAGTGCCCTTTAATGGTTCGCATGGTGCAATCTATATCCCCAAACAAGACTCCATTGCATGTTGGACTGCAAAAGTATCTGGGGCGTCATGCGCAAAATACTCTGTCGGTACTTAACATGAGTTGGTGGTTTGCAATCAGCACTAACAAATATAACCTTAAATTAAAGCAAAATTCAGTTGAACCATTTGGGCCGCAAGTTTTCATTTAGTGTGTAAGCCCCGCAAAAATGCAGGGCAAATCAAAAATTAAGTGATATACTCATTTCAGTGCTCTCCTCCACGGAAATCTTTAGTAAAAGGCGAAAGATTTACTCGATATGAAGGAAAACCAGAGTGCCCTTCAATGGTTCGCATGGTGCAATCTATATCCCCAAACAAGACTCCATTGCATGTGGGACTGCAAAAGTATCTGGGGCGTCATGCGCAAAATACTCTGTCGGTACTTAACATGAGTTGGTGGTTTGCAATCAGCACTAAAAATATAACCTTAAATTAAAGCAAAATTCAGTTTAACCATTTGGGCCGCAATTTTTCATTTAGTGTGTAAGCCCCGCAAAAATGCAGGGCAAATCAAAAATTGAGTGATATACTCATTTCAGTGCACTCCTCCACGGAAATCTTTAGTAAAAGGCGAAAGATTTACTCGATATGAAGGAAAACCAGAGTGCCCTTCAATGGTTCGCATGGTGCAATGTATATCCCCAAACAAGACTCCATTGCATGTGGGACTGCAAAAGTATCTGGGGCGTCATGCGCAAAATACTCTGTCGGTACTTAACATGAGTTGGTGGTTTGCAATCAGCACTAACAAATATAACCTTAAATTAAAGCAAAATTCAGTTGAACCATTTGGGCCGCAATTTTTCATTTAGTGTGTAAGCCCCGCAAAAATGCAGGGCAAATCAAAAATTGAGTGATATACTCATTTCAGTGCTCTCCTCCACGGAAATCTTTAGTAAAAGGCGAAAGATTTACTCGATATGAAGGAAAACCAGAGTGCCCTTCAATGGTTCGCATGGTGCAATCTATATCCCCAAACAAGACTCCATTGCATGTGGGACTGCAAAAGTATCTGGGGCGTCATGCGCAAAATACTCTGTCGGTACTTAACATGAGTTGGTGGTTTGCAATCAGCACTAACAAATATAACCTTAAATTAAAGCAAAATTCAGTTGAACCATTTGGGCCGCAATTTTTCATTTAGTGTGTAAGCCCCGCAAAAATGCAGGGCAAATCAAAAATTGAGTGATATACTCATTTCAGTGCTCTCCTCCACGGAAATCTTTAGTAAAAGGCGAAAGATTTACTCGATATGAAGGAAAACCAGAGTGCCCTTCAATGCTTCGCATGGTGCAATCTATATCCCCAAACAAGACTCCATTGCATGTGGGACTGCAAAAGTATCTGGGGCGTCATGCGCAAAATACTCTGTCGGTACTTAACATGAGTTGGTGGTTTGCAATCAGCACTAACAAATATAACCTTAAATTAAAGCACAATTCAGTTGAACCATTTGGGCCGCAATTTTTCATTTAGTGTGTAAGCCCCGCAAAAATGCAGGGCAAATCAAAAATTGAGTGATATACTCATTTCAGTGCTCTCCTCCACGGAAATCTTTAGTAAAAGGCGAAAGATTTACTCGATATGAAGGAAAACCAGAGTGCCCTTCAATGGTTCGCATGGTGCAATCTATATCCCCAAACAAGACTCCATTGCATGTGGGACTGCAAAAGTATCTGGGGCGTCATGCGCAAAATACTCTGTCGGTACTTAACATGAGTTGGTGGTTTGCAATCAGCACTAAAAATATAACCTTAAATTGAAGCAAAATTCAGTTGAAACATTTGGGCCGCAATTTTTCATTTAGTGTGTAAGCCTCGCAAAAATGCAGGGCAAATCAAAAATTGAGTGATATACTCATTTCAGTGCTCTCCTCCACGGAAATCTTTAGTAAAAGGCGAAAGATTTACTCGATATGAAGGAAAACCAGAGTGCCCTTCAATGGTTCGCATGGTGCAATCTATATCCCCAAACAAGACTCCATTGCATGTGGGACTGCAAAAGTATCTGGGGCGTCATGCGCAAAATACTCTGTCGGTACTTAACATGAGTTGGTGGTTTGCAATCAGCACTAACAAATATAACCTTAAATTAAAGCAAAATTCAGTTGAACCATTTGGGCCGCAATTTTTCATTTAGTGTGTAAGCCCCGCAAAAATGCAGGGCAAATCAAAAATTGAGTGATATACTCATTTCAGTGCTCTCCTCCACGGAAATCTTTAGTAAAAGGCGAAAGATTTACTCGATATGAAGGAAAACCAGAGTGCCCTTCAATGGTTCGCATGGTGCAATCTATATCCCCAAACAAGACTCCATTGCATGTGGGACTGCAAAAGTATCTGGGGCGTCATGCGCAAAATACTCTGTCGGTACTTAACATGAGTTGGTGGTTTGCAATCAGCACTAACAAATATAACCTTAAATTAAAGCAAAATTCAGTTGAACCATTTGGGCCGCAATTTTTCATTTAGTGTGTAAGCCCCGCAAAAATGCAGGGCAAATCAAAAATTGAGTGATATACTCATTTCAGTGCTCTCCTCCACGGAAATCTTTAGTAAAAGGCGAAAGATTTACTCGATATGAAGGAAAACCAGAGTGCCCTTCAATGGTTCGCATGGTGCAATCTATATCCCCAAACAAGACTCCATTGCATGTGGGACTGCAAAAGTATCTGGGGCGTCATGCGCAAAATACTCTGTCGGTACTTAACATGAGTTGGTGGTTTGCAATCAGCACTAACAAATATAACCTTAAATTAAAGCAAAATTCAGTTGAACCATTTGGGCCGCAATTTTTCATTTAGTGTGTAAGCCCCGCAAAAATGCAGGGCAAATCAAAAAATGAGTGATATACTCATTTCAGTGCCCTCATCCACGGAAATCTTTAGTAAAAGGCGAAAGATTTACTCGATATGAAGGAAAACCAGAGTGCCCTTTAATGGTTCGCATGGTGCAATCTATATCCCCAAACAAGACTCCATTGCATGTGGGACTGCAAAAGTATCTGGGGCGTCATGCGCAAAATACTCTGTCGGTACTTAACATGAGTTGGTGGTTTGCAATCAGCACTAACAAATATAACCTTAAATTAAAGCAAAATTCAGTTGAACCATTTGGGCCGCAATTTTTCATTTAGTGTGTAAGCCCCGCAAAAATGCAGGGCAAATCAAAAATTGAGTGATATACTCATTTCAGTGCTCTCCTCCACGGAAATCTTTAGTAAAAGGCGAAAGATTTACTCGATATGAAGGAAAACCAGAGTGCCCTTCAATGGTTCGCATGGTGCAATCTATATCCCCAAACAAGACTCCATTGCATGTGGGACTGCAAAAGTATCTGGGGCGTCATGCGCAAAATACTCTGTCGGTACTTAACATGAGTTGGTGGTTTGCAATCAGCACTAACAAATATAACCTTAAATTAAAGCAAAATTCAGTTGAACCATTTGGGCCGCAATTTTTTATTTAGTGTGTAAGCCCCGCAAAAATGCAGGGCAAATCAAAAATTGAGTGATATACTCATTTCAGTGCTCTCCTCCACGGAAATCTTTAGTAAAAGGCGAAAGATTTACTCGATATGAAGGAAAACCAGAGTGCCCTTCAATGGTTCGCATGGTGCAATCTATATCCCCAAACAAGACTCCATTGCATGTGGGACTGCAAAAGTATCTGGGGCGTCATGCGCAAAATACTCTGTCGGTACTTAACATGAGTTGGTGGTTTGCAATCAGCACTAACAAATATAACCTTAAATTAAAGCAAAATTCAGTTGAACCATTTGGGCCGCAAGTTTTCATTTAGTGTGTAAGCCCCGCAAAAATGCAGGGCAAATCAAAAATTGAGTGATATACTCATTTCAGTGCTCTCCTCCACGGAAATCTTTAGTAAAAGGCGAAAGATTTACTCGATATGAAGGAAAACAAGAGTGCCCTTCAATGGTTCGCATGGTGCAATCTATATCCCCAAACAAGACTCCATTGCATGTGGGACTGCAAAAGTATCTGGGGCGTCATGCGCAAAATACTCTGTCGGTACTTAACATGAGTTGGTGGTTTGCAATCAGCACTAAAAATATAACCTTAAATTAAAGCAAAATTCAGTTGAACCATTTGGGCCGCAAATTTTCATTTAGTGTGTAAGCCCCGCAAAAATGCAGGGCAAACCAAAAATTGAGTGATATACTCATTTCAGTGCTCTCCTCCACGGAAATCTTTAGTAAAAGGCGAAAGATTTACTCGATATGAAGGAAAACCAGAGTGCCCTTCAATGGTTCGCATGGTGCAATCTATATCCCCAAACAAGACTCCATTGCATGTGGGACTGCAAAAGTATCTGGGGCGTCATGCGCAAAATACTTTGTCGGTACTTAACATGAGTTGGTGGTTTGCAATCAGCACTAACAAATATAACCTTAAATTAAAGCAAAATTCAGTTGAACCATTTGGGCCGCAATTTTTCATTTAGTGTGTAAGCCCCGCAAAAATGCAGGGCAAATCAAAAATTGAGTAATATACTCATTTCAGTGCTCTACTCCACGGAAATCTTTAGTAAAAGGCGAAAGATTTACTAGATATGAAGGAAAACCAGAGTGCCCTTTAATGGTTCGCATGGTGCAATCTATATCCCCAAACAAGACTCCATTGCATGTGGGACTGCAAAAGTATCTGGGGCGTCATGCGCAAAATACTCTGTCGGTACTTAACATGAGTTGGTGGTTTGCAATCAGCACTAACAAATATAACCTTAAATTAAAGCAAAATTCAGTTGAACCATTTGGGCCGCAAGTTTTCATTTAGTGTGTAAGCCCCGCAAAAATGCAGGGCAAATCAAAAATTGAGTGATATACTCATTTCAGTGCTCTCCTCCACGGAAATCTTTAGTAAAAGGCGAAAGATTTACTCGATATGAAGGAAAACCAGAGTGCCCTTCAATGGTTCGCATGGTGCAATCTATATCCCCAAACAAGACTCCATTGCATGTGGGACTGCAAAAGTATCTGGGGCGTCATGCGCAAAATACTCTGTCGGTACTTAACATGAGTTGGTGGTTTGCAATCAGCACTAAAAATATAACCTTAAATTAAAGCAAAATTCAGTTTAACCATTTGGGCCGCAATTTTTCATTTAGTGTGTAAGCCCCGCAAAAATGCAGGGCAAATCAAAAATTGAGTGATATACTCATTTCAGTGCTCTCCTCCACGGAAATCTTTAGTAAAAGGCGAAAGATTTACTCGATATGAAGGAAAACCAGAGTGCCCTTCAATGGTTCGCATGGTGCAATCTATATCCCCAAACAAGACTCCATTGCATGTGGGACTGCAAAAGTATCTGGGGCGTCATGCGCAAAATACTCTGTCGGTACTTAACATGAGTTGGTGGTTTGCAATCAGCACTAACAAATATAACCTTAAATTAAAGCAAAATTCAGTTGAACCATTTGGGCCGCAATTTTTCATTTAGTGTGTAAGCCCCGCAAAAATGCAGGGCAAATCAAAAATTGAGTGATATACTCATTTCAGTGCTCTACTCCACGGAAATCTTTAGTAAAAGGCGAAAGATTTACTAGATATGAAGGAAAACCAGAGTGCCCTTCAATGGTTCGCATGGTGCAATCTATATCCCCAAACAAGACTCCATTGCATGTGGGACTGCAAAAGTATCTGGGGCGTCATGAGCAAAATACTCTGTCGGTACTTAACATGAGTTGGTGGTTTGCAATCAGCACTAACAAATATAACCTTAAATTAAAGCAAAATTCAGTTGAACCATTTGGGACGCAATTTTTCATTTAGTGTGTAAGCCCCCCAAAAATGCAGGGCAAATCAAAAATTGAGTGATATACTCATTTCAGTGCTCTCCTCCACGGAAATCTTTAGTAAAAGGCGAAAGATTTACTCGATATGAAGGAAAACCAGAGTGCCCTTCAATGGTTCGCATGGTGCAATCTATATCCCCAAACAAGACTCCATTGCATGTGGGACTGCAAAAGCATCTGGGGCGTCATGCGCAAAATACTCTGTCGGTACTTAACATGAGTTGGTGGTTTGCAATCAGCACTAACAAATATAATCTTAAATTAAAGCACAATTCAGTTGAACCATTTGGGCCGCAATTTTTCATTTAGTGTGTAAGCCCCGCAAAAATGCAGGGCAAATCAAAAATTGAGTGATATACTCATTTCAGTGCTCTCCTCCACGGAAATCTTTAGTAAAAGGCGAAAGATTTACTCGATATGAAGGAAAACCAGAGTGCCCTTCAATGGTTCGCATGGTGCAATCTATATCCCCAAACAAGACTCCATTGCATGTGGGACTGCAAAAGTATCTGGGGCGTCATGCGCAAAATACTCTGTCGGTACTTAACATGAGTTGGTGGTTTGCAATCAGCACTAACAAATATAACCTTAAATTAAAGCAAAATTCAGTTGAACCATTTGGGCCGCAAGTTTTCATTTAGTGTGTAAGCCCCGCAAAAATGCAGGGCAAATCAAAAATTGAGTGATATACTCATTTCAGTGCTCTCCTCCACGGAAATCTTTAGTAAAAGGCGAAAGATTTACTCGATATGAAGGAAAACCAGAGTGCCCTTCAATGGTTCGCATGGTGCAATCTATATCCCCAAACAAGACTCCATTGCATGTGGGACTGCAAAAGTATCTGGGGCGTCATGCGCAAAATACTCTGTCGGTACTTAACATGAGTTGGTGGTTTGCAATCAGCACTAACAAATATAACCTTAAATTAAAGCAAAATTCAGTTGAACCATTTGGGCCGCAATTTTTCATTTAGTGTGTAAGCCCCGCAAAAATGCAGGGCAAATCAAAAATTGAGTGATATACTCATTTCAGTGCTCTCCTCCACGGAAATCTTTAGTAAAAGGCGAAAGATTTACTCGATATGAAGGAAAACCAGAGTGCCCTTCAATGGTTCGCATGGTGCAATCTATATCCCCAAACAAGACTCCATTGCATGTGGGACTGCAAAAGTATCTGGGGCGTCATGCGCAAAATACTCTGTCGGTACTTAACATGAGTTGGTGGTTTGCAATCAGCACTAACAAATATAACCTTAAATTAAAGCAAAATTCAGTTGAACCATTTGGGCCGCAATTTTTCATTTAGTGTGTAAGCCCCGCAAAAATGCAGGGCAAATCAAAAATTGAGTAATATACTCATTTCAGTGCTCTACTCCACGGAAATCTTTAGTAAAAGGCGAAAGATTTACTAGATATGAAGGAAAACCAGAGTGCCCTTCAATGGTTCGCATGGTGCAATCTATATCCCCAAACAAGACTCCATTGCATGTGGGACTGCAAAAGTATCTGGGGCGTCATGCGCAAAATACTCTGTCGGTACTTAACATGAGTTGGTGGTTTGCAATCAGCACTAACAAATATAACCTTAAATAAAAGCAAAATTCAGTTGAACCATTTGGGCCGCAATTTTTCATTTAGTGTGTAAGCCCCGCAAAAATGCAGGGCAAATCAAAAATTGAGTGATATACTCATTTCAGTGCTCTCCTCCACGGAAATCTTTAGTAAAAGGCGGAAGATTTACTCGATATGAAGAAAAACCAGAGTGCCCTTTAATGGTTCGCATGGTGCAATCTATATCCCCAATCAAGACTCCATTGCATGTGGGACTGCAAAAGTATCTGGGGCGTCATGCGCAAAATACTCTGTCGGTACTTAACATGAGTTGGTGGTTTGCAATCAGCACTAACAAATATAACCTTAAATTAAAGCAAAATTCAGTTGAACCATTTGGGCCGCAAATTTTCCATTAGTGTGTAAGCCCCGCAAAAATGCAGGGCAAATCAAAAATTGAGTGATATACTCATTTCAGTGCTCTCCTCCACGGAAATCTTTAGTAAAAGGCGAAAGATTTACTCGATATGAAGGAAAACCAGAGTGCCCTTCAATGGTTCGCATGGTGCAATCTATATCCCCAAACAAGACTCCATTGCATGTGGGACTGCAAAAGTATCTGGGGCGTCATGCGCAAAATACTCTGTCGGTACTTAACATGAGTTGGTGGTTTGCAATCAGCACTAACAAATATAACCTTAAATTAAAGCAAAATTCAGTTGAACCATTTGGGCCGCAATTTTTCATTTAGTGTGTAAGCCCCGCAAAAATGCAGGGCAAATCAAAAATTGAGTGATATACTCATTTCAGTGCTCTCCTCCACGGAAATCTTTAGTAAAAGGCGAAAGATTTACTCGATATGAAGGAAAACTAGAGTGCCCTTCAATGGTTCGCATGGTGCAATCTATATCCCCAAACAAGACTCCATTGCATGTGGGACTGCAAAAGTATCTGGGGCGTCATGCGCAAAATACTCTGTCGGTACTTAACATGAGTTGGTGGTTTGCAATCAGCACTAACAAATATAACCTTAAATTAAAGCAAAATTCAGTTGAACCATTTGGGCCGCAATTTTTCATTTAGTGTGTAAGCCCCGCAAAAATGCAGGGCAAATCAAAAATTGAGTGATATACTCATTTCAGTGCTCTCCTCCACGGAAATCTTTAGTAAAAGGCGAAAGATTTACTCGATATGAAGGAAAACCAGAGTGCCCTTCAATGGTTCGCATGGTGCAATCTATATCCCCAAACAAGACTCCATTGCATGTAGGACTGCAAAAGTATCTGGGGCGTCATGCGCAAAATACTCTGTCGGTACTTAACATGAGTTGGTGGTTTGCAATCAGCACTAACAAATATAACCTTAAATAAAAGCAAAATTCAGTTGAACCATTTGGGCCGCAATTTTTCATTTAGTGTGTAAGCCCCGCAAAAATGCAGGGCAAATCAAAAATTGAGTGATATACTCATTTCAGTGCTCTCCTCCACGGAAATCTTTAGTAAAAGGCGAAAGATTTACTCGATATGAAGAAAAACCAGAGTGCCCTTTAATGGTTCGCATGGTGCAATCTATATCCCCAATCAAGACTCCATTGCATGTGGGACTGCAAAAGTATCTGGGGCGTCATGCGCAAAATACTCTGTCGGTACTTAACATGAGTTGGTGGTTTGCAATCAGCACTAACAAATATAACCTTAAATTAAAGCAAAATTCAGTTGAACCATTTGGGCCGCAATTTTTCATTTAGTGTGTAAGCCCCGCAAAAATGCAGGGCAAATCAAAAATTGAGTGATATACTCATTTCAGTGCTCTCCTCCACGGAAATCTTTAGTAAAAGGCGAAAGATTTACTCGATATGAAGGAAAACCAGAGTGCCCTTCAATGGTTCGCATGGTGCAATCTATATCCCCAAACAAGACTCCATTGCATGTGGGACTGCAAAAGTATCTGGGGCGTCATGCGCAAAATACTCTGTCGGTACTTAACATGAGTTGGTGGTTTGCAATCAGCACTAACAAATATAACCTTAAATTAAAGCAAAATTCAGTTGAACCATTTGGGCCGCAATTTTTCATTTAGTGTGTAAGCCCCGCAAAAATGCAGGGCAAATCAAAAATTGAGTGATATACTCATTTCAGTGCTCTCCTCCACGGAAATCTTTAGTAAAAGGCGAAAGATTTACTCGATATAAAGGAAAACCAGAGTGCCCTTCAATGGTTCGCATGGTGCAATCTATATCCCCAAACAAGACTCCATTGCATGTGGGACTGCAAAAGTATCTGGGGCGTCATGCGCAAAATACTCTGTCGGTACTTAACATGAGTTGGTGGTTTGCAATCAGCACTAACAAATATAACCTTAAATTAAAGCAAAATTCAGTTGAACCATTTGGGCCGCAAGTTTTCATTTAGTGTGTAAGCCCCGCAAAAATGCAGGGCAAATCAAAAATTGAGTGATATACTCATTTCAGTGCTCTCCTCCACGGAAATCTTTAGTAAAAGGCGAAAGATTTACTCGATATGAAGGAAAACCAGAGTGCCCTTCAATGGTTCGCATGGTGCAATCTATATCCCCAAACAAGACTCCATTGCATGTGGGACTGCAAAAGTATCTGGGGCGTCATGCGCAAAATACTCTGTCGGTACTTAACATGAGTTGGTGGTTTGCAATCAGCACTAAAAATATAACCTTAAATTAAAGCAAAATTCAGTTGAACCATTTGGGCCGCAATTTTTCATTTAGTGTGTAAGCCCCGCAAAAATGCAGGGCAAATCAAAAATTGAGTGATATACTCATTTCAGTGCTCTCCTCCACGGAAATCTTTAGTAAAAGGCGAAAGATTTACTCGATATGAAGGAAAACCAGAGTGCCCTTCAATGGTTCGCATGGTGCAATCTATATCCCCAAACAAGACTCCATTGCATGTGGGACTGCAAAAGTATCTGGGGCGTCATGCGCAAAATACTCTGTCGGTACTTAACATGAGTTGGTGGTTTGCAATCAGCACTAACAAATATAACCTTAAATTAAAGCAAAATTCAGTTGAACCATTTGGGCCGCAATTTTTCATTTAGTGTGTAAGCCCCGCAAAAATGCAGGGCAAATCAAAAATTGAGTGATATACTCATTTCAGTGCTCTACTCCACGGAAATCTTTAGTAAAAGGCGAAAGATTTACTAGATATGAAGGAAAACCAGAGTGCCCTTCAATGGTTCGCATGGTGCAATCTATATCCCCAAACAAGACTCCATTGCATGTGGGACTGCAAAAGTATCTGGGGCATCATGCGCAAAATACTCTGTCGGTACTTAACATGAGTTGGTGGTTTGCAATCAGCACTAACAAATATAACCTTAAATTAAAGCAAAATTCAGTTGAACCATTTGGGCCGCAAGTTTTCATTTAGTGTGTAAGCCCCGCAAAAATGCAGGGCAAATCAAAAATTGAGTGATATACTCATTTCAGTGCTCTCCTCCACGGAAATCTTTAGTAAAAGGCGAAAGATTTACTCGATATGAAGGAAAACCAGAGTGCCCTTCAATGCTTCGCATGGTGCAATCTATATCCCCAAACAAGACTCCATTGCATGTGGGACTGCAAAAGTATCTGGGGCGTCATGCGCAAAATACTCTGTCGGTACTTAACATGAGTTGGTGGTTTGCAATCAGCACTAAAAATATAACCTTAAATTAAAGCAAAATTCAGTTGAACCATTTGGGCCGCAATTTTTCATTTAGTGTGTAAGCCCCGCAAAAATGCAGGGCAAATCAAAAATTGAGTGATATACTCATTTCAGTGCTCTCCTCCACGGAAATCTTTAGTAAAAGGCGAAAGATTTACTCGATATGAAGGAAAACCAGAGTGCCCTTCAATGGTTCGCATGGTGCAATCTATATCCCCAAACAAGACTCCATTGCATGTGGGACTGCAAAAGTATCTGGGGCGTCATGCGCAAAATACTCTGTCGGTACTTAACATGAGTTGGTGGTTTGCAATCAGCACTAACAAATATAACCTTAAATTAAAGCAAAATTCAGTTGAACCATTTGGGCCGCAATTTTTCATTTAGTGTGTAAGCCCCGCAAAAATGCAGGGCAAATCAAAAATTGAGTGATATACTCATTTCAGTGCTCTACTCCACGGAAATCGTTAGTAAAAGGCGAAAGATTTACTAGATATGAAGGAAAACCAGAGTGCCCTTCAATGGTTCGCATGGTGCAATCTATATCCCCAAACAAGACTCCATTGCATGTGGGACTGCAAAAGTATCTGGGGCGTCATGCGCAAAATACTCTGTCGGTACTTAACATGAGTTGGTGGTTTGCAATCAGCACTAACAAATATAACCTTAAATAAAAGCAAAATTCAGTTGAACCATTTGGGCCGCAATTTTTCATTTAGTGTGTAAGCCCCGCAAAAATGCAGGGCAAATCAAAAATTGAGTGATATACTCATTTCAGTGCTCTCCTCCACGGAAATCTTTAGTAAAATGCGAAAGATTTACTCGATATGAAGAAAAACCAGAGTGCCCTTTAATGGTTCGCATGGTGCAATCTATATCCCCAATCAAGACTCCATTGCATGTGGGACTGCAAAAGTATCTGGGGCGTCATGCGCAAAATACTCTGTCGGTACTTAACATGAGTTGGTGGTTTGCAATCAGCACTAACAAATATAACCTTAAATTAAAGCAAAATTCAGTTGAACCATTTGGGCCGCAATTTTTCATTTAGTGTGTAAGCCCCGCAAAAATGCAGGGCAAATCAAAAATTGAGTGATATACTCATTTCAGTGCTCTCCTCCACGGAAATCTTTAGTAAAAGGCGAAAGATTTACTCGATATGAAGGAAAACCAGAGTGCCCTTCAATGGTTCGCATGGTGCAATCTATATCCCCAAACAAGACTCCATTGCATGTGGGACTGCAAAAGTATCTGGGGCGTCATGCGCAAAATACTCTGTCGGTACTTAACATGAGTTGGTGGTTTGCAATCAGCACTAACAAATATAACCTTAAATTAAAGCAAAATTCAGTTGAACCATTTGGGCCGCAATTTTTCATTTAGTGTGTAAGCCCCGCAAAAATGCAGGGCAAATCAAAAATTGAGTGATATACTCATTTCAGTGCTCTCCTCCACGGAAATCTTTAGTAAAAGGCGAAAGATTTACTCGATATGAAGGAAAACCAGAGTGCCCTTCAATGGTTCGCATGGTGCAATCTATATCCCCAAACAAGACTCCATTGCATGTGGGACTGCAAAAGTATCTGGGGCGTCATGCGCAAAATACTCTGTCGGTACTTAACATGAGTTGGTGGTTTGCAATCAGCACTAACAAATATAACCTTAAATTAAAGCAAAATTCAGTTGAACCATTTGGGCCGCAATTTTTCATTTAGTGTGTAAGCCCCGCAAAAATGCAGGGCAAATCAAAAATTGAGTGATATACTCATTTCAGTGCTCTCCTCCACGGAAATCTTTAGTAAAAGGCGAAAGATTTACTCGATATGAAGGAAAACCAGAGTGCCCTTCAATGGTTCGCATGGTGCAATCTATATCCCCAAACAAGACTCCATTGCATGTGGGACTGCAAAAGTATCTGGGGCGTCATGCGCAAAATACTCTGTCGGTACTTAACATGAGTTGGTGGTTTGCAATCAGCACTAACAAATATAACCTTAAATTAAAGCAAAATTCAGTTGAACCATTTGGGCCGCAATTTTTCATTTAGTGTGTAAGCCCCGCAAAAATGCAGGGCAAATCAAAAATTGAGTGATATACTCATTTCAGTGCTCTCCTCCACGGAAATCTTTAGAAAAAGGCGAAAGATTTACTCGATATGAAGGAAAACCAGAGTGCCCTTCAATGGTTCGCATGGTGCAATCTATATCCCCAAACAAGACTCCATTGCATGTGGGACTGCAAAAGTATCTGGGGCGTCATGCGCAAAATACTCTGTCGGTACTTAACATGAGTTGGTGGTTTGCAATCAGCACTAACAAATATAACCTTAAATAAAAGCAAAATTCAGTTGAACCATTTGGGCCGCAATTTTTCATTTAGTGTGTAAGCCCCGCAAAAATGCAGGGCAAATCAAAAATTGAGTGATATACTCATTTCAGTGCTCTCCTCCACGGAAATCTTTAGTAAAAGGCGAAAGATTTACTCGATATGAAGAAAAACCAGAGTGCCCTTTAATGGTTCGCATGGTGCAATCTATATCCCCAATCAAGACTCCATTGCATGTGGGACTGCAAAAGTATCTGGGGCGTCATGCGCAAAATACTCTGTCGGTACTTAACATGAGTTGGTGGTTTGCAATCAGCACTAACAAATATAACCTTAAATTAAAGCAAAATTCAGTTGAACCATTTGGGCCGCAATTTTTCATTTAGTGTGTAAGCCCCGCAAAAATGCAGGGCAAATCAAAAATTGAGTGATATACTCATTTCAGTGCTCTCCTCCACGGAAATCTTTAGTAAAAGGCGAAAGATTTACTCGATATGAAGGAAAACCAGAGTGCCCTTCAATGGTTCGCATGGTGCAATCTATATCCCCAAACAAGACTCCATTGCATGTGGGACTGCAAAAGTATCTGGGGCGTCATGCGCAAAATACTCTGTCGGTACTTAACATGAGTTGGTGGTTTGCAATCAGCACTAACAAATATAACCTTAAATTAAAGCAAAATTCAGTTGAACCATTTGGGCCGCAATTTTTCATTTAGTGTGTAAGCCCCGCAAAAATGCAGGGCAAATCAAAAATTGAGTGATATACTCATTTCAGTGCTCTCCTCCACGGAAATCTTTAGTAAAAGGCGAAAGATTTACTCGATATGAAGGAAAACCAGAGTGCCCTTCAATGGTTCGCATGGTGCAATCTATATCCCCAAACAAGACTCCATTGCATGTGGGACTGCAAAAGTATCTGGGGCGTCATGCGCAAAATACTCTGTCGGTACTTAACATGAGTTGGTGGTTTGCAATCAGCACTAACAAATATAACCTTAAATTAAAGCAAAATTCAGTTGAACCATTTGGGCCGCAATTTTTCATTTAGTGTGTAAGCCCCGCAAAAATGCAGGGCAAATCAAAAATTGAGTGATATACTCATTTCAGTGCTCTCCTCCACGGAAATCTTTAGTAAAAGGCGAAAGATTTACTCGATATGAAGGAAAACCAGAGTGCCCTTCAATGGTTCGCATGGTGCAATCTATATCCCCAAACAAGACTCCATTGCATGTGGGACTGCAAAAGTATCTGGGGCGTCATGCGCAAAATACTCTGTCGGTACTTAACATGAGTTGGTGGTTTGCAATCAGCACTAACAAATATAACCTTAAATTAAAGCAAAATTCAGTTGAACCATTTGGGCCGCAATTTTTCATTTAGTGTGTAAGCCCCGCAAAAATGCAGGGCAAATCAAAAATTGAGTGATATACTCATTTCAGTGCTCTACTCCACGGAAATCTTTAGTAAAAGGCGAAAGATTTACTAGATATGAAGGAAAACCAGAGTGCCCTTTAATGGTTCGCATGGTGCAATCTATATCCCCAAACAAGACTCCATTGCATGTGGGACTGCAAAAGTATCTGGGGCATCATGCGCAAAATACTCTGTCGGTACTTAACATGAGTTGGTGGTTTGCAATCAGCACTAACAAATATAACCTTAAATTAAAGCAAAATTCAGTTGAACCATTTGGGCCGCAAGTTTTCATTTAGTGTGTAAGCCCCGCAAAAATGCAGGGCAAATCAAAAATTGAGTGATATACTCATTTCAGTGCTCTCCTCCACGGAAATCTTTAGTAAAAGGCGAAAGATTTACTCGATATGAAGGAAAACCAGAGTGCCCTTCAATGCTTCGCATGGTGCAATCTATATCCCCAAACAAGACTCCATTGCATGTGGGACTGCAAAAGTATCTGGGGCGTCATGCGCAAAATACTCTGTCGGTACTTAACATGAGTTGGTGGTTTGCAATCAGCACTAAAAATATAACCTTAAATTAAAGCAAAATTCAGTTGAACCATTTGGGCCGCAATTTTTCATTTAGTGTGTAAGCCCCGCAAAAATGCAGGGCAAATCAAAAATTGAGTGATATACTCATTTCAGTGCTCTCCTCCACGGAAATCTTTAGTAAAAGGCGAAAGATTTACTCGATATGAAGGAAAACCAGAGTGCCCTTCAATGGTTCGCATGGTGCAATCTATATCCCCAAACAAGACTCCATTGCATGTGGGACTGCAAAAGTATCTGGGGCGTCATGCGCAAAATACTCTGTCGGTACTTAACATGAGTTGGTGGTTTGCAATCAGCACTAACAAATATAACCTTAAATTAAAGCAAAATTCAGTTGAACCATTTGGGCCGCAATTTTTCATTTAGTGTGTAAGCCCCGCAAAAATGCAGGGCAAATCAAAAATTGAGTGATATACTCATTTCAGTGCTCTACTCCACGGAAATCGTTAGTAAAAGGCGAAAGATTTACTAGATATGAAGGAAAACCAGAGTGCCCTTCAATGGTTCGCATGGTGCAATCTATATCCCCAAACAAGACTCCATTGCATGTGGGACTGCAAAAGTATCTGGGGCGTCATGAGCAAAATACTCTGTCGGTACTTAACATGAGTTGGTGGTTTGCAATCAGCACTAACAAATATAACCTTAAATTAAAGCAAAATTCAGTTGAACCATTTGGGACGCAATTTTTCATTTAGTGTGTAAGCCCCCCAAAAATGCAGGGCAAATCAAAAATTGAGTGATATACTCATTTCAGTGCTCTCCTCCACGGAAATCTTTAGTAAAAGGCGAAAGATTTACTCGATATGAAGGAAAACCAGAGTGCCCTTTAATGGTTCGCATGGTGCAATCTATATCCCCAAACAAGACTCCATTGCATGTGGGACTGCAAAAGTATCTGGGGCGTCATGCGCAAAATACTCTGTCGGTACTTAACATGAGTTGGTGGTTTGCAATCAGCACTAACAAATATAACCTTAAATTAAAGCAAAATTCAGTTGAACCATTTGGGCCGCAAGTTTTCATTTAGTGTGTAAGCCCCGCAAAAATGCAGGGCAAATCAAAAATTGAGTGATATACTCATTTCAGTGCTCTCCTCCACGGAAATCTTTAGTAAAAGGCGAAAGATTTACTCGATATGAAGGAAAACCAGAGTGCCCTTCAATGGTTCGCATGGTGCAATCTATATCCCCAAACAAGACTCCATTGCATGTGGGACTGCAAAAGTATCTGGGGCGTCATGCGCAAAATACTCTGTCGGTACTTAACATGAGTTGGTGGTTTGCAATCAGCACTAACAAATATAACCTTAAATTAAAGCAAAATTCAGTTGAACCATTTGGGCCGCAATTTTTCATTTAGTGTGTAAGCCCCGCAAAAATGCAGGGCAAATCAAAAATTGAGTGATATACTCATTTCAGTGCTCTCCTCCACGGAAATCTTTAGTAAAAGGCGAAAGATTTACTCGATATGAAGGAAAACCAGAGTGCCCTTCAATGGTTCGCATGGTGCAATCTATATCCCCAAACAAGACTCCATTGCATGTGGGACTGCAAAAGTATCTGGGGCGTCATGCGCAAAATACTCTGTCGGTACTTAACATGAGTTGGTGGTTTGCAATCAGCACTAACAAATATAACCTTAAATTAAAGCAAAATTCAGTTGAACCATTTGGGCCGCAATTTTTCATTTAGTGTGTAAGCCCCGCAAAAATGCAGGGCAAATCAAAAATTGAGTGATATACTCATTTCAGTGCTCTCCTCCACGGAAATCTTTAGTAAAAGGCGAAAGATTTACTCGATATGAAGGAAAACCAGAGTGCCCTTCAATGGTTCGCATGGTGCAATCTATATCCCCAAACAAGACTCCATTGCATGTGGGACTGCAAAAGTATCTGGGGCGTCATGCGCAAAATACTCTGTCGGTACTTAACATGAGTTGGTGGTTTGCAATCAGCACTAACAAATATAACCTTAAATTAAAGCAAAATTCAGTTGAACCATTTGGGCCGCAATTTTTCATTTAGTGTGTAAGCCCCGCAAAAATGCAGGGCAAATCAAAAATTGAGTGATATACTCATTTCAGTGCTCTCCTCCACGGAAATCTTTAGTAAAAGGCGAAAGATTTACTCGATATGAAGGAAAACCAGAGTGCCCTTCAATGGTTCGCATGGTGCAATCTATATCCCCAAACAAGACTCCATTGCATGTGGGACTGCAAAAGTATCTGGGGCGTCATGCGCAAAATACTCTGTCGGTACTTAACATGAGTTGGTGGTTTGCAATCAGCACTAACAAATATAACCTTAAATTAAAGCAAAATTCAGTTGAACCATTTGGGCCGCAATTTTTCATTTAGTGTGTAAGCCCCGCAAAAATGCAGGGCGAATCAAAAATTGAGTGATATACTCATTTCAGTGCTCTACTCCACGGAAATCTTTAGTAAAAGGCGAAAGATTTACTCGATATGAAGGAAAACCAGAGTGCCCTTCAATGGTTCGCATGGTGCAATCTATATCCCCAAACAAGACTCCATTGCATGTGGGACTGCAAAAGTATCTGGGGCGTCATGCGCAAAATACTCTGTCGGTACTTAACATGAGTTGGTGGTTTGCAATCAGCACTAACAAATATAACCTTAAATTAAAGCAAAATTCAGTTGAACCATTTGGGCCGCAATTTTTCATTTAGTGTGTAAGCCCCGCAAAAATGCAGGGCAAATCAAAAATTGAGTGATATACTCATTTCAGTGCTCTCCTCCACGGAAATCTTTAGTAAAAGGCGAAAGATTTACTCGATATGAAGGAAAACCAGAGTGCCCTTCAATGGTTCGCATGGTGCAATCTATATCCCCAAACAAGACTCCATTGCATGTGGGACTGCAAAAGTATCTGGGGCGTCATGCGCAAAATACTCTGTCGGTACTTAACATGAGTTGGTGGTTTGCAATCAGCACTAACAAATATAACCTTAAATTAAAGCAAAATTCAGTTGAACCATTTGGGCCGCAATTTTTCATTTAGTGTGTAAGCCCCGCAAAAATGCAGGGCAAATCAAAAATTGAGTGATATACTCATTTCAGTGCTCTCCTCCACGGAAATCTTTAGTAAAAGGCGAAAGATTTACTCGATATGAAGGAAAACCAGAGTGCCCTTCAATGGTTCGCATGGTGCAATCTATATCCCCAAACAAGACTCCATTGCATGTGGGACTGCAAAAGTATCTGGGGCGTCATGCGCAAAATACTCTGTCGGTACTTAACATGAGTTGGTGGTTTGCAATCAGCACTAACAAATATAACCTTAAATTAAAGCAAAATTCAGTTGAACCATTTGGGCCGCAATTTTTCATTTAGTGTGTAAGCCCCGCAAAAATGCAGGGCGAATCAAAAATTGAGTGATATACTCATTTCAGTGCTCTCCTCCACGGAAATCTTTAGTAAAAGGCGAAAGATTTACTCGATATGAAGGAAAACCAGAGTGCCCTTCAATGGTTCGCATGGTGCAATCTATATCCCCAAACAAGACTCCATTGCATGTGGGACTGCAAAAGTATCTGGGGCGTCATGCGCAAAATACTCTGTCGGTACTTAACATGAGTTGGTGGTTTGCAATCAGCACTAACAAATATAACCTTAAATTAAAGCAAAATTCAGTTGAACCATTTGGGCCGCAATTTTTCATTTAGTGTGTAAGCCCCGCAAAAATGCAGGGCAAATCAAAAATTGAGTGATATACTCATTTCAGTGCTCTCCTCCACGGAAATCTTTAGTAAAAGGCGAAAGATTTACTCGATATGAAGGAAAACCAGAGTGCCCTTCAATGGTTCGCATGGTGCAATCTATATCCCCAAACAAGACTCCATTGCATGTGGGACTGCAAAAGTATCTGGGGCGTCATGCGCAAAATACTCTGTCGGTACTTAACATGAGTTGGTGGTTTGCAATCAGCACTAACAAATATAACCTTAAATTAAAGCAAAATTCAGTTGAACCATTTGGGCCGCAATTTTTCATTTAGTGTGTAAGCCCCGCAAAAATGCAGGGCAAATCAAAAATTGAGTGATATACTCATTTCAGTGCTCTCCTCCACGGAAATCTTTAGTAAAAGGCGAAAGATTTACTCGATATGAAGGAAAACCAGAGTGCCCTTCAATGGTTCGCATGGTGCAATCTATATCCCCAAACAAGACTCCATTGCATGTGGGACTGCAAAAGTATCTGGGGCGTCATGCGCAAAATACTCTGTCGGTACTTAACATGAGTTGGTGGTTTGCAATCAGCACTAACAAATATAACCTTAAATTAAAGCAAAATTCAGTTGAACCATTTGGGCCGCAATTTTTCATTTAGTGTGTAAGCCCCGCAAAAATGCAGGGCAAATCAAAAATTGAGTGATATACTCATTTCAGTGCTCTCCTCCACGGAAATCTTTAGTAAAAGGCGAAAGATTTACTCGATATGAAGGAAAACCAGAGTGCCCTTCAATGGTTCGCATGGTGCAATCTATATCCCCAAACAAGACTCCATTGCATGTGGGACTGCAAAAGTATCTGGGGCGTCATGCGCAAAATACTCTGTCGGTACTTAACATGAGTTGGTGGTTTGCAATCAGCACTAACAAATATAACCTTAAATTAAAGCAAAATTCAGTTGAACCATTTGGGCCGCAATTTTTCATTTAGTGTGTAAGCCCCGCAAAAATGCAGGGCGAATCAAAAATTGAGTGATATACTCATTTCAGTGCTCTACTCCACGGAAATCTTTAGTAAAATGCGAAAGATTTACTCGATATGAAGGAAAACCAGAGTGCCCTTCAATGGTTCGCATGGTGCAATCTATATCCCCAAACAAGACTCCATTGCATGTGGGACTGCAAAAGTATCTGGGGCGTCATGCGCAAAATACTCTGTCGGTACTTAACATGAGTTGGTGGTTTGCAATCAGCACTAACAAATATAACCTTAAATTAAAGCAAAATTCAGTTGAACCATTTGGGCCGCAATTTTTCATTTAGTGTGTAAGCCCCGCAAAAATGCAGGGCAAATCAAAAATTGAGTGATATACTCATTTCAGTGCTCTCCTCCACGGAAATCTTTAGTAAAAGGCGAAAGATTTACTCGATATGAAGGAAAACCAGAGTGCCCTTCAATGGTTCGCATGGTGCAATCTATATCCCCAAACAAGACTCCATTGCATGTGGGACTGCAAAAGTATCTGGGGCGTCATGCGCAAAATACTCTGTCGGTACTTAACATGAGTTGGTGGTTTGCAATCAGCACTAACAAATATAACCTTAAATTAAAGCAAAATTCAGTTGAACCATTTGGGCCGCAATTTTTCATTTAGTGTGTAAGCCCCGCAAAAATGCAGGGCAAATCAAAAATTGAGTGATATACTCATTTCAGTGCTCTCCTCCACGGAAATCTTTAGTAAAAGGCGAAAGATTTACTCGATATGAAGGAAAACCAGAGTGCCCTTCAATGGTTCGCATGGTGCAATCTATATCCCCAAACAAGACTCCATTGCATGTGGGACTGCAAAAGTATCTGGGGCGTCATGCGCAAAATACTCTGTCGGTACTTAACATGAGTTGGTGGTTTGCAATCAGCACTAACAAATATAACCTTAAATTAAAGCAAAATTCAGTTGAACCATTTGGGCCGCAATTTTTCATTTAGTGTGTAAGCCCCGCAAAAATGCAGGGCAAATCAAAAATTGAGTGATATACTCATTTCAGTGCTCTCCTCCACGGAAATCTTTAGTAAAAGGCGAAAGATTTACTCGATATGAAGGAAAACCAGAGTGCCCTTCAATGGTTCGCATGGTGCAATCTATATCCCCAAACAAGACTCCATTGCATGTGGGACTGCAAAAGTATCTGGGGCGTCATGCGCAAAATACTCTGTCGGTACTTAACATGAGTTGGTGGTTTGCAATCAGCACTAACAAATATAACCTTAAATTAAAGCAAAATTCAGTTGAACCATTTGGGCCGCAATTTTTCATTTAGTGTGTAAGCCCCGCAAAAATGCAGGGCGAATCAAAAATTGAGTGATATACTCATTTCAGTGCTCTACTCCACGGAAATCTTTAGTAAAAGGCGAAAGATTTACTCGATATGAAGGAAAACCAGAGTGCCCTTCAATGGTTCGCATGGTGCAATCTATATCCCCAAACAAGACTCCATTGCATGTGGGACTGCAAAAGTATCTGGGGCGTCATGCGCAAAATACTCTGTCGGTACTTAACATGAGTTGGTGGTTTGCAATCAGCATTAACAAATATAACCTTAAATTAAAGCAAAATTCAGTTGAACCATTTGGGCCGCAATTTTTCATTTAGTGTGTAAGCCCCGCAAAAATGCAGGGCAAATCAAAAATTGAGTGATATACTCATTTCAGTGCTCTCCTCCACGGAAATCTTTAGTAAAAGGCGAAAGATTTACTCGATATGAAGGAAAACCAGAGTGCCCTTCAATGGTTCGCATGGTGCAATCTATATCCCCAAACAAGACTCCATTGCATGTGGGACTGCAAAAGTATCTGGGGCGTCATGCGCAAAATACTCTGTCGGTACTTAACATGAGTTGGTGGTTTGCAATCAGCACTAACAAATATAACCTTAAATTAAAGCAAAATTCAGTTGAACCATTTGGGCCGCAATTTTTCATTTAGTGTGTAAGCCCCGCAAAAATGCAGGGCAAATCAAAAATTGAGTGATATACTCATTTCAGTGCTCTCCTCCACGGAAATCTTTAGTAAAAGGCGAAAGATTTACTCGATATGAAGGAAACCCAGAGTGCCCTTCAATGGTTCGCATGGTGCAATCTATATCCCCAAACAAGACTCCATTGCATGTGGGACTGCAAAAGTATCTGGGGCGTCATGCGCAAAATACTCTGTCGGTACTTAACATGAGTTTGTGGTTTGCAATCAGCACTAACAAATATAACCTTAAATTAAAGCAAAATTCAGTTGAACCATTTGGGCCGCAATTTTTCATTTAGTGTGTAAGCCCCGCAAAAATGCAGGGCAAATCAAAAATTGAGTGATATACTCATTTCAGTGCTCTCCTCCACGGAAATCTTTAGTAAAAGGCGAAAGATTTACTCGATATGAAGGAAAACCAGAGTGCCCTTCAATGGTTCGCATGGTGCAATCTATATCCCCAAACAAGACTCCATTGCATGTGGGACTGCAAAAGTATCTGGGGCGTCATGCGCAAAATACTCTGTCGGTACTTAACATGAGTTGGTGGTTTGCAATCAGCATTAACAAATATAACCTTAAATTAAAGCAAAATTCAGTTGAACCATTTGGGCCGCAATTTTTCATTTAGTGTGTAAGCCCCGCAAAAATGCAGGGCAAATCAAAAATTGAGTGATATACTCATTTCAGTGCTCTCCTCCACGGAAATCTTTAGTAAAAGGCGAAAGATTTACTCGATATGAAGGAAAACCAGAGTGCCCTTCAATGGTTCGCATGGTGCAATCTATATCCCCAAACAAGACTCCATTGCATGTGGGACTGCAAAAGTATCTGGGGCGTCATGCGCAAAATACTCTGTCGGTACTTAACATGAGTTGGTGGTTTGCAATCAGCACTAACAAATATAACCTTAAATTAAAGCAAAATTCAGTTGAACCATTTAGGCCGCAATTTTTCATTTAGTGTGTAAGCCCCGCAAAAATGCAGGGCAAATCAAAAATTGAGTGATATACTCATTTCAGTGCTCTCCTCCACGGAAATCTTTAGTAAAAGGCGAAAGATTTACTCGATATGAAGGAAAACCAGAGTGCCCTTCAATGGTTCGCATGGTGCAATCTATATCCCCAAACAAGACTCCATTGCATGTGGGACTGCAAAAGTATCTGGGGCGTCATGCGCAAAATACTCTGTCGGTACTTAACATGAGTTGGTGGTTTGCAATCAGCACTAACAAATATAACCTTAAATTAAAGCAAAATTCAGTTGAACCATTTGGGCCGCAATTTTTCATTTAGTGTGTAAGCCCCGCAAAAATGCAGGGCAAATCAAAAATTGAGTGATATACTCATTTCAGTGCTCTCCTCCACGGAAATCTTTAGTAAAAGGCGAAAAATTTACTAGATATGAAGGAAAACCAGAGTGCCCTTCAATGGTTCGCATGGTGCAATCTATATCCCCAAACAAGACTCCATTGCATGTGGGACTGCAAAAGTATCTGGGGCGTCATGCGCAAAATACTCTGTCGGTACTTAACATGAGTTGTTGGTTTGCAATCAGCACTAAAAATATAACCTTAAATTAAAGCAAAATTCAGTTGAACCATTTGGGCCGCAATTTTTCATTTAGTGTGTAAGCCCCGCAAAAATGCAGGGCAAATCAAAAATTGAGTGATATACTCATTTCAGTGCTCTCCTCCACGGAAATCTTTAGTAAAAGGCGAAAGATTTACTCGATATGAAGGAAAACCAGAGTGCCCTTCAATGGTTCGCATGGTGCAATCTATATCCCCAAACAAGACTCCATTGCATGTGGGACTGCAAAAGTATCTGGGGCGTCATGCGCAAAATACTCTGTCGGTACTTAACATGAGTTGGTGGTTTGCAATCAGCACTAACAAATATAACCTTAAATTAAAGCAAAATTCAGTTGAACCATTTGGGCCGCAATTTTTCATTTAGTGTGTAAGCCCCGCAAAAATGCAGGGCAAATCAAAAATTGAGTGATATACTCATTTCAGTGCTCTCCTCCACGGAAATCTTTAGTAAAAGGCGAAAGATTTACTCGATATGAAGGAAAACCAGAGTGCCCTTCAATGGTTCGCATGGTGCAATCTATATCCCCAAACAAGACTCCATTGCATGTGGGACTGCAAAAGTATCTGGGGCGTCATGCGCAAAGTACTCTGTCGGTACTTAACATGAGTTGGTGGTTTGCAATCAGCACTAACAAATATAACCTTAAATTAAAGCAAAATTCAGTTGAACCATTTGGGCCGCAAGTTTTTATTTAGTGTGTAAGCCCCGCAAAAATGCAGGGCAAATCAAAAATTGAGTGATATACTCATTTCAGTGCTCTCCTCCACGGAAATCTTTAGTAAAAGGCGAAAGATTTACTCGATATGAAGGAAAACCAGAGTGCCCTTCAATGGTTCGCATGGTGCAATCTATATCCCCAAACAAGACTCCATTGCATGTGGGACTGCAAAAGTATCTGGGGCGTCATGCGCAAAATACTCTGTCGGTACTTAACATGAGTTGGTGGTTTGCAATCAGCACTAAAAATATAACCTTAAATTAAAGCAAAATTCAGTTGAACCATTTGGGCCGCAATTTTTCATTTAGTGTGTAAGCCCCGCAAAAATGCAGGGCAAATCAAAAATTGAGTGATATACTCATTTCAGTGCTCTCCTCCACGGAAATCTTTAGTAAAAGGCGAAAGATTTACTCGATATGAAGGAAAACCAGAGTGCCCTTCAATGGTTCGCATGGTGCAATCTATATCCCCAAACAAGACTCCATTGCATGTGGGACTGCAAAAGTATCTGGGGCGTCATGCGCAAAATACTCTGTCGGTACTTAACATGAGTTGGTGGTTTGCAATCAGCACTAACAAATATAACCTTAAATTAAAGCAAAATTCAGTTGAACCATTTGGGCCGCAATTTTTCATTTAGTGTGTAAGCCCCGCAAAAATGCAGGGCAAATCAAAAATTGAGTGATATACTCATTTCAGTGCTCTCCTCCACGGAAATCTTTAGTAAAAGGCGAAAGATTTACTCGATATGAAGGAAAACCAGAGTGCCCTTCAATGGTTCGCATGGTGCAATCTATATCCCCAAACAAGACTCCATTGCATGTGGGACTGCAAAAGTATCTGGGGCGTCATGCGCAAAATACTCTGTCGGTACTTAACATGAGTTGGTGGTTTGCAATCAGCACTAACAAATATAACCTTAAATTAAAGCAAAATTCAGTTGAACCATTTGGGCCGCAATTTTTTATTTAGTGTGTAAGCCCCGCAAAAATGCAGGGCAAATAAAAAATTGAGTGATATACTCATTTCAGTGCTCTCCTCCACGGAAATCTTTAGTAAAAGGCGAAAGATTTACTCGATATGAAGGAAAACCAGAGTGCCCTTCAATGGTTCGCATGGTGCAATCTATATCCCCAAACAAGACTCCATTGCATGTGGGACTGCAAAAGTATCTGGGACGTCATGCGCAAAATACTCTGTCGGTACTTAACATGAGTTGGTGGTTTGCAATCAGCACTAACAAATATAACCTTAAATTAAAGCAAAATTCAGTTGAACCATTTGGGCCGCAATTTTTCATTTAGTGTGTAAGCCCCGCAAAAATGCAGGGCAAATCAAAAATTGAGTGATATACTCATTTCAGTGCTCTCCTCCACGGAAATCTTTTGTAAAAGGGGAAAGATTTACTCGATATGGAGGAAAACCAGAGTGCCCTTTAATGGTTCGCATGGTGCAATCTATATCCCCAAACAAGACTCCATTGCATGTGGGACTGCAAAAGTATCTGGGGCGTCATGCGCAAAATACTCTGTCGGTACTTAACATGAGTTGGTGGTTTGCAATCAGCACTAACAAATATAACCTTAAATTAAAGCAAAATTCAGTTGAACCATTTGGGCCGCAATTTTTCATTTAGTGTGTAAGCCCCGCAAAAATGCAGGGCAAATCAAAAATTGAGTGATATACTCATTTCAGTGCTCTCCTCCACGGAAATCTTTAGTAAAAGGCGAAAGATTTACTCGATATGAAGGAAAACCAGAGTGCCCTTCAATGGTTCGCATGGTGCAATCTATATCCCCAAACAAGACTCCATTGCATGTGGGACTGCAAAAGTATCTGGGGCGTCATGCGCAAAATACTCTGTCGGTACTTAACATGAGTTGGTGGTTTGCAATCAGCACTAACAAATATAACCTTAAATTAAAGCAAAATTCAGTTGAACCATTTGGGCCGCAATTTTTCATTTAGTGTGTAAGCCCCGCAAAAATGCAGGGCAAATCAAAAATTGAGTGATATACTCATTTCAGTGCTCTCCTCCACGGAAATCTTTAGTAAAAGGCGAAAGATTTACTAGATATGAAGGAAAACCAGAGTGCCCTTCAATGGTTCGAATGGTGCAATCTATATCCCCAAACAAGACTCCATTGCATGTGGGACTGCAAAAGTATCTGGGGCGTCATGCGCAAAATACTCTGTCGGTACTTAACATGAGTTGGTGTTTGCAATCAGCACTAACAAATATAACCGTAAATTAGAGCAAAATTCAGTTGAACCATTTAGGCCGCAATTTTTCATTTAGTGTGTAAGCCCCGCAAAAATGCAGGGCAAATCAAAAATTGAGTGATATACTCATTTCAGTGCTCTCCTCCACGGAAATCTTTAGTAAAAGGCGAAAAATTTACTAGATATGAAGGAAAACCAGAGTGCCCTTCAATGGTTCGAATGGTGCAATCTATATCTTTAAACAAGACTCCATTGCATGTGGGACTGCAAAAGTATCTGGGGCGTCATGCGCAAAATACTCTGTCGGTACTTAACATGAGTTGGTGGTTTGCAATCAGCACTAACAAATATAACCGTAAATTAGAGCAAAATTCAGTTGAACCATTTAGGCCGCAATTTTTCATTTAGTGTGTAAGCCCCGCAAAAATGCAGGGCAAATCAAAAATTGAGTGATATACTCATTTCAGTGCTCTTCTCCACGGAAATCTTTAGTAAAAGGGGAAAGATTTACTCGATATGAAGGAAAACCAGAGTGCCCTTCAATGGTTCGCATGGTGCAATCTATATCCCCAAACAAGACTCCATTGCATGTGGGACTGCAAAAGTATCTGGGGCGTCATGCGCAAAATACTCTGTCGGTACTTAACATGAGTTGGTGGTTTGCAATCAGCACTAACAAATATAACCTTAAATTAAAGCAAAATTCAGTTGAACCATTTGGGCCGTAATTTTTTATTTAGTGTGTAAGCCCCGCAAAAATGCAGGGCAAATAAAAAATTGAGTGATATACTCATTTCAGTGCTCTCCTCCACGGAAATCTTTAGTAAAAGGCGAAAGATTTACTCGATATGAAGGAAAACCAGAGTGCCCTTCAATGGTTCGCATGGTGCAATCTATATCCCCAAACAAGACTCCATTGCATGTGGGACTGCAAAAGTTTCTGGGACGTCATGCGCAAAATACTCTGTCGGTACTTAACATGAGTTGGTGGTTTGCAATCAGCACTAACAAATATAACCTTAAATTAAAGCAAAATTCAGTTGAACCATTTGGGCCGCAATTTTTCATTTAGTGTGTAAGCCCCGCAAAAATGCAGTGCAAATCAAAAATGGAGTGATATACTCATTTCAGTGCTCTCCTCCACGGAAATCTTTAGTAAAAGGCGAAAGATTTACTCGATATGAAGGAAAACCAGAGTGCCCTTCAATGGTTCGCATGGTGCAATCTATATCCCCAAACAAGACTCCATTGCATGTGGGACTGCAAAAGTATCTGGGGCGTCATGCGCAAAATACTCTGTCGGTACTTAACATGAGTTGGTGGTTTGCAATCAGCACTAACAAATATAACCTTAAATTAAAGCAAAATTCAGTTGAACCATTTGGGCCGCAATTTTTCATTTAGTGTGTAAGCCCCGCAAAAATGCAGGGCAAATCAAAAATTGAGTGATATACTCATTTCAGTGCTCTCCTCCACGGAAATCTTTAGTAAAAGGCGAAAAATTTACTAGATATGAAGGAAAACCAGAGTGCCCTTCAATGGTTCGAATGGTGCAATCTATATCCCCAAACAAGACTCCATTGCATGTGGGACTGCAAAAGTATCTGGGGCGTCATGCGCAAAATACTCTGTCGGTACTTAACATGAGTTGGTGGTTTGCAATCAGCACTAACAAATATAACCGTAAATTAGAGCAAAATTCAGTTGAACCATTTAGGCCGCAATTTTTCATTTAGTGTGTAAGCCCCGCAAAAATGCAGGGCAAATCAAAAATTGAGTGATATACTCATTTCAGTGCTCTCCTCCACGGAAATCTTTAGTAAAAGGCGAAAGATTTACTCGATATGAAGGAAAACCAGAGTGCCCTTCAATGGTTCGCATGGTGCAATCTATATCCCCAAACAAGACTCCATTGCATGTGGGACTGCAAAAGTATCTGGGACGTCATGCGCAAAATACTCTGTCGGTACTTAACATGAGTTGGTGGTTTGCAATCAGCACTAACAAATATAACCTTAAATTAAAGCAAAATTCAGTTGAACCATTTGGGCCGCAATTTTTCATTTAGTGTGTAAGTCCCGCAAAAATGCAGGGCAAATCAAAAATTGAGTGATATACTCATTTCAGTGCTCTCCTCCACGGAAATCTTTTGTAAAAGGGGAAAGATTTACTCGATATGGAGGAAAACCAGAGTGCCCTTCAATGGTTCGCATGGTGCAATCTATATCCCCAAACAAGACTCCATTGCATGTGGGACTGCAAAAGTATCTGGGGCGTCATGCGCAAAATACTCTGTCGGTACTTAACATGAGTTGGTGGTTTGCAATCAGCACTAACAAATATAACCTTAAATTAAAGCAATATTCAGTTGAACCATTTGGGCCGCAATTTTTCAATTAGTGTGTAAGCCCCGCAAAAATGCAGGGCAAATCAAAAATTGAGTGATATACTCATTTCAGTGCTCTCCTCCACGGAAATCTTTTGTAAAAGGGGAAAGATTTACTCGATATGGAGGAAAACCAGAGTGCCCTTCAATGGTTCGCATGGTGCAATCTATATCCCCAAACAAGACTCCATTGCATGTGGGACTGCAAAAGTATCTGGGGCGTCATGCGCAAAATACTCTGTCGGTACTTAACATGAGTTGGTGGTTTGCAATCAGCACTAACAAATATAACCTTAAATTAAAGCAAAATTCAGTTGAACCATTTGGGCCGCAATTTTTCATTTAGTGTGTAAGCCCCGCAAAAATGCAGGGCAAATCAAAATTTGAGTGATATACTCATTTCAGTGCTCTCCTCCACGGAAATCTTTAGTAAAAGGCGAAAGATTTACTCGATATGAAGGAAAACCAGAGTGCCCTTCAATGGTTCGCATGGTGCAATCTATATCCCCAAACAAGACTCCATTGCATATGGGACTGCAAAAGTATCTGGGGCGTCATGCGCAAAATACTCTGTCGGTACTTAACATGAGTTGGTGGTTTGCAATCAGCACTAACAAATATAACCTTAAATTAAAGCAAAATTCAGTTGTACCATTTGGGCCGCAATTTTTCATTTAGTGTGTAAGCCCCGCAAAAATGCAGGGCAAATCAAAAATTGAGTGATATACTCATTTCAGTGCTCTCCTCCACGGAAATCTTTAGTAAAAGGCGAAATATTTACTCGATATAAAGGAAAACCAGAGTGCCCTTCAATTTTTCGCATGGTGCAATCTATATCCCCAAACAAGATTCCATTGCATGTGGGACTGCAAAAGTATCTGGGGCGTCATGCGCAAAATACTCTGTCGGTACTTAACATGAGTTGGTGGTTTGCAATCAGCACTAACAAATATAACCTTAAATTAAAGCAAAATTCAGTTGAACCATTTGGGCCGCAATTTTTCATTTAGTGTGTGAGCCCCGCAAAAATGCAGGGCAAATCAAAAATTGAGTGATATACTCATTTCAGTGCTCTCCTCCACGGAAATCTTTAGTAAAAGGCGACAGATTTACTTGATATGAAGGAAAACCAGAGTGCCCTTCAATGGTTCACATGGTGCAATCTATATCCCCAAACAAGACTCCATTGCATGTTGGACTGCAAAAGTATCTGGGGCGTCATGCGCAAAATATTCTGTCGGTACTTAACATGAGTTGGTGGTTTGCAATCAGCACTAACAAATATAACCTTAAATTGAAGCAAAATTCAGTTGAACCATTTGGGCCGCAATTTCTCATTTAGTGTGTAAGCCCCGCAAAAATGCAGGGCAAATCTAAAATTGAGTGATATACTCATTTCAGTGCTCTCCTCCACGGAAATCTTTAGTAAAAGGCGAAAGATTTACTGGATATGAAGGAAGACCGAAGTGCCCTTCAATTTTTCGCATGGTGCAATCTATATCCGCAAACAAGACTCCATTGCATGTGGGACTGCAAAAGTATCTTGGGCGTCATGCGCAAAATACTCTGTCGGTACTTAAAATGAGTTGGTGGTTTGCAATCAGCACTAACAAATATAACCTTAAATTAAAGCAAAATTCAGTTGAACCATTTGGGCCGCAATTTTTCATTTAGTGTGTAAACCCCGCAAAAATGCAGGGCAAATCAAAAATTGAGTGATATACTCATTTCAGTGCTCTCCTCCACGGAAATCTTTAGTAAAAGGCGAAAGATTTACTCGATATGAAGAAAAACCAGAGTTCCCTTCAATGGTTCGCATGGTGCAATCTATATCCCCAAACAAGACTCCATTGCATGTGGGACTGCAAAAGTATCTGGGGCGTCATGCGCAAAATACTCTGTCGGTACTTAACATGAGTTGGTGGTTTGCAATCAGCACTAACAAATATAACCTTAAATTAAAGCAAAATTCAGTTGAACCATTTGGGCCGCAATTTTTCATTTAGTGTGTAAGCCCTGCAAAAATGCAGGGCAAATCAAAAATTGAGTGATATACTCATTTCAGTGCTCTCCTCCACGGAAAACTTTAGTAAAAGGCGAAAGATTTACTCGATATGAAGGAAAACCAGAGTGCCCTTCAATGGTCCGCATGGTGCAATCTATATCCTCAAACAAGACTCCATTGCATGTGGGACTGCAAAAGTATCTGGAGCGTCATGCGCAAAATACTCTGTCGGTACTTAACATGAGTTAGTGGTTTGCAATCAGCACTAACAAATATAACCTTAAATTAAAGCACATTCAGTTGAACCATTTGGGCCGCAATTTCTCATTTAGTGTGTGAGCCCCGCAAAAATGCAGGAAAATCAAAATTTGAGTGATATACTCATTTCAGTGCTCTCCTCCACGGAAATCTTTAGTAAAAGGCGAAAGATTTACTCGATATAAAGGAAAACCAAGGTGCCCTTCAATGGTTCACATGGTGCAATCTATATCCCCAAACAAGACTCCATTGCATGTGGGACTGCAAAAGTATCTGGGGCGTCATTCGCAAAATACTCTGTCGCTACTTAACATGAGTTGGTGGTTTGCAATCAGCACTAACAAATATAACCTTAAATTAAAGCAAAATTCAGTTGAACCATTTGGGCCGCACTTTTTTATTTAGTGTGTAAGCCCCGCAAAAATGCAGGGCAAATCAAAAATTGAGTGATATACTCATTTCAGTGCTCTCCTCCACGGAAATCTTTAGTAAAAGGCGAAAGATTTACTCGATATGAAGGAAAACCAGAGTGCCCTTCAATGGTTCGCATGGTGCAATCTATATCCCCAAACAAGACTCCATTGCATGTGGGACTGCAAAAGTATCTGGGGCGTCATGCGCAAAATACTCTGTCGGTACTTAACATGAGTTGGTGGTTTGCAATCAGCACTAACAAATATAACCTCAAATTAAAGCAAAATTCAGTTGAACCATTTGGGCCGCAATTTTTCATTTAGTGTGTGAGCCCCGCAAAAATGCAGGGCAAATCAAAAATTGAGTGATATACTCATTTCAGTGCTCTCCTCCACGGAAATCTTTAGTAAAAGGCGAAAGATTTACTCGATATGAAGGAAAACCAGAGTGCCTTTCAATGGTTCGCATGGTGCAATCTATATCCCCAAACAAGACTCCATTGCATGTGGGACTGCAAAAGTATCTGGGGCGTCATGCGCAAAATACTCTGTCGGTACTTAACATGAGTTGGTGGTTTGCAATCAGCACTAACAAATATAACCTTAAATTAAATCAAAATTCAGTTGAACCATTTGGGCCGCAATTTTTCATTTAGTGTGTAAGCCCCGCAAAAATGCAGGGCAAATCAAAAATTGAGTGATATACTCATTTCAGTGCTCTCCTCTACGGAAATCTTTAGTAAAAGGCGAAAGATTTACTCGATATGAAGGAAAACCAGAGTGCCCTTCAATGGTTCGCATGGTGCAATCTATATTCCCAAACAAGACTCAATTGCATTTGGGAATGCAAAAGTATCTGGGGCGTCTTGCGCAAAATACTCTGTCGGTACTTAACATGAGTTGGTGGTTTGCAATCAGCACTAACAAATATAACCTTAAATTAAAGCAAAATTCAGTTGAACCATTTGGGCCGCAATTTTTCATTTAGTGTGTAAGCCCCGCAAAAATGCAGGGCAAATCAAAAATTGAGTGATATACTCATTTCAGTGCTCTCCTCCACGGAAATCTTTAGTAAAAGGCGAAAGATTTACTCGATATAAAGGAAAACCAGAGTGCCCTTCAATTTTTCGCATGGTGCAATCTATATCCCCAAACAAGACTCCGTTGCATGTGGGAATGCAAAAGTATCTGGGGCGTCATGCGCAAAATACTCTGTCGGTACTTAACATGAGTTGGTGGTTTGCAATCAGCACTAACAAATATAACCTTAAATTGAAGCAAAATTCAGTTGAACCATTTGGGCCGCAATTTTTCATTTAGTGTGTAAGCCCCGCAAAAATGCAGGGCAAATCAAAAATTGAGTGATATACTCATTTCAGTGCTCTCCTCCACGGAAATCTTTAGTAAAAGGCGAAAGATTTACTCGATATGAAGGAAAACCAGAGTGCCCTTCAATGGTTCGCATGGTGCAATCTATATCCCCAAACAAGACTCCATTGCATGTGGGACTGCAAAAGTATCTGGGGCGTCATGCGCAAAATACTCTGTCGGTACTTAACATGAGTTGGTGGTTTGCAATCAGCACTAACAAATATAACCTTAAATTAAAGCAAAATTCAGTTGAACAATTTGGGCCGCAATTTTTCATTTAGTGTGTAAGCCCCGCAAAAATGCAGGGCAAATCAAAAATTGAGTGATATACTCATTTCAGTGCTCTCCTCCACGGAAATCTTTAGTAAAAGGCGAATGATTTACTCGATATGAAGGAAAACCAGAGTGCCCTTCAATGGTTCGCATGGTGCAATCTATATCCCCAAACAAGACTCCATTGCATGTGGGACTGCAAAAGTGTCTGGGGCGTCATGCGCAAAATACTCTGTCGGTACTTAACATGAGTTGGTGGTTTGCAATCAGCACTAACAAATATAACCTTAAATTAAAGCAAAATTCAGTTGAACCATTTGGGCCGCAATTTTTCATTTAGTGTGTAAGCCCCGCAAAAATGCAGGGCAAATCAAAAATTGAGTGATATACTCATTTCAGTGCTCTCCTTCACGGAAATCTTTAGTAAAAGGCGAAAGATTTACTCGATATGAAGGAAAACCAGAGTGCCCTTCAATGGTCCGCATGGTGCAATCTATATCCCCAAACAAGACTCCATTGCATGTGGGACTGCAAAAGTATCTGGAGCGTCATGCGCAAAATACTCTGTCGGTACTTAACATGAGTTAGTGGTTTGCAATCAGCACTAACAAATATAACCTTAAATTAAAGCACATTCAGTTGAACCATTTGGGCCGCAATTTTTCATTTAGTGTGTGAGCCCCGCAAAAATGCAGGGAAATCAAAATTTGACTGATATACTCATTTCAGTGCTCTCCTCCACGGAAATCTTTAGTAAAAGGCGAAAGATTTACTCGATATGAAGGAAAACCAAGGTGCCCTTCAATGGTTCACATGGTGCAATCTATATCCCCAAACAAGACTCCATTGCATGTGGGACTGCAAAAGTATCTGGGGCGTCATTCGCAAAATACGCTGTCGGTACTTAACATGAGTTGGTGGTTTGCAATCAGCACTAACAAATATAACCTTAAATTGAAGCAAAATTCAGTTGAACCATTTGGGCCGCAATTTTTCATTTAGTGTGTAAGCCCCGCAAAAATGCAGGGCAAATCAAAAATTGAGTGATATACTCATTTCAGTGCTCTCCTCCACGGAAATCTTTAGTAAAAGGCGAAAGATTTACTCGATATGAAGGAAAACCAGAGTGCCCTTCAATGGTTCGAATGGTGCAATCTATATCCCCAAACAAGACTCCATTGCATGTGGGACTGCAAAAGTATCTGGGGCGTCATGCGCAAAATACTCTGTCGGTACTTAACATGAGTTGGTGGTTTGCAATCAGCACTAACAAATATAACCTTAAATTAAAGCAAAATTCAGTTGAACAATTTGGGCCGCAATTTTTCATTTAGTGTGTAAGCCCCGCAAAAATGCAGGGCAAATCAAAAATTGAGTGATATACTCATTTCAGTGCTCTCCTCTACGGAAATCTTTAGTAAAAGGCGAAAGATTTACTCGATATGAAGGAAAACCAGAGTTCCCTTCAATGGTTCGCATGGTGCAATCTATATCCCCAAACAAGACTCCATTGCATGTGGGACTGCAAAAGTATCTGGGGCGTCATGCGCAAAATACTCTGTCGGTACTTAACATGAGTTGGTGGTTTGCAATCAGCACTAACAAATATAACCTTAAATTAAAGCAAAATTCAGTTGAACCATTTGGGCCGCAATTTTTCATTTAGTGTGTAAGCCCCGCAAAAATGCAGGGCAAATCAAAAATTGAGTGATATACTCATTTTAGTGCTCTCCTCCACGGAAAACTTTAGTAAAAGGCGAAAGATTTACTCGATATGAAGGAAAACCAGAGTGCCCTTCAATGGTCCGCATGGTGCAATCTATATCCCCAAACAAGACTCCATTGCATGTGGGACTGCAAAAGTATCTGGAGCGTCATGCGCAAAATACTCAGTCGGTACTTAACATGAGTTGGTGGATTGCAATCATCACTAACAAATATAACCTTAAATTAAAGCAAAATTCAGTTGAACCATTTGGGCCGCAATTTTTCATTTAGTGTGTAAGCCCCGCAAAAATGCAGGGCAAATCAAAAATTGAGTGATATACTCATTTCAGTGCTCTCCTCCACGGAAATCTTTAGTAAAAGGCGAAAGATTTACTCGATATGAAGGAAAACCAGAGTGCCCTTCAATGGTTCGCATGGTGCAATCTATATCCCCAAACAAGCTTCCATTGCATGTGGGACTACAAAAGTATCTGGGGCGTCATGCGCAAAATACTCTGTCGGTACTTAACATGAGTTGGTGGTTTGCAATCAGCACTAACAAATATAACCTTAAATTAAAGCAAAATTCAGTTGAACCATTTGAGCCGCAATTTTTCATTTAGTGTGTAAGCCCCGCAAAAATGCAGGGCAAATCAAAAATTGAGTGATATACTCATTTCAGTGCTCTCCTCCACGGAAATCTTTAGTAAAAGGCGACAGATTTACTTGATATGAAGGAAAACCAGAGTGCCCTTCAATGGTTCACATGGTGCAATCTATATCCCCAAACAAGACTCCATTGCATGTTGGACTGCAAAAGTATCTGGGGAGTCATGCGCAAAATATTCTGTCGGTACTTAGCATGAGTTGGTGGTTTGCAATCAGCACTAACAAATATAACCTTAAATTGAAGCAAAATTCAGTTGAACCATTTGGGCCGCAATTTCTCATTTAGTGTGTAAGCCCCGCAAAAATGCAGGGCAAATCTAAAATTGAGTGATATACTCATTTCAGTGCTCTCCTCTACGGAAATCTTTAGTAAAAGGCGAAAGATTTACTGGATATGAAGGAAAACCAAAGTGCCCTTCAATTTTTCGCATGGTGCAATCTATATCCGCAAACAAGACTCCATTGCATGTGGGACTGCAAAAGTATCTTGGGCGTCATGCGCAAAATACTCTGTCGGTACTTAAAATGAGTTGGTGGTTTGCAATCAGCACTAACAAATATAACCTTAAATTAAAGCAAAATTCAGTTGAACCATTTGGGCCGCAATTTTTCATTTAGTGTGTAAGCCCCGCAAAAATGCAGGGCAAATCAAAAATTGAGTGATATACTCATTTCAGTGCTCTCCTCCACGGAAATCTTTAGTAAAAGGCGAAAGATTTACTCGATATGAAGGAAAACCAGAGTTCCCTTCAATGGTTCGCATGGTGCAATCTATATCCCCAAACAAGACTCCATTGCATGTGGGACTGCAAAAGTATCTGGGGCGTCATGCGCAAAATACTCTGTCGGTACTTAACATGAGTTGGTGGTTTGCAATAAGCACTAACAAATATAACCTTAAATTAAAGCAAAATTCAGTTGAACCATTTGGGCCGCAATTTTTCATTTAGTGTGTAAGCCCCGCAAAAATGCAGGGCAAATCAAAAATTGAGTGATATACTCATTTCAGTGCTCTCCTCTACGGAAATCTTTAGTAAAAGGCGAAAGATTTACTCGATATGAAGGAAAACCAGAGTGCCCTTCAATGGTTCGCATGGTGCAATCTATATTCCCAAACAAGACTCCATTGCATTTGGGAATGCAAAAGTATCTGGGGCGTCTTGCGCAAAATACTCTGTCGGTACTTAACATGAGTTGGTTGTTTGCAATCAGCACTAACAAATATAACCTTAAATTAAAGCAAAATTCAGTTGAACCATTTGGGCCGCAATTTTTCATTTAGTGTGTAAGCCCCGCAAAAATGCAGGGCAAATCAAAAATTGAGTGATATACTCATTTCAGTGCTCTTCTCCACGGAAATCTTTAGTAAAAGGCGAAAGATTTACTCGATATAAAGGAAAACCAGAGTGCCCTTCAATTTTTCGTATGGTGCAATCTATATCCCCAAACAAGACTCCATTGCATGTGGGAATGCAAAAGTATCTGGGGCGTCGTGCGCAAAATACTCTGTCGGTACTTAACATGAGTTGGTGGTTTGCAATCAGCACTAACAAATATAACCTTAAATTGAAGCAAAATTCAGTTGAACCATTTGGGCCGCAATTTTTCATTTAGTGTGTAAGCCCCGCAAAAATGCAGGGCAAATCAAAAATTGAGTGATATACTCATTTCAGTGCTCTCCTCCACGGAAATCTTTAGTAAAAGGCGAAAGATTTACTCGATATGAAGGAAAACCAGAGTGCCCTTAAATGGTTCGCATGGTGCAATCTATATCCCCAAACAAGACTCCATTGCATGTGGGACTGCAAAAGTATCTGGGGCGTCATGCGCATAATACTCTGTCGGTACTTAACATGAGTTGGTGGTTTGCAATCAGCACTAACAAATATAACCTTAAATTAAAGCAAAATTCAGTTGAACTATTTGGGCCGCAATTTTTCATTTAGTGTGTAAGCCCCGCAAAAATGCAGGGCAAATAAAAAATTGAGTGATATACTCATTTCAGTGCTCTCCTTCACGGAAATCTTTAGTAAAAGGCGAATGATTTACTCGATATGAAGGAAAACCAGAGTGCCCTTCAATGGTTCGCATGGTGCAATCTATATCCCCAAACAAGACTCCATTGCATGTGGGACTGCAAAAGTGTCTGGGGCGTCATGCGCAAAATACTCTGTCGGTACTTAACATGAGTTGGTGGTTTGCAATCAGCACTAACAAATATAACCTCAAATTAAAGCAAAATTCAGTTGAACCATTTGGGCCGCAATTTTTCATTTAGTGTGTAAGCCCCGCAAAAATGCAGGGCAAATCAAAAATTGAGTGATATACTCATTTCAGTGCTCTCCTCCACGGAAATCTTTAGTAAAAGGCGAAAGATTTACTCGATATGAAGGAAAACCAGAGTGCCCTTCAATGGTCCGCATGGTGCAATCTATATCCCCAAACAAGACTCCATTGCATGTGGGACTGCAAAAGTATCTGGAGCGTCATGCGCAAAATACTCTGTCGGTACTTAACATGAGTTGGTGGTTTGCAATCAGCACTAACAAATATAACCTTAAATTAAAGCACATTCAGTTGAACCATTTGGGCCGCAATTTTTCATTTAGTGTGTAAGCCCCGCAAAAATGCAGGGCAAATCAAAAATTGAGTGATATACTCATTTCAGTGCTCTCCTCCACGGAAATCTTTAGTAAAAGGCGAAAGATTTACTCGATATGAAGGAAAACCAGAGTGCCCTTCAATGGTCCGCATGGTGCAATCTATATCCCCAAACAAGACTCCATTGCATGTGGGACTGCAAAAGTATCTGGAGCGTCATGCGCAAAATACCCTGTCGGTACTTAACATGAGTTGGTGGTTTGCAATCAGCACTAACAAATATAACCTTAAATTAAAGCACATTCAGTTGAACCATTTGGGCCGCAATTTTTCATTTAGTGTGTGAGCCCCGCAAAAATGCAGGGAAATCAAAAATTGAGTGATATACTCATTTCAGTGCTTACCTCCACGGAAATCTTTAGTAAAAGGCGAAATATTTACTCGATATAAAGGAAAACCAGAGTGCCCTTCAATTTTTCGCATGGTGCAATCTATATCCCCAAACAAGACTCCATTGCATGTGGGACTGCAAAAGTATCTGGGGCGTCATGCGCAAAATACTCTGTCGGTACTTAACATGAGTTGGTGGTTTGCAATCAGCACTAACAAATATAACCTTAAATTAAAGCAAAATTCAGTTGAACCATTTGGGCCGCAATTTTTCATTTAGTGTGTGAGCCCCGCAAAAATGCAGGGCAAATCAAAAATTGAGTGATATACTCATTTCAGTGCTCTTCTCCACGGAAATCTTTAGTAAAAGGCGAAAAAGTTACTAGATATGAAGGAAAACCAGAGTGCCCTTCAATGGTTCGAATGGTGCAATCTATATCCCCAAACAAGACTCCATTGCATGTGGGACTGCAAAAGTATCTGGGGCGTCATGCGCAAAATACTCTGTCGGTACTTAACATGAGTTGGTGGTTTGCAATCAGCACTAACAAATATAACCGTAAATTAAAGCAAAATTCAGTTGAACCATTTCGGCCGCAATTTTTCATTTAGTGTGTAAGCCCCGCAAAAATGCAGGGCAAATCAAAAATTGAGTGATATACTCATTTCAGTGCTCTCCTCCACGGAAATCTTTAGTAAAAGGCGAAAGATTTACTCGATATGAAGGAAAACCAGAGTGCCCTTCAATGGTTCGCATGGTGCAATCTATATCCCCAAACAAGACTCCATTGCATGTGGGACTGCAAAAGTATCTGGGGCGTCATGCGCAAAATACTCTGTCGGTACTTAACATGAGTTGGTGGTTTGCAATCAGCACTAACAAATATAACCTTAAATTAAAGCAAAATTCAGTTGAACCATTTGGGCCGCAATTTTTTATTTAGTGTGTAAGCCCCGCAAAAATGCAGGGCAAATAAAAAATTGAGTGATATACTCATTTCAGTGCTCTCCTCCACGGAAATCTTTAGTAAAAGGCGAAAGATTTACTCGATATGAAGGAAAACCAGAGTGCCCTTCAATGGTCCGCATGGTGCAATCTATATCCCCAAACAAGACTCCATTGCATGTGGGACTGCAAAAGTATCTGGGACGTCATGCGCAAAATACTCTGTCGGTACTTAACATGAGTTGGTGGTTTGCAATCAGCACTAACAAATATAACCTTAAATTAAAGCAAAATTCAGTTGAACCATTTGGGCCGCAATTTTTCATTTAGTGTGTGCCCCGCAAAAATGCAGGGCAAATCAAAAATTGAGTGATTTACTCATTTCAGTGCTCTCCTCGACGGAAATCTTTTGTAAAAGGCGAAAGATTTACTCGATATGGAGGAAAACCAGAGTGCCCTTCAATGGTTCGCATGGTGCAATCTATATCCCCAAACAAGACTCCATTGCATGTGGGACTGCAAAAGTATCTGGGGCGTCATGCGCAAAATACTCTGTCGGTACTTAACATGAGTTGGTGGTTTGCAATCAGCACTAACAAATATAACCTTAAATTAAAGCAAAATTCAGTTGAACCATTTGGGCCGCAATTTTTCATTTAGTGTGTAAGCCCGCAAAAATGCAGGGCAAATCATAAATTGAGTGATATACTCATTTCAGTGCTCTCCTTCACGGAAATCTTTAGTAAAAGGCAAAAGATTTACTCGATATGAAGGAAAATTAGAGTGCCCTTCAATGGTTCGCATGGTGCAATCTATATCCCCAAACAAGACTCCATTGCATTTGGGAATGCAAAAGTATCTGGGGCGTCTTGCGCAAAATACTCTGTCGGTACTTAACATGAGTTGGTTGTTTGCAATCAGCACTAACAAATATAACCTTAAATTAAAGCAAAATTCAGTTGAACCATTTGGGCCGCAATTTTTCATTTAGTGTGTAAGCCCCGCAAAAATGCAGGGCAAATAAAAAATTGAGTGATATACTCATTTCAGTGCTCTCCTCCACGGAAATCTTTTGTAAAAGGCGAAAGATTTACTCGATATGGAGGAAAACCAGAGTGCCCTTCAATGGTTTGCATGGTGCAATCTATATCCCCAAACAAGACTCCATTGCATGTGGGACTGCAAAAGTATCTGGGGCGTCATGCGCAAAATACTCTGTCGGTACTTAACATGAGTTGGTGGTTTGCAATCAGCACTAACAAATATAACCTTAAATTAAAGCAAAATTCAGTTGAACCATTTGGGCCGCAATTTTTCATTTAGTGTGTAAGCCCCGCAAAAATGCAGGGCAAATCAAAAATTGAGTGATATACTCATTTTAGTGCTCTCCTCCACGGAAAACTTTAGTAAAAGGCGAAAGATTTACTCGATATGAAGGAAAACCAGAGTGCCCTTCAATGGTCCGCATGGTGCAATCTATATCCCCAAACAAGACTCCATTGCATGTGGGACTGCAAAAGTATCTGGAGCGTCATGCGCAAAATACTCAGTCGGTACTTAACATGAGTTGGTGGATTGCAATCATCACTAACAAATATAACCTTAAATTAAAGCAAAATTCAGTTGAACCATTTGGGCCGCAATTTTTCATTTAGTGTGTAAGCCCCGCAAAAATGCAGGGCAAATCAAAAATTGAGTGATATACTCATTTCAGTGCTCTCCTCCACGGAAATCTTTAGTAAAAGGCGAAAGATTTACTCGATATGAAGGAAAACCAGAGTGCCCTTCAATGGTTCGCATGGTGCAATCTATATCCCCAAACAAGCTTCCATTGCATGTGGGACTACAAAAGTATCTGGGGCGTCATGCGCAAAATACTCTGTCGGTACTTAACATGAGTTGGTGGTTTGCAATCAGCACTAACAAATATAACCTTAAATTAAAGCAAAATTCAGTTGAACCATTTGAGCCGCAATTTTTCATTTAGTGTGTAAGCCCCGCAAAAATGCAGGGCAAATCAAAAATTGAGTGATATACTCATTTCAGTGCTCTCCTCCACGGAAATCTTTAGTAAAAGGCGACAGATTTACTTGATATGAAGGAAAACCAGAGTGCCCTTCAATGGTTCACATGGTGCAATCTATATCCCCAAACAAGACTCCATTGCATGTTGGACTGCAAAAGTATCTGGGGAGTCATGCGCAAAATATTCTGTCGGTACTTAGCATGAGTTGGTGGTTTGCAATCAGCACTAACAAATATAACCTTAAATTGAAGCAAAATTCAGTTGAACCATTTGGGCCGCAATTTCTCATTTAGTGTGTAAGCCCCGCAAAAATGCAGGGCAAATCTAAAATTGAGTGATATACTCATTTCAGTGCTCTCCTCTACGGAAATCTTTAGTAAAAGGCGAAAGATTTACTGGATATGAAGGAAAACCAAAGTGCCCTTCAATTTTTCGCATGGTGCAATCTATATCCGCAAACAAGACTCCATTGCATGTGGGACTGCAAAAGTATCTTGGGCGTCATGCGCAAAATACTCTGTCGGTACTTAAAATGAGTTGGTGGTTTGCAATCAGCACTAACAAATATAACCTTAAATTAAAGCAAAATTCAGTTGAACCATTTGGGCCGCAATTTTTCATTTAGTGTGTAAGCCCCGCAAAAATGCAGGGCAAATCAAAAATTGAGTGATATACTCATTTCAGTGCTCTCCTCCACGGAAATCTTTAGTAAAAGGCGAAAGATTTACTCGATATGAAGGAAAACCAGAGTTCCCTTCAATGGTTCGCATGGTGCAATCTATATCCCCAAACAAGACTCCATTGCATGTGGGACTGCAAAAGTATCTGGGGCGTCATGCGCAAAATACTCTGTCGGTACTTAACATGAGTTGGTTGTTTGCAATCAGCACTAACAAATATAACCTTAAATTAAAGCAAAATTCAGTTGAACCATTTGGGCCGCAATTTTTCATTTAGTGTGTAAGCCCCGCAAAAATGCAGGGCAAATAAAAAATTGAGTGATATACTCATTTCAGTGCTCTCCTCCACGGAAATCTTTAGTAAAAGGCGAAAGATTTACTCGATATGAAGGAAAACCAGAGTGCCCTTCAATGGTCCGCATGGTGCAATCTATATCCCCAAACAAGACTCCATTGCATGTGGGACTGCAAAAGTATCTGGAGCGTCATGCGCAAAATACTCTGTCGGTACTTAACATGAGTTGGTGGTTTGCAATCAGCACTAACAAATATAACCTTAAATTAAATCAAAATTCAGTTGAACCATTTGGGCCGCCATTTTTCATTTAGTGTGTAAGCCCCGCAAAACTGCAGGGCAAATCAAAAATTGAGTGATATACTCATTTCAGTGCTCTCCTCCACGGAAATCTTTAGTAAAAGGCGAAAGATTTACTCGATATGAAGGAAAACCAGAGTGCCCTTCAATGGTTCGAATGGTGCAATCTATATCCCCAAACAAGACTCCATTGCATGTGGGACTGCAAAAGTATCTGGGGCGTCATGCGCAAAATACTCTGTCGGTACTTAACATGAGTTGGTGGTTTGCAATCAGCACTAACAAATATAACCTTAAATTAAAGCAAAATTCAGTTGAACCATTTGAGCCGCAATTTTTCATTTAGTGTGTAAGCCCCGCAAAAATGCAGGGCAAATCAAAAATTGAGTGATATACTCATTTCAGTGCTCTATTCCACGGAAATCTTTAGTAAAAGGCGAAAGATTTACTCGATATGAAGGAAAACCAGAGTGCCCTTCAATGGTTCGCATGGTGCAATCTATATCCCCAAACAAGACTCCATTGCATGTGGGACTGCAAAAGTATCTGGGGCGTCATGCGCAAAATACTCTGTCGGTACTTAACATGAGTTGGTGGTTTGCAATCAGCACTAACAAATATAACCTTAAATTAAAGCAAAATTCAGTTGAACCATTTGGGCCGCAATTTTTCATTTAGTGTGTAAGCCCCGCAAAAATGCAGGGTAAATCAAAAATTGAGTGATATTCTCATTTCAGTGCTCTCCTCCACGGAAATCTTTAGTAAAAGGCGAAAGATTTACTCGATATGAAGGAAAACCAGAGTGCCTTTCAATGGTTCGCATGGTGCAATCTATATCCCCAAACAAGACTCCATTGCATGTGGGACTGCAAAAGTATCTGGGGCGTCATGCGCAAAATACTCTGTCGGTACTTAACATGAGTTGGTGGTTTGCAATAAGCACTAACAAATATAACCTTAAATTAAAGCAAAATTCAGTTGAACCATTTGGGCCGCAATTTTTCATTTAGTGTGTAAGCCCCGCAAAAATGCAGGGCAAATCAAAAATTGAGTGATATACTCATTTCAGTGCTCTCCTCTACGGAAATCTTTAGTAAAAGGCGAAAGATTTACTCGATATGAAGGAAAACCAGAGTGCCCTTCAATGGTTCGCATGGTGCAATCTATATTCCCAAACAAGACTCCATTGCATTTGGGAATGCAAAAGTATCTGGGGCGTCTTGCGCAAAATACTCTGTCGGTACTTAACATGAGTTGGTTGTTTGCAATCAGCACTAACAAATATAACCTTAAATTAAAGCAAAATTCAGTTGAACCATTTGGGCCGCAATTTTTCATTTAGTGTGTAAGCCCCGCAAAAATGCAGGGCAAATCAAAAATTGAGTGATATACTCATTTCAGTGCTCTTCTCCACGGAAATCTTTAGTAAAAGGCGAAAGATTTACTCGATATAAAGGAAAACCAGAGTGCCCTTCAATTTTTCGTATGGTGCAATCTATATCCCCAAACAAGACTCCATTGCATGTGGGAATGCAAAAGTATCTGGGGCGTCGTGCGCAAAATACTCTGTCGGTACTTAACATGAGTTGGTGGTTTGCAATCAGCACTAACAAATATAACCTTAAATTGAAGCAAAATTCAGTTGAACCATTTGGGCCGCAATTTTTCATTTAGTGTGTAAGCCCCGCAAAAATGCAGGGCAAATCAAAAATTGAGTGATATACTCATTTCAGTGCTCTCCTCCACGGAAATCTTTAGTAAAAGGCGAAAGATTTACTCGATATGAAGGAAAACCAGAGTGCCCTTAAATGGTTCGCATGGTGCAATCTATATCCCCAAACAAGACTCCATTGCATGTGGGACTGCAAAAGTATCTGGGGCGTCATGCGCATAATACTCTGTCGGTACTTAACATGAGTTGGTGGTTTGCAATCAGCACTAACAAATATAACCTTAAATTAAAGCAAAATTCAGTTGAACTATTTGGGCCGCAATTTTTCATTTAGTGTGTAAGCCCCGCAAAAATGCAGGGCAAATAAAAAATTGAGTGATATACTCATTTCAGTGCTCTCCTTCACGGAAATCTTTAGTAAAAGGCGAATGATTTACTCGATATGAAGGAAAACCAGAGTGCCCTTCAATGGTTCGCATGGTGCAATCTATATCCCCAAACAAGACTCCATTGCATGTGGGACTGCAAAAGTGTCTGGGGCGTCATGCGCAAAATACTCTGTCGGTACTTAACATGAGTTGGTGGTTTGCAATCAGCACTAACAAATATAACCTCAAATTAAAGCAAAATTCAGTTGAACCATTTGGGCCGCAATTTTTCATTTAGTGTGTAAGCCCCGCAAAAATGCAGGGCAAATCAAAAATTGAGTGATATACTCATTTCAGTGCTCTCCTCCACGGAAATCTTTAGTAAAAGGCGAAAGATTTACTCGATATGAAGGAAAACCAGAGTGCCCTTCAATGGTCCGCATGGTGCAATCTATATCCCCAAACAAGACTCCATTGCATGTGGGACTGCAAAAGTATCTGGAGCGTCATGCGCAAAATACTCTGTCGGTACTTAACATGAGTTGGTGGTTTGCAATCAGCACTAACAAATATAACCTTAAATTAAAGCAAAATTCAGTTGAACCATTTGGGCCGCAATTTTTCATTTAGTGTGTAAGCCCCGCAAAAATGCAGGGCAAATCAAAAATTGAGTGATATACTCATTTCAGTGCTCTCCTCCACGGAAATCTTTAGTAAAAGGCGAAAGATTTACTCGATATGAAGGAAAACCAGAGTGCCCTTCAATGGTCCGCATGGTGCAATCTATATCCCCAAACAAGACTCCATTGCATGTGGGACTGCAAAAGTATCTGGAGCGTCATGCGCAAAATACCCTGTCGGTACTTAACATGAGTTGGTGGTTTGCAATCAGCACTAACAAATATAACCTTAAATTAAAGCACATTCAGTTGAACCATTTGGGCCGCAATTTTTCATTTAGTGTGTGAGCCCCGCAAAAATGCAGGGAAATCAAAAATTGAGTGATATACTCATTTCAGTGCTTACCTCCACGGAAATCTTTAGTAAAAGGCGAAATATTTACTCGATATAAAGGAAAACCAGAGTGCCCTTCAATTTTTCGCATGGTGCAATCTATATCCCCAAACAAGACTCCATTGCATGTGGGACTGCAAAAGTATCTGGGGCGTCATGCGCAAAATACTCTGTCGGTACTTAACATGAGTTGGTGGTTTGCAATCAGCACTAACAAATATAACCTTAAATTAAAGCAAAATTCAGTTGAACCATTTGGGCCGCAATTTTTCATTTAGTGTGTGAGCCCCGCAAAAATGCAGGGCAAATCAAAAATTGAGTGATATACTCATTTCAGTGCTCTTCTCCACGGAAATCTTTAGTAAAAGGCGAAAAATTTACTAGATATGAAGGAAAACCAGAGTGCCCTTCAATGGTTCGAATGGTGCAATCTATATCCCCAAACAAGACTCCATTGCATGTGGGACTGCAAAAGTATCTGGGGCGTCATGCGCAAAATACTCTGTCGGTACTTAACATGAGTTGGTGGTTTGCAATCAGCACTAACAAATATAACCGTAAATTAAAGCAAAATTCAGTTGAACCATTTCGGCCGCAATTTTTCATTTAGTGTGTAAGCCCCGCAAAAATGCAGGGCAAATCAAAAATTGAGTGATATACTCATTTCAGTGCTCTCCTCCACGGAAATCTTTAGTAAAAGGCGAAAGATTTACTCGATATGAAGGAAAACCAGAGTGCCCTTCAATGGTTCGCATGGTGCAATCTATATCCCCAAACAAGACTCCATTGCATGTGGGACTGCAAAAGTATCTGGGGCGTCATGCGCAAAATACTCTGTCGGTACTTAACATGAGTTGGTGGTTTGCAATCAGCACTAACAAATATAACCTTAAATTAAAGCAAAATTCAGTTGAACCATTTGGGCCGCAATTTTTTATTTAGTGTGTAAGCCCCGCAAAAATGCAGGGCAAATAAAAAATTGAGTGATATACTCATTTCAGTGCTCTCCTCCACGGAAATCTTTAGTAAAAGGCGAAAGATTTACTCGATATGAAGGAAAACCAGAGTGCCCTTCAATGGTCCGCATGGTGCAATCTATATCCCCAAACAAGACTCCATTGCATGTGGGACTGCAAAAGTATCTGGGACGTCATGCGCAAAATACTCTGTCGGTACTTAACATGAGTTGGTGGTTTGCAATCAGCACTAACAAATATAACCTTAAATTAAAGCAAAATTCAGTTGAACCATTTGGGCCGCAATTTTTCATTTAGTGTGTGCCCCGCAAAAATGCAGGGCAAATCAAAAATTTAGTGATTTACTCATTTCAGTGCTCTCCTCGACGGAAATCTTTTGTAAAAGGCGAAAGATTTACTCGATATGGAGGAAAACCAGAGTGCCCTTCAATGGTTCGCATGGTGCAATCTATATCCCCAAACAAGACTCCATTGCATGTGGGACTGCAAAAGTATCTGGGGCGTCATGCGCAAAATACTCTGTCGGTACTTAACATGAGTTGGTGGTTTGCAATCAGCACTAACAAATATAACCTTAAATTAAAGCAAAATTCAGTTGAACCATTTGGGCCGCAATTTTTCATTTAGTGTGTAAGCCCGCAAAAATGCAGGGCAAATCATAAATTGAGTGATATACTCATTTCAGTGCTCTCCTTCACGGAAATCTTTAGTAAAAGGCAAAAGATTTACTCGATATGAAGGAAAATTAGAGTGCCCTTCAATGGTTCGCATGGTGCAATCTATATCCCCAAACAAGACTCCATTGCATTTGGGAATGCAAAAGTATCTGGGGCGTCTTGCGCAAAATACTCTGTCGGTACTTAACATGAGTTGGTTGTTTGCAATCAGCACTAACAAATATAACCTTAAATTAAAGCAAAATTCAGTTGAACCATTTGGGCCGCAATTTTTCATTTAGTGTGTAAGCCCCGCAAAAATGCAGGGCAAATAAAAAATTGAGTGATATACTCATTTCAGTGCTCTCCTCGACGGAAATCTTTTGTAAAAGGCGAAAGATTTACTCGATATGGAGGAAAACCAGAGTGCCCTTCAATGGTTTGCATGGTGCAATCTATATCCCCAAACAAGACTCCATTGCATGTGGGACTGCAAAAGTATCTGGGGCGTCATGCGCAAAATACTCTGTCGGTACTTAACATGAGTTGGTGGTTTGCAATCAGCACTAACAAATATAACCTTAAATTAAAGCAAAATTCAGTTGAACCATTTGGGCCGCAATTTTTCATTTAGTGTGTAAGCCCGTAAAAATGCAGGGCAAATCAAAAATTGAGTGATATACTCATTTCAGTGCTCTCCTTCACGGAAATCTTTAGTAAAAGGCAAAAGATTTACTCGATATGAAGGAAAACCAGAGTGCCCTTCAATGGTTCACATGGTGCAATCTATATCCCCAAACAAGACTCCATTGCATTTGGGAATGCAAAAGTATCTGGGGCGTCTTGCGCAAAATACTCTGTCGGTACTTAACATGAGTTGGTGGTTTGCAATCAGCACTAACAAATATAACCTTAAATTAAAGCAAAATTCAGTTGAACCATTTGGGCCGCAATTTTCATTTAGTGTGTAAGCCCCGCAAAAATGCAGGGAAAATCAAAAATTGAGTGATATACTCATTTCAGTGCTCTCCTCCACGGAAATCTTTAGTAAAAGGCGAAAGATTTACTCGATATGAAGGAAAACCAGAGTGCCCTTCAATGGTTCGCATGGTGCAATCTATATCCCCAAACAAGACTCCATTGCATGTGGGACTGCAAAAGTATCTGGGGCGTCATGCGCAAAATACTCTGTCGGTACTTAACATGAGTTGGTGGTTTGCAATCAGCACTAACAAATATAACCTTAAATTAAAGCAAAATTCAGTTGAACCATTTGGGCCGCAATTTTTCATTTAGTGTGTAAGCCCCGCAAAAATGCAGGGCAAATCAAAAATTGAGTGATATACTCATTTCAGTGCTCTCCTCCACGGAAATCTTTAGTAAAAGGCGAAAAATTTACTAGATATGAAGGAAAACCAGAGTGCCCTTCAATGGTTCGAATGGTGCAATCTATATCCCCAAACAAGACTCCATTGCATGTGGGACTGCAAAAGTATCTGGGGCGTCATGCGCAAAATACTCTGTCGGTACTTAACATGAGTTGGTGGTTTGCAATCAGCACTAACAAATATAACCGTAAATTAGAGCAAAATTCAGTTGAACCATTTAGGCCGCAATTTTTCATTTAGTGTGTAAGCCCCGCAAAAATGCAGGGCAAATCAAAAATTGAGTGATATACTCATTTCAGTGCTCTCCTCCACGGAAATCTTTAGTAAAAGGCGAAAGATTTACTCGATATGAAGGAAAACCAGAGTGCCCTTCAATGGTTCGAATGGTGCAATCTATATCCCCAAACAAGACTCCATTGCATGTGGGACTGCAAAAGTATCTGGGGCGTCATGCGCAAAATACTCTGTCGGTACTTAACATGAGTTGGTGGTTTGCAATCAGCACTAACAAATATAACCTTAAATTGAAGCAAAATTCAGTTGAACCATTTGGGCCGCAATTTTTCTTTTAGTGTGTAAGCCCCGCAAAAATGCAGGTCAAATAAAAAAATTAAGTGATATACTCATTTCAGTGCTCTCTGGGGCGTCATACGCAAAATATTCTATCGCTACTTAAACATGAGATGGTGGTTTGCAATCAGTACTAACAATTATAACCTTAAATTGAAACAAAACTCAGTTGTAAAATATGGGCCGCAATTTTTCATTTATTGTGTAAGCCCCGCAAAAATGCAGGGCAAATCAAAAATTGAGTGATATACTCATTTCAGTGCTCTCCTCCACGGAAATCTTTAGAAAAAGGGGAAAGATTTACTCGATATGAATGAAAACCAGAGTGACTTTCAATGGTTCGCATGGTGCAAACTATATCACCAAACAAGACTCCATTGCATGTGGGACTGCAAAAGTATCTGGGGCGTCATGCGCAAAATACTCTGTCGGTACTTAACATGAGTTGGTGGTTTGCAATCAGCACTAACAAATATAACCTTAAATTAAAGCAAAATTCAGTTGAACCATTTGGGCCGCAATTTTTCATTTAGTGTGTGCCCCGCAAAAATGCAGGGCAAATCAAAAATTGAGTGATTTACTCATTTCAGTGCTCTCCTCGACGGAAATCTTTAGTAAAAGGCGAAAGATTTACTCGATATGGAGGAAAACCAGAGTGCCCTTCAATGGTTCGCATGGTGCAATCTATATCCCCAAACAAGACTCCATTGCATGTGGGACTGCAAAAGTATCTGGGGCGTCATGCGCAAAATACTCTGTCGCTACTTAACATGAGTTGGTGGTTTGCAATCAGCACTAACAAATATAACCTTAAATTAAAGCAAAATTCAGTTGAACCATTTGGGCCGCACTTTTTCATTTAGTGTGTAAGCCCCGCAAAAATGCAGGGCAAATCAAAAATTGAGTGATATACTCATTTCAGTGCTCTCCTCCACGGAAATCTTTAGTAAAAGGCGAAAGATTTACTCGATATAAAGGAAAACCAGAGTGCCCTTCAATGGTTCGCATGGTGCAATCTATATCCCCAAACAAGACTCCATTGCATGTGGGAATGCAAAAGTATCTGGGGCGTCATGCGCAAAATACTCTGTCGGTACTTAACATGAGTTGGTGGTTTGCAATCAGCACTAACAAATATAACCTTAAATTAAAGCAAAATTCAGTTGAACCATTTGGGCCTCAATTTTTCATTTAGTGTGTAAGCCCCGCAAAAATGCAGGGCAAATCAAAAATTGAGTGATATACTCATTTCAGTGCTCTCCTCCACGGAAATCTTTAGTAAAAGGCGAAAGATTTACTCGATATGAAGTAAAACCAGAGTGCCCTTCAATGGTTCGCATGGTGCAATCTATATCACCAAACAAGACTCAATTGCATGTGGGACTGCAAAAGTATCTGGGGCGTCATGCGCAAATTACTCTGTCGGTACTTAAAATGAGTTGGTGGTTTGCAATCAGCACTAACAAATATAACCTTAAATTAAAGCAAAATTCAGTTGAACCATTTGGGCCGCAATTTTTCATTTAGTGTGTAAGCCCCGCAAAAATGCAGGGCAAATCAAAAATTGAGTGATATACTCATTTCAGTGCTCTCCTCCACGGAAATCTTTAGTAAAAGGCGAAAGATTTACTCGATATGATGGAAAACCAGAGTGCCCTTAAATGGTTCGCATGGTGCAATCTATATCCCCAAACAAGACTCCATTGCATGTGGGACTGCAAAAGTATCTGGGGCGTCATGCGCAAAATACTCTGTCGCTACTTAACATGAGTTGGTGGTTTGCAATCAGCACTAACAAATATAACCTTAAATTAAAGCAAAATTCAGTTGAACCAGTTGGGCCGCACTTTTTCATTTAGTGTGTAAGCCCCGCAAAAATGCAGGGCAAATCAAAAATTGAGTGATATACTCATTTTAAGTGCTCTCCTCCACGGAAATCTTTAGTAAAAGGCGAAAGATTTACTCGATATGATGGAAAACCAGAGTGCCCTTAAATGGTTCGCATGGTGCAATCTATATCCCCAAACAAGACTCCATTGCATGTGGGACTGCAAAAGTATCTGGGGCGTCATGCGCAAAATACTCTGTCGGTACTTAAACATCAGATGTTGGTTTGCAATAAGTACTAGCCACTATAACCTTAAATTGAAACAAAATTCAGTTGAACCATTTGGGCCGCAATTTCTCATTTATTATGTAAGCCCCGCAAAAATGCAGGGCAAATAAAAAATTGAGTTGATATCCTCATTTCAGTGCTCTTTTCCACGGAAATCTTTATTAAAAGGCGAAAGATTTACTCGATATGAAAGAAAACCAGAGTGACCTTCAATGGGTTGCATGGTGCAATCTACATTCCCAAACAAAAGTCCATTGCATGTGGGCTACAAAAGTATCTTGGGCGTCATGCTCAATACAATCTATAGTCACTTACACATGAGCTGGTGGTTTGCAATCAGTACTAGCCACTATAACCTTAAATTGAAACAAAATTCAGTTGGACCATTTGGGCCGCAATTTCTCATTTATTGTGTAAGCTCCCCAAAAATTATGACGTCATTTAAGGCAATATGGTTATAAATAGCCTACATTTCGAAACCTTTGCATAGAACATGCAAAACCCAAATAAGTCATAATCATGTTGTATTCAAAAAGCGACCGATATTCTTCAAAAAAATTGTCTTTGTGACCTAACGATGACGTCATATAATGATCAATATTTCTGTTTGTGTTATTAGTGACACTGTTTCTATAAATGTGGACTTTAAAAGCACACTAGCATACACACATTGGCACAAGTCGGGCCAAGACGGGACGCTAGCCCGGTCGCAGCTCTAGATCCCACATGGATCTGAGCTGTGGTTTAAAGCACTTCGTTCGAGTCGAAGTCGCCCTGCAGTTTTTTTGCCGATGAGGTTTAACTGAGGCAAACCGGCTATGCCATGCTGACGAGTCCTAAGAAGGACGAAACAGCTGTCCATGGTTGCCGAACTGCACAGGTAATAGACTGTGCTAGCGTCCCGTCTTGGCCCGACTGGTGCCAATGTGTGTATGCTAGTGTGCTTCTAAAGTCCACATTTATGTATACATACTCGCAAGGATAGTTTGGCTATCCGACGGAGTTTTAGACTAGCAAAGGTCGCATGCGTGATCCGCACAATTGGCATCACGCTAGCCCGGTCGCAGCTCTAGATCCCACATGGATCTGAGTTGTGGTTTAAAGCACTTCGTTCGAGTCGAAGTCGACCTGCAGTTTTTTTGCCGATGAGGTTTAACTGAGGCAAACCGGCTATGCCATGCTGACGAGTCCTAAGAAGGACGAAACAGCTGTCCATGGTTGCCGAACTGCACAGGTAATATACTGTGCTAGCGTCCCGTCTTGGCCCGACTGGTGCCAATGTTTGTATGCTAGTGTGCTTCTAAAGTCCACATTTATGTATACATACTCGCAAGGATAGTTTTGCTATCCGACGGAGTTTTAGACTAGCAAAGGTCGCATGCGTGATCCGCACAATTGGCATCACGCTTGCCCGGTCGTAGCTCTAGATCCCACATGGATCTGAGCTGTGGTTTAAAGCACTTCGTTCGAGTCGAAGTCGACCTGCAGTTTTTTTGCCGATGAAGTTTAACTGAGGCAAACCGGCTATGCCTTGCTGACGAGCCCTAAGAAGGACGAAACAGCTGTCCATGGTTGCCGAACTGCACGGGTAATAGACTGTGCTAGCGTCCCATCTTGGCCCGACTGGTGCCAATGTGTGTATGCTAGTGTGCTTCTAAAGTCCACATTTATGTATACATACTCGCAAGGATAGTTTGGCTATCCGACGGAGTTTTAGACTAGCAAAGGTCGCATGCGTGATCCGCACAATTGGCATCACGCTAGCCCGGTCGTAGCTCTAGATCCCACATGGATCTGAGCTGTGGTTTAAAGCACTTTGTTCGAGTCGAAGTCGCCCTGCAGTTTTTTTGCCGATGAAGTTTAACTGAGGCAAACCGGCTATGCCATGCTGACGAGCCCTAAGAAGGACGAAACAGCTGTCCATGGTTGCCGAACTGCACGGGTAATAGACTGTGCTAGCGTCCCGTCTTGGCCCGACTGGTGCCAATGTGTGTATGCTAGTGTGCTTCTAAAGTCCACATTACTGTTTCTATGACAACACCTTTAATATAGCATAAGTTTGCAACTGTACTCTTAATTAAAGAAATAATTTAAATATATTTCCCAAAAATGTTTTTTTCTACTTTTTATTTAAAATAGAGGAATATAAAAAGGATTTTGCCAAATTTAAATGTTAGTTTAAAAAGAAAACAGCGAGTTTTAGCAAATTATGTGACATCAGCATCCGCCATCTTGGATTTAAGGAAAGTTATCTATTTTAATCAATAAAAACTGGGTGGCAAAGTCTGAAGCTATCTTTTGTTATTTCTTCAAGCACTATTTCGAGAAGGTCAAAAATTGACAAAAAAAACACCACCCCTTCCCCCCTAAAATAGAGATGTACATTTTTATTGTGTTTAAAACTTGGTATAAAACGTTTATATGAAATGGATTTAAGTTGAGCACGTCGTATTAATAGTTGATCTTAACGACTTAAAGCGTTTTGCCTAATGTCTCAAAACTTGGTTACTAATGGTTACCAGGGTACACATATCAAAATTTTGTTTACACCAAACTGATTCCAGATAAATTTTAGGAAAAGTCATCAAATTTCAATGCTCTAGCCTATCAAATTTCAATGCTCTAGCCTATCAAATTTCAATGCTGTAGCCTATCAAATTTCAATGCTGTAGCCTAAAATTATTACAGATCAAAGGTGCTGGGGGCTTCAAAAGCCCCCCCCCCCCGGTCTGAATAGGGTAAGTGTGAAAAAGATGCTCAATCTTATAGTCTGTACACACAACGAAAAGCGTCGGAATAAAAGAAACCCCAATCGCTTCTTGTTTCACAACAAACTAGAATTGTGTTTATTTACAAACATGTTGTTTTCTTGGGTTGTTTAAGAGAAGAAAAATCTACCACTCATTTAGAATTTTCAAGACCTTTGAGCTGTTGAGCGGGAGGCCGGGGCCCACGCGATGCGAGACTCCGCGACTTCGTAGTGTGACAAAATGCTCGAAATAGACTGTACACAGAACGGTAAGCGGAATTGTAACAATGATAAAAAAAAAACAAATAAAAAACGATTGCTTCTTGTTTCTAAACAAGGAAAAGACTGTGCTTATTTAATTTTATTTAAAAGGTGTAATTTGCTTGGATGATTTAAGAGAATAACAAATACAGGTAATTTTCAATACCATAGCATTTAAAAGACCTTGAGCGTGAGAGCGGGCCTCACGCGAAACATCTTTCTAAGGAAATGCTGGGGTTTTAGCTGTGAACAGAGACGAAGAGGGTAAATAAAAAGGCACATTAGAATGTGTAATTTTCCTTTTTTTTTCACAGAAGATTAGCAACTTTTGGACTATAATATCAAATTTGTTTCACCGGCTTACTCGAATGTGCACAACACATACCGAAAGTAGCGTTGTTCAACTGTACACAGGCAAGGGGAAAGTTTTTATTTCAAAGACATCAATACATCGATAAATGTTTCCCCTATCTAAAACAAGATAGAAGGTCATTTGTTCATCAAGGTTGCATCTTCTCGCATTAAAAAAAATAAAAGCTACCGCTCATTTAGCACCGCTCATTTAGCTCACGTAGGACCTTGAGCGGCTACCCCTCATTTTGCCACAGCGTTTAACCACAGGGAGCCCACTCAACTTAGCGCATTGTTTATTTAGCATTGGACTTCGTTTATGAATATCAATAAGGTCACGAAGTTCTCAATAAAACTTCTTCCAAAGACATATGTCTTACTCTTTATTACATCCATTCATGTTTGGAACACTTATTTTATACCCCTGCGTCTAAGGCTGTCCCAAAGATGCCCCAAATTTCTTAAAAAGATGCTCCAAAAATACTTAAAAGTTGCCAAAAGTTGCTCCAAAAATTTTAAAAAATTCCCACAAAGTTGCCACAAATTTGCAAAAGTTGCCAAAAAGATGCTCAAAAAAGGGAATACGAATTATCGAAAAATTGTCCCAAGTGTAAAAATTTGCCAACAAATTTACTACATTTTTCAAAGTTGCTGAGAGATGGCTGCTTATTAATTCTTTTCAACATCAAAAAAAACATTGTTGGACATTTAATGTAAATATGTAATATGAAATGTAATATGTATATAAATTATGATGCAATAAAAGAGGCATCATGAAAAAACGAAACGACTTGGTTCACAGTGCAACTTAAAGAAAGAGTTGTCCATGTGAGTTTTATAACAACATGGCTGATAGCCAAAGCACATGCAGGCTAGTGAGGCAACACTCCCTTGTTGCCATTATATCAGAGCATCACAGGCATTTCAAACTCGCTTGTTGTCATTATATCTGAGCATCACAGACACTTCAAGTGTCTCCTCTAGTGCACTGTTCTGCTGTCGGCTAAAAGCATTTTGTAGGAGACTGAATACTCTCTCTGCCGCTGCCGAGCTTGGTTGGATAAGTAAGATCTTCTTCGTAGCTGCTGACCAGTTAGAAAGAGTATCCACATGATCTGCCCACCAAGATACTTTCTCTTCCTCTGTGGTGCAAACTACTCCATCTGCAGCGCCCAAGTAGCTTGGTAACTCTTCAACCAGAGAATCAACCTCATCATTGGAGAAAAATCCAAACTCCTGCAGCTCCTCCACAGATGCTGCATTTGGGTGCAGTTCCTGTACCTTCACAGGGCAACACATGCGTGCTGCCTTGAAGGCACGCACGGTAGAACGAAATTCTACACTAAATTTCCTTTGAAAATATTAAAAACCTGGAGCAATGCAGGCCTTTGCCTTTACAACCGGCTCGTTGTAGATACCAGGATCATTATTTGCCTGCTGCTTTGCTTTGGCCTCAACATTCCGGTATGCCTCGATGGCAATAGCATGGGCTACTGTAGACAGGGGCTCATAACAAGAAAATACAAGGGGCCCATCTCCTTCTAGATAATAGGTGGCAGAAACGAAATGCTTGCCTGCATCAGCCAACTCCATTTCTAGGTCACGTGTAGTCTCAGGATCATCGAACACCTCCAGCAGCTTGGCTCTGCACATGGGTGAGAGGTGGTCATTCTCTCTCAAGAAGGGCTCAACATCTCCATAGTACTGGGTAACCAAATCAAGCACTTCATAATTACTCCACCATCTTGTCTCTGATCTCAGCTTCATAGAAGTCCCTGTTCTTGTCTTCCAAGCTAGTCTGACTGCCGGGCTGTGGGAAAACATTGTGTTCCAGTATCTAGAAAATGTCTCTAGCATTGTAAACTCAAAATGTTTCCCAGCATTATCAATGGTATGTGAAAAGCACTTCACATTAAAAACATGATGCTGATTATGATGTTCTCCATTGAGGCTGCGAGCTAAAACTTCAATCTTGACAAGCCGCTGCTGGACTTTATATTGCTGATCAACATATCTTAATAAGATAGCTAGGGCCTCGCCAAGTCTTGTACTCCCATCAAAGATAACAGAGAACCTATTTCAGGCCGAGATTTCAGTCTTTATCAGCATCTTCTCTTTCTCTGATATTAAAGGGATGAACTCTGACAGATGGGATCGAGTGGTCAATCGATGGCCATACTTTTCAAGGAAAGGTCTAAGAACATCAACTTTTGCAAGAGGAATCCCAGCTTTTAGCATTATCTCTACCAGCTCGTAGCGATAGAGGCGCATTTCCTCTGGAAGAGTGGAACCTTGAATGTTGCTATGTTTGGACAAAAGTGTCTTAATGTTCTGATCCTTCGCTTTGTCCTTCTCAAGAATAGCTTTAGCCCTTAGATGCTTTTGCGAAGTAACATGCTTTACAGGCTTCGCACCTAAGTTTTCCAGATTGAGCAACCAAATGTTCATTTTGGAATTCCTTAACTCTCTGCCAAGTCGGCACTTCAGGCCCTGACGCCACGGACAGTCTTCTTCCCAGCAAGGTTGTCTGGGTGTTTTCTTTCTCGAGAAATTGTTGCTTTCTGAGGTGTACTTAGCTTAGTTCCAGCTGTTCCAGCTAGAGGGTTGGATTCTATAATAAGTTCATCGTCACTCGAGGATTCCGCCATTTTGAATAATCATAGTGAAGAACGCTGACCATCAAAACTGCATGCTTGCCAAACCACAAGTTAACCAATGACCATAAATGATTACCAGATTTATGAATGAGGTAAAAAGCTAAAAAAACGCAAATAGTTCGATACCAAGAACAAGAAAAAAAGCAAAAAAAAAATGCACATTTGGTGTGAATATATCCCTTAAAACCGAAAAAAAACAGCATAGTTGCTTTCATTTTAAAAAGATGCCCGGAAAAGGAAAAGTTGTCGCAAATCCTAAAAGTTGCTCAAAAGTTGCCGAGCATCTTTGGGACAGCCTTACTTGCGTCGAAGTTTTGCAAAACCCGAACATGAATGGTTGCAATAAAGAGTAAGACATATGTATTTGGAAGGAGTTTTATTGAGAACTTCTTGACCTAATTAATATTCATAAACGAAGTTCAAAGCACATGCTAAATAAATAATGCGCTGAGTTGAGTGGGCTCCCTGTGGTTTAACTATGCAGAAATTGATCGACGCAACTTTGGCCATATCGCGAGCAGAAATAAAAACAGTTGCCTTTTATGCCTGGGCTACCACTGGTACCAGTTATAAAGGTATTTTAGGAAGAAAACAAAACTTATCTAAAGAAAGCATGTGTTCTAAGAGATTAACCAGAAGCCTCTAAAAGCTCTAGCGGCCAAGTAGCTTATTCATAATACCATAGCGATTTAGTACAGAAGTTAGTTTTCACTCAAATTACTTTAATAGATTAAGCAATTTAGTTAAATACCTTTAGTTCATTCTTTTGTATTCAGATCACATCAAGATTAGGAGCTGGAGCTGTCTCTAACTTACTAAAGTAGTCAGCAATAAAATCGCCAATTAGGCCTTGATTCTGCACAAATACATAAATCGTAGATTTGAAAGTCTAAATTCCAAGATGGCGACTACCCCAGCTTGCCCTCTAGCGAATTGCAATGAGGTCATAGGCTTGTATACTTCGTGTAAGGAAAATGCCTCGGTATGATCATAGTGAGTACAAAAAGTGCACATTGCAGATTTCTCGGGTCCACAAAAAAACAACAGTTGCATTTTATGACTGAGCTACCACAGGTATCCCAGTAAATATTATCTGAACAAGATAAAATTATCGCTGACAACCGTGGCCGTTGTTGGATTGCATGACAGCGGTAGAATCTTGAAGAAAGAGTTTCGTGGCTTTCTTTGTGAGATGACTGGCAAAACTTGAACCTTGAATGTTTTGATATATGTTTTTTACCCTTTTATGAGAACTGAACTTTTGCGTTCCTTTACTGTGTTGTCAAATGTGGCTCTCGGGCCCTGAGTAAAGTCGACTACAACTTTCGATACACGAAACAAATGAAGTCTGCCTTGATTGTTATGGAAACGCAGATGATTGACGCCCACGAACTAACCAAACTCACCGTTAGAATGTCAAGGCGAAGGGTCGCGATGTATTGAGAATCGCAATAAATAATTCAACACATTACGCAGTATAGAAGGTGGACTTTTAGAAACTCAATGACGAGACGCAAACGGCTTTAAATGTAAGTACCCGAAAGGAATGCGTTGTAATCCTTTTACAGTTTGCCTTAGTGTAATCCGCGCTGTCGTCAACGTTGACACATTGATTCCATAAAACAATAAAAGAAAAGAATCGGCACATTTTGAAACTTTGAGAACATATTAAGAAGCGCTCCGCTAATCCATTCAAGATGAAATGCAATACTCAAAAAAAAGATTTTTTAATAATTTGTCTATAGACTTATATTTGTCTCCTGATTACAAAACTGTGCTTCTTTTTAAAACCGAACAAATATTAAATATTTTATGAATTTTTTTTTATTTTTCTCGGCTTGACCCCGAAAAACACTACAAAATTTGAACCAAGTATCGCTACCTGCAGCGCGAAAAATAAACAGCGCAGAAACACAACAACACCACAGGAGGCAACCAGAATACATGCTCTCAATATTATTTTAATCTCGGCTTAATCCAGTTAAAATAGAATATTTGACAGATTTTCTCAAATATAGCCTCGCATCCATCATTTTGCACGATCGTTAAACCGACAAATTGAGGCCTTAAAAGTCGCATCTGGTACATTGCTCTATCAAAAATGGTCATTTTTCCTGAAAAGATAGTCACTTACTTGCCTAGAATCTGAAATAAAATTTTTGGGATAATAAAATCCGGAGCGCTGAGAGCGCCAAAAAGATACAACACTTCACAGGTATTTGACCTTTCAAACTTGGGCTAACTGTGACACCAACTGCTGAATTCGCAGGGAAATTTGGCTTTTGCCGACTCTCCCACCTCGAAACGCTGGAATCTTTCGACCTCTGTTTTCCCTTAACTTGTTATAAAACAACAAACGAATATATGATGATGATGTCATAGCTTATTTTTATATTCTCCCCTCCCCCTCTCATTATGCTTTTTTGTTATTAAGGGGTTAAAAGTGTTTTTTTTTTTAAATAAAATAATTGTCACGGTAGCCTGTGTATCGGAAGACGTCATACTGATGATGTCATGGCTTATTTTTACCCACCCCTCCCATCTCTTTTTGGTTTTTTTGTCATAAATGTTATTATAAACAGTATTAAGGGTTAGAAGTGTTTTTTAAAAATATAATAATGGTTACGGGATCCCTGTGTATCGATGAGGTCATCAGGAACGCCACTGATTGGGTTAAGTAGTTTTATTTGTCCAATTAGAGGGATAGAAAAAACGATGAAAAATAAAATGATCGGTTTATTTTTTAGAAAAAAGTATTTTTTGCTTACTAGAATTCAAGCTTTTTGATTGGATAAGAGTTCTATAAAAGAGGTTGCATTTTCACTCGCATTTCAGTTTGTTCTTGGCGAACTTCGCAATGGCTTATGATAGTGATGATGATGAGTGGCTTACCAAATTGTTAGAAGTGTTACCTGACCCCGAAGAAGAAGGAGAGACTGAACGACTTCCTCCTGATTTTTTTGACGATGATCTCGCTGAGTCGGACTTACCTCAATTTAGCCCCTATGACGAATTGTTTGACTATTATTTCACTCCAGAGAGGGAGGGTGAGGAGATTTCGTTTGAAGATCCTTTTTTGAGCGAACCTGGTCCTTCCGGGGTGCAACAAGAAGGCCGTGGAATGAAACGCTCTCATGATAGTGATGATGAGGAAGAGGAGAAGGATGATGTTACGTATGATTTACGTCAAGTGACTACTCGACATTCTACCAAAATGCGTATTGACTGTACCGATTACGAACTGTCGGTAGATTTACCTACTCGTGGTACTATCGAGGGAGCTTTGGAGGATGTGGAGCGGGTGCTAGACCGTGTCCTCGACGATACGCTACGCGGGGTGCAAAAGCACGATTACGCACGCCTTACTCTATACGCCCCTGCTATCAAGAATCCCATTGCTTTGCCGTTTATGCGCCGTCATCAACTTACCCCTCAGCGCATTATGGGAGTCGTTGAGACCGTGGTGCAATCGAACGAGCAGTTTGTGGTGCAAGGTAATTTCCATCTCCATGTCGTACGCACTCAAATGCCTTATGGGGCTGGGAAACAGGTAAAGTCTAAGAAGAATTCCTCCACCCTGGATACTGGAGATTTAGAGACATGGCTTTTGGGAACAAAGAACATCACCCGCGTTAGGAATCATGACGAACTGTGCGCGGCTCGAGCTATCGTGATCGGAATGGCTTATTTCACTATGGATCCTGACTATGTTAAGTTGTACAACCCAAAAGATGGAGGTACTAGACTCTCCTTGCAGACGGAGCGCGCTCGAGCACTGCACCGCGATGCGGGAGTCCCTGAGGACCGTCTTTACGAGATCCAGCAATTCCAGCGCTATCTGGGTGAACGCAACTTCGAGCTTAACGTGGTGTCGAGGGAACACGCGAACACGGTGATCTATTCTGGAAACTTACCTGCACCCGAGTACAGGCTATAACTCTACTACGCCAAGCAACATTTTGATTATATCAATAGCATGCCGGGGATGCTTGGTCGATGTTATTATTGTACGAGCTGTCAAAAGGGGTACGATCGAAGAAATCACAAGTGTAACAACATGTGCTATGGGTGTGGTGAGCAAGAGTGTCCCCTCTTGGTTCCACCCGCCAAACAAGACCATCGTTGGGAGTGGCAGTATTGTGAGTGTCACCGGTACTTTCGCACGCAGACGTGTTTCGAGAACCACCGACGTGTCAAGCCTCGAGGAACCAAGAAGCGTGGTGGTGGTGGTGAACCCCAGGTCTCTTGGTCGTATTGCCAACGGTACCACAAGTGCGAGAGGTGTGGTAAACGCGTCGATATGATGGATAGAAAGGAAGGAGACCATGTGTGTGGAGAGTACAAGTGCTCCGTGTGCAAGGAAGTGGTCCCACCCGATCATTTGTGTTACGTGACGGTGGGTGAAGATGCTTTACCGAAGAAGAACAGCACTGACGATGATGATGACGATTCGATGCGCTTGATCATCTTTGATTTCGAGGCCATGCCTCTGGAAGCCAAGTATACTGTGAATTTTGTCGGGGTGCAGAAACTGTGTGAGACCTGCAAGGGGTGGTCTATGGATCGCCTTGAGTGCGAGACGTATGGACTTCGCAAACGCAGTTTTACACCGGTACAAGCGTTTTGCGATTGGCTGTTCGATGGGAGTACTGCTGGCTACACGTGTTTGGCTCACAATTTAGGTTACGACTCCTATTTCATCCTCGAATACCTTTTTACGAATGGCTTTAAACCCGAAGTGATTTTCACCGGAGGAAAGGTGATGTACCTGAACATCAAGCCGCTGCGGATCGACATGAAGTGCACCCTGAACTTTCTGCAGATGCCTTTGAGCAAGCTCCCCAAATTTTGATCACGTAACCCAAAAGGGAACGTTTCCTCATTTTTTCAATACCCCCGAGCACCAAGACTACGTGGGGCCCATGCCCGACTTGAGCTGTTACGACCTTCAAGGGATGAAAGAAGAAGATGCCCGCACCCTACGTGCCTGGCACCAAGCCGGTGGCTCGTGGCGCCGTGTTTAACTTACAAGAGGATCTCGCTTCGTACTGTCATCTGGACGTTGAGGCGCTCAAGAGAGCAGTACTCGCTTTTGACGAGCTCATCATGGCCGCTGCAGGTCTTCACCCGTTTCAAGTGGCCATCACCATTGCCTCGTTGTCCAGCCGTATACTGCGCACCAAGTTTCTGGAGGAGAAGACTATTGGACTGATACACACGCGCGGGTACCGTGGCCACGACGTGCAATCTCTGAAAGCGTTGTAGTGGCTGAAGTACATCGAACATCGCGAGGGAGAAGGAGTGTTTATTCAGCATGCCGGGAACCGTGGCGAAGTGCGCTTGGCAGGCCGGATCAAGGTGGACGGGTACGCCGAGTCTACCAGCACGGTGTATCAGTACCACAGGTGTTTCTACCACGGTTGCACCACGTGTTTCCAACCTCATACCGTCAACACTTTGACGAACACCACGATGCAAGAGCTTCGCGAACATACGCGTGCGGTGGAGTTGCGTCTCAAAGCCCAGGGTTACAGTGTGGGAGTGCCAGTTTGACGCGCAACTCAACACCCACCCCGAACTGCGAGCTCTCGTGGGGGATGTCGAGCACGGAACCTCTAGAAGCTCCTGCTTTTATTTTTTCGGAGGAAGGACCAACGCGATTCGACTGCATTGCAAAGTAAACGTGGAGCAGGGTGAAGAAATTCACTATTATGACTTTACGTCGTTGTACCCGTTGGTTAATGCCATGTGCGAGTACCCCGTGGGGCACCCCGACGCGATCCTTACCAAGAATTTCGAAGAAGATCTTCACGCGTACAAGGGACTGCTGAAGCTACGTGTTTTACCGCCTCGCGACCTATTCTTCCGCGTCCTCCCTGTCCGTGTCAACGACAAGTTGATGTTCCCTCTGTGTCACCGGTGTGCCCAAGAGGAGGAGCAAGGTTCGTGCACGCATTCGGACGAGGAGCGGGCGTTCACGGGAACGTGGGCCCACCCCGGGATTTACAAAGCTCTAGAGAAAGGCTATCGCGTGATCCGTGTGTACGAGGTGTGGCATTGGGAGCGCTGGGCACGGTTGTTTGAAGAGTACATCAAGACCTTTTTGAAGTACAAACAAGAAGCGTCGGGCTGGTGCACCACCGACGCCGACAAGATTCAGTACATCGACGATTACGAACGTCACCAAGGCGTTTGTATGGATCCTAGCAAGATCGAGAAGAAGCCAGGTCTCCGCTCCGTGGCAAAGATGGGCCTGAATTGTATGTGGGGAAAGTTTGGTGAGCAGCCCAACCCCCAACGTACCGAGTACGTGGACGACCCCAAAGCCTACTTTGCTCTGCTTAACAACGACAATATCGAGCAGAATGATGTGCTCATCGTGAACAACGGCCTCATTCATGTTCACTACAGGCTTACGTAAAAGTTTCAAGAATTGAAACCACACACCAACGTGGTGATTGCTGCCTTCACCACGGCGTACGCGCGCCTCAAGTTGTACGATGTGCTGGATGGGTTAGGGGAACGCTGTCTGTATCATGACACGAATAGCGTCATTTTCTTACATCGCCCTAGAGAGTGGAAACCACCCTGTGGAGACTATTTAGGTGACCTGACGAGCAAGTTGGAGCCAGGAGACTTTATCGATCGTTATTCGTCCACGGTACCCAAGAGTTACGGGTAGACCACGCTACAGGGTCATTCTAAGTGTAAAGTGAAGGGACTTCACATCAACCTTCGTACGGCTGATATCGTGAAGCTGACCAGCATGTTGGAACTCTTGAGCGTTGAAGGCGCGGTTGCGGAAGAGCGTCACGTTACTCTCCCTTACACCATTCAGCGCAATGTGCACGACAGACCTCTACACACGGTGCAAGCGCACAAGACATTTCGTGTCGTGTATAACAAACGGGTGCGACGGGGCATGCGCACTTACCCTTATGGTTATTTTAAGTTGTAAAATTAAAGAGAGATGTAGATAAATAAAAGCCTTTTTTTCTGTGGTAGTAGGTTGTTTTTTTGTATATAAATAAGGTGAGGGTGGTAGGGAAAGGAATCACTTGTAGCATGGGTTGCTTTGGTGCGGATCCTCTTCAGCCGCGTTTCGATTGTCGCACGGTGTGGGAACGTTTACGGTGTCTCTTTGCGTGTTGTGGGGGTCGAATCGAAATTCATGCATCGCAACTCGATGGCACCCCAGCCCCAGCCCCATCCCCTCCCACACCCACACCCACCATCATCCGTGTGCGAAAAAAAGAGTATGAAGAAGAGGAAGAAGACGATGACTCAGAAGACAATCGATCGTCTTCTTCGCCCAATTTATTACGATCCGAATCATCCAGCAGCCTTGGGGGGAGTGGACAAATTAGTCCAAGCGGTACGTTCTCAAGGAGTGCGTCGTGCCCAAGTGAATTTGTGGCTTCGGAGCCAGCCCGCCTACACGCTCCATAAACCGTACCGTCGTCGCTACCCACGCCAACGGGTAGTGGTGAATGGTATGGACGAACAATGGCAAGCGGATCTGTGTGACATGCAGGCGTTACGATCGTACAATGACGGGTACAACTACTTACTCACCGTGATTCACGGTGGACAAGACGGGCAAACGGCTCGTCGAGGCGTTTGAGTTGATTTTCAAGAGTGGACGCCAGCTAGAAAAACTACAAACGGACGATGGTACCGAGTTCAAGAATCGAATCTTCCAAGCGTTTCTCAACTCCAAAGGGATCCAACACTTTTCCACCCGAAGCGAATTGAAAGCTTCTGTGGTAGAACGATTCAATCGCACTCTCAAGACCTGGATGTGGCGATGGTTTACCCACAAGGAGACACGCCGTTACGTGGACGTGTTACCGCAATTGGTGCACAATTACAATCACTCGTACCACCGTAGCATCCGACGTGCTCCTGCGGATGTGGTCACGTACGACGATGCTCAGGAGGTGTGGGCTATTATGTACGGGAAAAAAAGACCGGGAGACCCAAAGAAGAAGAAAAAGGGGGTACCATCCAAATTTAACGTGGGGAATAGGGTACGGATCAGTAAAGTCAAACACGTCTTTGCCAAAGGATACATTCCCAATTGGACCGAAGAAGTGTTTACGGTGGGTCAGCGGTACAACAACACGAATCAGAAGAACCACGCGTACCGACTTCGCGAATACGATGGAACGTGGTTAGAGGGGCGGTTTACGAACCCGAACTGCAACACGTCAGTCTCGACGAGCAACGGGATCTGTTCCGCATCGAACGGGTGATCAGGACGCTAGGGAAGGGTCGGAGCGAGGAGTATTTTGTGCAATGGCGTGGATGGCCTGACAAGTACAACAGTTGGGGGTCTGCCCAACAAGTGCATAAAATCTTATGATCGACGTGGCCTGCACCCAGTTGTTTCATGCACCATGACAGACCAACATCATTTCCACGTGACGTTACCCAGCAATGCCATTCAAGGCGCCTTACCCGGCAATACCATTAACAATTTTTCCATACGTACGCCAAAGACACTGGATTTGCGCGAGGGGCAGTGGCCTTGGTGTAGTTGATTTACCCTCACACGTGGACAAAGTTCCTACCACGTGATCATAATATCTGGATCTACCATCAAGTACCCGAAGCAAGTTGGCTACAGGCTAACAAAGATAACCCCAACGCACGCGTCCCCGACTAAAAAATTAATAACAAATGAACTTATATCAAACCGGATGACTTCAAAGTCCCGAAATGGCACGAAGTTGCCTTCAATCTCAAGAAGGCTATCGATCAATTCAACAAGGATCGAGCAACAGTGATACAGCAACTTGGTCAAAGGCACAAGGATGTGGACGTGACGATAGCTACTACATCAAAAAAGACCACCATCAAGATCGGGGAGAACGTTCAACTCCTCCTACGTCCACGGATGGGTTTCGGGGGAATGGATCATGCAATTGCATCCTGATGATGGTATTCTTCCACCCGACTATCACTTTGGCCAAGCTGAAATACATAAAGTTCTGTTGAGTTGGGTGCCCTTAAGCTACGACGACCTGAGCCAATTCGCAGGCTCCGAGGATTTCGTATTACTACTAGTTCGTCCCTTTACCTCCAAGGAGACTGATATGGCCATCGAAGAACTGCACCCCTTTCAAGACATCTACGTGTACTCGAACATGTCCGAGGGCAATCTCGTCATGGGAAGCAAGTGCTGTCGCCTGAAGGAAACTATGGTGAAGCTGTGGAGCGACATTTTATAAATCCTTATTATTTTCCGATTCGCAGATGATTAACATGATTCACCTCAATATAACCGACGATATGGGAGAACCCATCTCATTTCAGTCTGGTGCCGTCGTGGGAACATTACACTTTCGACGCGTTCGATTCGCCTGAGGGGGGATGGCTGCCCGCCGAGAATTTACTCTCACCTTATCCAGCTCAGACAGAGAAGACGCAACTACCAGTGAGGTTGGGGATTTCCTAGTGTGTCCTCCACAAAGGATAGATTTACGCTACGGGGACTGGGAAGTGGGACTTTCCTCGATCATCTACCAACCCAACTATGATATCTGGATCATGTGCAAGCATCTAGACCACCAAGTCAAATCCTTCACCGCCCGTGCCCTACTACTACCATACCACCTTCGACGATGAACGATTGGCCTCAATTGTCCAAAAACGTTCAACTAACAGTCAACGACTTTAACGCGTCCAGATACGATACAAGACAAGCATTACAGCAAAATTATCTGGATCTAGACATGATACTCGATGAATGCAACGAAAAGGTGCTATTCAGAGTGGGAAGAGGTAATCGAGTGCTGATGCGCCCACGATTGGCTGCAGGGATTGGATATGACAACAGAAGACTCTCCGATCCAGGACCCTTCTACCCCACACTGCTGGAAAATATCGTGATTCGAGGCATCCTTCCCCCGGATTACCCCATCACTGAAAGAGAAACCTACAAAGATAAGCCACCGAATCCACCGGAAATCCCTGCAAGACCGCTGCCCCACTGGATTGTATTTGATTGTTCTCTTACTCAATGGCCAGACAATACTGACACTCGCATGTTCCCCTCCAGTAAGCACCCTAAACCCTTCATTTTTCGTCTACCCTTTCAAAACATGTACGTGTACTCAAACATCACAGAAGACAACTTCATCTTGGGGAGTAACGCCCGCAATGTGTTGCGCGTGATTGTGGCCCAAGGTGAACCTGGAGGAAGTGCTGTAGAACGGAATTTTGAACGCCCGTTCTATTTCCCTGTACGCCTACAGCTCATCGAGCAGATTCACATCTATATAAACGACGATACGGGTAGAACAGTGCCGTTTTCATCGGGTAGCATCAAGGTGACACTTCATTTTCGGCGTACATCATCATCATCATGAAGGGAGGAAACGTTCCTGTTGAAAAACTTTTAGGTGTATTTGGAAAGACTGTGGCGGAGATGTACTTGCCCGATGACCAGACAGTGGGGTCTGGACAAGAAGGGAGTGGCCAACCGAATCTTGGACACCCTACACCGTTTATTGGAAGTTGGAACCAACGTGGTCTAGGAGATGATGCATTCGTAGGCGGCCCCATTGAAATACCACAACAAGGATGGGGAAATGGACGAGATCCAACGTTCATCGGACACCCTGTTGTCTTACAAAGTGGGCGTGGCATCGGTTGTGCTTCATACCAGGGAGTCCAACGTATTCATTCGTAAGTCCATGGGACCTCCCATTGACATTCCTAATGGCATCCCCATCACTCATTCTTCCTTTAAAAGCATCAAACCATACACCAAGAAACAAGCACCCGAATTGGTGAAGTTCCTACCAAAGACCGTTCCTATAGGAACAACCATTAAAATGGGTGTTGGTGGAAGAAAGAGTACCCGTCCTCGACCTCCTCGCCGTCGTAAAGTTACCCCATAGTATCCTCGTCCTCGTCGTCGTCGCAGCCCTGATATCTTTGACTAGACAAAAAGATAAAAGTCCTCATCGAACACGTACCATTCTCAGTTAGCAGTTATCCTTGGCACGAAGAAGAGCTCTCTCTCTCTCTCTCACTCTATCATCATTATCATCATCATCATCATCATCATCATCATCATTGAAGAGTGTGTGACGCTGGCCGCTAGGGCCTAGGTCTTATGTAAGACCGCTGACCGGCTCAGAAGAGAGCAGCCGGCCATCTTGTTTTGAACATTATTCATGTAAGTCCTACGCGTTCATTTGTTATATCCTAGTTACCGTTATTTGTAATCCTCAGTTTAATTATAATCCTTGATTTATTGTATTGCCATAGGACTTCCTCATCTTTGTCAATAAAACCAATTGAACATCGAGGAGTATTTTCTTCATGAGGAAGTCATTATCATGGTGATCGTCGAATGTTCGGTACCCAACTGTGACTTCAAAACACAGGATGTCTCTGATGCAATCGCCGTAGCGTTACTAAATAACCACGGCCTCGCACATCAAGCACTACCTCCCGCTCCTACTGCCCCACCGCCGGCCCGAGGCCCGAAACTCGACCGACCCAAAGTGGACATAGGGATCTCTATCGAGGAATGGAACATATTCATGCGCCGATGGGGGGTTTTCCGTTCTGGATCTGGCATCACTGACGCCCAGGCGCCTTTCCAACTGTTCCAGTGTGCCGGCCCTGACCTCGGGGACAGCCTACTGAAAGCCAACCCAGGAGCCACCTCGTTGCCCTTGCAAGATTTGACCGCAGCCATGCGCTCGCTAGCTGTCATTCCTATCGCTACATGTGTCCTCCGTACCGAGCTGCTCCAGTTAAAACAGGAACGGGACGAAACCTTTCGTGCATTCGCAGCCAGGGTGCGGGGAAAAGCGGAAACGTGCGCATACACAGCAGCATGTGCGTGTGGCCAACCCGTTGACTACACCGACCACATCATACGCGACGTCCTTTTAAATGGCATTTACGACTCAGACATAAGGCGTGAGACTCTGGGCATTACAGATATCTTGACCAACCCAATTAATGACGTCATTGCCTCGGTGGAGAGTAAAGAGATGGCTCGCAACGCCCTACCGTCTTCAACCCTGTCCGCGATGTCGTCCTTCCAGCGTAACAAAAACACGCCACCCTCAGACCAGTCACCAAGCGCAGCAGAGAAATCACGACAGGCCTCCTGTCCTGATTGTAAAGTGTCATTTCACGTCTTCTCAGAAGGATCTCGGGGCTGGAATTCCAAACCTCATCAGGTATGCATCGATTGCTACAGAGCCCGTAGGCGCAAAAGGCGACAACCAGCCAAAAGTCAACAGTCCGCCATCGAGTCAGGCCCGATCTCCCAGATCGCATCTCTACAATCCGGAGCCGTACCTCGCTCTCGTGGTAGACCACAGAACGAGCCCGCCAAACTGGATCACCATATCTTCACCAAGGGGGAGTGGCGACGAGCTCAACTCCGTGATCATCCGCGGACAAACATCACTATATCGCTCGATACTCCATCAGCTTCGGGAGCCACTTCCCGTCCTCGCGATCACCTCGTAGCTCAGATATCAGCCGTGGCCGACACTGGTGCCCAGTCCGACCTTTGGTCTCTAGAGGAGTTCCTTGCATGCGGCTTCTCGCGCGATGAACTGCAACCGGTCAACCTCAGCTTGTCGGCCGCCAACCGGTCTCCAATAGCCATCGACGGTGCTTTCTTCGCTAAACTCTCCACAGCTCCTCCCAACGGTGAGGCCACGTGCTGCCGTTCCATGGTGTACGTGAGCAGCTCAGTCCGAGCTATGTACCTCTCCTATGAGTCCCTCCTCAACCTCGGTCTCCTATCTACGGACTTCCCGACGAACCCGGTTGGAAGACACGACGGCCGCCGACCTACCCCCCATGGCCGCAGCATACCAGAGCCGCACTCATCCATCAACGCCACCCGTTCCATCAACGGCGGCTGCACAGCACCAAACACCCCTTCTGATCCGACCTGTCATTGTCCCCAGCGCACGGTGCCACCACAACGTCCGTCGGAACTGCCATTCCCCTGCACCCCGGAGAACAATGGCCGCATGAAAGACTGGCTCCTCGAGAGGTATGCCTCCTCGACGTTCAACACCTGCCCCCATCGTGCGCTCCCGTGCATGGACGGACCACCCATCGAGATACATGTAGACCCAGCAGCCACACCCAGAGCTTGCCACACCCCGGCCACCATTCCTCTTCACTGGCAGCAAAAGGTATACGACGACCTTCTCCGGGACGAGGCCCTTGGTGTCATCGAACGAGTGCCTTACGGGGAACCTGTCACATGGCTCCACCGCAGGTACTGACCTAGGGGGCTCCGCTGGCCTGGTCCGTCACCTCCGAGCATTCTTCGCCACCTTTGGCGTGCCAACAGAGATATCAAGCGATGGCGGACCAGAGTTCACAGCAGGCGGCACCGAGACCTTTCTCCGACTTTGGGGGATCAAACACCGCCTGTCTTTTGTCGGCTTCCCACAATCCAACGGGAGAGCAGAAGTGGCAGTCAAAACAGCTAAACGTCTCCTGATGTCCAATACTGGTCCTAACGGCAGCCTTGATAACGATCGCTTCCTGCGTGCCATGTTACAGCTACGAAACACACCGGACCGGGACTGCGACCTTTCACCAGCCCAAATCATATTCGGTCGACCCCTTCGAGACTCCCTCATGTTCGTCAATCGACTAGAGAAGTTCTCTAATCCACACATCCGACCCCTGTGGCGGCAAGCATGGGCGGCAAAGGAAGATGCCCTTCGGACCCGCATATCACGTACCACCGAATCATTGACGAGCCACTCCAAACCACTTCGACCTCTGAAGCTAGGTGAAAGGGTCTTCATCCAGAACCAGCAGGGCCCACACCCGAACAAATGGGACCGCTCAGGCATGGTAGTGGAGTCGCCAGGCCACGACCAATACAGGATAAAGGTGGATGGCTCAGGACGGTTGACCCTGCGTAATCGTCGGTTCCTTCGTGCATACACCCCGGCCACGCCCACCCCAGACCATCAGTACAGGACGCCACCACCTCCACCCAGATCTCCAGAGTGTCAACCCACACTTAACAGCTCACCGTCGCCTCCCACAGGCAGTGGACCATTGACGGGCAATCCTCACGTCACCACCCAACTCTCACACGGTAGCCATCCCGTCATACCCACAGAGTGCAACCAGACAGTTCCACCCGCTGAACCCGTCGCTGAAACACCACCTACCACTCAAGCCAACAATGACCCTGTATCCTCTTGTATGCCTGACGCCTCATCTCAGGCCCCGCAGCCACTCCCTGAACCTAGAAGGCCAACTCGTGCGAGAACACGACCAAAACGCTACGAACCAGAGACAGGGAATTGGACAGTAGCAGGAGTCCGTTCGTCTAGCCTTGTATAGACTCTAGACTTAGTATAGACTCACGGACTGGGGGGGATGAAGAGTGTGTGACGCTGGCCGCTAGGGCCTAGGTCTTATGTAAGACCGCTGACCGGCTCAGAAGAGAGCAGCCGGCCATCTTGTTTTGAACATTATTCATGTAAGTCCTACGCGTTCATTTGTTATATCCTAGTTACCGTTATTTGTAATCCTCAGTTTAATTATAATCCTTGATTTATTGTATTGCCATAGGACTTCCTCATCTTTGTCAATAAAACCAATTGAACATCGAGGAGTATTTTCTTCAATCATCATCATCATCATCATCATCATCATGAGTGTCTTTACCGGGTAAAAACAAGTCGCCAATGCGGGGATGAATTTGTTTACACTTCCAGCAACAGATGTAGACGTACAAAAGGGCATTTATATTCCGTATACGCCATCCGATGAGGGAGACGATCACATTGAGTGGTACATTTACCCAAGTTCCACTTATATTGATCTGAAGAAATCACACATCCGACTGGAAGTGAAACTCACCAAAAATGATGGCGGTAATCTTTCTGCAGGCGAAAAAGTCAAGGTCGAATTGAATAATAGACCCGTTACCCTACAATCGAATTCTTATGCGTACCGTTCCTACATTGAATCACTCTTTAACTACTCTAAGGAAGCCCAAGAGTCGTACTTGACTGGTGCCCTCTGGTACAAAGACACAGCTGGTCATATGGAAGTCAACGAATTGAGTGGTAGTGGCGCTCTAAACCTGGGATTGACAACACGCTCCACCTTCACGGCTGAAAGTGCAACCCCTGGACTGACCGGCCCTCTATTCTACCACATATTCCATTCCGAGCGGTACCAACTGGACCAAATTCCCTTCAAGATCAGAATTAAACTGCAAAAAACAGTATTTGCCCTCGTGTCCCATGGTGGAAATGGAAAATTTAATATTTCCAAGGGAGCAGTTCTTCGCCCGTACCACGTGACTCCCGCCGACTCTGTCAGGTTGAATCACGCCAATGAAATGCTCAAGCACAACTTGGCAAAGTACCCCTTAACTACTGCTGTAGTAAAAACCGAGCAGATCGAAAACGGAAAACGCCCGTACTGTTCAGAACCTATTCAATGGACTCGTCCCTAAACGGATGATTTTTGGGATCGTCGAGGATGCCGCGCACAATGGCCATTATTAAAAGAACCCCTTCAATTTCCAGATGCCGCATCTGAACAGTATCGAGGTCAAAGTGGATGGAAACGAAACACCCATCACGAATCTCAAAAACATAGATGGTCAAGACGTGGACTTGTACCATCTGCTGTTCGACAACGTGTGTGGTCCGTATCGCGGAAGAGGACTAAACATCACACGTGAAGAATTCAAGAAGGGGTACGCCTTATTCCCCTGCGAATGCACCATCCGGGTACTTCCAGCCTCAGTATAAAGGAGTGGTGACGCTCGAATTAACCTTCAGTCAAGCCACCGACAAGGTGTACACAGTCGTGCTGTACGGTGAATTCAACAACAACATGGAAATAGACCCCGCTCACAACGTGATGTACGACATTCAAGGTTAAAAAACTGAAAAATGGATGACGGCTGGGGAAGAATGATGAATCTTGGACTAGACGCAATGAGGACCGAAGAATTGGAAGCCATGGCACGAAGCGATCCCTACATAGAACCCGTGTTCGAAGGGGTTTTCCCCTCAGATCGTCTACCTACCTTCATCCCTGAAGACGGTAACGGCTGCGCAGCGTACATTGCGAATGTGGATCCTAGCAACAAACCGGGAAGCCATTGGTTATCGGTCTACTTTACTCCACACCGTTGTGAATGGTGGGATAGTTTTGGTTTCCCCCCACAAGCGTATGGACTGAACATGGTAGATTTTTGTGCCCTACGTCCACGCCTCGTGACGAATCCACAACGTCTCCAAGCTTTAAACTCTGCCGTGTGTGGACAGTAGTTTGTTTTTCTTGTGGCACCGTACTCGTAACAAACCTTTGAAAGACATTACTTCCATGTTTAGCACTCACCCCGACTGGAACGATCAAGTGGTGTGCACGTTTGTACACGACACGTTCCACGTGAGAGCCTTGTCACAACGACGACTACGTGATGGACAACGTCGTGTACCGTATTGCCCTTGGCGTCAGTGTGCTGTACCCCAGCACCATTTAGTACGCTCTTAACTACTAATCATTGTTATTACGACTAACCTAATAAATAAAATAATACTAGTACTTATATACCATGCCTTGTTGCAACAAGCACCTCGGGCCTTTGACAAACAATTTCGTAAAATCGTCTATTGTTACGGGGAATGGCAAGCCTTATTTGACTCGATGCAACGTCAACTGGGCGTCGAATTTTACCATGGTTTAACCTACTCCATCACAGACCTATTTGGAAAACACGATACCCCAGGCCTGCTCATCATGGACGACCTGATGGATCAAATCGACCGGGTAGTGAAAGTTTTCACCCAAGAATCACCATGATATCACCACCCTATTTTTGTCACAGAATTTATTCCCAGGAGGAAAATCACGTACCGCTTCGATCAATGGCCATTACTTTGTGTTGTTCAAAGACCCGAGGAACCAATTGGGAGTACGCATGCTTGCCCAACAAGCGTTTCCAGGACAGTTAGATTACGTGATGGATGCGTACCGACAAGCCACACAAAAACCTCATGGCTACTTGTTGATGGATTTTCACCAAAAAAAAAACCTGACGCCTACCGCCTTCGTTCTCACATCTTACCCAACCAATGTCCCATGTACGTGTATACACCCAAAAGCGCATAAATAGAGGTGAAGGGAAAGCACCCCATTTCAGCTGACGATGGCCAGGACACGAGGAGGAACACGTGGAGCAGTACACACCCGTGGTGGTATCACACGAGGTACTCCCCGTATCCGTGGCGGTGTCACACGTGGGGTGTACGTGGATGACCCACAGCAAGTGCGCGAGCACGTTAGAGAGCAGAAGCAGAATTGGGTAGACGCCATGGTCTCTCCCCGCCCACACCATCGGAAGGGCTTAGCTCCCTTTCCACATCCACACCCTCCACCTCCTCATCCTCTGTAGCTTCAGCAATCGACAATATTCTCCTAGACGAATTGGGGGTACCCCTCGAGACCCCATCATCCCTATCACCAGTCCTGTCTCCCCTGGCATCCACTCCACCCGTGAGTACACCTCGACAACAACGACGTACCCCGCCATCGCTTAAACCTCGATCTCGCGACGACGCAGTGGCACACCCGCAAAGCGGCGACCAATCTCGGTTCCACGGCGACGAGCTGGTAGTGCCATGGGACTTCTCACCACTAAAACGAAAACACCACCACGGCGCACCAATTTGCTTGAGGCCCTCAGAGCTGTAGCTGGTACTCCTGCTAGAAGTAGCAGCAGTAGTAGTAGTAGTAGTAGTAGTAGTAGTAGTAGTAGTAGTAGTAGTAGTAGTAGTAGTAGTAGTAGTAGTAGTAGTAGTAGTAGTAGTAGCTCATTATCATCACCAGGGATGAGATCTTCGGTGGGGAGTATTACTCCTTCTCCTTCACGAACTTCAACACCCAGAAGTCGTACAAGAAGTCGCACCTGTACCCCACCCACACCCACCTCGAGCCGTGCCTCTTCCCGTGGTAGTACAAGAGGTAAAGCCAAAACCACCAAAACCACTAAAAAGTGTACAACCCGCAAGAGTCGTGGCCAAAACGGGGACACCACCACCAAGACCAAATGCGTCACCACCCGTCGCGTGTCTGGTCATGGAACAAACCAACGCGGGGGTCAAGTCCTCGTTGGCAAAAGTAATCCAGCATGGAGAACACGATGGGTGTGAACTATATAAATAACAAAGACTCTTCTTACCTAGTCTAATTTCGTCATGTCTAACCGACTGAGAAGGAACGTGCGTTTCCTTGAAGTGCTCGCTCATACCACAGGGAAAGCGTGTCAACGTCTCCTGGAAAATGCGACACCGGAGCAAATAAACACGTTGGGGGAAATTGCCAATAACCTATTGAAAGGTTTCTCAGACTCAAAAGAAAAAGCTGAAGCCTTACCAGCAACGACTACGCACCCTGGCCAACAAGAGAATACCCAATAGTACCCGAAAAGGTTTCGTCACAAGTCAACGTGGTGGATTTCTCATTCCCCCCCCATCGCATGGCCATGATCCCTGAATACATGATCAACATGATTATGACCAAGAAAAACGTCACAACGGCCCCTTAATTCCGCATCATGGCACGATTGGATGGAGAAATGGTCAAGGTCCTCAGCTTCGGTGGAACCGACCCTTAGCCTTCCTTCACCACCAAGCAAAACACCAAGCTCAGCATCATCACAAGTCAAAGTAGACAAGACCCCTCTACTTCCGTCACCACCCACCAACACACCAAGGCAATCACGCATACCAAGACTTAAACGACGACGACTACAAACACCCACAAGGAGATCGACACTACGACCTATTCACTCACCGCCACAAGAACAGCACCCAGGAAGGCTACTCCCATGGGACCCTTTTTAAAAAAGGAAAAAAAGACAATGTGTTGTTATGTGCAACATTCTCTCTTTAATAGCAATAAAATGTTTTTTTACAAAAACCATAACGTGCTGTTCGTATGTTCGTTTTTACACAGTAGTCTCAAAATGGTGTGGAGGGAGAGGGGGTCTACTATACATTCTTTGTTTCTCCTTTAACCACCACACCTATACTTCAGCTCTAGGGCAATGCACGGGGGTGGGCTCGGGTTGATAAAAGTGATACCCACAAGTCACTCCACTAATATCCTATAAAATATTCATATGAGGTGTAATAGAGTCATAATGCTTCCATAATGCATCGTATTTAGGGCAACCATACAGTTCCAGATTAACGTGGGGAATACCGAGCTCATGTAGCACCTTGCGCTCATAGGATCCTCCCTTGTACGCTACGATTCCACCTTGGCCGTACATGTCATACCACTCCTGGACGACATGATTCAGTTCCGTGAGCGGAACGCTTGACCTAGGTGCAAGATCAAAGTTCATTTTTATGATACGTTGACTGGTATAACGAACACATCTCTGGTCACTCACCGAGAGTTCATTGAATGCGATGGGGAACGGAAAATGTTTGCCAACCACTTCATTACCGTGGTGGCAAAACGCTGCTTCCTTGCACCAAAACTCGTTATTCTTTGTAAAGCCATCAAGATTAAGAATTCCCGTGATGGCCTGAAGCTCATCAGCAACAGCAGCAGTATGGTTCACTCCTCCTCCTCCTCCTTCCTTTTCGGCATCATTTCTCTCAGCCATTCCGACACTTCCCAACATATCAGGTAAAGGGAGATGCGTACACTCACGAAAATAACAAATCCAAACGAGCACCCTCGGGTAAAAGAAACAAGGGCTAACTTCCACATCGGTGGACGGACACTATAGAAAAAACAAAAGCGAAACCTCCCTATCTATACACTCTCGGGAAAAAAATTTAAACCAATCAGAGAACAGCATTAAGAAAGCGCGCGAATTTCTACCAATAAAAAGCGCTCCTTACCATTACGTCATCCTTTTAGAAAATTATAAAACAGAGAACGCCAGCTCACACACTCTCACAAGCCACCATGAACAACAACAACAGCAACAACATGGATGGTCATATGACTTGTATGATCTGTTGTGAAGGAGATGACGAACTCATGGAATTACTCCCCTGCTGTAAGCAACCCTGACATTATCCCTGTTTGTGGAAATGGCTACACGCTCACCTAACACCACGGGAGGCCTGTCCACACTGCCGAAAGGAGCACCACCCATGGAACCAAGTAGTCCTGTGGATACCCAGTGATTTCGTCCCCAAGAACAAAAATCATACCACTGACCAAATTGTCCTCGAAGAAAAATAAAAGGCTCAATCGGTCATAAACCGGTACAAACAATTCATGGAAATTCACTCCGCTCACCTGAAGGACCCCTTCCACATTGGGGTGATGTGCGAACAAAGCAAACACAAGCTACTCATAAAACCAATTGTGAGAACAGACACGACATGGAACTTCCCCTCCTACTCCCCCGACGACCCGTCTTGACGACCCCAAAAGAAAACGAAAATATAGCCCAGTATGGATTCTGGCTGTGGCTACACGTTAACAACAATAACAATGATTACCATTGGACAATCAAAAACGTCATTCCACCCTCACCTCCTGAAGGCCACGTTGAACGAGAAGTCTACGAATTGGGGCCCGACAGTTACATGCGTAATCTTCGAGAATCGGTCTCTCGATGTTTGCTACAGAGTTCTAATAAGAGCTCTAGAACAAGCGCTCCCACTAGTAAATAGAAACCCCCTCTCGATCAACATCTCTGAACGTATTCTGAACGTCCACCAGCACCACCACCACCGCCGCCGCCACCACCACCACTACCCTCCCAAGATCAGACTACTGCTACCACAGGTAACCCAGCACTACCCCAAGAGCAGTCTGCTACAACAGGTAATCCAACATCTTCACCAAGTCGTAATGACCTAAGGTTAACCATCCACGTAGAAGGCAGACCTGGCAGTACCTGCCATTGACTTTTCCAACATTATATGGGAACACTAAAAAACACTACGATAGATACTTGATAAATAACATACTTTTTATGAACCTTTGTATCCATAGTGTTTCTTTAATAAAAGTTTTTTGCTCTAAATATGGTGTGGACAGTTAACGTCACTTCCGCCCGATATATTCCCACCAATCACACCACCCTCCCCCTCCCCACGCCAAAGTCCAAAGGTCAAAAGGCCAAAGGGCAAAGTCCACCTGTGACGTCACTTCTGCCCTATCAAATCCAACCAATTACAGCACGCCATTTTTAACAACCAATCAGAACGCGCCACGACCGCGCGGCCGGGGGACTGGAATCCACCCTATAGATAGACTTACTTTACTACTAGTGTGCTTCATAATACGTCGGTCTAACGTAATAACAAACTCCGATGAGAATTGTTTTCTTTATTTGACGCAGTTCAGATATCTTACAGCTTTCTCGTTAAACAATTCAATGGAGCTGCAAAGGGCTGAACATTTTAAACTGGCTTTGCTGCAAGTTCAGCGTGCTGGGCAGCCTATCTTGCATCTAATAGCTCTTGGTTCTTTATCTAATAGTTCTTTGGCTTCTTGGCACGCCTTGGAAAGCTCTAGTAGCGTTTGTCCAAAGCGGCTGGTAACTGTTGTCCGTTGTGCTAAAAAGACGGAAGTATTGGGAAAGGGAGGAGTGCTTGCCCCCAACAATTGCCTGCTTGAAATGCAGCTTTCTTGGTGTGTTGTATTAGCTGTCTTCGTCGGTAGAATGACATCAAATGCTGTTCTTCTTCACGAAGAGCTGTATTCTTGCCTTGTCTACTTCAAAGGTTGCCAAACATTCTGTATTTTATTTTAACTGGCCTGAAGGCTAACTGTCGAAAAGCATCTGTGGTTTCGGGGAATACAGTAAGTACTGTCTTTTCCCCCTACCCGCACAACAGGATACAGTATCACCTGTAAATGCGTGAAATTCTAATTGGCGAGATACTCCTTTGACTCTTCTGTAGAAAAAGGAAGGAATGCAAGAAGAGTGATAAGCGCACACCCGAGGCCACCAAATTAACAGTTCTACTGTTAGAAACTGTTTATCTTGTAGCACTTGCACACATTCATGTGTGCTGTCGTTTACAGACGTTGAAGTCAATTGGTGGAGCGGCCCGCTCCCGGGGTACTTGGTATCCCCACCAGGCTTGTCACATAAGCAGTTGCTTTTGTCTTCTTTCTTTTCTCTTGATCCAGCTATTGAGCGTGAATGTTTGGAATACTTGGGCTGGCTATATGTGCCTTTTAAATCATTTGACGACTTTCGAAAATAGTGAGTATCGACGCGTGACTTTTCACTTTCGGTTTAAATTATCGGCCATTTCAAAATTCCAAGATAATCCGTGATTTAATCAGATTTTCTTTTGACTCCATAGCTTATCTTGAACAGATGACCCTAAATTACTCCTGAAACAATGTTTTTTAAATTTTTGTTTAAAGGCGCAAAGTGAAACAAGCGTGCCAGTATTTATTCTTGATAACTTCCGGTTCAAAATCGTTGTCACCGTAAAAATTACAAAAATGGAGAAAACCTTGTTCTTTAAGAACTCTTTTGTTTAGATGCATTCTCTGACTTATATTTTATTTGTCTATGAGTAAACTTTCTTAAAATGTGCGAGTTTATTTTTTTGGAATACTTCTGGTTCAAAATGGCGGCCAAGTCAATATATATTAATCAGAAATTAAAGCCGAACTGAGCTTGACTCTATATGTAACCGTCGGAACTTGACATTAAGAACCGTGCGGTTACGAAAAATGTAGAAACAAATGCAATACTGAAAGCAAAACTATCAGGTTCTGACACCAGCCAAAAAGTAGGCAAAAATAAATGGAATGAAACGAAAACGATCGAGCGAAAGGCAATGTGAAAACGAAGACATGATGCAAGGCATGGACTTATAAGGATTTATTAAAAAATTAAATAATAAAGTTTGAGTGATAACAAACATAGTCAAATCCGGAGAAAAGGTGACCTAAACCAAAGGCTAGTTTTAAAAACAAAGTACTTACAACCGGTAAATCAAACTGAACACAACTGGCATGACAGGCCCGTACGGATAAGCTTGTAGCTTATCTCTGCTGACTGTCTTCCCTGAGCAACTGCATATCTCGCTCCGGCATCACGCCGCGCAAGCAATGCGTCTCCTTTGCTCAACGGTACTAAACTAAAAACTAACAGATACTGTAAAAACAGCCGCTTTTAAACTCGCTTGGGAACGCGCATTTTTCTAGGGACGCTAACATTTACTACCGTTCAAATTACTCAGCGTCCATTGTCCTGTCAAATTTAGAAACTAATCTTTCTGGGAAATAGTAAAGGACGCTAAACTTAAGTCAATTATCACTATCAAGCTATTGATACTAATCTAAAGGAATTTGAAACATGTTGAAAGTAAATTCCTAAACATGTACTGATCGAATTAGGATCACGTTTGAGAAACAATCCGTAAAATACGTAAAACAATTATAATCGCAATCCAAAAATCGCTTACTTAAAATCTTTGCAAAATCTAAAATAACCCAAAATACCACCTGGTCACACTCGCCCCTCCTTTTGTTCATCACGTCCTCGTGTGAACTAAAACCAAAATATAACTACATAAACCTTCCTCAAAATAGCCTGACAAGTCCGGTTATACTAATCATTACTCTCATAACCTACGAAGCAGCAAGAATACTTCCAAATAACTTAAACAACACCAGTGTCATAGAGGGCTGGCGTTCGCCTAGTGGTCCTCGTGAGAGCTAAACCACTAGAGCACAACTGTAGAGCACTGCGTATCACCGTCCATGTGTCCATCTTGCTCGTATTAGCTTCCTTTGTAAAAAGTCAAGTCCATCCGCGGAACCATCTCTCATTTTCTCATCTTTTCTTTTCATCGCTATTCGCCAATCGCTAATCTTCCTGGGAAATGGTAAAGGACGCTAAACTTTAGTCAATTATCTATATCAAGCTATTGATACTAATCTAAAGGAATTTGAAACATGTTGAAAGTAAATTCCTAAACGTGTACGGAACGAATTAGAATCACGTTTGAGAAACAATCCGTAAAATACGTAAAACAATTATAATCGCAATCCAAAAAATCTTTGCAAAATCTAAAATAACCCAAAATACCACCCGGTCACATATAGCCTATCTTTTAAGAGGTATCAAAAACTAAAATGGCTAAACTTGGCTAAAATTGATAATTTTAGCAAAAAGTGCGCAATTCAAGGTAAAATCTGCACATATCCGCTGGACTAGGGAACAAAACGAAGCGTTTGAAGTATAAAAACATTACAAAGGAACTAGCAAGTGCCTGGATTCAAAAGGAATTCAAAAGCAAAAGAATATTTATCGTGATGGGGTACTAAATAGCGCTTACCAGCACGTTATAGCACGACAAATTCGTCACGACACACAAACAAATCTCATATTGAAATAGGCTTGGAGGATAAAGATTTTATACGATCTTTATAACGCTGATAGCATCATGAGAGGAGTGGATGCGGGGGGGGGGGGGGGGGGGGGGGGGGAGGGAGGGGGTGATTGGCCAACACCTCTAGTCGTACAAAATTTTCGATTTCATATAATATCCTCGCAAAAACAACAACCACAGCTACTGCAAACGTTATAACTCCAGCGAAAAAAAATGCAGCATTATAGTTTGATCGTTTATAAAACATCACTTATTTGTTACCAGGTCTTGAAATTACTGACCGAGCCCGAGAACCTAATTAGGTTGTTTAGTTGACCGCGCGCGGGTCCGGATCGTAAGATAAAGGACCTCATACGAGAGACAATCAGAGCGCGCGATAAGATGGATACCGACCCCGAAAAAGAATCATACACACAAACTTTTATTTTCAACCAATAGCTGTAATGCATGCCCGTTCAAGCGGGCTATGAGTACACCTGCTCAGCTTTCCACTATACAAGAAAATAAATGTCTGTGTAATATGGGTATTTGAACTCAGGGCAGCATTAGCATTTCAGGCACATCGAACAAAATGCGGCTAAGCGCAATGTAACGAAGTCCTCAGCACGATACACCTCATCTGCGCATTTGGGCTTTGTGCTTGGATGAAGCTGTAAAAAGAAAACAAAATGCCTTAAAATTACAATGAACTCTCATTCACTACCATATTCACTACCAATGTGAATGAGATAATATAATGTAAGTGAACACTCAGACGGCACGTCTGGATGCACTGCTTCTAAAGTGAATAAGAAATTATTATAAGGGTTAATGCAACAGTGCACACTCCGACGACACATCTGGATGCTCTGCTACTAAAGTGAATAAATATTATTATAAGGGTTAATGCAACAGTGCACACTCCGACGACACATCTGGATGCTCTGCTACTAAAGTGAATAAATATTATTATAAGGGTTATTGCAACAGTGCACACCCCGACGACACATCTGGATGCTCTGCTACTAAAGTGAATAAATATTATTATAAGGGTTAATGCAACAGGGCACACCCCGACGACACATCTGGATGCACTGCTACTAAAATGAATGAGATAATATATAGATTTAGGCACTGCCAAAAGGCGGAGCCAGCATTTGATACCTTTCTGTGTTGACTGATAGGGGTAATTTGGGGGGTTCTAGGTGTCTTAAAAAAGTCATTTTTTTACTGCCATGTCATTGTGAATTGTACAGGCCCGTACCTAGGAGGGGTGCGAATGCCCCCCCCCCCCCCCCCCCACAACGGCCAAAGGAACACTTTCGGTTCGCAATAGGCGAGCTATTATTTGTAGACAAAACTCACTCTGGTATGTAGCCAAATCCGACAATAAACGTCCCGTGGGGATACTGCAAAGGCATTGTCAGATTTTTATCCCAGAAATGTAAGGTCCACTTTTTTTTATTTCTCACCCCCCCAAGAAAAATCCTCGGTATGGGTCTGTTGCATTGGCCCCTCCAAATGTATCAAGCAAGCACTCATTTAATAATATTTAATATGCAGTATGAAAGTTAACAAATACTAAACCTTGGTGTGAAAAAGGCTGTCAAAGTTTAGGTGTCTTAGTTGGCGAGAATGATTTTCAAGAGTCTAATGGTCAATTCTTATTTTCCCTCTTATTTAACTCCACTATCTATATTTTGTTTTTTATCAAAATAGCATTCTAACAAGCTTTGACCTTGTGAAGAATATATCAAAGATGTAGCAGTATTCCAAAGAATTAGATGCCATACTGTAGTTTTCACGTACTGCAACTGATTATTCAGAAGAATGTGTTGAAATTAAACTCCACAAATATACCTCCTGACATGCATTACATATTGGTGCACCCACCCTTTGGCCTTATTTTTGGATCCACTCATACAGGCTACTAAAAAATGAATGCAATGGAGGCAAATCCTAAATTACTGAAAGTTTCTAATTTCAAACCAAACCATGTTCATTGATCTATGTTTGGGGCAGAGAGGAATAAATATACAAATAAACAAAAAGTCAATGGGGAGCGGAGAAAAGGGAGAAATGTGACTCTATTTGAAAAAATGTTACTCTGTATTAAAACATTTATAACAATAATGCAATAATAACTTGACTGAGCACTTTCCTATTATTTTTCCCTTTCCCTATTACCTTTAGGATTGATATAAAACTGTTTTCTTTACAAACTTATTATTGAAAAAGCACAAGTTTGTTGTTATCTTTATATAATTTAAGTACTTTGATCTAATAAAAACCTCTTCCCTTTATAGAAGTATAGAACTTGTATCAAAGCTACATTCTGACCAGCTTTGCCCTTGCAAAGAAACAAATAATGAATGAAACAGCATTCCAAAGATATAATGATACAGTTATACATTTCAGGTGCCATATGGAAGTTTTGTCTATCACATACTGGTAATACTCCATCACCAAGGATATTACAGTCATGCATTACATATTGGTGCACCCACCCTTCAGCATGGTGGCCTGCTGTTTTATAAAAACCCTGGATCCACACATCCTAATGCTACTCCAAAATTAAATGCAATGGAGAAGAACAAATTTACTTGGGAAGCAAATTCTAAAAAAAATCCTTGATATTACTGAAAGTGGTGCTAAATGAAAATGTCTTATTTCAAAGCTAACATATTTTAATTTATTTAGGGTGCAAAGGGGAAACAGCAAATAATATCATTTGCATAGAAAAATAGTCAGCAGAGAGAAAAAAGGAAGAAATGGGGGTATATCTTTGATAAAAAAAAATTAACAATAATGCAACAACACTCTCCTAACATTTCTCCTTTCCTCATTATCTTTTGGTTGATAGATGTCTTCTTTACAGATTTATCATTGAGAGCAAGTATCTTGCTCTAAAAAACCTATTACACTTATACTGTAATATAAAAGTAAGATGCCTACTATATTATCTTAATATTTGCCAATTATTATGCCTTTCAGCCTTTAGAATCAATCATGGCCTTTAGGTAGTCCTTGGTTGGTTTTACCTAAATAAAAGTGAAAACAATTAATTATTTTTTTTTATTTCAAAACAATATTTTCATCATGCCATTTATAACCTTACTAATTTTCCACAACTATTTGAATAAAAATAAATAAACACATTAGAAAGTATGCAAGATGCAGACAATATAAAAGCAAAAACAATATAGCTAATAAGGGTTGCATTTTTTTCGAAGAGAAAATTCTTTTGTAATTGTAAAGTTTAAGTAGTTATGATAATGTTGAAATGATGTAATAATGAAATAATGTTTCTGTATCTTTGAAAAGACTAAATACACAGAATATAAAGACAAGAAAGGTCTTCTTTAGCAATATATGACAGGATAATATTTGTCAGCCTTCATTAAATATCTCAACGCAGTCAATAAAGTATAGAGAGAACGAAGAATATCAAAAGATGTGTTCTGCTCAACATGTTTGATTAGACCACGAATTCTCAAAGCAAATTCTAGAAACAAATATATAAATCCAACAAGCTAAGTGGCATTGATACAGTAACTAGACTACTACGTATTTCTGTCGTTAAATTCTTACTTACCGTGAGGAATATACGCCTGAATTTATAGAACTTGTAAGTATTTACGTATTTACATCAAAACAAGGATATAATATGACTTTGATATGGCATCTTGACGTCAAACTAAAGCTGGTACGGTGTTTTTGTCTGAGCGATTGGTTATGGGAAAAAAAAAACGAACAAACGAGCATTATAAAAGCACAACAATAAAAGAAAAATAACTTTCATATTCTCAATACAAATTGTCGTCTAAAACTCACCTTGGCAGTTTTTTTTTTTTGCTTTTTGTTGTGGTTGTGTTGTTCGCTTTTTTTGTAAACTGTGAAGTTGTCGAATTTCTGCTAGCAAGGAACTCGTCGACACAAGCGAATGATTTTTATAGCTGAAAACAAACATCAAGGCCTTTTGCTTCTCAGGATCTCCTTACATAAATATAGACGTGAATGAATATACAATGGTAGTGTAGTCCTCCATATTCCTCTTTTTAGCTGTTGCGACGGGCGGGATTCACGAATACTAGGGTAGATTTTACTATTGACTCGTACTTCAGACAAAACGGTTCCTAAAAGACTTCAGTCCATTTGAATCCGCATATTTCCTCATTAAATACTGCCTTTTTTTCTGTGAACATACGAACTTTGAACTAAAAACACATAAAAGCGTAAGACCGAGAGGGGCCTGAGAGTTGCGCGGCTGGGTTACTGGCTGATTTGTGACACCACAGGGTGACCGCGATGACCACAAAACCAAGTCGCATAGCTTACCATATTTCTATAGCTATGGAGCTCCGCGCTGGCTCCGCTATTATAAAAGAGAATAAAGTTAGAAAGTTAGAGTAAAAAAGCAGGTCATACTGTAAGTAGAATTCCACAGAAAAGTATATATTTTTAAACAATATTATATTTTCATGATGATACATTTTACAAACGGCTCAGTTTGTCAACTTTCACTATCCTGTGTCAGAATATGTTGCGGTTCTTGGTTGTATTCATATGGAAGAGTAGCTCCCTAGTTGGCCCTAGAAAGGTATTAAAAACATGTACTGCAGTAGACTATCAATGACACAAACCAGTATTTAAGTTGTATACGTATTTTGTGTTTGTAAACACGATTTTATATCAGCCTTGCCCAAAACGATTATATATTTCCATAGCAAGCTTTATAAAGATTTCGGTCTAGAGTAATTTTGGCGGGCTTTGATGCATACAGCATAACGGGCCATGCAAAGTTTAGCATGTCAAGCGAAAATGAGTATCCTAAAAATCAACATACCTTGTATTTGAGGTAATGCGTGATAGAGTAAAGGGTGGACGTCCTAGGTACGAGTTGCAATTAGTCGTTCGACTGATGTAGTGGGGCATCAATCGCCTTTGCTCTGACTGCCGTGGCCGGCTTTTGAGTCAAGCAGTTTCTCTCGCTTTACCAGCGAATTCTTCCTGGAATCGTTGCAGGAAAACTCTTTGCAACTTTGCAAAAGGGCCGCTCACCACAAATCTCATAATGAAAGGATGTAAAAGCGTTTCATAGAGTCGAATAACTTTGTAGAAACGGGAGAGGACACAGGTAGCCCAGGCTCACGGCGAGTGTAGGTTTATTGAGTTTGTAGTTTGTAGAAGGCGACGACGGCTTTCTGTATATAAAATATATACAGAAGGCGACGGGAAAAATTCGCAGCGGCTAAAACAGCTTAAAATGGCAAATAATGGCGGGTTTGAGTAGCAGCAACGTCAAGCTACTGTTTTATTTTCAAATCAGCATATTTATTTCAACGAGATTTGTTCGCTCATACAAACTCTGTAATAAACCTACACTCGCCGTGAGCCTGGGATACTTGTGGAGAGCACAGAGAGTTCACCATCCCGCTTTCAAAAAGGTTCATATGTCGAGTAAATGTATACCTCGTTGCTGAAACTGTAAAACGTCAGGTAAAGAAGCTGACAAGTTAATCCCTAGCTGACAGACAAACGCGCTGGAAATCAGGAACTTACAGTTTAGATGATTGCCTCTCGTCATATCTAGATATATTTTATGGCATCATTTCAATGATCTGATCTGAATTCGTAGTATTTGAATTGAAAATTCATTGTTTTTATTGTAGCCCAATCCAATATAAAGGCAATGCATTAGGCCGACGGTTTTGATGTATTTCACGTATATTTGTTTGACAATAGTTTGTTGTGTGTGACGTCATCGCATGGTATTTTTGCTCGTTATGCCCCCTGGGCACTATTCTTGATCCTTGCGAAACAATGCAAAGTCTTTCAATATTATTGTTTTGCATTTGAAGGATTACATAAGAGATAAAAAAAAGGAACTAGTATGTTGAGGTTTCAAACGTATGAACAAAGAAGGCTTCATACATTTTCTACTCGCTGAATAGACACCAATAATTTCTTTTCAGGTGTCATTTTTGACTAGCTAAACTTATTCAAACTCGAGTTGTCAAAGGACAACTCTGGGAACATTTTGCAGAATATAAGAGAGTGATTTTAGCAGAAACATGCTTATCAACCCAACATGCACGCCACCACGCATAGTTTTCTATGCCCGTTACCGTTTTTTTTTAAACGGTATCGGTAATTAAAATTATTCAAAGTGGAAACGCTTGAATGGATACCTTTCTATTGCGTGGAAAGTTTGATCAAAATACTGGCTGGGTCAATGTTAGCATAACTGTTGTAGTGCTCAAAGGATGAGAACTTTGTAGCAAAAACGGTGATTTAAAAAACTTCTTTCCATTTTACTCTCACGGCTCTTAAAAGAAGTATGTTTGAGGTGGTATCCAAAAACTAAATCATACAATGTTCGGTCATTTGTTGTCATAGCAATGTAACCATCACAAATAGAGTTATTGAATATAAAAAAAAATCCATTCAACACTGTTTGGAGCATTCTCGAAGATAGCGTGGTAGAGGACGGTACTCTCTTGAAGAAACCAAAAAATGTCGGAGATCGAAGCTGGAAAGGGCAAGGCCGCCGGTATAGTTGGCATCTTCATAATAATTTTCGGTCTTATCGATGTTATTTTGGGCATTATGTGGGCGACCTATGGAGGCCCTGACGGCCAAGGATTGTGGTCCGGATTTCTGGTGAGTTTTAGAAAGAGGTTTAAAGATATTTTAGGTATCTTACGTTAGTTTGTTTAATGTTGGCTTGTTGTCTTTTTGAAGTAAAACTATTCGCTGATCTTCAAGATATTTAGAACATTTACAATTAGTGGAAAACGAAGACAAAGTTGTATGTGTTCAGCCGCTAACAATTTAATGAAGAGGTAACTCAGCATGGGATATAGCTTTATAAGCTTAGCGAGAAAAACAAGTCCTAGAATACCTAAGTTAAAAAATGAACACGACGAACAAAAATTGAACTAAACCATTCCTATTTGACAAGCTGATTTTAGAATAAGTGAGGCGACGTTTTATCGTAGTGATCGTTCCGAAATTTCCGTATTTTGACCAGATTATTGTCTTTTTCATGTTTTTTTTATCGATGGAGGACTATCTATTTCGAGATTTCTAGCCCAGCTCTATTTTGAAGTTTACCTAAAGATTCGTTGCAATATTTAGCTTGTTTGCTGGTTTATAATGTTTGTGTTGTTGCCATGTCATCTCCATGCAAACAGTAGCAGGAACACGGGAATTAGGATTCTTTGTCAGCGATTTCTAAATAAAATAACCAAAAATGCATTCCCAATTCGCTGAATACCGTATTCAGCGAATAAAATATCTCTAACCTTTGTGCGAAATGTCTCCTGCCTCCCGATTCAGCGAAATCCTTTTTCGTTATATTTTTATTTCTCTTGTCTAAAAACCCACGCGATCGTTGTTTTCAACTCTCGAAACATTTGAACAGTACTAAGTAACCATATAGCCTCTTCAGTGTTCGTGACTAGCCCGAACGCTCTCCGAACCTAACTTCGTATTTAGGTTCTATATAAAATAGGAAGGGAGTGAAACAACGCTCGATTCCATTGTTCGAAAACCTGCCTAGTTAAGGACAATGTTGTGATGTTGGTATGAGACATGATTGATGAGTGACAGGTCACTTTCTCTTTGAACTTATCGCGCCGCCGACACATGCCCGCGCATGCGACAAGTTTTTTAGACAAGAGAAATAGAAATATAACGAGAAAGGATTTCGCTGATTCGAGAGGCAGGAGACATTTTTCGCACAAAGGTTAGAGATATTTTATTCGCCGAATACAATATTCAATACAAATTGGGAATGCATTTTTGGTTATTTTATTAAGAAATCGCTGACAAAGTATCCTAATTCCCGTGGCAGGAACTAGCGGGCGGCTAAGATTGTAAGGTAATTGAAAAAAATTGTTTTTTCGTTTTATTCCTTTTGTGTGAAAAAAACCTCCCTACTTCTTTTGAATTAAGAATTTGCATTGAGCGATCTTCGAACCAACCCAAAAAGGCTTGTGCCTTAATTTCACCTAACAATTCGATTACATAATTACCTACTTAATTTATCGTTTTCTAAGGTCGAATAAATTATTCTCGCTCTTTAAAGTTCTTAAAACCTTTCACTTTTAAAAATCTAGTCAAAACAAAGCATAGATAAACTTTCAAATTATGAAAAGGGAATTGAATTTGATTAAAATTTGAATTTTTTTACAGATCTTTGAAAATTTTCCTGGTCGCGCGAAAGGAGATTGAATCGAGTGAATAATTCCAAGTTTAGGCGGGAAAATCTGACACAACGTATTTTCCTTAAACCCGTTAAAATTCAGAGACGGCAGTACCACAAAATATTGGCGAATTGTTTTCTATTGCAATGCTACCCGCAATAAAGCGAAGAATAATTTAAAGTCGAGAATTTTATGCGAAAAAAGAAAATATCGTTTTGTTGTAGGTTTCAAAAACAGCGCGCGCTCGTGAGAATGTCGCCATTCTTGATTGCGAATGCAGCGCGCGCGCACAATGCAAAAACAATTCAAAGACTAAAAAATATCTGCCAAATTTTGTAGATTTGTTTCCTGAATTTAAATACTCATTTGACTACCAGGTTGAGATATAAAGATAACGGTAAAAAATGCAAACACACAACGTTCTTCAGCAATAACTAAGAAGACATGAAGACGGGAACCGGTAAAGCGCGCTCACATGTTTTCTCATGGTTGACATCTCGATCTACGTCACAAATGACTGGACCCGGGCCTTTCAGTTCACGGCCTTTTTTCCGAAGGTTGACCAAAATACCTCAATATTACAGATTTGAGTTATTCGCGCGAACGCGTGTTTTTAGGGTCCATAAGCACCACATACCGTTCGGGAGGTGAAAATATAAAGAATTGACAAAGTCTATCAACTGTGAAAGGTTATATGGACTTTAACATGTATATCGAATAGCTTATTTTTTATCGTTTCAAACGGATACTGAACAAAACCGTAGAACTTCATAACAAAGAATCAAAATATGACGTCGTTGTCAAGGGCATACGGGATGCTCCGTAAATGACCTATTATTTCAAATAATCACCATGAAAAAAACTTGGTTTGATGTACAACGCCGCGTTTCCGTTCTCGCTAAACCGTGAAACAAAGTGTTTTCACTGCGTTGTTTGACGCAAAGCGACTGAAATGTGTCAGTCACAACGCATCTTCACGTGCCGGTTTAAAATTGAATTCCCTATAAGAAAACTGCAATAAATACGCCGATACAGGAAACACGCAACAAAATACCGGTTTAAATTAACTCTCGTGTCAGTATAGCCCGCTCTTATTAGCGAATTTGCAGTGTCTAACTACAGTATGGATAGGATTATACCAGAATGTAATCACGACTTTTACTCGGTTTGAGCATGTTCAGTACAATCAAACTTGGCGATCCGCTTCTCTCGTTCCCAGGCCTCGCCTCGCTCACAGGCTACCCACAAGAACACTACAGAATTCAATAATGATCAACCACTCTACCTAAATTGTTTTTCGATATAACAATACCTTTTGGTGTAATTATATTGACAATGAATATACACATAATAAAAAAACGTCAGTGCAAACGGCAAATATGGACTGGCAATCCCAAGACCAAAAGGTGCTTATAAATGAACTCCCGCGATGCCACAGAGTTGCACATCTATAGCCTTAAATTGATTACTGCATGTGCCAATCGCCATTTGCCGTTTGCTCTGATAACATTTTTGGTGTACCGGTATGTTAACCCTTACTTATCCTTGATTCTATGTGATTTTAGCTGTTGTTGAATGGTGCACTTGGAATCGTTTGCTGGGTTAATCGCAACAAAGTAGCGGTAGGTCACCCTCCTACTAATCTAAGTCTCCCTCTCCCTCCCCCCTCAGGGTCTCCCCATCCTATCTATGGGTCCCAACGTGACTAAGATAGCCACAAGCCGTTTAACTGATCATGTTGACAAAGGAATCAAGCGACATCATTATTGGCGGGCTGTTTGTACGCCAAGGGATTCCTACAAAGTTGTTAGCAAATTTGTCTTGTAGCTTAGACAAGTGAGGCTTTGTCGCCATGCTGGGCGATGTAATGGCTAAAAACACGGGGCTAACACTTTACTGTATGGAATTTCCATTGTATGAAAAGCTTGTATTAAAACAAGTGCAAAACATTATCATTTTATTTTTGCTCCAGGCGGTTTTCTACTTAATCTTGGCCCTTTTAAACATCATCCTGACGATCGTACAGGCAGCCCTCGCCGCCTTGGCTTGGCTCATCTGGCAAATTATCAAGGGAGTCATACTGACCAAGTGCAGTGACGCTAGCGGAAGATGTGTCTGTCGTGGCGAGTCAATCCCTATTGGACGTAAGTGGCGATCTTCATATTCCATGTAGTTATTCATATTATAACATACACCACCCTATGCATAGCAGGCTTGTTCCCAGGATTGGCCAAGGGGGGGGGGGGGGGGGGGGGTTCGCAGTCACAGGTATCATATGGAAAAAGCATAGTATTTAAAGATTCCTTTATGCACCCCTGCCCCCCCCCCCCCCCCCCCCTGTGTACGCGCCTTCACAGGTGACGGCGAAGAATTGTTAAACTTGGTTTATATCACGTTTTCTTTATAAAACACATTGTTATTACCTCACGCGCTTATTTTTCTTATGACCTTCATATCCCTACGCAGGAAAACGAAGACATTCGCTTCAGACGGATGTTCAACACTAGTTTCAGGGTAGAAAACGGGGTATGGATCACGTTTAACGGACCGGGCAAAATGACCTTTTCCACTTTTCACGGAACAAAAAATGGCCTTCTAAATCGTTAAGTCACGTTTCACGGACATCGAAACGGACGATTTCACGTTTCTCGATTGTGAAAATAGGCCAAATCTCGCTTCACAAAAATACCCTTTACCACACTGTAGTTTTTCTCAAGGTTTTGAGATTTTACGATTAAAAAAAAAGCCGTTATCTGAAGGGTCAAGTGAAGGTTAGGTGTGTGTGTGTGTGGGGGGGGGGGGGGGGGGGAGGTGAGACCGCTCCCTGCACCAAACCATTGTGGCTGGAATCCTGCAGAAGAATACTCAAAACGGTTGCTAGCTAAATAATGATTCATTTTCTTGCTAAGAAAACGACAATTTGACTCAGACTTGCCAGCATGTACAATTCTTCAGCGCTTCTGGTTATTATTTTAGACGGCTAAATTGACTTGCCTTTGTTGTGCTTAGTTGATGACTGTGATGTGATTAACACCATTGACGCCATCTTCCTCTGTCTGTTGATCCTCAACGGTCTTGCCGCCATCTTCGTCTTCGCCGCCTCCATCATCGGATGCATGGCTACTTGCTGTGCCAGCCAACCGGTAAGAGCTAAATACATTAAACGGGTCTCTGCCATTAAACGAGTCTTTGCCATTAAACGGGTCTCTGCCATTAAACGAGTCTCTGCCATCAAACGAGTCTCTGCCATCAAACGGGTCTCTGCCTTTAAGCGAGTCTTTGCCATTAAACGAGTCTCTGCCATTTAACGAGTCTCTGCCATTAAACAGGTCTCTGCCATTAAACGGGTCTCTGCAATTTAACGAGTCTCAGCAATTTAACGAGTCTCTGCCATTAAACGAGTCTCTGCCATTAAACGAGTCTCTGCCATTAAACGAGTCTCTGCCATTAAACGAGTCCCATTAAAAGAGTCTCTGCTAGCCGCGATTTTGTCAAAAGTGTTAATAGGAAGGAAGCAACCATTTCTCTCGGCTGAATTGTGAAGCTCATATAAATAGTTATTTTGAGATTTCTGCACATAGCCCATTTTACAATATAATAGAATAAAAACTAAAAAAAAAAAGCGGCTCACTAGTGAAAATAATTTCAAAATAAGCCTTTTTTCCCCCTATCAAGCCCCTCTTTCCTTAAAAGCCTTCTTTAGGAAGGCCCTCTCCTTAAACAAGGACCTGCACTAATAAAGGCCCTTGACCAGGGCGTCCACGAAAGGCTCAGTTGGAAGTAAACTGCTATGCGGTGCGGAGCTCCGGAATTCAAGCGTGTCTCGTTTGCCAAAGAGGAGCGAGACCCAAACTCAATTTTTTTAGGAGCTTTTGTTCTTGTTTGCTTGGTTTATTTTCTCTTGGCTACTAACAATGAATAACCCACCAAAAGAGCAGGAATGTGCAGTAAAAATGTGTTCAAATTATTAACGATAACAGAACTCATTACGACGCAATGTTACGGCGTGTTGTCATCTTGAAGTATGAATTTTATTCAGCCGAAAGGGGGGCGAAGCTATCCATGTCACGGATACCGCCGGCCAGGCCCTGAGCCTGCGATCTCTATTACAATAGATATCAAAAGCGCGTAGCTATGACAATGTAGAAAATGTATAGACAATTCCATTCATCTAACGCTTTTGTTTCTCTCTATTAGGCTCAACAAACCAACGTGGTAATTGTGCAACAGCCAGCGGCTGTCGGTATCGGCCAAGCTCCTCCTCCAGAGCAACAAAGCTACCCAATGCAGTAGAGCGGGAATACAACCAGCAATCGAATAAAACCAAGAATAGCCCTGTGTACCAGAGGCTCCAAGCCTTACTCGTGTCCAGACGCGTACTCAGGATTGGTTGAGGGGGGTGCGCAGTCATAGGAATCTTATAGAAAAAGCAGAGTATTTGAAGATTTCTTTATAAAAAGTGACTCACTTCTGGCCGCCAAGGGGGGTGCGCGCGCACCCCCTGTGTACGCGCGTGGTGGCCAATCGGACACGACTTAGTCTGGCAAGCTTGAAGCCTCTAGTACCCAGGTTTATCGAGCACTCGTTTGTCGTCCATTTTTTCTATTTATCACTCTCGTTTCCTATATATACTTCTGTAGATGAAGATAAACGTGTAAAGAAAATCACGTGTATTAATTGTACTATACTTTGCATTTCGGTACAAACGTAAAATATGTTTTATCCGATATCAAGGTTGTGTTGGCAACAGCATTGTATTTGTTTATCTTTCTCGAGCTTGTTTTGTCATAAATATGACTTCAATATTAGCATACAAACTCGAGTTATACAAGTGTGTGTGTGTTTTTTTTTTTTTACAATAAAGGGGCAAGCTGGTTGATGTAAAAATAAACTTGCGTGAAATATGGAAATGTAGAATTTTGATATCTAGATGAGAGTAATAACTTCAATCGCTAATTTCCTTTCGAATTGAATGAAGCAAGCGCTATGGGGGCTAATAAAAAATTCCAGTTTCCATGACAAATATTCAAACTTAGAAGTGTATTATTTAAGAAAGTTTACATTATCCGAACGATCTTCAAGAGAGCCAAACCACTAGAACACTCGAATTTTGATATGGCGGACCAAATAGAAGCAGGGAAAGGCAAGGCCGCCGGTATAGTGGGAATCTTCCTGCTCGTTTTGGGACTCATTAATGTCATCTTGGGAATTATGTGGGCCGTTTACGGTGGTTCGGATGGAAGCGGTCTATGGTGTGGTTTTCTGGTAAGTTTAAATGACAAAAATCGGAAAAATGGCTAAAATATGGGACAAAAATGCCTTTATTCAAATCCTCAGGACCGTTTACCTCATTTATTTGATTCTTAAGAGTACTCATAGAGGGAAATGTCAAATATATTCTGGTGTTAATTTCTATTGTTTTGACAATATGGTGTTTTTGCGCATAAAAACGTACGTGTAACATTGCGCCTTTTCTTTTAACTAAACCTAACGATGACAAACATAATTCAGCCCTCTTAAAACACTTTTTAAAGCAACTTTGTTTTTCTTTAGTAGATTAAGCTGAAATTGAAGAGAATTGGCAAATTTCGTTGATATTGACTACCATAGAATTTTAATCGATGCAAATAAATAATTTCTAAAAGATCTAAGCCGAGTCACCGGAAAAAATGTGTTTCGCATCCTTAAAACAATTCATCAGTTGGGGTGAAAAATTAAGACCACCTCAAAAACCATTAATTTTTTATTACTCATAAACGTATAAAATGGGATCTGAAGAAAATGAGTTTAAGTTTTGAAGCACGACGCTACCGAACACAGAATGTAATTCTAACATCGTAGTAATGCAAAACAAGCAGCATTAACCGGGATAGAAAAGTTTACGCTTGTTGCTATGTGTGACTATCAAGTGTTTTTACCCTCCGGATGAAAGAGCGGTGCTGACGTGGTGTGCAGAACAATCAGCAAAAACTTTGACTAGATTGCCCACATAATAAATTCAATTTCACCTGCCAAATATTGAAAAATTGACACAAAAAGTTTCCCTAATTTGTAAATTTGCGCTGTTTGTGTCAAAATTCGGAAGTTTTCGCACGATTTGAGCTTATTTTGATTATTTCAACTCGAAAGTTTTCGCACGATTTGAGCTTATTTTGATTATTTCAAATCTCTGTAGAATGCTTCTTAACATTTGGCAGTATGCAATAGATATTCAAGAAGTCATGCTTTGAACCGATAATAACAAGCAGGCTATTGTCACCACATTAAGGGAAATTGAAACATGTCGACCAGCCACTCCTTTGCTATTTTTTACAATTGAAAATACAGCGGTTCATTTACAAGAAAACTTTCAAAATAACCATCCACGATTTAAGTCTGATACATTATTAATGACACCTGATTGACAGTTTCTTAGTTAATTGCTTAAATTAGCCGATGGAAATGGATTCTTTTCTTATTGTGCGGGAGCATAAAATGGCGGCGTGATTGAACGCACCCCCCCCCCCCCCTGGCGCCCCAAAAGTGGGTCATTTCTTATTAAGGAATCTTGAAATACTAGGCTTTTTCCATAAGATATCTACGACTGCGCACCTCTCCTCAGCCAATCCTGGGGAAGCGCCTGCTAGGCGAGTAAAAACTCTTTCACGGTCAATTGAGTACGCGAACAAACGTATGGCCTGCAAACTCCTTTTGTTACTGTAGAATAATGTCCTTACTTTAACTGTTTTATAGCCCTAATGTTTTGATTATTCCATCGCGAATTGTTTGGAATTGAACATAAATAATAACCACTTGTTAACTCCAAACACAACATATGTGTACGGTTCAACGTGCCAACTCTAACACGTTTTCGCTTTCTGATGAGCCCGCGATCTTAGCGGTGTACAAACACAGGTAACCAATAACACCAAAACTTCAAGAAAACAAGGTCACCAATATAATTTATAATTTATATGGATATTAGCTGCATCGTTGCGCCCTTGCAAACGAGGACAAACACTTTAAACTGTTGAAAGTAAATGAAGTGACTCCCTAAAACACGTTTTCTTGGTTTCCTCAAAACTGGTCAAACATCTAGTTTAACTTTACTTTAAATAACTTAATTGCCACTAGCGAGCTAATCCGGCAGTTGGCGGTCAGCGGAGGCTGGCGCGTGAGAACGATAACGGACGTCAACATGTACAAAAACAATGATAATACAATGAAAATACTTGCGATGCGCATAACTTAAAGTGACATGTAAAAAGCAAACAAACGAAAAACACGATGAAAGCCCATCATCGGATTAGCTCACTAGGTAAGGCCGCTACAAAGTTGGCTGCAGATGGTAGACAGGGAAAAACTGCCTGCGGTAAAGCATTCCAGACGGGGATAGTGCGTGAGTAGGAGGAGAACTGGAAAGCATTAATTTTAGCTGGAAAGAGTGAAAATTGGTAGCTATTACAGGCACTGGTTCTTGTGAAGTAGACGGCAGGCTTAGGTAAAACATCAGGCGGAAAATCAATTTTGACGAGGCCGGAGTTTATCTTATAAAAAAGTGCGAGGTCACTAACTATTCTTCGATGTTGGAGTGACTGCCAGCCTAATTGCCAACTTTAATCATTTGGGTAACACTACTTGTTCTTTGGTAATCCCCTGTGGTAAAGCGTGCGGCTCTACGCTGGACAGATTCCAACGTGCTAATATACCTCTTGGTATGTGGAGACCATGCCACCGAACCGGCTCGAGGATGGGGCGGACGAGGGACATGTAGGCTCGCTCCTTGATTCGGACTGAACGCGATGAAAGGTTCCTCTGTAGCACTCCTAAGACTCGATTCGCCTTCTTTTTAACTTCCTCAGCTTGCATGTCCCAACGAAGGCTTGATGTGATGTAGACGCCTAGGTATATTTGGCACGTGACGCTCTCGAGGACGGAACCGCATAAGGAGTACACCCCTACTGATGGATGACGCTTCAAAGTGATTGACATGATGTAGCACTTTTTTGGCGCAAAAGCCATTTGCCATTTCTCCGCCCAGAGTTCCAGGAGGTGTAGGTCTTCTTGGAGAATATCATGGTCGTCAGGTGAGTTGATTGGGCGGTATAATACACTGTCGTCGGCAAACAGCCTTACATGCGACTTCAGACCAGTTGGCATGTCGTTGATGAAGAGCAAGAATAAGACCGGGCCTAAGACGGTGCCTTGGGGAACTCCGGATGTCACTGGAGACCATTCTGAACAAGACCCATTTACAACGACGCGTTGCCTTCTATCCGTAAGGAAGCTATGAAGCCAAGTGAGTAGTTTCCCCCTGATCCCGTAATATTGAGCTTTAAGGAGGAGGCGCTGATGGGGAACAGTGTCAAACGCCTTGGCAAAATCCAAGAACACAACATCAACTTGACCATGGGCGTTTTAACGAAGGCCCAGTCGTGGATCACTGAAGTCAGTTGAGTCTCACATGAAAGACCTTGCTGAAATCCGTGTTGGAGATGCGTTATTATTTGATTCGCGCAAAGATGGTTTATAACATGCTGGCAGACTACTTGTTCCATGACTTTAGAGATCAAAGATGTTAAAGATACTGGGCGATAATTCTTGGGGTCCGCTCTGTGGCCTTTCTTGAAGATGGCTGTAACGTTGGCGTCCTTCCAGGCGGCAGGTAGAGAGCCCGAGTCATAAGACTGTTGAAATAGTGGAGCTAGCAACGGGGCAAGTTCGCCAGCGGCTTCTATCAGGATACGTGCTGGCACAGTGTCGGGACCGGAGGCCTTGTTGGGCTGGATGTTCTTTAGCTGCTTGTGGATGCCGTTAGTTGTAAATGTCAGGTCAGCGACCTCTTGGTAGGGGGAGTCACCAAGAACAGGAATGTTGGTAAGATCCTCTTGCGTGAAGACGCTCTCGTATTGGACGCGCAATGCCTCCGCTTTGGATGAATCTGACGCGCAGATCTGGTCACGTTGAAAGAGGGTCGGGATACCCAAGGACTCGGAGCGCAGCAGCTTAAGATACGACCACGCCCTTTTTGCTCCGCCAGGATTAGGTGTACTATTGTCCGGCGCAAGCCCACCCAGGACCTCGCTGAAGTATATATTATGCGTGTCTCTGATGCATTTGGTTGTATAGTTCCGTATACGTCTGTACGAGCGGAGATCTTTTTCCTTCGAAGAGCGTTTGGCTTTTTTGTAAGCTCTATCTCGTTTACGCATAAGCCGCTTGATGGCTGGGCTCACCCAGGGAAGGTGGCGTTTCCCCTTCGATATCTTGTGTGGGACGAACTTGTCCAGAGCATCTTTCAAGCCTTCAAAAAGTGGAGCCCAATTCTCATCGACAGATCTTAGCGGGAATGATGCCATGTAATCGGTTCCAAAGGTAGACAAGTAGGACCTCAGGCCATCGTAGTCAGCTTTATGGTACTGGTAGATTTTGTGGGGCGCCTTTGGGGTATACTTTGGTAAAGTATCAACCTCGAATAGAACAGCCCCCTCGTGGTCGCTCAAGCCGTTGGTAACATGACACGCCTGGATAAGTCCTGGGTTAGACGAAAACACCAGATCGAGATTGGAGTTGAGTGTGCTTGCTGTACAGCTTGCAGAGGTGATCATTGAGCAGGCTAAGCGAGTATTCGTCAGGAGGGGGTCGATAAAAACTAGTGAAGAATAGCTTTTTGCGCTTCACAAGTTGGATCGAGCATGTAATGATCTCGCAGCTGTCGACGTCTACACCACGTTCCTCCGCCGCAGTAAGGTCGTTGCGGACGTCGACGAATACACCGCCACCGAATAGAGTTCTGTCCTTACGAAAAATTTCGTAATTTTCAGGGAACACTGAATATGCCGGTATGCTTGAATCGATTTTGCTTTCGCATCCAAGAATAATATCTGGGTCATGCAGAGCGACCAATGAGTGGAACTCTAATTTCTTTTTCGCACTCTTGATTCCGTTGCAGTTCAGCGACAGAACCTTTAACTTCTTTCGTGCGTTGGGATTACGAGACCTCGAGTGGGCAGAGGAGATGGCTGGACTAGATGTGAGTAGAGGCAGCCCGGGATCGCTTTCGGTAGAGCTCACGTCTGACAACAGGCTAAAGTGATTTTCGTGATCAAAGTCCGTTTCTCTTAGGAGGAAGGTGGTTGAGAAATTCGGGAAGATGCACTTGGTTCACAACCATGCCAATTTAGAATCGGAGCCAAGTCTATCGTATGACTTCGCCGCCATGGAAATGCATTTGGTGTGGAACCAAAATGAACACTCATCGCACTGGATCGCGTTTTGGTTGGATTTACAAGGCCGTTCGCAGACACCGCAAGGATGTTTAACCAGGCAAGGGTTTATAGATGAACAATCGCTTGCGATCATGAGGAGCAGTTGTAGCAGACTCCCCATGGAATTCGATCGCAAAACAAGACCCGGCGCACGACCGTGACGGTTGCGTGACAGTGATCTGGAATATGCAAATACATAGGCAGTGTTCGGTTGGCTGATTTCGAAAGAGCAAAACTTGATCTTGATAGCCATCGAGTAAATGCTGGCACTCTAGACGATGGAGAACGCTTATTTTCCCGCACCAAACACTTGTGTAGGGCCAGAAGGACTACTAGAGATGAAATGAGTAGTTTAAAAGCCATTTTGCGGCCACGATTGATAAAGGTTTAGCAATAATACGGAGCGGCTGAAACACACGACTGATCCGCTCGGCCTCCGCTCCGCCTCCGTGGCGGGGATCAACTACTTAAGAGGAAGATTCAGTAATATAATGAATGTTGAAAAGGCCTTTTTTCACTTATCATCATTTCCCAAATGTGATTTGAATCATGCGTATAATAACAAATATTTGGATGATAATTGTTCCGAGGAACAAGGCAGCTTGTTAGTCTTTGTTTCAATATTTTGGTCCTGTTTTAGCTGTTGGTTATCGTCATTTTTTTTGTAAAAACGAAAAAAAGAAGTAACTTGAAATTCGTATTCGCGAAATTATATCTCCTTCAAACAAAATTTTTCTCCGCGATCGCGAAAATGACAATAAAAAATAGAGGAGAATAAGGTAATTACGGATCATGAATAATAATACGACGTTAACCTACCCTTAGGTAGTTACGTTTCTCCCTCTTAAGTATGGCTGCCTGATAGAGGTAGCACACGTTTTTTACAGCGACACTCGTAAATCACGAGCTTTGATTGGTCAAGGGTCCATGTGTTACTAGAGGGTACACGCACGCTTCAGGCGTCAGCGAATAATTTGGCTATTTTTTTTTTCCTCTGCAAATATTAGAGGTCAAGACGCACGCAAAAATGATATCTGTTTGTTAGACAGAACCCCCGTGCAAAATTACACCGGTTGTGCTAATGCAGATTTGCTGATTCTTCAGCCCAAGGGAGGGTTTGCCCTCCACCCACCCATCGCCATGCCCCTTAGGTGCGAATATAAATGGGTGGATATCCATTTGTCGTTCTTCTTTAGTAAAATCATTATCGCGTCTCTTTGTTTTGTAAACAAATAAATAAAGTAACAAATAAAGTATATTTCCAGACACTCTTCTCCAGTCCCCTTTTATGAGATTCTAGATCCGTCCCAGCTCAGTCTGGGCCCTTAGCCCCCCCCCCCAAAAAAAAAAAAAAATGTTTTAAAACATAAAGAAATGACAATCAGGGCGTGGCTGTGCCCCAAATATCTAAGGCCTGCTCTGCCAGTAATCATAGCTAAAGGAATAAATGAATTTTGATGCGATTATTTTCCATATTTCTTTTGTAGCTAATGGCTCAAGGTAGTCTTGGATTGGTTGCCTGGCTAAAGCGAAACAAGCTTGCGGTGAGTATCATCCACGCTAATGTCACAATAATGCTGGCACCTCCATATGACGAACCCTCGGGACCAGCACATTACAAACATACAGTAGAACCTCCATATAACGGACACCTTCGGGACCACCACATAACAAACATACAGTAGAACCTCCATATAACGGACACCTTCGGGACCACCACATAACAAACATACAGTAGAACCTCCATATAACGGACACCCTCGTGACCCCAAAAGTGCGCCCTTTAATGGAGGGTGTTTTATTCGTGTTCAATTTACTACAAGCTAAGCCATGCTGCGCACGGCCTGGTAACTAGCAAATTCAACAGGTATACCATAACAGAGGGTTCATTTATAGAGTTTGACTGAAGAATATTTTACCGTGTCCGTTATATAGAGGGTGTCCCTTTACGGAGGTTCGTTATATCAAGGCTCCAAACCGTGATTGCTCAAAAAGTGGCTATCTTCAAAACCGTCACCTCGATGAGTGCTCCTTTCGACTTTGAATTTCTGAGTTTACACTCTGCAAGTGCCACCCTAGGGGTCACACTAAAAAGTGTTAATATTCATTTTACTAAAAGGTGTTAATATTCATTTTACTAAAAGGTGTTAATATTCATTTTACTAAAAGATGTTAATATTCATTTTACTAAAAGGTGTTAATATTCATTTTACTAAAAGGTGTTAATATTCATTTTACTAAAAGGTGTTAATATTCATTTTACTAAAAGGTGTTAATATTCATTTTACTAAAAGGTGTTAATACTCATTTTACTAAAAGGTGTTAATATTAATTATACTAAAAGGTGTTAATGTGTGGTGCCAATGTGTGTATGCTAGTGTGCTTTTAAAGTCCACATTTATGTACATACTCGCAAGGATAGTTTGGCTATCCGACGGAGTTTTAGACTAGCAAAGGTCGCATGCGTGATCCGCACATTTGGCATCACGCTAGCCCACATGGATCTAAGCTGTGGTTTAAAGCACTTCGTTCGAGTCGAAGTCGCCCTGCAGTTTTTTTTTTTTTTTTTTTTTTTGCCGATGAAGTTTAACTGAGGCAAACCGGCTATGCCATGCTGACGAGTCCTAATAAGGACGAAACAGCTGTCCATGGTTGCCGAACTGCACGGGTAATAGACTGTGCTAGCGTCCCGTCTTGCCCCGACTGGTGCCAATGTGTGTATGCTAGTGTGCTTTTAAAGTATTCATTTTACTATAAGGTGTTAATATTCATTTTACTAAAAGGTGTTAATATTCATTTTACTAAAAGATGTTAATATTAATTATACTAAAAGGTGTTAATATTCATTTTACTAAAAGGTGTTAATATTAATTTTATTAAAAGGTGTTAATATTAATTTTACTAAAAGGTGTTAATATTCATTTTACTAAAAGGTGTTAATATTCATTTTAGCCAGCCCGACCCGAATCGTTAAATAGCATTTGCGTGCTTAAAACACGTATTTTTGTATGTTAAAGTATGACTTATTGTGTAATACATTTTTAACATATTTTATAACATATTGTGCAACATATTGTGTAGAATACTGTGTAACACATTGTCTAACATATTGTGTAACGTACTGTGTAACTATGTACACATGGTGTTCTATCTCGTGCTGGATAGACATTTTGGGTAACATTTTGGTATAATTTTGTAAAAATATTGTATAGCATACTGTATGCAACATATTGTGCAACATGTGTAACGCACTGTGTAACTATGTACAGATGGTGTTCTATCTTGTGTAACATATTGTGCAACATGTGTAACGCACTGTGTAACTATGTACAGATGGTGTTCTATCTTGTGTAACATATTGTGCAACATGTGTAACGCACTGTGTAACTATGTACAGATGGTGTTCTATCTTGTGTAACTTATTGTGCAACATGTTGTGTAACGCACTGTGTAACTATGTACAGATGGTGTTCAATCTTGTGTAACATATTGTGCAACATGTTGTGTAACGCACTGTGTAACTATGTACAGATGGTGTTCTATCTTGTGTAACATATTGTGCAACATGTGTAACGCACTGTGTAACTATGTACAGATGGTGTTCTATCTTGTGTAACATGTTGTGCAACATGTGTAACGCACTGTGTAACTATGTACAGATGGTGTTCTATCTTGTGTAACATATTGTGCAACATGTTGTGTAACGCACTGTGTAACTATGTACAGATGGTGTTCAATCTTGTGTAACATATTGTGCAACATGTTGTGTAACGCACTGTGTAACTATGTACAGATGGTGTTCTATCTTGTGTAACATGTTGTGCAACATGTGTAACGCACTGTGTAACTGTGTACAGATGGTGTTCAATCTTGTGTAACATATTGTGCAACATGTTGTGTAACGCACTGTGTAACTATGTACAGATGGTTTTCTATCTTGTGTAACATGTTGTGCAACATGTGTAACGCACTGTGTAACTATGTACAGATGGTGTTCTATCTCGTCCTGGCTCTACTCAACATCATCATTACCATTGTCCAAGCTGCCCTGGCTGCGCTTGCCTGGCTCATCTGGCAGGTCGTGAAAGCGATCATCGAGACGAAATGTAGCGACTCCAGTGGGCGATGCGTGTGTTCCGGGGAAACTGTGCCAATGAATGGTGAGCGACTAACCCGTTACAACCAAGTCATGATTCGATTCTTATGGGGGACTCTTTTAATGATGATGACGATGATAATTATGATGATGGTGTCGGTTATGAAGATGACGATGATAATTATGATGGTGTCGTTAATGATGATGATGATGATGATGATGATGATGATGGTTTTGGTAATGATGATGACGATGATAATTATGATGATGGTTTTGGTGATGATGATGGTTTTGGTGATGATGATAATGATAATGATGATGATGGTTTTGGTGATGATGATAATGATAATTATGATGATGGTTTTGGTGATAATGATGATGATGATGATGATGATAATGATGATGATAATTATGGTGATTGTGTCTTTAATGATGATGATGATGATCATGATCATGATCACGCAACCGTCACGGTCGTGCGCCGGGTCCTGCTTTGCGATCGAATTCCATGGGAAGTCTGCTACAACTGCTCCTCATGATCGCAAGCGATTGTTCATCTATAAACCCTGGCCCGGTTAAACATCCTTGCGGTGTCTGCGAACGGCCTTGTAAATCCAACCAAACAGCGATCCAGTGCGATGAGTGTTCATTCTGGTTCCACACCAAATGCATTTCCATGGCGGCGAAGTCATACGATAGACTTGGGTCCGATTCTAAATTGGCATGGTTGTGAACCAAGTGCATCTTCCCGAATTTCTCAACCACCTTCCTCCTAAGAGAAACGGACTTTGATCACGAAAATCACTTTAGCCTGTTGTCAGACGTGAGCTCTACCGAAAGCGATCCCGGGCTGCCTCTACTCACATCTAGTCCAGCCATCTCCTCTGCCCACTCGAGGTCTCGTAATCCCAACGCACGAAAGAAGTTAAAGGTTCTGTCGCTGAACTGCAACGGAATCAAGAGTGCGAAAAAGAAATTAGAGTTCCACTCATTGGTCGCTCTGCATGACCCAGATATTATTCTTGGAAGCGAAAGCAAAATCGATTCAAGCATACCGGCATATTCAGTGTTCCCTGAAAATTACTAAATTTTTCGTAAGGACAGAACTCTATTCGGTGGCGGTGTATTCGTCGCCGTCCGCAACGACCTTACTGCGGCGGAGGAACGTGGTGTAGACGTCGACAGCTGCGAGATCATTACATGCTCGATCCAACTTGTGAAGCGCAAAAAGCTATTCTTCACTAGTTTTTATCGACCCCCTCCTGACGAAGACGCGCTTAGTCTGCTCAATGATCACCTCTGCAAGCTCTACAGCAAGCACACTCAACTCCCATCCGTCATTCTCGGCGGCGACTTCAACTGCCTTGGAATCGATTGGTCAAGCGGCGAAGCAGCGCTTATCTCCTCTGCGCGCTCTTGGGACCACAAACTTATCGAAACAGCAGACATGTTTAGCCTTTCCCAACACGTAAAGGCCCCTACACGCAAAAACAACTATCTCGATCTGGTGTTTTCGTCTAACCCAGGACTTATCCAGGCGTGTCATGTTACCAACGGCTTGAGCGACCACGAGGGGGCTGTTCTATTCGAGGTTGATACTTCACCAAAGTATACCCCAAAGGCGCCCCACAAAATCTACCAGTACCATAAAGCTGACTACGATGGCCTGAGGTCCTACTTGTCTACCTTCGGAACCGATTACATGGCATCATTCCCGCTAAGATCTGTCGATGAGAATTAGGCTGCACTTTTTGAAGGCTTGAAAGATGCTCTGGACAAGTTCGTCCCACACAAGATGTCGAAGGGGAAACGCCACCTTCCCTGGGTGAGCCCAGCCATCAAGCGGCTTATGCGTAAACGAGATAGAGCTTACAAAAACGCCAAACGCTCTTCGAAGGAAAAAGATCTCCGCTTGTACAGACGTATACGGAACTATACAACCAAATGCATCAGAGACACGCATAATATATACTTGAGCAAGGTCCTGGGTGGGCTTGCGCCGGACCCTAGTACACCTAATCCTGGCGGAGCAAAAAGGGCGTGGTCGTACCTTAAGCTGCTGCGCTCCGAGTCCTTGGGTATCCCGACCCTCTTTCAAGGTGACCAGATCTGCGCGTCAGATTCATCCAAAGCGGAGGCATTGCGCGTCCAATACGAGAGCGTCTTCACGCAAGAGGATCTTACCAACATTCCTGTTCTTGGTGACTTCCCCTACCAAGAGGTCGCTGACCTGACATTTACAACTAATGGCATCCATAAGCAGCTAAAGAACATCCAGCCCAACAAGGCCTCCGGTCCCGACTCTGTGCCAGCACGTATCCTGATAGAAGCCGCTGGCGAACTTGCCCCGTTGCTAGCTCCACTATTTCAACAGTCTTATGACTCGGGCTCTCTACCTGCCGCCTGGAAGGACGCCAACGTTACAGCCATCTTCAAGAAAGGCCACAGAGCGGACCTCAAGAATTATCGCCCAGTATCTTTAACATCTTTGTTCTCTAAAGTCATGGAACACGTAGTCTGCAAGCATGTTATAAACCATCTTTGCGCAAATCAAATAATAACGCATCTCCAACACGGATTTCAGCAAGGTCTTTCATGTGAGACTCAACTTACTTCAGTGATCCACGACTGGGCCTCCGTTTTAAACGCCCATGGTCAAGTTGATGTTGTGTTCTTGGATTTTGCCAAGGCGTTTGACACTGTTCCCCATCAGCGTCTCCTCCTTAAAGCTCAATATTACGGGATCAGGGGGAAACTACTCACTTGGCTTCATTGCTTCCTCACGGATAGAAGGCAACGCGTCGTTGTGAATGGGTCTTCTTCAGAATGGTCCCAAGTGACATCCGGAGTCCCTCAAGGCACCGTCTTAGGCCCGGTCTTATTCTTGCTCTTCATCAACGACATGCCAACTAGTCTAAAGTCGCATGTAAGGCTGTTTGCCGACGACAGTGTATTATACCGCCCAATCAACTCACCTGACGACCACGATATTCTCCAAGAAGACCTACACCTCCTGGAACTCTGGGCGGAGAAATGGCAAATGGCTTTTGCGCCAAAAAAGTGCTACATCATGTCAATCACTCTGAAGCGTCATTCATCAGTAGGGGTGTACTCCGTATGCGGTTCCGTCCTCAAGAGCGTCACGTGCCAAAAATACCTAGGCGTCTACATCACATCAAGCCTTCGTTGGCACATGCAAGCTGAGGAAGTTAAAAAGAAGGCGAATCGAGTATTAGGAGTGCTACAGAGGAACCTTTCATCGTGTTCAGTCCGAATCAAGGAGCGAGCCTACACTTCCCTCGTCCGCCCCATCCTCGAGTACGGTTCGGTGGCATGGTATCCACATACAAAGATATTAGCACGTTGGAATCTGTCCAGCGTAAAGCCGCATGCTTTACCACAGGGGATTACCAAAGAACAAGTAGCGTTACCCAAATGATTAATGTGTCACTCCAACATCGAAGAATAGTTAGTGACCTCGCACTTTTTTATAAGATAAACCCCGGCCTCGTCAAAATTGAATTTCCGCCTGATGTTTCACCTAAGCCTGACGTCTACTTCACAAGAACCAGTGCCTGAAATAGCTACCAATTTTCACTCCTCCCAGCTAAAATTAATGCTTTCCAGTTCTCCTTCTACTCTCGCACTATCCCCGTCTGGAATGCTTTACCGCAGGCAGTTTTTCCCTGTCTACCATCTGCAGCCAACTTTGTAGCGGCCTTACCTAGTGAGCTAATCCGATGATGGGCTTTCATCGTGCTTTTCGTTTGTTTGCTATTGCATGTCACGTTAAGTTATGCGCATCGCAAGTATTTTCATTGTATTATCATTGTTTTTGTACATGTTGTCGTCCGTTATCGTTCTCACGCGCCAGCCTCCGCTGACCGCCAATTGCCGGATTAGCTCGTTAGTGGCAATTAAGTTATTTAAAGATTAAAGATGATGGTGTCGGTAATGACGATGACGATGATAATTATGATTGTGGTGTTGGTAATGATGATGACGATGATAATTATTATGGTGTTAGTATCGATGATGTTTCACGCTGCTACTGCTGATGATGATTATAATGGTGATAACGAAAGTTGTACGCGAGCGGACACACCCATTTATTCTCTGAAGGATTGACTACACACCATCCGCAGAAAGAGAGGGGTTAGGATACAGCGGCGTACTATTTTTTTCTTATCATTTGCAGTGGACTCGTGTTCTACCATCACCTCCATTGACGCCGTCTTCCTCTGCTTGCTCATACTAAATGGCATTGCGTGCATCTTCGCCTTTGCTGGTTCCATCATCGGGTGCATGGCCGTTTGCTGCGCATCGAGCCCACCTGTAAGTTGCTTCTGATATGTTCGTTGCCATAAGGATGATGCTAATGATCATCATTAGTCACTGTAGATGATGATATTGCTAATAATGATGGTTGTGGTGATGATGATTGATATGATGATTGTTGTTGATGATAATGGTGGTTGAGGTGATGATGATGATGGTTGTGGTGATAATAATGGTGGTTGTGGTGATGATGATGATGATGGTTGTGGTGATGATAATGATTATTGTGGTGATGGTTATGGTGGTGATAATGATGGTTGTGGTGATGATGATGATGATGATGATGATCATGATGATGATCATGATGATCATGATGATGATGATGGTTGTGGTGATGATAATGGTAGTTGTGGTGATGATGATGATTGTTGTTGATGATAATGATTATTGTGGTGATGATAATGATGGTTGAGGTGGTGATGTGTATGATGATCATTATTCGCTGGAATGACAGGTGGTTCATTCTGTCTATTTTTTCTCTCACATATTATGAAACAAGCTCGAGACATTGCGAGTAATATGATGATGATGATATCTGATGATGATAGTCGTGGCGATGGTGATGATGATGCTGCTGATGATGATAGTGATGACAAGGAAACTTAAAGATGCTGCTGCTAATGATAATGACGATAATAAAACTTGATCATGATGGTGATAGTTGTGATGATGGTGATGATAATTGTCGTAATGTGGTGATGATGACCATGATAGTTGTGATGATAATGATAATGATAATGATAACCACAATGGTTATGATGACACGAAGATGTTGATTTCTTTCATCATTCTAGGCTCAAACCAACGTAGTTGTGGTTCAGCAGCCGGCCATGGTTGGCGTGGGCCAGCAGCCCGTGGGAGCCGGTTACCCTAGTTACCCTCCACAGCAACAACAACAAGGCTTTGCTATGCAAGAGGCTACTCCACAAAACTGATGTCGAGATGACACAGGTTACCCGCAAATCTCAAGCACTGAAATTATATTATAGCATAGGTTGCCAAATTGGCTCAAGCACCTTAACAAAACAGGTCTTTCCTATTAAAGAGGCTCCGCAACAAAATTGGTGGAGAAAACACCAGTGGCCCAAAAAGCTCAAGCACCACAATCACGAGACACTTTAACTAGGCCAATTACAGGTTCAAGCACCGATTAACGAACAACAAAACGAAAACAACCGCCCAATTTAAGCATAAAACTAAAGCACAAACTGGCAAGTCAAATCGCCACAAACCTATTCAAGCTCTTTTACAGCTAGTCAATTCGTCTCTTTTTCAAGTCCTCTACCCAGTCCTTCATTAAATAGATAAGAGCATGAGCCCAAAACGAGCGCAAAGAATCATGGGTTAGGCGAAGTCGCATCTCGTAACATCACGCTTTCGTCTTTAAAAAGTATTTCGATAGTGCGCCTAGCCTCACACGAACACAAACTATCAATACGAGTAGCCACGCTAAGGAGTGTTCATTAAATACTATGGGGAGAGGGAGATCCTGACTTCGGACACCTTAAAAAATGTCTGTCGAGCTTATGCAAAACATCAGAGCGTCTCCCTTAGTGGGCCCATTTCATTTGGTGCCCCTACTTTTCAGAGTCCCTCAACAACCCACCCCTCCCCCCTGAGTATTTAATAAACACACACCAATGGTATTAATCATACTTTTGTCAGATAATGCTGTAAATAAACGCAATTCAAAATCATGTGTTATGCTTGTTGCTTTACGTTATTTTCATAAAAAAAGTACGAGTGGTTCTTCCTCCCTTCCCGCTTAAAAACACCTTCGATTCAGCTCGCGTTTTCTTAATCGGATGTATACAGGCGATAGGATGTTACTTTTATTCTTTATGATTCGAAGCTAGTAGAAAAGCGAATGATCCCCGGCCCGCAAATGATCCCGGTCCGCGAATGACCCCCAAAAAACAACATAGAAGGCACGCAAATGATCCCGTAACAATTTACGGAATGCAACGCGGAATTAAGTGCTTGACTCTACCCTAGATAAAAAAATGAACACTTTCTTTCTGTAAAAGAATTTTAAATGGACGGAAATTATACATTTATTTCATACGAGATGTTACCTACCGCCAGATGCGCTTGGTAATTTGCAGACCCAAATAACAGGAAAGGGAGAGGGCCCTGGGAGCGAGGTTGAGAGCTACGCGCTTATACTGTTCCCTCTAATTTTCCCGCCCAACCTTCCCCAAGATCCTGGTAAGTATAGGAAATTCCATTGTTTGATTGTGTGACAGGTGCTCTGGTGGGGTGTGGAATGGAACCATTGTTACCCCGTGGTGTTGGCGCCTATCGCCGACCTAGTGTTGATGATTTTAACAATTATATGATTGCACATTTATACAATTATATTTAATTATCATGCAATTATATTTCAAGTATCAAATTATTATTGAATAGATTGGAAAATTAAAGGCTAGAACATACAGTCTGCCATTTAGAGAAGATAGGACAATATGTTGACGTCACAAATATAAAAAAAAACCTGAGAAACACCAAATGATTTGCGTTATTCTGACTTTTTTGGGGGAAGGGGTGCTCTTATTCTAATATTTTGCTAATACTTAATCCACAAGCGGAGTCCGGTGGCGCTTCGTATGATTATTATTGGGTAAGAAACCAAACACCTTGAGGTGTTTGTATGTTTGGTACCCTCCCCTCCCCCGCATTGAGGTCGCTGCAGGGCGCGTCCGGGCTGACTAGCCTCGTTTGCATGCTAGAACGGAACCTCAGCCAAACAACATGGCGGCTAGCACAGGACCGGAGGTCGTTCGCGGCCAAGTTTTCGATGTTGCACCACGATATACAAATTTGAACTACATCGGAGAAGGAGCGTATGGAATGGTTGTGTATGTTCTCTTGTATTATTATTCAAGTTTAATCGCGAATTTGACTCGCCGTTGTTCTTTTCGCACGCGTTTTATTTGTCGCTTGAGTTTTTTTTTTCTCGTTGCTCAAATGGCTCTCTTCCGTTGCAGGGCTGGTGTTGATAATACGACCGGAGAGAGAATCGCTATCAAGAAGATTAGCCCTTTTGAGCACCAAACATACTGCCAAAGGACTCTCAGAGAAATCAAGATTTTGAGCAGATTTAAGCATGAAAACGTAAGCCGCATTCGTTTTGCAATGTTATGCCAAGGCCATTGGATTTGGTCATCTGATATTCTACTACCCCGACCATTTGAAACTAAATTCCATTAACTCCCTGTCTTGATTTATCTTGCTACAGATTATAGGAATACTGGACATCATACGAGCCCCGAGAGCCGAGGATATGAAAGATATGTATCCTTTGCAACTTGCGGTGTCAAGATTTAGCTGTTGCATTTTTTTCATTTTGCTCCTCGAATGGAATTCTCCAAAACTGTCGTCATGTACATAATTTTTGCTATAACCTATCCCACTTGTTGTCTAGACGAGGAAGTCAGCAGTTAAAACTCACTGCAGTTTCACTGTAAACATTAAATATAATAAGCTATTCCTTTACACCAGATAGTTCGGTGCTGTATAGTTAGCCGAGTGATTGGTTCCGCGAGCAATTTAGGTAACCATGCGTTATTGTCTAAATGCTTGAAATTTTATTGCTTTTAAATAATAACCAAGAACCTTGAATATTTATGAATGAAGGTTGCACCTTTGAACTACATTTCACCAAACTTCGATATGTTTCTCTTTATACATAAGTGCAGAAAATGTGGTTAAGTACTTGTTAGAATTGACAACCCAAATATACATCATATATATTTATATCGTAAATTCATTCCATCGAACAACACCGATAAAAACACGATAAAAAAAGAAATAACAGCTACCAGGTGTTAGCTGTTTGCCATGCCATGTTGTTTTGCTTTACTTAAGATAAGACCCTTACATTCGTTTCCCTCTTGATGATTTAGTCAGGCATGAAAATGATAAAAAAAACAATATAACACTGTCATGAATGTTTTATGCTTTGCACCAGTAATACCTACCTGTTTGTTCACAATTATCACTGTGCAATTTCTAAACTGGTGTGATTTAGTTTAGTTGTGTCTACATTTCCAGATAGTTTTAGTAGTTATGTCTGTTTAATTCGTCATCAACTACCACCGCTATCAGCTTTCTGAATGTTTACTTCCTGACATCCATTAATTTATTTTAGCTGTTTTTTTTTTCCCTTTTTGTTTGTCGCTTTCTAGGCCTTATTTATATTTTATGTATATATATATATTATTTTCGTCTGGTTTGGTAGGCTTTTTTTAGGATGTGGTGTTGGATTTACATTTACCAATTTGATGGCCCAATTGTTGGCCAGAACCTACAAGCAGCGATTTGTCAGGATCCTACTTTGATAGCAAAAAACTTGACACCAAAAATCTGCTTTGCTCTGTTTAAGATTTAGCTAATTGCTATTTTTTAAAGTTTTATTTAAAGCACATATGTTGATAAAACATGCAGGGGCAATTTTCTGATAGATTAACATATTCTGGGATTTATTGTGTCCATACACTGTTGAAATAGTTGGCTGATTTTGTTATCAATTAGTAATTATTATTTTTAAAGTGTTTATTATATGGCATATTGGCCTATCAATGTTTTGCCTTGACTACACAACACATAGTTATATCATCCAGGCATTGATAGCAATAACCATTTATAACAGTTTCCTTTTTTTATTCCATAATGATTCATTTCTACTTGTTACAACCTGAAATCAAAAATCGATTTTCTAAACTGACCTGCCAATGATTGTTTTGCCTTGACTACACAACACCATAGTTAGTAGAGGGAGTTAGTTAGGAAACCCAGCGAACTTCAAACAACAATAGGCGCTCTCTGATGTTGAACCAACCACATGATCAAAAAGGTGCACAAACCAAGCGTACAGTCAAGAAAGCACATGGACGAAATCTATGAATGGCATATTCAGGCACAAATTGTTTATTATTTTATTCGAAACTTTACTGTTTTTATTTACTTACTTTTAATGGTCATCTTTATCACTTCGCATGTTTTTTTGCCATTATATCTGAGCTCTACAGCCCGAGGTCTACAGCCCTAGAAAGATAGTTTTATACAACCATGTATATTTTTAAAGGGTCCAGCGTCCCTTAAATTCAATAGTTCAATAGAGTTCAATAGAATAATATTCAATAAATTCAATAGAGCTTTTTCAAACAAACTCTGTGAGCTTTTATGGCAAGTATAGTAGCGTTTGTACGAGTCTGCATCATACTGAAAATTTTGCTAAAGATCGAAGTACGGTATTTATGCAAATAACAATTCTTCATTTACTCCATAAAACCTCTTGTACTGTACTTGACTTGTGCACCGTCTTGGATAGATAACTCAAAATAAGAGAAGAATAACAGGTCTCTTTGAAGTTCACAGGGTTTCCATGACACCACATAGTTACATCGTCTAGACATTAATAGCAATAACCTTTTTAAACATGTTTACTTTTATAAATTCCACAATGATTCATTTGCACTTTTTACCACCTGAAGTAAAAAAAATTGATGTTTCTACAATGACATGCCAACGATTGTTGTGCCTTGACTACATACCACATAGTTATATCGTCCAGCCATTGATGGAAACTGACATGTACAAACTGCTGAAGACCCAGAGGCTGAGCAATGACCATATTTGCTACTTCCTCTACCAAATACTGCGTGGGCTGAAGTATATCCACTCCGCTAATGTTCTTCACAGGGACCTGAAACCTAGCAATCTGTTGCTGAACACTACTTGTGATCTCAAGGTGAGAGCGGGATAAACACTAAATGGTGGCCTAATACGGACTGAAATTTCAGCAAAAACACCTGAAAAATTTTTAGGTTTTAAATTCAAAAGTTGTCAATCATGGATGTTAATAACAGTGTTGCAAGGGCCATATTTATTATTATTATTTTTTAAACTAACAATCAGCATCATTTTTCTTGAACAACTTTTAGATAACATTATTTATACCCAAAATGCTGTGACTAAATAACAATCACCTTATCCCCATACACTCTTCCAGTTTTCTATGTTCTAGGTGTACTTTAAAATCATAATGTCAGCAATCAGGGAGACAGAACAAAAATAGTCAAGAAATCAGCTAACCATCTGTTCCAATGACTTTGCAGACTGGGTAATGAGTAGATGAGCAAAGTTGGCCCAGAAAGTCACATTTCTAAATCATTAGTATCTCAGTTGATGCTTGACACAGATCCATCGCTGTAATGTCTGGGTTTCTATCTGACGCAGCTTAATCTTGAAATTTTATATTCTTGAAAATATTCTAATGTAAAAACACTTATTGGGAATCTAAACTAAACTTCTTTTTTTTTTTTAGTTCTGTCCCTGTAAAGAATATACTAAACCAATAGCACTGAGAGGACTATTTACCACTGTTCATTGTGACTTTGGCAAATAATAGTTAAATATTATGCATGTTTTTTTCCCAGATTTGTGACTTTGGTTTGGCACGCATTGCTGACCCAGACCATGATCATACTGGTTTTTTGACGGAGTATGTTGCAACTAGATGGTACAGGGCACCAGAAATCATGCTAAACTCCAAAGGTTATAGCAAGGCTATTGACATCTGGTCAGTGGGCTGTATTCTGGCGGAGATGCTAGCCAACAGACCTCTATTTCCTGGAAAACATTGTATCCTTTCATCTGTATTTACCTATGCATGGAACTTTGATCTGTATTTACCTATACATGGAACTTTGATCTGTATTTACCTATACATGGAACTTTGATCTATTTTTACCTATACATGGAACTTTGATCTGTATTTACCTATACATGGAACTTTGATCTGCATTTACCTATACATGGAACTTTGATCTATTTTTACCTATACATGGAACTTTGATCTATTTTCACCTATACATGGAACTTTGATCTATTTTTACCCATACATGGAACTTTGATCTGTATTTACCTATACATGGAACTTTGATCTGTATTTACCTATACATGAAACTGTAATCTATTTTTACCTATACATGGAACTTTGATCTGTATTTACCTATACATGGCACTTTGATCTATTTTTACCTATACATGGAACTTTGATTGAGCAATATGGCAAGGGACTGAGAGGTTGCTTGATTATTTTGAGGATTTTTTTATTATTATAGTTTGTTTCCCAAATCTAGTAAGACCCTGGAATATTTTTCATTGTACTGAGATATATATAATATGCATGTTATTCTCTTATAAACAATCAGTCCCTTTGTTTCCTCTAGCAATCAATGAATTCATTTTTTTTGTAGGTGTCATTTGATAGGAAATAGTGGAAAAGTGTTTCTGAAAGATTCTTTATTTGTTTGTGTTTGTTTTATACACATAAGTGGATAGTTACAAGGCTAAACGTTCATCCCTATGTAAACAATTTATGCATTTGGCTCTGCCTGGATGGAAATATCCCTTAACTGAGCGTGCAGATCTTGACCAGTTAAACCTTATCCTTAATGTTCTTGGCTCGCCCATTGCAGATGATCTGCTATGCATAAAGAATGAAAAAGTGAGATTTTTTATTATTATGCTGCTAGGAAGACCTAGCCAACAGCTGTCCACTCACCTGCATTAGGCCAGTGTCACAGGATTTTGGACTTCATCACAAGCCTGATTTTTTGTGAGAATGTTCATACATTGTCTGTATTCACCCACATTGGCTCTCTTGTTTTTTTTCACATTATGTATTTACTGTATTTCACCCGATTTCACAAAATATCTGTCCAGGTTGTGTTGACAGTTACACTAGCCAGACTAGCCATGTGAACTTCCCCCAACATAGACTTTGTTTTACACTCAGATGTAGTTCTTGTTCTTCCTCCATCCCCTTGTATACTGGCTCCCACATTATATAAGATATATATACGGAATTTTGTTTTTTCCAGGCTCGTAGCTACCTGCAGTCGCTCCCGTACAAACCCAAGACGCCTTTTATCAAACTTTTCTCAAATGCAGATGCCAAAGGTGAGTCATAAGAAATTATTTTACTGTACATTGAGTTACTTGCTTTTTTACTATGTCAAAATCTATCCTTTTTTTCGGATCATGTGCTGATGTTACTGTCTACCCTTTTTTTCCATAGCTCTTGACCTCATAGAGAACTTGCTAGCATTTAACCCCAACAAGAGAATTACAGTTGAAGAGGCTCTTGCTCACCCATACCTTGAGCAGTATTATGATCCTGCTGATGAGGTAACTTCCGTATGCATGACAAAGCATGTAGCTAGCCTGGGCCCATGGGACCTCCCCTCAACTGTTGCAAAGTTGAGAGGGGGCCAAATGTTAGACTTTTTGCTTATCACGACCTTCCCATTGGGCCCATTGTGCACAATGAACTAAGATAACAAAATAGTGTAGTTCTTATTTTGAATTAAATTTCCTACATTTACTTTATATCTTTCTGGGGCAAAAGATGGAAAATTTCCTACCAAACACAGAGTATATACTAGGTGCATCAAAGGATTGACGGAAAGGTTTACTTGAAGGTCCTCTATAATAAACATAAATTGGGTACCACTGCGAGCTAGGACGACCTACCCAAGACAAAATGGTCCACTATATGGGTAAACAAACCGCTCCCAAAACCGCTAAAAATCCTGCCAGTGGGCCTGTTTGTCCATAAGCTCCCCCTAGCTAAGTGTAGCTAAAACTCACCAAGCAAGTAGTTTCCTTTTGTCTTTTAGATAAGCGATGTCAAGATCACAATTCATATGTGTCTCATATATATTACAAACAATATAGTTGCAAGTTTTTTTATGCTGTTTTACCTGGTTTGATATGTATAGCATTAATCCTTCTTGTGTGTTCCATCTTCAGCCAGTGGCAGAGACTCCCTTCAAGTTCCAAATGGAGCTGGATGACTTACCCAAAGAAAAGCTAAAAGGTAAACTAAATACAAAATTCTGAATTAACTGATGAATTGATGCTACAAACTGACTAGCCCCCCCCCCCCCCCCCCCCCAACAGGCGCTAGTTGCGTGAAAAGACAGAAAACCTGATTTTTGAGCCAAGCTTCTTGCCCCAATCTCTCTTTTTTGGCCAAGTGCTACATCTAATAGAATGGCTTTTCCTGGAGCTTTCTGGGGCACTTTTCAAGGGCCTGTTTCACAGGCTACAAACTTACTAACTGCTGACTGACCTACACACAATGAGTTTTGGGTTTTAAAGGTCTTGTGGTAGCCAGGCCAAGCATATTTAAATGGGCTGCTGGGTGTTTTCTGACATTGTTTCTTGCCTTCACAGAGTTAATTTTCCTTGAAACAAAAGAATATTCAGGATCTCATTAGACAGGTAAGTGACATGGATGAGATGCTTAATATGATGCCCCCTCACTTGTTTACAGACTATTAATAAAACTTAAAAAGCCTTGTTAGCCACACCTTTTCTATTGTTTTCATTGAAAAAAAAATATGGCTGACTATACTTTATTTAACTTATCTTTGTTTTGTTTTTGTGAAAAAAAGGTATTGAAAAAGGCATACTGTTTACCCCACACAAAGGGTGATTTATTGAAAAGCTTTAATTTTTTTCTTCTTGCAGATAAATGATGCTGCTCCGTCAGAGTGGTAAAATCCGTATCATCTTTGTAACATCCAGGGCACCGAGTCCTCAAAATCTGATTACTCCCTAGTAGTGCTTCCCGTTATGTGTGTACAAAAAAAAAACAATTCTAAGTATTTTTTGTAAAGAAAACCTTTTCGAAACTAGTGAAATGTATTTATATATTAGAGTGGTGCTAGCGAGCCTCTTTGATAGGACTGTATGGACTGATGGGGGGATATGAATGTGTAAGAGAATTACTTCAACCTCATGCCATGAAAATAATTGCACTAGGTGCTTCACTCTTGTTTAAGAATCTGCTCAGAGTGAAAGCCAAAAAAAAAACAGATTGTGATTTGCATGCTTAGGTGAGCGTCAAAAGGACAGAGCAATTTTCCAGCCCACCTGACTAAGGACAATTTGATTTCATGGTTTTTGCCAGCAGTACCTAAGTGGTTCCAGAATAAACACCAAACTTACTAGCTAATTTGAAAAAAAAGATACTTATATAAAATTTTTGCCAAAGTTTTCCATCTAAATCTCACTAGAAATTGATAATGGAAGATATAGTTCACCTTAAACCATGAAATCAATGGCCTCACTTGGCTTGTTTCCCTGCCTTTGACCTGATGTAACTCACTAGTTAGCCATTGTCCTCATGAGGGGTATCTGGTGGTAGTGGGGATGTTGGCATTTTTGAGCTTCAATCTATTTTCCCCAGTAATAGCCGACATGAGCTTTCTCTCAGGACAGGCCCTCCAAAAGATAGCGTGTCTTCTGCCAATGGCCAGACTAAATGAATTACAGAACCATAAGTCTGAATTTTTGTAATTAAGAGAGATAGAAAAAATAGTAATTTCAATTCAATTTGTTTAAAACTATTTGAAATAGCTTTTTATCTCTCCATACGTATAGTTAAAGCTTATCAGATAATTCCTAGTAGTCCTAAAACCTATAGATAATAAACAATCCTCATCATGAATTGATGAAAACTTTTTGTTGTCTTTTTTTGTGTTAGACACAGCTTTGTTTTTCTCTCATATTATTAATAGAATATGAATGAAATGTAGCCTTACAATCCCCCCCCCCCCCAAACACACACACCAACTTTTTTGTAGATGAGTATTATAAAAAAACATTGTAGAAACAATAAAGCACACTACATTTTGCATATTTTATTTCATTAACATAACCAAGATGTGTTTTTTTCACAAAAGGTATTCAGAAAAAAAAGTAATACTAATACAAAATGCCAAGTCAATGCTGTAACATACCAATAACATATCAGCCATCATCTAGCTTGTAAAACCATTAGTTGGTTTAATTACAATCCTTCATTCTGCTGTATGGCATGGCTACCATGAAACTAGTATTGACTAAAAACATTTGTGATAACAATTGTCACAGGGGAGGGAAGGATGGTACTACATATTAGGGAGGACAATGGGACCCGAAACTAAAATAAAAATTGAACAAAAATAATCAGTTTAGTATGTTTAAACCCCACAAAATATCTGATGCTAAAACTCTACACCACAAAAATACCATATTCACAGAGGTGGATAGAAACACCATAATTTGTTTGCTAAGTATCCAGAAGTCTTTCCAATGCTGGATAAATTATGTTAAACCAGCTGTTTAGGGAGCAGGACTAATATGGAACCCTTTCTCTGAATGCAAACAAGCAAAAAGGATTGGGGTATTAGGTACACATTTCTATTAACACTGTGTGAGCATATTGTTGTGAAATTGGTACTAAAAAGTTTAAAAGTATGGTATTTTTGAGGTTGGGGATCATTAGGTTTTCAGAATCTTTTTAAAACCTTTTAGTCCCCTTGTCATGACTCTAGCCAAGTAATTACCCCATTTGTTAATAGTACATGCCAATTCCCAATATGAGAGCTTGTTGAACTATATAAGACATAAAATTGCTGTTCTTTTCATGTGCCATTCCAGATGCATGCAACTCACTAATTTATAATGTTCCATGTTCATTTGCATTTCGGATGGTACATGAGAAGAATAGCATATGTCCTAGGCCTCACATCTTTTGCTTTCTTAAAAAAATATTTTTCTAAGATCAGTTCATCTCTTTAGTTTTTTTTTACTGTTCCTTTAAACATCCAAACAAAGGCAACACAACAAATCTTGAGGTGCATAAACTAATGAAACTTATAGGTTCTTTTTGACTTCTGAAATAACAACTTCAGCCTCTGGAAACTTCAGCTTGCGAGGGGGTCCTTTTTTGATGCCACTCCAAACAAGTACCTCTATAAAGAGAGAGATTACATACAGTCTTACAGTCACTTTGGAGCTTGTACTTCATTAACCATTATTGGGTGATATAAATGGTGGAAGAGTCTGTATATTTGCCAGTTGCACATGAGCACATTCAATCAAGTGGGGGAGAGGGGAGGGTTGCAAGTCTTATTTATTGGGGGAGAGGGACGGTTGCAAGTGTTATTCATTGGAGGAGAGGGGAGGGTCGCAAGTCTTATTTATTGGGGGAGAGGGGGGATTGCAAGTCTTATTCATTGGAGGAGAGGGGGGGTTGCAAGTATTATTTATTGGGGTAGAGGGGGGGTTGCAAGTCTTATTCATTGGAGGAGAGGGGGGATTGCAAGTCTTATTAATTGGGGGAGAGGGGGGTTGCAAGTCTTATTTATTGGGGGTGAGGGGGGTTGCAAGTCTTATTTATTGGGGTAGAGGGGGGTTGCAAGTCTTATGTAATGGGGGTGAGGGGGTTGCAAAATGGGCAAATCCATGCTCGTATAGACTATTTTCTATTTTCGTTAATACTGGGGGGAGGGGGGGGGGGTGCTGCTAATGGCCCTAAATAGCAACATTCCATTTCACTCATACCTGTTTCATCATCCTTCTCTATGGTGACTTCAAAGCTTTTTGAGCGAGGTTTAGTTGGGTTCATTGTGATCTCTGAGCCAGGGAACGCCTCCTCTAGCTGTGACACTAGCTGCAAGGCATTCTTTTTATATACGTGTCAGGATTTACTATAACGAACAAAAATGCAATAAGTGTTTGTGCTGGCTTGAAAAGAGTATCCCACCTGTAATCTTATGAAAAAATAAAATAAGTACCTCACATCGCCTCCCTTGAATAAGCGCCTCGTCTAAGAGGAAAACTGTGAATAAGTGCCTACCCCAAATAAGCCCCACCCTCAAATACGAGCCCCACCTTAATATAACCGACAGTTCTACCTGCCACGACATTTCATTATTGAAATCTTGTTTTGCTATGGTTCGGGGAGGATTTTTACTCTAGGATGTTAAAAAGCATTTTTAAAATAGACATGAAATGGAGTTTGTAATAAGCACCTCCTCCATGTAAGTGCCTCCCTCGAATAAGCGCTTTGCCTGGGACATAATAATATGGGCCAGGGTGCCATCGGAGAATCCTTGTGCAACATACCACTGGGGTTGGATATTAAATAAGTTATAGTGAAGCAGAGGTGTTAAGGGGGGTCCATGCACGTTTCACAAGTTTCAAAAATCGAATATCATGTTCTACGAAAAACTGACACAAGGATCAATCTTTACTCGGAAATCATGAAAGATTTCCAAAGAAGTAACCCTTACGCCCCTGCACAAGCAAATAAGGGTAAAAATCCAGGTTCAGAAAGTTGCAGCATTCTTGTTTACATGCTTGTAAACATTCACATTGTTTTCAGAGATCAACATTCAGCCGTTATACGTTACCCAGCGGCGTACATAGCCAGGATTTTTAACAGGAGGGGGCACAAAAGGGTCTTTCAAGGCATTTTCTCCTGCATTTTAGATAAAGTCTCATACATTTACTGTATTTTTGGCTGCTAGAAGGGGGGGGGCAGCCACCCTAGGCCACACTGCTGGCTACGCCCCTGTTACCTATGAATCACTGCGGGCTACCACACTTGTAATTTAAAGTGCAACCTTATTTTAAATATGGGTGTAAAATTGTGGTAAGATTATCTTTGTTGAAGTCTTGAAAAGGGGGTTGAGACCCGTTACAAACTGGCTTTGCCTCTGTAGCTGCAGCTGCCCGTTAAGTAAAATACCAGACATTCAACCTAACGTTACAGGTTCTACCTACAAGGTCTCCTTCAGTAGCATTCAAATTACGAAAATTGGAGCAATTGCAGAATACCCCGCCACAATTGTTTTACAAAAAAATTCACACCTTAATTTCTAAGGAACGAGGCATCAATACAATGAAACTTAATGTGGCGGGGTATTCTCGCGAAAATTTTAAGGTTGATTGAGAATCCACCGTATTCGTTCAGAGTTACTAACCAGTGTTCGATTCTGAACTTCAAACTCCTCTGTTCGCTTTCCTTCCCTTTCGATTCGGTTTTAGCGGACTTCTTTGGGCTCTTTGTACTTTCTGGCTCAGAGGCATTTGCTGCTTCAGTTGCTTTTCGCTTTCTACGGGGAGGCATCGTTGTAAATCCTAACAACGATCACACAAAGTGTAATGTGTTGTAGTGATCTCTCGAAGCTCACTAATTTCCCGCCAAATATTTACCATGACAGCCGTCAACATCAACCAATCAAATTTACGTATACTGCGTGCAACTGCTGATTGAGAAAGAGCCCGCGATCTCGAAATGGCGGAAGACGTTCTAGGAAAACGAGTTTTATGCGACGGATATATTGGAACGGTTAAATACCGTGGCGGAGTCCCTCCAACCGAAGGCAAGTTTTCCCAGTTTCTTTATTATCTGAAAAAGAGTCTTTGTGGGGATCTCACTCATCAAATTTATAGCAATTGTTTATGGGATATAACATCACAGGCGAACCAAGATTAGAATCAGTCCCTCGTGATCCTTTGGAAAAATAAAATATAATTTGAAGTTGTGTCTTGACTGTTTCATCATTTAAGCTAGTTACATACTATATTAGCTTCGTGTGTTGTTCTTAAGGGGAATTGTGGCGCAGAAAGGGTTTAGTCCCCCACCTCTCTCTTCTCTGGTGAGGTAAATTCCCCTTAAGAACAACACATGAGGCTAGTATAGTAATGTAACTAGCTTAATTGAGAAAACAGTCAAGACACAACTTCAAATTATATTTTATTTTCCCGAAGGATCACAAGGAACTGATTCTAATCCTGGTTTGCCTGTGATAAAATCATTCGAAATCCAACTTTCATCCAAAAGACAACCCATGTCTTCTCTTACTATGTACGATATTCATTTTTTTAATACATATTTATTGTTCCGTGTACAAGTTTTTTTTTTTTTTTTTTTTACAACATCTCCCTTTTTTTTACATTCTTCTTTTTTACATTTTTTTACATTATACTTGTTACATTTTTCCTTTTTTTGTATTTCGTATTCTTTTTCTTTTTTTACATTTACTTTTCTTTTACATTACAAGTACACGGGAATTTACGAATATGTATACACATCACACTACACACAAACACGCGAAGGAGGAGGCAGACATGCTGCTTGAGGAAAAAAAAACTTATTTCAAAAACATTTTCCACTTTTCGTTGAACTGCTTCACTTTGTGATTTTCCCTAGCTATGCCGCCCTCAATATTTAACTTGTCATTAAAAAGGGAAAGAAAAGCGTCAAAGGAAGAAACCAATTTGTTTGAGAAATTTCTAAAAATACTATATTTTGCAATGACTAATGCATGATTTACTCCTGTAAACCTTTTTTCCTTTGGCTTATACCCATAAAAAATTTCTCTAGGTGAAAGAAGAATCTCCAAACTAGACTTATCCCTGAACCATTTCAAAAAAAGAGTCCAAAATTCAATAGCCGTTCGGCATTTGGCAAAGATATGTTCTAGATTGTGCAGTTCATTGCAAAACTGGCAATTTGGCGATTCAGAAAGATTCATTTTGAATAAAAGAGAATAAGAGGGTAAAATATTGTGCACTACCTTGTACTGAAACACATTTAGAAAGTTTTCAGATGTGACTTTAAATGGTAAAGCATAAACATCTTCTAATTCGGTCGAAAGAACGCCAGAGTCTAATATGCATTTTCAGCGGTTGGGCGGCGAAAGCTGCTGTCACAAGTAATTTTCTGTGTGCGGCGCATGTTAAGTTACCTAGTTCCAGGAGTGCCTTTTGGTTAAAAGCTTTAACCTCATCCATTGGTTGCTCGCCATCTGCCATTGCTGCTTTGTTGACGTAATGGGAAACAGCATTATACACTCCCATGATTGTAAGAAAATTGCAATCTAAATTGTGGGACGTTTGAAATTCTGAGATAGGAATCATTTCTCCTCTAGCAGAATAGAGATCGTGAATATATGTGTTGTGGTTTGAAATGCTTCTTGGTTTGAAATTGTTAAAACCAGTTTGAAAAAAATTCAAACCAAGAGGCATTTCAAACCACAACAAATGTGGCATGGTTTGAATTTTTTTCAAACTGGTTTTAACAATTTCAAACCAAGAAGCATTTCAAACCACAACATATGTTATGCCTGCCTGATGCCATTTCCTATAGTACACAGTTTTGCCGCCTATCTTAATATTTTTATTATTCCATATTATGCCATTATACCATCTTCGGGATGGGCCAAACTGTTCTTCTGCTATATTTGCCCAGTATTTAAGAAAGACGGTATAGAAAGTGGGAATGACATTATGACATTCTGTGCTTAAAAGTGAGACATCATAGTTACAAAAGAGTATGAAAGTCCCCTCGAACTTCTGCAGATAATGAAGAGGAATGATTTTCCATGGTGCGATAGAATCACTTAAAAAACGTTTGGCCCATGATAGTTTCAAAGACCTTTCAAAAGTATTGAAATCAATCATGTTCAGGCCGCCGTGTTTTTCCCTCCGATTAGTGTAGATCGCTTTATCTTGTGGGTTTTACCATTCCAAACAAAGTAAAAAATGATGCTATCTATTTTCTTACCAAACCCGGGTGGCGACACTAATGAGGTCATTGAGTAAACAAGTTTTGACAAACCCAGAGTTTTAACAATATTTATCCTTCCGAGTAAGGTGAGATTTCTACCCTTCCAAGTATGCAGCAGCTTTTGTAGACTTTCCGCTTTGTCTTCAAAATTAAACTTGATATTCATATGATTAATTACTGTATCAGGAGAATGGTATGGAGTAGAGTGGGACGATCCAAAGAGGGGAAAACATGATGGGAGTATAGACGGAGTTAAATATTTTGAATGCAGGTAAGATGTAGGCTTACGTGTTTATTCTTTAACTTATGAATCATACATTGCTCTGATATCAAGTATTGCCATATATCATGATATGATATTGTTATGATGTATTTAACATCCTATTTTGATGTATTAGCAATGTTTAATTTCATGGCCGTACTACTGTTCTTAGTAGTACTTAGTGGTTAAACTTGGAAATAGCACCCACAGAGGAGTTAAGAATATTTGACCTTCTTTAAGTACAGATAATTTCAGAGGTCTTAAATCCACCCTTTGTACTCTGCCAAGTAGCTGGTTTATAGAGGTTGTCTTCTGCTACAATTATAAAGCCTCTGAAGTTAGCAACAGAACGGAACATACTCTCAATCTATCTCTCTTCCATTAATTTGCCTACATCACAGCTGATGTTTATTGCAACTATTGGCATAAAAAGAAAAATGGCAGACTGGTATGCAAACATGCTGTAGAATAACTATAAATGGTCTGCCTGGGCGTGGTGGAATCAGGAAAATAAATACACAAGGTGAAATGGTACTTTGTGTTTTATGTCTCTGTGAAAGGACATAAAGTGAAACTTATCTGGTGTTTTTATCTATAAAGTTTAGTTTCCTTATTTCCCTTAACATACAGGTGTCTAGCAGTAATGGTCACTAGCAAATTGAATAAGTTAAATTCATGGTTTTTATGTATTTTTTTACTGCACATTTTTGTTTATGTCAACATGATCCTGTTCGCCTTTTAACATATGTAGTGTAGTCACTTCGCAAAAGTTGAATAGCCAGGTTTTTATACCTTATAATCTTCTTTTGGCCGGACCAAGGTTCACATTCTTGTTCCTCTTGCTTGAGAAGTGACACCGGTACCTCAGATCTATGCCTCATGCGGTCTTTGTTTTAATCCTATTACTGATCTTACCAATTCTTTAGACATCAAACAAGTGGCTCCTTTGTTAGAGAAAAGAAGGTGTCTTTTGGAGTGAGTGTGGTGGAGGCTCTGCGATCACGATATGGTGCTACCGCTGCGCCTATACCAGATAAAGACATGTACGTGTCTGCAACAAGGAGTAAAAAAAAGGCTGTAGAAATGGTGGGGGCTGATTCTGTACAGAAAATAACAAGGTGAGTGCTTATGATGGGACACATCTGTCCTTGCGCAAGGTGTTGCGCAAGCCTGGCTCAACAAGGAATTCTCAAAATTTCATTTTAGATTTGCTGCTATTTCTTAAGTATTGAGTTTTACATATCCTGAATTCGGGATATAAACGTTTGATTATCGTAGTTTTTAAAAATAGTCATACTATTTTTCTAACCTAATAGAAAACCTCAATATTTTGTTGTCGAAGTATGGAGGTTATGTAGTTATCATAAAGTGCTGCGTAACATTTGAACGCTGCAAATGTGTTTTTTTGCTTAGTTTTGCCCTAGCTTGTTCTTGCCTTTTTTACCTTCTTTTGCCCTATCGCACATGGTTTTGCCCTTTTTTGCCCTATCGCACACTATTTTGCCTTTTTGCCCTGTCGCGCGCTTCTCTTGAAAATGCTGTAAAAAATTCAAAATTCAATCCAGCTTCTGAAAATTCTGATTATGAGAGCTCTATCATTGAACAATTTAGGCTTCTAAAATTATTTTCGTTATAGAATGCATATTTCTCCATTCTATTAAGTTAGCAATATTCAAACTCGAAGGGGGCGATTCTTGTCTTGCATAAAAAGATGAGAAGCAAGAATTGAAAGTAGACAAATACCCGAGGATTTTCAAATTATATCAACAGGCTACCAGCAGCAATTCCTTACTACTGGGAGTACGTCTAGAAAAGTATATATATTCACACTTGTTTTAGATTTCCCTAATGTTCGTAACAGCAAAAAAAAAAATAGAGCCCTATTCCTTGGCCATGATTTTTGACTGATTTCTAAACTTACTTAATATTTGGAGTTCATGGCCGGCGCGACCTCGGAAGGTGAACACATTAACAGTATTCACCTACAAAATCTTGAAAAAATTTGCAAAAGTTGTGGAAATCGCCTCAAAAAATACAAAGACCGGTTCGAAACTAGTTAAAATTGCACACGTAGTATTTCTTGCTGAAACCTACAATTTGAGTATTGAAAAGGACGATCAGACGATTCACCCATCGAAGTTCTGTCGTGAGTGTTTTCGGTCGTATCGCATCCACACTTGCGAGGTCGTTTTTTGGGAAAAACACACTGACACTTGCAGTACTTGCGAAAAAGAAGAGTTTGCAAGAAAAGGAGGAAGACCAAAAAAGTCAAAGCGAGGTGGTGGAAACACAAGAAAAGCGCAGCGACGGATCTCCTTTGTAGACTCTGTTGCGGCGTTACAAGATCAAATAGCCGATGTGACAAAAGAGATTGCAAGTCGACGAATTGATAATTTTTCAGAACGGTTCGAGTTGAACGAAGTCCGAAAAGACGACTTCTATTGTCCAATTTGCAGCGAGCTATTGGACAAACCGGTCGAGACAATCTTTACGCATAATGCTTAATGTGGGGAACATGAATGTCGGCCAAGCGAAGGCAGCGCCCCCCAAACGCCGCCCAACAGCAGCCATCCCAGACCAGCGAGGCCCTAAAAGACCTGAGAGATGGGAAAATGAATAGGGAGGTCGCCGAACTGGGGACTGCAGTGGTGCGAGAACTTTTAAAGCGCTCAGCTGACAAAACCGTCTCACTACAATGCCGCGGAAAGGTAAATACCCCCCCCCCCCCCCCGAAAAAAAAAACATTCAATTTGACCATTTCTTCTTGTCAAAATAAGCTAATTACTGTTTTTGATCCACAGTCATTGGTGTTAAAACACACGCCAAATTCCCAAAAGCCAAATGACGAGGTTTCTGCCCGGCATTTGAGAAGAAGGGTCTCTCATTTACAGAAGGTCGGTGGGAGGCTAAGCGCGGGTGGGGAGATGGACACCCTGGTTATCCATCAACTGCGACAAAAGGAGAAGAAGGAGCGCGAGGCAGTTCTAAAGAAAGCCCTTGGCAAGGAACTCATCTTGCAGATTCCAGAGGGAGAGGCCTTGGCCATGAAAGCTGACCTCCGCCTACCTTGGTTTGCCCTTGGAAAGCTTAGGCGGTAGGTTTTTATTTATATAAATCTAAATTAATCCTTTGTTAGAAACGAAATAATTGGTTGAAATAGCAACATATCTTAAAGTATTTGTTTCGCTACGACAGGTGGTTTAGTAACTGGATTTTGTCCACATTTTGTTCACAAAGCCCAAGAATATCGAAGCCGTTTGCCACAGAGTCATTGAGGTCTGCCAGGCTGAGTGTCCAGAACTACTTGGCCAGGCAAGAACTGTCAAGGCAAAATTCCAACAGTTGTTCAGCTTATTCAGTGTGTGCCACTTCAAGTACAATTCTGCGACCCCGATGTCCCAAGAACAGTTATCAATTCAAACCTATATTCAAACCTATTTTGACTTATTTTTCGCCAACAGAGCAAGATATCAAACTACTATGTGGTTACTACCGCGAAACATTTCCTGATGAGTCTTTCCCTCCCAGGTTCTACATGCTGGAGCACCACGTCGTGGAAATTCATCAGGCGCTGGAGATTCCCTTTGGGCTTTTTCGGGGAGCAGGGAGGCGAATCAATCCACCATGAGCTTCAGGCCCTGCACCCTACGCACAGCCAAACAAAGCCGGCTACAAATCGCCTCAAAGCCATCATCCAAGATCACTACGTGATCGTTGCACCGGCTAACAGGAACGTTATTCCTGAGAAGAAACGGCGTAATCTTAAAAGCAAAGAAAAGCAATGAAGTTAGAAGTTAGAATTAAAGGCCGATATCATTGTAATATATTTGTATAAATTAAGTAAGTACTTATAGCTTTCAGTTGAATCAGGCAGACTCCATTATTTTAGCAAACGAAATACGAAAACATAATATTCATACTAATTATTGTAGAAGCTTGCAAAATATTTAAGTTGCTTAAAGTTATCGTAGAGGTTTTCTGAAACCATAGCATTATGATAGTAAGCGACTAACTTTATGTAAAACCAATTTGAAAGCCACAATCAATAAAAACAGCTGAAGCCTCTAATGGCGATGCGATACACAACCAACAAAACATGCCAAGACGGAAAAGATCGTAGAATGTTTAATAATCATTCGCGACACGAACTTACCTCGTGATTCCATTCATGAGAGCTAATACTTCGACCAGTTACCCTCAGATTTCCTTGGAAAACTCCGACAAGACAGCAAAATGAAGCCATTCCTAGCTAAATGGGTAATATTTTTATCGAGGGGGAATTCGATTGCCATCATTATAGGCCGATTTTCTCGAGAATTTTAGCAAAATTGATGCCGTTTTCTGTCCTCAAGGCCAAAAACCCGCTTCCCCTGGATCATTTGCATATTAGTGGCTTAAGATATGCTGTTTTTGATTGGTTTAAAATACAATGGGCTTTTCCAACTAAGACGCCAAAGATCTTTACGTAGTCAAGGGCAACGAAGACCGCTTACATACTGTTCGCGGGCGACTAAATGTCCTCACCGACGATGCCGTGCAGCAAGTTCACCATTTACCTTAGCCTTATGCCTTGGTCATGGTATTTACAGTGCTATTTGCTAAGTCTGGGAGACCACCCCCTCCCCCTAACTTTTACCAATTTCACCATTCGCCATAGCCCTATGGCTTGGCCATGGTACTTGCAGTACTGAGTAGCTGCTAAGTATGCAAGACAGATATATTATCACTGTTATATGTCTGCTTATTTGTTTTTGTTGTTTTGATAGGCCTGACCATCATATCTGTAATTTGTTTCAGTTGTTTTGAGAAGCTGCAAGATGTGATACTTAGAGGAGAGGCCATAAATGGTGCAGATAAAACAACAAGACTTTGTGACATTGCTCCTGGTATCCTTTGTAAAAAGCTTTAAAAATATAACTTCCCTCCAATCTCTTCTTCAAAGAAGACAGGTACACCTTCTTCGTGTTTGACCAGAAAAAAATAAAGGCTTAGGGAAAGTCACCCTCTATTGTCTTTTTTCCAAACACAGTCCCCTATCAATTATTCTTTGTCTACAAATCAAGTTTATAAGGGCACAAGAGAAGATGGCTTTTTCTGCATTCATTTTTAATTTATATTTGTTTTAGGCTAATTTAAAACGTCATATTATCCATGAGCCGTATTTAATGCAAATGCATGTAAATAGAGATGAAACAATCGCCTTGATTCATTTGCATGCATTTGCATTGAATACTGCTCATGGAAAATATGACGTTTGAGCTAGGCTATAGAAGCAAAAAAGTTGCAAGACAAGGAATCAAGCATTCATGAAGCTTGAAAGATTTTTTCCAAAGTTACACAGCATTGGAGGGGTCACTTAGGTACAGTTAAGATAAAACTCTTTGGTGAACCCTATTTTTGGCCAATTTTGTAAGAACTAAAAATATTCCCATATCTTAATTTTTCACACGCAACTTACGTTCATAAAGACCCCTTTTCTTTGTAACATGTTTATACAGCATTTGGCAATTGTGGCCCTTTATTTGCACAAGATATCCAGGAATTGGATATCTCTAAGAATCTGATTTCATGCTGGAGTGATGTTGCTGCTATCACTGAAGGTTTAACAAGACTTAGATCCCTGGTATTAAGGTAACTTGATCATCAGACGTGAGGTCGCAACAAACAAACTCTTTAGTGAAGTCATAGCCAGTCCAAACCACAAACTACATAGGCTGCTCCCTCAGCAGAACTCTAGAATTAATATTAGGAAGAGGCAGGTCTTTGCCATCAAAGCCAACACGCAACGTTTTGCAAAAAGTTTTTTTAATGTTCAATGCCTCCACTAAATTTTACGACTAGATATTTAAATCAATGCAGTATAGATTTGATCAAGCCTGTAATTTTAGATTCATATTTTAGATTTTTAGAATTTTTAAGTATTTGACTATTGTAACATAACGTAATTCAACCTTTAGGTTGCAAAGTTTTTTAATAAACCTATCTATCTATCTATCTATCTATCTATCTATCTACCTACCTACCTACCTACCTACCTACCTACCTACCTACCTACCTACCTACCTACCTACCTACCTACCTACCTACCTACCTACCTACCTACCTACCTACCTACCTACCTACCTACCTACCTACCTACCTACCTACCTACCTACCTACCTACCTACCTACCTACCTACCTACCTACCTACCTACCTACCTACCTACCTACCTACCTACCTACCTACCTACCTACCTATCTACCTATCTATCTATCTATCTATCTATCTATCTATCTATCTATCTATCTATCTATCTATCTATCTATCTATCTATCTATCTATCTATCTATCTATCTATCTATCTATCTATCTATCATCATGACCTTGATGCATTTCCCATCTAGTTGTTGTCATATAGTTATTTCTAGAACTGTAGGGTTGATTTTGTCACCATTTTTTCCTAGGAATTTCCTATTTTTCAATATTCTTTTTTTTTCATTTGAGTGGACAATGTCAAGTGTTAAGCGTACTTGAGAACAGCCTTTTTTTGTTTTTACTCATAAAGTCTTTTTCCTTTTAGTGACAATCACTTGATCTTGCCAGAATGCCAAGAAGACCTTGCTGGCTCTTTCAAAACTATAAAAATATTATATCTCAACAAAATGCATTTGCAATGGGATCAGGTAAAAAACTGGTTGGAATTCTAATTACTTCTAATCATTATTTTTTAACTGAAGTCTCTTATGCCTAACCTTTATCCTCAGGTTATTCTGATTCTTCGGATGTTCCCTTACTTAGAAGAACTTCATCTCCGTGGTAACAATATATGTAGTTTAAGGTATAAAGCTGGCAGTTCTTATCATCTTTTTTTCCTAGAAAGACCAGTTTATTACAACAGTATTTGTTTTCACTTCAGGATTGATTGCCATGAACCAGGGCAAGAAATGCTAATGGCATTTCAAAATATGAAAATACTGGATTTGGATGATAACAAAATTACTGATTGGAATGAAGTACTCCGTCTTGGGTCATTGCCGAAGTAAGTAGATTCCAGTACATTTAGATTAGAGGGTCTACTTATTTGATTCAAAATCCTGGAAATAAGTACACTTTGTATTGGTGTTATGTTTATATGCTTTCCAGTAGTACCAATGCTTGAAATTATTTCAGTGTCAGACATTCATTAGTCCTCGGGAAACCTCTATCACATCCTCGGGGACCCAAGGCGTCGCAGAGGTTGAGCCTGTTTCTTTCTCGCGCCGTGCTCCCTGTGTGCCCAATCTCTGTGACACCCTGGGCCCCGAGGATGCCCCTAACATTTTTTAAACATCTTTTTTGAGTTGCACTGAACCAATTTACTAAAAACTACCTGCTAAAATGGTTACTGCACAAATGCTAACAGTTCTTAGAAAAAACTCAGGTTTTTAGATTGAAACTGTACACCCTCTCCCTAGGTTGGACACATTAGTTCTTAACCATAACAAGATAAGTCAGGTTTTCTTCAAAGAAGGTAAGTATGCAGTGACTTGTGTTCAACCTGTCAATTCTTGCTTGTTTACTGAAGTACTCACACCACGCAGGAAATGAGACGAACAAAACAGACTCCTTCGGATCATTGACTACACTGTCACTTTTTTCAACTGATATTCAAGATGTGAGTATTTTGCAGTGATCCACTTGTTCCTGTAGCACCAAAGTACACTTTGTTAATTGTTATTAATTACAACTAAAATGGGTGGATCTACCTAGAGTTTAATAATGTATACTTTTTCAGATTTCAAGTTTGAATGCTTTGAACATGTTACAATCTTTGGTGAATCTGAAATTCAAAAACAACCCCTTGTTTAAAGGTATTTTAATATTTTTATTATATAGTGAATAATGTTACACACCTTGCCTTTTAGCAAGCCACACCCTTACTGCATCACCATGTATGTGCCACTGGTGAACCCACCCTTTCCACACAATGATGCCCCACCCTTTTCCACTAACAAACCAAACCCTAACCACAAAGACAAGCTTGCAAGTGTGCTATTGCCACTGGTAAAATTACCTTTTTCATATGAGGGCCACACCCTTCCCTACTAGCAAGCCACACCCTAACTTTAAAGACAACCCTTACATCATTAATAGCCCATCTGCGGCTGGTTAACTCCTTTTCCCATACAAGAGGGCCACACCCTTCCATAATAGCACCCCTCACCCCTTTGAATATAAGAAGCCAAACTACAAGGTGATCTTAATAATTAGCAATTCCAATTCCTCAATTACAAGTCACACAAAACAATTCTAAATTCCTTGAATTTGATACTTTGTTGTAGACGAGACTAGTTTTGTGAGCCGGCAGGAACTGATAGCACGTGTTGCAAGCCTTCAGAATGTCAACAACAGCCCAGTATGTATAACAGCAGCCTTCTATGAATAAAATATTTTATTTTTAACCCTTTTAACTAGCCTGTCCAGCCATGAGAAGTACCTACAAGCAAAACAATTCATAAGTGCAAAATAAACATAATGAAATGAAGATACTAAGCCATCAGTTTAAGAAATATATCTTGAAGATACGGTATGCATCCAACCAATGTGATAGCAACTTCTTTTCAGCCCAATAATAACTGCCCCCCCCCCCCCCTCCCAGCCTTAAGGCAATAAGTTCCCTGACTAGAGCTGAATTACGGCTTCATCTTTTTGCAGTTGATGGGGAAAGAGCGAGTAACAGCAGAGCAGATGTACATAAAAAAATATGCCCAAGAATGGATCAGTGCTGGTGCGAACCTAGAGAACATGGATACTTACAAACTGAACAAGGAATTTGTGGACAGACATCCACGGTACACTGAGCTGATTAAAGGTAAATTGTACAGACATCCATGGTACACTGAGCTGATTAAAGGTAAAGTGTACAGACATACATGGTACACTGAGCTGATTAAAGGTAAAGTGTACAGACATACATGGTACACTGAGCTGATTAAAGGTAAAGTGTACAGACATCCACGGTACACTGAGCTGATTAAAGGTAAAGTGTACAGACATCCACGGTACACTGAACTGATTAAAGGTAAATTGTACAGACATCCATGGTACACTGAGCTGATCCAGGGTAAAGTGTACAGACATCCATGGTACACTGAGCTAATTAAAGGTAAATTGTACAGACATCCACGGTACACTGAGCTGATTAAAGGTAAATTGTACAGACATCCATGGTACACTGAGCTGATCCAGGGTAAAGTGTACAGACATCCATGGTACACTGAGCTGATTAAAGGTAAATTGTACAGACATCCACGGTACACTGAGCTGATTAAAGGTAAATTGTACAGACATCCACGGTACACTGAGCTGATTAAAGGTAAATTGTACAGACATCCACGGTACACTGAGCTGATTAAAGGTAAATTGTACAGACATCCACGGCACACTGAGCTGATTAAAGGTAAATTGTACAGACATCCACGGTACACTGAGCTGATTAAAGGTAAAGTGTACAGACATCCATGGTACACTGAGCTGATCCAGGGTAAAGTGTACAGACATCCATGGTACACTGAGCTGATTAAAGGTAAAGTGGACATCCATGGTACACTGAGCTGATTAAAGGTAAATTGTACAGACATACATGGTACCCTGAGCTGATCCAGGGTAAAGTGTACAGACATCCATGGTACCCTGAGATGAGAAAACGTAAAGTGTACAGACATCCATGGTACACTGAGCTGATCCAACGGTTTACAATTATGCCAAATTTCCGCAAGGCATTAACTAATCAAACAGCACCAAATGTCATTCCGTTAGTTTGAATGACGTAAGCCAGAAAGGGGTTTATATAATCTGGACATTAGAAGAATATTGAACATCGCGTAACGTCAATGTTTTCAATAATGATTTTTTTTGTGTGTGTGTATGTCTGTATAGTGTACGGCCCTCCAGAAGAGGTACTTCAAAAGAAAACCTCAACGAAACTGAAGGATGCTCTGATACGTATCCTTGCAAAAGTGGTGATGCAGATGCTTAATGCTTTTGTCTTCACTGGACTGGCATATTCACAAGTACTAGGGGTGAAGCATGAGTGAATAGTTCTGATAAAAAGGCCCCGATATTACCAAGACAGGGGGTCTGTTTTATTTCTCAGTATTTTGGGGGTTTAAAACTTTGCTTTTTTTGTGTATGTGTGTGTGTGGGGGGGGGGGGGGGGGGGTATAGAAAACTTTCTAGATATGTTTAGGCTCAATGTTTTGCAGTTTAGTTTTATTTAATTTTAACTTTATGTAGCTCTTAAAATCATATGTCCGGATAACACTGACAAGAAGGCTGTCACTAAAAAACTTCCGGGTAAGTTACTAAAAAAATGTTTCAAACTGCCATTTAATTGATGGAGGTACTGTAATGATTCTGAAAAAAAAAATTGTTTATTGAGCATTATTTTGTCTTGTAACAAATATCAGGTTGCTTGATTTCTCCGTCTTCCTCTACTTTTCCTTATGTCTCACGCAACACCACTTTATCTCTGCTATGACAGTCATCTCTGTTTTGATTACAGGCACCATGACTATTGGCAAACTGAAAGGTTTGTTGTATCGCTTGTACAAAGTGGACAGCTCCGACCAGAAAATCTCCTACCTTGACACTAAGGTACCTTGCCGTCAACATATTTAAGATATGTGTTTTAGTAATAATGATAATCGGTTGATCAAAGTCCCGTTGGAGCTACTAGACTGAAATACGGGAAGTATTACAAATACTTCGCAGAAATAAAGTTTTTTGAGCCTGTCACTCATGGCAACAGGTGGTTTGGTTGAGCTGGGGAGAATTTTCTTTATTTCTAACAAGATAAATCAGACGTTGATAAGCTGTTTTAACTGGGTTCGTCTTTCTGAGGTTAGACAGTATCTGGTGCAGAATAAGGACCTGTGGGAAATGGAAGGGCTGATTGTAAGGTGGTGAGAATTAAAATGACGAGATAAAAAATAAAATAGCAGATTCCAATATTTTTTTTCCAGAACAATAGGGAGATCGCCATGGATGATGATCTTCGCCAGATTGATTTTTATTCCCTCGCACCAGATGACACCGTTTTTCTCCGTTGGTGACAGTGACTTCTTGGTGTGTAATCTTGCTGTTCTAAAGAAGAGATTGTTTGTTTAATTTCCAATCATCTCTGGACAATTGGACACTTTTGACACAGATGGATGTCTCGTGCACAAAGAAAGGATGTCATTTGAACAAGGGAAGGCATGTTAAATGCAAAGGGAAAGGCATGCTACGTGCGTAAAGGAAAATCACGTGAATTAGACCCCGTCCCCACGTATCCGTTTTCGTTTGAAAACGCAACCTTTTTGTTACGGATACGGGTACCGTCCACACGGAAACGCGAAAACGGAACAATTTGAAAACGATCTCCAGAGTGGAACAATTTGAAGAAGATACCCTCTCGGTGCCCTGGGGACGGACGAAAACGGACCTTTCGAAAACGATGGCGTGATAACTCAGGTCCAGTTCACTTGGCGCGCGAGTACGCATGCGCTGTAGAGCTTGTTATCGTTTTTGCGTTTTCGTGGGGACGGGTCGTATCAAAATGAAAACGCTTCGTGTGGATCTTTTTGAAAACGGAACAAAAAGGTTGCGTTTTCAAACGAAAACAGATACGTGGGGACAGGGTCTGAGCGAAGAAATGCCAGGCACAATAAAAAAAAAGGCATCCAGAAGGCATGTCACGTGAATAAAGAAGGCGTGTCACGTGAATAAAGGAGGCATGTCACGTGCTGAAGATGATGAGGCAGGAAACTCATTTGCAAACAGCACACAAAGGCTCAACGAATCACGGCGCGCAAAGATCCAATTAAACAAGGCGCTCAATAAGTTACAACGAGCCACGGCAAGGACAGAAGGAAAAAAGTTTGTCGGGCTAAACTCTGATAATAAACCTCGCCTCTAATTTGGCTGAAACGTGTATTTTTTGGAACGCGCTCTCCGTATTTACTTTAAAAATCTGATCGAGTTCCGTTGCGTAGAGCTAGTACTTCGCGATGCGCGAAAACTTTACAAACAAGCCTTAGGCCAAGTAAAAATAAAAACATGTTTATCGTCCTGATAAGATCAAAATAGGGAGCATGCGGCCCTTTTTATTTATTATTTTGTATTTATTTTTTTCTCCTTGGTTTATCAAAGATTTGTACGATTTATACAGGAAATTTCCGCGATGTTGTGAACGGGTTAGTTCAGTTTCCTGACACCGCTAACGCACGAAATTTTAATTTCTGAGGAACAAACAGTCAAAAATGAAATGACTAAAAAAATATTGATGCGGCCACAAAAAAGGATGCAGGCGGGGACGATAAACATGTCTTTTTTTACTGGCCTTACAAACTCGTTCCTCTTTGCACTTTCCTGAAAAAAATGGTCAAATATTAGAATAATTCGCGCAGCAAAAGATTCGTGAGGAATAAAACAACACGTGTTTTTTTCACGTGTATATGTAATATGAACACGTCAACTCTATTTTATAGGGAAGATGGAGTTGGATGATAGCGAGGGAGGTCGAGAGGTCGTATGACTAACGGACCAATATAGTAACCTAACGCAACATTTGTATGCAACAATTAAAATATGTATACAGAATTCAGGTAAAAATACTTTACTTTGTTATTCTAGCTTATTTCTCATATACTGGATAGAATTACTAAAATAAATGTTTTTACGAAAAAGCCAACATTGTTTTTGAATGGCAATTTATAAAAATAATAATTTATCAAAATCATTGACATTTTTCCCGGGACAAACCGCAAAACAATGAAGGAATGGCCATATTAAATTCTCATAAAGATAAAAAAAAAACGTAATATGTAGACACAGGGTCACAAGGGTGTGTCTAAAATCCCGTTTCCCCGGCCACTGCCCTCTACAAATCCCGTAACCAAGACCCGTTTTACGCCAGAAGGTCGATTACCGCTTCGTCGAAATGTTCCTGGAGACGACCATATATAGTCAGACGAATTATGTGAGATGAGATATCTCTAAATAATATCTAAATGTGATACAATCGAGGTCGGGTTGTCTTATCTCAAAGACACACGTACAGCACTTACATCTTTATCTTGACCGGGGGCCATTAGATCGGTCTTTCTGCGGGTTTCCTGTGGTGAAACGGACCACAGACCGAATAGCGATATTTTGTCTGAAGGAACGAGAGCATAAGAACTGAATCTGATGCCAGTTTTATATGAAGCTCAGAGAACCTACATCTATAAGAACAAGGGTAAAACAAAAGGTAAGAACTTCGGCATTTAAGACTGCGCTGCGTGATTATCATGTTCAATTGGATGGGACAAAGTCGCCATTATTGGACATTGTACGTGAATCTTGTAGATCTTTCATGATTGGGAGACAGCTTCATTCATCACCGTCTCACTCAGAGTTTCTATGAAATATCGCCTTATTGTACCTTCGCGAGTTAGAAATGCAAATTGGCGTGACATGAGTTATAATAAACTGCCGCGACATTGCTGTTTTCCGGCGCTTCTTTGATTTCGTTGTTAAAAAAAACATATCATGTTTCTGATTATATTTATTACTGACTCGCTAGTAGTTTCGTGTTCGCAATTGCCGTAGAGTATTGCTTGTCACTTGTGATAAATCCTTGCCAAGGTCTTAAACCTATCTTCAAACTGAAGTGGACTTAGTGACAACATCTAGAAAACGTCATCACAAGCTGCCATTTCACTCAAAAATATTTGCCAAACTACTCTAAACTCGGTCTGGAAACATTACAAGCCACACTTAGAACGCTTTACCATCTTCTCCTCGTTTCATTTATGTGAACTTTGTAATAATTCGTCAAGGGGGTTTCAGGTTTGTTAAACCCGTTTGTTGGGCTGGGTGTGAAGGGGTCAATTTATTGACGACTGTATAGCCAAGGTGAGTTCTCGAGTGTAACGAATAAAACATTGCATACAAAATCAGATAACAAACCCCCCAGAGTTAGACGCAATCTACATTACCAAGTTTGGTAAAAGAACAAGTGATGTCCTTCGAAAAATAGTGTACATAAACGGTCACGCGAATTATATTTGCAGCCGCAATCCTTAAACCTTCAGTCACGCACGCACTCAGTATAATTTAATTTGTTTTTATTTTTTTTGATTATGTAAACGTATTTGTTCGGTATACTCACGATTTTATCCTTCATTCATCCAAAGGCGCACTTCCATTTTTTTTTCTTACTCATGTTAACCCCCATTTTATTTATTTTTTTATTGGCAGTTTTTATTTATTTTTTAGCATTCACGTGATACAGTTAAGAAATAATGGTCACATGGTCACGACAGCTCAAAATAAATCCCAACTACATGTTTATAATATTATACAGACTTCAGGATTTACATAAAACTTTGATTTTGACCCCAAGCGTGCAAAATGTGGTTTTGTTGTTTTGCGTGATTGCTTTAAGGAGTGAACCGTTTATTTTGTAACGGTGAGCAAGACACCCCATTAAAATATTTCATTGTACGTGCAACAACTCAACTTTTTATATAAAAACCGGAAAATTGTCCTTTGTTTCCCGCGATGTCATTGTAGTGTACGATAAAAAAATTATTTTGCTTGAAGCTGGGCATTGAATGGGGTACATAATATAATGCTTTCTCGAGCGGAAATGGTGCCCGTGCCTGGTCCCTGAGCGTGACAAACTTACGCACTTTAGTAGGTGGCACGATATATAGCCGGTAGCATTCAATAATTGCATCCAATACATAAATGAAATGCTCGTCAAAAGAGTCTTACTTCATAAGACTCAGGAAGAATCAACGGAAAGAGGAATGTGAGAATAACACACTGCACTATAAAGGTACGATTTTAATTACAAGTTTACGCTCCGCGAACTTACAACAGACGATAACAATTTAGAAATCATTTCTAGAAAACTTCTGTGTAGACTTTCCGTTATTACAGCTCGTATGTATTTTAGCGAGTAAGCGCGTAGGAAAAGCGTAGGTAGAAATCTGACGTTCAATTTCCCCCCACGCTGAGCAAATCAAAGATAAGGAAGGGAACTGGTATATTACCATTTAGGTTCATATTATTTCCCGTCACTATCGGTGACGTCCTAGGAAATTACTTGAAACATTACTTGGACTGAGCCTTAACATCACCCAGGAAGCGATTTTCTATTTCTATACAGTCTAATTCAAGACACGTTAATGTGATATTTTAGAATGGAAGGAGATTTCTTTTCGAATCATTTTGCAAATTAAAATGTCTTGAGAACCTTTTTACCAATATGACAAATTTTCAGGACATTTATTTTGTAAAGTTACTAGACGGTTTTGGTTTCTCTCAGAAGAGAAAAAAATATAATAATGTCTTGTTTTTTTCCGGAATATTCTATCTAGAGGTAGTAGGATATATTTTAGGCATTGTTATTCTACGTCACATGTCGACACCCCTCGGCTCCACACCCAATCTTGTTAATTGTTTCTTCCAAGTCTCTAAATCAGAAAGGAAGTTTACGAAAACCGTATCCACAACTAGAACGTCCTTATTATCAAAAGGCCGGTGTAAGGCATTGCAAAACACATTGCCATACCCAAACCAAAGGCAAGCTCCTTTTCTCCGACCTTGAACAATTACATTTTCATTTTTTTTTTTTATTCTTGTCAAAAAGTAATTTTAATCTAAAATTTTGAACGTCAAAAGTGGTATTGCCACTTACGCACTCTCCCCCGGTCGGGTATATTTTGGAACTAACCTCGAACAAAGCATCACGTCACCAATATTAGCCGCATGTCATAGAATGTCACAGTTCGTGAGATTTTGTTTCTACGCTCCAGCGGAAACAGAACTCATTCAAAACAGGCTTGCATAAGAATGCAGGACTCACTAACACTCACGATTTGTACGCTTAGACCAAAAGGCTGGGTTTATCGCTAAGGTAAGGAAATAGAGTCGATTTCTTCCTTCAGTCGTTTCACATATTCGCGTGAAGTTTCGACGAGTGGGAAGCCATTGCTGGATTTTTTACTTTCTTTTCTTTTATACCTATTTACGATAAAAAATAATAATTCACGAAAGTGTATCGTGATTGTCGATAATTTTTTAACGATATTTTCAGAGTATCATGTACTTCATGTGTTACAAAATTCGAATTGCCGAGAATATAAATCAAGCGCAGATTGTTCTGAGTTGAGTAAAAAGATGCGTTTATTTACGTCTGATTAATTTCTATTTTTTTATGGAATATTTTACAGAATAATTTGAAATTGAACATAACAGTTCTGTGGTTAGCTCTATTGACGTGTTTGTGGCGACTCATTAATTATGGAACATGTGATAAAAATAGATAGAGATATTTAAGAGAGATAGTGTGCTTTACTGTTGAGATTTGGCTAATTTCTACTCAAACTACAGTAAAATTTTTATATGTGGAATTAAAGAGATCTGTTAAATAAGCCAGGCTATAGTCAGTTCCATTGAGAGGTTTTATTCACGGTAATCTGGTGCGACGTATAGTGGGGGGGGACTTAGAATAAATTAATTAAATTAATAAGCAATAAAAACCCTTTGCCTATATTAAAATTTTGTCAATTCAACAGTGGACAAGTATATATGGGTGAATATACAATAAGCAAAAAGTTAACTCAATTATTATCATATGCAAATTGTTATGGACTAAAACTGGCTCAGTGATGTTGAATTTTATAAGACCATTTTAACCTAAAGAATATTTTAAATAACCCCAATAAATGTGTTTGTAGCTATCGACATATACTACTGTAAAAACAAGTCCAGGAAGCAACAGACATGGCCCCGGCAGTAACCAAAACTGTAGTCCAAGAAGGGAGTCTTCGACACCGGCCAAAAACTCTATACTGTAAGATCTGCCTGGCCGACTGTCCAACCAAGAAAGGAGCAATACTTAAATCATGTGGCTGTTTCTTCTGTAAAGAGGTAATCACAAATATGTTTCACCTTTTTCGTATTGATGATTGCAATTTGACATTCTGTCAAAAAGTATCACACTGATGAACAAATACAAATTGCATTTTTGAGATACCTTATATGCAAATTCTAGCACCTTATCTATTAAATATTGCATCTATTATGTTTGCCCATGAAGCATGGTTTCTCCTTAATTATAGCACATATTACTGAAAATTCAGCTACTAATTAGATTTTAGCATAAGTCAGTATTCCAATGAGTATACTTCCCTTAGCATCAAGGCCTTGGTAACCTTAGAAACCTACTTACCCCAGTAGTATATTTTAATATACTATATTAAAAACCTTGCTAATTCCAGTTGCCCCCCCCCCCCCCACCCCCTACAGGCTGCCAAAAAAGTCGAAGGACTGTCATCCTTTTTTTTTCTATTTGCATATCATCCCTATGCAAACCTGAGTTGTACACATTTTGACCATCTTTGCATTTTAAAATCTTTGCATTTTAAAATCATCATTTGTTCATATTCTAAATGTTCTTACTCTAGTGCCTCAAACAGTACGTAGCCCATGCCATAGCAGACGGCAGTGTGTTACAGATACCCTGTCCCGATGGCGTGTGCCCTGATAAGGGGGACTTGATGGAAAGCGAGGTGAGAATGGCCAATATATATAAATTGTGCTTTTACAGGGTTTTTGGCTAGTTATTATATGGAAGGAACATTAGAAATTAACTTGGCCAACCTAAGTGTATGCATTGCTCCAAAAGGTATTTAATTGTTAACTTTTTAAAGGGTTATAAATGTTAGAACCAAAACAGAGTCACCCAAGACAAAGAAAAATTATCACTTCCTTCAGAAAAATTTTATGGTTACCATACTTTATTAATTTTGAAAGTTGACAAATTTTGCAATACATTTGTTACAGAGAGGTTTATTTTTATGGTCTTTTTCTTGGGAAGCACAAAACCCTATTTTAGGGAGCGGTCATTTATTACTGGGTGGGGACGGGCAAATTTTTGGGCTGTCATTAGAGGGGGGGTCACATTTTTGGGGCGCCGAATTTAAGTCTGGTTTTAATATAATACTTAGCAAGAGAGTCATTGAGAGTCAAATGTAAATTTTATTCAGTTCACAATGTTTCCTACTATTGTATATCTAGTTCCATATTGTTCAGGTAGAAATCTTGTCTTTATATAAATACATTTTGAGAATCCCTCTCATGGTTGACAGACAAAGCTGCCCGTTCTAAACAGTTGAACAAAACAAAAACTTTAAAATGTTGCAAAACCTAGAATGTCTTTGTTGATGTTGTTGACGACATAGTCGTTATCTAGTGACACAGTATTTTTGTTTATCTCTGAGCCACTCTGAAATTAGGAAAAGTGAAGATTCATACTTAAATTAAATAGGACAAAATTGCCATGCTAGCTGATCTATATTTTAGTAAGGTTATATTCAGTTACACTCAGTATGCATATAAAGTTTTTTTGTGGTTTTAAAGGGATATAATTATCGAATATAAAAATGTGGAGGAGGTGGTGGTGGTGGTGGGGACACCCCGTCTAGGGGGGTCACGATTTTTGGGCTTGAATTTGAGAGGGGAGGGCCAAATTTTTTGAGCCCAGGGTTTTTCAAAATTGCCGGACCACCACCCCCCAGTAATTAATGACCGCTCCCTTACAACTAAAAATATGTTGTCTTTGTTAGATTGCAGACTTGATCGCTGAAGATTTATTTCAGAATTTTCAAAAAATGCGGGCCATTAAAGGTATGACAAAATTAATTTTTAACTTTAAAGTATAAAATCCTGTTTCAAATTATCTGTTAAACTAAACATTCATATACTGATAAGCATTCTCTACCTTACAGAAATTCAGATAAGTAAATCAAAAGCTTTCTGTCCTAAGCCTGACTGCAAAGGTGTCGTGGAGAGTATTCCGGGGGCTGCTAAAGAAGTCTGCTGTTCTGAGGTAAGAAAACATATTTTTATTTACCAACCAAAAGGTTAAACCTTTCCCATGAACTACTACTTCTTTCTTATTGGATCTGAAGTAAAACCACCTGCTCATTTCAAAATTAATCTTTTTAAGTTTTTTTTTTTTTTTTTCGGGCTACAAGTTTATTAGCATGGCTATTATTTGTTACCCTCATTCTAAACGAAACTCTTTACTTACTTACATGTTTATTGTTTGTTTTGTTTTATTCAGTGTGGCTATTCCTTCTGCTTTGCATGCAAAGGTCCTTGGCACCCAGAGAAACATTGCCAAAATAAAGGAGAAAAAGCAAATGGAATAAAGTAAGCACATTTTATGTAAGGACAGGTTGTTTGGGTTTGTTGGCAAATGATGTGAAGCACACCAAAAGAGAGAGAAGCAGCAAACAAAATGAAATAAACAGATTGAATTAAGGTCTTTTTTGACAACTGCTGTAAAACAAAGGTAGCAAGATGTTTCCACTAAGGAGTCCTCATTGAAGGTTTCTTTGTATGTTTTGTAGGTTTTTTGAGCTTGTAAATGGCGAGGAAGTCTTGGTGGAGATCAAAGCTTGTCCAACTTGTCAAGTTTTAATTCAGCGTGATGAGGGGTGTGCACAGATGATGTGTGGAAACTGCAAACACATCTTCTGCTGGCACTGTCTCAAGGGGCTTGATGTAAGCACAAATGCTGAATGCCTACAAAGGATGATAACATATTTCTGACCAACTGCCAGTCTCTTTAAGGCATTACCATGGTCTAATTTCATTTTTACAGAGTGACATTCTACTGCGCCATTATGACAAAGGACCCTGTCGTGATAAGTTGGGACACTCACGGACAACACTGCTCTTGCATAGGACTCAGGTATTATCACTTTTACCATATGCCCTGTACAAAATGCATGCAATAGACACCTTTAGCCATCAGAATTGGTATTGAGGATTTCCTCATTAAAATTAACACATTGTTTAAGTAGTAGTGTACGCCAACCATAAAATGGAGAAGCTATGCTGACGTTTTTTACACGAAGGGTTAATGGTTGAAATGTCAGCCCTAGCTACTCCATTAGGCATACAACATACATTTTCAAGCCCAGGTGTTAATTTCTGTGCCTGTGTCTGCCATATCTTGTCCTACCCCCTAACCCAGCTCACTGAGTAAAACTCAAAACATATTGCACGTTATTCTTTCAGGTTGTTGCAGGTTTTGTCTTCTTTGGAGCCATGATTGTCATTGCTTCACCATTCCTTCTGGTCATTTCACCATGCTTCTTGCTGTCAAAGTGTCTATTTCGCAACAAGAAAGAGAAGTCCCAGTAGATGCAGTATTACCATACAACAGTATTACCATACAACAGTATTACCATACAACAGTATTACCATACAACAGTATTACCATTAGAGTTTTCATAGATACATACAATAACAACACTCACAGGTTAAGAGAATGAAAAATGAATTACATTTGGAGCTTATAATCCAAAATGGATGAATTACAAATGACAGAAGTGAATAGTGAATCCACTTTTAAAACTCTCCTGAAGAGTATTTTTTAATAGGTTTCAATGCTATAAAAACAAAATTTTGTGTCTTTGAAACAATGAATTTTAGTATTGAGTGCAGCGACTGAATAGTTGCAATGTTCCCCTGCATTAAGTTTTCAGTTGATCTGGACAATTTGGAGGCTGCTGGACAGCTTCCTAAAAAACTTTGGAATGCAGGAAAAGATTGCAATGTCAGAAATCATCGAGGCATTTACTACATTACCACACAACTACTAGTAATTAGATTACAAAACTATTTTATAAACAAAAGAGAATATCACTTCTCCTAGCAATAAGACAATACTAGGTAACATCAAAATACATTATCATTTTGAGTGTTGGACATGTTAGATACTTCAGTTGATCTGAAATATCACACTTGAGTGTTAACATTCCTTCAGTGCAGTTATTTTGCATTGATAATACATCGTAAAGCTACATTTTTCATCATATAGCTTGATAGATTAGAAATTGCGAAAGTGATTGAGCAATTTCATTGTTTGATAAATTAGGCTATGTAAAATTCAGTTGCTCATAATACCACCACTCTAAGCAGCTTTGTGACAGAAGGTCAAGAGGACCAGATATTGCTGCCTTGTTTGTTTCAGTTGATCTGAAATTTCCCAACTCTGGTTGCTGGACAATCAGTGTCAAGGCATTTGTGGCAAGCATTAAGGTCTGTGAACAGAGTAAGGAAGTCAATCCTTCATAAAAAAAAAAACACCAAACCTGATTTTGAGGTTTACACCCACCTGCAACCAACTCTAGTAATCATTTAGCTATATTACTCAGTGTTTGAGTTAAATAATGCCATGTAGTTTTTTTTTATTACTTGACAGGGCTCTAGAAGAGGCTGGGTCAACGGGGGTGTGCCCTCATATTTAAAAAATTAGGGAATGATCAGTAGGGTGTGGCTGTGCACCCCAGTCTGTATCATGCCCCCCCTCCCCACCCACCCCCACAAAAAATGGAGGTCTGCTACAGCCCTGATTGGTTTAGTAGTAATAAAAAAGTTGTCCTGACTGTAATTACAAAACATTAGTAAAGTATATATAGATGAAAGCATAGCTCAAATGCATTGGCAGGTCAAAGATGGTTTGTCGGTAATAGAATTCAGTTGATCTGAAATCTGTTTGCAATTACTGCTGGACAGTACTTGCAGTAAAACGATGCAGCTTTTTCTGCCTTTGTGTGAGCTGTCTCAACATTGTAGAGAAGAATTGAATGCAAAATTTGCAGGTTTTGTATTAGCTTGAGTGTCATACACTTTTTTCTTAGAAAATAAAATATAAATTCTTAGTAAGTATCTTTTAACCATGTAGAAGTCTTCAATTACTTATTAGTCTCCTTCGCAGCCCCCAGCAGTCAGTCACACAGCGCTTGACACCGACCGCTGGGGGCTGCGGAGACTAATTACTTATGTGTGATATTCAAAAGGCAGGGCCCCTATAATAAAGCATTTGGATTTCTTGCTTGTTATGTTTAGAAGGGCAATATTTCCAACAAATTAAATACTGTTCACTTGGATAGCTTATTATGCATTATCATAAGGCAGGCCTGCAGCCAGAATCAAAATTTCACCAAAGCAAAGCTAGCCACTGTATAATAAATCAAACAAAAGCAGGTTTTTTATCTCATACTTTTCAAATGTGAAACACTAAACATCAAAATTTTAGTAAGGCAAGTGCCTCACTTGCCTCACGCTGGCTACAGCCCTGTAAGGAATAACTAAATGCCTTTTTTGTTGCTTTTTTTTAATATAAATTGTTGAACAATTTTCAATTGAACTGTAAAACAGTACTATGTTAGGCTTTCTAAATAAACTTTGTCATAAAAACAGACGTGTCTTGTGTGCTTTCTGTTATTGAAATACAAAAAAAACATGGGCACTTTTAGAAGATTTTATTTATACTTTGTATGACTGCAATGGTACAGCAACTTTGTTATACTACACGTCTTTCAGGGTCTAAATGATGGCTCTATGATATCTGTGGTTCTAAGGTGAAATGTCTGGATATCCACATATCATAGAAGCAAACAAATAAGCTAGGTTTTATGCAACAATTAATGTATATGGGTAAAACATCTGTGATAAGTGATGCTTAAAAAAATAAAAGATAAAAACAGGCTTATCATTGGATCATATGCCTCCTTCAGAAAATTTCAAGGAATAAAATCTGGGACAAGAAGAACCTTGAGGGAGAAAATGACAATATTAAAAAAATAGCCACACTATTCTACCTTTATGTTAAATTCTACCTACAGTGCGCTATAATGGAGGTCGACATGTATTATTGGTCTGAATCTGATGATATAACCTTGAAGGAAAAAAAAGGTTTAAATCAACAGAAATTGAATCTTCATTATTGACATGAGCACAGGGGAATACGATACACACTCAAATGGTATGGAGAAGACTTGACTAATCAGAATGGTCAATGAATCAGCACAAATTAGGGGAAGCCTAATTTAAGGAGACTTCATTTGAAACTCTGTTTAGGAAAGTTTTGGTAACAGAAGATGTTCCACAAGGTCCCTGTGTAACATACACAAAAATCAAGTCAACCAAATCAACTGAGTCGTTAGGCAATCACACCAAATTGTAAGGAAATTGAGTGGAATGTTGCCTAATGACTTGATTGCCCAATAACTGGATACCATACAGATCATGGCATAATCAGGTATTATTCAGACATCTATCCTTACAGACCCATAACTTACCGAGTAAACAGTTTCTTTGATAAAACCTTTCCTGTCGCTCAAATCAAACTCAGGATATTTAGCATAAACCTGAGAAAATACAATTTTAAAGCTCCAATTAGCTGGACTGCTTCTTGAGTGCAATCAAAGAAAGATTAGTGGCAGGCTTGATGGCAAAGATCAAACCTACCTCTTTACAAATAGACTTGACCGTTACAACTTTGAGATCTGCATCCTTCAGCAGGTCTTTAACCACAGTTACAAGGTCATCATTCTACAAACATAAGATATGTTATCTGATGTCACTCAAAGCCTGTAATGAGCGGCCAACTGTAGCCCCCTCTCCTGCGCCAAAAAAATGCAATTGCAACTAGAATTGGGACTATGTGTATAAAATCTTGACACCAGTCACACACATGCAAACTGAAAATAAAAATAAAACTGGCCACCATTGGAAAGCGGCTGATAAAAATAAAGAAGAGCATATGAAACATTTTTATAAAAAAAAACATTAACATACAGTTGGTGGTTGTTTCTTGAGCTTCTTTACTAATGGTTCCTCATCAGACGACAAATCGTCAACAGTCTTGTGTGCTAAAAAAATCAACATCAGCATTTAGATAATGGCAATAAAAGGTGAATTACCAAATTTATTTACTTTCCCATTATTTAATGCACATACTTTCTACAAAATAGATTTTCAGCAATATTGCTCAATATTTCGGTAGAATTGCATACCTTTCTTTGGAGACTTCTTCGGTGTCTTTTTCCCAGAGGTTATTTTTACAGTTACTGGTTTGCTCTTTTTAGGGGATTTCTTGGACTCTTTCTTAGTCTCTTTCTTTGCAGGTGTCTTGCTCTTAGAACTTTTGCTTTTCTCTGCTGACTTGGGCTTTGATTCTGCCTTCTTCTTTTTCTTTGGGGGCTTTAAATGAAAACATTTGTATCCGTAAGGAGCAAGCAACAAACAATATGGAATGTATAGTAAGCTAATCTCTTGGACAGATCTGAAATGTCAGAGTTGTACAGTTACTCCCCCCTACACACCTGAAGTTAAAATACACAATCAATAATATAAAATAGAATTGGAAAAAGAAATTTGAATGTTTAAATTTTAAAATTGAAAAGTTTAACCTAAAAAAGGGGAATAATAAGTACCTCATCTGCTTCCTCATCACCCTCAATATCCCCATCATCGTCATCATTATCGTCCTCCTCTTCCTCACTGTCATCCTTACCCTCTTTGGGTTTCTGTGAGCACAAAAGCATAATTCAATACAAGAAAATAGAAATAAAGCTTGTCAAAGTCATACTTACTTTTGGAGTTCTTTTTCTTTTCTTGCCTTTGTCTAAAAATAACAACAAATATAATGTAAGCACAAAATATTGCAAACTGTTATAGATGACATTTCCATAGTCCCTTCCCCTGAACAGCAAACAAATTTAAGACCAATTTTAAAATTTTAAAATTAAATTGAACTTGAACAGGTACAATACTTTGCTAGTAACAACCAAAATAAATAAATAAATAAATAAATCATAGCATCACCTTTGCCAGAAATTCTAAACATTTATCTGGAATTTGTTAAAAATAAGACTTTTTTTAGGACCTGTGGGAACAATGCATACCTGACTTTTGTGTCTTTGACTTCTTGGATGGCTGATTGGGTTCAGGAGCTTTCTGAAAAAAAGGTTAAACAAGCATTCAGCTACACTAGAGAACTGGTATACTTCAATTATGATTGCATTCGTGGCTTAACAATAAACATCTTTTATGAAACGTCTTTAAAATTATAGCTATGCCATTGTCAAGTGAAAGCATAGCGTAGCAACAGGAAAATGTCAAGTTTAAACTTACAAAAGCCAATAGTTCTGCTTACCCTTCCAGAGGCTTTGGGTTTCATGAGAAACTCCATCACCCTCTCCTTCAATTCCTCCTAAAACATATAAAAGAAATAATGAATGAAATTAAAACACCCACATAATTTTGGTTTTGAACAAGAACGCTGAGTAAGTTAATTTTGGCTAAGAAGGCTAATGTTTTGTAGGAATTTGACATCAAAACAAATATAATACTAGTGGTTACCCGTGAAATATTCACGAAAAGCAATTCTTTGTTGAACAAAACTTTTTAAGGTATATTTCAATCCTTCAATGTATTGGGCTTCCTGTTGCTTTAGAATAATAGTATGCATCGTCGTAAACATTAGTTAAACAAATGCCTACCTTTCGAGTCCCCAATATATTTATCTCATAATTAATTTACCTTAAAATGTAAAAGGCGCTTTCCATAAAAAAACAGCTGTATTTTAGTATTCCACCTTTCCCTATATCCGTGTTGGGAACCCTGTAAGTTCGCACAGTCATATGTTGGGTTTTGTGAGCCCTCGTGCTTTTTCAGCGCAACCAGAAAAACCGTGAACAACTGAAATATGTGTGGAATGTTTATTGTCTTATAACGAATCAGAAGCGAGAATTCAGATACTGAGACTTGTAGAGACATGTTTCTTGTTGACTGTTTGAATATCTCGCGAGTGATTGGTCAGAACAAACATTCCTACATATTTCCGGTGTTCATGGTTTTCTTGGTTGGGCTGTAAATGAAAGTCGATGTGACATAAAAGGTATGTGGGTCTGAAAACACAAAATGACTGCCAACTATTTGTAATGAACAAAACCTTTTGCTTTTATAAAAAAAAAATCAGATTTATCTGATAAAATAAGAAGTCTTGTGCACCATCTCGTTCTGATTAAATAAGCGTATCTGCACCATCCTTTAATGGATTGAACTGAAGTTAAAAAATCTTGAAGTTGTAGATAAAAGCTTTTTTATTCCGTATTCTTGTTTGCAAACCGTTTTGTTTATGCGCGATGGAGATAAAGAATCTACTTTCTTTTCGAGGTACATAGGAATAATGCCTTTCTAAATAATGATAAAAGATGGTTGTGTTTCTAGCTACAATTAATCTATCTATGGAATGAAACTACAGCAAGTATTTGAATTCTTTTTAAGATTTGATATTCCGCACGCTCCAAGGTTTGTTTACGTGTCTTCCGAAATTGTCTAGAATAAGATTTCTCTACAATGATATTTTTGGAGATATGTAGATTTACTACTGTATACTTTGAGTGTGTTTTTCTTGTGAGACACAGAGGTCTGAAGGTCATTAGTCCTTTTTGCTGCAGGAAATATATTATTTTGTGCTTCTGTGTCCCCAATATATTTATCTCATAATTAATTTACCTTAAAATGTAAAAGGCGCTTTCCATAAAAAACAGCTGTATTTTAGTATTCCACCTTTCCCTATATCCGTGTTGGGAACCCTGTAAGTTCGCACAGTCATATGTTGGGTTTTGTGAGCCCTCGTGCTTTTTCAGCGCAAACAGAAAAACCGTGAACAACTGAAATATGTGTGGAATGTTTATTGTCTTATAACGAATCAGAAGCGAGAATTCAGACACTGAGACTTGTAGAGACATGTTTCTTGTTGACTGTTTGAATATCTCGCGAGTGATTGGTCAGAACAAACATTCCTACATATTTCCGGTGTTCATGGTTTTCTTGGTTGGGCTGTAAATGAAAGTCGATGTGACATAAAAGGTATGTGGGTCTGAAAACACAAAATGACTGCCAACTATTTGTAATGAACAAAACCTTTTGCTTTTATAAAAAAAAATCAGATTTATCTGATAAAATAAGAAGTCTTGTGCACCATCTCGTTCTGATTAAATAAGCGTTTCTGCACCATCCTTTAATGGATTGAACTGAAGTTAAAAAATCTTGAAGTTGTAGATAAAAGCTTTTTTATTCCGTATTCTTGTTTGCAAACCGTTTTGTTTATGCGCGATGGGGATAAAGAATCTACTTTCTTTTCGAGGTACATAGGAATAATGCCTTTCTAAATAATGATAAAAGATGGTTGTGTTTCTAGCTACAATTAATCTATCTATGGAATGAAACTACAGCAAGTATTTGAATTCTTTTTAAGATTTGATATTCCGCACGCTCCAAGGTTTGTTTACGTGTCTTCCGAAATTGTCTAGAATAAGATTTCTCTACGATGATATTTTTGGAGATATGTAGATTTACTACTGTATACTTTAAGTGTGTTTTTCTTGTGAGACACAGAGGTCTGAAGGTCATTAGTCCTTTTTGCTGCAGGAAATATATTATTTTGTGCTTCTGTGGAATCTTGAAAATGGGCCTTTGCAAGAGCGATCCTCTTGCTTACAAAAACGTGCAAGTTAGAACTTTTCTATCTGGTAAAACTTTCAAATAAAAACCATTTTGTACACCTCCTCTCCGGCAATGTGTAGAAATGGAGTGGTTTCGGAGTTTTCTAGCTCAGCCGTTTTTTCGTAAACAAGGGTCAACAGTCCATCCCTTAGCATATTATATATAGTACAGATTATATTGGACAAACAAAATAAACAATGCATAATATTTAAAAAATACATAAAAAACACATTTGAAACATTACCCTTTTGCCTTTCTTGGGCAGATCCAGAATTTCTAATAGCCTCTTTAAACCATCATTTGTAAATCTGTGGCAAGACAATATATCAGGAACAAGAAAAGTAACACAGGAAAATACCAGCTTCAGGCTACCTTTCTATCCCCCATTTCTTGTTCTCGTATTCCTTTGTATCCTACAAGAAAACAAGATCATTTGTTAGTAATTTTACCATGTCATGTAAGCTATGTTGGAAAAAAATGAAAAGATTAAATAAACTCCTATTTGTTGCCATGGCCTGTTATCTCACCTTTGCAATGTCGAAGCCATTAAAATTTCTAATGTTCTTTTTTATCTCTGATTGCTGAAAACAAAAGATAATAGTAGTTTAAAAAACATAATAGGTCCTACTACAGTAATCTTATCTTCTGTTGAAAGAGTTGAAAAATTCAAGATCTGTGCTAAATTCCGCATTTTTTCATACTTCTTCCATGCTCTCACTTAATGCAGAGTGACTCAAAGAACCCATTTCCATCGGCTTATTCAAGCAGATAACCAACTTATTTTGGTTCAAATATTGTCAAAACTGTAGAAGACTTCATTCGTACGTTGTTATCTTGAAGTTTTCTTGTGAATTAACTGTTGTGTTTTGAATTATAAACAATAACATTCTTTAATAAACAGCTGAAAGTCCTAACAGTCAAATCATTGACATTTTTTATTTCAAATTTCACACATTTGAGAAAAGGCAGTTATTTAGAAAGTTTCGTTGCTCACCTTTCCTTCTCGCCCAAAGAGCAGCTTGTGTAGTGGCTTAAGCTCCATGGCAGTGCATTTGTTGAGTTCATGGACAACTGTAAATAAAATCTTCGGTTAGTTCTGAGGAAACATATACTAGGCAACCTTTTGATTTTAAGGGGCTTTGCCAACCCAAATTGTGTTATTCTAGCAAATTTAAAAGACTTACCAACTTCCATGTCACCAAGGCGATCTCCCTTGCCCTACAAAACACAAATCAAGATGAGAAATGAGAGCTGCATCTATTCTGTAGTTTGAGAGAGGGGAAGGCAAGTGTCTGAAAACACCATAACAGCCTACTTGTGGTATAAAAAGCATTTACATCTGCTATACCCACTACAACAGTAACATTTGCGACTAGGCTATTTACAAACAAGCGGTGAGAGAAAAACAAAAATTTGCTGAAAGCCACTTGGTTTACCAAACAATAGCACACTCACTATCCATTTAAGTCATTAACACTTTCCCATTTTAAAATGTACTTTCCCATTTAAATGTGTACTTTTGCGAGAGCGGTTCAACCAATCAGAGACCGTCACTTCAATAGCCTTAATTCAACGAGTCTGGAGAACGCCAGTCAGCCAATTGAATGATCTTGAAATTTGAGCCCTCGTGATTCCGTGTTCTTCGACGCAACTTGACCAATCACACCGAATCATTCTTATCCCGCAAAAAGGTCAATACAAATAGCCTTCTGTCAACAGATGCAGATTGCCATCACGATAATTAACACGGACTAGGGGTCAGAATAGATGGAGAAGATGACTTTAGAAAATAAAAGGAGTAGCCAGTTACATCTTTAAAACTACGTATAGTACTCGAACTTGAACAAGTCGTTAAACAAGCTATTTCTAAAACCAACATGCCTATGCCTATGTATCTTTATAAATCGATCCTAGACACTCGTTGCGTCTGCAAACGCACTGGGAATGTGATTGGCTTTTATTCATTCTTCTTGTAATAAAATGATGCTGTTGTATACTATCTTCCTCTTTCACGTTTCGGTGAGATGTTTCAGTAGTTAGAGGTTTACTTTATTAAAGGGGTTTTCCGTATGTGATTGCTTCGAAACACGATGGTATTTTTCGAGTTCACCTATATTACAGATTGCACGTTCTGCGTTTGGAAACGCACTTTGATTTGCTGTATAATCCGAATCTGTTGAAACAGCAAATTGTTTATCAATTCATTCCATACCCTGAGATCTCGTGTTACAAGGCATCATGTGCAGCGTGAGCTAGAAGATTTCTCTCCTGCATCTTTTTATAATGAGAACAATACAAATGGGTCATTATTGGATGAAACCGACGGCAAAAAGAACAATATTTGGTTTGGATGGCAGACAAATTTGGGCTTGGATACAGCCGGGATTGAAGCCAAGCCACTGGACTAAAAGTCCAGTGAATTTCGTTTCGCGCCATCACAAGTCTTTGGTTCATTGCGATCAAGTATGGTTAGTCCGACCTGGGAACACTAAAAATATCCATTTGGTGAAATGTTCACAGAAAGACATGACATGTTTGGTATAGCGAAAAGAGATTCTGAGAGAGCTGTGCAAAGAAGAAAATGGTCATTACTAGGGTAAGCCAAGTCAAGTGTCCTTGGTGTTGGTTTTAGAAATAGCTTGTTTAATGACTTGTTCAAGTTTGAGTACTATACGTAGTTTTAAAGATGTAAGGCTACTCCTTTTATTTTCTAAAGTCATCTTCTCCATTTGATCTATTCTGACCCCTAATTATCGTGATGGCAATCTGCATCTGTTGACAGAAGGCTATTTGTATTGACCTTTTTGCGGGATAAGAATGATTCGGTGTGATTGGTCAAGTCGCGTGGAAGAACATGGAATCACGAGGGCTCAAATTTCAAGATCATTCAATTGGCTGACTGGCGTTCTCCAGACGTGTTGAATTAAGGCTATTGAAGTGACGGTCTCTGATTGGTTGACCCGCGTTTTGAGGACGTGAAAACAACGCTCTCGCAAAAGTACACATTTAAATGGGAAAGTACATTTTTAAATGGGAAAGTGTTCATTATACCCCTTTTGGCAAATTGAATTTCTAGAACAGAGCACTATGGATATTCTCTGGTATAGTAAGCAAATGCACAGCAGATCTGTATACTCAATCGGGGGGAACTATAAGCAATACCAACTAAACTAAAGGGTCATTCTGAGTGTACCTTAAAGATCATTTGCACTGGTTCCTTTTTTATTTCATTTTCATCCTTCACCAAGAAGACTGTCTTCTTTCTTTCACGTTTTCCCTCCACAACTACTGGCTTGTCAAATATACCTACAATATATTGCAAATCCACAACACTGAGACAAGAGGTAATAAAAAGTGAAAGATAAACAAACAAAAAACAGGGCAATAAGATATGTTCACATCACAAAAGTCATCATGAAATTCCATGAAATATGGTACATTCTCTATGCATCTATCAATGCACTTCATTCTAATGTATTGGTATGGTATGCAAATATGGAGACTGGTATTCTGCAATTGCTTCAAGAGATGGATAAAAGGCAGGGGTTTCATCAGGCCCTGGCCGCCGGCAGAAGCAACGGCTATTTTCCACCAAATACCAGCTACTTTTTTTTTTAAAGTCTTGAACAAAAAAGATAAAATAACTTCAACCCCCAACTTATCAATCTCCACCGCCTACTCTGAAAGTTAATGAAAGCCCTGAAAGGCATCATTTTTTTTTAAACAAAAATAAATCTTTCATTTACAATAGACAAATTGGCCATGTTTTTTTGTTCTAAATTGGTATAATATTTTATTGGTCTATATATTTTCTGGAATCAATTAATACATCTGATCGTTCATGAGCTAGTAAACTTCCGGTAGGAACAAAGAAAACCAAGCCAAGCCCGGTTATAAATCTCCTGAATTTGTCAAAATAGCGTAGCTAGCAAGTTGCCGTTTTCTATATCTTAATTAGGGCTAGACCACCTCCGGATGTAGATCGTAAATCTGTCAACAGCCGTTCAACCGTCTGATTTTTGATTCTCAATATGATCGACAGCAAATGTTAAACCAAATAAACAGAGACCGAACCTCTTCGCAGGCTATAAAAAGCACTTATACAAAAGAAATGGGATCTTCTTTGAAGTGTAGTAGTCATGCAAACTTTAGATGAATTGAGTGAGGTAGCTCGGAGCTGTAGCGATTTTTAAGTACCGCAAATCGTCGTACACCTGGCACGAATGCTGTATCTTCAAACTTGTGAAACAGCGAGAGCAAAAGAAGAGCCACAAATAGCTAGTTTCAACAGCAACTGAACTCATGAAAAGTATTATTTACCAAGGGCCTCTTCATCGTCTGAGGATTCGTCTGAATTTCCTTCTTCCTTTGCATTCTTTTCTTTGTTCTTGTCGGTTTTAGCGTCCGTTGGACCTGCATTGTTGATCTCCGCTTGTGCCTAAATTCATCCACAAAATCCATACGTCGACAGAATTCAATCGAAAATTGCACGAGGATGGTAACATTTAATAGTTCTGTAAAGTTATGCATTACCTTCTCGTTGTTTTCGGGCTTTTCTTCTGCAATCTTGGAGTCAGTTTTCTCCTCAGACGCCATTTTGTTCAAGGCTTCGAAAGGACCAGCATGTGCTTTACGCGGGAAACAGCAATGACAGCCTCACTTTCACGCTACTATGTTAACCGCTGTTCAAATTGGGGTTGATGACACAAAAGGTAACACAACCGGGATTCCTTTTACCCCTTTTGTCCAGAGAAACGAGACTTTAGTTATCGGGAAGTGGATTTTAGCTGCAAGGAAGAGAATCGCACTAGAAATAGGCAACGACCAAAAGGAAGAGAATTGGGGAGCTAAAGCGCTCAAGAAAATTAACAAAACCCCGATCCCCTCTACACAGCCTCCAAACCCCTTCTTGGTGAACTTTAACAGCACGCTAGCATACACACATTGGCACCAGTAGGGCCAAGACGGGGCGCTAGCACAGTCTATTACCCTTGCAGTTCGCAACCATGAAAAAGCTGCGCACTCAATTAGGACTCATCAGCGTGTCAGCGTGGTCTACCCGGCATGCCTCCAGGCCCGTACCCAGGCATTATTGGGGGTGCGAAATCTGCAAAAGTGAATTTTTCCGGGGAGAGGGGGGGAGGATGGAATGAGTTCTCTGATAAAAATCAGTCCAAAAGAACAAAAAGGGATTTTTTTATGCCTTTGCAGTATCTCCACGGGACGTTTATTGTCGGATTTGGCTACATGCCAGCGTGATCTAGCTTATGCTTTATAGTTTTGTCTACAAATAGCACGTCTATTGCGAACCGAAAGTGGATTTTCGGACGTTGTGGGCGACTTCGACCTAAAGGAAGTGCTTTAACCTTCAACGTTTACAATCACAAGAGACCGGATATAAGTTTTATCAGTAGAAAGATATAAAACAGTAAAAAGCAAATACTCAATGCACTTCATTGCATTACATCTCAGCATCTTCATAAGTGCATGTGTGTCTATTATGTGTGTCTATTATTATTATTTATATATATAAATATATATATATATATATATATATATATATATATACATATATATACTTTTTGGTCAAGTTTTCATGTTCAATTATGTTCAATTCACATCCTCAGGGCAACTAACCATTCATGGTATTGACTGACCAGGCACAGACTCAGGGAAATTGCTGATGGGGCTAGGGGAGGGGTTGAGGGGGTGTGCGTGGTTTGGGGTTCTGTCTGTTTCTTTCTCTGTGGGTGCGTGACTGACTACAAAATAGACCACAGGGGTGGATACAGCGGGGGTGGATTGGATGGATATCTACCCCCCCATTTGAGTAAAAAAAAATTAAAAGTCACTTTGTTTAAGAAAATAAATGTCTGAGGGACGGAAGGTGCTTGACTTTGTTTACGCGACAAATCCAATTCAGAGGTATTGTAATTGATCTATGTAGTGACCTACCAAGAACCACTTGATAATATGCCGTCTATCCACCCCTCATTTTGAAATCCTGGATCCGCCCCTAGACCGCTAGCCAATAAGAGGGCACCGAGAAGCACCGGGCTTCAACAAAGCAGACAAGGGTACATAGACACGCATTCATAAGCAACGTAATTCAAACAATAGAGGTTAGACGGTGGGCTGACCCCTCTCACGGGCTACCTGAGCCCGCTAAACTTATCTCGGATATGTCGTTCTCTCGCCTCTCTTTTGTATTTGTCGTCGTGTTCCACGCCTTTCTCCATACGCGTTGCAGCGGTGGTGCCAAGATCGTGGGTTACCCGATAATGGCGGGAAGCCAGTACATTGGGATGAAGAGAATCGCGCAAGAGCTAGCCGCCAGAGGACACGAGGTAAACATGTATTCTTACGTTCTACCTTTCCCCTACCTCCCCACCAGACATTCACCAGACTTATAGTAAACCTATCATAATTATGTACTTGATTATTTTGCTGAGAAGAGGTTTCACGAAGCAATTAGAAAATATAAACATAATCCCTTGTATTATTTACCAAGGTCTTTCGAACTTGCTGCAAATTTTTGCATAGATGCGCACCAGTCCTTGACGGACAAACGAGTGCAAATTAACTCCCGTTCTTTTGTAGGCAGGCTTCCCTGAGATGATTACCAAAGAAAGCGAAATGTAGGCGAACTAATGGCAAAGCCGTGTGTTTTACCAGTATAGTTTTAGTGATTTTGTGCAAGGGCTGGTAGGGTTTTTTTTCTCGACAAGCACACATTGTGTGACAAACATGACCGTCACGGTAACGCAAGGAAATAAAATCGTTAGCCTATTTTAACATCACGCTCAACTGCTCTCACAATATACAACTGAGGGGTGGGGGGCTGGGGTTCTGTATACTTCAGGCCTGTTGGCTGGGGGTGGGGTGCTGTATACTTCAGGCCTGTAGGCTTGCGAGGGGGAGGAGGAAGGGGTGCTGTAGGTTGTGGGGGTGGGTGGGAGGGTGGCCCTCCGAGCCAAGACAATACTACTGTTTTCAATTTGAGAATATCCTCCAGGTTATATACACTTTAGCTTTTTATAACTGATAAATACGCAGTCCTTTTAGCAAAAATTACAAACATTTACGCCGACGTACTGTCATTTAAGCGAGAGTAAAATCATTTGAACTAAAAAGAAATACATTTACGAATTTTACATAATTGATTGCACACAATTGCATTTTCTGCACATTCATTTACACATTCGACAACTAGGAATGTTATAATCTATTTTCATTTGCACGTTGATGCATCAAAATATCACTAACAAAATATCAATAGTACGAGAACTCGCAATCAATACAGTGAACGAAATATCCATTAGCTTTTTCCTTAGAAAGAGGGCAAACAATAGTATTTTTAGAAGGTCGTTTGCGTGATTTTTACATTCATAAGCGCCTCAGTACTAACATCGTTGCTCAACCAAAGCTAATATAACCAATTTTTTTTCCACCTACAACCCTTGTCTTTTTTACAGGTAACCCTTGTCTTTACCACAGGTAACCCTTGTCTTTACCACAGGTAACCCTTGTCTTTACCACAGGTAACCCTTGTCTTTACCACAGGTAACCCTGTTAGTTAGCTCAATCCAAAAGTTCACACCAACAGAAGGGATCACACATGCTGTTTACCAAGTACCAGTGAACAAAAGCTTTATTGAAAACCTTGTTTCCCGCACAATAAAAAGCGGCTTTAAGGCGTTGTATGGCAAGAATAGCGTGGGAGCGGCACAAGAGATGTTTTGTAAGGCTACCTTGGACGCTACTGACATTATAGACCCTATGAAGAAGTCCGATTTGATCATTACTGACTCTTCTATGATGTGTGGCGCAGTACTGGCTGAGTATTTGAACATAACTCGTGTTGATTATTGTTCAATTGCCCCAAGTCTTTCTACAATGTACCAGTACCACGGACCGTCATTTCCTGCGTACATCCCACAATTAATGTCAGGCAATCCCGCAAGAATGAACTTTCTTCAAAGAGTTAAGAACACTTTTAATTATGTGGCTGGTCAATTAATAGCAAGAGTGGTGATGTTTCCAAAGTTTGATGAGATCAAGCAAAGATATGGTATCAATCCTGAGAGTAGCTTCGCCGAGGCTATAGGAAAGGCTCAGATGGTTTTGTTTCTCTACGACCCCGCTATAGGATACGCCTTTCCGTTATTACCAGGTGAGTATCTATCTTTGTTTACTTCATTCTCGGTTCTTTTCTGGGTTCATGTATATACAAGCTTCACATCCTTTTTACTGTGCCTGATTGTTAGATTTGCATTTGATAGAAGAGATGTAAACCTTAGATAAAGCTTTTTTAGAAAAGCTTAAAAACTATTTTAGGATTTGAAAAACGACGGTAAATACCGTTTTTACTCGAATGAGCGCCTCCCGGGAATAAGCGCCCCCTTATCACTGATAAATCTCAGTTCAAAACTGCTATCAGGTTTTTGGGGTTCGAAACTGTTACCAAATTATCTGTATTTTTAGTAACCATTTCAATGATTTTCAGTAAAGATATGTCTTTTAAAAGATATGGCCTCCTCCAAATAAAAAGTTTAGGTTTGTCAAACACCACCCCATCAAAAATCGTGTCACACAAAGTTACTATCCATGGCGGTTTGATGCGCATTTTTCCTCCCCCTGCGCAGCGAAGCGCAATATCCAAGATGGCAGCCATGAAATGCGGACTCCGTGTTTCGGGGTTTTCGTGCTGGAAAAAAAAACTATCAAAGCCTTGAGGTAGGCTATCTATAATCCGCCTATCGAAATCTGCAGCATTTTTGTGATGGTAGTGCAACGAAATTGTATCTCTATGATTTTATTTATTCCGAGACGTACCCTTTGCTATAGTAGCATGGACCTTTACAGTTTTTTTTTTCTCAAGGTCACAAGTTAATCGGTCCTGTGAACATCCAGCCTCCACGACCCCTTTCCTCAGAGTTCCAACAGATAGTTAAGAAGTCAGATGGCGTCATCATTGTATCGTTCGGCTCAAACGTCGCCGCCATTGCTAACAAGGAAGTCGATGTTTTGACAGAGGCGTTTGGTCGGCTCAAAGAGACAGTCTTTTGGAGACAAAAAGGTAAAAGTCGACATTCACGGGTAGACTACTGTTACCCTTTTTCTAGAAATTCTGGGAAAGAGCATGTTGGATGACGATCTGATGTTCTTGTATACTTGTCAATCAGGGTACATTCCAGCCAATCTGAGCCCCAACATCAAAACCGTTGAATGGCTTCCTCAGAATGATCTCCTGGCAAATGAGAAAACGCGCTTGTTTGTGTCACATCTTGGTCAGAACAGTTTATACGAGTCCGGCTATCGCGGGATTCCTTTGGTAGGAGTGCCGCTCTGGGGAGATCAGTTCGACAACGCTGTGCTCGTCAAGGATAAAGGACTGGGGCTAGTAGTCGATATTCACACGGTGACGGCTGATGAGTTTTACCGAGCAATACGACGAGTTATCGACGAACCTGGGTTAGTTTTGTGAATGATTTGACATATTTGTTAGTGTGCCGCCCTAAACCGGCCCTATGTACTAGAAAGACGAAAAGCACGCACTCACCACCTCCCTCTCATCAGGGGCGACGGTTTGAAAAGCAGAGAACCGTACAATATTTCTAAAATCAAACCCTCGTTCGACAAGTAAAAAAATTCATTTTAATTCAGGTTCAAAGAAAACGCGGCGCGTATTTCCCGCCTTATGAGGGACCGTCGACGATCCCCGACAGAGGAAGCTGCTGATTGGATAGAATACACATTACGTCACGGAAACTTGACACATCTTCGTCCCGCCTCCGTTCATCTGACCTGGTACCAGTACTTTCTCCTAGACGTCATGCTCTTTATGGGCGTGGTTCTGCTGTCTGTTGCCATGGTGATCAGACTTGTCTTCAAACTTGTCTGCTGGTGCTGTTGCCGAAAGCAGACAAAGACAAAGACACAGTAGCGACTAGACAACGATCGAATGGGAAACTTAAGCGACTGAGAAAACTAACAAATTTCCCCCCGGCCTAACCTTCCTAACGTCCTAACACCCCTCGGCTCCTCCTAGGTTTCTCGTGGAAGGGGAGATGAATCACGTGATATCGTACATAAGAATTTTTTAAGTAGCAAGATTTTGAACAGTATAAAGCAATTACTTTATGAACTTTATTCTATTATATCACAACATCTTTTTGTGTTCCTGTATATATATTCATTTGTTCCATCAGTCGGCAGCTTCTTCACTTTACGGGACTGTACAGTTTTCAAGTCATGTTCGTTTGCACTTTGACAGTAAAGCTTATTTTTTTTTTTCTTTTCTGTAGATTTACGTGTACTGTACAGGACCCGAAATGATCCCAGGACCCGAAACGATCCCAGGACCCGAAATGATCCCCAAAAGTACCCCAACTGATCCCGGGACCCGAAACGATCCCCAAGAGTCCCCGAAATGAACCCCAAGGAATTGCAGTAATGGACAAACAAAAGGAATGTGGAAGGATTGGCTTTCAGTTTTAAAAACATATGAAACATTTTAGCGTCATTTTTGTTACTATCCAGAAATTTGAATTAACTAAAACCATAGTATTAAGATTTTTATATACGACTGCGCGGGAAATACAGCTTTCGACAGCTTGGTTGAGTCAGCAATTGGGGTCAAATAAAAATTCCCGTGATGGTAATTTGAAGAACCAGGCGTGAAAAAATAATTTATACATAACAAGCCATAAATGTCTCCACAGATTAGACATGCCTCTGCTTTCCCGTAGGAAAATGTTTTTTTGTGTTCGGTGAATGAAAGACAAGTGAGATAGAGAGAAATCATGCAGTGGTGTACGCACTACTACATAAGGAAATTCAAAACTCACATATTGCTTTCAATAAAAGCCACATCTCTTAATATTTTGCAACGGTAGTAAAAGGGTAGTTCGAGTGCATTACTCAGTGTGCTTTTGTCATTCCATCTTCTCGGCCAAACCGGCTGTCAGTAAATATTCGCTCGTGTGAACATGGATTTCGTGGTGAAAAACACGTTTGGTTGTCAAATGAATATAGATTTTTAGGGGTGATGTTTACCGGAAACGAGATTTATAGTGTCAGAGTCATGTGCTGGAACTGCAAATGTTTCGAAGGTCAAAAGTTTGGTTATTCTGAGCAAGGCTGTGCTTTGGCTGTGCTATGTTTATGTTGTACTCCTTTCAGTAGCAATTAAAAGTTGTGTATTTGTTTTGGACTCTGTTTATGGGTTTACCGCCGGGGCAATGTAATAAATAGAAGTATTGTATTGGAATTTAAGTTCTTTAAGTCATATTATTTAGAAATAGATTCGCTGTCAACCCTTAATTATGCTTTAAGAATTGGAAGTGTTTTCTTCTGCTTTCCCTTTGTCCATTACCGCAATTCCGTGGGGTTGATTTCGGGGACTCCTCGGTATCGTTTCGGGTCCAGGGATCAGTTGGGGTACTTTTGGGGATCATTTCGGGTCCTGGGATCGTTTCGGGTCCTGGGGTCATTTCGGGTCCTGTACAGTACAGCCATTTCTATTAGCAAAATCCGACAGGAAACTTGGGCTGCCCTTTTTTCTGCTGACAGTATTTTTTTTGATGGTCTGTTTGGCCATTACTCGACTTTATTTTCAGATGACAGTATTTTTTTGACGGTCTGTTTGGCCATTACTCGACTTTATTTTCAGATGACAGTATTTTTTTTGACGGTCTGTTTAGCCATTACTCGACTTTATTTTCAGAGATAGGTCCCCAACGAATTTAGAATGCCAGCGTCCAATTATTCTGGGCCGTAGAAGGGGGTGGGGCACTGGGGGCATGTACCCCCAGTGCCCCCAATGTTTTCAAAAATTATAAGGAAATGACACGTAGGGGCGTGGCTGTGCCCCCCGAGGCCCTGTTCTTCAAGACGGTTCGCCAAAGGTAACGGATCCTCGAGAATGGAATCCACGGGATCCGTGTAGCCCATGTCAGCAACATCCCTTCTTGTCAAGCCGTGCGTTCTCATTGGTCGGTGTGATAACTGTCTGTTGCATGAGCTGTTTTTCCGTGGGCTCCCTTTGTGAAAGTATGTCCTCCGCCAGTATTTGGAATACTTCTTCCACGTTGATATCCATTTCACAGCTGACCTCTCTAAACCTCATCTCGTGCTCAGCTGCGAACTGATAAAGAACGTCTGCTTACTGTGCGTATCGAATGGGAGGGGGAGAGGGACTGCAAACGAATATAGTTCAATACCGATAGCTAGAACCTCCCGCTAACACGAACCTAAATAGATTTAAAATTCCGTTGAGTTTGCCTTGAAAACCTTAAAAATGATTTTAAAATGCTATTTCTATACCCCGTTCTCGATCAAAATACCTGTTCTCCTAGTTCCACCGGGACCTCCCGCTTGTCCCTGATCAAAATACCTGTTCTCCTAGCTCCACCGGGACCTCCCGCTTGTCCCTGATCAAAATACCTGTTCTCCTAGCTCCACCGGTACCTCCCGCTTGTCCCTGATCAAAATACCTGTTCTCCTAGCTCCACCGGGACCTCCCGCTTGTCCCTGATCAAAATACCTGTTCTCCTAGCTCCACCGGGACCTCCCGCTTGTCCCTGATCAAAATACCTGTTCTCCTAGCTCCACTGGGACCTCCCGCTTGCTTTGCTTATGGCACTTGTTACCAACAAGTGAGATAACGACGTTTGCCGGCGCGTACTGCAGGGGAATGGGCACGAGTCAGCCAAGACGGGTACCGTGGACATACGTGCTGTTTATGTTTCAAGGGGGTTACCATGGATACATGAACTGCTTCAAGGGGGGTACCATGGTTACATGTTTCTACACAACAAATCATTTCTCCCAGCTCCAATGAATTTAAATCTTTGAGTTTTACGTACATGGGAAGATAAGTTATTACGGACCTTAAGCAAGGACGACGACGATGGCTAGAACGACGAGAAAAGATGCGATCGCGCTTGGCGATCAGTTATAATGTAATTGCAATAAAATAAGCAAAACATTATAGTCAGAGACAAAAATAAACTAAGGGCATTATTTATACAGTGGCGAACGTAGTAGGAGGAGTTTACAGTGCAATACGTGCGCGTCCTCAATAAACCGTGAGTTTTAACGTCGTGGTTTTATGGAAAACGGCTGAAATTAACTAGAACGCAATTTCACGTGCTTCTATTGTACTCTGAATCAAATTCCATTGTTTTCTGCCGTCGTCCTCCACATTCCCATTGTCGTTGCCTAAGGTCCCTATAATTTTGACTGAGCTATAATTTTGAATATATTAGGATTATACAGAGCATATCACAGAGCATATCACAGAGCATATCACGATAAGAGGAGAACTCACTTTTCGAAAAAAAATATTTGTATCTATATTCATTCTATCCGACGCCCAGCCCCTTCTTCCAGAGCTGCTATATCTCCGAACTTTTCACAGCTACGCCATTCCCTACTTCCCCTCCCCCAGAGAGAAACGTCACCCCCTCCCACTCCTCCCCTGCAACTGACCTCTCTAATGCTTGAAAGCCAAGATGGTAAGCTATTGAATGTCTTCGCTTGAGTGATGTCGTAAACTAATAAAATTCCCTGAAAAGCACAAAGAGCCATTAACTGATAGGACGCACTTAGAAACCGTAACTGTACCCAAACCCGTGTATTTTCTTAATGTTTCTGTTTTGTGCCCCCCCCCCCTCCTCTCCCGATCCTGTTTTTCAACAAATTTGCAAATTTTCATTACTCTGATAGCATGAAGCACACGCGGTCAGACCCGTTTCCTACTGCCCTTGGAACACTCTATAGATCCCAGATGACATTCAGTGAAACCCTCTATAAAGGACGCTTCGGAAAGTGTTAGCTTTATGGAGGTCTTATTTATAGAGTTCTACGAAATAATTTGAAATCAGGGCTTTGGAAAGTGTCCGTTATTTAGAGGGTGTAAGTTTATCGAAGTCCGTTTTATAGACATTTTATGCTAGTTACCATGGCACCACGGTAGTAGGCTGTCGTGATGGTGCGAAAACGCTCTTGACCTGCGGTATCCCTGTGGTAAGTAGGAAATCATTTGAGAGAGGAAGAAAAGAAACCACAAATTAAAATAAATCCTCCTGACAACACAAGCGCTTACCAAATCTGAAGCTTTATCCGCTTGTCCTTTATGGTAATTGTTTTGAGCATGAAGTCTATACCTAAAGTATAAAAGAGCTTGGATATAAGAAACCGGAAATGATGGACAGATAGAAAGCGGAAGTCGCGATAAAATTGCTATTATTTTCGAATGTATACGCAGCACTCTATAAACAACACTAGGTACTGGTATGGATTCAAATGAACGCTGGAGGATTTATTATTTTCTCAATTACAATCTTGTTTGTTCAGAAAGGGGTCATAGTCCTGTAGCGAATATTGGGAAACTCATAAGCCTGTAACACTAACATAGCACTAGATCACGGAAAGCTATAATTATCTAAAAGCATTCTTGACTGGATTGCGAAGCCACAAATGCTATAGCTACTGTAGAGTTACTGTAGATCTTGTAGAACTAATACTTTCAAGGTCAGTGGGCATTGTGTATAACACAACCCACCGTGCTTGGATAAGTGCACGCTTTGCTAAACCTACCGATTGTTTGTTTTCCCGATGGGTTCCCGTTAATCTTGTCTTCTCCTGCATATTTGCAGAGTATCTTCGTCTTGCCAGTATTCGTGTCTCCGATGAGAAGGATCTTGAACATGAAGTCATAGTTCCTTATGGGTTCCGCCATGGCTTGTGAGGGACTAAGGTACTGTGTTAGTCCCAGTACTAGAATACCTCACGCGTGAAATTTAACAATACAGTACTAAGGCAAGTGTTGTGTTACCAGAGTTGTCACGCGATGAGCTCAAACACTCCATTGGCAGTATAGCCGCTACTTCGAGTATTTCACTTCTCTGAAACGCTCTATCTACACAGCGGCTGCTGCGACAAGAGGATGATACGTTTTTTTAATTTTCGTCAAGAGAAGGTGAGTTTAGGGGCACCCAAATGGGCCCCTTAGATGCGGGCATTGCTCATTAGTATAAGCCCCCCCCTGGGGGGGGGGGGGGTTCTTCCCATGCCGACCTGATAGGGTCGCTCGTCGTATTTTTTAGGGCCCAAAATCGGGCCTCGGGTATTTTTAGGGTATGTCCGTGAAAAAATTTGCCTTTCTCTTAGAAATAGTATATTTAGGGCTTCTGAGGTATTTTTTAGGATAGTAATTTTTGGTCGTGCAGGTATTTTATTTTTTAGGGGTATTTTTCGAATTTTCTGAGCATCCCAAAAGCTCGCGCCCTTTCTTTAGCCATATGCTCGCATTATTCTATGCCTGTAATCTTTTAATACTCCTATATATATATATTTTTAAAGATCCAAAAGACAACTTTTTGCGTCATTTTTTTTTTCTGATAATGATAGTTGTGATGTAGGGGTTCTTAGCGTACTAGAAAGTGCTCGTTCTGATCTAAAAGCAGGAAACGGATACTGTGAAGGAGGGCGAGGAATACAAGACAGGGGGGGTGGGGGGGCGGTGCTTGATTTTGACATAGCCACCATACGACTCATGTCTGAGCAAGGAATACAGCTCAAATTGAAATTGTTTATTTTTAGTGTGCTTGTGCGTGTGCGTGTACACACGTGCGATACACCAGAATGTTTTCAAATGAATCTTCCTTCCATATCTATGGAAATTCCTTTCTTGGAATATGATAAATATACGAATGGTATCAAAACTTCTAGTTTTAAAATGACCTAATATTTTTGCATTGTGTTTTAATTGCGTCCTATTCTTGCCAGCAATAAGAGGTCTTTGTCACGTCGCAATCATCTTTATCGAACAACACGAGTCTTAAATTCTAAATAGCTTAATGCCATAATTCTACGCACTCCGGATATCACAAAATGCACGGTGTTTGGTTCAGCGTCTATGGTCCTTGGCAGCTTCATGGAAATATCTACATAATAGTCCGAGCCTTCAAAAACTATTTGCTTCTTAACAGGACACAAGTTTGCGACCTCGTACACCAAGGTCAAACCATCGTGAGAACGCGTTATCAAGAAAACACAGCCTCCACTGATATCCTTCACTTCTGATTTCGATCCAAAGACATTGGAGGAAATAACTTCGTTCATATATTGTGATGTATTTGAGGTTCTTGGTTTGTTGGAACAGACACAAAGCTTAAGGTCGACCTGTTTGTCGACGCAATTCTTGAATTTGTTGTACAGTGAATGTCTGGAGTAAGATTTCAGCGCCGGGTATACTCCGTCACCATGTGAAACTGCGACCTTGAATACTTCGTCTTCGGTCAGCGGTACCGAGGCATGCGCAGTCACGTGAAGGTCGAATGTGGTCACTTTGCTTTTGCCTTCACTTCTTTGTCTGATGGAAGAAAAGGATTTGCCAAGCAGGCGCACGCAGTTTCCCGGGATTGACTTAGCGTCAGATAGACCTGATGAAAAAAGTGAACGAGTCTCTTTCATAAGTTTTTCTTGGGCCAAGGGTTAGTCAACAATCCGTCATTGGGGATAGACGGAAACTATCAGTAAAAGGGGCCACGTTTTCCGTGTGCCAAGGTTTACTCAACAACCCGCCATTAAGGGATAGACGGAAGCTATCAATTAAAAGGATGGTGCCACGAGTTTTCCGTGGGCCACGGCTTAGTAAACAACCCGCCATTAACACATTGACCCCTCAACCGGCCTGTACCGGCTTTGGGAAGTACCCACAACCCCAAAAAATCATAAATGCAAAATAAACACAACAAGATGAAGATACTCAGGCATCAGTCTAAGGGATAAATGGTCTTGCAGATATGCATCCAACCAAGGTGTTGGCATCTACTCTTAAGCCAAATAATAGCACAGGTTCTTTGACAAATCTCAAATCGAACAAGGAGAGAAAAGCAGAATCACCCCTCTCAATAAAACGCTCAAAATACCACACAAGGGAGAGAGATCAGCAAACACAGCTCAAGACACAAATAGATACCTTTATTCTGATCCTCCAGGTACATTTCTATGGCCTCAAAACACAATTTCCACTCCTTGAAGGATTGTACAACCACGAAGATGTCTTTACGTATTGCAAAGCATTCTGGGAGATCCAGGGGAAAATTCACGAGGGGAGGGCCAGTCAACACTCCTCTCCCCAAAGTCAGATGGTTTTTTATAAGTCTTTTCACCCCGAAGCCAAACAAATCAATTCCAGGTCATACAGACCCAGAATAGCAGTGTAAACAATTTTGGAATCAATTTGGTTTCAGAAAAGACAACGACGAAGGATTAAAAGTGGGGACCGCAAAGCACTGTTGGAAAGCTTGGATACCGCTGACTAGGTGCAACTATGTTTTACTTTGACGGGCTGTATAAAACTCAGAATAGGGGGGGTATCTGTTTTCAGTCTGTTTTTTCTAAATTCAGCTCAAAAAAAGCCAGGAGTCAATGGGTTAAAGGACAGACGTAAGCTATCACTTAAAGTGGTAGTGTCACCAGTTTTCCGTGGGCCACGCCGGTTTACTTAACAATCCGTCATACATGATGCATACGAGATATTTTATTTTGGACTTGTTATACTGACCTTTCACGTACTGCTCTTGTATGAGGTCATTGAGCGTGCCTACTGCAAACTCCGCCAGCCATTTGATCCGTGGCGAGTTCTCCTCAGCCGTCTCGTCCCAGCCTTCGCAGCGACAGCGCGCCAACGGCGACAACGGTAGATCAGAGCACGTCCTGTCCGCAGGGATCTTAGCAAATATCCCCGCTTGTTTATAATCACTTGATGGCTTATCCGTACTGTGAAGGGACATCAGCGCTTTATGCAAGTCTAATGTTGTGAAGATCCGTTGTTGGTTCTTTACTAAAGCCTCAACTCTCTGTTTCCCAAGTAAAGAAGCTACGTGATTAGGCAGTACCATAAAAAGGAATGGACTGTATAGCTCGTTTTGGCCTTCGTCTGTGCTTGCGTATGACGTGCGCTTGTGCCCGTGATCCGAAAGCACTATCGTGAGCGTGTTCGGGTCGTTTGCCATTGCGTTAAGAAACTGCGCTAACGGCTCGTCATCGTTAGTGACGCGCGTCCATGTGGGAGTATGCCCCGTGTTGAAATGCTGGTAAGAGATCAGAGGGGCCGCGCTTGCGTCTTGTGTAATCTCGCGTGTCAGGAGAGCGATGTACCGGAAGAAGTACTTGCTGTAATGTAGACCATTAAAACAGATTTCTGATGGGTAGCCGTAGGGATTTGTGCTACCGTACCCCCTCAAAACAAGGCAGCTGAAATGCGTTAGGCCGAAGTGATCTACTTTGTGTTTTCTGACGACATCTTGGAAGTCAGACCACCTATAATAGTACAGTTTTTTTCAGAAGAAAGCCGATTAGCAACTATTCTGTAGTTCTGTTTCTTTTATTTAAAGTGTTTTTTATGACTAAGCCCAGATGTTGGGACATTTTTAGAGCTCAGTTGTCAAGTTTGAGTGTTCTGCACAAAGTCCAGTTGTTGGAGTTGTCAATTTTGTGTGTTCTAAACAAGTACATTTGTTGCAGTTGTCAACGATGTGTATATTAGACAGAGTTCAGTTTTCAACTTCGTGTGCTCTGAAAAGAGTCAAGTTGTTTTGTTGTCAAATAGGCAGTTGTTTTGTAACAGTTTATTCTACAATAATCGGTGTATTCTATTCTAATCAATTTGGATGATGACACATCACTATTTCACATACTTTGCCTGTCCTGAGGCATGCTGCTGCAAGTTGTTCAGCATGATTCCCGACGAGTCTTGCCAGCACAGGTCTTCCTGGAACATGGTCTGGTACCCGTGCTTCTTGTAATGGCCGTACAACACGTCAATGCCCAAAGGGTGGAGCGCGGTGTAAACCACGTTGCTGAAATGATCATTTCCTGGAAGCGAAAACTTCTATTAGATCTGTGGTAGATTCAAGTAAGGAAGAAAGAATGAATGGTGATAAGGGCAAGGGAGGGCATGGCAAGGGTGGGGGCAGGCAGTTGTTGTATGTCAAGAAGGGGTCAAGGCAACGTTAAGGATTGGAGTAAATGATAGTAACAGAAATCACAATAAAGATGAGATGGTCTGTTCCAGTAAACCTAAACAACCCTTGCTGATTGTTTCTGCATACATCCAAGGACTTTATAAACAGGTATGAATCCTGATGGCCTGTGGGAGGTAGTTAATGCAATGTCCACACTTTGAATGATCCCGGATGTTCTTAATTTCGCTTACCTTTCGTGACGCCTGAAAACAGCGGTCGGATGTTATCAAAGGTATGCATGCTGATTCCCTGGAAAAACTCAAAGTCCAGTACAGTTGCCGGAATGGTGTCGTCATAAATAATCTCCCGCATGGCAGACACAGATCTTTTCATCGCCCGGAAAAAGTGCGTCCTTGCGACAGAGTCAACCACGACTATATTAATATTAATTCTCTTTTTCAAAGGGACTGTTGGCTGTATTCGCTTAGGTGGGAACATCAACACTTGTTGAAACCCACTGCAACGGAGAAACACGAAGGAGAACCCCTCATCCAGAGCCTTTTTTGCCATTTCCTTGACTTTATTGACATCGAAAGGGTCCATATCTTGCCAGGAAGCCACCAGACCCGTCTTCTCATCGACCTTTGTGATGAAAACAAGGGACCCCCCGCATACTGTGACGTCACATTTGAAGTCTGGCAACTCGCTGCTGCTGTTGCTTATGACCTGGCAGATATCTTCGTTATTCTTCGTGCTGCATCTTCTGGGTGGGGGGTCGTAGTTAGGACTATTGAAATATTTGTTGGCTTCCTCACATGATTTTGCACTTGGTCTGAAGGCAAAATAATATGGGGTAAAAATATACTTCTTACCCATCCTTTGCTTCGAGGACATTGTCCCTTCCTCCCCAAGGTCACCTTTCTTCTTTTTTTAGAGTATGGAATTCTCAGAAAATTTGGGCATCTTGTTTAAACTTTTTGTCGCTTTGCCTGCCCTCACAGGCCCTTAGCACCGCAAAGATCCCCAAGACGGTCAAGTTGTCCTTATTTTTCCTAATTTATACTTTCCATACTTACTTTCCTTATTTATTCTAAACTTGCCACTCTTCCCAGAATTTCCAGAATTGTTTGCCCCACACAACCTCCTACAACCACCCGAAAATGTATTCATTTTATGGTCTGCCCCGTTTCAAACATTGCCGTTGACTCACTCGTGTTTACGGCATTTCGCTGTCTTCTGGTCATTAGAGGCCGATTCGTCAGGTTTCTTGGGAGCTTTCCGAAGTCGAGTGTAGTAACAAGGTGACTTATCGGAATAGGTCCCATTCGGATTATTCGCTAAAAAGGAAGCGGACAGGAGAACCCCATCTGAAAAGAGAAAAATTCATAGAACTTTTATCCAATGATGATAAGACTTAGAAAAGGATCCCACACTAGGAAGACCTGCATCTGGAAAAAGTTGGTGAAGCATCCCGGTTATTATGCTACGACACCGCTCAACTTTGAAGTATGGAAAGTAAAATAAAAATTCCTATCTGACAATGTAAGACAGCTCGAGCAGTGGTACATTTAGTGGTCTAGCCTTGTTTGCTAGAAAGCAGGTTAATGCTAATCCAGGGTTAACCATAACCATGCTAATCCCTGGGTTAACGCTAACAGGCAAAACCTGCTTTCTAGGAACCATGCCCTGGTTGTTGTCTGATTTATTTGTGCGCCAGAGGTAGCAATTATTTTACATGTCGGCTTGAGACGTTCTTAATTCACATATCTGGCCTTACAATAAAAACAAGTCCTATCCACAAACTTTTCCAATCTTGAAGGAACCTTTTCAGAGACCTTTCATTGGGAGGAAACCACCGCAAAAGTGATTGCATTTTGGGTAGAGCTCGCTGGTTACTTGAATGAAAAAAGGTACAATTTCTCCTTGTCAGGTATATTAAGGCCTGACTTACAGGCTTATACGTTGAAAAACACATTTTCATCAATATCTCGGGGACACAAGGTGCTAATGAAACCAAACTTGGCTAGCACTTTATTCACATGGGTCTCAACATTTTGACAAATTTTGTTACTATGGCAACCGATTTAAGGTGGCTCGAGCGTAATTTTTCGATTTCTACTTTCAATGGAAAATAGGG